>NC_051084.1:20978056-22234306 GCF_004664715.2 Peromyscus leucopus | reverse complement strand
GTTATTATATGCATATATGTGTATGCATATATTCCTAAGTAAAATCTGATCAGTCTGGAAAATGTTAAACATATGTATATTTCCAAGACTGATCATTTGGTACTGGATTGATGTGGTCTTTCATTCAGCCCCAAGTGCCATGGCTGTGGGTGTGTGCAGTTGTGACACAATCCTTGGCTTTTATTTCTTTCTTTTCCCCCCTCCTATTTCTCCCAAGTAAAACCTTCAATTATCACATTTTCAAGGAAATAAAATAACAAAACCATAGATAAGTTAGGATCCTGACTAGGTTAGTTGTTTCACACCTTTTTTCTTTTTTATTCAAAATTAAATGTAGCTGTTTCCATACATTTCTGGGGGTAATTTTTATTCCCCTTATTTAACTTTTGCCTAGAGTATTATTACATACTCTGGCGTTGTTTTGGTACATAGAAATGCTTTTCCCAAGGTTATTTTCTTTTAGTTTTAAAGACATCCATGAGCTCTATACTACCTCATTTGGAGTCATTCGCCTTTTTTATACTCTTTAAATTTCCTTCTCTTTTTTTCTTTTTGAGAAACTAATCTAACAAAATATACCAATTCTGAACTTCCATAGAATATGGTTCAAACTGGTGGCACTATTTTTAGCGATATTGTCTTTAGCAATTTAGTTAACCACTTCAAATTGCTTCTATCCTGTGCAAAATGAGGAAAGGAGAGAGGTAAAGCTTCATCAGGTTAGGAGGGAACTCATGAGGGAGCAGACAGAACCTTTAGCTGAAAGCATGTTACTGTGCCTGTGATCAGCAATGAGCACAATTGCACTTTGAAAGGATACTGTTATAAGCTGAAGCTATTGAGGTCAAGTGAAGGAGTCATATTTATAATCAGATTAATATTATATTTTTCATCCCTTTTAATTAATTTGAATGCAGAGAAATGGACTCAGTAAATATTTGTTAACAAAATCATTAAATAGAAATTACACATAATATATACATACATATATACACTACACACATATGTGTGTAAATGTATATATAATATACATATGTATGTATATAAACATACTTTACCTTCTGGTATTCCGTATAGAATGGAAAAACCATAGGATAAACATTGTTGCCTAACATTCCCATCACAGAGTAATTAACCAACAACCTACATAACTTTGTAATTTGTACAGTATTCTGAGAGCTCATCTGTTTCGTTATAATGTAAATGCTACTGAAAACATTGAAGTGGTTTATATGTTTTCTGTGTAACAATGTAAAAATTTACTAGCCTTAAATTTCAAGATGCCAGCTGGGTGGTGGCGGCGGCGGCGGCGGCGGCGGCGGCGGCGGCGCACGCCTTTAATCCCAGCACTAGGGAGGCAGAGCCAGGCAGATCTCTGTGAGTTCGAGGCCAGCCTAGGCTACCAAGTGAGCTCCAGGAAAGGCGCAAAGCTACACAGAGAAACCCTGTCTCGAAAAACAAACAAACAAACAAACAAAATTTCAAGATGCCTCCAATTTGGGGATCTAAATCAATGGCAAGTATTTTAGTGACTTTTCTTGCAGGTATGACAAAATACCTGGTAGAAGCAACTTAAGGAAGGAGGATGTATGGTTAAACTCACTGTTTAAGAGTACACAGTCCATTGTGACAGAGAAGGAATAGTGACAGAGAAGAATTTCCTTGAGGTTCACACCAGAAGCTGTGGTTCATGGTAGACAAGGCTGCACCAAGCTGGCAGCCAAACTTGGTAATGTATAAGTCTCCCACATGGTGTTATTTTCAAAGACACAAAGAAGAGAAGCCGAGGCTGGACACCATGTAGCAGGAATGTAGTTTCTGAAGACATGCCAGGAAACCACTGGTGTCTTAGTTAGGGTTTCTATCGCTGCAACAAAACACCATGACCATAAAGCAATTTGGGGAGGGAAGTGTTAATTCACTTTACACTTCCACATTGTTCTTGACCACCGAAGGAAATCAGGACAGGAACTAAACAGGGCAGGATCCTGGAGACAGGAGCTGATACAAAGCCCACCAAGGAGTGCTGCTTACTGGCTTCCTTTCCCTGGTTTGCTTGCCTACTTTTCTACAGAACTCAGGATCACCAGCCAAGGGATGGCACCACCCACCATGAGCTAGCCCCTTCCCTATTGATCACCAATTGAGAAGTTGCTTTACAGCTGGATCTCATGGAGGTCTTTCCTCAACTGATGTGTCTTCCTCTCTGATGACAATAGTTTGTGGCAAGTTGACACACAAAACCAGCTAGTACAATTGGTGAAGGTACAGCTTCAGTAACAGTAAAGGCCCTGGGATTGAAGGGACCATGGAAAGAAGCTGAGAGTTTGCACCATGTGGCAGGGTCACAGTCCATGAATAGAGCCCAAGAGAGGCTACTGGCTCAGTCACAACAGAAACCTGGGTACTGGAGATGTCAGGTCTGTGGAATGGCCACCAAGGACAGCAGGAGGTGTGGAGTGCAACCAGCCTGAGTCCCTGATAAACTGTGTATGTATTACACATGTCAGTTCCAGAGAAGTTGGACTTCCCAAGCCCTTTGAGGCCCAGAAGATCATGAGTGAGTCCTAGACTTTGGATACTGAGATATTTATGCTGTTGGGTTTGGGTTTTGTATGATCTGATTGTCGCTATGCCCTGGTTCTTCCCTCCTGGAACAAGAAAAATATAACTTAAAAAATTATCATAGTCCACAGTTAAAAGATTTTTGAGGTATTAAAGAAAATGTGGGATTTTAGGTAATGGAATTTTAAAAGACCATGGGACTATTAAAATTGGGTTGTACTTTGTATTGTGATATTAACATGAGATACTAGGGATGAAATATAAAGGAAAGGTTATAGTTGAATAATCATAAAAGGTAAGAGAGTGGAATAACTAATCCAGAATATTTCTTTAATGCTGATAACTTCAAGCTCTCTTGGTCCTGGAGTATTTGGAATAAACCCTTTCACTTGAGGGACATTTTCCTAACTTACATGGGGAGTATTTTGATGGATTTTCTGCAGTTGTTACTCTTCTGAAATTGGTATGGGTTCCCAATTCTTGACTGGACTTTACTTTCCTGTTTTGGTTAATTAGTGAAGTATTCAAGTGTCTTGTGTTGCAATCTTTTATTTCCCCAGATGTTCCTATCTTGGAATAGTTCATTAAAATATATCGAGCCCATCCTGTAGCTGGAATAGGATAATATTTTGATCTATCAGAAGTAGGTTCCTATCTACACTAGATGGACAGCATTTTCCTATATAGTTAGCAGATATGTGGTTTCTCAACCCCAAGGAGAGTTGGTGTCTACAAGAAGGTACCAATGAATTAACCTCATCAAGCCTTTAGAAAATATAGTATAGACTTATGTTATCACACAGAGTTCACTGTAGAACATAAAACATATGCTTTTCTTTGATGGTTGAATCCAAGTTTGTAAAAAAAGAAAAAAAACAAAACAAAACAAAACAAAACAAAAACCCTTCTGTCTCCTCTAGTTTGTTGTTTACCATGTGTATCCTGGTTATTTCTTTGTAGTAGCTACTCTATGAACATTGCATTGAATTCCTGTTATCACACACCTGAATATATTTTCAATCTTTTTAGGCTGGATTAGTTTAGAGAAAGAAAGTCTGCTCTGTTTTCAAACCAATGGGTTAGTCAGCCAATAATAATAGACACCGGTAACAAACAAAGTTTCTGAGTCAGAGGCAAAGGTCTGAGTATTACTGAGGACAACAGCAGGGGCAGCATGAATGCTTTCATGTTGACTCCAATTTACAGTTTTCAAAAGATGGCAAGCAGAGGGCAGGGTGTTGCACATATAATGAACCTCAGTACAGAAAACCACAGCTCTGAGAACACAAGCGTATGACTCAGGTACTTTGATATATGGTCTCATACTATGTACCCAAGGTGGCCTGGAAATCATTAAGTAATCTAGGCTGCCCTCAAGCTCATGATGTTCCCACTTCATCCTCCCTAGCACCTTCACAGAACCCAATCCATAACCTGGATACTTGTTAATCCTGTCCTTTGCTCCTGAGGTAGGTAACAGTACTATGGTAGACATTCATGACACCATTGTGACAAAGTAAACTATTATTTATCTCTTTCCACCTGGTCTCTCTGCAAGGTAGCCTGAAAGATTGAAGGAGGAGAAGAGGATTATAAGTCCTTATTGAGAAGTGATATATAAAATAAAAACACCATGTTTGTAACAAAAAAATATTACCTCAAATTTTGTGTCATATTTGAAGAGAGATAGTTAAATATCTATTTGCAAATTCTGTGTAAACAAGTGAACCTAGGAAGAAGTTTGGTAATACAGAGTCATATGTAAGTCATACATAATTTTAAAATGTAGTGATTTTGCATTGTTGAATAACTTAAAAATAAGACTTAACACGTCAATTATTAGATGGCAAATGCCTGTAAAATATGTTGATGTTTTAAGCTATTTATTTATTTAATTATTTAATTATTTATTTTTATTTTCATTCATGGTTTCTGTAGGTAGCCTAGGCTAGTCTTGAAGGAAAAACTCTCCTGTCTCAGCCTCCTGAATGCTGAGAGTACAGGTATGCACCACCAAACCCAGTTAAAATAGGTCTTTTAAATTAGAACACAGTACTAGTGGGATCATGCAAATTGACAACATTGTAGCTTTTATTGTGATACTTGATAATGGGTATTTTCTATCTATTAAGGAAAATTATTCCACCTATTGTGTCCTTAAGTACCTTTTGAGGAATACATAATGTTTCGTTCAATATGAGACCTTCATTTTATCATTGAGATGAAATAATTTAAGAATTTCATGAAATCTAGCATCGTTATCAACAAAATATACTTAGAGTTCTTAGAGAACTGTAATTTATCATCTTATTCTAGCTCCATTTTTTAAAAAAAAAAATGTATTTAAGTGAGAATAGTCAGCTGTGTCATTTCTCAGAGTGCACATTAAAGTAGCATTCTGAGGCTTCCAGACACCAGATTCTCCCCTGGACTTCTGGGGACAATGGTGGGAGTTCCCTGTCTATCCCACATTGGCTTTGCATGGTGATCTCACTTACAACCCATGGCTAGGGATGCTGTAAAGTGTGCTTAGCCCCTAGTGATGCCAGGTGTAACCTAAGCCTCTAGTCTTGCAGACTTGCCATGACACACTCCACAGGTTTAACTGTCCATGTTTTTGCAATGCCAAGCATGAGGTTTTATCCTTTAATGTTTACAATTTCTTTACTCTTCTGTCAAGTGTATTTCAGGGTAATTGTCAATTTCCCATTTACTCTTGTGCATCATTGGTTTGGGATATTAGGATTTTATACTGGTGTTTTCTATTTGTCTTTATGTATAAAGTGTTGGCTAGGAAAAGCTTTATTATGACAATAAATTTAGAATGAAGAGTGCTATATGACTACAGGTACCTAAGTAAAATTTGATCATTGTATTAAGTTTTTCTTTATCTCCCTACCAAACCATCAATCTCTTAGTGTCAAGAACAATGAATTCCCGTTCACTTCATTAGCAGATTTCAACATGGCTCTTAAAGGTTATTTTGTACTGTTATTATATTGGAAGCAAAAAAAAAGTGTTATGTTGTGTCTTATGACAAATCATTGGTTATTTAGTACTCCAGGGACGTATTAGATAACTACTTGAACCTATAATCTAGAATGTTTTATTGTTTATATGCAGGTTCAATAATGCATATAAGTTGCATGTGTGGTGATATTTTGTTTGTGCTCTAACAAATAAAGCTTGGCTGGAGATCAGAGGGCCGAGCTAGCCACTAGTTAACCATAGAGCCCAAGCAGTGGTGGCACACACCTTTATTCACAACACTTGGGAGAAGGAAAAAAAGTGATGTGGCTGGGTGGAGAGAGGAGCTCTCCCCTGACAGGCTGAGGACTTGGCAAGGTAAGAGGTGACTGTGGCTTGCTCCTTTGTCTCTCTCATCTTTCAGCATTTACTCCGATATTTGGCTCTGGGTTTTTATTATTAAGGTTAATTAGGATTTGCATTACACGCATATATACTTTTTTCAAATACCCACATATCACACTGACAGACAGCAAAGGATTTTTTTATGGCACAACTGTTGGTTTCTTGTGGCTGTATTAATTCCAAATACATTCTGTTATTCAATCTCTAGGAATTACTATAGTTAGTCCGTTCTAAAGCTGGAATGAAATGCTTATGATAGACTGGAGGACTCCTGCTGTTTTCAGGTTGTACTTCACACACACTCTACATTCATTATTGCTCTTATGTAAGGCTACCTCTGTTCTAGCTATGCTAAGGAAACAGTGCTGGAGGAGAGAATAAATGAAATGCCTAGAACCTCGGTTTCCTCTTTGTGCTCTCCTGATCTCAGCCCTGTCATGTGGGCATAGCTCACATGGACCCTCTTTTAGAATCCAGTTGATTTGGTCAACAGAGGACAATAGCAGTCAGGAGAAAAAGAAGAAAATGAGGCCATGATATCTGATTCCCTCCTTGGTGGCATACAGGAGTTGAAACCTCCCCTGACAGTGTTGGGGCTTTCTCTGCACAGTCCTTTCTCTTATTACTCGAAGCCTAAGGGCATATGTTAATTTCATTTTTTTAACATGGGAAAGCTGGATAGGGTCTAGAATACTAATATTTTACTTAGGCATTAGTTATACTAAATTCTTAGGACAAAGGAGTGGAAAAAATCAGCAGATGGTATGTTGCTGAGTTTGTTAAAGCTGTGGGCAACTAGAGCTGCAGCCTTCTGGGGAACTGAGCATGTCTCTGTAGAATGGAAAGCCTGGGTACTTATCCACAAACTCCCACCCAACTCCCCCCACCCTGCACTTCTGATGAACCCTCCTGCTCTTCTGAGTAGTTTTGAACATGATAGACTTTCTATGGCTTCAGAGAAATGAATCTTCAAGCACTGAAGTAAAGTGGCTGGTGGTATGTAGCGAATCATCTCTCACAAGAGAGCTAAAAAGCTAAGAAAATGTAGACTGGGACACCATGCACATCTGCAGTGTACTGTCTGCTCTCAGCCAGCCCCCTGAAGGACAGCCACTTCCGTCAACAAGGTTGTCATTGCGATCTAAAGTTTTCAAACTCCCAGCAGTTGGTACATATTTCCCCACTTCTGACTGAACAGTATCATACTGAGAAGTGTGTAGCACTCAAACTCGCCTGCCGATATGTTACTAGATGCACTAGACCAGTTGTTTTATTAAATGATGTCTGTTTGTGAGGCTGTGTGTCTCTGTAATGAATAAAGGATACAACAGTGCTTAGTACTGAGGATGAGCAAGTCCCTGAAGTAGGAGAAAGATGAAAGACACAGCATTCTTTCCAGAGTCTACTGTCCATGAAAGGAGTGAAGATAGTAACTTGAAAATAAACCTCAGCCCCACTCTGTAGAACCAAGGACAGGGAGGTATAATAGTTAAAAGCATTTCCTATAATAGAAAATGTTTTTTGTTTTTTTGTGTGTGATATAGGCCTTGGAGGTCTAATTTCATTTACAAATATATTTTTGTGGTTGCAGAGTTATTAAACATGGTAAAGAACCAAGATGTTGTTTGGTAAGGTGTCTAATCAGAATGTTTAGAGGAAATAATTTTTGTTCATCACAATCAATGTGAGGATTCCTTTGTTATATTGCAAAAAACGAGACTTCAGACTTAGCAGCAAAAGAACACAATTTTACACCTAAAACAAGGGCATTCATTCCCTGACATTTTCCCTTTGTCACTGGAGAAAAATGCTGCTCTCTAATAGAATAATTTCATGAAGAATTGATCCCTGGTTTGGTTTATGAACACTTTTGTTGCAGAGTTTGTAAGGAAGAGCTGAAGTGTCATTTACATCATGATTCAGTGTTTCCTTGCTTCAGTAAGATGAGAAACCCAGGGTTCTGGGGGGAGGGGGGAGCTGTGCCTGTGAAGATATCCCAGTGAGGTCACTGCTTGCAAACCTGGGACAATGCATTTCAGGCTTGCTTGGCACCTCTACAACTTGGTTATATACAACAGGGATTACATCCTATTTTAAGCAAGTTGTAGTGTGTGTTATTATTATTTAAGTTGTAATACTAGTAAGCTATGTCACCCCAAGGTATTGTCTTCCTTTGGAAGGAATACTATTACAAAACACAATGTGTTTTGGTCATGTTCAATCTCACTGCCTTCTCCAACTCCTCCTGCCACCCCACATGCCCCTCTAAAATCCACACACTCTTTTTTAAAGCGTTAAGTCTAGTTTGTGATGCCGATATGCAAATGAGTATGGGGCCATCCCCTTCAGCATCTACTGCCAATATTGCCTCAGTTTAGGGGTGGGGCCTTGTTACTTTTAAAACAGAGAATTACTTTCTAATTTAGAAAATTTTGATAAGTATATTTTAATGGTGATCTTGTTTGCGTTTTATATTTTGCTGAAGCAAATTTGACTTATAAATATTTACCCCCAAATCAAAATATTGAAATTAGGTAAAGAATTTGAAAAAAATTTAAAAGATGAGCTTTTTTTTTTTTTTTTTTTTTTTTTGGTTTTTCGAGACAGGGTTTCTTTGTGTAGTTTTGTACCTTTCCTGGAATTCATTTTGTAGACCAGGCTGGCCTTGAACTCACAGAGATCCGCCTGGCTCTGCCTCCCGAGTGCTGGGATTAAAGGTGTGCGCCACCACCTCCCGGCTGTGAGATTGATTTTGTAACAGGAAAAGAAAAAGATGCTATCTTAATTTTAAAATGGCATAAATTTTTGGACTCTAGGTGATTATTGTAACTCTGATTCAGAATTAAACATACGGTTTTCTTTCTCCAACTTCTTAAACAGTAACAGAGCACTGATAGATCATGCATCAGAGACTGTGAGATCTGTGTTACTAGGTACAGATAAAAGCTGGCAAACATAAACCTATTATCATGGGCCTTGCCATTTAATGCAGAGGATTTATGTTTGTTAAATGATGATGCCAACATTTAATTAAGCACCCATAATCCCCTTAGGCATAAATTATGGATATGTTTAAAAGCACATTACAGGGGACATTGAAATTGTGTGTGTTTGGTCACTTTATGAGTTCTGCAGTTGGCTAAAGATGAAGGTGAGATGGAATGTTTCAGAAACTTTCTGAATTAAGACACAGAGACAGTGCTCTAACATCAAATGAGGCCAGGGCAAGGCAGCAAAGCATAGAACCCACTGCCTGGGATGATAACCAGTTGGAATATCATATCCAAATTTACATTTTCAAAATTTGTTGGTGTGAAAGGCTGCTTCCAGAATAAAAATGCTGATGGGAATCACAAATTGATTAGGGAGATACAGCTAAGATTGAAACCAAAATTGGATTGTGGATCAACTGAATAAAGATTCAGAGACCAGAGTTGGTCTTTTCTTTGCCTAGAGGAAACAAAGGCATCTCGTCCCAAGCTCCAAGGAACAAAGATTGAAATTCCTGAGAGTGGAATGTTGGTGCTTGATTGAAAATATCAGTTTTGAAATCATTTGGACACATGCCTAAGGATGTTCAGCAAAATGTAAGTTATATTAGTAATTTCAGAAATTGCAACAATAGCCTAAAAGGTGCTACCTACCAATGGGAAGAATCACGAAGGGAAGGATACAGTGGTGTCCTAAGACACGTCACAGTTTGATGGTTGATAGAGCTGGATGAATCTTCCAAGGACCAAAAGTCACAGCAATGCATTAAAAGAAATGGGTGAATGTGGTGGTATTGTGTATTCTAATAAATTTATCTGGGGTCAGAGAACAGACAGCCACTAGATACAAAGGCTAGAAAATGGTGGCACTCACACCTTTAATCCTAGCATTCCAGAGATAGAAATCCCTCTGGATCTCTGTGAGTTCAAGGCCACATTGGAAATAGCCAAGCATGGTGACACACGCCTTTAATCCCAGAAAGCCATCCTTTAATCCCAGGGAGTGGTGGTAGAAAGAGAAAGATATATAAGGCGTGGGGACCAGAAACCAGGGGCATTTGGCTGGTTGGGCATTTGGCTGGTTAGGCATTTGGCTGGTTAGGCATTTGGCTGGTTAAGCATGTGGCTGGTTAAGCTTCAGGCTTTCCAGCAGCAGTTCAGCTGAGAGCCATTGGGATGAAGACATAGAAGCTTCCAGTCTGAGGAAACAGGACCAGCTGAGGAACTGGCAAGGTGAGATAGCTGTGGCTCGTTCTGTCTCTCTGATCTACCAGCATGGACCCCAATAACTCGCCTCGGGTTTGATTTTATGAATAAGAACTTTTAAGATTCCTGCTACAGGTGAATGAGACCTAAGTGGGGTGATGCAGGAGGAACAGGTGCTTGGCTCTGAGAAGGCAAGCTGGTACTCAAGGCTACACTATTGTAAGTCCCCGTTGACTTCAGCTACAGGAGTCATTTGATTCAATGACCTTGGTGAAAGTATTACTTTTAAGCACAGTAGGCTACCAGGAGCATTGTAGCTGAGTGAATTATCATGAAGTAGAAAATAATTGTGAAATACGAGGCTCTATACAGCAGAGAGGTGATTATACTTAGCTAAATTATAATCTCATAATAATACCTGACAAAATAGACTTTTTGTCATGAAAAAAAATACACGTGTTTGCTTTTAAAATCAGTTTAAACCCAACCCCATTAATTTCTCACATTCTAGGAAAATATATGCATCACAGTAGGATATTGTGAAAAATGCATGTCTGAGTTTGTAAATGACTGTATAGTATTTTTATGACAACATCTTGTCTACCAACACAAGTGTAACCAACGGGTGTGACTATAGATAGCCAGGGAAGGAGAGATTTGTCAGACTCAATGCAGTTCCTACCAAAAGAGGAACTGCTGAAGGTCAGATGCTTTACATAAAATCGGTGAGGCCGATGGGACTGTCACAGGCCAGTTCTAGGAACACTTCAAGCCAAGGGAAACAGTTCCTGAGATGCAGTTTGTAAATGGATTTCCCTGTGGGTAGTACCAGCCTGGAATGCTCAGTGTTGTTTGGGTGCTGTGGAAGTAAAAACACTGATTTCTCACCCAAGTTTTGAGTGCTTCCTGTTTTAGTGTGTTTTTCACATACAGTGGCTCAGGATCTCATCACTGCTCTCTTGTAAGCTAATGTTCCTTGAACCCTCACCCTACACTCAATATAAGCCCCATCCTTTACTAGACGTCTGTCTTTTCTTGTTTTCTATCATATCCTCTGCCCTATATGTCCCCTCAAGGTTATGACTCTCTAGTATTTCTCTGATTCTCTCCCATTGCTTTCTGTTATTGTGTTAAAGCATTGACGTAAAAGGTCAAATACCTTATAATCACTTCTCCACCTTTAAGATATTTTCACGATCAAGCATGATATGGTGGTCCATATCTATACCTGTGTTTACAGCAATTGGTAGGTGAGGAGGGACCATCCTAAGAATCAAAGATACCCTAGGCCACACAGAGATTCAAGGCCAGTTTGAATTATAAAGCAAGATTCAACTAATAAATATAAAACAAAACAAAAGAATTTTCTCAATCTTCAACCATGGGTTATTTATAGTATGTAGAATCCTGAAGATATTGATGCTCCTCCATATACACTTTATTTCCCAGGGAGGTAAGATTCATAAACTTCACAACTAGAAATGTCCTCAGACTTACTTGTCAAGAAGTTTCCCACAGCTCTGCTTTTCAGTATATTTTATTAGGTATCTTGTCATCAATACATGCTATCTCTTAAAGATCCATTCAAATACTAAGTGTGATCATATTAGTAAAGGGTATATGAGTGACAGGAAGAACATCAAAATTATCCAACAGTTTATCAAATCATTACTATAGAGATTACAGAGGCCAGCAGCACAGTCCTGTGAACTTTCTCAGTACCTGATGCAATTGCTCCAAAGACTCCATCCAAATCCCTCCTACTGTCACAGGTAATGAACCTTTTACAGCATCTGCTTGGAGAGCTAAACATTAGGAAGAGTCTGAAAGTTATTACTAAATGACTCACTGACATAGTGATTTGGAATGAAACAGAATAACCAGGAGCTCATTTTTTAGTTCTTAGGTAGAATAATGAATTTGTGTCTTCAATGTTTGCAGCCTAAGTCATTTTGAAGTTCAATATTATTTAAAATGAGTGGGCATTTAGACTTTCAAATCCATGATAAGTATTCATTCAAGGGACACTGCATGTTGTAATATTAAGGAAACCTGGTAAGTGATGATCACTTACATTCTTCTCTGTTGGAAGTTAGAGATATTGACTGTGGACCCAGATGAATTCTAAAATGTCGGTTATGGTTTCCAAAAAATGCCTGAAGAAAATTCATATTTCATGTATATAATTAAGGCTCTCATGTTATAGTATAGTTTTCTCTTTAATTTTATGCTGGACAGTATTCACTTATTTATGTTTCATTACAGTATTTATTATATATGTGCATTCAGTTTCATTTCACAACACACATGTTGAGGTCAAAAAAAACTTATGAGAGTCAGTTCTTTATTCATTGTGTGTTCTGGGAATCAAACATAGGTTTCTGGCTAGTCAAGAAGCCTCTTGCTGAAACATATTGCTAGCCCTTATTTATTTCCGTACTGTTTTCATTAGAATAGGAGAATACCCCCTTATTTTGAGTTCATGTGAGTCTTTTCCCATAGGGATTTTCACCTTGCTCCTTTAGGATGGAGTCAACATGCAATGACCTTTTGGTAGGCAGTCAACATGCAATAACCTGTTTAACAATCCAGTGTAATGACATTCAACACATAGCCCTTACAGTCAAAGGCTCTTCTGATGACTGACTAAAATGATAGGAACAGCAACATGCAATAGAGAGTTCCATGTCCTCCAAATAACACGGTCATTTCTGCCTCTCTTTTGCATAATAAAATTTTACAGCTCTTGTGTATAGTATAAAGAGTTGGTTTAACCTATTAAACAAGATTGGTTTGTCAGCTTAAAGGACACTGTGCATAGGCAGCAAAGTTGTCCCACTATAAGCCATCATGTCCCCATTTACATGGACTCTGGGGATTGAGCCCAAATCCCCAGTCTTTCAAGGCAAACACTCTCTAAACTGTCTCCCTCACCCAAATGCAACATTATTTTCTACTGTTATCTACTAAGCATATTTAATTTTACCTTATTATGACTTGAAATAATTGATTGAGTTTGGAGCCTGTGGAAATATTCAGTTGAGGGAGTTTAGGTTATAAAAGGGTTTCTGTTGAGTTACATCAGACAATTCTGGATAGGAATATAATTCTGTCCAGACATTCTGACACTATTATAAGTGGAGCCTAAACAATGATCTAAACTTGACTTTCCCATTGTTTTGTTGTGGTGTGAAATTACAAGCATTTCTTTGACTCGATGGGTTTTAAAATGCATCACATACTTTGTGAACATCCGCACACTTGAACATTAGAGATTGCCTGGGTAAAACATTACCTCGTTTATAAAAAAAAAAAAAAAGCACTCATCTCTATGTTCCCATGTCAAGTTTATTGTTATTACGAGTACAGTAAGAAAATGCAAATTATAGTTGATGCCACTTAGCAAACACAATATTGCAAAATTTATGGACTGGATGACCTTTCCTAAACCATTAGACACACACAATATGTCAGAGCAAAGTGTCCTAAGGGCTTTACAAAGATTTTAGCGTATCCTAAATTAAGATATATACACCGTGCAGTAATCATAAAACCTGTTGTTTACTATCAACATGTTTATGCCTTTAAATGTTTGATCATTAAAGGGCTACTCAGTTGTAAATTGTCTTACATCATGGAAAGACTATGCAAGTTCAATATAATTTATACGTTTACTTTTCCTCTAAACGATTAGATAGTCTCATAACACATCAAATTGCCAACCATGGCAACTGGTCTGTAGAAATGGAATATAGCAAATGAGGTGGAGAAATCCAGACAACTAAAACCCGTTTAATGGTTTCAACCTAGCTTATTTTTCTTTATAGAAAAATGTACCAGACATGCTTTACTGTGCACATTTACAATCTGAACACTAAGGAAACAGGTTCTGTTTGTCTTGGGATATACAGCAAGAACTTATCTCAGAAGAAAAATCACCCCAAACAAAAAAGAAATAGCTATATATTTGTGTGTCTATCTCATAGATTATAAAATTTGATTTTATATAGTATGCATATAGTAAATTCTTTATAGCAAACGACACATGACTTTTTAAATACTTTTTTGTTTGCTGGAAAATGATAAGTCTGGTCATGGTAATACTTAGGGTAGTATAAATTCTAAATTTTTTTGTAATATAAAATACCGATAAAGTTATAAGAATTCAGAGATCAGTATTAATATATTCATAGGCAATGCAAAGAATATTTATATCTTATCCTTTTTATTGTTTCAAATATTAGTATAGAAGAGCATACATCTCTTAAAAAATTCATTATATTATGCAACTGTTCTGGAGACTGTTGGAGGCTGTTTTTGACATCTAAAGCCAATGTCACATTTCAAAATGAGAGAGCAATAGTTGTCTTTCATGGACTTGCCTTTAGAAAATAATTTTTTGTGTATATAATGATGCCATGAATGGTAAGGAGTAAGGGAAAAATCAGGTGGTGGTAACAAAATATTCTTGTAAGAAAAAGAAAACTGCTTTTTTAAAAATACCTACATCTTTTATAATTTTGAAAATTCACAGTGTCTGTGGATTCACTTGGGGATTTGGTGTCATCTGAGTTTTTTTTTTCAAGTGAATATAAATTTTATTAATAGCAAATTCAAGCACCTAAGCCTGGTTAGAGTTCAAGTACAAATGACTTTGAGGAGCACTGTCATTTTAAGAATAAATACAGGCAAGAAACATTTCCTCAGTGCTTAAATAAGTTCTGAACTTTTAAAAGCTGTTGAGTACAGTGTGATTATTTTTCATGACCCTAAAATAAAGTTTACCATAGAAACAATAAGTTAGGGTTTTGTCAATAGAGATTTTCTCATTGATGTTTGACAGTTCCCTTTACAACTTCCTCCCCTGCTTTGTCTCCCTCCCTTTCTCATCTGCTATCCCTCTCTCCTCTCACCTCTTCTTCTAGTCTCTCATCTCGCCCTTCCCCATGTCTTCTCCACTCCTCCTCCCTCACCTCTCCCTACCTTTCCCTTCCTTCCTCTTCCTCCTCCTCTTCCCACTCCCCTTTGCTCCTGTATCCCTCTCCCCTGTCTCCTTCCATCTTTAATTATCTCCCCTTCCCCTCCCCTTTCCTCTCCCTGTCCCCCAACCCTCCTCTCTCTCCCACCTCATTCTTCACCCTTCTAGTTTTTTCTTCCTCCCCTCCCCTTTCTCCTCCCTCTTTCCATTTCTCCTTCCTCCCCCACTCTTCTCCCCCCTTTCCCCTCTCCTTTCTCTTTTCCTCTATCTCTTCCCCCCATATCCTCCCTCACACCCAACCACATTCCATCAAGGTCTTGGATCTGGGATTTGGAGTCTCAAGCCTACTTCTTCCTTCCTGGCAGCGATCATCTTCACTGTGCTATGCTTTCCTTGTTGGAAATTCCCTCAAAAGCCTAGGGTCACTTTTTCCAGGGCTGTCCATATATCAGACACTGAGATGTTCATGAGAATAAGCTAATGACTTTTTAACAGATAGATTCCCTCTCTTCCTACAGGATTGATACCATCATGCTTTCCCGAGCTGTGGGCAGAATGTGAAGTCATTCTCCAGGAACACAGAATGACAGGTTTTCTCTGACTGGTAGCTCCATGTTGAAGGTTGGCATGAAAATTCCAACTCTCATGTTATCTACACTTATCACTGGCCTGGCCTGTCAAAGAGAAGCTCTCATCTTTCGACTTTGTGTTAAACATACTTGGTTTTAATTTAATAAGCATCAGTAATTTGCTCACCTAACTTTAAAGTCTCTGTATGTTGTTAACATTTTTATGAACTATTCCATCTTTCTCTCACCCTCTCAATATATCCACTGTTTCTTCAACCCTTGAATTCCCTCTGTATACCAGGCTGGCCTCGAACTCACAGAGATCTTCCTGCCTCTGCCTCCCAAGTGCTGGGATTAAAGGAGAGAGCCACCACTGCCCAGCATCCCAACCGCACTTTTCTCTCTTCCTCTTCCCATTCGCCTCCCCCATGCTCACTCCCACACCAATCCACTCTTCCTCTGTTTCTGTTCAGAAAGGGTTAAGAGGCCTTCTATGGGTATCAACAAAGCCTGGCATATCAAGTTGAGGTAGGACTAAGCTCCTCCTCTTGTATTCAGGCTCAGTAAGGCAACTCAGTAAAAGGACTAGGTTCCCAAAAGCCTGCAGCAGGGACAGGCTCCACTCCCGCTGCTAGAAGTCCCACAAGTAGACCAAGCTCTACAACTGTCACACATATGTAGAGGGCCTAGGATGGTCCCACGTGGGCTCCTTAGATGGCTCAGGATTAAAAGCTAGGCACAAAGCCAAAAATATCTGATAGTTTTTAACTCCATTGTTTCTATATTTCACAGAGCAGCTTTGTCTGTCTTAGAACACAGCCACAGCAGTGTGGAATTTCTTATATTCCCGCTTCTTCTTTTTATGCTTTGTGGGGAATTCATCCAAGAGCAGCAAACATATGTAACTTTGAAAATGAGGTCATGTGATTTCTCTGCTTCAGCTCCTTCACCCTTTATTGTAGACTTACACATCTTTCCCATTCCTCCTCATGCTTTCTGGGTCTCTTGAGCAAGGCCTCCCTTGCTTTCCTTGGATACTTCCATGCGCTTGCCTGTCTTTTGGCAGTGACTGATATGAGCATCATCCTGAACAATTTTTTCCCAACCCAAATCTAAATTTATGTGAGTTCTTCATTATGACATTTTCTGACTGTTTTCAAAGGGTCTGCCCTGTGCATTCTTTTAAACACCATGTTTATTTCTTTTCAGACAGTAGGTAAGTAATGATGCACTAAATCCTCCTTCTTGACATATATTGCAATCATATTTACATTTAGTTCCTTTTAGTCTAACATGAGAACTGCATATGCCACTCAGATTACTGCTACACCCCTTCATTTAGTACTTGAAAATAATTTAAAGAGCCGTGTAAACATGTTTTATCAATATCAATTACATAACAAATTATAGACAAATATATTTACTTTCTTATAACTAAAAAAACCCTAAGTATTGATTTTCATAGAAATGATGGTTTAGTGTCCAGTGGTCTAACTCTATGAACATACAATTTTATGTGACTTTCATCTTTTGTCTTGTGGTATTTCTAAAAATATGTTATGAAATAGGTAGAATTGGAAAGACTTGCTTTGCTTTTTTAAAAAAATCTAAATACAGAAATACAAGAAAAATTAAAATATTAGCATTTCAACTTATATGTCTTCTTAGATACCTTACCCTTAAATACAGAAAAGTTTCTTTCTTCAACATACATTAATTCTTGAATGTTTTTCTCCTTGCAATAAGTTCTCTTCTTTTTTGCTCCATCCTTCTTCACACTCCATCAAGATAGAAGAGTAACATTCCTTTCAAAACATCTTATAAATTTTTAGTAACACTGAAAATTTCTCCTTTGCTTTAAAAGTAGAATCCCTGTTTTCTTTCCTGTCTTGCTAGATTAAGGCTTGAATGCATCTTTCTGAAGACTAGCTTGACTTCCTCCAACTGTCTTGAATCTGGGTTAGACTTTGTAGGAGAGTCGTGACTGAAATGGTTAGAGGATTTTTAGAAGGGAAAATAAACAAATATCTCGGAAACCATATAGAGTTCAGGGAAATCAGCGGAGCTTCAGAAGCTCCTGGGTGTGAAAAACTAATGTGACAATGGGAAAAATACCAGTGGATGCTGATGCAGAAACCACAGTGAAGCTGATTCCCTAGCTGTGCTGTAGATAAAGGACCCACATTAGTGTGTAAACCCTACAGTTTCAAGTAAAAGCAGCCCAGCGTAAGTTGTTGTAGAAAAGAAAGAGCTCCCCATGTGCACAAGTGGAGACGGATGCATTTTGTGATGAATATATAGAGCGACTGAACATTCTCCAGTGGCAGTGATATAGCAGGTCTAACAATTGTGCAAACCAGAGACCTCAGAGCTAAGGAAACTCTGTCCATTGACACACACGCTCATCAAATTGTTGGTCTCACCTTTGTCCATAGACTTCCCATATATAAGAGGGATTCACTGATGGACTATCTGGCCACATGCCCTGGAAACCTCAGGAGTAGACACTGTCTGTACTCATGCCTAAATACCAGTTTCTGGATGGTGATTGAGAATAACATGTTCATCCCTGCAACCTTGGCTTCCAAGATACATCACACCTACTCACCTACTTAAATCACCTGTTCACATTTTGACCAATCTTGATGGCTGAATTAGACTTCTTAATTATAGAGAAGTCTTCAATGTTAATCAGGGCACAGACTAATGGTAAAAGATTTTCAAGAAAGGATGATATTCTCAGAAAGAGGTAGTACAAGAATATATATATATATATATATATATATATATATATATATATATATATATATATATATATATATTTCTTGTTCAAGACAATGAGATCACAAACTGAATTCCAAAGTTTACTTTGTATCAGATAAATGCAAGTGAATTAATAATTACAACCAGAGAAACATGTGTATCAAGCATTTCAATTTTTTGAGGAATTGATATAAAAATCATATTAGAAGCTGAGGCATATTGTAAAACATGCTGGCTTTGTTTCCGTTAGAAGTCATAATTTTAAGTGATAAATATGTTACCTGAGTTTTAGGACAGAAGTCTCAGCTCTAGCAGCCCCCAGTGGGAGGTACTCAGTTGTGTTCATTCCTAAATCACCAATTAAAAAGATGATATAAAGTGAAAAGCAACAGGGCAAGATTTCATCAAGGTGACATACTGAGAAGTATGAGAGGATCCATATTTGAGCATAATCACAGATGTCATATTAAAGTAGAGCATTAATTGTGCAGGAGGCAAAATTCTGCTTATGGGAGCCATCTTGGCCAAGTGCTTGGATTGGTCACTGTCTCAGTTATAGTTCTCCCATTGGCTTGAAGGAAACTTTATTTCTAGAAGAGATGTTCTATCCCCATGGGATACTTCCTACTGCTTCAAGGTCTTTCCATCATAGGCACTTAGCTTCTGCTGAGGCGTCAATCCTTGGACATCATTCTGCTTTTTCTGTTCCCAGAATTCATGGTCATTACAGTTTTAAGACTATTCCCAGATACATTTTGATGTCTTCTGGGGCTCTGAAACAGAACAATGTAAAAAGCAGACCGTAAGAAAAAATATTACTTACTTTTATTGTCTTTTAGGCCAGGAGGGAGGTTTAAGAAAGGTTGAGTACCATCATATGTTGTTGCATAGATACTCAATTAGTAGGCAATATGTCTAGGTACAAAGGTGAGCAGGTCACCCAAAATAAAAGAGAGAGCCTCAAGATAAAGGCAGAATTTTTAGGCATTATCCTGTTCTGTGGAATGGAATATGTGTTACTACCATTGGTTAATAAAGAAGTTGCCTTGGCCTATGGCAAGACAGATTATAGCCAGGTGGGGAATCCAAGTAAAGATACAGGGAGATGAAAGGCAAGTCAGAGCAGATGCTGCAGGCTGTTAGAGGAACAAGATATAATGGAACCCAGGTTATGTGATGAGACACGAGGAAATACATAGATTAATAGAAATGGGTTAATTTAAGATATAAGACCTAGCTAGCAGGAAGCCTGACCCATAGACCAAACAGTTTGTAATTGATATAAGCCTCTGTGTGTTCATTTGGAACCGAGCTGCTGCGCGACACAGGAAAAATTCTGGTTACAATCCTGCTTTTTATAATTTTGTAGGTCCAAATGAGGAGTGATTGCCTTTTACCAAGAATATGTAAATGCCTGGAAGGGTAATCATTCATTATTGTACATGCATGTTCAAAACACCTTCAGAATGAGGATACTGTGTTTGTTTTTGCTTGAATTTGAATCAGTTGGAATGGAGTATCACATGTAGCTAAAGTTTTCCCGCCTTGCCCACAGTCAGGACAAATCTTTGTCACCTGCCAGTCCTACAGCCGCTCAGACCCAACCAAGTAAACACAGAGATTTATATTGCTTACAAACTGTATGGCCATGGCAGGCTTCTTGCTAACTGTTCTTAAAGTTTAAATTAATCCATTTCTACAAATCTATACCTTGCCATGTGGCTCGTGGCTTACCAGCATTTTCACATGCTGCTTATCCTGGCGGGCGGCTGGCAGTGAGTCCTTCTGCCTTCCTGTTCTTTCTTTTCTCCTCTCTGCTAGTCCCGCCTATACTTCCTGCCTAGCCACGGGCCAATCCGTATTTTATTTATTGACCAATCAGAGCAACTTGACATACAGACCATCCTCCAGCACAGCCAAGTGCAGACTATCTCAGACACCTGCACTCAGGCTAGTGGTCCTAATTATCCTCTATGTGGACCTGCTGGGTAAAGCCATGAGGAACCCAAGAATGGGTTCCCACAGGACATACAGAACATCCCACAGCAATCACACTGCACTGTAACATCGTTAACTAATGTAGTTTTTATTCTCTGTTCTAGTAATAAATCATGTGACATTAGGCAAGTCACACTTTTACTTTTGCCATTTTATCTTCAGTAGACATGCTGGTGAGGTTCACATGCATGAAGCACAATCCCTATTCTAGATGATTAAAGGATGGTAACTATAAGACTCTAGTACTGGTAAGTGGCAGGAAGCATAAGACCTGGGACTGGAAAACCCAACCTCTGAGCTTCCATCTTTCAATCTAGGCCATGACTTTATGCGTGACTGTTTACATGGACTTAATTATTAGGAAGGTCAGGATAATCTTCAGTTTCAATGTCTTTTTCTGTGTATGGTTTCTTGATATTAGCAAAATAAAAATATTTGATAATTTACAATGCACATGTCTAGCTAACTTCTTCATTATTTTTTCGATAACCTCCATTGAAATGTTGAGAAAAGAAATATTCCTTATGTACTGATATATATATATATAATATATATGATAAGTAGAATAATAATGTACACTCATCTTTGTATTATTGTTATATCACATTACATTGTATAAGACAGGTTTCGAGCACGTTTTGATAATCATTCTTTTGTAGAATTAATTAGCATTTGTAGAGAATGGTCAACACTGTTGGCTGAAAGACAAATCCAGAAATTATCTTCCATGGCAAGCATGCATTCAGCATAAAGCATTGCTTTTGCTCAAATCATGTTCCCTAGCTCTTAAAATGCAAAATACTGGAACTTAGGAAGGGTAGTATAAAGTTCTGTTATGTCACAGATGATTACTGCTAGGAACCGGATTGTCTTTTATTTTTGTTGTTGCTTTTACATTTTTATTCAGGAAGCTTTGAATTGCTGTAATAGTTTGGAGCAGGCAACTGGAACTACCTAATGCTCTTTCTGAAATTATCACAAGGAACTAAAACAGCAGTTACCCTGAGGGGGTGCCTTTTCCTTCCTATTTAACATTCAGATGTAATCATTTGTCATTCACCTGACTGGAGACTAATCCACTGTAACACTAAAAGTATAGAGAGAGATTTTGAATTTTGCCAGAAGCCTTAAACAACTGAATAAAATGGCAACGGATTGGAACATAAACATTTCAGAGTTTCTAACAGGCAATAATGGCAATGTAAACGTATCCTATGTACTGCCTAATTTTAATAAAATCCACTCACAAACAGCAGTATGTGGTCCTTGAAAGAGAGTTTTAAAAATCTGTAAGTAATTTTGAGTGGATTCATTTATTTTCCTTTATGCTTTTCAAATTGAGAATAATGACTGCTTACCTAGATAACTAAGCAGATGAGCCATCAATTTCTACTTTGGGGAAGCAGCATGGATTTCTTCCTTTAAGAGACTATGTGGGAGAATCAACTTAGGAAGAGAAAATGTTAATTTGTTCTTGTGGGTTTATAGGGTTCAGTTCACAATTGCAAAGTCCTGCAACTTTTGTGTCCAAGTTTGGTCAGTTGGAAATGAAAGTGGGAAAGCCAAGAGGGTGGCACAAAGCAACTCTACCCACAGAAAGAGAGAAGGATTCAGTAGCTCAAGGCATGTCTCCAATGACAGAAACCTCACACTTTGCACCACAAATTATTTTTCCACCACCTCCCAGTTTTACTAGCTGGGACCTCGGACTTCAATACATGGGCCTCTAGGGGAACATTTTGATGGGAAACAGAGAATGGTCCACATGTTTAGGCATCTTGCTCCACATGTACTGAGACTGTACTTTATAAATGCAGACCTCTAGTTAGTACTGTGCATCAATAACTGTGAAGTATAATGTTTCATTTAAAAAGGGAAAGAAAAGATGGTGTGGTGATTTGAAAGAAAATGCCTCCTGTAGGAGTTTTTCATTGTGACTGCTGCCTCCCCAGTAGCCACACAGAAATTTATTATTAATTATAAATGATCAGTTGATAGCTTAGGCTTGTTACTAACTAGCTCTTTTGACTTAAATTAACCTATATTTCTTATCTATGCACTACCACATGGTGGTGCCCTTTTCTGCATGGCAAGTTCATTGCCTGCTTGCTCTGCATCTCACTGGCAACTCTGCCCTTCTTCTTCTGCTTATCATTCTCTTAGTTTGGCTCTCCTGTCTTAACTCTTCCTGCCTAGCTATTACCCAGTCAGCTCTTTATTAACAATGAGAGAAGCACATCTTCACAGTGTACAAAAGAATTATTCTACAGCATCTCATATTTTTGAAGGTTTAGTTTCCTTGTTGATGCAGTTGTTTAAGGAAGGATTAGAAAGTATGGCTTTGTTGGAGGAGGTGTGTCACTGGGGGTGGGCTTTGAGGGTTAAAATCCCATTCCAGTTGCCTCTCTCTGCCTGCTGTCTGTGGAACAGATGTGAGCTCTCAGCTACTGCTCCAGCACCATGACTGCCTGCCTGCTGCCATTCTCCCTGCCATGACGGCCTCTGAAATTGCAAGCAAGACCCCAGTTAAATGTTTTCTTGTATAAGATGCTTTGGTCATGGTATCTCTTCACAACAATAGAAAAGTAACTAAGAAATATAACTCAGCAGTTAAGAGCACTTGCAACTGCTCCAGAAGACCTGAGTTCAGTTCCCAATATTCACCTCAGGTAAGCACCTGCTATTCTGGCTTCAGGGGATCTGATGCCCTCTGCTGACTTCTGCTCATACCCACACACTTGGCATAGACATAAATGCAGGCACATATATCACTAAAACAAAATACTTTTTTTTTAAAAAAAAAAAAGGTTTATTTTGTTTGTAGGGGTTGCAAGGGCAGAAGGCAGGTGCAAGGGGACAAGAGATAAGTTGGATAGTGATACCTAATGTGAAATCCACAAAGAATCAAAAAGAGTTAAAATAATTATAAATAAATAAATAAAAAAGCTTTAGAGAGAAGTATTTCCAGCTCAGGTAAGTTTGGAAAATGACATGTAAATAACACTGTATGGGTATGTTTGCTGAATACTGTATTGGCATCTTCCTCAAGAGAGTTTTCATAATGAATAGCCAAGGAAATGGTCTATTTTTGACCCCTTGTTTCAAATTAAATATAAACAGATCATTTTTCTATTTTGTTTACCTAAGATACTTTATATAAAAAAGTTTATCATTGTATAAACATTTTTTCAAAGTTTATTTTGTGATCCCTGTAAAATCACATATAAGTTGCTATACCATGGATCTTTAATTTTGATTTAGTCCATTTCTTATGGAAGTGACATGCATACTCACTTCTAGGATACTTTTTCTATCATTGGATGTATGAGCCTTTAGGTTGGCAAGTTTGAGATAGGATTAAGCAATACCTTTCAAGATCACATTTCCCTAAGAATGTACTGTCATCGAATTATTCAAGTTACCATCTTTCACTTTGCAGTGTGAGTTCTCCTACCTGATTCATTTTTCACTACTATTTTCTTTTTTCATTCTTTTTTTCTGATATGCCTTGACACTGGTTCAATCCTGATCCAGTATCCTGTACAACTCTATATGAGGATTATTATAATTGACAGCATTCTTCCTGCTTTTGGAATAGCATCTGTTCACAAAGATGTATGCATTTTCAATCAAGTGACTATCCAAATATAGTACCAGCTATTACTTATGGGACAGAAAATGTAACAATGCCACTATAATTAATCCATTTTTTCAATTACAGGAAGTAGATGGAGTAGTTGTGAATTACTTAGCATAATGAAAGAATTCATGAATGGTGGAGTAGCAAGAACAAGCAATCTGATTTCACCATTAGAACATGAGATCATAAGGTCTCCCAGGCACTTGGAAAAGGTGAAAAATGGGGTTGATGTCAATGCACATTGAGAATGGTCAATATAAATTCTGCAATAACAACAAACTCTAAATCCTCACTTTTGGAGTTTGATCTAAGCAACAAACTTCCCTGCTGAATCCATCAGCCTCTATTGGCTTGTCAGATTTTTACATGGGTAGACATTTCCAAAGCTGGTGCCTGCCTAATTCTAGAGACAGAGAGGAAATGGCTTAAAGTTCTTTCTATGTGCAACAGGATTCTAAAGGAAGAAAACACAAAATCCTGGATAAAGTGTAAAGAGAAAAATAGAGGGTGATACCTAAATCCTAATAAAAACAATATTCAGATTCTAGACTATGAATAAATACATCACCTCCAAGAAATATCACATCCCACAAGAAAACAGGTAAATCTCATAGCGTTGATTGCTAGGTTGTCTTGGTAGGTAGAATCAGGTGATGATAAAGTGCAAAATATCAACTAAAATATTAAGTTACAAGCATATGCACAAAAAACTATGAAATAATGAAAGAGCAGCATCAAGATGACATCAGACAAAAACTATCTACTCAAGAAGAAAGTAAAAGAATGAAAGACAGATGAAATAAAATTTAGAAATTATTCTTTTTCATTTTCTTTTACAATTAATTTAATTTTACATATCGGCCATGGATTCCCCTGTCCTCCCTTCTCCCACCCACAGCCTTCCTCCCCAATCCACCCCCCCAAACTAGTGGAAACACATGAACTGTGAACCAATAGCTGAGGAGCCCCCATGGAACTGGATCAGGCCCTCTGGATAAGTGAGACAGTTGATTAGCTTGAACTATTTAGGAGGGTCCCAGGCAGTGGGACCATAACCTGTCCTTAGTGAATGAGCTGGCTTTTTGGAACCTAGGGTCTATGCTGAGACATTTTGCTGAGCCTCGGTGTAGGGAGAAGGGGACTGGACCTGCCTCACCTGAATCTACCAGGCTGAGCTGGGGAGACCTTGCCTTAGAAATTATTCTGATGGATTACATTCATATTATCAAAAATCACAATAAATGCCAGCTGGTGATGTTCAGAAAAGACTACCAGAAACCTGGGAACCCAAACAGTAAACTGTAGTGTGGGGACTGATAGATGCTTCAGCTCTACCAGTATCAGAAAACACACCTTAAAGCAGTTATGCGTGTACATATGGGCTCCATTAAATATGGTGCTTAGATTCTTACTATCATAAAACTAAAGTGAAGGCAATCCTGTTGTGTGATGTGGTGAATAAAGATGAGGACCTGAATTGGACAGAGAAATATTTTCCTGTCACTCTTCAGAGGTTACTGAACAAATGTTTTAACCTCTCTGTGTCCCCTCTGTCCAGTGATCAGAGGCGAGAGTTTGATGGGGTCATCCTAAACAAAACACAACTAATTTAAAATATCTTACACTACATAATATTTTTTTTACATAATGAATAGGGTTTTTTTCTATAAACAATCATGAAAACCATGAGTCTTATTGTTATCCATCCATGGATAGTTATTAAAGCACACAATACCCTATGTCTCAATGCAGGAAACTGGATGAAAAAGACAAATAAAGGAAAATTCCTTGCAGAAGGAAACAGCCCTGGTAACTGATGCATACAATGAGTTGGTTTTGCTTCCTGGAGGGCAAGGAGCAGTTTGAAGGGCGTCGTTGACACTGGGCACTGAGATGGGGGAGCTGGGAGAGTGTGACTCAGAAACAACAAGACTCTGTGTAAGCCACACTGCAACAGCACTTGACTGGTAACCTGACTTTGGCCTGTCTGGTTTAGGAGCTCAAACAAGCCATACAGTTGTGTCAGGCAGAGCTTGTTCATTCGAGGGCCCCATTCCATTGAGCAATGAAACAAAAGATGTTATTTCAGAGTTTAGTGTATATTACACTTTTACTTAGGGAACCTCCACAATTGCATATTTACCAAGTAATTTTTGTGTCCTTATATTTAAGCTGAGTTTTATGGTTACCTAGAACTTACAAATTTTGGGAATTGAATTACTTTGGCTCTCAGTTTCAACATCTTTAATCAATTAAGTGATCATTATGAGGAAAATTGCAGTGGGAACAAACAGAATTAGCTAATGGATACAAACTATATTTAATTTCATTAGAATTTACATGTCAATCCCAAGATTGTTGACTAACAGGAGATAAAAATTTCAGGAATATTTTGATTACCTGAAATGGTAACAAAAACACCAGCTTATTGAGACTGTGCCTAGTACCTTCCCAGGCATATTTAATTGGCTTGGGATTAGACGTCAGGTATAATACTTCAAGTTCTTTTCACACCTGTGTAAATAACCAAGTCAATAAAACTTCCTTAACCTCTTATGACATTAATTTATTTTTTGAGTTGGAAATACCCAAAATGCCTTATAATGTTGTTGCAAGTATCAAAGGAACAAAGTATGCAGACAGATTTTCTTGGATTAATTAATATAAATCCATTGTTCATATTTTAAAATTGTGAAGAGGAGCCTCAAAAATGATAGTGCTGCATAGAGTTCACTTTTCTTCCTTCATCTAGATTTTATCCTTTTCAAATCTAGTTTTAATTCCTTAAGGGTATTTATAATGGTTAGTTTTGTGGTTATCTTAACAAACCGGGAAGATGGAACATCAATTGGAAAACTCCCTGAATTAGATTGACCTATGGTTGTGTCTGCTTGCTACTGGCATAAAAACTGACATGTGGACCAATGGAATGGAATTGAAGACCCTGACATTAATCTGCATACCTATGAACATATAATTTTTGACAAAGAAGCCAAAACTATACAATGGAAAAAAGAAAGCATCTTCAACAAATGTTGCTGGCATAACTGGATGTCAACATGTAGAAGGCTGCAAATAGATCCATATCTGTCACCGTGCACAAAACTTAAGTCCAAGTGGATCAAAGACCTCAAAATAAATCCAGTTACTCTGAGCCTGATAGAAGAGAAAGTAGGAAGTGGTCTTGAACACATTGGCACAGGAGATCACTTCCTAAATATAACACCAGTAGCACAGACACTGAGAGAAACAATCAATCAGTGGGACCTTTTGAAACTGAGAAGCTTTTGTAGAGCAAAGGACACGGTCAACAAGACAAAGCGACAGCCTACAGAATGAAAAAGATCTTCACCAACCCCACATCTGACTGAGGGCTGTTATCCAGAATATATAAAGAACTCAAGAAATTAGACGTCAAAATGCCCAAGAGTCCAAATAAGAAATGGGCTATAGAGCTAAACAATTATCAACAGAGGAAGTTCAAATGGCTGAAAGACATTTAAGGAATTGCTCAACATCCCTAATCATCAGGGAAATGCAAATCAAAACGACTATGAGATACCACCTTACACCTGTTAGAATGGCTAAGATCAAAAACACAAAAGACAGCTTATGCTGGAGAGGATGTGGAGCTAGGGGAATTCTCCTCCACGGTTGGTGGGAATGCAAGCTTGTACAGCCACTTTGGAAATCAATATGGCACTTTCTTAGAAAATTGAGAATCAATCTCCCCCAAGACCCAGCTATACCACTCTTGGGCATATTCCCAAGGAATGCTCAATCATACCACAAGGGCACATGCTCAGCTATGTTCATAGCAGCATTGTTTGTAATAGCCAGAACCTGCAAACAACCTAGATGCCCTTCAACTTCTCGGTGGTGCCATCTCTAGTCAGGTGGACTGTGTTATATAACAAAGATAGCTGAGCAAGCCAGGGAAAGCAAGCCAGTGAATAGTACTCCTCTATGCTCTGGGCTTCGTTCTTGCCTCCAAGTTCCTGCTAGAGTTCCTGCCTTGACTTCCCTCTCTTCTGGACTCTGACTTGTAAACCAAATAATCCCTTCCAAACCCCAAGTGGTTGTTGGTCAGTGTTTTATTATGACAACAGAAAACAAACCAGGACAGTATTATGTTGGGTACTGTTTATAAAACAAAATTGTTCAAGATATATGGCTTTTATCTGTGCACTAAAAGCTAAATATATGTGCATATATAAATGCATGAATATAACTTCACTTCTCCCAGGGAACAAAATAAATCCAAAATAAATGCAAATGACAGATTTCCTAAGAAACACCACATGGCCTGAAAAAAAAATTGTTTAGTTCACTAATAAAAATCATTTAGACTCGAATTCCATGGAGATTGTGCCATATTTTATGAAATCTTTCAATTCAGGGTATAATGGAAACAATAAGGATGACTTTTGTTTTTAAAAATTATAATCAGAACTTTAAAAAAATACAGCTATAAAGCAAAATGACTCAGCATTCCTT
The DNA here is from genome assembly GCF_004664715.2 of Peromyscus leucopus. Taxonomy (NCBI): domain Eukaryota; kingdom Metazoa; phylum Chordata; class Mammalia; order Rodentia; family Cricetidae; genus Peromyscus; species Peromyscus leucopus. The sequence continues at coordinate 22,205,728 of NC_051084.1, read as the reverse complement.
CTGACCTACTTTATAATCATAAAAATCCTGAAAATGTAGAATTGTTTCATTAGCCTTGTAGTAGTCTAAAGTTTAATGCAATTAACATACTTTCTAAAATATTAACAGTTTATTATTTATTCTACAAAAATATGAATGTCCATGCAATCTTTGTCTTTCTCCCCATGCCCTTCCCACCCTTAGGCCAAGGTCAAGGATGGTCTCACAATCTCATCATCTCACAGTCAGTACCTCCTGAATTCTGGAGATGGTCCTTTGATACCCATTATTTTAACAAGTCAGGCTAATGTCCTGGAGAACATAGGTTTTTAATGACCGTTTCCTCATGGAAACCTTATCATTGATGAGTTATGTCCTTACATGGGGGCAGGAGAAGCCTGAAGTGTGGGTGGAATTCCTGGCCTACATCTTAGAATACACAATGTTATGGGAATTATAAATGTATGAACAAGACAATCAAATGGAATTTCCCAACTTGACAGCTTTGTAACACATTTTCTTTCATCTGTGTTTTCCAGTAATAGTGTTACATATGTCAGTATTGTGTTTTTGTCATTTTAGCAATTTATGTTTAATCTCTTTTCCCCTCAGTTGTATTGATTGATTTTTACCTGAGACATTGGACTAATAAATCTAACAAAACTGGAATCGCACTAAAATTGATATGTAGGTGCAATTTTAGGTCATTGATGCTGTAGTTACCTTAAGTTATGCCAATTTCAATGCACTATAAATCAATGTTCATTTAAAAGTAATTTGCTTTTTATTTTAATTTCTCACAATCAAAAAGAAAACATATTTCTTGTTTCTGGATTCACTTGCCTCATTCTTGCTTCTTTCTTTTTTCCTACCAATGGATGAGCTTATTCATTGCATATTTTCTGTAAGAAAGCTAAAACTCAGTGACTATGTTTCAATAATGGAAAAGGGAAGCCATGAAGATGGGAAGGGGAGAAGGCCAGTTAGGAAATGTCATTTAAATGTGAAAAATGCCACTGACAGCTCAATATGTTTATTTGATGCTCTTGTGTGTTATAACTAACTGAATTTTATGTTCTATATTTTCTTTAACTTTCTGCATACTTTACCATCACAGCACAATTTTTTTTTTTTTTTTTTTTTTTTTTTTTTTTTTTTTTTTTTTGGTTTTGCGAGACAGAGTTTCTCTGTGTAGCTTTGTGCCTTTCCTGGAACTCGCTTTGTAGACCAGGCTGGCCTCGAACTCACAGAGATCCGCCTGCCTCTGCCTCCCCAGTGCTGGGATTAAAGGCGTGCGCCAATTTTTACATGGCTGAAGTACATTATTATTTTTGTTTGTTTCTTTTGGCTTGTCTGTTGCTGTTTTTGCTTTGATTGAATATACTTTGCTTTTTCTATTAGAAATTATAAGGAGATCAGTTTTCATTATTTTAAAACAGTTACAAAGCAAAGTTCATGGCTATCAGTGATACTTATTATCCCTTCACAGCATAGTGTTTGTCATTTTGGTGTATTGAACATTAACACTGAAGTCGCTTGGTAGTTAGATGACGGTACCTGTACCTGGGAAACTTCCAAATATTAAAATTTGGCATCTAAAATGCTTCTTTAAAATTTAAGATGTTCCTTCTTATAAATAAAAAGAGACCTGAGATAAATGCTTAGACAGCAAAATAACTTAGTCTGTAGTAACATGAGAGCATAGTTAGGTTTTGAGGGCAGTTGGTTTGGCCTCTGACAGTATTACACAGGTGTTACCCTTGTTGCATCTCTTCTGACTTTGGTACCTTTTCCTGCAATGTAGAAGTAGGTAGTGATATTTTTAGGACTTCAATCATCACACCAAAGTTTCAAACAGAGCATCAAGGACAAGACATGTCCCAACTTCCCAGAAAGCACCCAAACACATTGATGTAAACTTAAGATTCCATGACCAACATGAACAATCATCCTGATGACCGCGGATTCCCTTGTCCTCCACTCTCCCCCCCCCTTCCCCCCAGCCTACCCCCCATTCCCATCTCTTCCAGGGCAAAGACTCCCCTGGGGATTGAGTTCAACCTGATAGATTCAGTTCAGGCAGGTCCAGTCCCCTCCTCCCAGGCTGAGCTAAGTGTCCCTGCATAAGCCCCAGGCTCCAAACAGCCAGCTTATGCACTGAGGACAGGTCCTGGTCCCACTGTCTAGATGCCTCCCAAATAGTTCAAGCTAATCAACTGTCTCACTTATTCAGAGGGCCTGACCCAGTTGGGGGCTCCTCAGCTATTGGTTCCTAGTTCATGTGTTTCCATTCGTTTGGCTATTTGTCCCTGTGTTTTTCCAATCTTGGTCTCAACAATTCTCGCTCATACAAACCCTCCTCTTTCTTGCCAATTGGACTCCTTGAGCTCCACCTAGAGCCTGGCCGTGGATCTCTGCATCCGGTTCCCTCAGTCATTGGATGAGATTTCTAGCATGACAATTAGGGTGTTTGGCTATCCTATCACCAGAGTAGGTCAGTTCAGGCTTTCTCTCACCCATTGCCAGTAGTCTATTGGGGAGGTATCTTTGTGGATTTCTGTGGACATCTCTAGCACTTTGCTTCTTCCTATTCTCATGTGGTCTTCATTTATCATGGTCTCTTATTTCTTGTTCTCCCTCCCTGTTCTTGATCCAGCTGGGATCTCTGACTCCCCTAAGCTCTCATTCCCTCAAACCTTGCCCTTCATTATGCCCACTCACGTCCAGGTTGTTCATGTAGATCTCAATCATTTCTCTGTCATTGGGCAATCCCTGTGTATTTCTTAGGGTCCTGTTCAGCATCCCTAATCATCAGGGAAATGCAAATCAAAATGACTCTGATATACCACTTACACCTGTCAGAATGGCTAAGATCAAAAACACTGAAGACAGCTTATGCTGGAGAAGATGTGGAGCTAGGGGAACTCTCCTCCACTGCTGGTAGGAATGCAAGCTTGTACAACCACTTTGGAAATCAATATGGCGCTTTCTCAGAAAATTGGGAATCAATCTCCCCCAAGACCCAGCTATACCACTCTTGGGCATATAGCCAAGGAATGCTCAATCATACCACAAAGGTACTTGCTCAGCTATGTTCATATCAGCATTGTTTGTAATAGCCAGAACCTGCAAACAACCTAGATGCCCTTCAACTGAAGAATGGATAAATAAAATGTGGTACGTATACACAATGGAATACTACTCAACAGAGAAAAACAATGACATCATGAGGTTTGCAGGCAAATGGATGGATCTAGAAAAAATCATCCTGAGTGAGGTAACCCAGACTCAGAAAGACAAACATGGTATGCACTCACTCATAGGAGGATACTAGATGTAAAACAAAGATGACTAGACTGCTACTCACAACTCTAGGGAGACCATGAGTTAGATATGGGCCCTACCTTTGCTTGATGGGTATCAAACAAAAATCAATTTATGAACTTACATGAAGTAAGCATAATAATCAGTTGGGAAAACGTTCATGTTGGCTTGTTTTCAGGGACTTTGATCCTTGAACATTGGCCCTGTTGGTTTGGGCCTGAGGTGAGGTATGCCCTGTGTCAGGAGTGTGTAGAAGAAGCTGCTAACTACATGGTGACTTGATGGTAAAAACAAGGTGGGGATGGGTTCCCAATATTCCCACAAGGGCTTTTCTCAGTAAACTAATTTCTCCCTCTGAACCTCACCTCTAATGTTCCACCATCTTGCAATAGTAGCATGGGCTGAGTGGCATGGCTTTGAAGAACATTCTAGACTGTAGCACCTCTGAACATGGACATGATTATAGCACCAACTTGATGTCTATGAATGCTGTCATTAGCCTTTGATCTCAAGATGATAGTGAAAGGCTGACTTCTACTAAACAATCTGAATGTAGATTTATTTTACATTTTCAGAGCTGTTTAATGAGAAATTTCAACAGAAAAAGGAGAGGTACAAACCAGGGGTAGATAATGCTATATTTCATGAAGTTACATCTTTCTGCAACAGTCTTTGACTTTCTTTTCTCCATCATGTGTGCTGAAGGGCTTTGGCTGTGTTTTGTGCTGGAGAGGTACTTTGTGTTTAATTACCTAACTTAATAGAAAGCTTCAATGTGTCCCTCTAGAGTACTCAAGGCCAACTCTCCTCTGTATGGTCCCTGATGACTTCCTTCCAGCAGAGAAGGAGAACATGTATTTTCAGGGGTCCCTTTTGTAACAGTGTTGCATAGGAACAAAGGACTAGACGTTCTGCCAGTTTTCCTCCCACCCACCAAACAAATGCCTGAGAACTGCCCTAGAGGACAATAAAAAGAACCTCTCCTGCACCCACATTTGAATCTTGCCTGATTCTTTATATCAGATGCTCCCAAGAACTAAGGCCATCTTGAGACAAACTGTCATTAATATTTAAACACAGCCTGCTCTTCTCTAGAGGAGTAAGAAAGTAAAAAGAAACCCTCTATTATTATTACTAAATGTAAACATACTGTTCTCATGACTACAGACCCTGTCACACATGTAAGTGCATGCATGTACTCTGTCTTGTGTGCAGACATATGCACTCAGGCAGATACATGTGCTCAGATGTGCAAATGTGCAGATGCACGCACGTACATGTCAAGAATCTGTCCCTATTTACTGAGAGCCCTTGCATCATTTCATTTCCTAAAACTTATTAGTATTCACAAGCTGTATGCAGATGCTAATATTTCCCAATGGCATAGGACTAATTGACCCTTGTATTAGACATCATTTTATTAGGTTGAGGGATATGAAATTGCTAATTTATAGAACAAAGAATAATCTAATATATGCAATTATAGGCTCAATCTAGTTTCTAGGGACAGTGCTGTTTGATACCCAGAGCATGTCCTAAGGCTCTGTTTAAATCTGGTCTTCATGATTCTCTGTTCTCTTCCATTTTCTAGGCGCCTTCTCCCACCTCTTCAGTCCTTGACCTTCCAGAAATGTCTGTCTGTTTGCATTTCTCCTTTCTGAACGTTGGAGCACTTTCTATCAGTTTTGTTCTCTAACTTTCCACAGGACTTGGAGAGAGGTTAAGGAGAAGTGGAGCCTCGTAGAAGGCTCAATAAACTCACCTTTGCATCAACAGTCCAACTCATCCTGAAAGAAATTCAATTTAGCCAAAGTAAATATCATTTCTTTTCTGAAATTAACCCAGCTGATCAACACCAGCTGGCATTAATAACCTTCCTTCAATTACATTATGACGAAGAATTATGTTGACATGACCTGCTGATGTTATAATAGAATTTAGCAGGAAAATCACTAGACTTCTATTCTATTACTGACATGGGTTCAGGGGGAGAAATAAAATTCATCAACAGTGACCCTGGCTTATTGTTCCCGTGCTTGCCCAGTTGTTTTGAGAACACTTGGTTTGTTTTCAGGACACACACTTTGCTGAGCTGTGCTCCAACTGATTTATTTGTTGCACAGCCATAGGACACTGTGCACCATGTTCATTTTCTTGTGACCTGTTTATAGAAGATCTTTTCAAAAATTTCTTCTTGGAAACAAGCCTTTCACACTCAGTCAATCCGTATCATTTCAACCTTGACACAGAACTGAACTATCCTTCCATTCAGAAAGAGCAAGGCTATTTGAAAGAACTGCCTGACAGTCCCTTCCCTTCCCTCTCCTTGATTCTGGTAAAATTTGCATAGCATAAATTTTACCATGTTAAAAAGTTACATGTAATTGTTTACAATCTCTCTCTCTCTCTCTCTCTCTCTCTCTCTCTTTCTCTCTCTCTCTCTCTCTCCCTCCCGCTCCCTCCCTCCCTCCCTCCCTCCCCCCACTCTCTCTCTTATCCCTCCCATGCACACACATGCCAGAGCACACAGATTCAAAGGACAACTTTTGGGGTCAGTTTTCTTCCTCTACAATGTCAATATTGTATACTGTCTTCTATGGTACCGTGTACATTCATGGTCTTACATAACATAAACACAAGTATTATCCAGCTCCAACACATTAGCTCATTCTCTCTAGAACCTCCCCAAAAACAATCACCTTTTGTTCAGGATTGAATTTTCCAAGCTGGTGGAGTCTGATCTATACCTATAAATAGGGATAGCGATGTCTATCTCAAGGGACTTCATAATTGGTTGATATAACAAATACCATTACAAATGCCATTCTCTCTAACAATTCCTAATATCTGTTAAATACTACCAATAGTATAATTATATTTCCAGTTGATAAGTATTTTAATATTGAATTTATTAAATGGATTTGCTAGAAATGGGGAGGGCACTTTTTAAAGATTTTTATTAATATTTTTGTTTTTACATCCTAACCAGAGTTCCCCCCTCCCTGCTTCCTAATTCCTCCCCTACACCTCCCCTCTACCCTACCATCCAGTTCTTCTCCACTGTTTCCCTTCAGATACAGGCAGACCTCCCATGAATATCAACCAGCCAAAGTATATCAAGCTGTAGTGAGAGTAGGCTTCTCTTCTTCTGTTAAGACTGGATGAGGCAATCTAGTAGGCCAACGTTGTCCTGAATGAAATAATGCAGAACCAGAAAGATAAACATGGTGTCTACTCACTCATAAGTGGATATTAGCCTTAAAGCATAGGAGAAACATGCTTCAACCCACAGACCCAGAGATGCTAAGTAACAAGGAGGACTCAAGGCAGGGCTAGATGAATCTCACTGTGAAGGGCGATTTGAATGAACACTTTTTAATAACTAACTGCCATAATAAGCATTGTGCACTTAATTGTAGGTTGCTGGTGAATAATCCCTAGAAAACAGATTTCCAATGGATTTTGTTTAGACTCAATTTTTTTGTTCTCTCTCCATATTTTTTAATAAACCCAATCATACCACGGTTTGTCAGGATTTCACCAAAACACCAGCAAATTCCACAATTGTTTCAAAGTGGTGAACCTGAATTCCAGCTGTGGTCAGATCATATGATGAGTAAATCTCTTCCTCTTTGGAAATGCATTTCCTCTCTCTTCTACCTACACAGAACACTCCTTAACCCCAGTGAAGCAATGTCAACACTTACTGAATCCACAGAGTTGCTATAAATGTTCCTGAATTCCTTCAGAAGCTGTGCCACTTGGAAGACATGGTGCTTAGAGTGAGATATAATTAGATTGCTCTGGACTGCTTGGATCTCCCCTGTGTGATTCACGTCTTCACCTTCAAAGTGTGTATCTTCGTTGTCACTAATACCTCAGTTGTAGATGAGAAGGGAAGAGGACGACTGTAATGTGCATAAGTACCAGGATTTTGAATCTTTGTTAAAAAAAAAAAAATCCCTCTGGTAAAATTAATGCATATTCGATTATTTAACAACTTTCTCTGAGTATCTTTGAGGCAAAGAGAATATTGTCTAAGAGTGAAAGTGGTTGGGAAAAATAGTATGGGAATAAACAAACAAATCAGATTGATACATATGGCAGCTATTTGGAGCACTGGAGCATAATGAGTGGACATGGGAGCTATTGCTTACATTTAGCTCATTGCAAAGGAATACAAATCCTCTTTATTTGTTAAAGATGTAAACACTACCTTGAAGAGATATCTGTCATCTGTGGGGTTGGTTTGTCTTATGCTAGCTTGGTGTCACCAGATAGTAATATCAGTTATTTGTAGTCAAGAACAATCTACTCCTCTTCTGAATTTATAAGTACATCTTTAAACCACTCACATGGTGAGGAACTTTGTCCACCAAGTTTCCCTGATCCTGCAAGCACAAGCGCAGATAGACCACTAAGGAGAAAGGATTGTGACTGGTCACCAGCAATTAGGAGTGATTTTGTTCAAAACATTAGGAGGGAGTTAGTATGTGTTTAGAGTTTTCATTGAATGCATTTAAATAAATCACTTCTATGTTCCATATTTAAGAAATTAAATATACCTTTGTCCTTATTACCTGAGTTCATCTGTATTATGATTTGAGCTTATTTAATTTTAAAATTTGATGCTTAGAAACAGCTTTCTAGACCCAAAAACAGTGATCCTTGGCTGTCTTCTTACTGGGGAAGCCACAGCTCTACAAGTTCTGTGAGAATGATCAGGGGTTTAAGACCAGTCTGAGCTGAAAGAGCAAGACCCCATAAGATCAAAACAAAGCCCAACATATTTAAAATGATCTCATTTTAGATGATATGATGGAATGATAGTGTGTTGCGTTTATAGAGGACCTGAGTTTAGTTCCCAGCATCAAGTAGGATGACTTGCAGTCATCTGTAACTCTAGATCCAGAAACTCTGATGTCCTCTTCCGTCCACATAGGCAACTGCACTCATGTGTGCCCACACATATATTCATGATTAAAATGAAAATTAATCTTAGAAAATAAAATGTCCTCACAAGCCTTTGGTTTTAGCAAGTGAGTGTGCTCTGTTTCATGTTTGAAAAGAGACAGCTTTTTTTAAGTGTGAACCAAGAGGTCATTTTTTTTTTACTCATTGTATATATTATCTCTTTACGCTGCAAAATAAAAATTCTGTATATTATCATATTTTAATGGATTTTTATTATTATTAGTTATCTAAATTTTATATTAGAAAAATATTAAAATGATATCAATGTGAAATTCATTTAAGTGACTTCAACAGAAATTGCCAAATAGAAACAAATACCACACCTGAGATAATACAATATACAAAACAGCATTGCTGTGGGATGTTCTGTATGTCCTGTGGGAGCCCTTCTTGGGTTCTTTGTGGCGTTACCCAGCAGGTCCGCATAGAGGATGATTAGGACCATGGGCCTGAGTGCAGGTGTTTGAGATGGTCTGCACTTGGCTGTGCTGGGGGATGGTCTGTATGTCAAGTTGTTCTGATTGATCAATAAATAAAACCTGATCGGCTGTGGCTAGGCAGGAAGGATAGGCGGGACTAACAGAGAGGAGAAATAAAAGGACAGGAAGGCAGGACTGACTGCCAGATGCCGCCAGCACAAGAAGCATGTGAAGATGCTGGTAAGCCACGAGCCATGTGGCAAGGTATAGATTTCTAGAAATGGGTTACTTTAAGATATAAGAACAGTTAGCAAGAAGCCTGCCGCGGCCATACAGTTTGTAAGCAATATAAGTCTCTGTGTTCACTTGGTTGGGTTTGAGCGGCTGTGGGACTGGCGGGTGACAGGGATTTGTCCTGACTGTGGGCAAGGCAGGAAAACTGTAGCTACACAGCATGTCTATTGTTTTCAGTTTTAAAATATCTACATTACACCAAAACCACAACTATAAATAGAAAATCAGGTAATTGTCAAGATAATTAGAGCCAAGTTTGTAGCCTAAAATAAGGTTTAGAATGTTGGAGAATAGAAGAAACTACAGATAATTTAGACAATACATTTTTATTTTGTTTTGTTTTTCGAGACAGGGTTTTCCTGTGTAGTTTTGATGCCTGCCCTGGATCTCGTGCTGTAGACTAGGCTGGCCTTGAACTCACAGAGCATCTTCCTGGCTCTGCCTCCCAAGTGCTGGGATTAAAGGCGTGCACCACCACTGCCCAGCTAGATAATAAATTTCTAAGGATAGTAAATTGATGCTAGCTTAAGAATAGGAAATATGAAATAAAATAAGGAATTTATTCTTTGATGATGTTTTATTATTTAATTAGGCAGGGTGTACCCACAAGTTTTACATAGTAATTTAGGCTAACCTCATCTTTATAATCCTCATCTCTCCACTTCAAGGGTGATAAGAATACATGCACATGCCATCCACCCCAGAAATTGGTAATACTTTATTATTTTTTTTCAAAAAAGGAGAGTATATATTCTCTGTCCTGTTAGCTGAACTGAATATGTATTAAATCTAATTAGATGTAGATATATGCAAATGTTATGCTTAAAGCACGATAAATAGATTTTTGAGGACACAATGTCTGTTTTGAAATGGGTTGCCTGTTGGTATCAAGGTTTCAAATCCATAATGGATAGCTGCCAGTCTTACTTATGGTGGCAAAAGAACAATTACACATGCTCACAAACATTGAGCCTAGGACAAAACCCTGACACCATTTTTAAGGATACTTGTACCCATACTTCATACTTTGAACTATGTAATGCTCTAATTTTATGTATCATTGGGTGAAATTCATCTCAGACTGCTATTCCAACAGTCATTCCATTGAATCCAAAAAATAGGCATTCCCCCAGAGCATAGTCATGGGGTATGAATTCAGTTATTTATCCTGTACTTCAGTTATTTCTTCCTCATGGTTTTATCTGCATTTTAATATCAGTTCCCACTGCAACATCATCAACACACCAGATCTTTTATGAATCATTCTTTAAATCTTAAAATGCCATTTGCCACTATTAGTAGCAATTTTAGAGTGCAATCACTCTTCCTTGTTAGTTATGATACCCCGGACCATCAGTTAAACTCTCTGGTTTAGTCTACAACTCCTTTGGTGTTGTTCCTATCTGTTCCTTTCTAATACCATTCCCTTCTTCTCTGGCTTAGCATTGGAAACTCAGAAAATAATTCAAGGACATGGTTAAAATGAAAATGTCAACTGCCAAATCTTTCTCTAGAATTACAGACCCAGAATAGCTCATGACTTTGCAACAGGAGGCTTTTATACCTGGTTCTGTGCCCCAACTACCACAAAGCATGTTAAATTAAAAAGTGCTAAAAACCTACAAGGTCAGGTCAATCACCATGATCCTTAGAAGAAAAGGGAGAGGTAATTTCTGCTCAGCAAATAGCCTTCGAGCCCCACATCTCCTTCCCTCTGTGGAAAAGTCGTTGATTTACAGATACAGTTGTACATCTAGATCTTTGACCCTCATAAGTTTTGCAGCCCTAAACCGGGGTCTTTCCCACTAAGTCTCCTTTCCTGACATTGACCTTTGAGGCAAGAGAGTTGTACCTAATTCTAGTAACAACTGCAGTTGTAGTAGCAAAGATAAATCTTTTACCAGAGTGATCTGTGAGCAAATAGTGATTAGTAAGAGAGCGATGACTAGAATTAGAGGAATGAACCAGAGAAACCTAGAACAACGTACATCTCAAAAAATAACACTTCAGATTCAGATGTTGAATAGCATCTTCACCTGAAGCAAAGGAGGTGAGATTTGAAGTAGCAATTACGGGGTGGGGGGGGGAATCAGTGAACCAAGAAAAGTAGGTATAATTCATTATGCATATTTTACTCAGTATTTTTCTCTGGTGTGTACAGAATGTAGTCAGAGTTATCTTCAGAGGGAAGAGAGAGAGAGATTACATTGCATTTCAAAGCTTCTGTCTACAGTTTCCTCTATATCATGTCAAAGGGATGCTTGTACAAAAAAAGGGCACATTATCTCTATCTTTGTTCTAAATGCTCAAGCTGTATACATTTTTACCAGTTTAAAAAGTGGTCAATTTAGGCACAGGGTTAAAGGCAACTGTGAAACTTCTATGTAGATCTAGTCTTTCCAGGGGACAAGAGGGTGTCGGAGAGGACACCTCCCTTGGGTATAAAAGTTTGGCAAGGGGTGACAAGGAAAGAGTTAGAAAAGTAAGCTGCTCCTTACCCATAAGTGAACACATTCAAAGGATGTTTGTGATAAGTATATATCCACCTTTGTGATAAGTGTGTATCCACATAGATACTAAGTGTTCTAAAGTTTGGTGTGTTTCATAGGTGAAAATGTTCTGCAGAGCTTGCCAAAGGAGATCAGTAACTGAATTTTATATGAAAGTTTGCAGGGGAGCTGCGGGGGGATCTGTGGTTGGTATGTAAAGTGAATAGAAAATTTTTTAATAATAAAAAAAAAATAAAATGCAGATCACTGCCTTGCTCATTCTCAAAAAAGAAGAAAGAAAGCTCCCTGCAATTGCAACCATATACAGTCAAGTGGTTTCAGGGATTTTTCTTCTAAGAATGAGTCTCTATAAATGTTTGTAAGTATATCTTAGGCATCATACATCTGTAGGAATCATCACTATCTTTATGGAAAATGCAGAGTGTTGTGGAACTGAAGTTTTAGAGCAAAGCCCTTGCCAGGTCTGGCACACCAACAGACTGGACCTGTCTCTTTGCCCCAATGGTCCACTTGTTGTGAATAATGGTGAAAGGTTGAAGAGACATTTAATCTATATGGCCGGATCAGCAAGTGAAGAGATAAAAGACTCCAGGGAGCTCTCAAGTCTATCTTCAGAGGCCTGGCTTAAGCTTTGTGGTTCAATGGAGGTATAAGCAGGGCAAGAGGCCATGGTCAGAGTGAGGTTGGAGTACTCATCCCAGTACAGCTTCCACAAGGAACTGTAAAGGTCTTGTCCTCATAGATCTCTCCTGGAGAGAACAGTGTGATTCAAGGTGATGATGCCTGCTTCTAGCATATGCTTGCTGTCACCAATAATGACCCTTTCTTGGGATGTTCTATCCTGAAAAGTCACCATTCTTTGGGGTTGGTTTCTTGTCGTAACAATGTTTCTCGATCAGCTCTCTTGTTCCAGTGTGAACTCTGGGAAACGTGACTGAGGAGGGACGTTAAGAAGGGGAAAGGAGCAGGGTGGTGGTGGCTCACGCCTTTAATCCCAGCACTCACTCGGGAAGCATAACCAGGATCTCTGTGAGTTCGAGGCCAGCCTGGTCTACAGAGCAAGATCCAGGAAAGGCACACAGCTACACAGAGAAACCCTGTCTCGAAAAACCAAAAAATAAAAAAAGAAAAAAGAAAAAGAAAAAGAAAGAAAAGAAGGGAAAAGTAGAGGCAGAAAGGAGTAAAAAGAATTAGTTAGGCTAGTGAGCAGGTGCTGTCCTTTATTATGACTGCTTTATACATAATCAGGACCACTGTACAATTATTTAATGTTAATCAATTAATTTAGGGCTGGGGAGATGGTGTTGTAGATAAAACACTATCCTTGAAGGCATGGGGACTTGAGTTCAGGTCTCCAATGCCCAAGTAAAATACTAGTAGACACAGTGGTCTGCTGGCTATGGCTAAATAGACCAATCAGAATTACTAAGCTGTCGGTTTACCAAGAGACTCTGCCTCAATAAATAAATTGGACAGTCACAGAGGAAGATGTGTGGCATCGACCTCAGGACTCCACAAGCAAGTGTATACACATTCATGTACACCACACACATACTCATGGAAAGTAAATGAATATCTTGAAAAATCTAAAATGGAAAGCATTACCAAACTTATCAAATATGAGACAGCAATGTCCCTTATGTATTTGTTTTCTGAAACATAACAAAAGTAACAAAGAGAGTGATAATGTACAAGAGCCATTGCCAACATGATCATCAGTTCAGATGTGAAGAGCAAAATGTAATTCATGTAGAAGATACTGAGGATGCTTCTGGATGGGAGGAATCATTTTTCGGAGTCAACCTAAGGGAAAGCTGACATATGAGAAAATATGAGCTTTGCTTATTGTGTTCATTCACCATGACAGAAGGTGTAGGGTAACTGAAGAGAGGAAAGAGTAATCTGGGATCATGTTTTTAGAGATGTCTGGATGCAGTGTGCTTAAGCCTGTAGCAGGGCAAGAGAATAGTGGGGGAAGGGCATGATGGAGAGCCAGTGCACACCATATTGTATCCAGAAACAGAAGTGTGGGAGAAGGTAGAGGAGGAAGAGAGGGAAAGGAGGAGTAGGAGGAGAATGTGAATGACCAGAGACAAGATGTGCTATTGAAAGGCACTCCCCCAGTGACTTAAGTAATTGTTGCTATGTCGTCACAGTCCATTCAGCTATGAGCTCATCAACAGATTAATCCATCGATGGACACTGATGAGGTTAGCAACCTCAGTGTCCAATAATCACCTAAAAGGCCATTCCTTGGCAGACACTGCAGACTACAGCCCTAATACTTGTTAAGGCCTTCAGCCTTAACTTAGACATTTTGATGACAACTCTAACTGCCAAGTGCTTTATAGGAGTCTATCAATTTTAAAATCCTCTATAAAAACAAGAGCCGAGTTTCATCTGAAAACCAACTCAATATTCATGCAAAGAACCCTCAAATTAGTATTTACCTTTGTCTGCATCAAGAGCAGGGTGGTGAGTTTTTTGTTTTTTTTAATTTGGGCATGGCTCTCCAGGAGATGAGGAGAAACTTTCAAAGGGTGTGTTCTTGGGGCTGTTCAGACTTCCCAACTGTGCAGCCTTTTACCACACCGATGCTGAGTCCAAATGAGGCATTTCACTGAAAAAGGAGTTCAATGCTAAGAATGAAAACATGGATGGGAATCCATTCTATGCTGTGTCTGAATATAAACAATTTAGATGTATACGTGTTTGTGTGTGTTTTATGTATGGGTGCATAGGCGTATGTGCACACATGTGGTAGGTATGCAGATACCCCTCTTTCTCTTTCCCTCTCAGGGCAGGGGTCAACATTGATATCTTTATTATTCCTCAACTTAATTGAGACAACATTTCATTGATCTGGCTGAACTGGCTTAACAATGACCTCTGAAATCTGCCTATTTCTTCTGTCCCTACTGAGGATACAAGATGTTCATTTTTATGTCAGCCTATCACATGGGTGCTGGAGATCTGAACTCAGGCCTTTGTCTTATGCAGCAGGCTCCTTACTAACTGAGCCATTTTCCCAGCCCTGAATATGAAAATGTTAATAGGTTTATATTTGTGTGAATGTACAGGTGTTCAGATAACATATTACATAGACATATTTGGCATTAGTGAAAATTTATAATTTTTTACTAGCATGAGCTATATTCACTATCAATGCGATTTTCTAGGTAGAGTGCAGAGTGCTAGATTGTGCAACCCTCCGTTAAAGACAGTCATATACACGTGTAGTCTTCATGGTTCGCCTTCCCACACCACTTCCTGTTCTTGTGTGTGAGTATTAGGAAGGGTCCTGCTTGTACTATTTATTCTATGACAGAGGATCTTCCTTCCAGAGTTATCTTGTCAACCCCAGGAGAGTCACTCCTTTGGATAATTGCCACCATCCTTCTGTCAGTAGGGTTTACATTTCCTTCGTGACACTCAACACTCACGCATCACCTTCACATTAGTCCATTTCTGTCACCTCAGCCGTCACCTTACATTGGCCACAGTGCAGGTCAGCCTGTCATCTTTGTTTTTTGTACTTACAGTGGGACTTTCTGCTTTATCTGGCTGCAGATATTAGAGTTCACAGAAAAGGAGCATAAAAGACTTAAAACCTCCAGTGTAAACAATGTAAGATTACAGCAAATTAGTAATGTAACCCTGCCACAAGCATTGGTAGCAACAAAAGCACCCTTGGGTTACACACATATTTACACCCTAAAAGCAATCATTAATGACATGTAATGAAGTCACTTGGGAGATGATTTAAAGCAAAGAAACTGACTTTTTCCTATTTCTAAAATGACTCAAATTGAACTTGGCCTTAATACATGTTTGAAGGCCTAAAAGATGCTCAGTGATAAAAAGCATTTGTTACTTTTCCAGAAGACCTGAGTTTGGTCCCCAACACTCATATCAGGCAGCTGATAACTGCCAATAATGCTACCTGTAGGGAATCTGACACTCCCCCAGCTACCTTGAGCACTGTAATCACATGCCATACACTCAAGACACAAAAACAAAAGTAAAAATATTTTTTTAAAAAAATACATATTTATTATGTGAACAACTACTCTAAACATGTCTTGCTTTATTTAAAAAGATCATCCACATCTATTCAGCTTCACAAGTTTATTTTCATATCACAAACCTTTTTAGTTCTTATTAATGGGCATGCATAATCTACCTGAGTCTCACAGATGCATTCGGTGTCCTGTTCATTGTGTGTAATTAACAATAACTATTTAAATGTAGCTACAGAATATTTATAGTGTTGACTGGTGTGGGGTATTTGTGTACTGTGAAGACAAATTGCTGTGATTGATATAATAAAAAGCTAAGTGGACAAGAGCTAGGCAGGAGAGATAGGCAGGACTTCTGGGCAGAAAGAGGAAGAGGAGATAATGGAGGTGCACAAGGGATGTCAGTGAAACTCTGCAGAAGCAGGATGTACAAGAGGAGAAGTAACAGCCACGAGCCATGTGTCAGGATGTAGATTAATAAAAATGAGTTAATTTAGTTATAAGAACTAGTTAGGAATAAGCCTAAGCTATAGGCCAAGTTTTCATAATTAATAAGAAGTCTCCTTGTCATTATTTGGGAGTGAGCTGGTGGCCCAAAGGAAAGTCTGACTACAGTTGATAATCACCGAATAAGATTTCCATCTAAAGTTATTCCATCTTAAATTAAGCATCATTACAGACTGGTCTGAAATAACACCATTTCTCTGATCACATAATTCCAAGCTCTCTATTTATCAAGAGGAAACATACATCCATTTCTACAATACTCGATTGACATGTAACTATATCTATATTACCACAGTAGTGGGGTTCAATGTGCTGCTTCAGTGCTGCTTAGAGCGTCCTGTACCTAGCACCCCCATGGCTCAGAGTATCACCCAGGCCAACTGGTCATTGTTTCAGCTTCTGCCTGTAAGACATGCTTGTCCTCTGTATCTTTCCATTCTTAAAGGGGCTAGAAAACTGACAGTATTTTGATATGAAATCTGATAGATGTGGAATTTTGTAATATACTCTCATTAGTGTGATACACACACACACACACACACACACACACACACACCTTAAAATATCATAGGCATATTTGTTCCCATGCCAGAATCCCCAGGAGCCATGGCAGAAGTTTCATGGCAGGACATGGTATTCTGTCTTAGTCCATTGCACTGCTATTCAATGTGAGCCTGTGTACAGTAGTTATAAAGAAAAGTTATAAAGAGGAACATTCTAATGGTGTGTGGTTAAAACAGTTCTTAAGAAGTGCTACAAAGTTTTGCTCCAGATGTGTTTCCCACCTCTACTGCTACCTGCTCAAGAACTAAGCTTTGGGGGCTGGGGAAATGGCTCAGTAATTAAGAGCACTGGCTGCTTTTGCAGAGGACCTGGCTTTGGTTCCCAGCGGCTCATAACCTTCCATAACTGCAGAGGATCTGATACAAGGACACTAGGCATTCACACATGCACACAGTATACATACATACATGCATACATACATACATACATACACACATACATACATAAACAAATAATTACACAAACAGATAAAGTATAGATTATTCCAGGTAGGCTAGGTTTATATTGTGTTATCATCATATGATATGAAATACATGCAGGAAGGCCTTTAAAACTTGTCTTAATTACTCTTAGATCAGAAGAGTCTGGGACAAGTTTATTTAAAAGCCCAAACTAATCTGAAATTATCAATGTGTGTCTGTGGGAACATATTTAATTCTTATCTGCCATAGGTTTTATTTTGCACAACACGGATTTGTTATGTGTTTGCTCTATGTGAACACAGTTGCAGATTCTGGGGAGATACGGATTAACGTGAAGGTTGCTTTCATTTTCCAGTTGTTGAACAGAATGTTGACCTTTGACAGTTTATTCTTAAATGATATTTGCACTGGAGATTTCATGGCAGGACATAGCTGTTTACACATCATGTTCTGTCTTAGTCCATTGCACTACTGTAAAATGCTACCCTATGTCCGGCAGTTATAAGTCAGATATTTTTTTTATTTTTCATTCTGGAGGCCAGAAATCCATGGCCAAGATTGCAGATGTCTGAAAAGGGCCAGGTCTCTATTTCTAGGATTTCAATTTGTTACTGTAACCCCCAGGGACAAATGGTGTGTTCACACAATCTGGAAGGGTCTATCTAGTTCACCCAGCCTTCATATACATCACTGCACCATCTACAAAATTGAACTCTACTGCTTCATACAAGTGTGCCTCTCAATACTGATAAATTGGAAAGCAAGCTCCAACCTGAATTTTGAGGAAGACATTATTGAATGGTAGCAAATTCCTTCAGAAAAAAAAATCAAAAATTGTTTAAAACATCAGATATTCCTAGGAGATTTCTGTTTCAATCCAGAATTCGGGTTAGATTTCCACATGCCTGAAGGAACTGGATAAGTAGAAATACAGTTTTTTTTTGTTTCATATTGAGCATAAAATAAATGATCCCTCAGGAGAAACAAATAAGCTGAACACTGGACTTCCCTGAGAATGGTCTGCAGAAATTTTCCCCACCTACTGCTCACATAGAGGAGCTCTAGAAACCTGAGTTCTGGAGAGATATCTATCTGGGGAGCTAAGACTGGGGAATGCACATGGCATGAGGTTGGAAAGGAGAGAGCTTCACAAAGAGAACCTCTCAGGACTTAGCATCCCTCCATCTTCACTCAAAAGACACAGGCATCTGAGGAAAAGACCTGAGTTGTAGAAAAATAAAACTGAAAAGAACAGAGGTACAGTCCTCACAGTTTGCATAAGCCCAAGAGTACTTACTCTCCAAAATGTACAACTCTTACTTCCAAAGTGCTAAAAAAATAATATTGCTTGAAGTATTCAGGAGAGATCAGTCATAACTCTGTGGAATGGTTAGTCCTAGACAGAGCAATGCTCTTCAAGCAGCAGTAGCTAGACAATCATTCTTTAAAGGGTCATACCATTCCAAGTACTGTTCCTGCAATCTAGTGCAGTATTAAATATAATAAACTAACTATGAAATAAACAGACCATCAGTGTTCTAGGAGACAATATCAGGTTGACTTATACAACTGATATAACGAAGAGGCACACATATATTCCACAATGCAATGGCCGTACATTTTCCAAATGAGGTGAATAATTTCACACCTATGTGATCAAGACAAAGAATGTCCCAATGCTCATTAAATCACTCAAAACAAAGGATAATAGTCAAATTATAAACCACATCAATAAAACAGCAAATGCAGGTAGCAGGTAATGTTACATCTAAAGTTATTCAAGTTAAAGCTGGACAGCCAGAATAGAAAGGTCAGTTAATGGACTTTGTTCTATAAATGTTGCATTCTGATGTGAAGGTGCAGACAGCCTTTCACATCACCAGCAATTCTAAACACAGCTCTAAATACAAAATATTATTATTATTATTATTATTACTACTATTATTATTATTTGGTTTTTTGAGACAGGGTTTCTCTGTGTAGCTTTGCGCCTTTCCTGGAACTCACTTGGTAGCCCAGGCTGGCCTCGAACTCACAGAGATCCGCCTGGCTCTGCCTCCCGAATGCTGGGATTAAAGGTGTGCGCCACCACCGCCCAGCCAAAATATTATATTTTAAATGCCCTAACTAGGGGCTGTGGAGATGGTTCAGTAGGTAAGAGTGTTTACTGCTTGCTCTTCCAGAGTACCCAGTTTGGTTCCAGTACCTTTGTCAGGTGACTCTCAGATATCTGTAGGCTCTGATAGGGTGGAGCCTGGTGGAATTTCAAGTGGGAATATAGAACCTAGTGAGATGGGGCAGGGTGAGCAGAGCCTGGTGGGTGAGGAGAAGGAATCGATGATAGAAATCTCTTGACTGGACTGTGTCTTTCTGTCCATCTCAGAGTTATTGCTCCTTCCTTCTTAGTCTGCCCACCTATCCCCAGCCATTTGTCGTGAGTTGATGCTAGGTAAGGCCCTAGCTAGCTATGGTAAACTATGAACAATAATAAAACCCCCCAAAGATAATAAACAGCAATAATAACCTTATTCTCTATAAATATTGCAACAGAAAGTGAATTAAGGCATGAATGAATCAAGTCCCCCCATTAAAAGATAAGCAATTTGTTTTGTGTTGTTTTAATAACCCTTTAAAAATATAGAAAAAAAAATAGTAATGAGAGCTTTGTCTCTTTTTCCTGAGTCTCCATTTGTCTAGCTCACACCCATTCTTGTATCCTACATTTTCTACTCCAAAGCATTGATACTTCATTTATTTAATGACCCAGCTATTACATTATCCTCCATTGTGAACTCAGAAAATAAATAGTAAAGCATAAGTAGTTACATGAATGTGGTTGACCATGTTCCTTTACAATACAGTGTATAACTAGTGATTTAACTTTGTTTTTGTTATTTTTGTTTCATGACAGCTCCTGCGAGTGCGCATCCACATGCACACAGCCCTAATTTCTAATAGTTCTGTGAGAGTTTTTGACACATCAGGGATGAGAAAGTGACACATATTCAGAAGAAACTACACCACGAACTTTAAATTTAAAGCTTTTTTTCAGGCTAGTGACAGGTGCTGATAATAACTGTCAATGCTGGCTGCGGCAGAGCCACGAACCCTCATCAGCCACCAGTCATGAGCATAAACAGCCAACACTCTGCAGCGGAGGGTTTCAAAGCTAGGGGTCAGGAGGTTAGATGTGTTAGATGCATGTTTACATGACATTTCAATTTACAAGGGACTTATCCAGATGCAACCCTCTTGTGTGTTGAGAAATTCTAGTGTGTGTATATTATATGCATATATAT
The DNA here is from genome assembly GCF_004664715.2 of Peromyscus leucopus. Classification (NCBI taxonomy): domain Eukaryota; kingdom Metazoa; phylum Chordata; class Mammalia; order Rodentia; family Cricetidae; genus Peromyscus; species Peromyscus leucopus. The sequence continues at coordinate 22,185,417 of NC_051084.1, read as the reverse complement.
TATGTATGTAGTATCAATATATTTAATAATTTGATATCATCTCTGACATATCACACACACACACACACATACACACACACACACACACACACACACACACACACACACACACACATAGGATACATGCACCCATCTTACATATCTCTATGTGTACAAACAGGTTGTCTATTAACATTTTTGCCCTTCTTCAAATGACTAGCTAAGCAAAGTAAATTCATGTTAGTTTATTTTAGTGTAAATTTGTAGTGAGGTTTATTTTCCATCATAATTAACCTAGAAAGGAAACATCTATTTATTTATTATTTATTTGTTTGTTTGTATATTTGAGGCAGTGTATTATTCTATGGTTCATGCTCGCTAGGGACTCACTAGGTAACCCAGGTCAGCCTCAAACCTGCCTCAGTACTAGGATTATAGGCATCATCCATCTCATCTAACTAGTAAGGAAGCACTGATTTCAAATATGCCTGAATTTGCCACAACAGGCCAATAAATAGAGAGTGAGTTTCATGAATTGTAAGCTAACAGATTTACTTGAATTTCTGTCTTGTATAATATTTTGTTCAGAATTATAGTTCATTATGACTTGTCTATCTGTGGATCACAACCTACAGTAAGCAAGCTTAGATTTCATGTGTATTTAAAATTTATGTTACAGCTGATATTCTCCTGTGACAGATATCCAGGACAACATGATTTTAATCAAGTGTAGATGAGATGTTACTTTAAATATCCCCTCCCTATAAGTTAACAGCCCCTTTTCTAATTGTTTGCAGAAACTACACAATTCATGGATCCCATGGATCCCTTTTCTATGTGCTGAGAAGAATATTTTCTTCATTCCTACTTTTATATGTAATGTTCCCCATCATGTTGTTTGGGTGAATTAGACTTAAAGCTCATACTGCCTTTCAGAACTTTAGAAACATAGTATCATCTTAGCCTAAACAGGAGAAGATTCTTTCCTTGGTTTCATTTCAAACCACATCAATGTTATCATTACTCTGGCTTTGTCTTCTAGGTGTTTCAATATATCTTAAGGATTTGTGCATCCACACTAAGAAGAATTAGAAAGGACAGGCCCCCCCTCCCTATTTAGAACAACATGGCCACAAGGAATCATTCTGGGGGATAAAACAGTCATGAGTGAGTCCCTTGGGAACCGTCACATAGATCAAGGCCAACATTGGTACCTTCTGCAAAACTGGGATGAGGGATCTAGACATAAAGTGGGAAAATGGTTTTTAAGAAAGTAAGTAAGGAGCTACAATATTTTCTAAGTATTTGGGTAACTTGGAGCTAAATGACTTTGAAATTTGTGTTGTCCTATTATACTAAATGTCCAGGCTTCTCCTTGTTGGTACCCTCTGGTATAAACCCATTCAGAAAGACTGCAGCTTCAAGCACAGTGCAGAGATAAACTGATGTTTATAAGAAGTTGGAAAAGGATTAAGATGAAAAGAGAGATTCCAGGAAGCTGATTAGAGTAGGATCCTGTAGTGTGGTGGTTCAAAATCTTACTATGGCTTTGATCATTTAATACAGTTTTTCATGTTGTGATGACCCCCCCCACCATAAAATTATTTCATTTCTACTTCATAACTAATTTTACTACTGTTATTAACTCTAATGTATTTATTTGAGTAAGCTTTAAATTTTATTTGAAATTTATGTTGTAGTTGATATTCTCCTATGACAGACATCTAGGACAATATGACTTGTTTTATTTAAAAAAATATGCATTTTATATACCATACACAGATCCCCCCTCATTCCTCCTCCCACTGCCCTCCTGACTCTCCCCTGACCTGCTCCCCATCCCCTCCTCCAAAAGGATAAGGCCTCCCAAGGGGAGTCTGTAAATCCTGGTACATTCAGTTGAGGAAGGGCCAAGCCCCTCCTGGCTGCATCAAGGCTATGTAAGCTGTCCCATCATAGGTAATCGGCTCCAAAAAGCCAGCTCATGCACCAGGGATAGATCCTGTTCCCACTGTCAGGGGCCCCTCAAACAGACTAAACTACACAACTCTCTTCTGTATGCAGAGGGCCTAGTCCAGTCCCATTTAGATTCCACAGTTTTCAGTCTTAAGTTTCTGAGTTCCTACAAGCTTATTTTAGTTGTCTCTGTAGATTTCCTCATCACTATCTTGAAACGCTCTTGCTCATAAAATACCTCTACCCTCACTTCAACTAGACTCCTAGAGCTCAGCCTGGTGCTTGGTTGTGGATCTCTGCATCTGCTTCCATCAGTTACTAGATAAAGGCTCTATGATGACAGTTAGGGTATTCACCAATCTGATCACCAAGATAGGCCAGTTCAGGCACCCTCTCCACTATTGCTAGTAGTCTAATTGGGGGTCATCTTTGTGGATTCTTTGGAATTTCCCTAACATCGGGTTTCTCCTTAACCCCATAATGTCTCCCTCTATCAAGATATCTCTTTCATTGCTCTCCCATTTCATCCCTCCCCTAGCTCTACCATTCAGTTCCCTCATGTTCTCATTCCCAATCCCCTCTCCTCTATTGCCCCAGCTTCTCCAGTTTACTCATGAAGATCTCATCTGTTTCCCCTTCCCAAGGCAATCCATGAGTCCCTCTTAGAGTCCTCTTTGTTTCCTAGCTTCTCTGGAGCTGTGGGTTGTAGTCTCAATATCCTTTGCTTTACATCTAGTATCCACTTATGAGTGAGTATATACCATGTTTGTCTTTTTGAGTCTGGGTTACCTCATTCAGGATGATTTTTTTTCTAGTTCCATCCATTTGCCTGCAAATTTCATGATGACATTTGTTTTTACAGTTGAATAGTACTCCATTATGTCAATGTACCCCATTTTCTTTATTCACTCTTTGGTCAAGGGGCATCTAGGTTGTTTCTAGGTTCTGGCTATTACAAATAATGCTGCTGTGAACATAGTTGAGCAAGTGTCTTTGTGGTATGATTAAGCATCCCTTGGGTATATGCTCAAGAGTGATATCATTGGGTCTTGAGGTAGATGGAGTCCCAATTTTCTGAGAAGTCTCCATACTGATTTCCAGAGTGGCTGTACAAGTTTGCACTCCCATTAATAGTAGAGGAGTGTCCCCCTGGCTCCACATCCTCTCCAACATAACCTGTCATCAGTGGTTTTGAGTTTAGCCATTCTGACAGGTATAAGATAATATCTCAGAGTTGTTTTGATTGCATTTCCCTGATGGCTAGGAGGGTTGAACACTTCCTTAAATGTCTTTTGGTCATTTGAGATTCTTCTGTTGAGAACTCTCTGTTTAGATCTGTAGCCCATTTTTTAATTGGATTGTTTGGTATTTTGATGTCTAAGGCCTAGGGGCTGGGGAGACTGGCTGAGAGAAAGATGACTCACCTCTTGGTCCAAGCAGAGCTGGTGGAGTCTCTGTCTCAGGGAGCAGCTGTGGTCTTGGGAGATGAGTGGATCTGCGGGACTGAATGGGGCTTGTAGATTACAGGATCTGATGGGGGGATAGTGGTCATCAGGCCTGCCTGCAGGGGCCTTGCCTGCTGGCCTGCAACTGTGTCTGCAATGAGTGGGGGTATAGGGGTGCAGGTTTTGCTCCTGGGCCTAAGGCCTAGAGGTACAACATGATTTGTATCAAATATCCTCTCCCTATAAGTTAACAGCCCCTTTTCTAAGTGTTTGCAAAAGCTACATGTCTTAGGGTCATGGATCCCTCAAAAGGCCCATGACCCACAGGTTGAAAAGTGCTGCTGTAGATCAATGTTGGTAGTGTGCTACTGTTGCTTCTTGATCCTTTGTGGGGGTAATTTTCTGTTTGGGACCTTTGAGGAATCACTACCACTTGAGTGAAGGAATTTAGGAAACTGTGTACCCAATTCGCCAGTGAATAAATAAGTTGAGTACTTTATTATTTATTTATTTATTTTGGTTTTTCAAGATAGGGTTTCTCTGTGTAGCTTTGCGCCTTTCCTGGATCTTGCTCTGTAGACCAGGCTGGCCTCGAACTCACAGAGATCCACCCGGCTCTACCTCCCGAGTGCTGGGATTAAAGGTGTGTGCCACCATTGCCTGGTGAGTACATTATTTTATGCTACTAGATAGTTTTGTATATTCCCTCATTCATGTATGGAAATAAACTCCTGAGATGGGCCAGCATGGTGTTTTATTCCCTTATTTTAGATAATAAGGAAGCAGAACAAATCAAATGATTAAACACTTTTTAACCAACTTATCACTGACAGAAATGTTATTAGCATGATGTTCAGGTGAGAGGTCAGATATTGAAATGGAGAAACAAGAGTCATTCTTATTCAAGGGATCAATTAAATATAAAAATAGACTGTTTCCAGGGAAGTGACTCAAAAGAAGAACAAAGGTCACCAGGACCTAGCTCCAAAGATTTGCCAAGAAGTAAGCCACTCATTTTAAAAGACAAAAGGATTTTTTTTAAAACCACTAATGTGATCCTCCCTGCCCTTCTACATGAGTGACTTCCCAAAGTGCTTCCCCTATAGGCCTGGCCTGGTGTTTACCTGTATGAAAAATCAATGCCCTGATACAATGCAGTTTTCTTTAGGCTCTTTGGTTGAATGCAGTCTGGCCTCTAGCTGTGTCCATGGCTCTGTCACCAGGTTATTTGTTAGTCCCTGACTTTCTTTAAATTCAATGAGACATTACCATTCTAAGGAAGGGAACAAGATACTGCTGTTTTTCATGTTTCTTAGCTTGTTACCTTGCAACAAATGATTAATTAAGAATAGAAAGTCTCAGAAAGTCTTTTTTTTTTTTAAGATATGTGAGTTACCAGGGATTTGCTACATTTTAACCATGTAGTTTTACATCCCAGTTTATAGTCTATCTTTAGCACTGAGCTGCCTGGACTTGGATTCACTGGTTCTATGAACTGTGGAAATGACAATCAGGAAGAATTGCTGAGATCCAATGCTGTAGATCTATTGGTATCTGGTAGGTTCTAAGATTACCTTGCTTGGTAAACAATTTTTTTCCTATGGTATCCAGAGAAGGAAGGCACCTATGTGGCAATTCCTGCCTTGTTTTAGGAAAGTAAAGCAAAACCAGGGTTTTTCTCTTTGGACTCCAGTTCAGGGTAATCTATTATTATTATTATTATTATTATCATTGATTATTTTTTGCCAACCTGATCTCTCCCTCTTCTCCTTCCAGTCTCTCTTCCCTCCACACATACCACACTACCATCCTCCCCTCCTCCTTTCTCTCCAGAAAGGGGCAGACCTTCCATGTATTTTAGACAGCTTTAGCATACCAAGTCTCCTTAAGACTAGGCACCTCCTCTCCTGTTAAGGCAACTCAGTCGGAGGAAAGGGTCCCAAAAGCAGGTAACAGAGTCAGAGATAGCCCCTGCTCCCACTGTTAGGAGTCCCGAAAAGACCTGGCCTACATAGTTAGTTCCAGGACAGCCAAAGCTACACAGACAAACTCTGTCTCAGAAAAAAACGGGGGTGGGGGGGTGGGGGGGTGGACAACTCCATATAATCACTATGCCAGTGTTATATAGTCTGTTGTATAAACAAATCAGATACATTTCTCCTTTAACTGTGTAAGCTTAAGTTACAGTTGGGATTCTAGGCAGTCAACTGAATCTGATAGGCACTCTTACTTGCCCACTTTAGGACAGAAGGGAACCTCTCCATAGTGTGAGTTCACTCTAGGACAGAGGGGCCCTCTCTGCACAGGGTGAGTCCACTTGGACTCTGTGAAATAGCTACTGAGTGTTTGGGCCCTGTTCTCATTGTTAGAGACTTCCTACTTGGAACCCAGTCTCACGGCTATGGTTGCCTCATTTTTAGTTCTCTCCTGTTTATTTCACCCAGAAATGCTAAGTCACAGCTCCTTTGCTCTGAGCTGTTTCATTGAAGTAGGGAAAACTTTTAGCCTTCCTACACACATCTTTGAACTACGTTCAGATTGAACTCAAGTTGTTTAAGCCCCTGTTCCCTTAACAGTTGAGTGTAGTATGAATCCACTTTTCCCATGTCCACTTGCATTTCTCTTGGAAGGATTCTTCTAGTCTCTACATCCACCCTTTCCTGTAGGGATGAATCTTCGGTTAAACTCCTCTCCTTCCAGTTTCTTCTATTCTGTACCCCTGACCCAGGGTACTTTGCTTTCAAATCTTCAAGTTTCTCCTTTGTGGATTCAAAATCTCGTGGATAATTATCCCAAGATAGTTGAGGAAAGTAGGGCTTTAAAGCTTAAATGGTTTGTTAATCACCACTCAGCTGGGAGCAGAACTAGATAAAAAAATTGCTCTATGGGGTTGGGGATTTAGTTCAGTGGTAGAGCACTTGCCTAGCAAGTGCAAGGCCCTGGGTTCAGTCCTCAGCTCTGAAAAAAAAAATTGCTCTGATGATTCTCACTGAGTTACGAGAGTTCTTTTCTGACACACTGAACTGCTTCATCTAATTAGTATAATAGGGTGGGTAAACTTGGGATGGACACACTCTTCTCTAGTTTATCTTAAGCATGTGTATAATTTATGCTACTGCAGCTTTCCCATCTATAGTAACATCAAATGATTTAATGGAAATTATTATTTGAGCTGGGCTGCATTTCCTGTATGTCACATGACTTTGGCTTACAGCACAGCAAGCTTTGACTAAATACCCAGTCCATGTTGACAGTTACCCCAAATGGCCCTAGATAGAAAGAAAGCCAGAAACAAATACCATGGTCACTTAGGAAACAGAAAAAAAATGTTGTTGAAATAACATGCCTTTTTATTTATCAGAGCTGAGTTCATCTCATTTGTTACTGTTTATCAAAGTTTTACTCTGCTGAAGTATAATTCCCTTTTATCCATTAGAAGGGAAAATGTACTTGTGATAATTATGAACATTCTTAGTTCTTTTGATAATACTTCATTTTAAGTGCTTTTAAATGAGTTTTGAGTTGTTTGGAGTCTGCAAATTTGGAAGTCAATGCTATTTCTTGGATGATTTGCTAATGTAGATAAATTTAGCAATCATGGAGAAAGGCCATGACTTTCAACAATCCTTTGTTTACCATATGATGTCTTTTGGGGATTTGTGCTCTGTTTTCAGCAAATTAATAAGAAATAGACAAGTCTTGGCCTGAGAAACAATGTTTATTGGGTCATAAAATTTACATATTATCTACAGTTAATGTGGGCCTGGCTACTTACATTTGAATCTAGGATGGAAGTCTCTTCCTAGCATCACCTGGGAATCAGTGCAGTCACAGAGCCTATTGCTGTGATAGAAAAATAGAATGCCCTAGCTCATTTGGAAAATTAACATCATATGCCATTTATGCCTTTGAATGTATGCTCAATGTCCTCTTTAAGTGATATAGTTCTGGGTTCTACAATTGCTCCATCAGTGACAAATATAACGAGACACTAATTTTCAATGTCAATTTTCAACATGAAATTGAAGCATGAAGAAGATAACATTAAGCCAATTGTTTTGTGGATGTTTTTATTCAGTCTCTATATGAGTGTGAATACAAAATAACTTCCCTTTTCCTTCTTCTGTCTCTCAGAGTTACTGAGATGCATTGGCCTTAGAGATCCATTGTGGTTACTATGGGTTACTACATACTCTTTTACCACATGCAATAAACATGCACTAGGGAAATATATTAACTTTTTCTGTAAAATAATATGTATGAGAAGTTTTAGGTTCTCAGAGAGCAGTATATGGTCTCTTCCATGGGTTCCATGGACCAAAGCTAGCTATTGACTTCATCTAAATGAAGAATTTGGCTGCTCATCAATTTCACTGGATTTAGACCACAGTCTTTGGGTCCTGGGAATGAGGATAGGGGTTGAGTCCATGGGTGAGGGCTAGAAACAGTATCAGGCATGAATCTGTGGACTGTGAGGAAGCCAGAAGAGAGGGCGTAGGTACATGGTGATGATGGAAGAAGTGGGCTGAGCAGAAGGGAAGGTGTTTGGACAAGAGCCTCTGATCTCATTGAGAACACAACCTAATTCTAGAGATGTAAAGAATTAGTAACCAAGATTCCTGAGGATGACCAGTGCCCTATGTGCATATAATATTTTCTTGATTTCTTATTCAGTTAAAGAATGTTGCATATGTATAAAATTTTTGTGCTATTCTTTGTATCTATCCAGTGAACTTAATGTTTTTAGTTTCCAGTGTGTTCTAGGCATGTGTTCCCAAATGAAAAGTAGATCATATTAATTTGTAATTGACCAGAAAATTGTAGTAATTTTTTTTAATATTTAAAAGTTACATACTTCAGAAAAGGAAAAATTAAAGTGATGGTGTTGCTGTAAAAAGATTATTCTATAAATATTTATTCCTTTATATATCATATAGTTCCATTTAACTCTAAAAATAAATATAGCTAGTTAGGTCTAAAAGACCATGGCTAGCAGAATTTTTTAGTTATTCATCTTTATTATAAAAAATTGAGCATTGACTTAAAAATTATTTGTAAGTAAACAATGACCATTTGGAGAAATAGCTATGAAAATCGAAATATTTTTCAGTTATTGTTTTTGACATAAGACCAAAATTATCTGAAAATATCTGTACAATCTAATGGTGATAGAACACATAAAAGGAGGGAAAGTCCTATTCATTTTCTATAAATTATGCTGCAACATGGGGCTTTGATGTTTATTTTCTTTCTGTGTTAATGATTCTTCTGTATTCAGACTCCCTGCTTTCCAGTGTTCGGTATCATTTAAACAACTCAAAGAGCTACCGTTTGATTTTGTTCTTCTTGCCAAGAAAGCTTCAGAACTCATTAATGCAGAGAATTTATAGCCCAACAATGAAAAGTGGAGTGAATAGTATTAATAGCTTATAAATTATCTCAACCAGGAGTCCAAATTACTTTTAAGGACCATCTTCCAATCATGCCATATAGATAAAAAGGGCATAAATTTGCACATATCTACAACATGCTCACAGGTCATGTGTACCATGCTTGACACCACAAATCCTATATTGTTTGAAGGTTATTACAAACACAGAAAAATAAATATTTTAGGACTTGCAGCCTTAATCACCTTGCCTCTTTATTTCCCAAAGGTCCTTAAATGAAAGTGTGATGGTGTGTTTAACTTAATAGCAAATATTCCCAGCAGTATATTAAAGTATGAACTCTGACAAGGGCTAAAATAACTTTCCTTTTCCTTCTTCTGTCTTTCAGAGTTACTGAGATGCATTGGCCTGAGAGATCTGTTGTGGTTACTATGGGTTACTACATACTCTTGCAATGGTTATTTTTGTGTTGAATTACAGGGACTATATGGATGTAGTTTGGTGGCAGAGAATTTGCCTAGAGTGCACAAGGCTGTGTGCTACAATTATACAGAAAGAAAATTTTGGCATGCTGTCTTGTGGTGGGGTCAGGTAGTTACCTGTTGTGAACTATATGCCTCAGGTTAGAGAAAAGGATTTGGAGCCTGCTTGGAGAGAAAATGATGGATTGAGTATCTTAATTACCCAGGCATCCTGAATCAAAACATCCCATTGCCCACCACACACACACACACACATGCACACACACACACACACACACACACACACACACACACACACAATATCAATAAAGCATAAACTTGGAAAAGAACTCATTATCAACTGATTATTAAGAAATAAGACACCAGTGTATAAAATTAAAATAGTCTGTGCTGCACGTGTATTTCAGATGGGTATGCTTACACTCAAATACTAATAGCAATATAGACAGAACTTTTGCTCAGGCCTCCTTTCCTGACAGTCTCCACTCTTCTCAGTGCCTTAAGCTTCAGAAAGGCTGCATATTGCTCTGTGTGGCACAAACTGCTTTAAGCCATAGGTTTATGTTCCCATTCTTATGAATTCTGCTCAGAGTACTATAGTTTCCTCCCTTCTAACCAAGATGAACTCATCTGGTTAAAGGCAAGTTTTTTAATTAAAAACCCAATTCCTTTTTATAGATTTATATTTATTATTTTAAATTATGTGTATGTGAGGAGGAGGTTTACACACAGGAATGCAGGTTCCTATGAAGGCCAGAGGCAGTTGAGTTGGATCTCCTAGAGCTGGAATAACAGAGGACTGAGGCGGGCTGTGATATAGAGAATTGAGCTCAGATTCTCATCCTTGAGCCACCTCCCCAGCCCCAAACCTACTTTCTGACTATGATCTTTTCTGTTCAAAATGATGAACTAGTGTGTCAATGTAAGCAATGGCTTTTGTTGTAAGTTGTACTTTCTTTGCCCATGCGTAGCTTGTTGAGTCACAAGAAAGAAGATATAGAGGAGATGGAAGTACATTAGTCTTACATATCAAATGCATTGTTCCCATCATGATGCTCTTTCCTGTGCTCCATGCTCATGCTCTGGCAATGTTCCCAGCATCAGTAATGGCAATTCATTTGATAAAAAGTGTACATCTTCAAGTTGCACTGTCTTACAGGCCAAGCTTGTTTCTGATCACAACTAGTCCATAATAATAATGTCCACCCCACATCACTTTATAAAAAAATAAGTAAATAATTTATTCAAAGAACTTACCACATTTCATTGAATAAAATATTTAGTTAAAAACACCTCTTGGTGAATTGTCTGAGGGAGATGACACCCCAAGTAATTATTTATTTAACATTTTAAGAGGGTAGTTTTATGAGCCGGGCGGTGGTGGCGCACGCCTTTAATCCCAGCACTTGGGAGGCAGAGGCAGGTGGATCTCTGTGAGTTTGAGGCCAGCCTGGGCTACCAAGTGAGTTCCAGGAAAGGTGCAAAGCTACACAAGAGAAACCCTGTCTCAAAAAACCAAAAAAAAAAAAAAAAGGTAGTTTTTAATTAAGAAACCTATAAGAAAACAATTCTAGAGAATTCATATTTTTAAAAAGAGAGAGAGACATAGGAAGGAAGGAAGGAAGGAAGGAAGGAAGGAAGGAAGGAAGGAAGGAAGGAAGGAAGGAAGGAAGGAAATGTGTCTCAAGTCATGAGGGAAAATTCATAAATATAACCACTTGTAAGAGGTCCAGGTAACAGAAAAGAATTTGTTTCTATAATTTAATACTGGAAAAATGTTTCAAAGGAGAATTTATCTGACAATGTTCAATAAAGCAAATTAAAGTTTAAGAGTCAAAATACTTTATGAAGTATAGACTATTGACAAAACTCAAGATTTCACCAGGGTTGCTGGTCTAGGATCAGTAGTCAAAATTGAATGCATTCTTCCCAGTGGTAAGGATCAAAGACAATTAGGCAGCTGTTCTGCCCTGGAAGTGCAACTTCTGCTCTCCACTGTTAGTCTGAGCATTAGTGGATTCAGTCCCCAAAGGAAATAAAATCAGGAATCACATTTATAATAACATCAAAAATAGAAAAAAAAAAAAACCAAAGAGGACTTAAACAAATATAACAACATGTTGTACTGGAACTGGAAAAATGGACCATAGCAACATAACATCTAACTCATCTATAGATTCAAAGCAATCTTGGGCAACTGTGTTATGTACGTATGTGAGAGAAATTGGCAAGTTGATTATAAAAGTTATGTAGAAATACAAGGGCCTAGTGTACCTAGAATTATTTAAATAAAAAACACATCGAGAAAAGCCACGTCTTCATCTCAGAACTCGCTCCAACACTATAGCAATTAAGAGCCTGACTCAACAGTTGTGATATTGTCCTGTTTCTGAATATATTCCCAGTGTCTCAGCCCTCCAGTTCTGAAGTATATCCTCAAAATTATTTCATTTCAATCAATGTGTTTTCTCTATTTCTGTATTTTGTAATTACCTTGTAAATTATATGTAAGCATTCATAGTATTGACCACTATATGTTCTTATCAATTGCTGTGAAATGTTAGGATTATATTTAAATTTGCAGATAAATTAATATCATATCATATGAAGATCTATCACATGTCCTTAGTAACAGACCCAGAAGGAATAAAGGACAAAGAGCAGAACAGAAAAAACCCTTGCACAAATTAATGACATAGTTATCAATCATGAGTTTAATAAATAATATAAAAATCACCTACATGAATATATGAGTTTCAGTTAATGCATAAAAATATTATTTATAAGAAGTCATTGTTCTTCTTTTGAGTAAAATTAAATTTTGATAAGGTTTCTATATCTCATTTTTTGTTTGTGTTTGGGGTTCATTGGTGTATGAATGCAAATCAATGGACCTTTAAATTTATATTCAAGGGGTGCAATGTTAGCACGACCTTCATACCTTCTGAACATGAGAATAAAACCTGAAGCAGTCACCTGTGGAAAAGGATTTGGTTCCCATTGCACAGTTTTCAGAGTTATTACAGGGTCCTCCCAAAGTAGCTGTGCTAGCATATAGTGGCTATAATGGGTGCATATACATAATCACATTTAAAATGTGAATTTAGTATTGCTCACATATGATGTATGGGTTTAAAAGCATGTGGCTTTCTTTGGCACAAGAAGCAACTAATTAAGAGAAGCATGCAGCTCTGTGGACTCAGAGCTGTCAGTGGGCTTGAAGCAGAGAATTCTTTGCATCAGAGGAAACATCAAGGATTAAAGTGTGGCTCATTTTCTCTTCTATTCTGTCCTGTCTCCATAATGTGAGTCAGATGTCAGAGATGAACTCACGTTTTCTCATCTTTATCTCAGGAATTACTGTTTTCCTTCACCCTGTAACTGCTGCTTTTAGCAATTGGTGAGGAAAAGCACAGAGGTCAAATCCAAGAAGCAAGCTATAATACTTCACCTAACTAAAATGCCCACCAATAACAAACTCAAAAAACTTCCATTTAAAAGCTGAAATTCCTAAGGCTTGGGAGAAATGTACTTTGTGTTTTCTAAGATGAATGGAAAGGCTGATTGATTCTGAACCCAGCATGACCATCCATTGTCCCAAGGGTTCAATGAGACTTCTGACTCTATTTCTGTACATGCTGAGGCTCTGAAGAAAACAGATGACTCAAGGAGATAGATACTTCTGAAACCACAAGACATAACATATACTGATGGGTAATTACCACACAAAAGTGGATACAATCACAAAAATGTTTATCTTAGTGGATGCATTTGTGATTCTTAATCTTAGCACTTTTCAAAATGAAGGGTGAATGTAGTTGGAAGTTTTCCTGTGTTCCACCCAGTCCCAAAGCTGCTCAGACCCAAGTAAACACACAGAGGCTTATATTAATTATGAGCCTACAGCTCAAGCTTCTTGTTATCTAGCTCTTATAACTTAGTCCATTTCAATTAATCTATACGTGGCCACAACATTACCAGTCTGCTGACATCTTGCTGCTCCTTGGGTGGCAGCTGGCATCTCCCTCACTCTGCCTTGCTTCTCTCTGTAGCTCTACTTGGATTTCCCACCTGGCTGTAAGCTTTCTTGCCATAGGCCCAAACAGCTTTATTTACTTCGCAATGGGAACAGCATATATTCATAGCTTACAGAAAGATATCCCACAGCAGGTGAGCGACAGAGATTCACAACTACTTACTTGTTTTGTAAGATGCAGTGAGGAAAATGGGTGAAGCCATTCATATTTTGATGCTCCAGTCTGCTCTGAAGAATCGTTGGGTCACAATCAGCAAAGGCAGAACCCACTGTTCTCCAGTACTGTGTGTCAGAACTCACAGTGAGTAAACTACCTGTCAACACTGGTTTCAAAATGTATAGTGTAAGGGTCAAGTCATTAAGCTTGTAATAGTGACTGCAGGGGGTTGAAACACATCAGACATGTATATGTGCTGATGGCAATTGATTGACTTTTCTTTCAACCAGATAGGGGGAAAAACGCTGTAATTCATTTTAGAATCCAACAACCAAAGGAAATCCCAGGTCAATGTTTAGAAGGAGAATTAATCAATATCAGCATTGGATCAAGAAGGTGAAGCATGCCACTTTTGAGGACAAGGGCTGGTTTTTTTCTGCTTCTTCTTCAGTTCTCTAGTCACTGTGGTCCAGGAAAAAGGTTCTTTGAACTGTCTTTGCCTTTGTCTCCTTGACTACCACAATGGAGCTGATTAAAATACTTTGCAGAGCCTTGGTAAAGATTAAGAAAGAATAATTTTATTCAGATACAGTGCACATCTCAATGTCACATAGATACCAGAACCTGCATTATCATTATCCCCATGGTGCAACTCTCTTTGGAATACAGGCCTAATTTTATATTTGAATGTTGATTATTTTAAAAGTAACTGCAAAGTCACATCGTGAGTTGTTGGAATAAATGATTTGTTTCCACCCAGCAGAATCTATCCCTGAAAACATTTACAAAATGACAAGAAGAAATCTCTCAGAGAGATTTATGTCAGAGTATAACACAACTCATCACTGTCACGCCTCATAACTCTTTCCAAGTATGATTTTGAAATAATTTTATCTATCTAAAATAAATATTAAATCTTGATTTGATAAAGTAGTCCTAAAGGATAGTCGAAAACAAAATACACAAGAAGTAACAGAATGCCTTCGCAGAAGATGAAGTAAATATATAATTTATCCTTCTTGCCAATACTGTTGCTAATTCATAATTTTGACAGGAACCCATTACAAATCATTTGAAAGAGACAGAAATTGTCAAAAGCTTTTATTACTCAATTAAGGAATCCATATGAAATTGATTACATATGTCTTTCCAAATGCTTTATTTTTCTAGAAAATTCACCTATTCAATCACACCACAAATGCTCATTGGATTTCTATTCAGGTATTTGGAAAATAAAAGGAGCCTGGGATGGGCTTGAGAGAGTTTATCCTTTTGAAGGGAAGATAGTAATAATATGTACATAACATCATGCAATAATACAATATGTAAGGGTTATAAGTTTTCTGAGTTAAAAGTGCAACTGATATTAGGAAGTCCAAGCCAAAAGTGGGATTGGGGCCTTCTTGAATCTCATATAATCATATAATGGTAGACAGAGGGGGTAGAAGGTGGCCTAAGATGATAGCACAGGATGAAGAACCAAGATAATGGACCCAAAGACAGGTTTTTTTGTAACAAACAAGGGGATTTTGCTTCATATAAGGCATAGATGCAGTGGAGAATTCCACATCTGACTGGTGCACTATTCACAAAGCTCAGACTAACTGTGGTCCTTGGCTTTGCTGCTGGTACATGGATATATCATTTGGTCTAATACCTCCAAGAGAAAGAGATATTCAGACTTCTGTGTGAATTTCCTTTCCAAACAGTAACAACTATTCTAGTTATTTAATAATTCACTTTAAAATGGCCACAAACAACACATATTTACTCATTAAAATTTGCCCATAGCCTACCATTTTGAATCTATGCTGTGAGAGGGTATGTAATGGAGGCTAAAAACAGTTTTGGATGTTGGAGACCTCATTTTGAATTCCTAGTATAGTTAAGCATTCTAATTGCCTTAAGCACAAAGGATACATGTAAGGGAAAAAGTGCATCTCTGGTGTATAAAGCTAAGGAACAAACAAAAATTAAGAAATGGACTATAAAATGTGAATACATCAATATGAACTTTAAAATCTCCTTGAAGGGTAAGATACAAATATGATATGGGTAAACCTAGTTTTGATGTATCTTAGAATTACAGAAAAGGGACTAGCTTCCCAAGTGAGTCTTAAACCAGGACTTAAGCTGCAAAGAGATGCACAGCATGTGGTGAGGGGAAACTTGACATGGATCATCATGAGAAGACAATTCGTCTCAGAAACAGGATGCTTTTGATGCTTTTAAGACACATTTTAGTTTTAAATACCTGATTTGCAATGAAGACTATCAATAGCAAAAGGTATCGTTGAATTGGCAAAGCACAGATTAAACATTACACATAGTTAGCAGTTTTCATCTAACAGTTTTCATATATGGGGAAAAAAACACTTTGCCAGAATGTTCTGTTCTGAAAAATAGCATGCTTCTTAAAAGCTAATATTCACCCTGTTCCTGATAATTATTAAACATTATTCATCAAACTTGTTTCCAAACTAGAAATTTACAATTGTGAGATATGCATATAGAATGCAGTTGATGGATTCTTCATGCTTTGAATTTAACCTTCCCATTTGAAAATTGGAAGCTTCAAGAGAGAAATTTTTGAGAATCAACTGATGGCAAGGCCATGTATGCCTTCATCACCTAACATATGCAGAATCACTTTGTTAATTGTATTTCCACTACCATGTTCTTCGGAAGTAATTGAGATTTTAAAATTCAGGAAAGCGCAGGGCAGATGGCAAAGGAAAGAAAAACTAGGAATGCTAACTCTGAAAAGGAGTAGAGCATGCTTTTTTGCTAATTAGTTTTCCCTGAGTGTACTTTTGGAAAGTGGCAAGTCCTTCTCCTTTCAGGTGACCGAGTCACC
Source organism: Peromyscus leucopus (assembly GCF_004664715.2). Lineage (NCBI taxonomy): Eukaryota > Metazoa > Chordata > Mammalia > Rodentia > Cricetidae > Peromyscus > Peromyscus leucopus. The sequence continues at coordinate 22,169,115 of NC_051084.1, read as the reverse complement.
TTCTGACACTTGGGCCCATGGTCACCAGAAGCAGAACAGACTAAGAGTGTTGCAGGGCTCTGTTTCCTTCTGAAGTCTGGAAGATTCATGCTCATCTCAGGGTTGTCTCCAACTCAGAAGGGAAAAAGTGTCCCTCTACAAGTGAAGAGATCTAGAAAACACATGTCCCTGTCATTCTGATCTTAGCAGAGACAGTCACCTGTTTCTTTAGACATTGACTATGATATTTTCTATAATTAATGTTTACAGCTTAATAGGAACTCAGCTCACTGTGTCTCATCATCACATCCTTGTTGCAAGTCAACTATTTGTCATGTCCTCTAAATTGGGATTTTCTGTCTATGAAGCACTAAAACTAATTCCCAACATGTGCATTTTGATTATGCCTTGTTGTCTTCCTATCAAACATGTCTTAATTACTTATGCTCAGCTTATGCTTAACATCACCTTCCTCTAGTACAGCTATATAAGACATAAGATGCAGTGCTCTAGAGGAATAAACCAGTAGAAAAATAGAGAGAGGGTAGAGGAGAGAGAGAGAGAGAGAGAGAGAGAGAGAGAGAGAGAGAGAGAGAGAGAGAGAGAGAGAAGGAGATTATGTTAGATTGGCTTATATAATAGGGCTGGATAGTACCAACCAGGCATTCTGGATAGACGGAGAAATCAAGAACCCAATAGTTACCCTGTCCACAAGGCCGGATACCTTAGCAGTTCCAATCTAGTTATGAAGGTCTGAAGGTTTCCTAGAAAACTGGTAGTTTTCATTCTGCTCTGTAAGGCTAATAAAGTTTGGTTCTGATATCCATGAGGAAGGATATCAGCCAGAGGTATGGCTCCTAGTTGATTGCAGATCCAGTTGATTTGGCAATCAAGATTAAGTATCACAGAGTAGGCTTACTTTCTCTCAGTACAATTCAACATACTTTCTTCTAAAGCATGAAGTCTTTAGATTTCCTTGTCTTGTAATAAAAAAAGCCCTGACCTCTATTCTCCATAGTTTTTTTGGCTTTTTCTTCCTGTGAGCGTGTCCATATTCTGTCTGAGGCGGAATGTGTGCTGTCCCCTATATCAACCAGTTGAGGAAAACCCTGGTAATATCTTTGTTTCTCAAATTAGAATAAATAAGGTGACAACATGAAGCCTCAGTTTATTTAAAACTACTAACATTAATCCCTGTCTAATGCAAGAAGAAAAAATTTGGCTTCTGCCAGTGGTCTCAAAAAATGACAATGCCTTTGAGAGAGGAAAGCTGTGCTGTATAGAGTCATACCTTAATGTGCATGATGATACTTTCTGGTCCTTAGAATGAAAGAATTTTTAAAAGGCAACTGTGATTGATTATTTCATCACAACGTACGTACAATATTAAAATGGCTTTACCAAGTAAGCACAGTATTCTCTATTTTATGTTTTAAAATAAGCCTATTAAAACAAATCTGTACTTGAAGCTAATAATACAAGCCAGATATAGGCCTTTATACAGACACAAAATAGGAAACAGCATCACACCATAAAAATATACAATTCACAATTTTCTCTTTTGTCTCTAGTTACCTACAGGCCAAATATTTATTCAAATAGAACTTACTTCCGCAAAGCAGAGGTGTCAGTGACTGTTCCGATGAGTGCTGAGGGAAAGAGTAAGAGTAAATATCTCTCACCCAGAATATAGTCTCCACCTAGTTACTGGATACAAATTCTTCCTCGACAATGTCATATAAAACTGTAAACTACTGTCCTGAGCTCCATATGGTCTTTATAGTGGTATTATTTTTTGCATTGCTATCTTCTCAATAGTTATATTGTCTTCCAAATCCAAAGGATGATTTCTCATACACCACAATAGGAAAGAGCTGAACTAGACCCAAGTGTATATATTTACAATTAGTTCAGTAGTGAGACAAATCAGATGATACAGTGCCTTACCTATCCCAGAACTAAATGGGTGCTGGCTGTTGCTGATATCTCTGTTATCAGCAGAAGCTTGCATGATTCTTCAGGTTGCCAGGTGAAAGCTGAGCATCTACTATGGCAATCACGTTTCAGGGAGAAGAGAGGCAGGAAATGTTAGACTAAACCTGATCAGTAGTCTCAGAAAAGATCTACTCATTTTTTGTGAAAAGTGGATTTGTAGGGTAAGTAATTGGTCAGTTCATCAGTAGTGCAGACTAGAATTATCTTCAGAGTATAGATGTGAACTCCATGTGTGGCAGAGTTCTTGATCATCTTCCTATCATGATATGCAGAAAGATAAATGTGAAGACAATCCTACATACAGATTACTAGTTTTGTCAATGACAAGTGGTGGGGCAATGCCCTGGACCTTGTAGCTGTTTATTATTTGATGGTCACTATCATGGCATCTGGCTTGCTTCATGTGAAGAAGGCTTCAAAGACAACACATAGCAACATCCTAGTCCCCATCTTCAGTTTCCCTCTTGAGGCATTTTTCCCTGCTACATAGTGGCTTGTCTCAGCTAAGAACTGCATCCCCAGCTTGCTCTGTGCAATGAAGACTGAAAAGAGAAAGACATGGTATGCGACGCCAGTCTGTCATTGGTGCATGTGATGAGTACAGTTTGAGGCACTTTGATTGCCAAAGCAAAATAGAGGAAAAGCTGACTATTGCCTTATGTTATCCTCATCACAGCATGACAGACTCAGGTATCTTTTTGTTGTTGTTCGTTTCAAGGAAGGACTAAGGGTTAGAGAGGTTCAATACATTCCCTAATGCCCACGGTAGAAAACAAAAAGTCAGGGTAAAATTCTCCACAGTGAGACTCGGTAGAAACAGGGTATGTGGCTCTGACATTAAGTTCCTGAAAAGATGACAAATCTTGACTTTAGTAATAGCAAGGACATCTTAGATTGAATACTGTATTTTTTAGTTTGAATATTTTTTTAGAATATTCTACTAGAATACTGTGTTTATTTCATTTATGCCCCACTCCTCACTCCAACTTTTTCTTTCCCTCTATTTCTTTCAAATTCATGACCCCTTCTTCTATAATTGCTGTTGTTATACACAGCACATATTTATGCATACTATGTAATATGTAGTAATTTGTCTATTTAGTGTTGTTCATATGTTTACCTGTTTTAGGATTGACCATTTGGGATATGATAACATATCAGGAAGCTCATCCCTGTAAAAGACAGTTCTCACTCTCCCAGCACCCACTTTTTCATATAGAGGTGGGGCTCTTGAAATTCCCACTATCCATATTTATACTATTCCAGAGCTCATGGAATATGACTATGGGTAGGTAAGATATAACTTCCCCTTTTGAAAAATACTTTTTAAATTAATTCATCTTTTATCTAAAAGTTTTTTCATAAAATATATTTTGATCAAGATCATATCATTTTCTGTCCCACAATACCTCCTGAATCCTTTGTCTCCCTGCTCCAAGTTTATGTTATCTCAAACAACAACAGCAAACAAAAAAAATCCCCCAAAATAAAAAACAAGCAAACTAGAAAAATCAATCAAACAAAAATAGTGCAAAACAAAACAAAAAAGCACACATACACACAAACATGGAGTCCCTTTTTTTGTTGCCAAGTACTCCTGGGCATAGGGCTTCCCTGGAGTATAGTTTATATACCAAGGGGCACTCCATTGGAGAAGACTGATTTTCCCATTAATTGACAAATACTTTTAAACCATGACATCAGAGTCAACTTCTAACATAGTAAATACCTTTCAAAATTAGATTATACCAATCACTTTAAATTTTAGCAGATGATTTTTCCTAAAGCATTTTGTCATCAATTTCGAACTCTGAATTTAAAAGCTAGTATCTTTTTCAAACTCCTTTACAGCTAAATATACAGATTAAAACTTTTAGAAAGTTGCTATCTGTATTCAACTCATGTCAATTTCCTAGAATTATTTCGGCCACTAATAGACCTTCAGGAAGAAGCATGACTTCCTTTTATGTCTATACAGTTCCATGTGCTAAGTGCTATTGGGATAGGTGACTCATGGCCTAGAGTTAATTCCATTGTGCCCACGGTGTTCATGTCAATCAGAGTTATATCCACTTTTCGATGCTGCTGTGGTATGTTTCAAATTTTCAGAAACCTTTTAAAATGTATATTATTTGGTTTTGTTTCTTTTTCAAGGCATGATCTGATTGATGAGTAGTCCAAGCTGGGTAACTTATAGTTCTCCTTTTTCAGATACTCAGGACCTGGGTTACAGGAGTGCATTAGAAACCCCTATTTACATGTGTTTTAACTGTGCTCATGAACAGAAGATTATGTAAAGTTCTTTAGTGAGTAGGCCTTGTACATGTGCTGTTTAATCTCTTTTTCATGGTTCCATTTAAGATGGCTCTAGGCAGCATGAGCTTTCCACCCCTGAAATATTACTCATTAATTTCTGGTATTTGTAATTAAAGTTCTTACAAAAGATGGGAAGATGGAGATATGCACACCCAATTTCCCATCATTTGCAATTTTCCTGCTCAGATTCTACCCCAAAGCAATGTCAAGCCTAACTAAGTTAACATTAGTGTTATACTATTCAAACCCATCAGGCTAAAATTCCTTTAAATATTGGGACTTTGCAGAGTACTCACTGGACAAGGACAGAGAGAGAAAAGAGTTCAACAGATGCAAGAAAAAAATGCAATGGAATTAATGTTATTAAAACCTAGAATCATTTTATTGCACACCAATCCACCTTCTAAAGGAAATAATAATAATGATGATGAAAATAGGTTAGTCAGAGTTAAAACCAATGGGCACAACAGAATCTAAGCTAGAAAAAATATGTCATTGCTTTCACACATCCTATTTTAACATATTAAAAATTGTATGACTTTATATACACTTTCTTTTATTTAACATTAACCCATACACCTCTCTGTGTCACAGAAGCCTATTTATATCCATCAATCAATTTCTTTTCCAAGTCAGTACCATTTTAGGACTGTTGTCATTTACAACTAAATTTATTCTATACACTCATTACAAAGTTTATGAAAACATAAACAGTCCATGTTTTTGGAGTTATTCTCCTTTGAAGATACCCCCCCTCAGTCTTTGGCAGTCAAAGAAACTCGTATTATTTCTAAGTACTGAACACAAGGTCATCTCCTCTGTGCTGGCTGGGGAGTCTCCACCTTGCCATGTCTCACTTTCTCACGGAATTCTTTTTCTCTAGTAGTTCTCGCTAGTTTAGACCTCTATTGTTTATTCTCACATTTAATGCTTTCCACATTCCTTTAATGGGCTGCATTATTTTATAATCATCAATATTTAAAAAAGAAAATCCTTTGAGCCAAACAGAGAAAACTAGGTGTATTACAGTGAGTAGTGAGAAGCATGGGTTTCAAGAAAGTCTGAAGTCAGACAATCATGCACTTCTCATATTTTATTTCCAACATACACACTTTTTTAATTCCCATAGTATCTTTTCAATGTCTTTCTCTCATCAATTGGCAAACATTAGTTGACACAATTGAGTGAATGAGTAGGGATGAGAAGAGCCTTCACATTTCACTTCTGACTATTGTAATTCCTGTGCTCAGAACAGCTCTTTGGCTCCAGATTCCTGGTACTGGTGAAATCAGGGAAACACACAGATATTTGTGTCTCATTTTTTTCTCCTTGCAAAACTGAACCCAAACTACAACTGGCAGTTCGATGGAGAATCTTAAACTTTATACCCACCCTTCTTTCGATGGATAGGTTTTTGTCTCTGAAAACTAGTCAATATCCTATATTACCTATCAATCCATATAACACGCCATCCCTCAATGTTCATTTATAACCACCAGTCAAATTCCTTTGAGTCAGTAGAGGTTTAGAGAAGGTTTTTCATTTCTAACAAAATTTACTCTTAACTGACCCAAATCTGGGAGAGATTTAGTTGTGATCTTTTGAAGATTTCTCTTACTCCAGAAATGTCCCTGAGAAACAAGTTCCTGTTGTCAACATCACATGCCCAGTGGTACTATCTGAATTGAGGGATCTGCCAGAAAAACTAGAATACAAAAATGGAATCTGGAAGAATTGGTACAAGTGCAGGTGCATTGTATTATAAGAGTTTTAATTTCACATCTCTATTGTGTTTTTACTGAGCTCTGAGCTACCTTTAGCATAACCCATGTGTCTTGATCCAACAATTCCTACTCAGACATAAGAGAAATGGTCTTCACTGGCCTGTCCTAACAGAGCTAGACTGCAAAGGTTGAGGATGTCTGACCTTATCGCATTACTGACAGACAAACGCCAGGGATCCTCATTCATTGCCACTTGCTTAAGATTTGTTTATTCATCCATTTCTGGGTTTAACAAAATTTTAATCAAAACCTGTTTGTTTTTTGTTGTTGTTGTTGTTTTGTTTTGTTTTTGCCTTGAACTGAGAACTGAAGTTAAAAATCAGCATAAGATGGCATGACATGTACTAGCAAGGGAGTCTGGTAAAATGGGGGGAATCAGGTAAATACCCATGACAGTGACAGTCATGTAGTTTGATACCAATAAATATGCCATGCACAGAAGGAGAGCAGCTACTTCTGTCACTCCTGAGCATCAGGGGTAACATTTTAAAGGTGGTATTTCATGCACTCAGGTTGATGAGAAACTAATTTATTATATTCAGTAATGGGAGTAAGAAATAAATATTTCTCCTAATGAGATAGGCTGTTTAACAGAGAACATGTACGATTTAAAATAAGAACAACCAACGTCATTCATAACTCATCTTGTCCCAGTCTTCATTGGCATAGCTGTGACTTCCAAAGACATAAATGTCCCCACCTGTGAAAGGGGAGACTTTGCAGAAGCAGATGTGGGTGGTATTCATGCAGCTTTTGAAACCCCAATGAGCCTTAGGTCAGCTTCTTTCCAGTCATAGAACTCCCATCACATTCTCCAGAGAGTATTTGGAGCTCTGGTTTCCTGAGGCTGAACATGAGCTCATGTTTTTACTGGGAAAACTTGGCAAGAGGAGTTTATTACAGGCAAATCAGATTGTTATGATGGTGTGTGCTAATATCCCTAGCCTCCAGGAGAATGAGGCAGGTACGTGGTGAGTTTGAGTCCAGCCTGGGCTACATACCAAGACCTTGTCTCAGAATCAAAGGCAATGAAGATGGAGAGGGAGTGGGATGGAGAGAGAGAGAGGCTCACACTCTCATACAATGAAATCTCTACAGAAATGACATTCTCAGGACCCTTACGATAATAGCAAGAACTATAACCAGAGTTGAGTGTGCAGTGGTCCAAGGGGCAACAGCCAAGGTGGGAAAGCAAAAGCATAATAAAGCCAGCAACAGAAGTGTCTGTCCCAGCACAACTCATTGTCTGGGTAATAATTTTCAAAACTGAAAATGCCAAAGTGTCTGAGGAGATTCATATTATGTGGCGAGAGGGTTGCTCTGCTGTTTGTATTTTTCTCAATATATCCTGGAGACTGAAAGGAAAATAAGAAAGGCATATAAGTGTGGCTTAGTAAAACCCAGAGACTCCTCCGCTGGGAGCATGCCTATAATATACATGATATATTATACATTTGTTATTCTCAAGTTCTATTATCAAGGTTTTCATGCCGGGTAATAGCATCCAATTTTCTCTTAGAGACAACATGCATTGGAATTACAATTGTGTCGTGCAAGCCCTGCAATGCCTACCCATGGAGAAGAATCACCTCTGTCCTTTTCCTGGTGACTTTTGCCATGAGAAGGAACAGCGAGTGTTGGTACACTTGTTGATGGAAGAAAATGAAAGGTTACATGGCACCTCACAGAGCCACTAGGTGTGTGGCCATTACATTGCAGCTCCATTCACTTTCATTGCTTTCTTCCAATTTGCAGAAGGTGCGCTGGGCTCTGAGAAGACTACTTATTAGGGCAAGCGCCTGCACTTTAGGACCCGAGAGCCTCATAAAAGGAAGAGAGTTTTACTTACTACGGGCTTGTTGGTAATAGAAGCTAGAGTCTGTTGCTTCCTGGACAGAACTGATCAAGGGATTGTGTGACTATTTCTCAACTTTTCTTGTCACGTAAGACTCCACATCGAATCAAAGACCACTAAATGGTTGCTATAAACCATACTATACCAAAGGGTACACATTATCTTTATAAATCAACATCCCTCACCTTTACAAAATGGTCGTATTCTTAATAATCTTTTGTGTTGCCAAAAAAAAAAAAAAAAAAAACATGCTGGGCAGTGGTGGCGCACGCCTTTAATCCCAGCACTTGGGAGGCAGAGGCAGGCGGATCTCTGTGAGTTCGAGGCCAGCCTGGGCTACCAAGTGAGTTCCAGGAAAAGGCGCAAAGCTACACAGAGAAACCCTGTCTCAAAAAACCAAAAAAAAAAAAAAAAAAAAAAAAACATTTTGTACCCTTTCCAGTTCTGAGCTATTTTCCAAAAAATAACTGATAAGGACATGCTGGAGGAGCATTATCTCTGATAATTTAAGTTGTGAAAAGTATGCTATGTGTTCTGCATGCATCATCTCACTTAATTCTCAAACGAATGCAGAAATTTGAAATTCTCCATTTTCTTTTATTTATTATATGCCTATGCGAGCTTGTGTTCATTAATGCACTTGAATCTGAGCTCAGAGAATGCCTTTATTTAGAACAAAAGCGTATGTTATTTGTTGAATTTTAACTAAGGTGGGAAGGATACTAGAAGAATCTAATCAATTTCTGTCCCCTTTCAGACAGGGCTGTATCTGAAAAGGAAATTCAGGTGGAACAGACACCCACCCCCTTGTGTGCCCAGCGCAGAGTCCCAGTGATCCAAGTAACCTTGCATGATTTAATTACTGCTCTGCCCCCGGATTCTCTTTGCTGCCTGAGAAATCCCAGAGCAACTAAGCTTTTGATTTCTCTATCCTGTTTATAACAGGTTTAAGTCCTTGGTGGCTTAGCACTAGAAGGAACCTTGCTTTTGACCTTGGAGTGACAGGGTCCGGCCCCTGTGCCTGTCTTCCTTCTGTGCAAAAGTTTGTACGTTACAGTGTTATCAGATGTGGGGCTCAATGAGATTAAACGACTTAACATAATCTGAATATATTTAGAAAGTAAATCTGAGTATATTTAGAAAGTAAATCAGTTAATCTGCTGTATTAGCGGTGCTTATTACTTTCAAATGAAATGTTAAAAGGGAGCAAATTTTGCACCCAAGACATGCGTGCAGCCTAGTGCTAGAAGTCTAATTTTGCACAAATTAGGGATTCCATCTTGTTCTTTCCCATAGGGAAGGCAGGAGCCCTGTTTTCCTTTTGAAAAGTCAAGCCTGTCTGGTGTTCTGAGGATTAGAGCAAGATGCTCTTATGACCTAGTTTTTTGAAAAGCCTGTCTTCTCACATCCTGGTACTGTCCTAGGATTGGACATTTCATACAGTTTGTAAGTAACATACCACGATCTGAGCTATTGCAGCACTCTACAAACTGGTCAAGAGGTCAACTAATTAACTCCCTGCATTAGAAATGAAAAGAAATCTGAAATATGTATCAGTGTAGGGTTTCATATATTTAATAGTGTGTTTGGAAACCCTATCAGCCAAACCTGTAATTTCAAAACTGAATTCATTGCTGCTAAGACTGTAGATTTCAGTAAAAAGAAATACAATTATGCTTGTATACATTTATGATGATAAAAAATAACAATAATATTCAAATAGTTAAAATGGCATCCATTTGAGGATATTATTTTAAATATTTGATCAAGAGAAAAGATGAAATACATGTGAGTATTGGGCATGGTAGAATATACTTGTAAACTCAGTGTACCTCCAGGTCTCTGCTTTCCAGGTTCCTACCTTGAAATTCTGCCTGACTTCCCTTGCCAGTCATCTATAACTTCAAGATGAAACAAGGATCTTTTCTGCTAAGTTGACACTGGCCAGTGTCTTACCATAGTAACAGAGAATCAAATCAGAGACAATGTAATATGATTAATGACAAGACCTGGACTTGGCAGCTAAAGTTTCCCTGCAGTTTATTTAATCATTGGACCTTTTTCATCACCCAATACACTGGATTTCTCTTAAAATGGTGAAGGATTTAGCCTAATTTCTGCTTTACAGCCTAATGATAGACAATGTAATAGATTGTGATTACTATAAAAATGCAATAGATGGGGATTATTGTAAAAAACCAATTTCAAAACAGGGCTTTAGTTTCTTCCACTTTATCCTCTTCCCTTTATAGTGTTTATTTATCTTGAGAAAATATTTCAGTCTGTAGGCCTGGCCATCCTGGAACTCGTATGTGGGAGCCTCCTGCCCCAGTCTCTCCAGTGCGGGATTGCAGGTCTGTGCTGCCACATCTGGCTTCCTCAGGAACTTTCTCATGACCTCCAGTGTCTGCAGTGGTCTGTAGGAAATGGTCAAGGCTGATAGTGGGTTTTGCTGAACGGTGATGATAAAGTACAGAGACATGCCCAAGAAAATAGTTTGCATGCGTTCATTGTGGTTAGGGTCCCCTTCCAGTGTATCCTCACATCAAGTGGTCTAGTGTCACAGTCTGCAGTGAGTGGCATCAGGGGAAGATGAGAGATCTTTCTCATTTTATTTTGTTCTTGAGAAAGTACCTCACTCGTTAGCCCAGCCAGGCTTGGAAGTTGCATTGATCCTCCTGCCTCAGCCTCCCAAAATGCTGGGGTTGCATGAACCGCCATGCCTAGCTTGTTTCTTCATCTTCCTCTCATCACGCTTTTCCATAGAAGCACCCATGAAATTATTATTTTTCAATCTTATTATGTAGATTTTTTTCAGTCTGAGATATTTCACATATCATTGTGCCTTTGAACTTAGACTAGGCTAAATGAGACATGGCAAATATGTACAATTGGTAGAAATCAATTTCAGTTTGCCATATGAATCTTGAAGTTATAATGAGTTACGCTCCCCTTTGTGTTTTGATGTAGATGGATATGAAATTCTGATGGATGTATTTTTTAATGGTTCAGACTTATACAAATGGGCAGAAGTTACTTCTCTTACTTTTTCAAAACCCTACGATTTAGGTTTAATATTTTTAACTAGTACATTTTTAAACTATAATAACATTGGATACAATTCAAAGCCAAACATGTAGTAATCTTTCAAATCTCCAATTAAAAGAAGAGACACAAAGCCCGAGGGGGCAATACTCTGTGGTTCCACTTTGCTTTTATTTTTAATGTTAGGGTGTGAAATTACTTCTTTGACATACATTGAATTCAATAGAAGTAATATACTGAACAACTTGATGTCTTGTTAAAAGAAATAGAACAATGTCATGATTAGAACCAGGCTAAACATACTCTCCCAAAAGGTAGCTGTTACTTATGCTACAGTAGTGATGCTGCACTGGATAGAATGCACTAAGAATAATCAGCCTGGTGTTGCCCCTGTGCACCCTGGCTGGGCAACTGCTGTGTTATTGTTGGTGTGGGATACACCACTCAGTCTTCCGGTATGTTAATGCTATTGTTTAAATAACTGCTGAAAATGGCCCTGAGTCCAGATCCTCAGGTTTATGTAGAAATGATTTTGTCTAGCACCTGCCTATTGTCCTGTTTCTATTTTTCATATTTTATTTTATTTTGCGGTCACACTAACAAACCCAGCCCATATAGGAAAACACTGTAAGGGAGAGCAAAGCTCCTGTTCCAGCTCGTGAGCTTAGGGAGTCTAAATGGATGAGTATTTGGGGCATATTTGTAAATCAGAGAACACACACATAGTAGTTTCAACTCACAATATAAATAGTGAGTAGGGATTTGGCAATGTCTGCTCTGACACTCATCATGACTGGCCTTTCACTCTCACAGGAGCCATGGCTCTGTTTCTTGGTGATGGGATGACTATGCACACAAGACTTACAAGACTTACTGCATGTTCATTGCACTGTGATGATGCGGCTTACTTTTGTTCTCTCTCTCTCTCTCTCTCTCTCTCTCTCTCTCTCTCTCTCTCTCTCTCTCTCTCCCGCCCCCTCTCCCTCTCCCTCTCCCTCCCTCCCTCCCTGTCCTCACTCATACCACCCACCAAGCTGTTAATGAAATATACTCTACTTCTCTTTCATTTTGAATAAGAGAAGAGCAATGAAAATACTCATAGATGTCTGGCCAGGTAGGTAACAATGAGAAATAAAAGTAACATTTCTTGGCTGCTTGGCTGGACCAGGAGGGGTGTGTGTGTGTGTGTGTGTGTGTGTGTGTGTGTGTGTGTGTGTGTGTGTGTGTTTCAATGAAAATTCCCCCAATATGAACAAAAGAAGCTGTAACTTCAGCAAATGGAATCACATGCCCAGCATATCTCCATCACTCAGCAGAAAATACATCACAAACACATATCTAAGTGGACAAAGACCATGATTTCTCCTTATTGTATTGATAATATCTAGACATATTAGACAAGGCACAGATATTCAGAGACTTTATACATCCAAAACAGAGGATGAACATGGTAGGTAGGGTGCTCTACTTTCGCTATCAGTTGGTTGGTTTTTGTCAACTCCACACAAATGTAGACAAACCTGTGAAGAGGGAAGTTTAATTGAGGAAATGCCTCAACACCATTGGCCTGTGGCAAGTCTGTGGGGTATTGTCTTGATTAATGACTGGCAGGAGCAGACAGCCCATAGGAGTTCAGGATAGTATACCTCCCACCAACAGGTGGTCCTGAGTTGTATAAGAGTGCTAATGGAGGAACTGACCCATGCAAAAAAGCCAGTAAACTCCCTTCATCCATAGCTCTGCTTCGATTCCTGCTTCTGGGTTGCTGATTTGAGTTTCTGCCCTAAGTTCCTTCGGTGATGGAGTGTTACCTGAATTATAAGCTGAAATTAACCTTTGCCTCCCCAAGTTGCTTTTGATCATGATCTTTATCACAGCAATAGAAACCCTGACCCAAAAAAAACCACCCTGGACACCCTGGACTGGCATTAGATGCCTCTGTCAGCAAGCCCATCTGCCCATCTGGTCTGACATAATTCTTTCCTAGTTACTTGAGATATGATAACGAAAAGCACATGTACATTCATTTCCTTTGCACTGCATGACGAGATATGAAATAGTTAAGGTTAATTAATTAAGTTTAGCCACTCAGTACCAAGAAAGAAGGAATAACAAATTGCTGTGCTAGAGTTGGCAGAAAAAGGTTTTGGTGCCTTGTTTTCCTTATATTGAACAGTCAGTTGACTGTGTGACTGTGATTCTAACAGCTGGATGGAGGATATTTACTATCATATTGACAGAAAAATATTTGAATTAGATTTTATCACTAGGAACATTTGGTCAATGTTATTAGTAATTACATGAAGATTTTCAGATCTGTCTTTATGAAATCATGACTAATGAGAAAAACTAATCTATTCCAATGTTAATTATTTTCTAAGTATGTTTTATGCAATTTATTCCAGAAGATCTTGATAGTAAGTGATGTAAATATTTCCCTGTTGGTCACACTGGCATCAGTGTTCTGCCTTCATTCTGCCAAAATTATGAATCTGCAAGTGACAGTGGGCCATGGCCTGGTCACAGGGGAAGGGTCTCAGAACTCACAGGTCTTGGGAATAACCCCCTCGCTTATCCTTCTACAGGACACGTGATGAGTATCTGTCTCTATTGAGCCAAGGTGGCTCTAGTGGGGTGTCTTCGTGTCCCACAGATAGAAACAGACAATGCACTCTGACACCTCGAAAGTCCAAGTCCTATTCAAACAATAGGATCCTTCTCAAACTGAGAAAGAACATGGAATGCTTTTCAAAGGAGGGCTCTTACTTAGATTTGAGGCTACTTTTCTAATTAGTCTATAAAGCCTATGAATGTGCAGAAACCTTCCCAAGAGAGAAGGTCAGCATCTAAGCTCAGAAGTCTACTGTAACTTACTTTTCTCCTCATCCCAGCAGGGTCAGGAAGAGACAGACACACTTTCTTCCTGTGTCTAGATCTCACAGCATTTCCACTTTTCTCCTGCTGATTTCCATGTCCTCTCACATTACCTTATCTGGAAATGAAGGTGTTCACCTAATATCTTGGTTCTTTGTGGAGGAAGCAGTTGAGAAATAGAGGAATTTCACAGAGGTTGGGTGTTGATTTCTCAGGCTATGTACTAAAATATTACTAGTAGATAAAAACCACAGTGTCAGTGTTCACCTTTACATGCAATTCATCATTGGGTTTAGAGAGTCAAGGGCAGTATTGATCTAGCAGTGGATACCAAATTCATGTACATTTTTTTCATCATCTCTCAAACAACTGCAGAGTTATGTGATGACCAGGATTTTCTTAATGCTTTAATTACATGATAAAAGTTGGGTAGGTTGATTTAGTTTTCCTGATGTTGAAATGAATTTGACTAGTCTTTACCATATTGGGAGATACAGTGTCTTTAGGTTAATTTGATTTAATGTTTAATTGAATTAAACTCCACATCATATAAAATGATAAAAGTGACAGTCAATTTATGCCATAATTCCCTCTATTGCCATCTGGGAATGTTTGTTAAAAAATGAATTAAGATCCATTCTCCTGATGCATTTGTGTTTTTAGAAGTGGTAGGAATGTTTAAATGTCAAAGGCAATATAGAAGAAACCCATGGAGTGCAAACTATTGAATATTTTTAGTGTAAAGATATTTGGAACTTTGGGGAGTGCAGTCAGTTTAATTTACCTCACTAAATTTATTTAGTGCCCTTGCCCTTTTTCTTGTTGGCATCTATCACTCCCTAATTGTATACATCACTTATATGTGTTCATTATATATTGTTTATTTCTTGACACTAGTATTTTCTATGTGGTATCCCTACCTGAACAATTATTAAAAATCTATTTACCAATATGTTTCTAGATGCCCTTACAAAGGATATATATATATATATATATATATATATATATATATATATATATATATATATATATTCCCCCCTCTTGTAAAGAGACATTTTTATCACATACTTGTCTCCCTAGGCTCAGGGAAAATAGCAAAAGAGGGAGAGGAACATTTGTAAGACCCGGGGGAGAGGATGACTGCAAGGAAACAGTGTTTTCTAGGCTCAACAGGGCAGTTGTAGAAATAAAACCACAGTGGTTATGACAGTATGCAGAAGACCTACTCAACCTCAAGCAAGATGAAATCCCAGGATGGAGGTCATGGTTTCCCACCCCTCACTGAGGAGCCTGTCAGGAGAAGGAAAGTTAGCTTTCTTTAAAAGCTTGGCCTCTGGTAGGTCACATCCTGTGATGAATGTATACACCTAGGAGTTTATGGGCAGCAATAATGGGACAGAGTGGATTTATGAAAAGAAAAATGAGACCTCAAAGTTGGGTGGGCTGAGCATGGGGAGGTGGACCTAGGAAGAGATGGTGGAGTGGTTAATATGGTCAACATAGAATGTATGAAAATTTCAAGGACTCAACAAAAGAATCTCGCCTTGCAAATTTTAAGA
This sequence comes from Peromyscus leucopus, assembly GCF_004664715.2. NCBI lineage: Eukaryota > Metazoa > Chordata > Mammalia > Rodentia > Cricetidae > Peromyscus > Peromyscus leucopus. Next base: position 22,153,708 of record NC_051084.1, on the reverse strand, counting down.
ATTGATAAAAAATTTGTGTATTTTATTGAAATATATAGCTAGTAGATATGGCAATTTTTTGGCTAAAAAGATCTACAACAATACAAATAGAAGGCTATTGGAGAATTTTAAATTTTGAGATTGTTATGTGTGCAACTGAAATCCCAACACTTAGAAAGTAGAGTCAAGATGAGTTCAAGGTCAAGTTGGGCTCAGTGACAGAAAATTATCTCCAAAGTATGTTTTTAATCATGAAGTAGAAGTACAACCTCTCACATGATGACTGTGTGAAGTTAGAAGTCCATTCTTGTCACCGTTGATAGCTAAGGAGGAAATAAAACTCCAGTGTATCGCAAATGAGCATTCACTTTGTATTCCTGTAATGAGCAATAAAACACAAAAAGCAATAAGTGTATAAAAATTTAAATATCTTATGGGAAATAATTTATGCATAAGAATTTAGCATCATCTCCATGTGTCAGGATGCAGCTCTCTTCCGTTTTAGATTCAGCTCATTCCACAAATAAGTATTATGAGTTCACAAGTAAATTATTTACAGGAGGCTGAGTTTTTCCCATGGAATAATTTCTTGAATGACAATCATTCTTTCAATGACAGAATCATGTCCATTTCTTGTCCTAAACGTTCTACATGTCCTTAAGCAGAACGCTGACTTTTAGGAAACCCCCTTCTGTCCTCAAACAGGGGCTCAGTCACCACACATCCATCTCCCTATGATGACCTGGCTGCATGCATCACTTCTCACTTCAGCACAAGCAACTTTGCTTTCATGTTAACATCAGCAAATACCTGGACCTACCTGATTAATCTCATTTTTATATTTTCTTAAAAAGTCCAAATTCAATATGAATGAACATGTGAATTTAATGTGAATGAACATGTAACACAAATTGTTGTGTATAGATGGAGGGCCATATGTATTTTGATGGTAAATGAGAGATGGAGTGAGCTTTTGAAATAACTGTCAGAAACAGAGAGTGGGCTGGGTTGGTAATAGAAATTTCATCTCTTCTCACCAATATTAACTCGTTTATTTTGTCCCAAAACCAAAGAAGCACATTTTATGTTTTTAAATATTTGAAATAGGAGGTTGGGAAAATGGGTCCGTGGTTAAGAGCATGTGCTTCTCTTAAAGAGAGTATGAGTTAGGTTCCCAGCACCCATCTCAAGCATCTCACAACTGCTTGTAACTGTGGGTCCAGGGGATCTGACGCCTCTGTCCTCTGCAGGGAACAGCACATATATGCACATATCTACAGACACATGTGCACATACATATAACTAAAAATGTTAAATGCAATAATGAAAAGATGTGAAATTAACATAAAATAATCAACAAATTGGTTATTTGACTCAAAATATGTTTCTCTTCCTCAAAAGATAAGAGTCTGACATACATCACCCTTGCATTATTAACAAGCTATACTATGTGTGTATGTATGGATATGGACATTTTTCCTGCATGTAGCTTTATTACTCAGGTGTGGCTAATATATTACTCGGGTATACCTATTGTCCAATTCCAATAAAGAATTCTAGTTCAACAAATCTAACCATTGTCCATCATTTTCATGCTTCCTTTAAATTTGAAGAATTTCAAATTTCAAATGGAACCAGTATCTGGACCTAAAAGCAACTGAAAACAAAACTAAGTGAATATGACATTTAACATATACAACACCATTCACTACCTCTCTGTCTCTCTCTCTCTCTGTCTCTCTCTCTCTCTCTCTGTCTCTCTCTCTCTCTCTCTCTCTCTCTCTCTCTCTCTCTCTCTCTCTCTCTCTCTCTCTCTAACATACCAGGCCCAGAAATTATAAAGAAATATTTAAGAGTCAGCAATCAGTTTCCTATTCTTTCATAATCTTCCAGTTTGCAAATGCCTTTGACTTAATGGTTTCTTTTGTTTACAGGGACTTGCACTGTCGTGCTCTGAATGCACCCTCAAGCTCTATGAACAAGGTAGGGTCAGCTGTATTTTACATTTAGGTGAAAATTTCAAACTTCATTGGTTTCTAAAGTGAAGCTGTATCTGTGTTTTGTATGTTGTCAGATATTGTTGGTTGTTATCCAATTATAACACTGAAAAGAGTTAAGAACCATGTCTGTTTCTATTGTTCTTCTTGATATAAACTGTAGCTAGAGGTTTCCTGCCTTGCCCACAATCAGGACAAATCTTTGTCACCCGCCAGTCCCACAGCCGCTCAGACCCAACCAAGTAAACACAGAGACTTATATTGTATACAAACTGTATGGCCGTGGCAGGCTTCTTGCTAACTGTTCTTATAGCTTAAATTAATCCATTTCCATAAATCTATACCTTGCCACGTGGCTGGTGGCTTACCGACATCTTCACATGCTGCTGGTCATGGTGGCGGCTGGCAGTGTTTCTCTGCCTCAGCCTTCTGCTTCCCAGAATTCTCCTCTCTCCTTGTCCCACCTACTTCCTACCTGGCCACTGGCCAATCAGTGTTTTATTTATTGACCAATCAGAGCAATTTGACATACAGACCATCCCACAGCAATAAACTGTGTGAAGCAAAGTTAAAATGTTTACAACAATGACTTTCTAGTGAAATGTCACATACCAATTGTAATTTAGTGGTTAATTAATCATCAACCTATATGTCATCTATCATCAGAATATCATTTATCTGTCATCAATAATCATCTATGTATTTATCATCTGTCTATCCATTCACCTATTATTTAAGTATTATTTTCTACCCTTCTATGTATCATTTATTTATCTTGTGTATATCATTTCTCTATCACATCTCTATCATCTATCAATTAATCCACCACATCATTGTCTGTATATATAATCTCTCTCTCCAACAATATTATTTATCTTAAAACATCTACTATCTATACATCTACCATATGTCTATCATTTCTCTACCATGTGTGTGTTTACTAGTATTCATCTATTTACATTTATCTAAAGAAAAAAGAAATAAGCCACATAATGAATTTCACAATGGTATAAAAAAAAGTCCAAAATTATGGTGGTGTGTTCTGACTTTAAAAATATGTCTCTTGAATCTTTAAAGGTTTTTATTCTCAGTATTTAACTTTCAACTAAATTGGAAAAATATTGGCCTTTATGAAAATGAATTTGGTTATTCCCTGACTATAAGTTAATAATATATTCTTTTTTTCTGGTTTTTTTGAGACAGGTTTCTCTGTGTAGTTTTGATGCCTGTCCTGGATCTCACTCTGTAGCCCAGGGTGGCCTCAAATTCACAGAGATCGCCTGGCTCTGCCTCCCGAGTGCTGGGATTAAAGGCATGTGCCACGGCCACCCAGGTGATACATATGTTGAATATTTTTATATATCATAGATAGAAAAGCTTTAAGACAAAACATTTTGCTACATGCACCCACTTATCTGTGCCTTCTTCCATGTGTGGAGAATCTCATTCAGCCAAGTTCTCTCAGTTTTCTGCTTGAGTGACTGTAAAAAGGAAAGGAGGGAAAGAGCAGGTACGAAATGCCACCATTCATGCCCCGGTGTTCCGGAGCATTGAAGGAGAGGAAGGTTTTGGATAGCTCTTGCTGAAGTGATGGGTTTCATTATTAAGGAAAATCAGATCCACACAAGTCAGCTTCCCTCTTGCAAAGGAAGCTGGTTGTTTATGACTCTAAATAAATCAAGGCTTAGTATTTCAGCCATGCTTTTGTGAGTTAGTTCTCATCAGAACTTTCAAAGAAGTAGACATCTGTGCAGAAGAGTCTGGAAGCTTTTCAAGTTTTGGGTTCTCATCTGTCTGTGTTTGCCTGTGGATTTGGAGGAGGGGGTATGAAATTATACATGAATGCTTTATGATTATATTCCTAAATGAGTATAGAAAAGCTAACTTCAAAGTTAAGTGAAAAAATAACTCCTTTGTATCATGCTAGTTGTTTTATTTCTTTAAAAATAATGTTCTGTGCTGTTATATATCTTGGGGGTTTATTCATTACCAATGTTACATGTTTTTACAAAGTAAATAGGTATAATTTTTTTGAAAATCCCTTGACTAAGTTAGTTTAATTTCTTGTGATAGTTCCTTCAAAATAATAGAGACTAAATATTCTTTTATCCTTGAGTTAATGAATGACAAGAGAGAACAAAAATGTTTTTCAATTAACACACACACACACACACACACACACACACACACACGAAAAAAAGAAAACAAAACATAACAGAAGTTAACCAATAATTCCTGACCATGGCAAGTAATGCCTAGAGGCAAAGCTCTCTTCTCTATGTATTCATTCTTGATCATCATTTATAAAAATGCCTGTGGTGAAATTACTCAGATGTTGAACTTGTCCCCAGCCTTTTAGGTCATTGCCAGCGTCTCAAAATAAGATCACTTGACAGTCAGCCCAAGGCTCACGGTCCATCTTTTATAATGTTCCAGCTGTATACTCAAATGCCTGCCTCTTCCCACTGCCTGAATGGTGGCAGTGGGGTATTGGCAATCCACAGATGTGTCATGAAAACCCACAAAGTGAATAAACCTATGTTTTTTAAATGCTTAGCCCTGGTTGCTGACTTTCAGGAGAAGACTGAGGAGCTGTGAACACACACAAGCAGAGTGCTCAGTACCTGCCTTTGCTCTACCTTATCAGGACAGGATAGAATGCACTCTGCCTATTTTTATTGTTCGTTCTAATAATCTGCCCTCCTGTATCTATTTTTATGTATGCCCCATATTTAAAAGATAAAGGCATGCAATTCTGTTTTCTTATCTGCATATTTATTTGTGATGCTGCTGTCAGCATGATGAATATGTATAGATAGGCCATTGCAAGATAGTTTGAGAATGATTGAGACAAGAAAATGCCTAGTATTCTCGGTAGGCAGAAAATGCAAAAGAAATTTGTTGGTTGCATTTGGTATTCTGTTCTTTTAATCAGTGCTAGTAAGAGAGACTTTCAGAACTTTTTAGAATGCTTAAAATTTCTTACTTCTTACCAGCAAGCCCAAAGGACATTAGCCATACACAAAAGCTGCCTGAACTGGCTGTTTTCATATCTATGAATTTTGTAAATAATGTCTCACTATATAATATAATCTGACCTCATTTAGGTGTGATTTTTATTTTCTTTCTGGAACTTGGTTTCTAGTTGTCCATTCCTTATCTTGGTTCTAACACATAAAATAAGTTTGCTAGATGGCTGTTTTTATTAAATACTGCAATATGAATAGTCCAAGGGAAGTTATGTAAATTTCAGAATGTTTTGGTTTTTCAAAACTTCAGGTCAATCTAAAATACCATTTAATTCAGTATTTTATTTTATACTTTGTTATATCTTTACTTTTAAGTCTGGATTGCCAATATTACCTTCACATTGGCTTAGGATGCTCATAAAACTGACTTCTGTGTTCAGCTCTATCTACATCAACATCGTGTTAGACTTGGAAGGAGCCTGAAATGTGAAGTCTTCTCCTCAAGACAGCATGGTCAAGCAAATCTTTCTCACCCTTGTCAAAGATGCCCTATAAACACTTAACTATTATAAATTTCCTATCAATGGCTACATTGTGAATGCCCTTGATTTCTCCTTAACAATGTGCTGTGTTAGCACACACTTTCTTGCCAAGTGTCGACTTTCTGGTAAGGGGAACCATATCTCTCTGAAAGAAACACAAAGCCACAACTAATCCAAGTGTTGTGAATGCTGCATGCTCAACAGAGGTAGCTGCCTAAGTCATTTATGGATAATTTAGTAAAAGAATACTGTATGAGTAGTAAGCTAAGGCATTTGGTGCTGTGAAAGTTTTTTTCCCAGGGTCAGAATATGGGGCTGCCGGAAGGGGGTAGTCTGTGACAGGCAACACCCGAAGCATTGATGTATGCTTTGCAAGCAGTTAACTTCTCCATGAAATCTCATATCAGAAGTTGCCTATAAAACCCTTGAGATCACTACGTCTTTCCATAATATTTTGCTATTATAAATATGGATTATAATATTTTATACTTTTGAGAAGCTATTTACCTGTCATTTTATATAATAAAAGGACTACAGCCTACCAAATTTTTATGACATTTGCTAATCCAGCTTAATCCTTAATCATAATCTTCATTGTTTAACTTTATTTTTTATTAATATGTGTGTGCTTTCAAACAGAAATGCATGCGCGCGCGCGCGCGCGCACACACACACACACACACACACAGAGTCAACTCACACTGCTCAAATTCAAGCTGCTCAATGTCTTAAGTCATAGCTATGAATACTTGATAGAATTCAAGGTACAGCTGCTTTCATCCAACGAGGAGTCAATGATCAACTGCATTATACTGAAAAGACTTCACTGCAACATGTAATAATTAGTAGATTCTATTATAACCAGGGACTATTCCACTTCTTCTCTTGAGTACATATAATGACACAATTTCTAATTTTTTATGAAGTTTCTGTACTTTTCTGTGTTCATATGGACTCCTTAGGAAAAAAATGTGCTTTATTTTCCATGTCTATGTCAAGTCAGTTTTTTTTTTCTAGGGTGATTACATGTAATGTATTTGTTAGAATGGGATATTTTAAATAAATAAATTTATTTATTTTACATCTTGGCTGCAGTGCCCCTCCCTCTTCTCCTCCCAGTCCCCCCTCCCCTCCACTCTGCCCTCCCCTCATCATCCACTCCTTATTTCTATTCAGAAAAGTGCAGGCCTTCCACAAATATCAACAAAACATGGTATATCAAGTTGCAGTGACAAATAAGAACCTCCCCTTGTATTAAGGCCGGGCAAGGCAACCCATTATGAGGAGTAGGGTCCCAAAAGCCAGTAAAAGAGCCAGAGACAGCCCTGCTCCCGCTGTTAGGAGTCTTACAAGAGGACCAAGCTACACAACTGTCACATATATGCAGAGTGCCTAGGTCAGTCCCACGCAGGCTCCACTGTCCCCCTTTGCCCCTGCAGATGGCTGTCTAATCTACTCCAGGATTTAATGGTGACCATTTGGGGTTGATCTAATTCTTGTGCCTTTCAGTGATTTTTTTTCCCTTCCTACCTTCTGTGTTTCTTTGCCATTAAAATTTAAAATTCCAGAAATAGATGGCTTTCATAAGGCTTCTCATTAAGTTTCTCTGGAAATTCAATTTTTAAAATGTGATCTTCTTCAAATAAGGGACATATTCTTTTATAATTACCTTTTTGTTTTCACTCTCAGTTTTTCTTCTTTTCCTTTAGATTTCTGTCATCTATAGGTGGGATGTTCTAGATCCATTTGTGTCCACAGCAATATGTTTTCTTCGTTTACTGGTTTGTTCTCTTCCCCTTTCTTTTTATTTTGGGCAAGTTTGTGTGTGTTTTTTCTTTACTGTATGTTATGAGCCCCCTTTTAATGCCATTTCCTGTAACTTTGAATTCTCCCATGTTTCCTCTCTGATCACACTATCTTATGAAGTCACATGTTCTTACAAGTAGATCACAGTAATTTGTTGCCAAATTAAATATATATATTTATAAATTAAATATATATATATAAACCCAACCCTATCTTGAGGCTCTTTATTTTATCACCTATATGGAATAAATAACTAGATAAGCCACTCTAATTTAACTAGCCAACTGGGTGGACGTCAGTCTGTCTTAGATTAAACCTACTTCAGTTTTTTTTTTTTTAATTTCAACTCTTTTTTTTCTTTTTTTAACTTTATTTTACAATACAATTCAGTTCTACATATCAGCCACTGATTCCCTTGTTCTCCCCCCTCCCACCCCTCTCCCTTTCCCCCAGCCCACTCCCCATTCCCACCTCCTCCAGGGCAAAGCCTACCCTGAGGACTGAGATCTACTTCAGTTTTTTGTTGACCACTTTTGATGGCTTCTTTCCCCCTCAAAAAAGTGTTTCTTGGTATAGGGGCCTGTGCACACTGGGCAAAGGAAAATGATAGTCCAATGTGCCATTACTAAAACCTCAAAATAGTATGGAGAGTGTACGGCTGTAGGCCCTGCACTCTGTCTCTTCTTCCATGGGATATGACTTCCCTTGTCCTTCTGGCCCGTGCCATCCACAGTGAGAGTCTCTGTGGCTTGCCTTCTTGGTTAGGGTGCAATACTTTCCCGCACTGCAATTATGTCCCCGTGCCTGTGACAGGTGAGGCATGTGTTATCACCTTCATAGCTACCTGTCCCTGCTACGAAGAACTGTGATGGTCCATTCATTAGCCTTATTCTCAGCTACAAGAATATCAAGGAAATGTAAAGACCCAAAATGATTAGGTAAAAGTTTAGGATGTTGCAATTCCTGGCAGTAGCAAACCTAAGTATGGTGAGGCTTCCGGGGTCTCAGGTCTACATGCAGTATAAGACAAGGCACTGCCAATTGGTGATGTCACCCTCCTTTGCATATCTCCCTTCTCTGAGTTTTCGCATGCATGCCTGTTCTGTCTCTCTGATTTTTCTCATGCTGAGAGACACCAAGCTGTTAAGTGCTCCCCTCTCTCAGCCACAGGTGGCCGTTCTTCTAATCTTAAACAAGCTGCTGGATCTGAACCCTAGGGACCCAGTTGCACTTCTGCAAGTCAGGTGTGGAAACCGGAGCATCCTCAGTGGCCTGGCTCAAATGCAAGTGGCTCACAGGCCCAGATGCCTTATTCCTTGGAAACTAAAGTCCGCTCCTCCCTCTGAGAGCAAGCGTTCCCTTAAGAATATATCCCAATGTTTTCCAGGCAGCCTGACATTCTACGTGGATTAAGAAAGATGGCCCAGTACCCTGTAGCTTGAGAGCAACTTGTAATTTTCAATCACCCTTTGAATATTCTGAAGCATTAAGAGTGCATTTTTCTATATTATGATGTGTTGTTGCCTAGCTGAGTACTTCCAGTGTAGACTATCTTCCCTCAGACAGTGTTCCTACAAATCTGCCTCCCTCTTTGCTTTAATCATCCTTTTCACAGGAAGCAATGGTTTCACAGTATCCATATAAAATTTGATAAAAATAAAGTTGTGTTTTACCCTGGTTAGATTTCCTACAGTTTTTTTTTTTTTTAATTCAGAGAAATAGGACAGTAGTAGATGCAGATAACTTGGCAATGCTCTAGTATAGCTGTAAGCCCCTAAAGCAACTGGACAGCTGTGGCAGGCCAGCCACAGTATGTTATATAATGACAGAGGGTATACAGATATTTGCCAGCTAAACCCAAAGGCACCTGTCATGGTGGATTGCCTTCTACCTATCCCAGGGTCTCTTTGAAGGCTCTAATCTCATGAAGAACCTGTTAAAGTTGGATATGCCCACTAAGGAAGGTTTTCTCCCAATAAACCATATAAAACAGACAGCCCAACACTCCTCCAATGTATCACCATCTTTATATTAATCAGCAAAATTCCATGTAAGGTTCAGTTCACTATTGCCATTCAAAGAGCTTGCATTATAAAACTCAATGAATTTTATGTCTTATTTAACATGTGTGCTTTGCTACTATTTTGATTTTAGCTGCCCACCTAGAAGTTTAGCACAGTAACATACCTTATAGTTCTTGGATATTTCTGGTGTGCTACTGACTCTTAACATACTATTTAAATATGTTCAGTGGTGAGATGGTTTCTTTCTTGTATTATACTCATTTAAAGCTTGTATCGTGTTTTAAATTCATTTGCCCATAGGCATTGAAGTTTTAATTTTGAAATTCTTTACTAAAATGGATTAATTTTAATTAATATTTAAATTTTCAAAGTGGGCTCTTACTGTCAAGCCTGGAGTCTGGCTTCAAGGCTGAGTGTAGTGTTGAATATATGGGCCTTTCTTTGATTCTGTGTATTCTATCAGTCAAAGAGTTTTAGAAAAGGAAATGATTTTACAAGGAACATTTCCATTTTTATCAGTCATTTAATAAAGTAAAGACATAAAAGTTGTATGACCTTTGCACAGTGACCTTCACTTCAAGATATTGAGTGTTTTGGACCTAGAGTAAAAATATGCTATTTAAAATAGAAAATGATAATCAATAATGCTCATCTTCTTAGTAAGTAGAACATTATTCATTATTATTTTCTATTTTAAATAACATGAGAATGGCTCAGTGGTTAAGAGCACTTGCTGATTTTGCCAAGGACCTGGGTTCAAATCCCAGCACCCATACCAGGGGGCTCACAGCCACTTGTAACTACCATTCCTGGGGACACAAAAGACCTCTTCTGGCTCTGTAGGCATCTGCATGCACATGGTGCATAAATATACACTCAGGCATGCGCGCGCACACACACGTACACACACGCACACACACACAAATATTAAATAAATAAAATCTTTAAAAAAACTAGTAAGTGTTCACTTGGTAAATTGAATATATTGAAACATTATCTAATCTAAATTTGTCTCACTTGCCTCCATGAATTATCAGAACAATTTTCTATGGCCCTTCATGATGATACATAAGGAACACTTTTAGAATTTGTTTCTACTTGGTTATCATTATACTGAAGGTAACCTGGGTGTAACTATTGTGTGGTGAGTTCTTGCTCACATATTATATTAACCAGTGTGTTCCTAGTTTTTCTTAACTTGATACAAACCTAGATATTCCTGGGAAAAGAGAGTCACAACTGAGAAATTACCTTCATCTGATTGGCCATAGCATGTCTGTGGGGCATTTTCTCGATTGCTGATTGATGTATGAAGACTGACCCAGACTACTATGTGTGGTCTCACCCATGACAGATGAGCCTGGGCTATATATATATAAGGTTACCGAGCAAGCCACAAGGAGCAATCCAATAAGCAGCACTTCTCCATGGCCTCAGCTTCAGTTTCTGCCTCCAGGTTCCTTGAACTTTTGCCCTAGTTTCCCCTGATGGTGGTGCATAACTTGTAAGAAGAAATAAACCCTTTCCTCTCCACGTTGTTTTAGGTAATGGTGGTTTATCACAGCAATAGAAACCCCAACTTAGATACTCGCCATCCTAAAAGTCCTGCACAACAAGTATGTTTTGTTCTTCATGTATGAAGAAGCACAGTTGGACCAGGGCAGGATAACTGTTGCTGCACAGACATCTGTTCACCTCAGGGATCATTACTCTCCAATTTTATTTTACTGACAATTAACAGTTGTAATAGTAAAAATACAGGAGGTATCAATTTTTGGGAGTCATCAATTGCTCAACGAGTCAGGTCACTGGTGCATGTTACACATAACCAGAGTATTTTCCAATATAAGTTTATGCTAGTATATAGGGCTCCATGAAGTAAATCATCACCAGTAACACAGCTTGTAAAGTCATCTCATGGAACATTTAACAAGACGGACCATGTTGGAATTGTAACTCATGATGCAATTAAATGGATTCAAATCAGTATAATAATCAAAGGAAAAGAGACTATCAATTTGAGAGTAGGGGGAATGGAAGGGATTGCAAAGAAAGGGGCATGGGAGGCTCTGGAGGGAGCAAAGGCAAGGAGAGAAGTGATGTAATAATATTTTTAACTAAACATATAAAGCTAATAAAGAAAAACATAAAAAATTCAAATCAGACTAGAATATGAGTGGTATTACTTCCAAATCATATGGATTCAGAATGTGTGAGCAATCTCTAAACATGCAATGGTAAACTAAGCCTGTGGTTTTCTAGAAAGAACTGAAGAAACACTTAACCCAGCCAGGTAGCAGATGAAAATATGAACTTGACAAGATGCTCAGCAACATCAAGGGAAGTAGCTTGGATCCATCTGGAGATCAAATGGAGCAGCTGTTGGTATATCCTAACACCATCAACAACAACTCATCTCATGGAAGAGATGAGACCATCCAACTGGAGTGATCAAATGCAGAGACTCTGCCTATCAGGTTTAGAAGTTCAGCAGAATTGGATTGAGTTCAGAACTGTATATGAAACTCCTTGTCCTTCTGTTTTGCTCACTCCCATGAAGACAGGAAATGTTCATGGCTAGCTCTGCCCCTACACATTTTCTTTCCTTGCATGGGATCTTGGGAATTTTGCTAAGTCTCACCTTCCAAGCTAGCATGTGTGAAGCAAAGTACATCATGATATTTTTTAATTGAAATGGTTATACCCTTTTAAAGATGTATTTATTTTTTTAGTTGTGTGACTATGTACACATGTGCAGGTTTCTTCAGAGACCCGAAAAGGGTGTTTGATCTCCAGGCACTGGAGTTACATACACTTGTGGACAGCTTGGTAAAGGCACATGGAACTGGTGTCCAGTCCCTTGCAAGAACAATATCTGTTCTTAACCTGAGCCATTTCTTCAGCTTCAAAATAGATCAGATGTTTAAAAGAGAACAAAGAGGAAGGTAAAGTTGCAGTTACTATAATTAGATCATCTCAGGGCAGATGATCTCTGCTACAAATAACCAAAATTGTAATAGCCCTTGGGAGTCTTTTTAGGTGTAGAAATCTAGAAACACAAGTTGGATATTTTTCTTAAGTCAAATAATACTTATTGAGAAAAGTCTTAGTTTCTTCAGCTTAAGCACACACACACACACAGACAGACAGACAGACACACACACAGACACACACACACATACACAGCTTAATGAAGTTGTATCAATGATGAAAAACACTGTTCAATTAAAAGTATAAAATATGAGCACAGTCTCCTATTGTGAAGGGACAGATGACACTGATATTCTTGTTGACCTTTCATTTAGTCCTTCATATCAGTTCCATTGAGATTTCACTGCAGTGACTTGATCATGGTATCGAAGACAGAGCTACGTAATGTGTGCCAGTGAACCTCAATTCTGCACCTAATTTCACATTAAATTTAACTAGAGGGGAGGAAGGAAAGGAGAAAGGAGGTTGTTTATGGGTATGTATGTGTTCATTTGCTGACTATGTTTACACAAAGTGATTCATCTCCCTCCAGCCTGCAAAGTGTTGTAAATGTATGATGATTGAAATACTTCCAACTCTGTAATAAGAGATGCACAGCTGAAGTGGCCAGGAGGAAAACACAACAAAACCCTCACATTTTATCAACAGCATTTTGTGATTTGTTGGGCTATTCTTCTTCTGGTCCATAGGAGCTTTTTCATCAGAAGGGGAATCTCTTGTTTATTTTTCCCCCTGAGACCCTATTGCCAAGTGCATTGTGTGGAATAGTGAAAGGCCAACTGTACCTTGAGAAATAACTCAGTATTCATATTAATGTCACATACATGACAAACATGAATATATATGATGCTCATGTTAGTCTATAGTTTTTTTCCTTCCTTCTTTTCTTCCTTCCTTTGTTCCTTCCCTCCCTCCATCCCTTCCTTTTCTCTATTTTACTACATCCTAACCACAGTTTCCCCTCCTTCCTCTCCTCTCAGTCCCTGGGAGCACTTTCCTTCTGCTTCCCCCTCCCCCCACATACACTCCTCCTCTGTTTCTATTCAGGAAAGCAGAGGCCTCCCATGGATATCAACAAAACATGCCATATCAAGTTGCAGTAAGACTAAGCACCTTGCCTTGTAGTAAGGCTGGGCAAGGCAACCCACTATAAGGAATGGGGTCTCAAAACCAATTAAAGAGTTGGAGACTGTCCCTGCTCCCACTTTTTGGAGTTCCACAAGAAGACTAAGCTACAAAACTCACATATGTGCAGAGGGTCTAAGTCAGTCCTATGCAAGCTCCCTGGTTGTTGGTTCAGTCTCTGTGTGTTCCTATGAGCCATGTTAGTATATTCTGTGGATTTCTTGTGATGTCCTTGACCCCTCTGGCTCCTACAATCCTTCTTCTCTCTCTTCTATAGGATTCCCTGAGCTCAGTCTAATGTTTGGCTGTAGGTCTGCATCTCTTTCCACCAGTTGCTAGATGAAGCCTCTCTGGTGACTATTGGGCTAGGCACCAATCTATGAGTATAGCAGAATATCATTAGGCATAATTACATTGACTTTTTTCCTTCAGTTATGTTTGGTTCTAGCCTAAGTCTATGAGCCACCCAGCCTCTGGGTTCTGGCACTCCAGGCAATACCATGGGTGGGTTCACTCTCTGGTGGTATAATTTTGAGACTTGACCAGTCATTGGTTGGTCACTCCCACAATCTCAGTGTCACCCTTACCCCAGCATACCCCATAGGCAGGACAGACTGTAGGTTGAAAGTTATGTGCAAGGCCAAGTCAGGCTACATGTCCACTATTGCTAAGACACGTATCGGGCTTATTCTTATATATTCCTTGGAGTTGAACCAGGTTTCTACCTCACCCTGCAATAAACCCCTTTCCAATCTGCTCTTTCAATACTCCCCCCCACCCCGACCAGATCCCTCATGTTCCTATCCCCACCTACCACCAGTCCACCCACAAAATCTATTCTGCTTCCCCTTCCCAAAGAAAACCCTTTGTCCCCCTCCTTGAACCCTCCTTGTCACCTGGCCTCTCTGGGGCTGTAGATTATAGCATGATTATCTTTTACTTAACAGGTAATATCCATTTACAAGTGAGTACATGCCATGTTGGTCCTTCTGAATCTGGGTTACCCCACTCAGGATGAGTTCCATCCATTTTTCTGCACATTTCATAGCGTCATTGTTTTTAACAGATGAGTAATACTCCATGGTATAAATGTACCACATTTTCTTTATCCATTCTTCAGTTGAGGGACATAGGTTGTTTTCAGGTTCTTGCCATCACAAATAAAGCTGATATGAATAGTTGAGTAGATGTCCTTGTGGTATGATTGAGCATGCTTTGGGTATATACCCAAGGTATATAGATCTTGAAGTAAACCAATTTCCAATTTGCAAAGTGGCTGTACAAGTTTGCACCTCTACCAGCAATGGAGGAGTATCCCCCTTGCTCTACATCTGCTCCAGTGTAAGCTTTCACTTGTGATTTTGATCTTAGCCACCCTGACAGGTGTAAGATGGTATCTCAGAGTCATTTTAACTTGTGTTTCCCTAGTGGCTAAGGATGTTGAACATTACTCTGTTTCTTAGTCATATGAGATTCTTCTGTTGAGAATTCTCTGTTTAGAACTATACCCCATTTTTTAAAAATTGGATTGATTTTTTGATTTCTAGTTTCTTGAGTTTTTTATATATTTTGGAGATTAGCCTTCTGTCAGATGTGGGGTTGGTGAAGATCTTTTCCTATTCTGTAGGCTGTTGTTTTGTCCTATAGACAATGTCCTTTGCAATACAAAAACTTTTCGGTTTAATGAGGTCCCATTTATTAATTGCTGATCTTAGTGTCTAAGCTACTGGTGTTCTATTCAGAAAGTTGTCTCCTGTCCCAAGGTATTCAAGGTTATTCCTCACTTTTTGTTCTATTGGTTTCAGTGTATCTAGATTTAAGTTGAGATCTTTGATCCACATGGACTTGAGTTTTGTGCAGGGCAGTAGATATGGATCTATTTGTATTCTTCTACATGCTGTCATCCAGTATACCAGCACCAATATTTGAAGATGCTTTCTTCTTTCCAATGTACAATTTTGACTTCTCTGTTGAAAATCAGGTGTCCATAGTTGTGTGGATTTACTTCTGGGTCTTTAATTTAATTCCATTAATCCACCTGTCTGTTTTTATGACAGTACCATGCAGTTTTTATTACTATAGCCCTGTAGTAGAGCTTCAAATCTGGGATGGTGATACCTCCAGAAGTTCTTTTATTACATGGGATTCTTTTAGCTATTCTGGGCAGTTTGTTTTCCATATAAAGTTGAGTATTGTTCTTTTAAGATATATAAAGAATTGTGTTGGGATTTTAATTGTGATTGTTTGAATCTGCTTATTGCTTTTGGTAAGATGGCCATTTTGACTACATTAATCCTACCAATCCAGGAGCATGTGAGATCTTTTCATCTTCTGATATTTTCTCCAATGTCTTTCTTCAAAGACTTTAAGATTTTGTCATATTGGTGTTTTACTTTTTTGATTAGATTTACACCAAGATTTTTTATATTATTTGTAGCTTTTGTGAAGGGTGTTGTTTCTCTGATTTCTTTCTTTCTCGGCCTATTTATTGAGTTACTGTATATTGCTTTCATTATGTTTAGGCATGTTCCTTGAATCCCTGATCTCTCCAAGCCTTTTATCATGAAAGGGTGCTGGATTTTGTCAATGGCTTTTCCAGCATTTAATGAGACGATCATATAAGTTTTTTTTTTCTTTCAGTTTGTTTATATGGTAGATTATACTGACAGATTTTCCTCTGTTGAACCATCCCTCCATCTCTGGAATGAAGCCCATTTGATCACTTGATCATGGTGGATGATCTTTTTGATGTGTTCTTGGATTCAGATTACAAGAGTATTATTGAGTATATTTGTATCTATTTTCCTGATGTAGACTGCTCTGCAGTTCGTTCTCTCTCTCTCTCTTTCTCTCTCTCTCTCTCTCTCTCTCTCTCTCTCTCTCTCTCTCTCTCTCTCTCTCTCTCTGTTGAGTCTTTGTGTGATTTGGGTATCAGGGTAACTGTGATTCATAAAATGAATTTGGCAATGTTCCTTCTGTTTTTATTTTGTGGAATAATTTGAGGAGTATTGGTATTAGCTCTTCTTTGAAAGTCTGGTAGAATTCTGCACTGAAATCATCTAGTCCTGGGAGATTGGGAAATTTTTAATGACTGCTTCTATTTCCTTGAGGGATATAGGTCTATTTAAATTGTTTATCTGATCTTGATTTAATTTTGGCAAGTGGTATCTATTGAGAAAATTGTCCACTTCTTATAGCTTTTCTAATTTTGTGCAGTACAGATTTTAGAAATATAACCTAAGCATTCTTTGGATGTCCTTGGTGTCTATTGATATGCCCCACTTTTTGTTTCTGATTTTGTTAATGTTGATATTCTCTCTACCTTTTTAACTAACTGTTTGCATACGAGTTTGTCTTTCGGGAGTGGGAGAGATGGCTCAGTGGTTGAGAGCAGTGACTGTCCTTCCAGAGGACCTGGGTTCAATTCCCAGCACCCACATGGCAGCTCACAACTGTCTGTAACTCCAGTTCCAGGCCTTCTGACACTCTCACACAGACATACACTCAAGTGAAACACCAATGAACACAAAATAAAAATACATTATTAAAAAAAAGAGTTTGTCTTTCTTGTTGATTTTCTCAAAGAACCAACTCGGTTCCATTTAATCATTGTATTGTTCTCTTTGTTTCTATTTTATTTATTTCATTCCTAAGTTAGATTATATCCTGCCATCTAGTCCTCTTTGGTGTGTCTGCTTTTTGTTGTTGTTGTTCTAGATGTTTCAGGTGCGCTGTTAAGTCATTGGTATGAGTTTTTCTAATTTCTTTATGCTGGTACTTAGTGCTGTGAGCTTTCCCTTTAGCACTGCTTTCTTGTGTCCCATAAGTTTGGGTATGTTGTCTATCTTTGATTTTGAGGTGTGTTTCTTGTATACAGCAGAAGGATGGATACTGTTTTAATATCCATTCTGTTACTATGTTGTTGTGGGTGGTGGTGGTGGTAAGGTGTGTGTGTGTGTGTGTGTGTTTCCATTTTTGGATTTTCTGGTGTGAGATTATCTATTTCCTGTGTTTACATGGGTATAGTTAGCTTCCTTGGGTTTGAGTTTTCCTTCTAGTACCTTCTTTAGGGCTGGATTTGTAGATGAAAATTGTTTAAATTAGACATTTGCGTGAAATATCTTATTTTCTCCATCTATGGTAATTGAAAGTTTTGCTGGGAATATTAGTCAGGGCTGGCATCCATGGTCTTCTAGAGTTTGCAAGATATTTGTCTAGGTCTTTATGACTTTTAGAGTCTCTGTTGAGAAGTCATGTATAATTCTTATAGGTCTGCATTTATATGTTACTTGTTTTTTTTTTTTCGCTTACTGCTTTTAATGCTCTTTCTTTGTTCTATATATTTAGTGTTTTGATTATCATGTGATATGGGGACTTTCTTTTCTGATCCAATCTGTTTTGTGTTCTGTAAGCTTCTTGTATCTCTATAGGCATGTCTTTCTTTAGGTTAGGGAAATTTTCTTCTGTTATTTTGTTAAATATATTTTCTGGGTTTTTCAGCTGTGAGTCTTCCCTTTCTTCTATTCCTTTATTCCTGTGTTTTGTCTTTTCATAGTGTCCTATATTTCCTGGACGGTTTGTGTTAAGAGTTTCTTTTAAATCTAACATTTTCTTTGAATGGTGAATCTGTTTCTTCTGTTGTATCTTCAATGCCTGAGATTCTTTCTTCCATCTTTTGAATTCTTTTGGTGATGCTGGCATTGGTAGTTCCTGTTCACTTACCCAGATTTTCCATTTCCTGAATTCCTTCAGTTTGTGTTTTCTTTATTGCTTTTATTTAGATTTTCATGTCTTGCATAGTTTCCTTCACCTGTTCATTTTATTTTGGCTTTCTTGGCATTCTTTTAGGGATTTGTTTCCTCCAATTTTTTAGCTATCTTTTCCTCCATTTCTTTAAGGGAGTTTTTCATCTCCTCTTTAAGGACCTTGATCATCATTGTGAAGTTGGTTTTAAGATAGTTTTTTGTTTGTTTGTTTGTTTGTTTGTTTGTTTGTTTTTGTGCTTCCACTATGTTGAAATATTAAAGACTTGCTGTAGTGGAATGGCTAGGCTCTGGTGGTGACATATTGCCCTGGCTGTTGTTGTTTATGTTCTTACACTTAGGTTTAAGCATCTAGATTTGGAGTCATTATAGGTCTAGGTGCCAATTTCTGCATTTGATTTTTGTTGGTGGATGTTTTTTTCCTTAGCTTCTGTTTCCTCTCTGGTCTTCTGGATCCTGTGGCCTGTGGTTGAGTAAAGAGTCTCTGCCCACATTGGAGGCTGGAATTCTGATGGCCTGGATGGCCTCTGGTCCATTAGGGGGTTGCTGCTCAAGTTTGGGGCTGAAGTTCTGGATTTACATGTACATTGCCTCTGATTTGGCCAGGGGTTCCCTGGGGTTCAGATGCTGGCCTGGCTTTTGGTGGGGTAGAAGTCTTCTGCCTAGTTTTCAGGAAGTTGGCCTTATCTCTGGGGTTGAGGACTGGCCTGGATTCTGATGGGTAGAAGGCTTCCTCGAGAGGAATGGGCAGGGATATGGTGATAAGGAGAGGATGGGTATTTGGAGTTATGCTGGGTGAATGCAGGTGAGATGGGAACAGTATTAACTGGCATTCATGATGCTAGCCTGGCCTTTTGGGGAAAAAGAGGGCTACAACCAGAGGTGTAGGCCTGGATATGGTGACATGGAGAGGAGGGCGACTGGGGTTTTGTTGGGATGTAGTTACTCATTGGTCCATAAATTATCTTTGTTTTTAGCTTTATGTGAGAGAACATGGATTGATCTTTTCTATTGTTTCCCTGGCTCTTTTTCATGCTTCATTTTCTCCTTCACAGTTGTTTTCGTCTTGCAATCTGCTTGATATCAAAACTCATAAAAATGTTACAAACCTCTGTGCCTCTTCTTCCTGTGTAGCACTGTAGATGGACAAGCGTTTCCTTGCTGATATCAATGGATTTTTCTAGAAAGATTTAGATATGGTAGTGTTATATTGTGGTAAGCTTTTTATTTTTTTAAACAAGCCTATTTTCTTCATTTTATTTTTTTTATTTTTAAATAGACTTTTAAAATTTCTTCAAATGGTCTTTGTCAAGATTTCAATGACATTAGAGTAAAATGATCAAACCCAAATGATTTTCCTTACCCCTTCCCACAGCCCCTAAAATATATGCTATTCTAGGTACAGGATAGCTGCTAGTCTAGCACATTCTACTGGTGTGAAACCAGCAATCACATCTTTGTCATGTAACTATTTAATTTTCTTAATTGTTATTTTATTTATTACATCAATAATAATTGACTATAAAACTTTTTGAATAAAATAATTAATGTATGCCTTTAATGAGTTGCTCTTATGAGGTAGAGAATCAAATATATATGTGTGTATATATGTATATATATACTTGTTTATACATATTATATATATAATTACAGCTATTAAGGCAAATAAGTAAATCAAATAGAGAATAATTATATATAAAATTGAATAAGAAATCCTTCATTTTAAACCAAATAAAATTGAACCATAGATCATTTTTCAATACTTAAGAACAGTGAAATAAAATGTGGTAAAATAACTCAATTTATATGCAAATAATAGGATTTGGCTTTCACCCCCAGATCAACAGAGTCCTATTTATTTTAACATTATAATACAGTGGGAAAACTGTTACATTCCAGAAAGTGAAAATACTTAGATTAGCCATGCCTTTGCCTCTTCATGGTCACACAGACTCATTAAAGACTGAAGCTCTCTCCAAATCATTTGAGATGCAAAATGTTAAAGCCTGACACTGACTTGAGCTGTAGAAAAGTTTGTATTGTCAGACTCTGGCCTATAAGGAATGAATATGTCTGGGAACTCTCTGATGGACACCATGAATGTGTACCAGCAGAATGTATATAGCACAGTAATGATGGTGGTTTTGGCTTTCCTCCTCTTAATTATAAGGTCAAATACCGATTAGTGTGTTTGTTTAGCATCTAGTTTCTTTTTCTATAGTTTTCACCAGTAGCCTTTGTTTTGAGATCATAATCAAAATGATGCAGTTTACTTACTTGTCATTTAATTGCTTAATATTGTAAAATAGGTAAGTACATAGGTCACACACACACCGACAGACATAAGCACATGCACAAATAATTTTTAACACCTTTAGAACATATTCCAATTGTTGTGTTTCCCCCTAAAGTTTAGTAGGACCTTTTTCAGTTTAGGACCCCAAGTCCAAGCTATGGACACAGAAATGAAGCTGGACTGTATCCTGAGTCCTGAGTGTCAGGTCAGACCATTGTGACTCAGAAAATGTTCCTTAATGTTGCCTCACCCTAATCCAAGTAAGAAGTAAATCAGATAGCCTCGACTGCATTTTCCCCTTAGTTTTGAAGAAAGTCTTTCCCAAGCAGTAAACTAAAATGAGACATCAATGAAAACAAATTTTATTAGTGAGGACTACATCTTACTTATGATCTAAATTTATAAAATCATTACACAACAAAACCCTATGGCTACTTTAATTTTTTTATATTTCAAAATGTAAATATTGTTTTCTTGACTGAGATATAAAGAAAGTCATAGGTAGAGAAAAATGCTTGCAACTTATATTTCTTAATATGTATGCTATTTAGTTTTCATATTATCACCTTCCAATATTATAAACAGTGGTGAATTTCCATGGAATGTTAGTGATGGAGCCTCTTAAAGAAACTTAAATCCTTGCTTCATGCATACTCTTTAACTTTGAATGGCTTTTTTCATAGGTAAATTCGGGATAGCAAGCAAATGTTTCTGAGGAAGTTGTCTTTCCTGCAGGATCTCTCTTGCCTTCCAAGTACAAACTTTAGATTGGAGGCATTTTCATCCCTTTCAAATTGCCTGAAGAGGCTTTTTCCAAATTTAAATTAGATTTCAGAGTGTTTGGTCTAAAATAGAAGAATATATACATTTAGATTACTCAACCAATAAAGGATCTTGGTAGAAATATATTTTAAAATTCCTCTTCTTTAGATGGTAATGAAATCTATATGATAGAATTTCTGAAATTGGTTTTGCTTTCATTGGGAAATAAAACTTTGAAATACATATTTATTGAAAAGTTTTTAATCAAAAGAAGCTTAAGTACTTTTAAAGGACATGGTTTGATTTTGAAATATAAGCCAGGATTTATTCAAAGTGCACCTGTTGATGTCAGCCTTCCCTAGATAAGGGTAGGTGATGATAAGATCAGGCTACGCCTTGTTGTGTGACACTGTTTCTTAGTAGCGCTGAACAAACATCCACTCAACCTAGTTGAAAAATGTTCTTTCCAGGTAGCTCAGCTCAGACCAGTGAGCCTCTTGCAGGCAGCTCTGCTGTTCTCTGCATCATCCAGACAGTTCCACTAGTCCAAGAATGTCCCTCAGCAATCATATTGCTTATATATGCTTGGAGAGGGAGGAGCCTAGTGAATCTGGTCAGTTTCATGGACTTCCTGAAGCCATTAAGCTGTTTTGTTTGCTGGAGCCATTAAGTTGTTTGCTTCCTGGGCTTAAGGATTTTTGCTGTGGTTTGGAATATTTTCACTTCCTCTTAGAACAGTCAGCTTGTTTCACCCCACTTTTAACATCATTTTCTTACAATACCCTGTTATTTTTAACCTCCTCTTTAACACCCTATGCCTTAAGGGGTGTCCCTTTAAGATGGAAGGCTTTAATATAGAGGCAGCTACTGGACCATGGTGCAGAATGCAGAAACACATGAAATGAGACCTGCAGCACTAAAGCACTAACTTAGTAAGGAAAAATATCCTGTTGAGGAAATCTCCCTGGCCCATTATTTGGAAAAGGGATTCTGTGGGTGCCTCTGCACCTTGCAGAGCCAAATAACAAAATCGGATTTTCTGGAATTTGATTCCTCAGGCCAGCTCCCATTATGCCTGTGAGCTGAGTGCTCATGGCAACATGACAATGCTTTGCAAACTCCCTTTCCAATCTTCAATTCCTGTAGAAAGACCTGTCAAGCCTGCAGCAGCAGGACAGCACCGGATTGCATACATGTGGTTACTGTAATGTTTCCATCAGCTCTTGAAAATTTTGGTTTAAATTTTAAAAGAAGCCAAAAAAAAAAAAATGGTTTATGCATAGTAAGTACTTAAATTCATTTGCATCATCAGTTTTTTCATGAAGAATAAATGTTATTAAAAGAAGAAAGATGATTCTGAATTTATAGATCGTTGAAAAGGGGAACATCTGAGTGGCAGGCAGGAATGAAATTTTCTTTTTCTCACTGCCCTCTTGAGGCTCTAATGAGAAATTTAGTTAAGTTTTCCAACACTTTTTTTTTTTCTTATCATTTTAGTATGGAGAGACTTTTGTCTGTGTGTATGAGTGTGTGTGTGTGTGTGTGTGTGTGTGTGTGTGTGTGTGTGTGTGTGCAAGAGATAGCCACATACCAAACAGGTATCATTCCTCAGGCACCTTCCAACCTGATTTGCAAGAGGCAGGTTCCTTCACTGACCTGGGACTCACTAATCTGGTTTAGCTGGCTGCCACTTATCTCTAGGGATATCTGTCTGCCCACTGCAGGGTAATGAATGTACCCCACCGTGCTGATTTTTTTTTTCTTTTTAACATGGACTCTGGAAATTTAACTCAAGTCCTCATGCTGTTATGCCCAGATAGTGGAGACCAAATCTCACATGTAAAAGCAAGGAGCCTTTAATTTCAAGCTCTGGGCTTGGTCTCTCTGTCTGTCCTAAGCAGTGGTGAGAGCAGGGTGGGATTTTATCATAGCAGAGGTTGGGGTGACAGGATTTCCAGGGTTCAGGACCCTAAATGGCTGACATTTGTCTAGGGGTAAAATTGTTTGGAATGTCAAGTATTTCCCCTTAGATGCAGACCCCACTGGGTGGGGTGAGCTTATGCCTTTTCTTGGGTCCAGGTGTTGTCTGTCAGAAGCTGTGTCTGGGCCTCTAAGCCTATCATGGCAGCTGTGTGGTCAAGTTGTTTTGGGGCCCCCTACAATGCTTGCATGACAAGTAGTTTATCTTTATTCACCCCCTCTTTTTATTATTTTTTGCACACTTCTGTTGGCTCATCAAAAACATCAGTTAAAACAAAACTGTGAGGAAGTAGATGTTTTCCAAGTTTTTGGTGTTATGTTGAAAAATTCATTGAAGAAACTGCTGCTAGGAGATATTCTTGAAGCTAAAAATGCAAAATGTAGTAATTTTAGTACTATCTCACAGTTAATACAAGTGATCAGTGATCGTGTCCCAAGAATGTGGATTCAGGTGACCTCCCCACCCATAAAAAAGACACACACTAATGCAGAAGCAGTTACATCGATTTCCATGGTCACAAAACAAAAGAAAGTCATAAAAAAGTCAAAAGAAAGTAACTAACAGACATGTTAGTTGGGCTTTCAGGAAGGTGATTTCTGGGGAAATGCAGCAAATGAGGGAAAAATATCTGATGGAGTTCTTGAATTCTATCTGATGACCATTCTTTAGATTTGAGGGTTGCTGGAAGCTATTGATCTGGTATGAATACACCCCAAATGATTTACCTTATATTTGAAAGAATGTTCAGTGAGGCACATAGGTGGGCAATGAGTAGGTATTACGGAGAATAAAGATAGTTCAAGGTCATTTGGTTCTGTGTCTGCAACATTCCAACTCTCTACAACTATGTGCTTCTAATCAATCAATCAACCTTGTAGAAACTTCAATATAGACATGACTGTGTTTCTGTAGCTTCACTTAACAATCGCCCTATCTATTCCAAATATTTCATGCACTTTAAAGTCCATTTCTCAATCCCATTACTTAGATATGAGGTCCTTTCATTCCTACTTGATATACGATTCAGTTTTCATGCTAAAATAAAATGTGATCCTATGGGTTTAGGATCAAGTAATGTAGAATCAGTCATTCGAGAAATGATACCTGGTACAGAGTTGAACTTGGACCTTGACTACAGAGGGAGGGAAAAAAAAAACAGCAAAGAAGCATCACATATAGGCCACCACTTCGTAATTAAAAATGTGTTTCAGTGTTCATCAAACTACATTGTCAGTATTATTTAAGTTTCACCAGGAATATTTCTATAAAAATAATTTTCAGAAAATACTTCAAAGGCAATAAAAATGTGAAACTTTAAGATAAACACACCTACAAAATTAGTGCTAATTGATTGCGATTTCAAATTGTTCTTATAATTGCTGGTAACTCCTAACAATGGATGCTACCCATGTGTTTGTGTAGATGAGAAATGATCTTCGCATTAACTGCATTCCACAGTGGCAAGCCTCTCTAAATTCAAACAATGCAAGTGTTAATTATGATGCTTCATTTACTAAGTTACCTTGGAAGGCTTGCATTAGAAAACCAAATTCAGGAGGCAAGAAAGAAGATGGTTAAAACATTAAAATGCAAATACAAGAGTTGATGATCTGTGAGCAAGGCCTTGTCCTTTTGGCACCAGAGTGTAGGTGAAGCTGATTATTCTATTAGTGCTGAGGCCAAAAACAAACTGTAAAATCTAAACTCAAGAAACTCAAAACCCACATCTTTGAACTTAAAACAAAAAAAAAAAGAAAAAAGAAAAGGAAAGAAAAAACATTAAATACTGCCACAAAAAGTCTCTGTCGAAACCTCCTGCATATGCCTTAAGGCTCAAAGAAGGCAAACCTCCTTCCTCACATTTCCCTCCCAGAAGGATGAGGGTATATATGTCTAGTCTTTTTAATTCCTACAGACCCCACTGATCAGACCCTTGAAGCCTCCTGCTAAGTTTCTGAGCACATAGGGCAACCAACCATGCTCTCATTCTTTTACCCTGGGGAAAGACCAAATGTTTCAAAACCATTTAAACTCATTGCAGATGGCAGAGACCTGCCTTCCTCATTTTATCAAGTGTTTTTAAAAGTCTGGAAAGGTGCTTGAAGTCCAGGCTATATTTAAATTCAACCCTACCTATGCACATCCATCTAGAATCCCAGCAGAGATTTTCTCTCAGATATAAAATACCCTTGGAGAGAACCCGTTACTCATTTTTCCTATAAAGATCAATTCCTGAAAGCACGTACAGTAACAAGTAATGTATTTGGCGTCAATGGGGACTTAACCATGCGATTTAAAATATTTGCTGAAATCAACCTTCTTTTACGTGTTAACCATATATGTCTGTTCTCATTCATGCTACTTGAATGTAACTGTTTCTAGACCCCAGCATGCATTTTTCAGACTTCTTATATTGATAAGGCAAATTTCAGACATTCCCTCCGGATTTCATCCAATCCTTTCAAATTTTAATTATTATGTCAGATTTCAACCTGTGAGACACTAAAAAGAAGGCCAGTTCCAAATCAAATTAAAGGGGGGGGGGGAACTTAGGGAGAAATTAAAATTTATTCCTTCTTCCTATGCCAGTTTGGGTAAGAACAAAGTAATAAATTTCAAGAGAGCTACAGGGGCTGGGAATCCTTGTGCTTTTTTCCATTATCTGATAAATGCTTTTCAGTTTGTCCATCAGGAAGAGCAAGCACATTACCATCTTTAAAAAAAAAAAAAAAAAAAAAAAAAAAATGCATGATCCATGGAAGCCAGAAGAGGGCATCAGATTCCCTGTAGCTGAAGTTACAGGTAGTTTTGAGCTGCACCATTTCCCCACCCCCCACCTCTACCCCCACCCCCCCAGCCCCCACCGTGGATGCTGGGGTCCTCTGGAAGTGCTCTTAACCACTGAGTGAGCCATCTGTCCAGCCCCATCCATCAAGAATATTGATGTTTTCTGAAAGGTATGTGGAATTAGAACTGATGGTTGGATTCATCTGCCCATAGGAGTGGAATACAACGACACTGGATTATTTGGAGCTCTTCAGAAAATTCAATTTATAGATTATAATTACATCATGTCTCTGTTCCCTCTCCTCCCTCAAGCCCTCCCATGGTCCATCCTTGCTTTTTCAAATTCATGGCCTCTTTTTCATTAACCGTTGTTACATGCATATATGTGTATGTATATAGATGTATCTTCCTAAATATAGCCTGGCCGGTCTGTATAATGTTACTTGTATGTATGTTTTCAAGGAGAAGTTTCCTTGATGAAAGGTAAAGACTAGCTTAGCTGTAAGTATAAGGATATATATTTACAGTGAGGTTAGGGATTATACTGGTTTAGTAAATGGTGGTTGTATGTTCTCCTCCAAGATCCCTGACTTCACTAGCCCTTAGTAGTTGACGGTGTTACCAGGCATGATTTTGATGTTGTTGGGGTGATCGTAAGTTCAATTAGAGAGCTGTTGGTAACTGAAAACATATGTGTGTCCCTTCTATACCCTTCATGTTATCATGCCATGCTGCTCATTCTTGTAGTTTGTGTGTGTTATACCTGAGCAAGACTGTTAATTGCCTCCCTCTTTTGGAAGCTTGTATGGTGCCTTCTGGAACCATGAAAACAAGTTCTCAGGGAGGAGACATTTAAATCAATTCCAGCTCAGCAGCCTCTAGACCTATGTCTGAAGTTGATGGTGTCTTCTGCAGTAGGGACTTACCTTCCACCTCTAGGGGGCAACCAAGGGCATTAGAAGTAGCCTGTATGTTTGGTAATCTCTTGAACAACTCTGCCCAACAACTCAAAAGAGGGCCTCCCATGTCTTGTGTTGGGTTTTGGTAGGCATCTTTTGGCTTTGAGGAGGAACATATTCAGCCCAGAGAAGAAATTTTCATTTGAACTATATATGGATATTTATATACAGACTTACATGTATTTGTGTATATTACATGCATTTTTAAAAATAAGTTATTAATAGTATGATTCTTTAGGATTATTTCAGGCATCCTGACTTATATTTTCTTGTCCTTCCCCTTTCTTCTGTATTTATCTCCCTCCTCTATCCAAAATTAATGCCTCCTCCCCTTATTCCCATTTTCCTGAACAGATCACGTGGTACTGTATATTCCTTTCTCTATTGCTACCGGAGCTCCTACCCCAACAATGATTCCTTTTTAGTTTCCTGGTTTCTGCAGTTACTCAAGGATACATACTAACATCTGAAGGTTTTGAGCTAGGACCTTTACAAACACACACACACACACACACACACACACACACACACACACACACACACACACACGGGGTGGGGGAGATCAGACTCTGTGAAACCAGGCTGTCTACTCGTGATCTACCTACCTCTGTACTTAAAATGTTGAAATCACAGGTGTGTACCAATATGCCAAACTTTAAGATTTCTCTATAGATAGAGATTTGTGGGTCTCCAGTTTAAGCTGAGGTACTATAGATGCAACCACAGGCGATAATTCCCAAAGAATCTCGAGGAGTGAGTTTGCTAACCAATCAGGTGATAGTGAGATAGTGAGATAGCAATGTACAGGGCCTTTTCACTCCTTTTCTGTTGGGACACTCTCTAAGAATGGAGTTTTGGGAGGAGATTTCTGAGTGCTTCTGAGAAAACTCCAAGAAAACAAGACAAGAGTCTCATGACCCCAGTTCCTTCAAAACACAGAATTGTTCTTGAAATGTGTTTTGTGCTCCTCCCCATGGAGTGGATATGAGTGAGTTCACTTCAGATCACTCATTATTGTTTGCTGATATTGTTCAATGAAATGTTTAAATGATCCTTCATATGCCTCTATGGAAAAGCATGTTTGGCCCTATGTGATGTCTCTGTGATTGCATACAGCTTGAACTCGTGAGACCTTTCCTCAGGCAACCCCTTTCAACCTTCTGAGTATGAACTACCCGATCCCCTGAAGAAGGCTGACTATTGCATGATGATGTGTGATATTTTGATTGCATTCTGACAAAGTTTGTTTTTAATCAAAGGGTGGAACTAGCCACTAGCCAACCAAAATTAACCATAGAGGTTTTGGAGGACTGAGAAAGTAGTCAGGAGAGGCTTGGAGAGTATCTCAGCCCTTTTGGATAGAGGAAGAGAAGAGATAGGAAGTCACTGGTGGCTGCTCCTCTGCTTCTCTGATCTTTTTTTTTTTTTTTTTTTTTTTTTTTTTTTTTGGTTTTTCGAGACAGGGTTTCTCTGTGTAGCTTTGTGCCTTTCCTGGAGCTCACTTGGTAGCCCAGGCTGGCCTCGAACTCACAGAGATCCGCCTGCCTCTGCCTCCCGAGTGCTGGGATTAAAGGCGTGCGCCACCAACGCCCGGCTGCTTCTCTGATCTTTAAGGTTCTTGCCCCACTATCTGACTCCCAATTTTTTATTGATATAAGAATGTTTAGATAAATGCATCAGCATGAGACTTTAGTCTGTCATAGTTTTAGGCCCTGTTCTCTGGGATTCACACAGCCAAATAGAGCAGGAAACACTCTTCTATCTTCATATCATTTACAATCATAACCAACATAATCAGGAACAGATTTCATGCAGAATCTGGACATGAGAATGTCAAATCAGATTTTGGGACTTTTTCTAAACACATGTAGATCCATGTTGTATTCTAAATTTCAAAAGAGTGATCGAAAGAGGAAAATTAGGAATAAATAATATTTTGGGTGGATCTATACTGTCTCTTCAATTCCTTCTTATAAATTAATATCTTAAGCCTATAATGAGAAACATTAATATTAAGAAATCATGGTATTTATACTAATCTGAAAACCTTCCTCAATGTAGTTCTATTTGCTGAGTCTCTATAGTAATGAAGGTAAAATTGATGTCATTATTTTATAGTTGTCTTACACAAGTATCTCTTACTCATATTAGTTATATGTTGAAAAGTGGGATTCTGTATTTTATTGGGATTTGTATTCGCATTATCGATATTCAAATGGATATTAGCTAAATAAAATATCATTTTATGGAATTTTGATTTTTTTCTAAAATCATTTAATGTAAATTACTTTGGGCTTTGTAGTACATTATTCTTGTGTGCTTTATATTTTTAAGGTTTTCTTATAGCTTTCTTCCTAGTTATTGATTAGAGATTGAGCTCAACCTTTGCCACTTTCTAAGTATATATCAAGGAAAAGCCAATTGAATGCACACATAAACATACACACAGACACATACACAAACACTCACACCCTCCACTACTCACTCTGTTCTTATCTTTGTCCTTTACTATACATGGATTTGTTTAAAATTGTTTCACTTGAATACAGACTTGAGGTTCATTTATTGCAATTTGCAAATATTAACATAATGTTATAATCAGTTTGCCATTCCAGCTTATTTGGTATTTTGGTTCTATAATATAGTTTCATAATCAGAAGTATAATAATATTGATTCCTAAAAACATAACATTTGGCTCAAGCATGATAAATACATTAGTTCATCTCTGTGATGGAGGAGCCTAATCACATGAACTTTAGAAAAAAAATAACCTAAAACTCTAGACAGGTGTGCAACACCCTAAATCATAATTGTGATTCTCTTTAATTGAGAGATTAATTTTTTATTTTAATTAATTTTAATTGAGGGTCTCTTTAAAACACCATGCCTTAGTACCATTTTCTATTGCTCTAGCAACAAGCACTGACAAAAGTGACTTAGGAATAGAGGGTTGACTTTAGCTCACAGTTCCAAGCTACAGTCTATCAGAGCAGGAAGGTACAGTAGGAAGAACTTGCAGTAGCTGGTTACATCCACAAGGTAGAGCAGAGAGAAGGGTGCATGCATGTAGTATTCAGCTTATCCTCTCTGCTCTCACAAAGCCCAAAGCCCAATAAATGATACTACAAATTGTAGGCTGAGTTTTTCTGCACCAATTCAGTTAATCATGACAGTCCCCTAGGAATGCGGTGGGATGATGCTTTTGTACATTGGTTTAATAAAACACTGATTGGCCAGTAGCCAGGCTGGAAGCATAGGTGGGATAAACAAACAAGGAGAATTCTGGGAAGAGGAAGGCTGAGTTAGGAGACGCCAGCCCAATGTCCAGGGAGCAGCATGTAATGGCACACAGATAAAGTAACAGAAAACATGGCAACATATAGATTAACAGAAATGGGCTGAGCCAGTGTAAGATTAAGAGCTAAGTGTAAGTGTAAGAGCTAGTCAGTAGTTAGCCTGAGCTAGTGGCCAAGCAGTTTCAATTAATATTAAGCCTCTGTGTGAGTGCTTCGGTCTGAGTGGCTGTGGACCAGGCGGGACACAAGAAAACTTTCAGCTGCACAACCTGATATAGATAATCCCTCAGTCAGACACCTTTCCTGGGTGATTCTACTTTGTGTCAAGCAGATAATTAAAGCTGACCATCATACCCCCAAAATTGGAGTATCTCTTCAAGGATGTACAGTGATGGAGGAGAGCCATAGAACGGACATGGAATTCAGGTTTTAACTTCTATAAAAACAGAAATTAATGGTATGAAATGGCTCTGTGTTCACAAGGTAGAGATAATATTTCTCCGTGTGATAAACTCCCCATCAGTTATTTTATCCTAAAAATTGCCCAAGCAACAACAGTTCTTTGAGCAAGGTTTTCCTACACCTTATTTCTTGTTTTACATCTCATTTAATGAAGGTATGCTACTCAATATGTTTTGTTAATTACATACTGTTTAGAAAGCTGCCAGTCATTTTAACATACAATATAAACAACAGTTAGCCTCTACTCTGTCCCTGTCATGAAAAGGCTGAGGCATTTTATTCTATTAGGCAAAATGTACATATTCTCTTCCATATTTTCCTAAAAAGGTATGTGTTTGAATAAAATATACACATAATTTGCCCAAACAGGTTTGTATTTGCTTATACATTTGCTTTTTAATAAGTAGTAATTGCTGGGCGGTGGTGGCACACGCCTTTAATTCCAGCACTCAGGAGGCAGAGCCAGGCGGATCTCTGTGAGTTTGAGGCCAGCCTGGGCTACCAAGTGAGTCCCAGGAAAGGCGCAAAGCTACACAGAGAAACCCTGTCTCGAAAAACCAAAAAAAAAAAAAAAAAAAAAAGTAGTAATATACTACTGATTTCTTTACCCTTTTGTTTGCATCACCCGGAAGTTGACTTATTAAACATCTCAATGATGCCTTTGCTCACGCAACCCCTCTGGCAGATGCAGTTTGTTACTGGTTAAGCTGGTTAAAAATAACCCAGTGCCATAGAGCTGATGTTTTAATTTGTGTTGTAGAAGTTGGACAATGATAGCCATTATCCACAGGAAGCTACTTACTTCTAGCACTTAAAGTGAAAATGTAGTGAATATAAATCAACCTTTGATTAGATGGCTATTTGCAAATCTACAAGCAATACAAAAATGGAAAGCATTAACAGAAGTATCTAGTTCTCACAGATGGGGTTTTATTAGGCCAATAAACATGAATCATATGGGTAAGTTGTTCAAATATAAAACATCAATTAATAAGCAGCTAAGGTTGTGTGTCATTTGTTCGAGTAATAAAATATTGTGAGTTTGGGAAAGTCATCACTAAAATTAGAAATTTTATCTTCTGAGATAATTTGACCTGTTTTCTACCTTTAAACAAAATCTCATATAAAATTTTTCACTCCTTTAGCTATTTATCTTGCTGCTTTTATTTAAAGCAAACTTAAAACAGTGTTATTTTAATTTAATTATTAACATAATATACCCATATCTGTTTAATACCTGAAATATGTAGGAGATTTCTTGGCTATTAAAGAGAGTATTCATTGGGTATTTTTTGTTTATTTAAATTAGCAAAGACTGTTTATAAATTTAAATAAAGGAATGAGAAGATGGCTCAGTGGGTAAAACATTTATCAGGCAAGCATAAGAACCGAAGTTCTTAAACACGAAAAACCCGTATAAAGGGAATAATACCTCATGCCTACATTCTTCCCACAGTGAGACAGGAGACAGAGACATGGGAATGTCTGGAAGTCCACTAGCTAGCTAGCCTGTTGTATGCAGTGTTGAAAAACATGATACCTTCCCTCAAAAGGCAGAAGGCTAGGGCTGTATAACCCATGGTGGTTCCTTGACCTACATGTGCACAAAGCATATCCACACATGCAGACATATACTCACACACAGATGCACATACACACAAAATAGGCGTGTTACATCTTTTCATAACAAAACCATCACCTAAGGTAATCTAGTTGTGCATTTTGCAGAAGCTGCCTAACACATTTTACTCAATCCTTGTAGCAATTGTCCCAGCATTTCATAAGCTGCCCTTCATGTGAACATTTCTTCAACTGGTTATCCCCAATATAAGCTTCCAATATTCTTGACCTTCTTAGGAAATAATAATATTTGCATGCTATGGTCTTAGACATCACTAGACTGTCTGTAAATGTACAAAAATCTACTGATTTATAACATAAAGGAGCTTACCTGTACTAAAAAAAAAAAAAAAACATTTCAATGCATTTTACAGTTCACAGCATTTTCATTACTAAAGGTTAAATTTACCATTTGCTTCATATAAACCTGCTCAAGAAAAAAAAACTGTTGTAGCTTATAGAATCCTTAAATTTACAGAGTAGATCACTTTTCTTTGAAGGTTAACATCCTTTAGAATTTGTTCTGCATCATTTCATAAATGATCATTTGTTCTCTGAGTCCTTGGTTTTGTTTTTCAACTCTATAAGCTCTGCTTGGTAAAGAAGAAGATACCAAACACTGGCTATTGCAGAGTGAATTTTCCTCTGTGAAACTGGTCTGTCATGGATGGCTAACCTGTGTCTGCAGTTGTTTTCTACTGTAAACAGTGAGGATGTTTGTTGGCTATTAGAAATGATCCATCAGCAACAGCATCTCAGAACACATGGAGACCTCACTGGACATATGTTGATGAGAGAATCACATATTCTGTGTCCAAAGGCTGAAGGCTGGCCTATTCAGTCTCCTCAGGAAGGTCCTTTAGCAGCACACAAAATTACATCATTGTGTCAAAATATCACCATCATAGAAATGAAGACCCTTTATTTCAAATATTCTTCAATATACTTATGTGTATAGGTACACAGGTATGTCAGGAGACTCATTTGGCTGGGACACCAATTTCTTTTTTACATTTCCTTAATATATTCTTATGTTGTTTACTTATGTTTTTTTTTTTTTTTTGCTTTTTGAGACATCATCTGACATTGTAGCACAGGACAGCCTAGAATTCACTATATAGCCAAGGAGCATTTCAAACACTTGTTAATTCTCCTGCCTCTGTTTCTCTCATGCTAAGAGTACATGCATTCACCATTCTCAGCTGAAAGCCATGTGTCCAACAGCTCTTGATGCACAGTCATGCTGGCATCATGCTTTTTAGCATATTGGGTCAAATTAATTACTCTTATTTACCTTCGCATCTTGAAACTACTATAACAAGAGCTGTTTAATCAATGACTTTCCTTCCATTCATATCTTCTTAGGGCAAGAATGTGTACAAAGTTCTGTGTCCTTGCATGGAGAGTGCTGGGTAACCTGTCAATCATGATAGGATTAACTGTGTAAATGTTCTGGGAAAAACAATAATTAGAAAAAGTGGGGACAAAATTGGCAGGCAAGCTCAAATTCTACTTACTAGAACAAAGAAATCTTAATTCACTCAAAAACAATTTAAGTCAAAATTCATTCTGCAGCTATTTTTAAGTACATGGATGATGATTTACTCTCTAAGTAAATGTCCCATGAGTTAACTGCTCTTTTAGAGAGGTCACTGTTATTTCAAAGTTGTAATAAAATTTCTCCTTTCCTTTGGCTTTTTATAGGACAATGATATACTTCTGTACAACACTTGTTTTCTCTTAGACTTTTGTTTGGAGGTGTTTTCACACCAATAATCTTCTTTTTTTGGGAGGGGGTGAAGTTTAGAATGCATAATACCACACCTCATTATTTATTGTCTTGTGCAAATACAGATATTGTATGACAGATAAGTTCTGTGGGTCAGATTCTTCCTAAATAGAATCTTTTTTGTAACCAAGCTAAGTCTTTGGTCAGGTAGACTTTGATAAATATGTCCAGTTCAAGCACAAATCTTCACCCTTGGGAACCCATTAGAATCCATTTAGGAGCTTGCACTCTGGGTCTACAAAGCTAGAAAAGCTCACTTACTTGGCCTAAAGCATATATGTTTGAAAACTACATATATAGAAATGATGGAGAGCAACCCTTAAAATAATGATTTAGTACCTAGAACAGTTCTTTAGTCTTTATTCCTGAACCTGAACTGTGCGGCTCATTTTGAGTTGCACTATTAACTAAATACTATGTAGATAACTGTCTTTTATCCATATAGTCTCCTGAAATAAAATGAAACACAACTCTGAAGGAATGCTTCTATATTTTTAAACATAATATTTATCTATGAACTTAAGCCCAAATTGAAGGAGTTTAGACCTTAATATCTTCACACAAATCTCAAAAATAAAAATAGAAAATAAAAATCCGAAACCAAAGCCAGGTGGTTTTTACAGTCTACTAAAGCAGGAGAATTGTGAGTCCAAAGTGAGATTAAACTATGTAAGAATTCCCAATCTCAGTATATGACAACATGTATATGTATGTATAATTCTAAAGCACAGTTATTAGAGTGTATGCCCTCCATGTTTTACACAGGCTAGCATCTCTCAAAACGTGACTTCACATCTCCTTCACCTCTGTCACTTGCGGAATCTGCTCAAGTCTAATAGCTGCTGCTCTTACCTTTCCTGTGAGTTGCTTCTGGGAAATCTCCATCTCATGCAGTAACATAATGAGTTGATATAAGAACCTTGTGGCCTCTACAGTATTCTTCTGGATTCTTGTGTCTCTCTAAGCACTGAGAAACTGCATCCTGTCTACATGGACCTTCTTTCCTCTTTGAAGCTTATCAAGTAAGAACTCTTCACAAGGTGGTGAATTCAGGAGCAGGTACATATGTCACACAAATACATATCTCTTGAATTCTACACTGGGGATCTTTTTATTGGGGAAAAGATATTTATTTACATCCCAAGTCACTGCATATGTGATGTTTTATGCAATGTCCAATTCCCAAGGTGATGTGTTATTGCTAGAGAGAATTTGGTATGCCGATGTGCTTCTGAAATAGTGATGGTTGGCTTGACTCTGGGAAAATGTGTCACTCTTTTCAGAAGCGTAGTTACAAAAGTCCTTGCTGTTCTGTGGGTAAAGCAAAGGTTGAATTGTTGTGTTTTATATTGTTAAGCGCCTTTCCCTGATGCACTAAGTCCTGGAGCAATCTACACAGAGCAGGTTGTAGGTAACATCACACAGCTCCTACTACAGCAAGAGCACTGTGACAGATACTTCATTCCCATTATTTTATTTCTTCAGGCTGCATCCCTATTCAGAAGCTACAATTTTTACTGGAAAATTTCTGCACAAGGAAATTTAAACAATAGAAGCAACCTATCTAAAGGCACAGTGCTATGTCAGAATCCAGGCTTTGATTTAACAGTGAAAAATCTCCCCTTTACATACTGTTTCTTATAGAATGGCTCATGGCACTTATATTGGGATGTTCCCCAGCAGTCTTAGCAGATACCATGAAAATAGAGGTTTGAAATCAAGCTGCTAGCAAAGCAATGCTCTCCATGGGACCTCTAGAACCGGGCCTTTCCTTGTCTTTCCAGCATTCTTTTGGTTTATTAGTGATTTTTAGCATTGCTTTGCCGTTTCCTGGTCACATGTGTGCAACACCACCCTGCCTTTGTTACAGGATATTTCCCCTTTGTCTCTGTGTCCAAAGTTTCTTCTAATATAAAAACACCAGTCATTGGTTAAGGGTCCACTCTAATGCACTTAT
Organism: Peromyscus leucopus; assembly: GCF_004664715.2. Taxonomy (NCBI): domain Eukaryota; kingdom Metazoa; phylum Chordata; class Mammalia; order Rodentia; family Cricetidae; genus Peromyscus; species Peromyscus leucopus. The sequence goes on along the minus strand of NC_051084.1, from coordinate 22,117,602 downwards.
AAACCTAATAGATCATTATGGAATGCCTGTAAAACCTCAGAAGTCACAACCACGCATTTTGGAGCCATGTGGGTGGGCTTCATCACAACCACTAGACCCTGGGCTTCAATGTCCCATTTCCACTGGAAAATGACCGCATTCCATTCCAGACCTTCTCAGGTTTCCACGACTCTTTGACAAGGATAGGGATTAGAGATTCTTGCTATATATTAGAGGATGCCTTAATTCTTCTAAATCTTAATGGTTCCTGACATAAAAGGGTTTTGCATGGCAGACGTTTTCTAACAGTTTCCGTTAACACGTAAAGTAGTAGGTGCCTTTGTGGTTGTATACCTCTCCAAAATATAATGCTTCTTCTGGGAGGCTTAGATGATGATGGAATATGATGGACAGCTGAAGGTGTGGCTCAGTGGTAGGATCCTCACCTACCTGGTGCGGCCATAGGATCCATCATCAACCATAGAAAAGAAGTCTTATGTGTTGGGTATCATGACACATACCTGTGGTGATAGCTTCTTAAGAGGGTAAAGCTGGAAGATCATTTGGTCCTAGAAGTCTAAGACTGACCTATGAAAGAGAACGTATAAGAAATATAGGTTTCATTTGCAATGTGGGTGTTGAGCAGAAATGATAGAATGAAAGAAGAGTATCGAAATTGTTCAAAATTGGTGTGCATTTTGCAATCTCTCAGGACCTAGAGTTTAAAATCCCTAAGAATAATAAGAAGGGGAGTCACAAGCCCCCTTTGGAATGAGGTAGTGGTAGAAACTAGATTAAGGGAGAAAGGAGACTTAAGGGAATGGAATTCAAAGAAAACGGGCTTGGGTATTTTCCCAACATGTGATTAATTTGGCAAAAGTAGTCTAGGTGTTTTAGAGGAGAAGGTGCTGGTAGACAGTCCTGGACATTAGAGGACTGAGGGATGCAATGGGCCAAGGCAGAAGAGAACACTGAAAAGTATGAAGATGCCTATGGATGTCATGAAAGAACCACATACCTTGGGAAACATGGGAAAATCTCCAACATGTGATGGATGTTTGCAATGTATATTAAACTGTTTATTTTAATATTGCTTCCTTCAGCTCTTCTATGGTCATTTTCCAGCTTTATTGAGATATAATTAACAAATACAAATGTATTATTGAGATGTACAACTTGAGTTTTTGTGAATTTGAAATTATTAAAATAAGCAAATTACTGTATATATCACCTCATATATCTGTGCCTATTGTTGTTGGGGCCATTTTAAAATCCACTCTCAGCAAATCACAGGCATGCCATACATTATAAGTAACTATAGTTACTGGTTTTGGTGTGGTAGATATATAATACCTTCATCTTGTGTAACTAAATTAGAGAACAGGAATATTGCATTAGCTACTAGCTCACAACCATTAGATTGCAAGGGGCAGGAAAAATGCTCAATAATTTTAGGCCTTTATTCACAATCTAATATGTTCAGTAAGGAAAGGGTAGAGATGATTCACCCTAATATGTGAATATATTTGGCGTGGTATTATTAATTGACAGTTTACTTACCTGTGTTAGTTAGGAGGTATGTGTTAGCATTCCTATAACCTTGGAAGTAAAAGATTGGAACTGGAGTTTTAATATTCTGCTTCAATGTGTGCATTGTCATTCTGAAAACTGAACACACCGACTGGGTGTCCTATAGATGGAAAGAAGAAATATGAAAGATTAAAAGTGAGTCTCCCAGCATCAGTATGCATCAGTTGGTAAATGTTATGTTTAGTAGGTGTCTAAATATGACTTTTGAGTGGCTGGATAAGCAACAAAGTCAGCCAATCACCAAACAGCAAACAGGAATTCCTTTAGTAATGGCAGCGGGAGAGATCACGAGACAAACACTAATGGGGCTCACAGTCATTCAGCAAGAAAGCCCTGAAAAATCCTCAGCTCACATACTCGTTATTTACAGTTTCAAATCATACTGAAATCGGAATTGGCTGTCTGAGATTCAGTTGCTTTGCCTCTTAGCGCACCATGGAATTAGTTGTGGGTAGTCACAGTTATTATTTATGCTATTCAACACCACAATTCACTTATGATAGGCAGAATGTTTGAACTTGGTAGATGTCACAATTACTGAAATGAATGTTTATTTTTGTCTTTCCACAAACAGAAAGCAAAATGATACTGTGATCATGTCTTGTCAAAAAGAGATATTCCTAGGAGACCTTTCCCCTGTTCATTGTGGGAACTAATAAAATATGACAGCAAAGACTGGCTTCCTTCGGGTAAATATTTGGCAGTAAGGAGATTTCTGCCGCAGATACCAAGCTGCTAATTTCACTCACCACCCTAGTCTTCTCCCATAATTTGCATTTTTTTTTATCTATTTAGCAGTTAAAGGAATACAACACAATTTTTGTATTACCAGAAGGAAAAATGTTTATTCATTTGAGGTTTCATTCAATGTTCTACATCTTATCATTATTGGGGAAAAAAAGGAAATCAAACACAATCTCAAAAACTCTGTTTAGGCAAAAGTGAGAGTTTGGAAGTTATTTTCAATTGAGAATGAGCTTGTTCTGAAACTCCTCCTATAATATTATTAGGAGAAGTGTATCTTTGATGTAAACTTTACTCTTGAGCTGATAATGAGACACCTCAGCTATTCAAAAGCATTCCGTACAAACATGAGGAAGTCTAGTAGAATAGGCATTTCTCCTTGGCACTAAGAAAATAAAAACATCTAGACTGAGGCAGGGGGATTGCCACATGTTAGAAAATATACAGATCTATCTAATAAGTTAGAATCCAACTTGGATTAGAATGACCCTATCTCAAAAAACTCAAATAAAAATATGCTGCTCCTGGCATCTACAGATTTCTTCTCGTAATTCATCCTCTAAAAACAAGGCATGTCTACATCCTGACTGACAGCAGAAGGAATAGATTTATAATTCCATTCAATTGGAGGTGGTACTGCCATATCTCCTATTCTGTCACAATATCCTCTGAATTGATGGTCTAATTAGATGCGAAATAAGCAATTCAAAATCCTACCCATGTTGGAAGAATGTCAATACTTTCTGAAGTCACTTTGATTCTTCTAATCCACACTTTCTGGATTCCATCTATTATTGACTTACACCTTTGAGAGAAGTTTCTTTTCGATCAGAACCAGATGGGAATCTTGCTGACAGAAGGCTGTCTTCCTAAAGTGTATTCTTTCTTTCTTTTTTTAACATCTCAGTTTCTTCTCGAAGTCCCCTACCTCCTACTCAAGTCTTCACCCCACCCCCAATCCACTCCTTCTCCATTTCTGTTCAGGAAAGGGCAGGTTTCCCATGAGTATCAATCAAACATGGCATATCAAGTTGCAGTAAGGCTAAGTAACTCCCCATGTATTAAGACTGGGCAAGGTGACCCAGTATGAGGAGTAGGATCCAAAAGGCCAGCAAAAGAGTCAGAGACAGCCCAGCCCCTGTTTCCACTGTTAGGAGTCCCACAAGTGGACCTATCTACATAACTATAACATATATGGAGAGTGCCTACATCAGACCCATGCAGACTCCTTGGTTGTTCGTTCAGTTTCTGTGAACCCCTATGAGCCCAGGTTAGTTGATTCTGTGGAGCTTTCTGTGGTGTCCTTGACCCCTCTGGCTCCTACAATCCTTTCTCCCCTTCTTCTGCAGTATTCCCCAAGCTCTACCTGATGTTTGGCTATGGGACTTTCCACCAGTTGCTGGATGAAGCTTCTCTGATGACAGTTGGGCTAGGCACCAATCTATGAGAATAGTAGAATATCATTAGGCATTGACATTTTTTTTTTCTCTAGTTGTGTTTGGTTCTATCCTAGGGCTTTGGGTCATCCAGCCTGTGGATTCTGACACTCCAGGCAGTGCCAGGAGTGGGTTCAATCTCCTGACATGGGTCTTAGGCTAGACCAGTCATTGATTGTCTACTCCCTCAAACTCTAGGCCACCCTTACCCCAGCACATCTCATAGGCAGGACAGACTGTAAGTCGAAGTTTATGTGGCTGGGTTGGTGTCCTAATACTTCCACTTGAAGTCTTGCCTGGTCACAGGAGATGGCCAGTTCAGGCTACGTATCTGCTATTGCTAATAGACTTAGCTGGGGTCATCCATGTAGACTCCTGAGAGATTCCCTTGCTCTAGGTTTCTATCTGACCCCAAAATGCCCCCCACCCCTTCCAGCAGTCTCTTTCAATACTCTCCTCTTCCATCAGCCACAAGTCCTACAGTTTCTTCCTGCTTCCATTTCCAAGCCTGTTTCCTTGGATAGAAGCACTTCACTAGGCTATCATTCAAGTTGTCCTCAGAGACTGCAGCCAAAGCAGCATCTTGCCTGTGACCCATATGGCCTCACCTGAGCAGACTTGTTGCCCCTTAGAAACCATGAGATAACAAGTGCTGTCAATGCTGATAAATCCGGCGGCAACAGAATGCCTGAGGTAATCAATTCAAATTGGTTTATTTTGGCTCCCAGCTGCAGAAGTTCCAGCCAAAATACCCCTTTCTTATAGCACTGCACACAATGAGGTTGCTCCTCTCTAGTTTCTTGAGAATAACAATGCTGTTTCTCCTTTCCTTATCCTTGTTTCCCAAACTATATATGACTTGGTTGAGCTTGCCTTGGTTTCTGTTCATCTGTAATGTTTTTCCCTAAGGGTCAAGATATCACCACTATGACAGCATCAGGAGCAAGCCATTTTTCTGTGGTTCTGAATATGATCAAATAGATACAGAAATTGTATCAAATTTCAGGATCCTTGTGAGAAATTGAACTAGACACCAATATTTATGATATTTCCAATTTTAAACTTTTCTTAATGCAGATACACTTTCATAAAAAGTATATGAGAAACATAATTATTGCTCAGAGAAATATTGGTTTCCTTATGTTGTGAAAATGAATGAAGCTGGCTGATTTGGAAGTGGACTGAAGAGGTAGTTTCTGGGGCCTGGTGAGTGACCTATTACATTCATGTATAAACAGAAATGTATTTTATCATGTATACTTTAAAGAATAAAAGTCAATTTATAAAAAAAAAAAAAAACAGAAAGAGAAATAAAGCAACCTAAACACTCTTTTTAGGGACATGTACACAGAGAAGGGGAGAGCAAAAGAGAATGTAAAAAATACACAAGTGTGGATTAGAGCCATGAAAAGGATAATGGGTATTCTGATGGAGTAAGACTACTAATGTTTACATTTGTGATTCATAAATATTAATTTGGGGGAATTTTCAGAGATAAATGAGTATTATTAAAATATCTTTACAAACAGAAGCAGCTTCATATTTCTCCACATGAGAGAAAAATAAGAAAGCAAGAGAAAGACAAAACAAATGAGGGATTAGGCATCCTGCTGGGCACAACCAGAAGGTAATGCAAAGAGGTTTGAACTCTAGGGCTACTGGCCCTTCTGTGCCCAGGCTAAGGTACCTACCACACTGATATAACAATGTAACAAACCACATGGGTATAAGATTTTTAAAAACAAAAGTGAAATCCTGAAGATGAATCATCTTGATATTACCCTGTGGTTTTCATTTTTTATTCAGCATATGAGAAAATCTCCAGTATTTGGTATCAATTGTGCTGTTCTGTTTTTTACACTAAAGTACACGAACTAATGCCTCAATGATCATCGCATGAATGATGTCAATTATAGCAAATTCTGTACTTCCTAACACACATGCATATATAATGATTATATTAATAAGAGGTAGAACTGTAGATATATCTTGGTGGTAGAACATCTGGCAACTAAGTCCTGGGTTCCATGCTTCGATCAGCAGCACAAAACTCCACATAAGCAAACTTAACAAGATACATTGGTTATAGTAAAATTGCTACTGTTTAGCCACAGGGACCAAAGGTAACAGATGCATCCAAGGATTCAGGTAAATGCTGTCATGTCAGTCCCTAGGGAACCAAAATCCTACATAATACTATAAAATACACTATAAAGACACACTGGAATTGGGAAAAATATTGTAAATCATTAGGCACCCCCATTGCTAGGGAGTGATCCTAATTATTCCAAGTTGAAACCTAAAAGAAAGCACAGATGATAGACTTAAAATGATATTGGAGACATAAATATTAAGAGTAGCTTTCACACTCATTGTGACTTTATTCACATTAAAAATGTGAAATGCATTTAAGTTAGACTCATCGGAGGAAGAGATAATAGAGTACACACTCCACACACACAAAGAAATACTATTAGTCCCTTAAATAGGGAAAGGAAAATCTGAAACTAACAATGTATACACTATACTAAGTGAAATAAATCAGGCAGAAGACAAATGTCACATGAGCTTATATTTACAAAGAATGCCAATTACTATATAGGGGAAAACGAAGGGAAGGGGAAATGTTTTAAGCATGACACAGACAGCATAGTGAATATAGTTAATGATGTTCAGAACGGGTGAAAATTTTAAATATCTCAGCACAAATCAATCGCAATGTGGCAGCCATTTTAATCATCTGGGTTAAATAGTTCTATGTTATCCAGGTATGCCAATTCATCACTTCATTAACACATTGTCACTGAAACAATAAAAAAAAATACAATGAACAATGAGAAGAAATTATGATCTGAAACAAAGGCATTATCTATTGACTTTGATGTGGAAAAATGTTTAAGTAAAATAGCAAGCCATGTTAGGAGAAGGCAGTAAAGGTTACACTATGGTAATGAAGGCTGACATGAGAAAAGCAGAGAGAACTAGGGTGTGGAGGCTGTCTCACACAATCTCATCCCTTGAGAAGCTGGAGCAAGAGAATTGGCATGTGTGTAAAAACTAGCATTCTTGGCTACAGAGTGGAATCTTTCTTAATAAATAAATAAATTGGAGAAAAATCTCAAATAAACAGTCATTGCCTCTGAAAGAATTAAAACAATTAGAATAACTCCAAAAATAAGCAGAGTATAAAGAAAACACAGGGAAATTATCCAACAGACTGATGAGACAGAAAAGTGACTCTGAAAAGTAAATAGACAAATCTCTAACTAGAATAGAAATGAAAGAAAGAAAAACCCACAGTAGAGGCTGAGCAGCTCAGTGGTGATAAACAAGCCCCTCAAAGCAAAGGTCAGACAAGAAGTGTCCACCCAACTCCCCACATTTCAAGTTGACTAACACCACATTCTCCAGTTATTCAGGAAATGGGGGAGGGAATAATTATCTCCATTGTGCATTCTAGAGCCAGCATGTCCTTGATACTCAAACCAAAGACACAACCAGGAGAGATACTACTGGTAAATCTGAGAGCACATTGAAAACATTCAGAGCAATCCACTCAGTTCAAACCACAAAATTGTTTCAAGATTCCCATCTCAGTAAAGGTGACACAGCACAACAAAAGAACGCATTTGAAAACAGATGGTCTCTCTACTACTACTACTACTACTACTACTACTACTACTACTACTACTACTACTTCTATGGAGGGAGACAAATAGTATGATAAAACCCAGCTCTTCCTCATCATAAAGACACTGATGGTTCTGGGTATGAAAAGAACATACTCTTACCGTAGAAGCTGGATGTGAGAAGAAAATTTTGCTGACAGCAAGAAGCTGGCAAGATGGAAAAGGAATCAAGGCTGTGAACTTTCCCTTATGTGCAATGCTGAAAACCCCACACAGGATTGCCAAGGAGGAGAAAGAAATGATATCCAGTGAGAAGAAAGAAAAGTCGCACCCTGACAGTTTCCACAGGGTATGATCTTGTCTGTGGAAATTCCCAAGGATTCCACCAAGATCTTAAATAAACTCAGGAAACAACACTAATTTAATGATATCAGAAGCACAGCTGCACAATAGCAGTGAGTGAGCCAAACTAAAATCCAGTAAAGAAATCCAATAGCAGTGGAACTATCTGAAAAGAAGCTATCAGTAAAGAAATCCAATGGATAAAAACTAAATTATCCATAGGAATGAATTTAACCAAAGACCTCAACAATGAAAATAAAAGGCTGAAGATAGTGTTGACCACCACCCATGAGGAAATGATACCCCTGTCAGTAAATCAAGAAAAATCATTGTCTTAAAATTTGCATAACCATATAACCACTACTAAAATACCAATAACATTCATCACAAAAATAGGAAAAGAATCTGAAAGTCAGTATACAACTATAAAATAATTTTAAAATATCATAAATGGCCTAAGCAATCTTGAGCAAAATCAGGTAGCCTTATATGACCTACCTTAAAAATATACTACAAAGCCACAGTAATAAAAACTTCACAGTACTGGTATAAAAGCAAGCACACAAACCAATAGAACTGAAAAAGAACCTCAGAGTAAACTCTTGTATCCACAACCAAATGATTATTTAACCAGTCAATAACAGCATTGCAGAGAGAGGACTGTTTTTTTAATAAATGATGATGAGAAAATTGTATCTGCACTAAAATACTCACAAAAACAAAGCAAACAGGCAAATGGTATGGTATCTTCCTCATTGCATCTTCACACTGAAGAACTAAGTCTTCAGTATGAAGAGATGACCTCCAAACCGAAAGTATATTAAACTGTACAAGGAGCTAATATCTAGACTATTCAACAAATCTAATCAAGGAAAAGTCTACAGATAACATAATCTGCTTCATACTTGGAAAATATACCCAAGTAGGCAGTTTCAAAGAAATACATGAAAATGGCAACAGAGGTTTAAAACCATCAGTATTACTAGTCATTGGGAAATTCACATTCAGAACCACAAACCTATAGCACCTCACCCCAGTAAAAATGGCTTCAGTAAGGACGACTGAGATACAAGCTCTGGCGAGATAGGACTCCTGCATGTGGAAACAACATGAAAGTCCTCAAAGAATAGGGCTATCATGTGGTGTAGCAACCCCACTCCTGGGTGGAAAAAGAAAATAAAGTAAATCAGTTTATCAAAGAGATCTCTCCATTCATGTGTCTATTGCAATACAAGTCAAAAGAGCAAAGAAGGAAACAGAGTACACAATGGATTGCCCAGAGTCCAGGGAAGATGCTAGACCTGGCGTGGGATATCTGAGAGGAAAAAAAAATCTATGTACACCATGGTATTATGTCTGTTAACTTTATTCCTCTAAGACAAAATTCTATCTTTACAACTACAGCTCTGTCAGGCATTCAGGGCAGGAATAAATCTAGGTACACTAAGCTCTTTATCCATCTATTTTATTTCTCTGGAATGAAATCCTGTCTACATAGCTTCAGTTCTGAGCTAACACTCAGTTCTTCTTTTACTGCCATTTCATAGTCCTGCTAACAACTAAGTTCTTATGCTTCCAACCTCATCTTCGTCCTCTGTTTCTTTGCCCTCCATCTATACTTTCTCTCTACTCCTGGCTCTGATGAACTCTACAAGAGTTCTGCCCTACCATCTACAAAACCTCTGTGTTCTTTCCTTCTCTCTGGTCATGCCCTTTCAGTCTGCCTCTACAGAAAATGTCTGTCTCTTCTTCCCCTGGCCACAAGGTTCTCTACCTCCTCAGGAATGTTGCTCCACTCTATCTTCCACCTTGATATGCAAAAACCTCTTTTGTTCTCAGTCAATTGCTCTGGGGAGCCACTAGGCCTCAAGGCAAGGGAATGGTCTGAGCTTCATTTGCAAGAGAAATAAAGCTATGCAACTCCCACCAGCTTGTCTTTGCCTATCCAAGTACTGGCCAGAGCAAGAAGTTCACACATATGCTACAGGAATTGTGAGCACAAGAAATTCATAACAAGGCAGAGCTGAATATGAAGCTGTATAACAACAAATATTCTATGCTATAGCTTTAATACACAGCGGGAGTCCTTATATTCTTGTGGCTTGCCACATTGTGTGTGTACAAAGGAATAGTCTTCATGTATAAGAGAGAATGAATATCTACTCTATGCAGCATTGTAGAAGGAGGTGAAGATGATTTTGTCAAGGGAAACACACCAGGTTCAGGAAGACTGATAATATGTGGGGCCCTCAAATCAGGAGTGGAATGAGGAAAGGTCAACCCTATATAGATAGCTAATAAACAGTGAGTAAAGAATTCATCATTCATCATTTATCTTTAATTTTAAAAGAGGGCTGGAGAGATGGATCAGCAGCTAGAATCAGATAATGATATTGCCAGGGATCAGAGTTCAGTTCCCAGTGGCCATGTTGATACCTATAACTCTAGGAACTGATGCCCCATAGAAATGGGTTAATTTAAGTATAAGAGCTAGTCAATAATAAGCTTGAGCTAATGGCCATACAGTTCATAAATAATACCAGCCTCTGTGTGTTTACTAGAGTCCAAGCAGCTGTGGGACCAGCAGATGGGAGAAATTTGTCCTTACCACAGGCCAGGAGGGACACAGGAAAACTTCAGTTACAAATGGTGCCCAGACATGGGGGAAGAATTTCCACCCCAAACCTGAGAAAGCTTTAAAAAAAGAATCTAAAATCGAGCCAAGAGCAGCTACAGACAGGTATGCGGATTTGACCTACAGTATGGTGGGTTTTCATGGCACACAGGCTTGAGCCAAGCAGCATGGTGAATACCTGCTGAGGTACACAGAGATATCTCCAAGCAATAGATTCACAATAAAACAGATTCAGATGAGATAAACCCTAAACTGTTTACAATGTGTATAAATATGTGTGTAGGATTTAAAAAAAAAGGAAAAGGAGGATAGACAGTTATATAAAAAAATAGTTTTAAAAAATAAGGTCTTTAAAGAGACAGTAAAGGTAATATAAAAAAATAAGCCACGTAAAGATGAATATCTGACCGAGTATCTGGATTATGTTGTCTTTGGGATTTTTTTTTTCTTTTTTTGGTTTTTTGAGACAGGGTTTCTCTGTGTAACTTTGTGCCTTTCCTGGAACTCACTCTGTAACCCAGGCTGGCCTCGAACTCACAGAGATCCATCTGGCTCTGCTTCCCGAGTGCTGGGATTAAAGGCGTGCACCACCACCACCCGGCAGTCTTTGGGATTTTTAACTGCAAAGAGACATTTGATTGTAAAAACTGCTGAGTTAAATCAATATGTGTATTTGAAAGTATCTTGATTACAAAATTTATGTCTAAGGATATGTTGCTTTGGAAACAAGGTTCTGCTTTTGTTTCCACAGAAGGTGAATTGCTTCCAGGCTAATATCGTTTGACCAGCCAAGACCCCCTGAAAGGTCTCTGATGACAATGATCCAACATCCAGGACAGTTTCAAGGCAACTGGTTCAGACAATGCAGCCTCACAGACTATTCCAGTCAGGACTTGACCATAACTTAATTTTCTCAGGATCCCCATAAGAATACAGCACCCTTTATCAGCAGGAAGTAGCCTAGAAAACTAAACCAACATTCCCCCAAAATGGATTATAGATGTTTGTCTTTGTTTAGGTTGTTGGTTACAAGTTGTTATTGGTCAGAGTCAATCTCTTTCTAAAAGAAGAAAGGGGGATATGATATATAAATGTAAGATATAGATATGATAGGATGAAAGGGTAAATTATTGAATCTCCTTTTAAAGAACAACAACTTGTTTAAGGGATTATGTTTGTGCAGCTCATTTGATGTATAATTAAGAAATACAGAATAAGAATTAGTATCTATGACAAACTTATAGTCATGTTAGTTAAGTTTTCTAGGTTTACATAGATATATTTTAGTTAGGTAGGTAATCTTCAAACACTTCAAAGACCTACAGAATATGGCATTTAAAATGTTTCAAAAACTTAAACTCTCTGGACAATGATACACGTCTGCTCCTGGCAGCACCAATTTACTTCAGAGAGGAGGATGGGCTTCTTAGACACTCCATATGGAATTTTTCTTCTTCTTGGCAAAAGTAGCCATTTGGGCAAGAAACTGTTCTTGCCTGGTCTGCTTGACAAAAGGTATCAACTAGACATGCAGGACACATAGGAAGGTGACCACTGAACTTTGCAAAGCAAAATGATCCTTCAGGTTCCTACTTCAAAGAGGAGACTGTCAAATGTTCTACAAAACACAGAGAGAAGCAACTGAAAGACTCTAGGCCTATGGGTTAAAAAATGGATGCCCCAACATTGCAGAAGAACTTTGGATTACTGTCTAGGCATCCAGTTGTCTCTGTCATTCTAGATTTTTTGAAGTTGCTTACAATGTTCTTCCTGTTTACTTAGGTAATATTATATCCTTCTGAGGTCTTTGATGTAGTTGAAGACTTGATAGCTAGAATTATGATTTTCCTTGGTTATGATAAAAGATTAGGTAGATATGAAGCCTTAGACTCACAAATAAAGGATAGATAGGATATTTTCTTTAATTTTGCCAAATACAAATAGACTAGATATTGTAACTATAATTCTTGCTTGATAACTGTTTTGTTATATATAATTTTACTATGTTGAAGTTAAAACCTTCTGTTTAAATAGAAAGAAAAGGGAAAATGATGGGGATGTCATTTTGTATGCTGTGAATATGTATTGCCTGATTGATTGATAAATAAAGCTGCTTGGCCAATGGTGAGGCAGAATAAGGTTAGGTGGGACTAACAAAAGAGAGAGAAAGGCAGAGAGCAAAGGAGATGCTGTTAGTTGCCGCCAGGAAAAGCAAGATATAAAGATACTGGTAAGCCTCGGGCCACGTAGCAAAGAATAGATTTATAGGAACGGGTTGATTCAAGTGTAAGAGCTAGTCAGTAATAAGCTTTAACTAATGGCCATAAGGTTCATAAATAATATAAGCCTCTGTGTGTTTACTTGGGTCTAAGAGGCTGCGGGACCAGTAGATGAGAGAGATTTGTCCTGACTGTGGGCCAGGGGGGACACAGGAAAACTTCAGTTACAATGCCTTCTTCTGTCCTCCAAGGCATTGGGTGACAAGACTTTTTCTGTGGAGATGCAACACATTCAACCCAGGTAGGGAGGCCCTGACAGACCAAAGTATGGATATCATCAAAGTCCAATTTGATAAGCCAATGAGTTTAATTTGAATCACTTAGGGAATATGGTTGAGGAGTTACTTATAAGAGCAGAAATGACTCGAAGACAGCTGTGTCACCAAAGCCCACTCCAGCACAGGTGACAAGCTCACACAAGGTGAAAACCTAGAGCACGATGTACAGCCTGCAGGTAGAGCAAAAGTTTACTGTCCTTTCCCAGTAGCTCAGTTGGCCTCTCCTAGGTACCTGGTCTGGTCTCAGAGGCTCCCTTGCAGCTTGGCTTATCTGAGAGTGACTGGCTCTCAGCAGTCTTTATTGTTTTTAATTTTTGCAAGGAGAGACCTAGTGAATCTGGTCATTTTCAGGGACTTCCTGGAGCTATTTTGAGTTATTTACCTTCTGCCTTCTGAGGCTTCCCTACAGGATAGAATGTTTCAATCATGGAGGAAACCGCTTTACAACACAAGTGCACTCTCTTGAGCATACTCCTACACAGACTCAGGCATCTAAACATAATTAAAAATAATAAAAATTAATCTTCTAAGAGGATATCTAACATGTAAATTAGATAAAATAATGGATCTGCATTCCCTAGGAAGCTTTGACCTGAAGATTTAAAATTGGAACACTGATATCGCCATTATTAAGTGAAAACCTACATTCCATTCCTTTAAAATATATTAGCATATTTTATTTTCTCAGAAGTTCAGGATAGCAGTAGTGTATACATATGATGCCATCTAATTCCATTAGTATAGGACCATAAAAATTTATTCTTCTTTGTTATGTCTCTGTGTATGACTGGCAACTGCTAATAAAGTTGCTGGAGAAGCAAAGGTGAATCCCAGACTCACTCTGCCATAGAGAAGAATCCATAAGTGTATAAGGATCAGAAACCACATCATTCCTGGTGGCATCCCTCATCTGGTGAGGTCACGGAGGTGGATATCAACACTGTTCTTCAGAGTTGAGAGTGAGAAGCTGAGAAGAGAGTATTCAGAATCCATAAAGTACCCTTGGAGGGAATGTGCTATTCAAAGTCTTCAGGACAAAGTCCAGGATTTGCCAGAGGGCGGTGTAGGATGTATACAGTGTCTGTGCTTGAGTGTTTACATGATGGAGATGCCTGGAAGTCATGACACATTACAGACCTCCTCACATGGGTGGTCCAGTGTAGTGTTTGTGAGAACTCAGAGGACTATTGTCAGGGTAGCCAATGGAGATGCTGTAGGCTTATGGTGTGGAATCAGGATTCTGCTGTCAAAATTATATGCATTTGTCAGTGAAGTGAAGACCAGGCATGGATAGGTAATCCAACCATAGCCACAGCCTTCAGAGAAGGTTAGGTCATTCTAAGCTGTAAAAATTTCCACGTTCAGAAGACTTGCTGCTTCAGCCACTTATGATCATAAAGTTGCATAAATAAAGGCTCATTTCATCTCTAGGATCTTTCTATTCTGCTTGTCTGTAATTGTATTTTATTAAGTCCTTTGTAAATGACCTTGTGTGTGGCCTATAGAAACAGCTTCCCTGGCCTCTGTCAAATTCAAGGTCAGGTGAGGTGATCTTTTCCACCACAGTGCTGACTTCAGCAGTCCTCTCTGCCCCAGGTCCTCTGCTTATGATGAACAGTGGCCATTGTGCAAATCTCAGGTGCCTCACTCTGAAAATAAAGAACAAGTACCGTTGGCAATGTTTCAGTTCTACCAGCAGGTGATTTGCCAGCAAGAGACCACTACTCTTATAAGGGAGCAGTATTTTTTTTTTCCAAGCATCAACAGCTATCGTTTTTTTTTTTTTCTTTTTTCAATTTATCTACATGAAGAGTATTCAGGGCTCATGTCTCTTGTTTTAAAAGATACAAATTAATTCTCATACTGAGAAATGTGTGAGGAATCGTAGCCTTGTCAGGCTGTTCAGTAAGCACAGGGGAGGACGAAGGACCTTGTTAAAATTCCATATTAATGTTTTTGACCTTTCGAGATTGAGCATATTTCTCAGACTGGAAAATTCATCCGTGGGATAAAGTTTGAAATTATTTTATTTTATGTCTCTTGCTGCAACTGTCACAACTCAGGGCTAATGACCTGCGATAAAAAGACTCATGAATGGTAATATTTATGATATTTCATTTGAATGAGTCTCAGAGTGCCTGGAGTCTTCTGTGACTGGATACTATCAGCTAATCACTCAACCCAAAGAGGAACCCTTTGGGGTAGGATGCTGTGCTGTTCTCAAGTACACAGCCCCTTGTTCCAAAAGATGCCTTACCAGTTCTTCCGGCAATCCTGGACTTCCTGAGTTCAAGGAATAAGCTACAGTTTTATAGAACAAGGACAGTCAAACTTATCTCTAAGGATGAAATAATAAATGTATATGGTGTTGAATGATATCTATATTTTCTGATGAATGTTCTTCACATTTTGTTGCTGTGTTTTATAATCGTTTAAATATGTTATATTCAATTTTTCCTCACAGAACAAATCATGTTGAGGGATAAGTTTGGCCTATTGCTCATAGTTTGCCAATCTTTGGCATATATAATTATAAATATACAATTAAATATGTATATTACAAATAATTTATATGTTCATTCTTTGATTTTATAAAAATATGTTGGGATTAGTTTGTTTGAAATTCAGAAAAATGTATCTATTTAGAAAGATTTTATATATATATATACATTATATACTTAGACTAATTATATATACAGTTATACATATATTTATATATGTATACAAACTATATGTATATATCTATAATTGCATAGTGTATATGTTTATATGTATGTGTTTATGTGTGTATATAAACATATGTGTGTATATGTATGTATATATAATACACCTGTAAGGATATTCTTGTAGTCTAAGGTTCTTTCCTCTAAAGGCTGAAAATGCAACCCCTGCAAAAGGGTTATGACATGTCTATAACTTACTCCTGAATGGTTTGGTAAAGGCAGTATTGAGAACATATGTGAAAGTGAAAAGATTTGCAGCTTATATGTAGTTGAAAGGTGGGAGTTCATCCTCAGGTTTTTGCAACTTGACTTTAAATCCGGATTTGTATTTCTAAAGGACGACACCCATGAACCATATCCATGAATAGCACGGCATGAGAACTCAGTGAATGCAATACTGACACATACACATGGGGAGTAAGCCAAGATTTCTAACTGAACTTTAGACCCGCTCAGCAGTATGGAAACCATTCTTGATTCTGGAAACTTAACTAACTACTCACAGCTGGTAAAGTCCTGGATCTTGGAGGAGAATCTACAACCACCACTTTACTAAACCTGCATAGTCCCTAACAACATTTTAAATATTTGTCCTCACACCCACAGAAAAGTGTTGTCCTCACCCTTCACTAAGAAAACTTGTTTTTGCAACACAGAGGCCATTATAGAAAACAACAACCAATCAAAATGAAGAGATGTGGAGCCCATTCCAAATGGGTTCATCTACAAAACAATTTCTGTACTTGAGGCTCATGTTATACTGGGGGAAAGTGGCAGAAAGATTATAAGAGTCAGAGGCCCAGGGGTTTTCTATGAGACGGTCTTTTATTGATGTCAGAATTATTAACCTTTCTACTTATCTATCTCCAGACTACATTGCCCAAATTTAATTCAACTTTAAAAAACTTATCCTTGGGTATCTCATAGCTAAAACAGGGAACTAGGTTTAGTACATCATGGTTTCTAGGAGCAGAGCCATCCAATCACGCAGGCTAACACCCTTCATCCTTCTCTATATTTTATATTTGGGTTACAAGACTGCAAGGTGTCAGAAATTTTATTTTTATTTTATGTAGGAGTTTATTTTGGGTTGGAAAGTCAGCAATCCTTTTCCCTGAGAAGCTATCCCTATAAAGCCAGTGTGTGGCAAGCTAATTCCACCTGTGTCATGCCCTCATGTCTGCTGGGCAAAGGTGCTGCCCATCCCTGAGCACAGACACCTTTCTGTTCATGAAATGTCAACTGGGGAAAGGGATAAGTCACTGCCAGGCCAACCAGTTACTAGAAATTGCTTGATGCAAATTAACCTTCAGGAGCAAAAGCTCTAGAAATGCTTTACTGCTCATGCCTGTTCCAGACCTCACTAGTAACAAACCCAGTATGTTGTCTCTGTCACTCCATATGACTGACCTCTGGTATATAATTTACCACACTGTAATATTACTGAGTCATCTTTTGGAAAGGGCTACTTTGTATAACCACCTAATTAGCAGGCATATGTGTTCTGTTCAGTCGTGGTTGCATACCACCAAAGAACGAGTAAGGAATCTGTGTGAAGATAGACTGTAAAAGTGTGGCCAGCTGGCCATGGTTCCACAAGTGTGTTACTTTAAAATATACAAATTGGGGTAATCAAAACTTACTTTGAGATTTTTTTTTAAAAAAAAAACTGCATATATATTGTTAGAAAATGTTAGTTTGCATTGGTTATTGTTAATCATATAATAATCCGTGTAAACCTGAAATAAGCAATTCAATAACTACCAGACACTATTAATATGAAAAGCACTTGTCCTGGTGCTTAGTCTTTTAGTTTTCAAATAAATTCTTTGAGAATTTAACACAGTGTGTTTTGATAATATTTATCCAGCTACCTTCCTTCAGGTAACACTACCAACTTCATTCCTCCCTAATAACTCTACCCACCTAACGTTTTGTCTACCCCTTTTAAAAAATTGAATCCCATTTGTGCTGTGTGTATACTCTTGAGTGTTTGTGTGGCTAACAACTAGAGCATGGTTTGACCCACCGGGAACTACATTTTAAAACAAAACTAAAGCTAGATGCTCATAATAGCTAGCACCCTTTACACCTATCTCCCCTCTCCATGATGGCTTTTGTTTGGGTTGAGCTTGCACAACTTCTTGTCTATGCTGATATAACCACTGTAAGTTCCTTAAGCAGCTACCCTGCCATGTCCACAGGCACTGTGGCTCTGTAGTAAACTGCTATCTCTGGCTCTTATACACTTTCTATCTCCCTCTCTAGAAATGATCCCTGAACCTTGGGAGGAAGGGTGTGATATAGATCTTTCATTTAAGACTGGGCACTCCACAGTCTCATAGTCTCTGCATACTGGCAAGTTGTGGGTCTCTGTGTTAATAGCCATCTCTTGCAAATACAAGTTTCTCTGATAGGGTTGAGAGATGCAGTGATTTATGGACTTAAGGCTAAGTTAATAGGATTTGGTTTAATATGATGCCATGTATGAATATAAAAGCAGTCAATTCTCCCATAGGTCCTGTGATCTGTCTGGCCACAGGTTTTTGGACCAATGATGGTGCCAGGTGTGAATTTTATCTTATGCAGTAGTCCTTAAATCCAATCAGAAAGTGGTTGGTTGCTCCCATGGCCATTTCAGCTATAGTTCTACCAGTTGCACATCTTGCCAGTCCAGTCATTTTTGTAGCTCACGGCATTCACAGATGAGTAAGACTGCTGGGAAAATTAATGATTACTTTTCTTTTCTGGAGTTTGCAAAGCACCATCCAACACTGTGAAAGTTAGCCAGTAGGGCTGAAGCTTCCAATTCAATATCAGACTGGCTTCTCCATGACTCAATGACTCAAGTCAGAGGTGGCTTCAGCAATGTGATCTTAATGTCAAGTTCTAGAAGGCAATCATTAACATCAACAATAACCTGTAATGTTTGTGGGTCTGTAGGAAATCACTGGCCAACAACTCCAAAAGAGTTAACCTATTCCAGATGATGGAATGGGTTAGCCTGTGGTGTCTACCAGTTTTGTTACCCTATAGCCCTTTCTTCTTCATTATCCCTTTTAATTCTTTTCTGTCTTTCTGCCCTTGAAAGTCCCTCCCTCATGGTCCTTTATTGATTTCCTGACCTCTTTGTTATTCCAACTGAAACACACACATCTGAAGATTCAAACTTAACATTCACAAATAAGAGATAGAATGTGACATTTGCCTTTCTGGTTCTGTAATAACTCATTCAGAATGATTGTTTCCAGCCACTGTTCATTGACCTGAGATCATCATAATTTGATGGAGTATTCTATTGTGTAAACATACCTCATTTTTATTAGCCATTTATCAGTTGACAGACATTTAGACGGCTGTTGTGAACAGAGCAGCACGGAACATGGATGAGCAGGTGTCCACTGTAGAATTTGGAGTCTTTTGGGTAGATGACCACTCATGTGGTGATTTATTTGTACCATTTTGAGGAACTGCCACACTATTTCATAGTGGCTGAAGACAGTTTGCACTCCTAACATTAATGAGTATGTGTTCTTCTTTCCTTATATTCATGTATAGATATATAATCATTTGTTAATTCAGACCTAAGTAATTCTGACTGTGCTAAGATGAAGTCTCATAGTTGTTTTGATTTGTATTTCTCAGTTTACTAAGGATATTGAACATTTAAAAAAAAACTGTTTCTCAATGACTTGCGTTTTCATTTTTTGGGAACTTGCTCTTTAGTTTCATGGCCCATTTTCAACTGGGTATTGAATCTTTAAAAAAATTTATCCTCCAAAGTATTGAATTCTTTCCCATGATGTCTTATCTACTATTGATGAATGTTACAGAGTTACTCACAGTCTATTATGTAATGCGTTCTAGATCTTTCCTTCCTCTTCATTAATCTTCTTTCCTTTTCATGGTATTACTTCCTGGAGTCAGCTTCCAGGGCAGTGTATGCCAATTGTTCCCTGTTAGAAATCAGCCTTCCAGCATTATGTTTAAAACAGTTTTGTTTCAGCCACTCAATTTTCAAATGTTGTAAATGCCATTTTCTCATCATCTGAGTACCATCACTTACATTGTACACCTTTGTAGTACTTCAGTGTGACATCTGACTCTTATTTACACTGTGACTTTGTGCAGTCCAAGCTCTTCTATTTCAGATGTGGCCATGTTCCAGCCTTTTGTCCAGTTTGACGTTTACAATGAATATATCATATTTTAGGTTCCATGGATATAGCATTATTTTGGTATTCATACACATATGAAATACATAATCTGATATGTAAATATGTTCCTAATAAGACTGAACTGCCTTTTTAGTTTTACTGTTTTATAAGCAAAACATTCACATAAATGCTTGAAATATCTCCAAAGTTGAAGTAAATGTTAAAATTAACTAAATCCACTTGAGGCACATGAACTGCTTTATGTTTTTGTGTACTTAAAATGCATTTGGGGAAAACTTATCAGTTTTGAAGTATTTGAAAGTTTATTCATCTTAAACTCTCAGCTAATTGTCCTATAACTCTGAGGAAAATATTTCTACTTTTTCAATATTTCCCTGACCATCTGTGTTACCCCAATGTGTAACATATCCTGAAATAGTCTAGAAGCTAAAGGGTCATTTAATTGCAAAAGTTAAGTGGTAAAATATCAGCTCCAAATTAAAAAATATATATATTCTCAGACCAACCAGGAAACGTATTTGATATACGAACAAAATTTCTACTTTTTATTAACTCAGAGTTAAAATTCATTTTGTCTCTAACCTAGTACAAATTTCGAGGCAAGCATGACTTTGAATAAGGACTATTAGGTGGGTTGCTAATGAGTCATAGGGCCATGTGACTCAGATAGACTTCCTGGAAAGTAGCTGGATGGAGAATGGGCTGATCAAACTGGAGGCAAAGGGACAACTTAGAGTAGATGTGCCTGATGGTGTTAAACCTGACTACAAGCTGCCCATGAAGACACAGAGCAAAGCCAGGATCAGCAGGGGCACTGGGGAGAGTGTGAGTAAATAAAACAAAAGTCAACGAAGATAATGAATCCATCATTTCTTAAAAGACTCGACACAAAGCGGTTCAGCTCCCAGGACTCAAAGGTAAACAGGGGTGACATGGGGAGGTTTTGTGAGGATTTAGCAGCTTGTTTAAGACCAAGCCTGGAAACAATCCCACAAGTGCTGACTTTTTTGCTTGAGATGAAGGTGGAGTGCATTAAATTTCACCAGTTTTCATTCATCCACTTACTGAAAAACAAAAATCCTTAGCACATATTAATAAACAATAGAAATATGGTTAAGTTTTGAAATTTTAATTTGGCCAATAGAGATCGGCTGTGTTCCCATTTTAAAATTTGCACATTGCAGCAATAAAATAATTTGCATCATATGGATCATTCAGCAATCATATGTAGTGTTGTATTCCTGAGATACATTTTGTTTAATCTTATTTAATCTTTTCTTGACTAAATCCCAGTATGCTTTAGGATTCTGATTAAATATTCCTCTTTCAGGAAGACCTTCTCCATTCTCCTAATGAGTCTTGATGACTCTATTCTAAGAAAGGTTTTTTATAAAGGAGGGAGATAAAGATGTATAGGAGAGGCCAACTTCTTGTCAATTATAGTATTATTATCAGATTCTGTTTTGTGTCATATCAGGTAAATGGGTTTGGCCATCAGACAGCAGTCTACTGCAATCCGCTGTAGATAGTAGATTAACCATCTGCTCTTGAGAAAATTCTTTAGAAAGCCTGGCATCAGTATTCTAACCCATAAAATAATGAGGAAAATAATGCTGAAATCTACCATGTTTAATGCGATGAACGTGTGTGTGATCAATAAATATTCATTCATCAAACTCTTATAGTCCTATCTACTCTAAGCTTAAATCACATTTCATTTCTTAGAAAGGGTAAAACTGAACTGAATTTCAGTGTGGTGGTTGCTGTATAGCATAAAATAAAAGTGTAGTGAAGCTTATACTGTACTCTAGTCAATGTTCTACAGCCTATAAGTATTTGATTCAATTCCAAGTAATTATAATCTATTCCTCAAATTCTAGGTGAGGAATTTGGATCTGGAAAATGGTGCTAGAGTGAATATGAAGAGAGAAACTAAATTAGAAAAAGAGGAGTGATCTGAATGGGAAAGACTATGTGCTATTAGCAAAGTAACTTGATGTAATTCTAAGACATACTTTGGCATGAGACAATAGAAACTCATGGCAATACTGCAGCATATATTGAACAATACATCCTACTGACCTTGTGTGTGTGTATGTGTAGGTACACATAGGGGCTGCTTAAGTGTACATTGTATATATTTGTGTCTAGACCAAAGTGTAAACTTAGATGTCATTTAATCTAAGACATCCCCTGAAATTTTTTGAGACAGGGTTGGGACCTGGAACTGGCTGGTTAGAGTAGAATTGTTGGCTAATGAGCCTCAAAAATCTGCCTGCCTCTAATTCTCTAACACTGGCATTATAAGGAAATGCCAAAAGTTAACTTATTTATGTGAAGTATGGAAGTTATTTCCAGAAAGCCTTGTTTGTTTGTCTTTTTGTTTATTGATACAAGTTCTTACAACCTAGCCATGGTTGACCTGCAACTTACTATGTAGACCAGTCTAACCTTGAACTTGTGAAGATCCCCCTGCCTTTGGCTACCAAGTACTAGAATTAGAAAAGAAAACACAATGAAACTGCATTCAGTTTGGAAGAGCACATTCAAAGGCTGAAGGCTTGATTTTTTTCCTTTCTCTCTCTCTCTCTCTCTCTCTCTCTCTCTCTCTCTCTCTCATTTTTACTTTAGCATAGCCTAATAGGTGATCATATGGTAAATGAAAGATGATTTTGTTTCAGGATTAACAGCAATGAAAGACTAAGTTCATGCAATTTTTGCTTAGTGCCCCCAAATCAACATTGGTGTGCAGTTAAAAACCGGGAAATACAGGATCAGTGGCAAACCTGTTCAGACATGTTTGCTGATTTGAACATGAAGTCTTGAACTCTAACTAATAAATTTTTCACAGATGGTCCTCTCCACAGTTAAATTCGATGCGGGCGGCCATGAATATGACGGCGACTAACATCTGTGATGAGGTAGACCAGATATCTCCTTGTATGTAGCTGATGCTTTACGCCAGATCTGATTGCTGTGTCACAGCCACGGCTCCTCTGCTTTTACTTAGTGTCCTGTCATTTTTGTGTTTGTTTATTTCTGAAGAGGTAGTCAGGTGGGTCAGAAAGCTGTCACCTAAAGTAATTAGTGCATTGGCAGGGACAGGATTTGGCTTAATAATTGGCTGCAGGTAGAACAAGACTCATGCCAAGTTCAACTCATTAGCAAAGACAGTGTTCCCTTGCATAGCTTTTCTTTCCTTGTAACCCTTAGAGAGAGAGGGGGGAAGGGGGAGAGAGAGAGAGAGAAAGAGAGAGAGAGAGAGAGAGAGAGAGAGAGAGAGAGAAAGATGGGGAAATAAATGACAAATTGAATAAATTGTTCATTTTCTGAAGAGGTAGTTGAGCTTGGCATTAGGGCTGCTGTCAAAATGTTGGAGATTTTTGTTGACATCTTTGTTCCTTTCCTGCATCTCTGATTGCCCTGTCCTCAACCTCCTCCAAAACAGTAGAACAATTGATGCTTCATTTTACTGAAGGGTACAACTATCTTCTTCAGGTGATTAAATAAGTGTTTTTTGGCCTGGGAACCTGGTTCTGTGGATAAAGTACTTGCCATGCAGACATGAAGGCCTGAGTTTACATTCCTGGTACCACACTGAAAAGCTGCACATGGCGGCATTCCCCTGTAATCACAGTGCTGTGAAGCAGATAGAGACATGAGGAAATAACTGGCCAGCCAGCCTAACTTAATTGATGAGCCCAAGCTTCAACAAGAAACCCTGTCTCTACAGATAGGTGAACAGTGACAGAAGACATCCAACACTGAACTGTGGCTTGCACATATATGCATACATGCACCACATACATACACCACATACACATACGTGCAGACATGCACACATCGCACAGACACATACAAGACACAGATTATTTAGCTCATTATTCATTGACTCAGAAAAGGCTAAAATTGAACAGTGACTGAAAAAAATCTTTAAAGCAGACTTATTATAATTGAGTATAATTCATGCTAATTATGACCAGAAAATCTTTAATATATTGTCCTTATCACCTGTCATGGTGAAGTGAAGGCTCTGGCTGTGATGAAGTTTTCTAGCAATAACAGCAGTCAAGTCACAGAAAAGGAGATATTCTTTGGAACTACATTTAATATGCAGTAAAATTAAATAATTTGAATGAACACAGAAGAGTAAAGAAATTGTAAAATGTGGGCTGGAGAAAATGTCAGTGGTTATGAGCTCATATTAATTTCCCAGAAGACCAAGGTACAATTCTTGGCACCCACAACTCAAAAACTGTCTACAGTTTTGGGGGAATCTGATGCTTACTTCAGGTACCAGGCATGTTCTGTACTCACACATACACAAAGACAAAGCAGTCATACACAAAAGTAAATAAATCTTTTTAAAAAATAAGGAATGTTCTGTGGAAAATAAGCCATATGACTGATTTTTTTTGTAATCTTTTAAAAATCACTAACTTTTATTTACATTTAAATAAATTCTCAAATATTAGGAACACTCTAGTATTTTGAGATGTTGACCTGGTATATGGGGACTGGTATAAAATATGATATTTAGGACTTTAAATATCTCATGCTAATAAATCTCACACAAAAAAAAAATCCAGTCATGTTTGACTCCCAAGTATCATATATTAGAGACACCATTCTGTCTTTTCATGTTTATCAACTATTTCCAGGTCTCGTTTTTCTTACTGGTTAAACCAAATATTTCCTTCCATTCTTATCCCCACTTTGCTATGTTCCTTGAGTATAAGCCTTGGCAGAGTAGCTGAAGTGATACCCTCGACCAGTCATGGAACTATGCAACTCTGAAAAACCCACAAATTGTATTGGCATAAGAGATCGTAAGTGCTTCATGAGGTCTTGTCTGCTCACTGCTTCTTTTTTGTTTGTTTGTTTGGTTGTTTGTTTGGTTTTGGATTTGTTTTTTCAAGACGGGGTTTCTCTGTGTTGCCTTGGCTGCCCTGGAACTGTTTTTATAAACCAGGCTGGCCTAAAACTCACAGAAATCAGCCTGCCTCTGCTTCCTGTGTGCTAGGATTAAAGGTGTGCACCACCACCAATCGGCTTTGTTCACTGGCTTCTTACAAGCAGAATTTTGGCCATATCTTCAAGACAGTGGTCTGATGGTTGGAATGAGAAACATTCCCCAAAGGCTCATGTGTTGGAATGCTTGGTCTCCAGGGAGTGGTGTTGTTTAGGGAGGTTGTGGAACTATTAGGATGTTGAGTCTTGTTGGAGGAAGTATGTCACAGGAGGGCTTTGAGGGGTTATCACCTTGCCTTGCTCCCTGTATATGGTTGAGACATATCTCAGTTCCCAGTTCATACTGTCTTGCCTTCCCTGTCATTATGGATATCTGGCAATCTGGAACCATAAATTGAAACCAACACTTTCTCTGATGAGCTGCTTGTGGTCAGGGTGTTTTCTCACAGTAACAGAAAGGTAACTAATGAAAGTCTTTGGTATCAGCAGCTGCATATGGAAGGACAATCTTCTGACTATGTAGAAATAACTCTCTCCCTTCCTGAATCAGGGAGAAAGCTCCAGGGAATCAGTGTTCTCTCACCTCCTTTGCCTGAATCACTGCTACTTTGTGGAAAGTGCTCTGACCACCAGAGAACATTCCATTCCCTCCCCCACAGACACTGGTGCTGGTCAGGAAACACTCACTCATTGCCCTTTGTGTTCTCCCTCTTGCCATAGGGAAGTCATCATTTATACTCACAAAATCAACAGAACACACACTTCAGGAAGTAATTACTCACACTGAAAGAAGAAAGAAAAGGTAATTTTCTTTTCTAAAAGAAAAAACAGAAAATGAACTAAACAAAAAGCACCAAAAAAGCAAAACAAAAAACAAAACAAAATCTCTTGACTCTAAGAATTTGAATGAAATTTAATCAGTGTCCTAGAAATGCTAAAATATTACACCTGGACCAAAATGAAGGTCAACAAGAGAGAAACTAAGAGATAGTTTCCAGTTCCCAGGCAAAACATTCAGCTTGAGTTATGTTTCTCTTGACATAAAGGGAACTTTAAGGAAGTAAAAAGAAATAAGGATCAACTGACATCCTGTCAGGTACCTATAAATCACAATTTAGTTGCTTTCTAACTATAAGTGTATTCCTTGGCATTCGACTTCAGCTTCTCTGTGTTAGAAGGAAGCATTAATACCCTGGCCAGAGGTCTGGCAGTGTTAGCTGCCTGATTGTCAAGCTTACATA
Organism: Peromyscus leucopus; assembly: GCF_004664715.2. Taxonomy (NCBI): domain Eukaryota; kingdom Metazoa; phylum Chordata; class Mammalia; order Rodentia; family Cricetidae; genus Peromyscus; species Peromyscus leucopus. Next base: position 22,091,577 of record NC_051084.1, on the reverse strand, counting down.
TTAATGTAGGAAGGACCTTTATTTGGCTCCATCCCTACTTCCCTGAAGAGAGATACCAATTATTTTTCTGCCAGTTTTTCTTCTGGTGGAGCATGGCTCTCCCTTTCAGGGTCCCCCTGAAGTTCATGTAGACAAACAATGCAAAAAAAATGTAAGGAATGTTTCATTTCAGTTTTTCGGAGAGCTTTCTGCAGGTTCAGTCTAGCATCTCATGTCTCAAAACCTGGTTCAGAGGTAAGTTAGATTTCACCAACTTTTCAATCATCTACAAATGAGTAACTCACTGCCTCAGCTGGTCAATCTGAGTTCTTTATTTCACTCTTCAGCTCTCCTTGCCTTTTTATGTCATGAAACGTGCTTGATCTTTCCCTTTGTTTGATAATCTCAACCCTGGTTTATTTTGGGATTTAAATGATTTATCCAACAACTGAATGGGGTGATAGAAACTCATTGTTGTAGATGTGGAAGAAAATGAGCAGATGACTAATGACTAAACATGAGTGATTCAAAACCAAGAAAATGATTTGAAGAGTATGAACCTCCATGAAAACACAGAAGCCCCCTCCTCCCTAATTCACAGTTTTACTTTCTATGGAAATAGCTGTACTCAGGCAAGAGCTGTCAGAAAATGTTGAATGGGAAATTCCAGAAAGAAGTACTTTGTGTTTTAAACTCATGCCATTCTGGGCAGTAGGATGGAAGCTTACACTATTCTCTGTCCTACCTGGGACAAGGACTTCTCTGTGTGGAGAACTGTCACACCAAGTACCACTGTCCTCCCAGTCATTCTGAAGTCTTCTTGGTTGTCAGCTCGTCCTGTACTGCAGGACTGTGGTCAAGAGGTACTCTTCTGAGAGCAGACTCTTGCTTCCAGGGTCATTCACCACCTTCCGTCTTAGCACAGATCCTGAACCATCTCATAGATAGATGAGAGATCTTATTTTGAAAGACAGAGTCTAAATCCATGTGTCTCTTACAATAGCATTATTGTTTTAATTATTCTAACTTGTCATGAATTTCATAGTAACCCAAAGAGACTAACTACCAGTTCCTTAGCCTAAAGTTTCTTACTGCTTATAATGGGGTTTATTCCCTTAGAATTGATATAAACAGTATCTTCTTATGAAAACAATGTCAGAGAATAAATAATTGCTCTCCTGACACATCATGGTTTATATTGGCTGCATCAGGTAGCTCTCAGTCTAGAGATTTCTATAGGTGTATGTGCAAGTAGCCACAGAGTGAGTGGCAGAGCTACCTGATGAATCAAAACAGCCAATTTGCAATGAGGAATGCTGGAAGTGGGAGAAATAATCTTCCCCAGAGAAGACCACACCAGTTGCTTATCCAATACCAGATGTACCAAATGGTCAGCTCTGAAAACATACATACAAGGACCATTATATAGACTTGCAAGTTATATTTAGAAACACACATACATTTATATATGTGTGTGTGTGTGCGTGTGCAATAAAATTCAATATAAAAATTAATGAAAAATGGACCATGATTATGAAAGAGAGCAAAAAGAGGTATGTAGGAGGGTTGAGAGGGAGGAAAGAGAAGAGAGATATATTGTGATTATAATACCAAAAAAAAACAATAGTAAGAAAAAAATGCTGTATATGTGTATATTTAATTTAAAAATTTTAAACTGCTTTTAAGTAAAAAAAAAAAAAAAGGTAGACTGAATAGAAAGTAAATTATAGCAATAGTTTTTTCCAGTCAAGTTTGATAGGTTGATAAAATATTATTGACAAAATATAAATATAACAATAAAGATATTGTTATTTTTGAAAAAAATTCTTATTTATATGCTGAAGTATGGTTAAGCTGTATGTATTTAAAGCTGGACAGTGACTTGCTGCACGTGCATGTTATAAAATGATTACCACAATCAGATGAGTTGGCATATGTCTCCTCACATGATAACCACTGGTAATGTATACATGAGAGCACATATGATCTTTCTACTTGGCGAATTTCAAGTACACAGGACAGTGTTACCAAGTGTAGATCTGTCTATGTCAGCTCCCCATCAGACGCACAGGACTGTGTTACCAAGTGTAGTCCTGCTGTTTGTCACTTCTCACATCATGTTTATGCCCTTTGACTACCATCAATCTACCTCCCCACACTCCAGAGACAGCCACCAAAGTTCAACCCTGTTTTCATGACATGCCCTTGTTTGGTAGTCCACATGTAAGTGATATGGACCACGCTGGATTTCTCTTTTTATATGTGGTACATTTCAATAAACAAGGTGTCCAATTTATCAATGTTACAAAGGTGAGAATTTTGTTTTATCAGAATGAAGTTTCTCTCTCTCTCTCTCTCTCTCTCTCTCTCTCTCTCTCTCTCTCTCTCTCTCTCTGTCTATCTATCTTTGTGTGTGTGTGTGTGTGTGTGTGTGTGTGTGTGTTGTGTATTTAAAGAATGTATAGAGTATAGAGGTATATTTCTTTATCTATCCCTCTGTCCTCAGTCAGTGAGCACTCAGGTTGTTGTCATATCTTGACCACAGTGGATTCTTTCTATGTTTGTTTGCTCTAATTATAATTAAATTGTGATGGCTTTCTCATATACTAGTGGTATTTTTTGAGAATATAGGTGCTATATTTATATCATTTTTACCCCTCTTCAACTCCTCATAAGCCCCTCCCACTCTCTCTCAAATTCATGACCTCTTTTTATATAATTATTATTTTTCACACACACACACACACACACACACACACACACACACACACACACACACAAACCCACTCACTATTGTTCTTATATATGTGACCATTTGGTATTGATTAACCTATTGGGATCTCATCCCTGCAGAAAACTGATTCTCCCTCTCTCAGCAGCCATTGGTTGCATGGAGCTCTACATCTAAGTGTAGGACATTGCTAAAACTTACCATCCATATTGTTAAGTCGCCTGGTGATACAATAATGCAAGTCTTGTTTGGGAGACCATATTGTTGAGATTGTGTGGGTGAAATTTTCCTGTTATGTCTAGAAGGCACTGTCATGCAGCAGACATCCTGGTCTTTCAGCTCCTACAATCTACCTACCTCCTCTTCTCTGATTTCCCTGTGCTTTAGGTGTGGGAGTGGTGTTTTAGATGTGTCCGTTTTTAGATACAATTTGGTACTTCATGGTCACTTATTGTCTGTATTTTGATCCATTGTGAGTCTTTGTAATGGTCTCCATCTATTACAATAAGAAGCATCTTTAATGAGGGGTAAGACCTACTGAGGGTATAATGTAAATATTTAGAACATAGTTAGGAACTATATTGGTTTAGGAGAATGGTCGGTTATTCTCCTAGCCTACTTTGCTAGGTTTACAGTGTCAGACATGAATCCCTTCCTATCCCCACTATTGTATCATTCTGAGTATGTTGCCTGGACAGTCATTGCTATGGTACCTAGACTTTATAGCTGGGAGGATCTATTTATTACTTTTCTCCATTGGCTGTTTGCATAGTAACTTTGGCTACTGTGAGAGCTAGTTTTCAGAAAGGAGGTTTGCAGCTCAATTCCTCAAAGTCCTGTGCTCCTAATCTGTAGTATCTTCAGCCATAGGGTCTTACCCTCAAGTTATGGACAATGACAATAGCCTATATTACACTATCTTGAATCTCTATGTCCAACAACTCAAAAAGTGTTTTCCATAGCTGGTGTTGGGATTTTTATTAGTCTATGGTTATTGTTGAGAGCATTATGACCTCATGTTGCAGAACCCCATTTAAGATATTTCTATCTATCTATCTATCTATCTATCTATCTATCTATCTATCTATCTAGATATCTAGATATATAGATATATAAATTTATAGACATATGTGTAATATGTGTATTTTATGTAAGTTTTTAAAATAATGTTCCTTATGGAATTTTCAAACATCCTTGGTGTTATTTATCTACCCTCTCTTTCCCATGTGTTGTCTCACTTTTTACCCAGTTAGAGTCTCACCCTTCATGGACCCTGTGTCCTATCATCCCTGTCTCTAGAGCTCCCTTTATCCCCCTCCCTGGTTGTCCTTTCTAATTCCTGGGTTCTATTGTTACTTCAGGTTTTATTTTCAAATACAAAAGATCTGGATCTAAGATTTACAAATAGCAGAGAACATGTAGCATTTCTCTTTCAGAGTCTGGGTTACCTTCTTTTTGTTTCTGTTGGTGTTCTTTATTTTCATTTTTATATTTTAAATAGAGCATTCTAACTATTACAGATCAAGCTGTTAGATCAGTGGTTACATTTAAAAATTTATCTAAACTCAAGTTGTTTGGATTCTTTTCTTCATTGTGGTTTTCCTCTCTTCCTTCATCTCACTCCTGGAGAATTCTTTTTATCTCCCTGTTTCCTAACCAAATGCTACATATTACAGAAAAATTTAAACTGAATGTGAAAGTGTGTGGCATACTGAAATAGATTACTGAGAACAATGTAATTTTGAAGTGTTAGTTTCTCATTAAGAACATTGTTAATATTTTGGTGATGGTCTTATGGAGCATAGCTGCTTCTCATGATACCAAGAATTACACCATGAATTTCACATGAATTATATTTTTTGTTGTTTAGCATTTGAATTTAAAAGTGTTGGTGATGTGTATTCCCAAGAGGTAAAGCTAATTTATGCCATTAATTTAGTGGAGAGTTGTGAATGGATCTGCCAGTTACTACTTAAAACACATGTGCAGGGATTCCATTGCGCATTTTAAAATTAATTTATTTTTATGTATGTGTGGCATAATTATAAGTGTACAAATGTTCATACATTGTGTGAACCCAAGTGTGAGTGTGTGGTCATCTGAGGTAGACATAGAATACTGCTCCCCAGTGGCTCTCTACTTTTTTTTTTTTTAAAGACAGTCTCTCTCATTGAACTTGGGGCTTTCTGTTTGGGCTATTCTGGCTGGCCAGCAAGACCTGGGCATCCACTCATCTCTGCTTCCCAGGCACTGGGGCTATAGGCAGCATGCCCCTGTGTGCTAAAGATCCAAATTCAGGTCTTCATGCATGTGCAGTGGACATTCTATTCACTGAGTCATCTCCCCAATTCCCACATTCTATACTATTTATACCTATGAAATCCTTTAATCTTTTAACACAGCAGAATTGTATTAGCCTGTTGGCTTGGTGCATTTAGACTGCTGTAGCAAAATATATGTGGGGTGACATATAATCAAGAAAAATTTATGTCTCATAGTTCTCAAGGGTGGATGGTCGAAGATGCAGCACCTGTGGACACGAGGCCATGGACAGTATCCTCTGGCTGTGTCTCAACATGGTGGCAAGGCAGTTCCTAAGTGCAGATTCCTTTCACAAGGGTCGACCTCAGTGTCTTAATCACCTTTCCAATCCATAGCTCAACCCAGCACACCAGAGATGAGGGTTTCAACAGGTCCTAGTCATAGGGAAAACCACAAGTGTGTAGTTTACAGCTCTTTTCCACACACTTTGGACCATTTTAAAGCATGTTTTTGACTAATCTCACCTTTCTTCTTTTTGATTGGAGTTTTGGTTTTTTTAAAAAAAATGTTCTTACTATCCCAAAGTTTCTATTACATTACTTAATTTCATGGTCTTTGTATGGTTCTTTTCAATCTCTCCTCTGGCCTCTTGGACAAGACATAGCAAAAGTATCCAGTTGTACTCCAGGCCTAGAATAGCCATGATTCTTTATGAAGATTGGCTCATGCTTTGAAAAGAATTAAAATATCCAATTATCTACTTTCTTTTCTTTATGGTTACAACTTTATTACCTTGGTATGGTGATTTGAATAAAAATGGCCCCCATAAGTCAATATGGAGTGGCACCATTAGGAGGTGATGCCTTGTGGGAGTAGGCATGGTTGTGTTGGAGGAAGTATGTCACTGAGGGTGGACTTTGAGATTTCAGAAGCTCAAGCCAGGCCCAGTGTCATTCTATCTTCCTACTGCCCAAGGATCCAGATGTAGAAATTTTAGCTCTTTCTCCAGCACCATGTCTGCCTGCATGCTGTTATGTTTCCCACTATGATGCTAATGGACTAAACCTCTGAACTTCTAAACCAGCCCCCAGTTAAATGCTTCCCTTTATAAGAGTTGCCATGGACATCATGTCTCTTCACAATAGTAGAACACTGACTAAGACACTTGAGGTAGTAAAACTGAAAGAAATTCATCACATGGAAATGTGTGTGCAAGTTAAGGTGACAAGAACTAACAACAAATTAGAATTCAATCTTGCATATTTTCATTGTTCTAAACTTAAAAAGTTTTAATTTTAAAAATAAAAAGTATGATATAAGACACAGAAGAAAATGAAATTTAAATAATATTTACATTGCACTGCTTCAAAAATAGTGTTGAAATTTTGTTTTCTATCTTTTCTCTTTTTTATAACATAATTCTTTTTTGATTCTTTGAGAATTTCACATCATGCACCCCAATTTGGCTCACCTTTCAGTCCCTTCATATCCTCTCCTTATCCCCACAGCATTGCCCCACAGAAGAACCCCCCAAAATCAATTAAAACCAAACAAAACCACCTAACTCCTCTGTCTTCTGGGTTATCTTCTAATGTGTTTCATTTCCAACTATTTACCAGGACATCTCATGATTTCAATTTTCTTTATAGCTGAAAATAATTCAATTGTATATATGTACCACATTTTTTATTATCCACTAACTAGTTAAAAACATTTAGGTTGTTTCCATTTCCTAGCTCTTGTGAATACATCAGCAATAAACACAGTTGAGTAAGTGTCTATGGAGTAGAGTGTCGAGTCCATTGGCCATAAACCAAGAAATAGTATATCTGGATCACACCTTACATCTATTTTTAGCTTTTGAGACTTCTCCACACTGATTTATGTAATGGTTGCACCAGTTGTCAGTCCCATTATCAATAAATAAGGATTGTCATTTCTCCATGGCCTTTAGGAACATCTATACTATTGCTTACTATGGCTATTGCAATTTCCATTCACTCAAATTATTCTAGGGTTTCTTATATACACTCTGCCAACAAATGACTTTGGGATGACAGCTCTCCTTATTGGTGAGAGGTAATCTTACGACTGTTAGGATTTGCATTTTCCAAATGATCAGATTTGCCTTCCATTTCAGTGGGACCCTGTTTCTTTATCATTGACTTATATGTGGCTTGGAAATATTTTCTGCTATTCCCCAAGATCTTTTTCATGTTGACGTTGATGTTTCCATGACTTTGTGAAAGTTTCTTTAGTTTGATGTAGCCTTATTTGGTCATTTACCCTTTGTTATTGTGCAACTGGTAACATTCAAAATATTTATTTCACAAGACAAGTATAAAGAAGATTTTGGCAAAGTATTAAGGAATTTGACCTTTTGTAGTCTTATATTTAAGTTTCAAACAAGTTTGATTTGCATTTTGAATATTCTACAGGAGAAAGGCACTGTATTATCTGTGATACAAAGATATCTATCTACCTTTTCCCAGAACCACTGCTTAAGACATTGTATTCCTGGTTGTGTCTGGCTAGTATTCTATATTAATTAGTTGTGCATTGATGTGTGTTTATTTCTGTGAACTCTGGTCTATTTGTGCTTTTTATGATAACACTGTACTATTTTCATTGTTGTGGCTTTATAAAATTATTTATGTAACAAGGGATAATGTCAAAAACATGGTTCCCTATCTTCAAAAACACTGATTTTACAGGCTGTTTTTATGTTCCTCTGCCAATTAGGTTAGACATTTCTATTTCTGCCTTAGGTGATATCAGAATTTTACTAGAGATTGTACCAAATATGTGAACCCCTTTTCACACTATGTGTGTTTTGACTTTATTGTTTTTTACTAGTTAAAGAACACAGGTCATCAATCTATTTGTATTTTTTAAAAATCATTACATCATTTTTTATATTTTTCACTGAGCACACTAATATCTCAGAATGAGGCATGCCAGGGTATGGAAGTGAACAACCAGTGGCCCAGTCACCTGAATCTTCAATAGGATTCATCCTGCAGATGGAACTGTTTATGCTTCCTGCTTCCATACCCTAGTTAAACCTGTCCACACAATCTCACATTCACCCTCTAAGTAAAGTTGGCATTCCAAATAGAGGTGTTACACAATTTGCATATTTCTACTTTACATATCCAGTTTATTATTTGTGCTTAGGGCTAATTTGCATCTACCCAGTTTCTTGTGACTGATTGGGACTGGCAGTCATGGGATATCCTCACTAAGCTTCTTCTGGGTCCCCCTGGCCTGTTCCTGTCAATCGCTTTGTGATAATAGCCAACATGGACATCAGCTGTGCAACTGGCGTCTCATGAGTGCATCTTGGCACCAGCATAGAGAACAATAACATGAAAGAGTTCTTGGAGGTGAAGAAGCATCTGCAGCAAGGATCTGAGAACAAGTTCCTGATTGAGTACTGTTTTCATTCCAACAAACAAATGCTCAGTTTAAGGTGGGACTAAGAATGCACTTTGGATTGAGTTAGTTCTCCTGCCAAGCCAACAGAAGCCCTGTATCCATCTTCAATTCAAAGCTTTCTAGGAATTCCCCAATTCTATGCATGTTCTTCCTCTCAATTGGGATCAACTACATCCAGCTGATCACTTAATATAAGCTTGTGATGACCCCTCTGTTTTTTCAACTGAAAGAGTATTTTATTATAGTCATCTCCTTTCAAATGTAATTTTGATGTAGAAAGGAAAATGTGCTTGTGGTATGTAGCTTAGTATTTCTGTGAGGTTTTACTTTTATTAGGATGCTGCATTCCCCAAATGCTGGCAAGTTTCTTAACCAGCCACTCCCAGTACTACTGTGTACAGTTCATTTGTACAATAAAACTTTTAAGTTGTGTATAGACCAAGTCACAAACTCTGCACAGATAGAGAATGTTCTCCTGTAGGGTAGCAAACACCACACTGGGAAAAGTGGGGAAAATGTGACGAGACTAGCAATTCTACTCACTGTGCTATTTTTCATACTTGCATTTATATAAATGCATTTGATGTCCAAGCTGCTTGAACTGTTTCAAATGTAAAAAGTGATTTTGTCACTACACTATGACCTTATTGATTTATGTTTCTATAAATATCATAAAAATGTTTAGACTATGATCAGTTGTCAACAAAAATAATCCCTTGTGAAATAAAGAAGGAAAAAATGTGATACAACTATCTTTTATTGAAAATCCATTTTCAGAAATTCATATAGGAGTCGTGCTCTGATAGGATTTATTTATACGATTTTATTAAATTAAGTGATATGCAAATATTTGTGTGAATGTTTGTATGTTTGTGTATGTGTGTATACATGCTTGTGTATGTGTGTGCATGTTTGTATATGTGTATGTGCATGTATTTATGTAAACTGTCTCTTTGTTCTCAGTATAATCTAACCTTCCATAATTACAATTGCCCTCTGCTCATGTTTATATAATAATCATGAAAAGGTTTTCTTGCTTGTCATAGTTGTATCAATACTGTTTTTGAAAATGGTTCTCTTAGGTCATGCTTATTAATTTGGTGGGATAGTTGAAGTTGGAGAACAGAAGAGTAGGGGTTTATGCTTATATTTAAGATCATTTCTGTAGCTGTGTGATATGTGTGATAGCGTTTCCTGATTACTTTGAACATTTTCTCCAAAGTGGTAAGACTTTCAGTAATTTTAGATGCACATGGGACTTCAGTATTTCAGTATAGAGTTAGCAGAACTAGATGATGCCAATGAAGCTGAGGAAGACCTTCCTGCAGAGAGGGGAGGAGCAGGAGCAGGGAAGAGGGAGAGGAAAGAGGAGAAGAGGAGCAGAGGAGAGAGAGGGAAGAAGAAGGGAAGGTGACCCTGTCTTTCATGATTAGTGGAGAATCAAAGACAGCTTTGTTACTGTACCTGGGACCAGAAGATATGAAATACAGCACAAGGAAGCTCTCAATAAAATTCATAGATGCCATTTGAACTCAGAGTGGACTCTCAGCCTCATTGTAGGCGTGCAAAGACATTTAACTTAAAACAGTGATGGCTCAGTAGTGAAATAAATTGCTTCTACCTGTAGGACTTCTCCTTGTTATTAATCACAGCTCTGTTCATATTCCCATAGAAGCTCTGGCACGCCACTGATCTGCCTAGTCTCACTATTTCCACTTTCATCACCATTGCTGTTTTACTCTAGCCTCCTCTCCTTCTCTCTTCATTACAAAACAGCCACAGCAATTCTTTTCTACCTTTTGAGGGCTGATTCATCATCCTTGAAATAAAATTCAAATATTTAACCTTTTCCAGGCTGATGTGCAAAATATCAGTCTGGAAACCTAATTTCAGTTTCCTCTTTATATCCCACCCAGCTCTACACATGGCATCACCTCTTCTTGACATGCTTAGTAATCTGTGTTCTCAGGATGTTAGGAGTCATTTTACTTGACATTGTTTCAAACAGGGACTCTCTTCACCACTTCCAGGTCTCTGCTTAGATCCTGGACATATCTTTTGAGCTGAATGAATACTTCTAACACTGTGTTCCCTTCCCTGAATTGTGTTTCTAACATATCTCATCCTCTATACAATGTGTCTTTTTGTTTTCTTTTCTCCACTACAGCAGTATAAAAATGTGCCATGCACAGTTCTCATTCCATGTATATTCCTGCACATGGAGCCATAAGTGGCACATGGGAACTCCCTTAAAATAAATATTTGTAGGGGATGGAGAAAGAACTCAGTGGTTAAGACCACTTACTGCTCTTTCAGTGGACTTGAGTTCAGTTCCCAGCACATAGACACAGATGCATACACATAATTAAAAATAAAATAAATTGGGGCTGGAGAGATGGCTCAGAGGTTAAGAGCACTGACTGCTGTTCTTCCAGAGGTTCTGAGTTCAATTCCCAGCAACCACATGGTGGCTCACAACCATCTGTAATGAGATCTGGTGCCCTCTTCTGGCCTGCAGTCATACACGCTGTATACATAATAAATAAATAAATCTTTAAAATAAAATAAATCAAAGACTGGAGAGAGAGATAGTTCAACAGTTTCAGAGAAAGTACTATACTTTCATAGGAGCGAAGTTCGGTTCTCAACCTTCTTCTGGTATGCTCCCCTCCCCAACCCCTATATACACACAATTAAAAATATAAAATAAATCTTAAAAACAAATAAATATTTGTATAATAGATACATGAATGAATGAATGAATTCATGAATGAATACATTCATTGAGATGCTCCATTACAAAAACTAATGATTAAGTAAGGCATACAGTGCACTACTACATGAAACTTAATGGTTTCAATAATGGCTGGATTTAATTTCTGGATGAAAGTTTTACACATCCTCATGTAACTGACATAACATGGTTAGGTAATCAAGTTTCAGCACATAGTTAGCATCTAACTTGGAAAGCACATTTTTCTTAACTGGAATATGCAATTATAAGTAAGGAGGAGTCTATGGCCGGAGGTCAGAGTGCAGGTCAAATGCAATAAAACCTACAAACGTCATCAGCTGAATTACAAAGAAAAGCATAGCTTACGGGATGCTACCAGACTCACCATCCAAGATCCCCATGCACTGTCCTCACAGCACACAGTGGAAATCCAAGACTTTTATCTTCACCTGCAGGGGCTGTACACACACACACACACACACACACACACACACACACACACACACACACAAAAAAAAAAAAAAAAAAAAAAAAAAAAAAAAAAAAAAAAAAAAAAAAAAAGAGCCAGAGTTCCCTGCATCTTTTCAGCTCTGGTCTCCACCACTACTGTCTTTCATCTTTGTCTAACTTGTTGACAGTTAGGCCTTTCAGATTGCAGTTTACATTGCTACTTTTCAATGCTTTGTGCAAATTCCACCCCCTTGCATTTCTCTTTATTGTAGACTGTAATCTAAGCATTTGTGATCTGAGTACATGTAATACATGGGTAGTATGTGGCCAAGCCAAGGGCTTTTAATACCTATGCCATCATGAAAATATCCTAAATCCATCCCTAAAATAACTGCTCCCATGTAAACTAAATGATATTTGACCCAAGGCCTCAGACCAAATGGTAGCTGAATACAAAAGGCATAACATTATGACGCATCCAAGAGGAATGTAAAGTTTTCCCAATATTCTGTCCAGTTTTCATAGATACATGTGTGTATATAATATAGATTGAATTTGTGTATGTAAGATTTCATGTATATATATATATATATATATAATGCATATATATACACACATATGTATCTAATCACTTCTTGTTCTATAACCTCTTCCTCTTCAAATCATAGATCAAAAATAATTAAAAATGAATCTGTCCTGAAGATGTATAGACTTTTAAATTTTTCTTAAAAAACTATGTTAACACAATTATTTAAATATCATTTACTTTGCATTAAATATGAGTAATTTAGAGATGATTAATATGTATATAGAAGTACATAGGTTATATGCAAATGCATTTTGTAAGCAATATGAGCACCCATAGTTTTTTGTAAGGTGGACATACAGAGTAGAATGGAAGACTCCTGAACCACTTCTGCAGTGGTAACTAGCTGTCTATGATCTATAAAAGTAGCTTATGTGGGAGATGAATAATTGACTGGCATGAAAGTGTCCTTCATCACCTTCATTACATGTTATAACCCCCCAAATCATGCCAGCCATATTGAAAATCTGTTTATACACAAAGTTTGAGCAACTTGTTTAAAGAATTTGAAGACAGTAGCTGTGATAAATATCTGTTGTCTTTGCCAGCTAAATGAAAATGGCTATTAGCTGTACAATAATTTTTAAAGTTTCAATAAACCCAGCAGGCACTTTAATAAGACTCCATTATTTTTTGCCAGGTCTTCTGTGTTGAAAATCAGGACTCTGCTCCCAGTGGAAGGAAAAGCAGGGGGGTGTAGTTGATTTAAAGGACGATGTGCTGCAAATTGCTTCTCCTCTCGCTAGACAGGCAAGTCTATCATGTAGACTTGAGGGAAAATAATTAAAACTTTTTAAAAGTACAATATTTCAAATTCAGCAGAATGAAGCCACTTTTAAGACCAAGACTCAGCAGTTAATGAAGTGCTTTTTCAATGGGCCATCTTCGAGTTACTGCCTCAAATGCTGCCCAGTTGAGATTCACTGGATGCTACCATCTGTTGTTTGTTTGACAGCTGATGAAAAATGAAGTGTTCATTCCAGTGTTTCTTGAGCAAACATTTAAAAATGGTTACAAACATTTGTATTCAGGGCAGAGGGCTCAGGAGAGGACATAGCACTTTTGCACTGAGTAGTGTTTCCTTTAGAGAGCTCCTGGAGCATATTAGTGGCATTTTTTTGGTGGTGAGAACACAGTCTCACCAGAGAGGCTTCTGTCATCCAGGGGTGAGCTGGCTCTCTGGCCATCTGTTAGCCCAGTCTCTGGCTCCCATTCCTGTCTACCTGTTTCGATCCAGGTCTCTCTCTCTCTCTCTCTCTCTCTCTCTCTCTCTCTCTCTCTCTCTCTCACACACACACACACACACACACACACACACAGAGAGAGAGAGAGAGAGAGAGAGAGAGAGAGAGAGAGAGAGAGAGAGAAGAACAATGGAGATAGGAGGGTGTGAGGGAGAGAAAGAAAGGGAGAGAGAGAGAGAGAGAGAGAGAGAGAGAGAGAGAGAGAGAGAGAGAGAGAGAGAGAGAGACTGACAGAGGACAGGGGGAAGAGAAGAAATCTAGGTCTTCTTAAGGTGTGTTTGACAGGAAAATAAAATATCTTTCCTCACAAGCTATAACTCTTATTTATTTCTTGTGGTTACATAGAATGTGGGTCCAAATGTTTCAGGTTGCATCCAGATTCCAGAAACAAATGCACCAAGACCTTAAAGGGAGAATAGTGGTCGGTTAGATCTGCGTTCCTTGGTGTAGCTCATTCGAGCTTTTATGACCAAGCAAATAAGGATATTTAATGCCTCACCATACGTTTAGTGAGAACATTTTTAAAAGATACAGCCTGGCATTAATGAAATCTTACAGTTTTCTTGATAGTGCATTAGAAAACTGTGATTCATTGTTTACTTGAAAATTTTACCTCAAATAAGCAGTTTGAAAGCCAAATTATATTTGCCTGATGTGACATATATATTTAGGAAGCTTCACTATGGTTTCAGATCCATGAATTCTTTTGGTTGGTTGCCCTGATTTTATTTCAAATTTTGTTATTACCATTTTATATTATCCTGATATATTTACTGTTTGGCATGTAGGTTGGATATAGTTAGCTTTAATGAAACTGACTACACTTTTATCACACTATCTTGATGACTAGAATAATTTCCAGCAATAAGCAAAGGCTGATTGAAAGTGCCTAGGGATCAGGTCTGGAGATTAATTCACTCGTTCAGCCATCAAACAGATATCAGGTTTCTAATGAGGAAAGAAGTGCTTTGTCTAGGTTCCATGGATAGGGATGTTAATCATGTGAAGTCTTTAGAAAGAATTCCCAACTCTATCTGAAAGTATCAGGTAGTGTTCTCTCAGCCACTGCATCAAAATCTTCATGTGAATGCTGTAAGGACTCACTGAGAAGTCTTCAAGTGCTGTGAAGATGAACATTCATATCTCACAAGTCAATATATATATATATATATATTAGATGACAAGAAAAGGGTCAGGGTTAGAGGGTCTGTGGTTATATAGATAATGCATTGTATGGTGAACATGAACTGAGTGAGTGTGAATATGACAACGTGGTTCCTGATCTGGTATGTGTTTAATGTAATATGGAGAAGAAGGTCCATAGTAACATTATTTAAATCTAGTAGGTAGACAATGAACATTTCAAACTTGTTAAGAAATATAGATGTTTTCATATTCTCAGCACAAATATTCAAAAAATATTGATTAGGTGTTAAATATATTAATTAATCTGACTGAATCTTTTTACAATGTAATCATGGAACCAAAGATGTTTTACCCCGTATATCAATACAACCATTATTATTAGTGCCAGGAACTGAATTCAGCTCCTATAGAAGAACAATGCATACTTTTAAGTCACTGAGTCATCTCTCCAGCCCCAAATTTATTATTATTTTTTATTTAGGAGTGTGCCTATGTCTGTCTCTGTGTGTTTATATGTGTGTGCCTGTGTCAGTATGTGCCACATGTATGTGGATATTTGAGGAGGCCAGAAGAAGGAATCTAATCCCTGGCAGGTACACTTATAGGTGGTTGTGTTCCACCTGAGCAGAATTCTGGTTCCCAAGCCCAAGTCATCTCTAAGTGTAGCATGGGTTCATAATGACTGAGCTATCTCTCTAGCCCCAATTCTGTCTCTTGTTGACTGTATATTTACAATTTAAAAATCTCTGTGAGAGTGGATTTAGATACATGCATTTACATTTAAATCCATGCTAATACATTATATAGCTAAAAATTTTCCTGGTCTGTGGGGCATTTACCCACCAATCCCACAGCTCCCCAGAGTTTTCTTGAGTGTGAGCAGCAGGAAATATTAGATAGAAGGATTTATATGGCAGAGAATATTGCAGAGATAAACAGATAGAAAATTAAAGAATAGACTCGAGAGGGCCTGGAACCTTTTCCAACAGACCCCGACTATCTCTGCCCCAGGGTTCTTATAGAGACACCAAGGGGTGGAGCAAAAGACCTCCCCCCAGCACAGCCAAGCGCAGACTATCTCAGACACCTGCACTCAGGCCCGTGGTCCTAATCATCCTCTATGCAGACATGCTGGGTAAATTCACGAGGAACCTGAAAACAGGCTCCCACACTGGTCCCACACGGCTCTTGCGGTCCTGCGGTTCTGCAGCCACTCAGACCCAAATAAACACACAGAGGCTTATATTATTTTTAAAGGATGCCCATGGCAGGCTTCTTGTTAGCTAGCTCTTATATCTCAAATTAACCCATTTCTATAAATCTATACCTTCCCATATGGCTTGTGACTTACCAGTACCTTTACATCTTGCTTCTCTTGGTGGTGCCTCTCTGTCTGTCTCCTTCCTCTCTCTCTAGTTAGAATGTCCCTCGTAACTTATTCTGCCTCATCATTGGTCAAACAGTTTTATTTATCAATCACAGCAACATATATTCACAGCATACAGAAAGACATTCCCATTAACATTGGAATCCATACACAAGTGGTAATTCATATAAAAGACTGAGGGAGAGCCAAAGAAAGCAAACAAAATGTCCTGGGTTGATGAATGGAACCCTCTGGAAATTTCCACTGAAATTCAGTCAGAAGATATAAGACTTCCCTGAGTAACTTGGGGATAATAAAGAGATTGTGGTGGTATGCTTTGGCAGCAGCATGTGGTAGAGTTTGATCACATGCTAGACACATGGCAGATTTATAAACATTGAAAGTAAACTTCTTTGTTATGACCTTAGGGATTCAGAGAAAGAAAACTGAATAGACCCTTAAAAGCTTTTTCAAAACTCTAAATCATGTACCCTGTCTTGCTTTGTATGAGCCCCAGACTTTCAAAGTCCAATTATCATTTGTTTGTTTGTTTTCTGAGACAAAAAACAACCCATATTAGGCTTACCTAATTTAAAATGTATGGCTGCAGTAACCTTCCACTGCACAAAATGAGGTAGAACTGTAAGACTTCATGCCACACTTGCAGTTCTCTGGCTTATTTTCCAGTGACATGAAAAATTTCTACTAGGGAACACAGTAGAATAGTCGTATATGCTTCATGATCAGAAAAGGCTACATAGAGGGAAAAGCTTCCTGCAAGCAATTGCCTGGGCCTCTCTAAGCTTAGATTAATTGAACATAAAAGGCAACTACTGCACAGTTGTGCTGTGATCTCAGGGGAGTCCAGAAGAGCCATGACAGGACCCTGCTGTCATTAGCTTTTACACTCACTAAACTGCTATGAGTCCTTCTCCCAAGCTATGAACTGTGCTTACAGAAGGATGTTTAGCAGGAACCTGCCTGGGTTGACGTTGAGAGCTGTTCACTACCACGCAGTCCTGAGAACACAGTCCTAGGAAAGAAGCAAAATAGAAGTGAGTACTTCTGTGTGTTTGCACATCTCCTGCCATTTTGAAAAATGCATTAAAATGCTATTCAATATTTTTTTCCTTTTCTTTTTTGTCCTGTTTTTTTGGTGGTGAGGGGTTCTGGAGATCAAACCCAGGGTGTGCGAGCACATACACACACATACACACACACACACACACACACACACACACACACACACACACAATAAAGGGGAGCATAAGGCAGACAAAGAGACAAAATTCCTGGAAGTGGATGTGGACCCAAAGCTAATATCTGTCTGAGCTAAAATGTCCATTTGTCAATGGGGTTCTTTCCCTTGCTCCTTCCAAAACTGATTGCCTTGGACTGTTGTAGGGGGTTGGGCAATATAGACAAAGAAAGGGAAGTTAATTGCTTCCTGCTGTCGGACTTCCATCCTCTCCAACTGCTCCCTTCAGTCCTTGTCTTGGAGAGAGAGAGAGAAGAACTAGGAAGGTGGCCATCTTAAAGGGTTAAGTGAACAGCGTATTTTATCTACCTAGAGACTAGTTTCCCTGTCTGCTTTCCTCCTAGTCCCTCACTACTCTCTTATCTTGGCTAGTGGATGATTTTGGGCTTTCTTAGTTGTGACTAAAGCAAGTTAATCCTAGCTCTGGATGTGTGAATCTCCCTAATCCCTCAGGAGATACTACAGCAAAGTGGAGGATTAAAGCCAGTAATTCAAAGAATATTGAAGAGTACTTAACCATGCCAAAAAAGAAATGAAAAAGAATAAATAACTGTGAATAACAGAAAGCACTGATGTGGACATTTTTAGGGAAGAACACTCTTGTCCAATATACTCATATTTAATTGCTGCATTTCCATGAAAGTATTCAGTTACTTCATTTAAAATGGCTAAGAAACATTGGAAAAGGTTGCAAAATACTTTTAAAAGTTTTTTGGTCAATTAAAAATGCTTACTTTTTTTTGTTGTTGTTGTTTACTTTTGACTGTTGAAAGTGAGGTGATGACATACACCATAGCTCAGGCTGGCCTGGAACTCACTTTGTAGCCCGGGATAGGTATAATATCAAGTACTGTTCTGCCTCAGCCTTTCTTAGTAACATGACCTACCCATCAACTTGGACTCTGTCTTTTGTTTCTCTTCTTTACTTTTGCTTGTTGAGTTTCTATAATTCAGTTTATTCTTGAGATGAGGAATTGTTCATAGTCAAGTGTATCCAATTAGCTTAAATTTAGCTAGTGGAAATAACTTTTTCATTCTTACAAATGACTTTCAATTCACATCCTCTCAGTTCTCAAAGCTCAGGCATCAATAGTGGCAATAAATGCCTCTTAACCATCAAATATTAAATTAATTTCAGCTTATAATTTGATTCTTTGTATGAGACTAGATACAGGGAATTTCTCTCTTATAATCCTGGTGAGAGTATCTATATTTTTTGCCTTATGGTACACCAGTATTTATTTTATTTACTTTCATTTTTCTCCAGAAATTTTCATCTGGCTCTCTAAATCAGTGGTTTTGAACTTTCCTAGTGTTATGACTCTTTAATTCGGTTGTTAATGTTGTCGTGATCCCCCAATCATAAAATTACTTTTGTTGCTACATCATAGATGTAATTTTGCTATTGTTATGAAATTGTAATGTAAGTATCTGTACTCTCTGATAGTCTAGGCAATCCCTGTGAAAGGGTCCTGCACAGGCAAAGGGGTCATGACCCACAGATTGAGAACAACTTCCCTAAATCATTATACTTGCAGAGACCATATTTTCTTGATCTAAGTGTCTCCAGTGTTCTTCCTACAATGTTTTAATAAATTCTTCTTGGGCTCCACATATTCGTGAAGTTTCTACTAAATTTTCCCCCCTTTTGGAGGATTCAACCTTCTCAATCTTTCAAATCTGTTCAAGTTTTTGTTTGTTTGTTGAATGATTATTTTGGCTATTATTCATTACAAATTCATTTTTTTTGTTTTTAATATATTTTAAATTGAAACACAGTTATACTACTTCCTCCTTCCATTTTCTCTTCTATCCTCATCTAGCTACCCTCCATGGAACCCCTCTCATGGCCCCATTAACAAGTTGATAGCCTCTTTTTTGTTATATTTGTTTTGTGTGTTGCAGGAGTGCATATGTATGTGCACATGTATATGCACAAACTTATAAAAATAGAACCTGCCAAGTCCATTTCTGTTGTTTGTGTGTATATGATTTCAGGGCTGATCACTCTGCATTCGAACTCCAGTAAGCGAGTGCATTCTTGTATTTTATCACATATGTATTAACATGGTGCCTTAATAGTGTGACAGGTAGAAGATTAAGTGAATTAATGTCAGGTAGCTTTAGCTATAACAGTGTATTTTCCCCCCAATTTCTTTAAACACTGCAAAATACCAATTTCCTATAAATTTCAATTTTAGTCGTCTTCAGTGTCCCAAGTTACATATTACAACAGGGTGTTTACAAGAAGAGAGAAAATATGTAAGGCAGCATTTAAATATGTAAGTTTATTTTAATCTTATATAATAGAAAGACAGTTTGTAATGTCAGTAGGGAAAATGTTTTTTGTTTTTTTTTTTTGTTTGTTTTTTTTTTTTGTTTTGTTTTGTTTTTTTGCCTTCAAAGTTTTTGAAAGGGTTTATCCAGACAAGCCTAGCTTTAATCAATATGCTCCTTTCAGCCTTAACAACAGTTTTAGAGGAAAGATTGATAGCGGAAGTGGAAGATCTTTGCTCCTCAAAGCCTGAGTGTGATTATCTAACTGAATGGGAGTTGACAAGCAAAGATCATCCAGGTGCTTTATGGTAGAGATTTGCCCTTGAGCAAGTTCTTCTGTTTGGCGCACAGAGCTCCTGCAACTATCCCAGTATGAAAACCCTTGTTTGTGCATCTGAGAGGTTTAGCACATCTCCCTCTGCTGGGGCATGTCTGCTGAGTGAGATTTCTCATAGCCCGTTTTTCCTCCCTTCCACAGATGGTTTCTGAGCACCAGAGAACTCTGAACACATGAGATACATTTAGGTGTAGATGTGGTACCTGACCATCTTATAAACTCACCTTCAGGATTTCTTCTAGCAGCAGGTAATACTGCCAGCAAGGCACATCCTCTCATGTCATCATGAAGCTGGACAGTGTCTTGTCTTTTCTTTTGAGACAGGGTTTCTCTGTGTAATTTTTGGTGCCTGTCCTGGATCTTGCTCTGTGGACCAGGCTGGCCTCAAACTCACAGAGATCTGCCTGCTTCTACCTCCTGAGTGCTGAGATTAAAGACATGTGCCACCACGGCCTGGCAACAGTGTGTTTACTTACAATGGCAAAGTAAGAGGAGGAGAAATACCCAGAGAAATTTGCATTGTGTCCTTCTCTGGGAAGATATGAGTCAATGATCTGGACATGTATGCTTACAAGTGAACTGCATTAAATGAATTTTTTACAGTCACACATGGTTCAGAATAAGATGGGGAGTGGGTTGCCAGCTGTGAGATGATTCCCCCAGTATCCTTTCCTATGCTCTCCTTTTGTTTTATAAATATGACGCTGTACTACTGAGAGCAAAACTTATGGGGAAATATTAATAAAGATGAGAAATGTTTTTAAAATCTCCATATAAATATGTGCCATGTAATATGGAATATTATTCAGGTGTAAAGGAGAGGAAAGGGATGGACTTGGAAAGTATAGCATTAGGTGAGGTTACCTAGACTCAGAAAGGAATGTCTGACCTCATGTGGATCCTAACCTATAATATATACTATATGTTATATTAAAACAGATCTGTAAGTGTGGGTAGAGTGTAACACTAAGAAAGAAGACCAAAAGAGGATAATATTAAGTTATAGGGAATTTTTTTTTTTAGTTTCAATTCTGTCGTAGTTTTCTATTTTCCTTCTCATGTTGGGTAAGTAAATAAAATATTGCCAATAATGGAAGTGTAAAAATGTAAACAATGCTCCATGACTTCAGTATGGCCATTTTAACTACATAGAAGTTTTGGGAGGGGACATGCATTTGAGAGGCTTCTTTAAAACAGCTATGTGATACTTTTATTTGTGACTTAATTATATAAAAGATAAATATATATATATATATATATATCTTAGTAAATTCTGTTACTACTTTTAGTATGTGAATAATATCATAAATCATAGATATTAGTAACATTCAATTTTAAAACAAGAGGAAAATAAATTTAGAGTTTTTTCATCAAATAATGTGAAATAAAAGCCACTTGTAAGAATGAAAAAATTGTTTCTACTTGTTAAGTTCAAGATAATATGAACAAACTTTGTAAGTTAAAGACCCAAAATATGAACAATGGAGAAAAGATGCACTAATTGAATTTTCTTGCATAGAGTATTTGTAGACATGACATGTCTTTACTATATCAGTGATCATGAATTTTTAAAATGCAATATTAGGGACCCTGCAGGTTTAAAAAGGGATGCATCCAATCCAGACATCAGCAAGTATTTATTTAGCTCCTGCAGGTTCTTGTCAGTGTCCCTAGATAGCACTCCAAAATTATTCATGTTCCAAGAAAGATCAGAGTACCAGTTATTCTGAATTTGCAAAAAATAAAAATAAATAGTTGAAAAAAAATGCCCCCAAATTGAATTCTTAAGGAAACAGTTTACACATTGTCACTTCTTATAGTTTATGGGGTCATGGAACTTGGGACATTCTAAGCTGGACTTCTGTGTCTGAATGTGTTACTGTCAGACATGGAGTAGGGGAGGGCTGTGACAATATAGTCTTATTCAGGTGTGACTTTTGTATACTTTATATATGAGAATGTGAAGTTGACCTCATCGCCTAACTTGGAGCATCCTCACCTATGACAGTGGTCAGGCAGCTGAGGGGTCCATGTAGACTTCTTAAAGATGGATTTTTTATTTTGAGTATCTCTGTGTGTATGTGTCATCTGTGCAGACCAAAAGAGGGTGTCAGAACTCCTGGAGGTTGTAAGCTGCCTAGTGTGAGTGCTGGAATCTGAACTCTGCCCCCCCCACACACAAACTCTGGCCCTCTAAACACCCAGCCATTTCTCCAGTGCAGCTGTTCAGGTTTCTAAGTCAGCATCTCTATAGAACCAGATGGAGGGTCCTTAGCCTTGTATTGCAATGTATCAGCAATGAAAATGTGGTTTCCATGATAGCTTTAGTAACAAACCAACACAGATTCAAAAGAAGACTGTCATACCTGCCTTGTAAGTTCAAAGAATGGCAGACTCTTTCTAAAAGGAGCACACAGGATGTGGTTATTTGTAAAAAGCAGGATGAAATTTGCCTCAACTGATACTCACTACCTAGTGTAATGAATAGACTCTAGGAAGAACCCTTTTGATTTTCTTCTTAATAAAGAATTTCCCCTTAAAAGTCTTCCACTGTAAACAGAAATAGATACCTGTCACATTATAAAATTAATATCAGTATTAACCAGTGACTGTGTATGGATAGATCAATGATACTTCGAGTTGTTATTTTTTCTGTTGCTGTGTTATAGTACCATGGCCTAAAGTGACTTGTGGACGAGTTGGCTTTGGCTTAAGTTCATGAGAGATAAGTGCCCATCATGGTGGCAGGAGTAGAATGCTACTCACATCTTGGACTGCAAGCATGAGCAAAGAGAACAAACTAGACATGGCACAAGTCTTTTAACTCTCAAAGGCTACCTCAGTTGATACACTTCCTCCAACAAGCCTTTAAAACCTAACTAAACCTTCACCAAGTGGGGACCACGTTGTTCAAATACATGAGCCTAGAGGAATATTCTCATTCAAACCCACCCAACTCTTAACAAAAATAGTCTAGATCCCAGGTAGACAGTTAAAGGGAGATGTGAAGAAGAGAAAAATAGAAAAATGGAAGGAGAGCAATAGGCTGGAATGAGCCAAGTCTTAGAGTAGTTGTTGCAGGCTGGATTTGAGTACAGAAAAGAAGGGAATATTATCCTTCCCCTAATCCAATTCAGTATCCTGTGCAGTGCGTGGATATATACTAATCCAGGACAAGACATATGTGGATTTGTAGTTGGAGATCATAGTAGAAACAATGGACAGGACACTTGCGTGTCAGAGACTAAGATGGTGGTATCATATTAGTCTTACATCTTCCATTTACTCTGAGTGATTTTAACATTAGCATGAAGGCAAATGGGAGCTGGGCAGAACATTGCATTGATGGAGTACAGGAGCCTCATGGTCTCCCCATCGGACCAGTGTACTTGTCACTGCAATATGGTTTCTATGGCAATGTTTTCAGTGAGCTTGCCATACATTTGTCATTCTAGAACTATTTCACCTGAGATTTTACCAGTAGGATCATCTCAGTGATAAAGATCCAGGACACAGTGTAGTGGTGACAGACAGGTCATCTGTTTATTTTCCCTTTCTTGTTGAAGATGAACTCATTAGAATTTTCTCTACACAGATGTAACTTATAGAGATGATTCAGGAAGTAGATTTTAGATATTTTAGACAGGAACCAATGGATTCTCTTTCTCAGCCTTTCTGTAACTGTGTGAGCCTAGAACTGTGACATAGCATCATTAAACCCCAATTTACTCATACATAAAATGAGATAAACTTTAAAAGATTTGTGGCAAGCACACTGAGAAGGATGTTATTGTGGCTTCTAATACTGCTTCCAAAGGAGTGAATCACCCACAGGTTCTCACAAGAAAGCATTGTAGATTATTAGACTCTTAGGTTGGTTTTTTAGGACGCTTCTTTTTAATATATTACATACAGGTAATAGGATTTCCTAGTTTATTACATTGCATTTTAAGGAGTAGAGTATAGCTGTGCTTGAGACCAGTTCCAAGACTGGCATCAACATTAACTTAATTTTAGGTAAGCAAAGAATACATCCCCAGATATATAGACGTTTCCTCCAGTGAGCGTGTGCCCAGGGACATGGGAGTGTTCTCCAGTGAGGGTGTACAACAGTTCATGAAGTAAGAGGTTAAGTGTCAGTCTGAGCTGGCTCTCAACTATTCCATACTTGCATTTTCCCATTAGGTTGTTGAGTGAGGTCACAGAGGGTTGTCATCACTGAAGCCTCATCTGTACTCATGCAAGAAACAGTTCTGGACCACAGTTACATAGTTGCAATTCATTTTCTTTTCACAGCATTATGACTGGAGCAAAAATGAAATGGGATATTCTGTGGTGTGGTATTTAAATTTACATAACATTCATGAAATGCATTTTTAATTCACTTGGCTTTTGTTTATTATTCAAATAGGAGTAAATCAAATTTTGTGCTGAAAACACCATTTTTATGTGCACAAAGAACAGGGAATTTAAAAAAAGCACTGCTGATTTTTTTTTTTCATTTCTCTTTACAACAGTGATTCTTAATCTGTGGGTTATGACCCCTTTGGGGGTCATGTATCAGATATCCTGTTTATCAGATACTTATATTAGGATTAATAAGTAGCAAGTTACCATTGTGAAGTAACCACAAAATAATTTTATGGTTGGGGGTGACCATAACATGAAGAACTGTATTAGAGGGTTGTAGCATTAGAAATATTGAGGACCACTACTTTATAAGAACATCGTGCCCACAAGAATGGCGGGATTTTGACACTGTCATTTATATTAGACTTCAAGATTATAAAATAGTTGTTTCCTAAACATTAATGAACTGCCTTCACATGCTCCTAACTTAATCATTGTTGCATTCTTCCTCCCTCAGAATTTTGCTGATGCTCCATTATCAACTAGATTTCAGTTAGATGCACATGTGGCAAGGTTATACACAATCATGGGCTCTGAGAGAAAGAAACCTTAGCTCTTGTGTCCATTTAGAATTCCATAAATGTATACATTAGCTATTTGCTATAAATCAGCCGCATTCTTGGGTAACATTGATGAAAACACAGACTCTGACCTCTAGATTCAGTTAGAGACAAGACAAAGTGTTTACGATGTAGTGATATATGTTAAGACAAAAGCAGTAATCAGTCTATTTGTACTCAGGAGGAACATTTTTACTTAGATTTGGTAATGAAGAAGTTATCACAAAGTTAGCTCTGTTGAGATCTAAAAAATTCAAAGAAATGGGGGGGGGGAATCTATTGTCTTGGAGTCAGGGGAAGTCAAGAGAGAATATGTGCACATGGCTTTATAGAGAATGGTGTGAATGTGCTATAACTGATATATAGAACAGAAGGAAGCTACTGAAAGAGTCCATCTATCCCCTGAAGAAAATGGTAACCAAGTCAGAAAAGGTCCTTTGTGCTACACTACGGTGCTGTGGTAGTTCGAATGTAATATGGCACTGCAAGGTGTGGCTTTGTTGAAATGGGTGCTGTCTTGGAGGAAGTATGTCACTGTGGGGTCAGGCTTGAGGCTTCCTATGCTCAAGATACCCAGTGTCTCAGTCAACTTCCCATTTCTTGCAAGATGTAAGACTCTCACCTCCAGCACTATGTCTGCCTGCATGCCACCATGATCCCAACAATGATGATAATGGACTGAACCTCTGAAACTGTTCAGTGAGCCCCCTCAATTAAATGTATTTGATTGTAAGTGTTGCCATGGTCATGGTGTCTCTTCAGAGCAATAGGAACAATGACTAAGACAAGTGCTGTATTATAATCTAGGTATTGTAAGAAAATTAACTTTTAAGAAAAGAGATCTATCCTCTTCAAAATGGAAATGATATATATTAAATGATTATTTTGAGAATGAGGTAATAAAGTCATATACAGTATCTATTGTATAATGATTGAAAATTAGACACACATATGTACTCTGTCTCTGGGTTGATATGTGTACACTTTACAACAGGGTAAACAGGTCTACATCAGGTATAAGATGTCTAATAATCACTGAATAAGCCCATGTGGAGACCCACTCCTTACTAGTTTTGCATTTATGGACCTATAGAGAAACTTATCACTGAATATACCAAATATAGCAGTAGGGGACAGATGGCATAATGCTATGATAATGAACACAGGCTTGTAGCTGGACAGTTTTCTCTCCGGGCCTTGCCAAGCCCCAGCAATCCCTTAGCCCACTTATAAAATAAACATACAGACGCTTATATTATTTAAACTGCTTGGCCATTAGCTCAGGCCTATCATTGTCTAGCTCTTACTCTTATATTCAGCCTATTTCTATTAATCTATACTTTGCCACGTGGCTCATAGCTTACTGGTACCTTACATCTTTCTTGTCCTGGTGGCTGCTGCAGGCAGTCTCCCCCTTCCCTTCCTGTTCCCTCAATTCTCCTCTCTGTTAGTCCTGCCTATACTTCCTGTCTGGCTACTGGCCAATCAGTATTTTATTTATTAACACATTTGCCATACAGAACATCCCACAGCACAGGCTACTTATTTTAGGATCTTATGTTATTTGGAAGTTCAGGGACATATATTTGTCCTTAGTAGATGTGTACAGGGCTATGAGTAGAAAGGCATAGTATGCACATGTAGGTTTGGATGTGAATAGAAGTGATTTATGATCTGTTTGCAGGGCTGGTAGTAGGCAGAAAGTTTTAGTATGTGTGTGCAGGGTTATGTGAATAAATGGGATTAGTGGCATATGCAAAGATGACTGATTAGAAGAGTTTAGTGTGTACTTGTAGGGTCAGCTATAAGGTTTAATATACCTGTGCAAGGTGGGCTGTGAGGAGAAATATTTCCATGGTAGAAATATTAGCACATGAGCAAGATGTAAGTCTGTGGTGACCATGACAGGCTGTGTTTCTTGAATATCATATTCACTGATTAACATGCACCTTTTCCAAGAGGAGAGAAGACTGGATTAAATCTGAAAGAAAAAGAGTAAAGCCAGGTAAACCTGATTACTAAAGATCAGGGGAAGAACAGAGTATTTTGGAGGATTTCAGAAAACATTCACAGATTCTAAATGTTGGTGTGAGCCAATCAGAATGCTTTTCAGATGTCACTCTGATTGTGACATGCAGATAAGAGGCAGGGATGAATGTTAAGGCTTGATTCTCTAGTCCTGAAAAACGATGATTGTGATACACAGTGGAGTGAGGGGAGGTGAAGAATAGGAATGGATATGAGATAAGATCAGGAGCTTTGATTAAGACCCTTGGTGTATATTTGATTGAAAATGGGGTAGAAGAGTGTTAAGAATCCAGAGTAGCTTCACCGCTACTCACAGAAATAGAGAACGTGCTAGAATTTTTAGTGGAAGAAACAGCACCAATTAGTATACAGCTCTTTCACATGGAAATCACTGGTCCACCTGACACGAGAGGAAAGATGTGTAGAGTATTGCAAACTGATTTTAAGTTTCTGGTCAAATAAACACAGTTTGTGAAAAATACCTTTTTCTCTAAGTTACTAAGAAGGAACAACCAGCAGCCAAAGGGGAAAGTAGGAGAAATGGTCTGTGACATTCCAGGAGAACAGTTTCCAATGAGAAAGGCAACCAAGGCCCTGAAAAAATGTTGAGAAGAAAAGAAAGATTGAAGATTAAGGCATCTATGAGCAACTGTAAAATGGTTTGGGACAGAATTTATGCTTAAGGGTCATGACAGCAAGTAGGAAATAAGGAGAATTCTTGAAAGGAGTTTGAGCTCAAAGAGTGAAGGAGAATGTCTTAGTATGGGTTTCTATTGCTTTGAAGAGACAACATGACCATGCCATTTGTTATAAAGAAAAATGTTTAATTGAGGCTGGCTTACAATTCAGCAGATTAGTCCAATATCATCCTGGTGGGAAGCATGATGGCATGCAGGCAGACACAGTGCTGGAGAAGGAGCTGAAAGTTCTACATCTCGATCCACAGGCAACAGGAAGTGAACTGCACAGTAGATATAACTTGAGCTTATGAGACCTCAAAGCCCACCTCCACAGTTACACACCTCCTCCAACAAGGCCACACCTCCTAATAGTGCCAGTCTCTAGGGGCCAAGCCTTCAAACACATGAGTGTAGTTGGTTTTTTTCATACACTTTACTCTTTTGGCTCTTTGGTGGGGCCACCACCCAGATAAATACACATGGAGTCTTATTCTTACTTATAAATGCTCTACCTTAGCTTAGCTTATTTCTAGTCAGCTTTTCTTAAATTATCCTGACAATCTTTCACCTCTGGGCTTTTACCTCTCTCTATTTCTGTACATCTTTTCTTTCCTTCTTACTTTATGTCTGCTCATGTGGCTGGGTGGCTGTCCCTTGAAGTCTTATCCTTCTTCTTTTTCTTCTTCCTCCAACCTCTCCTCCCAGATATCTCCTCCTATTTATTCTCTCTGCTTGCCAGCCCTGCCCATCCTTTCTCCTGCCTGGCTATTGGCCATTCAGCTCTTTATTAGACCAATCAGTTTCTTTCTTTCTTTCTTTCTTTCTTTCTTTCTTTCTTTCTTTCTTTCTTTCTTTCTTTCTTCCTTTCTTTCTTTCTTCATTCATTTCAGTAGTGCTGAGCAATGGCCTTTTGCATGCTAAGTTAGCACTCTATGCAGGACAATATCCTGGCTATTCATTTTTCTTTGGAGACAGGAAGTAACTAAGTTGTTTATGTTAACCTTGAACTCGATGAGCAGCTGGGATCATAGGTCTGTGCTAATAAACCTAAGTGATTCATTTCATATTTTAGGATAAAATTTTATTTGCTTTATTAAGCTGATATTTGGAAAGAATGAGAAGATCTGAAAAATAGGCTTATGTTTATGGTATTTGGGATTGTGTGAAATGTTGTGTCATCAATATTCTCATAACATATCATCTTGTGTTGTTTATATAATACCTTGATGAATTCTGAGTTAGGAAGATCCACTAAATCTTAAAAGAGGACTTACAGTTAAGCTTCCTTAGCAGCTGGGAGTTTTTTGACATGTATTTTAAAATGCCAGGAAGAAATTCAAGTAAAGTTTAAGACAATTGGGAAAAAGCAAACAAACAAACAACAAAAAACCCAAACCTATGTCTTAGTCATTGTTCTCTTGCTATGAAGAGACACCATAACCATGGAAACACTTAGAAAAGAAAACATTTAGTTGAGGATTGTTTACAATTTTAGAGGTTTAGTCCATTATTGTCATGGCCGGGAGCATGGCATCATACAGAAAGACACAGTGCTGGAGATGTTGAGGGTTTTATATCCAGATCTGCAAGCAGCTGGAATAGAAAGACTATGGGCCACACTTGGGCTTCTAAAGCCCCCAGGATCACCTCCAGTGACACATTTGCTCCTTAAAGGCCACACCTTCTAATCCTTTCAAATAGCTTCACTTCCTAATCATTCAAATAGATGAGCTTATGGGGATCATTCTTATTCACTCCAGCACATTCCTCTCCCTGGCCCCCACTGGCTTGTACCCACATAATAATGCAAAAATGAATTGAGAGCACCTTTGAAAGTTCACATAATCTCTGAGTCTCAACAAAATTTGAAGTCTCTTCTGAGACTCAAGGCAATCTCTTAACTGTAACCCCTGTAAAGTCAAAATGGAGAAGCAGATTGTATACTTCTAACAAACAGTGTCACAGTATATACATTTTTACCATTCCAAAATGAAGGAAAGGGATCATTGTGAGGAAATACAGGACCAAAGTAAGACTGAAATCCAACAGGGAAAATCTAAATTCTGTATTTCTATGTCTGATATCAAAGTGCTCTTCAGATCTCCAGCTTCTGTCAGCTTTATTGACTACAACATACTGCTTTCTCTTGAGCTGGTTCCACACCTTATCTGCAGCTTTCCTTGGCAGGTATCCCATAATTCTGGTGTCTCCAACATCTTGAATTCTCTAAGGCAATCCAGGCTTCACCTTCACAGTTTCACACATGGCTTTTCTGGGATGCCATGTAGTCACGCTATTAGGATGCTCCAGCTGCATGACTAAACATGCTCAATTCAGGAGTTAAGCAAAGGGTCTTGTGTCTTATATCATCAGTGTGTGCTGGTGATCATGTAGGCATGGTAGTCACACAATCTGCACATTTCTGGTGTAGCTCTGTAAGCCCACCTACAACTTAAAGAGCTGTGACTCAGACCCCACCCACCCTCTCTCTCTCTGTTCTGTTCTCTCTCCCCCCACACTATCTTTTTCTCTGCTCTCCGCACGTGCATCCCCCACAGGCCTGGTTCTTCTGCCCCCACCCCACTTCCTCCTAATAAAGCTCTGATACTGGGTAGTTGTGGCATGGCAGAAGAACCGCAAGATAACCAGCACCAGTAACCAGGGCTGCTTATCATTCTTACACACGCCCCTGACATATGCCTAGGCTCAGCAGCTTTCTTTAGTCATAGAAGGAGATTCCACAACCCCTTTCTCCTGTCCTTGACTCTAAAGCTAGAACTACATTAGCCGAAGCTACCGAGTTCTAGTCCTTGCTGGGTCTGGAACACAGCCTTCTTGTTTAATCACATCTTAATCAATTTTCTGTTTTTGATGGTTTCCTTCACTGTTTAAGCTTTTCTTTAGTTCTTTTTTAGATGTTGGAAGCTTAGCTGGGCAGGGTCTTGCCCTGAGGTCACCACTCCCTTTTTTCCACCTATCCTCTGTCTTTTCTATAAACTTTTTAATCTCCTTGAGCACTGAATTTAGCTTCATTACACTTCCTGGTGCTCTTTTTCTCCTCAAACTGTACACTTTTTATTTTTTCTTGCTCAGTGTGCCCATTATAAATCTGTATGAGAGTAACCACTAATAACCACATCACACAGTCAAGACTGTGTTAATCCAAAAATCTCCTCCGCCATTAATCCAAAACTCTTCTTTTCAGCCTCAGGCTTTTTTTTTTTTTTTTTGTAGTCACATTCTTCACCAAAATATCACGATATCTCTAGGTTACTTACTAATATTTTTCTCTCCTGAAACCTCTTGTGCTGGACCATCATACTCTGCATTTCTCTGAGCACCACTGTCTTCCCTACTCCTACTAATATATAGTCTGATAAGTTGAATTAAAGAATTCAACTGTTTTCCTAATCCCAAGTCCCAAAGTGCACATTTCTCCAAACAAAAGGATGCTCAGACCTGTCACAGCAATACTAACCCAGTCCCTGGAACCAACTCTTCTGTGTTAGTCATTGTTTTATTGCTATAGAGAGATGCCATACCATGGCAACTCTTATAAAAGAAAACGTTTAACTGGGGCTTGCTTACAGTTTTCAGAGGTTTAGTGCATTATTGCCATGGGGGAGCATGGCAGCGTGCAGGAAGACACAGTGCTGGAATGATTGAGAGTTCTACATACAAATACCAAATCCACAAGCAGCAGGAACAAAGAGAGGGACACACACACACACACACACACACACACACACACACACAGAGAGAGAGAGAGGGAGAGAGAGAGAGAGAGAGAGAGAGAGAGAGAGAGAGAGAGATTGATTCTGAGCTTTACTTGGGCTTCTGAAGCCTCCAAGCTCACCCCCATCCCCCAGGATATATTTCTTCCAATAAGACCACAATTACTGAACCTTTCAAATAGTGCCACTCCCTAAGTATTCAAATATATAAGCCAATGGGAACCACCACACCCTACTACTCTGAATATTTCTTTTAGTGATAGCATCGATTTCTTGATCTTATATGACCATTGATCTCTTGATCTTATATGACCATCATGCTTAGATTCCTTACAATAAGTCAATTATCAGATTATCAATAGGATTTCATAATGTCAGTCATTCTGCTGTCAATGAACTGTTTGTGAATGTGCACTTCATTACACTGGGAGATGTTAAAACAGAAGGATGGAGATCAACAAACTCAACTCAGAAGTGATATATACTGTGATGTCAACTGAAGCCAAACATAACAGCAAACAGACCCTGGGAAACCTACATGTGTCTTTCCTTTAGAAGTTTTTCACCATTAAATGTTTTAATTTGAGTATATGAATATGCAACTGAAATGAGGTAACTTCAGATTACTTCCACATTAGTTTCTTGGAAAGATTTTGCAGCAATATGTTCATATATGCAATATTGGAAATATTACAGAGCTTCATTGTATTTCATAAGCCCCATGTTTTAGCTGTTGTCCTTGTTGTTATTGTCTTTTGTATTAGTAAGATGCAGGTGAACAATAAAAATTGTAGAATAATCTTTTTTTTTTTTCAATTTACAAAGGTAGATGCATCTAGGAGTACTCCCTCCTATGGAGTCTGTTTTTCTATACCTCTTGGCTTATTCTACAAAGCTATCTAGATTGGCTAGAACTATAATACCAGCCTCATATTTGAAAGAGGCTTTAAAGGAGTATCTACAGCATACTTCCATCAGAAATCTTCACAGTATTTAGCCTTTCTTCAGAGAATCACTAAATCCACCAGCATTTAATTGGATTGGTGATACAAATTTTATTAGAATTATAACTCTAAGTTTTACTATTTGTGCAAAAGATAGCTCTCATGCATATTCTAGGATGAGTTATTCCATAAAATACAAGTAATTGGAGACTAGATAGATGGATCAGTATTTAAGTATACTGTCTGCTCTTCCAGAGGACCAGTGTTCAGTTCCCAGGACCAACGTGGTGGCTCAGAACTGTCATAACACCATTACCATGGGTTCTGACATCCTCTTCTGTCTCTGAGTCCAGGCAGGCAAATGGTACACATGCATACATATTTGAGACCAAACACTCAAATACATAAAACAAAAATCATAAAACTTTGAAAAAACAAAATACAAGGAATTAGACCATATCCTAAACTCTCTGGCTGACCCTGAATGATTGAATACAGTTGACTATTTGGTCATATGTGGTTTTTAAGGTGAAATGTAGAAAAGAAGATATTAGGATTTCTGAGCATGCTGTGGTACACTGATAATCTCAGAACTGAGGAGTCTGAGGTAGGTGGTTCTCCATTAGCTTAAACCAGCTACAAAGTGAGTTCCAGGCCACCTAGGATTATACATCCAGACTATGTCTCAGAAGAAAACATAAAGTTGGGTTCAAAGCAATGATATGTGAAACATTAACTGAGTTGTTAAAACTCTTTATATCTTGTGACATTTCAGTATGACCTACGGTATAAATGTAGCTTTGTTCCTTCAGAAGGAGAAGCTTGAAGAACATATACTAATTAGCCTCTTAAATAACGACATGTACTGACACCATATTTTTAAATAGAGAAATATTAAGTATTATGTCTAGGCTGTGAAACCTCCACACCTCATAGATGAACCATAAAACTGGAAGTCATAATGCTGCACTCAATATTGAAGGGAGGCTGTGGACAGAAATCCTACTCCTCATATATGAAAATTATGGAGCACACAAGAAACTGTAATGGGGTACAGCATCCTCTGGTATGCCAGGGGAACAGTAAAATCAATGTTAATAAGATTAATACTTCTGAGACTTTGAGATTTATTATGCCCGAAAATTCCACATAGATCTTGTCACCAAGAGCCCTTAAGTTGGTGATGAAAGGGGCGCAGTTCTGTAATTTTTTTTTTTTTTTTTTTTTTTTTGGTTTTTTGAGACATGGGTTTCTCTGTGTAGCTTTACACCTTTCCTGGATCTCGCTCTGTAGACCAGGCTGGCCTTGAACTCACAAAGATCCGCCTGCCTCTGCCTCCTGAGTACTGGGATTAAAGGCGTGCGCCACCACCGCCCAGCCCTTAAAGTTGGCGGGAGAGTTTTATGTGTTCCTGCGGCTGGGAAACATTTAGGAGTACATCATATAAAAAAATCTCCAACCAAACTGCTTCTTTTTCATTGAGGATATATTAGATATTTGATTTGATTGAAGCTTGGGGAGCTGCCTAATCTGGATAGAGAAGTTGTTGTTATCATTTGTATTTTAACACATTGTAGATACTATTGATTAGTGGGTCACATTTTATCAACAAAGCAACTGGAAAGTTTGCCTGAATTTTTTTTTTCTGAGCATTCAGAAGTTTTAAAGTTGAAAAACTAGAGAAATAACATTATGTATCTTCTTGTCCATCAAAATTCTCGTGTGTGTGTGTGTGTGTGTGTGTGTGTGTGTGTGTGTGTGTGTGAGAGAGAGAGAGAGAGAGAGAGAGAGAGAGAGAGAGAGAGAGAGAGAGAGAAAATGTGTGTGTCTACATATATAGCCATAGCTTATGCTATCATGCTGGCCTCAAACTGACTATATTTTCCAAGAGTCTGGTCTTAAAATGTTGATTCTCTCACCTCCTCTTTTCTAATGTTTGGATCACAGACAGGTTCCACCAGGCTTGAAGCTTTCATCTTCTTCTTTTCTCATTCTGAGGCATATGTATTTTTTTAAATGTTCAGCAACGCTGGTTTGTCTAAACACTATATTCTCAGCCCTACAGCCTTGGCTTGACAATGAGTGTATAAACACTGAGTTGCCCCTTGATACTAGGTGTATAAACACTCAGCCTTGATTCTTTACACACTGTGTCCATGGACTCAGAAGTAGTAGTTTTAGAAAGAAATGAAATAGTATTACAGTTTTTATAGAGCATACCGCTGGGGTCTGGGGAGATGGCTCACTCAGTAAAGTGTTTACTTTGGAAGTATGGGGACTTGAACTTGATCCCCAGAATGCATGTTTATAAAAAAATCCACAAAAGGCAAGCATTGTGGTACATACTTGTAATCCCTGCACTGGGAAGGCAGAAGAGGAAGATCACTGGGATTCCCTGATCAGCCTAGCACAACTGACATGATTCCAAGCTAGTGAGAGACCCTTTTCTCAAAAGCAAACAAAAATGGCTGCAGAGATGGCGTGGTTGTTAAGAACACTTGTGGCTCTTTCAGAGGACCTAGCATTGATACTGTGCAGCTCAGCTCACTATCACCTGTAACTTCAGCTTCAGGGAATCCAGTGTCTTTTCTTGTCTCTGCAGACACCCACGTTTGTGTGCACACAGATAAACACACATACACATCATTTTTAAAAAGAATGTTTAAGACAAAACAACAACAACAACAAATGGATGGTGCCTGAGTACCAAAGGTCATCCTTTGCTTTCTGTACTCACAAGTGCACATGTACACTCTCACCCTCAAGAACACACACACACACACACACACACACACACACACACACATACACACACACAGGTGCATACACAGAGACATAAAAACATATTTGCACACCATACATACACACAAGCATTCCTTTGTACAGGAGGCTGAATTCTCAGTCTAATTTCATGTAAATTGCTGAGCTCAGCATTTCTTCCTAGGTTAGCATTTCCCATAACAATGGCAAATGATGCAATATTTAAATAGTCTTAATAGAATGATCTTTTGAACTTCTCTGGAGGTACTAATGTCCATTTTGTGAGTACTATACAGGAAAGAGAGATGAACCAGTGATGCTAATATATTGTATTTTCGTTTCCTCTTTTACCACTAATTATTTTTGGTTTTGAAATTTAATGTATTTTTAAAATTTCATAGATGAGTAATAAATTTATATAATTTCTAACTCACTTTCTTCCCCTTCCAAC
Source organism: Peromyscus leucopus (assembly GCF_004664715.2). Lineage (NCBI taxonomy): Eukaryota > Metazoa > Chordata > Mammalia > Rodentia > Cricetidae > Peromyscus > Peromyscus leucopus. The sequence continues at coordinate 22,056,202 of NC_051084.1, read as the reverse complement.
TCCTTTGGTGTCCCCCAATTTGCTCTCAGTTCGTAATTTCTCCTATAATTATTATTGTTACACATATACACACACACCCTACTGAGTCTATTTAGTGATGTCTGGTGTTGTGTAGCCTTTGCTTCCTGGATTGAAACATTCCATCCCACAAGAAAGCTCCTTAAGACAGGAAATAAACAAAACAAAACGAGCCTCAGGAAGTTCCTGAAACTAACCAGATCCACTAGGTGCCTCCCTCCAAAGGAATACACAGTAAAGACTATAAAGAGTCACCCTCAGACAAGACTAGCTGCCTGATAGTAGCAGAGAGAAACCCAGCAGCAGCAGAGACCAGTGAACTGCCTAGAAGAAACAAAGACCAGAAGAGCTGCTGGAAGAGGCTCAGACCAACTGAGTTACCTACAAAGAACACACTCCAACCTGTTCAGCTGCCTGTAGGTTGTGCAGTATGCTCCAAGTTTACAGTGTTTGTGAGCTGTCATCCATGCTGGGTGAGCCTTGATGAGTCAATTGCCTTTGAGTCTTTTTGTTGTTGTTGTTTAAGTAACACTTCATCCATATTCCTATAAGTAACCCCAATAAAACTTTTGGGTTCATGAAGTTGGACTTTGGTGATATCTATGCTTTGGTCTGTAGTTAGTTCCCCACCTTGAGTAGATGCTTGTTTTTTACACAACATGCATATGGACATGTGTTTAGAGCTGATTCTATGGGATGTGTAATCTATTAGTCTTGTCTCTGGAGAAAACTGATTCTCTCTCTCTTGGCATCTGTTGATTACTGGTAAGTAACTTTTATCTATGGGTGGTGTCTCATGAAATCCTCATCCATACTGGCAGATTGACTGGTGATGTCATTATGCAGGTCCTGTTTATATAGCATTCATATACATATATACTGAGATTTCATATATATATACATATATATGTATGCATGTATGTATGTGTATATATACTGAGATTTCATGGGTGAAGCTTCCCTGTTCAATCTAGCAACAGACAACCTGATCCTCAGGCATGTGCAATTTTCTGCCCTAACTTCTATGATGTTCCCTGAGCCTTAGGTAGGTAGAAATACTGCCTTGTAGATATACCTATTGGGGTTAGGGATTCCATGACCACTTACTCTCTGTATGTTGGCCAGTTGTGGATCTGTCATGGTCACCAGGCACTGTAAGAAGAAGATTCTTTGATGAGAGGTGAGAGTTACACTTAGCTGTGGTTATAAGGATTTGAGTATATAACCTGGGCAGAGGATAGAAGGAGCTCTGGTGAGCGATAGTGTGACACAGGTGTTATGAAGTGCGCAAAGGAAAAAGTCAGTTGTCACCAACTTGAGCTGGGGAAAGGGTAGAAGGGTGACACGGAAGGAGATGGGGAAAGAAAACATAAATGACACTATGTTATCCTTGAAAAAAACCGTAGAGAAACATAATCTTTCATAAGCTTAATTTGATATACATATATGCATATTTTAATTAAACTATATCGTGATAATGTTCTCCCGAGAGCCATAGACTACCTAACAAAACCCAAGTGCCAGACATGGGAAGCTTCCCTTCAAGTTGCTGGCCAGGGGTCCAAGAGAGTCCAAAAACTTTGGAGGCTATTGCCATTGCCCTGTGTTGAAGGCACAAGTTTATTGCTGAAAATACCACACATTTCAGACACAGGACTTAAAGGAATTGATCTGGAACTGACCAGGAAGGCTCCTCCCTGAGGACTAGCTCTTACAGTATGCAAATACGCTCTGAAAGATGCCAACAGAGAAAAGCAATCAATAGTCTTACTCAGCTGCAAAGACTATGAACCATGACAGTGGCCAGCCTGGCAAAATATCCCAATGGAGCACTAAGGGAACTTTTAGCCTGGGCTAACCAACAATCATCTAATTGGATGCAAGCTCTGATCCTGTGAGGAAGTACTTGCCTGATGCTGTAAACCTAGCCAAGCACCCAAAGCAAGGAAAGCTATAGTTCATACAAAAGAACCTAGTGTTGACATTTTCCTTGACCATCAAAATTCATGTGTGAATCTAAGTGAAATCATAGTCGAGGGAGAATATGGCTAATAAAGTATCATTGAGATCCAATGATGAATCTGAGGCTCACGTGAAAGAATGAGGGGCCCTGGTTAGCTTACAGACAACACCCATGCCTTAAAATACTCACAAAGCATGTCCCAGTACAACTGATACTCTCTTTCAGGGCAACGATGATGGCAGCTTTTGCTGTTCGATCAGGAAGGATGGTGTCATTTTTCTGTCAATGCTGGTGCTGCTTCTCAATGCAGTCTCCATGTGTGTGTTCACAAACACATTCTTTAGGGCTGAATTAAAATAGATGTGAGCTTCAGTACAGTTAAATGTATATATATTATAAGATGTCCATGCTTTTAGATTTCTAGTTGTTCCCACTAGCCAAAGTCTATGCTGTCGAAGCAGTTTGAGTCCCTGGTAACTTGACCTTATTTTAAATATAGGACATAGTTATCTGTTCCTGTGGAAATTATAAAAACACTCTTAAATGGAGCATATAAATCAGCTGCAGAGCCTTTCACTCCAGTGGGACAACAGGATAGAAGAGAAGTTGTTCCCTTATTTTGAAAATATATGAATAATCATAGCAGTATATCAGCTATCCACCCTGCATTAAGGGTGAGAGATTGATACTGATAGTAAGAGCTAAAAGATGGGATGATCTAAGTTGTGAACTGACTTTACACAATGCAAGCAAATGCAGTGATTGTATTCACTCCCAGATTCTCCCCAAAGATGTTCATCTCTCTGCATCCAGTCTGCAACACTTTGTTATCTGGTCCATGATTTCTGTATCTGGTTCTGTATCTAGTCTTTCTGCTTCAGTCTGACTCTTTACCACTAATATGTGATATTCTGTATTTGGTCCATGACTCTTTTATCTGGTTCATTGCTTTCTGCATGTATTCAACTCTCTGAATCAGTTCATGATGCTCACAATTGGTCAATGATTATCTCTGGTCTATGATTTTCTATAGCTGGCCCATGACTCTCTAAATTTGGTTCATGACTCTCTTCATCTGGTACCTGACTCGCTGCCTCTTTTCTGTGACTCCCTGAATCCAGTTACTATTATCAACCTGTTCTGCCATTTGGGGGCAGCTTACTGGGCTTAGATGTCAACCAGCTCTATACTCTTTGTCTGTGGGAAGTGATTTGTGATTAGCTAGCACCAGTACTCTTGGATTTGGGGTAAACGATCTTTCTCTTCCTGAACACTTAAGTGTGCCTGCTTTTTCAGGAGAAAACAAAAGACATACAAGAACAGAGACCAAATACATTTGTCATAATCTTTCTTCAGAACTGCTTTGCTATATTCTCCTCTTTGAAACAGTGGCTTGATGATCATTGAGACAAACCAAAATCAGCATAGATCAGAAAGTGAATAAGGTTAATTCAATTTTTTTGTTTTATTTTTTTTTAAATCAGTACTAATAATGTGGATTTAGTATAAAATGTTCTTAACTATTGTTTGCTGAGACCAGGGCCTGTAGAGGACTTACTATAAAGTTCATATAAAATATAAACCATAATTTTGAAGATGGAGATGTGTAGGTAATTTCAAAGTCATTTATCATGGTACTTCAGACGTTCCAATATAGCAAACTTGAAAATAGTTATTATCAGGACTTAATATTTGGTATTAGAAAACTAATTGGTATGTACTTACCTGGGGAATACTAGTTCTCCAACTCTCAGCACTTCTTAGTTGACTTGTAGTTGTTAGTGTAGGGCTGAGACCTCATAGGTTTTCCACCATCCATTTTGGTATGTCTACTGTTGTAAAGCTTGTTTGGCAGTCCTTTTTGTAAGACTTTATGGGTGTAGCTTCTAGGCCATTAATTTTAAAGAGGTCAAGGAAGAATCTATGGTAGGGTTTGGAAGGAGGAAAAAGAATGGAGAGATACTATATTATAATCTCTAAAAAAACAGAAAATTGATTTTTTAGAACCATCATTTATTATCATTAAATCTCTGACAAAGAAAAATGTAAATGGGTAGATTAATTATCTCCTCACATATGAAATAGATTTGTTTCTCTGTGAGCTCATTTTCAGTAAAGTACATGTATATAAATAAAACATGTAACAATAAACTTTAAGCTCAAGGAATCTAAGAAGATATCTTGATACTCATCTTTAGGATTAAAAACAGGGAGAGAATACAAAATACAAAATGAGTTTGAAAGTCTTAGTCACTAATGAAAAAAGTTTCATGGTCTTTAGTTAAGTATAAAATATGGGCAATTCCTGGTAGATCCTGCAGCATTCAGGATATTTGTATTTCATGTAGACTGAGGTGCCCCTGAATTCTTTCTGACTTAGAAATATTCCTAAAGAGTCCAGGTTTTGAATATGTTGGTGAACTGATCAGAGTACTTATAATTGACTTGGGTTTATATCATCCTTTCTTTTCTAATAAAAGATACCTGTACATACAAAAATTCTTATAAATCTTTCAAACTGATTGAAAAGCAAATATTCCTTGTTCAAATTTCATCAGTTTAGCTTAAAATAATATCTATGCACCAGTAGGCACAATTTGCTGTCTCCTTGAATATATTAACTATATTAGAAGGTAACCTAAAGTTGATGTCAAAATTCTAAGAGGGCACCTCAGGGAATATATAACCCATGTTCCATGGGGCACATCCAATGCAAAAACTGTAAAGTTACTTAAAACATCATGAGATATTTGGGTGATGAGTTTTGGAAATACTGGTGCTATTCACTGTGAACCTTGCACATGACAATATTATATTGCAATTTCAAAGTCAAGACATGCTGATATCCTGTGAGTTTCTTTCAGCATATTAAGGGAAGCACCCACAACTTTCTCATGATACAGCACAAGTGATGCAATATTAACTCTGTGATATTATAGATGATACTGGGAGTAAGGTTTCTAGCTGGTTCTCATAACTTCTCTGGTGGCCCTGAAAAGCTCTATTGTAACTATCAAGAGGAGGTACCTGTGGGTAAAGGACAGGGTGTAACTTCTAGCTCCCCAAAGTACCTTTTAGCTGCATTTTTAAATGTTAAATTTAAATGTCTTGGCCCTCAGTCAAATAGTTACAATTCAGTTGTTTCCACTAAGCAGCTTGAATGAGTTTGAACATAAACCTTTTTTTGATCAAGTGAAGAGGGAGCTCACTTCAACCATGCTCCAAGTACATAGACTCTCCCAACACAAACAATGAGAAATTAGTGTGTGATGGGCTAAGACAATAATGTTTGTTCATTTATTTTGTAGCATATTAATAATCTCACATGCAAGACCTAGAATTTTGAGTGATCCCATTAGTAATCTCATCATCATAACTAAAATAAACTATTTTGTTAAGTCTAATTTTTTTATTCATTGTGATCATGATGAAGTATCCCTAAGCCAGGCATGAAATAGCTTGACAGTAAACATGTCATGTAAAGATATTTTACAATTCCTATCTGTCTTTATGCATCTTGAAATGAAAAGGGTGAAACTAGAAAACAATCAGTCTGACTGAGTTAAAATAGACCCAGATCTGGAGTGGTGATACCTCCCTCAGTTCTTTGATGATTCCAGATCGTTTTACCTATCCTAGTAATTTTGTGTTTCCATGTGAAGCAGAAAACTGTTCTCCAAAATCTGTGAAGAACTGTGTTAGAATTTTGATGGCAATTGCATCTGTATATGTTTTTGGTAGGTCATTTTTACTATATTAATCCTACTGTCACATAAGCAGAGATGATCTTTCTATCTTCTGATATCTTCTTCAATTTCTTTCTTCAGTGTCTCAAACTTTTTATCTTGCAAGTATTTCACTTGCTTTATTAGAGTTACCTCAAGGTATTTTATATTTTTTGAGCTTATTATGAAGAATGCTGTTTCCCTGGTGTCTTTCTTAGTCCATTTGTCATTGGCATATAGGAAGGCTACTGTTTTTTTTTTTTTTTTTTGTGAGTTGATAATGTATCCTATTACTTGACAAAAAATGTTCTTCAGCTATAGGAGTTTCCTAGTGGAGTTTTTTTGGGGTCACTTATGTATACAATCATGTCATCTGTAAATAGAGATACTTTGACTTTTTCCTTTCCAATTTGTATATATTTAATCCCCTTCAGTCGTCTTACATATCTAGCTAAGACTTCAAATGCTATTATGAGTAGATATGCAGAGAGTGGACAACCTTGTCTTATTCCTGATTTCAGAGGAATTGCCTTGAGTTTCTCTATATTTCTCTATATGATATCGGCCATGAGCTTCCTATAAACTGCTTTTATTATACTAAGGTATGTCCCTTGTATCCATAATCTCTCCAAGACTTTAATCATTAAAGATTTTGGATTTTGTCCAAGGCCTTTTCTGCATCAAATGAGATAGCATGTGGGCTTTTTTTCCAGTTTTTTTATATGGTGGGTTACATGTGGTGATATATTGTGTACCCTAATAAACTTTGGCTGGAGATCAGAAAACAAAACAAACAACTAGATTAAACATAGAGGCCAGACATTGGTGACTCATACCTTTAATCCTAGCATTTGGGAGGCATATGAGTTCAAAGTCACCCTGGACTACCTGAGATTGACTCAGTCTAGGAGAGAAACACAGACAGGCAGTGATGGTACACATTTTTAATTCCAGTACTTGAGAATCACACACCTTTAATCCCAGCACTTGGGATCTCATGCCTTTGCTTGGGAAGCACAGCCTTTAATCACAGGAAGTGATGGCTGGGCAGAGAAAGGTATATAAGGCTCGAGGAAACAGGAACTAGAGAGGTTTTTATCAGGCTGAGTTAGTGAGGTAAGAGGTGGTAGCTGTGGCTTGTTCCTTTGTCTCTCTGATCTTTCAGTATTTACCACAATATCTGGCTCCGGGGGTTTTTAAGACAATTTAGAAAATCATGTTACAGTTACGTTTATTGGTTGGTTACATATTGAATCATCCCTGCATTTCTAGGATGAAACCTGCTTGATCATGGTGAATGATCTTTTTGATGTGTTCTTTAATTTAGTTTGCAAGTATTTTATTGAGTTTTTTGTTTGTTTGTTTGTTTTTTTGGTTTTTTGAGACAGGGTTTCTCTGTGTAGCTTTGCGCCTTTCCTGGAACTTGCTTTGGAGACCAGGCTGGCCTCGAACTCACAGAGATCCACCTGCCTCTGGCTCCTGAGTGCTGGGATTAAAGGCGTGCGCCACCACAGTCCGGCTGAGTATTTTTACATCTATGTTCATAAGGGGAATTGGTCTGTAATTCTCTTTCTTTGTTGGATATTTATGTGGTTTGGTATCAAGATACTGTGGACTTGGAAAATGAATTGGGCAATATTACTTCTGTTACAATTTTATGGAATAATTTGAAGAGTATTGGCATTAACTCTTCTTTAGAATTCTGGTAGAGTTCTGCACTAAAACCATCTGGCCCTGGGCTTTTTCTGTTTTGAAGACTGTTGATAACTGCCTCTATTTCACTAGGTGTTATAGGTCTGTCAATATTTATTTGACTTTGTTAGGTGGTATGTATCAAGAAAATTATCCATTTCTTTTATATTTTCCAATTTGGTGCAGTACAGGTTTTTTAAAGTATGTTCTTAAGATACTCTGGGTTTTCTTGGTGTCTATTGTTATGCTTCCCCCGCCCTTTATTATTAATTGTTAATTTGGATCTTCTCTCGATGTCTTCTAGTTAATTTGGCTAAGGGTCTACCAATCTTATTGATCGTCTCAAAGAGGCAACTCTCTGTTTCATTGATTCTTTGTATTGATTTTCAGTGTTTCTATTTTATTGATTTCAAGCATGAGTTTGATTGTTTCTTGCTGTCTACTTTATTTTCTTATGCGATTTCCTCTTTTTGTTCTAGAGTCATCAGGTGTACTGTTATTAGTACGAGATCTCTCCAATTTCTTTATGTAGGCACTTAGTGCTATGAACTTGCCTCTTAGAACCTCCTTCATACTGTCCCATAAGTTTGTTGTGTTTTCCCTTTCATTTGATTCTAGAAAGTTTTAAATTCCTTTCATAATTTCTGTCTGGACCCATATTTCATTAACTAATGAGGTGTTCAGTTTCCATGAGTTTGTAAATTTTCTATTATTGTATTAAGCTTTGATCTCTGGTAGTCAGATAGGATGCAGGGTGTTATTTCAGTTTTCTTGTATCTGTTGAGGTTTGCTTTGTGTCCAAGTATGTGGCAGTTTTAGAGAAAGTTCCATAAACTGCTGAAAAGAAGGTATATTCTTTTGTGTTTGGGTGAAATGTTCTGTAAATATCTGTTAGGTCCATTTAGTATAAGAAATCAATTAGCTTCAATATTTCTCTATTTTGTTTTTTAGTGAATAACCTGTCTATTGGCAAGAGTGGGGTATTGAAATCACCCACTATCAGTATGTGAGGGTCAATATGTGATTTAAGCTGTAGTAGTGTTTCTTGGATACCCTTATGTTTGATGCATAGATGTTAAGAATTGTAACATTCTTTTGGTGGATTTTTTTTTCTTTTGATGAGTATGTAGTGTCTTTCCCTAATTCTTCTGATTAGTTTTGGTTTGAAGTCTTTTGTCAGATATTAAAATGTCTTTGCTGGCTTGCTTCTAAGGTCCATTTGCTTGAAATGTTATTTTCCATCTTTTTTCTTGAGGTGATGTCTATCCTTGATGTTAAGGTGTATTTATTGGATGCAACAGAAGGATAGATCATGTTTTTACAGATGGATACTTTCTGTTAGTCTGTTTCTTTGGATTGTGGAATTGAGACCATTGATATTGAGAGATATCAATGTTGTTGGTGTTGTTGTTGTTGGTAGTGGTGGTGGCAGTGGTTGTGTGTGTGTGTGTGTGTGTGTGTGTGTGTGTGTGTGTGTGTGTGCACTTTCCCCCTTCTGATTTGCTGGCCTGGGATTATTTGTTCTTTGTATTTTCTTGCTTGTTCTTAATCTCTACAGGTTGAAGTTTTCTTGCTAGCATCTTCTGTAAGTCTGGATTTGTAGACAGATACTGCTTGAATTTGGTTTTCTCTTGGAATGTCTTTGTTTCTCCATTTACTGTGATTAAAAGTTTTGCTGGGTATAGTAAGTAGTCTTGGCTTACATCTGTGGTCTCTTAGAGTTTGTAGAATGTCTGTCCAGGCTCTTAAGCTTTTAGAGTCTCCATGGAGAAGTCAGGCATTATTTTAATAGGTCTGCCTTTATATGTTACTTTGTCTTTTTTTCCTTGAAGGTTTTAATATTGTTTGTTCATTCTGAATTGTTTGGTCTTTTTGATTTTCATGTGCCGAGGGAATTTTTTCTGGTCCAGTGTTATTTATGTACTGTATGCTTCTTGTACATCCATAGACACCTAATTCAGGTTGGAGAAATTTTCTTCTAGGATATTGACCTGGGTTTCCTCTCCTTCCTCTATTCCTATTATTCTTAGATTTGGTATTTTCATAAAGCCCCATATTTCCTGGATATTCTGTGTGAGGATTTGTTGAAATTTAACATTGTCATTGACAGAAGTAATCATTTCTTCTACTTGGTCTTCAATGCTTTAGATTCTCTCTTCCATCTATTGTATCCTGTTACTGAGGCTTGCCTCTGAGGTTCATGTTCTAGGTATTAAATTTTTCATTTCCATATTTCTCTCAGTTTGAGTTTTATTTTTTAATTGATTCTATATCTACTTTCAGACCCTGAACTGGTTTTATTCATGTCTTTTCACTGTATGTGATTTCATAGATCATATTAAATGGATTTATTCCTTTCCTTTTTAAAGACTTCTATCATATTCATAAAGACTAAGTTAAGGTCCCTGTCTTGTGCTTCAGTTATGTAGCATTTCCAGGGCCTACTGGAGTAGGGTTGCTGGGCTTTGGGTGGGGGTGGGGCACCTACTGTCCTGGCTGTTGTTGATTATGTTTTTACCCAAGTGTAAGCATCTGGGTTTGGGGAGATTGTAATTCTAAGTGCTGCTATCTGGTTTCATCTTTTCAGGGTGGGTGCTTTTTTTTTCTTAGTTTCTGTTACTCTCTGTTTTTTTCTCAGGAAAGTATAGGGGGCTATGTGTTCCCTGGCAGGGAATGCTTTTGGGATCCTGCTCGGTGTGGCCCCTGGGGTCTCCAAGTCAGAGGTATTTCTAGGTATTGGGAAGTGATATTTAGGAATGTGGATGGTCTAGAAAGTGGTGCTGACAGGGCCCACAGGAGGTATAAAAGTAGAGTGGTTAGTGTCTCTTAGTTCCCTGGTAAAGGGGGAAGAGAGTGAGGTGAGGCCACAGCAGGTAGTCTGCAGCAGAGCTGGGGATGAGACTGAGTGATCTGGTGTGGAGGAAAGAAGGGAGAATGAAGATCTGAGGCTTGCCTAAGGCTCTGCTGGCCTGCTTGCATCTCTGGCTGGTTTGCCATTTGGGTTCCCAGGGAATGCCTGCTTGAATTGGTGGTCTGAGACAGAGGGATGAGCAAGGAGGAAAGTTGGAGAAAATCTGCATGATCTGCCAAAGATGGGGGAAGAGAGAGAGGAGGCCAAAGCAGGTTGTTTGCTACAGAGCTGAGGTACTGGATTTGGAGAGGAAGAAGTGAAGATCTGCAATTAGCCTACCTGTTTTCCTGTTCTGTGTGCCCAAATGGTTCCCAAGTTACTCTTGTAAGATAGCTATTTGTTGTAACCCATTTGGTCTGAATATTCGAGGATCTTCACATTCCTGTCACATTCCTTGAGCTGTGCCTTATGTAAATGCTGAGTTAATGAAATGAATTAAATACTGCTGGCAAAAAACTGAGTTAAATATATATCACCAGATCTTGATAGTAAATAGTGTTAGGATTTTTTTTTTTTCAAAGTGGAATAACTCTTAGAGGAGCATTGTCAGCCCAGATGGGAAATTTTCATTAAAACTATATATGTGAATGAGTGCACAGACTTATATGAATTGTATATAATTTTAGGGAGATGGAGAATACTATGATTCTTTATAACTTTTCTAGACATCCTTACTGCTCTTTTGCCCTCCTTTTTCTGTGTTTGAGAGAGTGCAAGGGTGAATGCATGGGGAATGCTGTAGGAGAGAAAGGGAAGAGGGAAAATTATAAGTATATTATATATATTTAAAAGGGGAATTATTAGGAAAGAGTGGCAAAGACTTATTAGTGTGAGCATCAATGATTCCCAGGCCTCCTGTTTCTAGGTTTTACTGTGTGGTTTACTAACAACTTTGGATTTCAGCTGTCAATAGCTGTGAACAGTAACAAGCCGGCAGCAGCTTGATCCCAACCAACTAAGGGAGACACAATTTATAGTAGCAGGCTATTTTAGTAATAATACTGAGACTTTTGTGCAGTGAAGCTTTAAATTGGGTTAAGGGAAATGATTTCTCTCCTCTTTACTTTGCAATAACTATTAACTCAAACCACCAGTCCTTATTCTACAAGGAGAGAAAAGGGTCTTCTTCCATTTTGCTTTCTCAATGGGCTATATTTAAGAATAACGTTGGCAGTGGTGGTGTACACCTTTAATCCCAGCACTTGGGAGGCAGAGACAGGTAGGTCTCTGTGAGTTCTAGGCCAGCCTGGTCTACAAGGGAAGTTCTAGGACAGGCTCCAAAGCTACAGAGAAACCCTGTCTCAAAATAAACAAACAAACAAAAGAATAATGGTTTTTTTGCTAATGGTTATTACACACTAATCAGATACTTTAAAATGTTTCCCACCAGAAAAACAACAGCAAAAGCCCATAGGAAATATTCTGTTTGGTTAGTATAAAAAATTGTTTGAGGTACTCAAAGGAATAAATTATATTTTTAGTCAGTCCTCAGCAAGAGAAGTAGATTTGCATAATGGTAAACTCTCTTCATCAATCTGTTATTAAAATAAGTTATTATTCTAAACGATTAGATGAAGAAAATTGTATTTGTGTGTTTGCTTTTTAATTGTTTCCTAAAAAAAAAAAAAAAAAAAAAAAAAAAACTAGTTTGCAGAAGTCCTGGCTCAGACACAGATGCTTATGACGACATAGTTTATGCAGGAGAGGGGGAGATTTTTGACATGCAACTAGAGAACTCCCTTTTAGTTTCATGGCTCTGGAAATATGACAACATATTTTTATGGAAAAATTCTCACAAAATGCAACTATAATAACATGAAATTTTAGGATACAACATAACATATATATTGTGTACCAACAGACACAAGTAAAAATAATTGTTAAGTGTATACAAACGGCTATTTTGGGATAGGAATGTGATAGGACAAGTCAAAAATAAAGTTTAGAGAGTAAAAAAAGAAAAATGGGTCAGGGGTTAGGGCTGTAGCTCAGTGATAGAGGACTTCCCTGGAATGGTTGAGAGTGAGAGGATAGAGAGACAGAGAGAGAGAAGAAAGAGAGGAAGAAGAGAGAGAGAGAGAGAGAGAGAGAGAGAGAGAGAGAGAGAGAGAGAGTCCCACTAGTGGGTTGACAGTTACAATTGCTAAGTTTGTATACCTTATGGTATTGCAATCTCTTTGCATACATATCTGACAGAATGTTCTAGACACAGGGTGTATGCTATTTTTCTTCGAATTTAAAAATTTATCAGTTCATTTATAATTTTAAAATTTTAAATGTAATTTCCCTATTGTCAATTTGCCTTATATCCAATGATTTATTTTAGCTGCAAATATGTGACTGTAAACAGAAATGAACCAAATTTTAATTTATTTTTTAAACATTTTTCACTTTTAAAGGTTTTCAATATTTAATTTTTTCCCAAAACATGTAACATATTATTTTTTTTGAGATAAGATTTATTTCTTGCATTTGTAATGGTCTGCTATTTTCAAATATCCCTTTCATGTGGCAGACTCTTTGCCTGCCAGGGTAATATATTTCATAAACCAGACTACCTGCTAAGGGTGATATACCTCAACCACTGTATCTCTGGGACGCTTAGAAAAAGTCCTTACCTTAGTGAGGTCTGTTCATGGCAAGTATGTCTGTCATGAAAAGAAATAATCCCTCTTTATTTGGATATCCAGGGTCCCAGGCAGAACACAAAACTTGTAGGCTATCCTATTGGATAAGTCTCACTTAACCTACAACATTGCTTATGATAGGAAAGTGGAGTTTGGAAATTAGTCTGTGTCAATCTAAGAGTCTATACAGACACTAAAATGAGAAAATGAATATCCAGACCTGTGAGACATCTTGTGGGTAAAGGCACTTGCTCTGAACCAAGTGTAGGATACCCAGGGTTTACGCTGTTGGAACAATCAAGCTGACACCAGTAAGTTGCCTTTTGACCTCCGTACACAGACATGCACAATGATATAAGCACACACACACACACACTGAGTAAACAAACAAGCACATAAATAAATGTAATAAAAACCAAAGTTAAAGAAAATATCAAAATAGGTATTATTAATAAAAGCCAATTAAAAATATATGTGCATATGCTATATATTCTCACAGGCATGTCATGAAATGTTTATGTTAATTAAATTATAGATTTATTAAAGAAATGAAATCATGGCTCTTTAAGAGTACACAGAGTTGAATTCCGTTGGGGTTTAAGAAGAGGGAGAGATGGAGAGAGATGGAAAACCAGAGGAGTGGGATTATGTTTGGAGTATTCTATATTGTTTGTTTAACAGAAATTATCACCATAGTAGACTGCCTTCTATATTAATATGTTATTTAATTTTCTCAGACACTACCTCCCCTTTTCTGGTCTGTTTTAAAACTGTTTGCCTAAAATTTTCTTCTAAACTCTGCATAACATTACAGTTTGCTAATTTTTAATAAAAAATGTTTTTGCTATCTAAACACAGATGTGGTCATTTCTTTTTCATTAAAAAGAAGTAAAATCAACTATTTCATAAATCACCCTATTGATGATCTAATTTCTCACAGAAGACAAGGAAGAGATGGGATTTTCTGTGTTGTGGCTGATTTTCTGATGTGTCATGGAAGTTATAATTGAATTTTCCTAGGAGAGGGGGAGCGACTTTCTCATTAATACAAAATTGCAGTTAGTCGTTCTTATGGAAGCAGCTGCCTATCCCATGCTCTCACTATCTGTCTTGCTCACATGTGACAGTTGAGTCAAATGACTCTTCACATTGTTGTATCACAACTGTTGTGTCATCACTCTTTTTCTGGGGTTGTGGACAAATGTCTACTTTTCCAGGTGAAGCACTCGAGACAGAGTTCACCAGCGTGCCCACCAGGTCCACCTTGGGGAGCCAGGGAGATTGTAGGTCTTTCAGAGCCTAGGGGAGGACTTGGGTACTTACAGGGCTGTGGCTGAGGTATTAGGATATTTACCTTTACTCTACCCACTACTGTATCTTCTGAACTTCATTGGCGAAGTTTAATTTGACTTGAGTAAATACTTTGCAGCATAAATGTGTTTGTTCAAAATGTGACTCTGGCTAGAGCTCACCATTTCACTAGTTTCTACAAGTCTAAAAATTAGTGTGAAGGTATCTTATAACAATGTGTTAGAAATACACCCAGTTTCAGAGTAAGTTTCTTCATAGCACCCTTCTGTGAGACATGCAGGATTATACAAACCTTGAGTGTTAACTTTTGTCTCCAGATGAACGCCTGAGTGTTTTGTTGTGCCCCGCCCCGAATGGACCACAGATGTGAAAGCATTGGTTTTAGAAGTTGTGTTTGGGGAGAGGGATTAGGTAGAAAAGGAAAAACAAGTTAAAGAGAAAGGGGGCGGCGGTGAACAGAGCTAAAGACATTATTTTTGCCTGGTCAATAATATTGTCACTGAACATAAGCGCTGGACTTCCTAATCCTGTTTAATTGAAACAGTACAAACAACCACACAAAAGAGCAGAGACCCACCAGACAGGCGAAGAGGACAGGGCATAATAAAGCCCTCAGCAGCACGGACAGTGGGATGTCGATTTGTCTTTGGGGCCCGCAGCACCTGCCACTAATTGGTGCAAAGCATTCAGCAGCCTCCTGGCTGATCACATCCAACTGTCTCCTGTATAAGCCTAGAGGAGCAGGAGAGCTGATTGCTGCTGCTGCTTTTCAGCCAGCTGATCAACGTGCTGAGCTAATAGCCACAGATAGAGGGCATGCAGATCCCTGCTAGCAGCTTGGAGTTAGTTCCTCCTGGCACCTGAGGCAGTTGACATGCTCCTCCGAACATGGAGGGGGAGGATGGGATGCCTCCTCGGTTAATAGGTTAAGGGATTTTGTTTTATTGTGTTTTATTCTTCTCCAGTAACGTTTGTGTGTGTGTGTGTGTGTGCGTGTGTGTGTGATGAAATGAACATGGATATTAATGCTTCATCATAAATAGGAGCATAATTTGTGAATGAATCATCTTGAGACAGGAGTGAGCGAGCCAGCACTGGTGGTCTGTAGCAGGATGTGCAGGAGCGATCTTGGCACGGGGAGTTACTGCATGAGCTCGCGTCGACTAAAGAAGAAACTTTCAATGGCAAGTAAGTTCCTGGTTCCCATCTTTTTCATACTCTCTTGAGTTTAAGACAGCAGTAAGCTCCGTAGGACAAGGGAAGCTTGTTTTGACCTGATGTTTCTCTGTTAGGACACCATTCTCTCACGTTTGTTCGGAGTATACAGGAGTGGTAGCCAAAGACTTACTTTCTGGAAATTGTTTGTCCCCTTTACTTCCTGGTGGCTGAGTCCTCTTACGATTTCTCTTGAGATGCCAATGTCATATGAATGCTTTTTTGAATTAAATTATAACTGCTTCATTTGGCTTAAAAAAAAAAAAAAAGCCTAAATTGCTTTCTCTACTTATCTCCCTCTGAAAGTGTAAAACCGGGCATGCTGTGTTTTATGTGCACCAATACCAGTGTTTACTTTTGTGAGTGAAGTTGCTAGAGGTATTAATTTGTAAGCGACCTGATATAGTGAATGGTGAGCAACGCTGTCCTGTCTGCTGGTCTGTTGTATTGTGGCTCTAGATGATGTGACTATCACTTCTTTAGTGCACAGGAAAATATGTTACTTTTGGAAAGTGTCTGGGAATGAAAGACTTGTAGGGCTTGGATCTATGCTGATGTTTTCCTAGTAATACAAAAGTAGTCCTATAGGGTCTCAACAACTTTCCTACTTTACAGACATTTTTTGGGTGGGGAAATGGGCCTCGAGTAACTAGTTTCAGGCTTGGTCTCCTGAGACTCTAATGTGTGTGCCCTGTACACAAAGGCTATCAGTATGTAATGAAATTGTAGCACAGATCTGCAGACCCTGGGTTCACTAAAATGCAGTGTATCCTGGGGAGTTAACTCCCGTCATGCTTACAGAAAAGGGCTGGTTGTCATGAATAGAAACCAAATGCTTAAGTCGTGTTGTTACTTAACTTTAGAGAAGGGGTTCAATTGTTTTTCCGGGCAGGCATATTTTAAGCATAGAATGTTGCCTCTAGTTTGTTTGGTCTATGGGCAGGCTTTTTATAAAGATGTTAATGCTTCTCTGCAAGTTGCCTCTGCTTTCCGTTCCTTTATTTTGTTCTCAGTGGTTGAGTTTGAGTCACAGTTTATCTGCACCTGAGAGTCTTCAAGTTTCAGCAACTTGATGCCTCTGCCTCTGGACCTCTTCTCCTGTGAGAGAAAAGTGCAGTTCAATGGGTGCTCAATTCCACTGAGAGGTGACCTCTTCAACCCCAGCTGGTGCTCAGCATCCATCCCTAGAGCCCTAACACAAAAGTTACCCCTAAGCACTAACCTCAAAGGGACATGAACAGGTCTGAGCGTGAGACTCACTTATGGACTGTCCAGTAGGAAATGATGGAGTGACTGTGAACACTGCATATGAAGAGATTTACATAAAATCTTTATGAGACATTCTTAACTTGATGATATGATAGTGAATAATTGATGAGATTAGTAAGCATGAGAATTATAAAATCAGTTTAAGATAAGTGAATTTAAAGGGAAATACATTGTATTTCTCAATATTTGCACATTTAAATTTTGAATAATGATCCTTCTTTAATCCAGTATTTGCAAGCAGGCAGGCAAGCAAACTTCTGCCTTGACTAGCACTGTCAGAAGTTCCAGGTTTTGTTGATTTATTAATTATTCCTCTCTGCTACCACCAGGTCATGGGGTCTTTTATTTCACGAATAAAAATGAGTCTGTTTTATAAAAGGAAAATTAAAAAACCCAGGTGTGACCAATTTATAAGTTTTGAGGATCTGCTGCCCTGTGCTGTAAAAGGGAAGACATGGTCCTACAAGAGCCTTTTATTCCTGAATTCATGGTGTAAAAAATGACAGAGCCCTCTCATGAACCAATACTTACCCCAACATTAAATACTGGAGACCTTTGTCTTTAAAAGACACTTACATTTTATTGCCTTCCTAACATTGCATAGAAATACATGGTTTTGAGTACATTCAAATCGTTAGCAATAATAATCTAAACAGAAAGACTGCATTCTTTTTAAATTCATATTTTATTTGTGTTGATTTTTGAAGTGTGTGCATATGTTAGCTGACATGCCCATTCAATGCTCCCACACCTTTGGAGGTTTGAGGACAATGTATAGAGAAGTCTGTTCCTTCATTCTCCCATGTGGTAGGAGAGGGTAGGTATGTGACTCATGTTATCAGTCTTGGCTGTAAGTGCCTCTACCTGCTGAGCCGTCTTTTAGGAGCTCACATTACATCTTAATGAAGAGGTATGCTGTCTAAAGAGCCTACTTTATTTGTGAATTCGTGTTAATTGATTAATTGTAGATTTGGGATTATAGTCATGATTGTTGCTGTTTTGGTTTTTATTATTTTGGTATTTGTTTTTCTTTTATAATTTTCTTAAGGAATTATCCTTCCTTTTAGGATCCTTAATTTGTTAAAAAAAATTATGTGACACCACATCCTGGTGGTTTTTACACATAAAATGATAGTGTAAAATTATGTCATTGGAATTATCAGTGCAGTTAAAAGTAACTTTCCAAAAACCGCTTTCCACGCTCTCTACCAAAGCTTAGGTGTGGGTGACACCTGCTTCCTTGCAGGAGCAGGTTTGTGTGTATTGTCACTTTATAAAGTTGCAGATGGGACTGAAAACTAAAGATGACTTGTGGGGCTTTGTGTACTGTTTTCCTGGTCCCGTGATGCTGAGCTGCATGCAAAATATTAGAAACAACGGTGGGAATTCATCGAGACCCTTAGTGGATTTTGAGAAAGAAGAGTAACTATGAATAATTACAGCAGGATCATATTCTCCCTAAAGCCACAGGTTCAAATCCCTTGAAACTGAGCTGAGAAGAAATATTCACTTACATCCAATCCTAGGGTCACTGAGATTAGAGTGGCAACAAGGAAGGTGAATATACAAAGAAATTAAAATGCAGTCCTTCCTTCCTCGGGGTTGATCTTGAAGGTGAGCAGGAGCAGCCTTGTCTGTGGCTGCATCACAACGATGTGTCAGATGACGTAACAGAATTGGATGAAGGTGAAAGCAAATGTTAGTTGGTCTTAGTCTGAAGAAGAGTCAGAGACTGATGTACCAGGTGGACACACACACAGGCACACAAGCGTGTGTATTCACATGTGCACCCATACACATCCAAAGAGATACACATACACATGTACATGCACATGCATGCACACAGAGCTCTGTTCACAAGACCACAAAAAGGCATGCTTGTTCATTGTGTATACATACAGACATGTGTACACACACCAAGTGCCATTTAAATAAGAAACACGTGAGCTTCAGATAATGCTCCAAGGACAATAATTATTTTCCTTAGGACTTCAGCATATCCCTTCCACGTTGTCCTTCAAGTATTTTCATTTCCAATTCAGCTTTCAGTATTGTTATCAGCAAGGACATTAAGTAGGAAGTGTGTGGACTGTCAGTGTTAAATAATCTAAAATCCAGTTTTGGCATTCTTGTTTTCACTCAGTGTGCTGTGTGTGTGTGTGTGTGTGCGCGCGCGCGCCAATAACAGCAGCAAAACTTCTGCCTTAAGATAAATTTCTACCTGAGCACACAAATGGAAAGGTTTTTCTCTTTTCTCACCAGCAGTTTGAAGGATGTGTTCAGCCATAAATATGAGATCATGGCTACTGATCCCACAAATGCATAAGGCACAAGTAGTCATTATTTCAGGAAACTACAGAAAATAAAGCACTTCTCTCCTTCAGGCTGGTAAATGGAAAATTCAAAGCTTGTTTATTGTGTTTCTTGATGGGCAAGGAATTGACAGGAGGCGTCACTTCTGTGTGGCTTTTAGAGAGTAAGCATTCTCAGGCCACGGCAGGTGCAGAGCTCCTACCACTTTGGAAGGACACTCATTCCCATGGCCAGTAAAAGGGCGGGTTCGGGCAGAATTAAGCACTGTTTCCTGAATGGGGGAGGACAGTGCTGAGGGATGAAGTACATCATTCAGCTGGACCCGGCTAGTGAATGCCTGCTCTGTGTCTTCACAGAAGTGTCAGAATGGGCCTTTTTCTGCTTCTGCACCACTGAATCCTTATGGGGACGCAAATTGTTTATCCAAGGACAGTGACTTCCTTTTTGCTTTGCAATTTAATGGACTGGTTTCTTCAACTTTGCATACATCACTGGAATCCAGAGAAGGGTCTTTAGAACTGGACGAGAGTTTCTGTTGCTTTTGAACTCAACATTTCAGCTGAGGGACAGACCATCGCAGACATGTCTCAAAAACTGACAAGTACACAGGAGGAGCTACCCAAATACTCACAAACAAAAAGGAAGGGAAGGGGTACCACAGTAAGGCGAGAGACAGAGTGAAAGGTGAGCTCAAAGGAGGAGTGCAGGGAGACTCACATGCATTGTGAGAGAAGATTAAAAATTGAGTGAAGGGTGGTTGAGAAGGAAGGGATATAGACAGACAAACCTGGACAGAGATATACGTACAGAAATTGACTCACAGGAATAGAGACTGCTGAATGACTAATAGAAAACAAAACAAAATCCCAGTGTGCTGGGTTAGTGCTTGTCAACTATAGATCACAGAACTGAGAAAGTAGAAACAAGTAGATCTTGAGTTGAGGCTAGCCTTGGCTATGTGTGAAGGTCATTTCTCAAACAAATCCCAATATAACATAACATAATACCATACATGGGGAGATAAAGACAGTACATGAGAAACAGAGACCAAGGAAAGGGGGACTGAGGTAGATGGAAGGAAAAGAGAGAAGATGAAGAAAAAGTCTGCATTCAAAGGTCGGGGTACAGTGTGCATAGGTAAGGGGTGGGGGGGTGGATGAAATAGTCTTCTTATTTCCATAGGTGGAATTATAGAGAGAGATTGTTATGGGAGATAATGTGCACCCTGGAGTGACCGAACTCGATCTAGTCTCCAGGCCCTGGCAGCCATGTGCACGTTGTGTGACTTCTCCAAGCATTACTTTATAATTGTAAAGAGACACAGAAATTACATAGAACCCTGCCTATGCAAGCCATCTGATCCAGGGCCTGGAGTCAAGAATGGTCTGAACAAATGGAGACTGTTAGGTGGCATTATCACCATCATCACTATCAATATAACTGTTATCTTAATTATCATCAAGGCCATCTTTACCATCACCATCCTCTAGGATGAATTCATAAAAGCAGGAGCACTGAAATCAGAGCTAAAGCCAAATCTTTCACTTCCTCCTCATTCTGCCTGTACTACTGTACAGCATTTAGTACTGATCAGCTAGTTACTTCACTTATAAAACCCAGGTATGAGCGGTGACCTCTTGTTATTTCTTTGGGACTTTAATTTGGGACTTAAAGAAAGTGTATTAGCAAGTCCACTGAAATATTTAATAAAGAGATATGTTTTTGCTCTGAATATTGTTTTCTAAGCTGAAATGCAATTTTGTTGTTTAATATGAAATATTGCAGTATGGCAGTTTGCTTCCTCCTTCCGGGTTCCAGATGATGTTCTATTAATGGGCAGAAATATTGGAACCGGTGTTTCCCTGTGGTCCAGCCCACTTATTAAAGAAGCAATTGGCATTACAATAGTTTGCTTATAACCATGTGTTATTATGGAAGAAAGGGAATAGGAATTTGGAAAATGGGTTATTTTTATAGTAACAACAATAAAAAAAAGGACTATTGGCAGTTAAAGTAGATAAATGTAAAGAGTCAGAGAATGTTTGTAATAGAGAAGATAAAACTTGGGCATATTTTGATTTTGAAGACATGGGAGGAAATAAAGAGTATGTCTGGTTTATAAATGAAAATGTGCACAATACAAGGAAAAAAGCAACACCAAGCTCTAGGTAGAAAGTAACAGATAGACTCAAATTCTAAAATGCAGGTTTATTTCCTAGACCTTACAATCCTAAATATTTCAGTACTGATCTATCTCCACTAAACAAATCATTTCTCATGCAGACAGGAACACATGTGAAGAGACTCAGAATATTTGCAAGGGTTTTGTTTGAATGGTTTTTCTCTACTTTCTTTGATGTGTTCTAGAGTCCGTTTGCTAAATGTAAAAGATAATATTGTAAGTGTCCACTCTATGCCAGGAACTGTGCAGAGAGCTTTGACACTGTCATCCACTTAGCATCTGCAAGAAAAGTTATGTAAACCAGGTGTCCTCTCATGACTGATTTCATATCTGAAAATCTCTACATCCAATATGTGGTGACGGGATGAAACAACATTGTAATCTATCAGATACTTCAAACATGGATGCATGCTCTCTTGAAGTTCTAGGATTTGATTTTTTTTTTTTTGAAAAATAGCAAAATTTCTATATTTTAGGCATTGTCCCAAGATTCATTGAGAAATATTCATTTGAATCATATTGAATTCTGAATATGTCACATAAGTTTCTATGTGGATTCAAGAGTCAGGGTTAGGACTAGAATGAAGTTCAACAAAGTGTCAGATACTATACTTCATTACATTCCAAAATAACATTTAAAATGATAGTAGCATCAGTGGGAAACAGTGACATTGTGTGCTTCAGAAGGTACTAAGATTCTGTTTTAATGTTTATAGCACACAGTACATGCCTAGTAAGCTGGTGCCATTTAGGTGTTGATTTATTTTTCTCTTCAATTTTGTATATGTGTGTTTGAGTGTATGTTTGTATATCTGTGTGTAGGTGTGAATATCCTCAGAAGTCAGAAGAAGGTGCTAGATTCCATAGAACTGGAGTCACAAGTGGTTGTTAGCTTCCCAACATGGATGCTATAAACAAAACTCCATCGCTGGGCAGTGGTGGCACATGCCTTTAATCCTAGCACTCGGGAGGTAGAGGCAGGCGGATCTCTGTGAGTTCAAGGCCAGCCTGGTCTCCAAAGCAAGTTCCAGGAAAGGCGCAAAGCTACACAGAGAAACCCTGCCTCGAAAAACAAAACAAAACAAACAAACAAACAAAAAAACTCCATTGCAAGAGCACCAAGCAGGCTTAACCTCTGAGCTGTCTCTCCAGCCCCTTGTACTCTTAATTTTTATATACAGATATGTATCTGTCTGTCTGTCATCTATCTACCTATCTGTCTGTTTGTCTGTCTGACTGTCTATCTGACTGTCTGTCTATCTATCATCTATCTATCTATCTATCTATCTATCTATCTATATTGCCTTACTTGATTTAATTAAAACACTCGGTATCCTTTATTCCCTATGCCATCTCTGCAGTTTTCAACTTAATCCTATTTTCAAACATGGGGATACTATGAATTTCAATCATGCTAATCTGCAAATACATCATTATACTAATTTTCTCATCAGTGGACCTTTTGTGGTTCCTTTTTAAACACCTAATTTATTATTATTATTTGGAGGGGGAAGCATTCCATCTATGCTTTAAACAATTTCCTCCTCTTCAGAAATACATAAATTCCATTTTTTTTCTGGAATAGCAGCCATGATTTTAATAATATAAGCACACAGACTTAGGACTTACAGCAGCTCGTTAACTGTGACTGAGGATCTGAGTTCAGTTTTCCACCAGAACTACAGCCCCTAGGAGGAGACAGTGGAACACTGGCTCAGGCAGCTTTGCTACCACAGGATGGGATGGGGCTATCTTGAACTCTTCGATACCAGAGGATAAGTGAATCTCACCTCATCTGTAACTTACTTTCAGATGCGAGGGGAATTCAGCTCAATTGAGTTCTTCTCATACTGAGTGTATCCATTAACAGAGACTTAAAGCCATGAAGTCAGTGGGTGTCAAGCCTAAGCCTGCCTGCTTAACTATTTTTAAGTTTTACAGGATTGAGGTGAAGGTGCACTTGGTGGGTATGGTGAATGACCCTGCAAAAACATGTTAGGGTGATATCTGGGGGCTCAGTGAACCATTTGATTCTGGTGCTAAATGGACAATGATTCTAGACTGTCTACATTCAATAAGCAAACACTACTGTACAAAGAAATAATTCCCCCCAAGACAAAGCAAATATGGGAATATATGAATAGATGCATGAATAGGTGGATGGATAAAATAGAGAAATGTTTGCTAGATAGCTAGACTGGTTGTTGATAGTTGAAGGTAATAGAAGGTAGATTACAGATGGACAGATGGATGGTAGATTATAAATCATAGATATAGATAAGTACAAGTCATATACAAAGGCCGAGAATTCCTGAGACCTGTAATCTTCAAGCTAGAGGTTCAGGAAAGCGGATGGTACATTTTGGTCCATGTCCACATCTAAATGCCGGAAACCCATTTCCCAGCTTGAAAATAAGCCTAGAGAGAGATTTGTTCTTCACTCAATCTGTTCCATTCAGGCCTTCAATAAACTGGGTAAGGAATGTGCACACTGAAGCAAGCAATCTGCTTTACATTCTGAAATGTCCCCACAGATGCACCGATGGATCACCACAAATGAATAGTGATGACCCAACTATCTGGGCATCTCACACCCTGTGGGCACGTGGAAAGATTCATCATGTTACCCTATGAAAATGGATTGCCACTGGTTCCTCTGTAGAAGAGCTAAGTTTTAGAAAATCCACTTCCGAAATAATCCTTGTGATTCTATGTCTGGGGTTGGTAGAATGATGGTTACAGTTAATCTCTTAGTGTTGGTAGAAAAAGGCTTACATGTTACCCAAATCTCTGTGTGTTGCAAAGATACCCTCTTCTCCTCCCTTTGGCTAGGGGAAACAGTTTTCCTTAGAGTTCTTCCCGCCCTGGCTCTGTTATCTGGTCCATATGGAGCCATAAAGGAAATTCAAGAGTACCCAGGGATTTTGTTGCTCAGGTCATTGGTTCCATAGCCTACCAACCTTCTTTCTAGTCTTCAAAGATGTTTTATGCGTTGCATTTGCTGTTGTGTACCAGAGTTTATCAGTCGTGACAAGAACAATGTAAGGGAATGGAACTACTGCAACACGGTAGAGTCAAGGCTTTCTGACTCACTCTGTGGGATAGTTCTCCCTGCTTTGCAGAAATCTCCAAAGCCTCTGTAGTGGTGGCAGGGGAATGAATTTGGAGGCAAGGCAGTGATCCAAGCAAGAGAAGGTGACACCTGGAAGGTGCTTGCAACAGAGGACATTAGGAGTACTTGTTTTGTTGCTGTTGTTCTCTTTTGATTTGGCTTTTGGCTGTTGCCTGTTTTATTTTGTTTTGTTGTTGTTGTTGTTGTTATTGTTCTGAGTATATTTTTGTCAAGCTACCAGTGTATGTTGATGATTTTTCTATGTAGGACACAAGACAGAAGAAGCATATGAAAACACCAAAACAGCATTTCAGCCTCCTCTCTCCTCTTAGAAATAATATATAGAACAAATCCATGTTCATCTGTCAAATATTTATTATTTGTTAAGCTTTCAAAGCTGAACTGGTGAGTGGACTTGCTAATACACACTCTGTAGGTAGGAGTGATGGAAAAACCCCAGCAAGGTCGCTCAGCTGCTTCTCACGTGTGCTTCTCTAGCTCTCAGGAGATGTCACTCCCAACTCCAAGAGAGGCTGAGTTATAATTTTGCTGTATACCAGATTTGGGGGAAAAAAGGTGACTTTTTATCAAGAGAAAGGAGTCTTTGTCAGTAGACACAAGAAGAAGAAAAAAAAAATATGGTGGAGGGTCTCAGACAGTGAACAGTGTTTGTAAACAAGTAGGTGTTTGTAGATGTAACCAACCGTCTTATTAAATAAGAAACACAGAACCAATGCAAAGAAGAAAGCCAAGAGATCAGAGCTAAGAGCCTTACTGCCTGCTGCAGCTAGCCTCTTGAGCCAAGTAGGTCTCCGAAAAAGGACCTACTTCCTGTGTGTTTGTCTTTATATAGTCTTTCTGTTCTGCCTTCTCATTGGTTGTAAACCCAAACACATGACTTCCCTGTCACTGCCTGTATGTACAGCCCTCCAGGTCTTCTATGGTATTGAGATTAAAGGCATGTGTCTCCAATGCTGGCTGTATCCTTGAACACACAGAGATCTACCTAGCTCTGTCTACTAAGTGCTGGGATTAAAGGCGTGCGCTGCCGTCACCGCCGCTGCTGCCATGCTTTTGCTATGGCTCTAATAGCTCTGACCCCCAGGCAACTTTATTTATTAACATACAATTAAAATCACATTTCAGTACAAATAAAATACCACCATATTTCCCATTTTTTATTTTAATAAAAAGAAAAAAAGAAAAAGGTTATAACTAACAAAAGAAAAACTATATACAAAAGTACAATAACTATATACAATATATACAAGTAATAAACACCTAAACAATGTCTAGTCCATTTGTATTTGACAAATTCAGAGAAAATAATTCCATTATCTATCCTATTTTGGTAAGTCCAAAATATACCTAATTCACTTTTCATCCTGACTAGTCTTCAACTATAACTAACTAATCTTCAACTATAAGTAATCTTCAACTCCCTCAGAGACCCAAGAAGGAAATAATATTAGCTAACAAAAATAAAAACAGGAAGTGCATGCAAGCAACTTCCAAAAAATTTGTGAGTTGACAGAAACAGCCAGCAGCCTGGACAGTCACCTGAGGTTTCTCCGCAGTATTGGGGCATCATCTTTAGCCTATAGGCTCAGTGTATCTGACAAACTCATTTGTGAAGTAGGATATACACAAGGTCAACAGTTCAACCTCACATTGGGTGAGAGCAGTCTATGTACCAGAAACACCTGAATTCCACTAGTGTCATGTCATGATTCAGGATTTTAAATTCTGGAAATTGTTTATGGTTTTTTAATTCAGCTGTCCATTCTTCTTGGCTAGGTATATATGGCTTCATCTCAGCATCCCGTTCTTCTCCACACCCCTCTACTAAATGCCAGTCTACTATTGAAAGGCGTGAGCTTAGTTACTCTTCAAGAATAAGTGTTTCAGCTGCTGTTCCATTGCACATCAGAAGCCATCAGCCCACTGCCTGTTCAGCTGTCTTCGAAGAAAAGGGCACTGTACCTTTTCTGGATTGTGAAGGCCACTTCAGGGATGGTGCCATATTGTCCTGGCCTTAGAAGATGCCTTTTGATAAAGCCATAACAACACTTGTTTTGGCAAGAATCAGTAGTCCTTTCTTTCATGTTCTGTCTGTCCATTTTGTCCTGTTGATTCAAGGATACTTTGTTGTCCAGTGGCTCACTTTTGCCACAATGAAAGTTAACTCCGTATGCAGTTTCTTCAATGCCCATATTTTTTCTGAAGTAGATTGGTACTGCCAGAAACTGACATGTCTCAAAAAAGAAAAAATTCTAAGTTATTAAAACATTTTAATTGCCATATTCTGTAGATCTCTGAAGGCTTTGAAGATGACCTGTCTATCTAAAATATATCTGTTCAATTTTTAAAACATATCTAATATGACTACAAGTTCTATTGTAATGTCTAACTACTAACTTTTATTTCTTTATATCCTAATAGTTGGTAATAATAACATTCAAGGGTCAGAAAATTGCATTACATTGTTAAATGAATGGTATAAGTACAATTAGAAATATACATATAGCATTTTCTAACAATATCAATTTTAATATATATAATTTATATACAATATAAAACAATCCAATCCAATGTAAAGTATTTAAAACTAGTAATTGTCTTTTTCTTCTTTTCTTTCTTTCTCTTTTTTTTAAACAAGAACCTTAAATCTAATCTCCTTTGCTTAGCCTTTTTCCTAACCCTTTCAACAACTTGTAACCAACCCTCCTAAACAATGAAAATTATCCCAGACCCAAAACCCATTAAAAAGACCCCCCCAAAAAAATAAAAAAAAAAAAAACACCCGCCCCACACCACCTCTTTGGGAATGTGGGCGTTGTATTCTTAAAATTGCTTCCTGCTGGGTATTGGCGAAGTTATCTTTATCCTGAAAGAAAAATTTTAGGTTAATTGTCAAATTCTAGGAAAGATAATTATATCCTTCATTATCCAGTCTGTGTATAATGCCAAAGTTCAGGGTTTATCTCAAGTTCTTATTCAAGTAGTCTTTGAGACTAGATCATCTCAGCTAGTCATCTCAAAACTGCTCTGAGCACCTTGTAGTTCAAAGCTGATCTGTAGATGATGTTTGTCAGCTTAGTGATATTATTATTGTCCACGTGGAATTGTTGTTGTTGTGGGTCCCATCTTCTTTCTGGAGACTTCAGTTGACATTAGCCCTGGCCGTGATTTCCTGCAGAAAAATGATAAGAGACTCGAACATAAAGACATATATATGCAGCTAATTGAAGCCTATTTTTTTAGAATTAGTTAGTACTCTATATGACCATTCATATCTTAACAAAGTTTACAATGTGTATATATATATATATATATATATATATATATATATATATATATTAATCTTGTAAATTTTGATATAAAATTTATACTTTAAGAAAAGTTTAAAGAATCAAAATAGAATCAAGGAGTTGAGATTAGTAATAGTCCCTTAATTAATTCCACCATAGGTGTTTCTTTTACTGTATTTCATTTTTGTGGTTTATTTGTGGTTTAGCTTTTTTTTAAATTAAATTATATGTATTTATTTTACATACCAACTACAGTTGTCCCTCCTTCCTATCCTCCTGCTCCCTCCCCCCCACCTCCTTTGTACCCACCCCCATCCACTCCTTAGAAAGGGTAAGGCCTCCCATGGGAGTCGATATAGCATGGCATATCGAGTCCAGGCAGAACTAAGCTGCCATCAAGGCTGAGCTAGGCATCCCACCATAGGGAATAGGTTCCAAAAAAACAGCTCATGGCCCAGGGACAGATCTTGGTCGCACTGCTAGGGCCCTCAGACCAAGCTACACAACTGTGCTCCACATGCAGAGAGCCTAGGTTGGTCCCATGCAGGCTCCCTAGCTGTCGTCCTAGAGTCCATAAGCTCCCAGGAGCTCAGGTCAGCTGTCTTTTTGGGTTTCTCAGTCATGATCTTGACTCCCTTGGCTTATAAAATTACTCTTCCCTCTCCTCACCAGGACTCCTGTAGCTCTACCCAATGCTTGGCTGTGGACTTTAATTCCCATCCTGAGATGAATAATTAGAAGATAACAATTATTTCAAGTTAAGCAAAGGATTTAATTTTCAAATTTGCTTTTCAAATAAATTTTAAAAAATGGGTTAATTATAGCACTCACTCCATGATCCAGGACACATCATTATGGAAGAAGGGGTAGAACAAGATGGGAGAAATACGCTGTTTCATCGTTCTTTAGAGACAGGGTCTCTTTTTTATGGAGGTTTGACTCTCCTGGAACTCCCTCTGTAGACCAGGCTGGCCTCACACCCACAGAGATCCACCTACCTCTGCCTCCCAAGGGCTGGGATTAAAGGTGTGCACTATCACGCCCAGCTGCTGTGAATATTTGGTTTGAACCTAAGAATATGAGAACTCATTGCTAGTGAATTATACAACAGCAATTTTTGTCATTTCAGCCCTCTATTTGTTGCTTAAGTTATACACATCTGTAAAGGCACACAGGCACATGCACTCCCACATACATATGTACATACCCATATACATACACACATACATACTCACACAGGTGTGCATGCCCATACAGGTTTGCTAACACACTTATCTATGCTGCAGTTCAATTTAATACTGACGGTAAATGTTGAGACCTTAACAGGAAGAAGGGATAATCTCTTCTACTGCTCATGAGGAAACTCCCTATCTTGCAGCATTGTAGAAAGTCATGGGGTTATAATTTAATTAGACACAAAACAGAAACAAATTTTAGATAATCTTAACAGTGCATGTAGTGATTTATTGTTGTAGACAAATCAAAGGGATGTTTGTAACTATTATGAAATACCTTGCTTGTCAAGCCAATTTTCAGTTATGAAGTTTTCACAGCTACCCACTCCACTGAAAGAGATTGTGTTGCCTTGGAGGGAAAATCAGCAGATATTTTAGGGGTATCCCATATGACTTCCTACTGTGAGAGATGAAGGTCAATCTCGTGGATACAAATGCCTTTCCTGGCAGTCTCATGTAGGAAGTGACTGATTGCAAAGGGACCTTGACTCTATTAAGAATCAGATTCCTAAATCTGAATTCATCTTCAAATTCAATGAACCATCAGTTAATTATTAAAGCAGTTTCAATACTTGTATTGAGATATCATTTCCAGCTTCACAGCATTTTTTGCTCCTCCTCATGTCAGTACCAGCAGAGATCATCACTGCTAACTTAAGGAAGACTGTATGTATGTCTTGACTTGCATTACATGATATTGCTGACTGTTCCCAAGATTCAAGTTCCTCTACATCCCTACAGCTTTCAGCTCTTTATATTGCCTTTATTTATTATTACATTGTTTTAAATTTTCATTTCTCAATGCATGTTAGAGGTCCTTGTATTTGCTTCTTTTATCTTATTCGGGTTTGTGTCTTATGTGTACGTATCCCTAGATACGTTGGCCGATAATGGTTCTCTTCCCTAATACTTCGGCGGCATCTCAGCCACTGTGAAAATGTTAATTTGTGCCTTTAGTTGTGAGCTGGGATTATATCTGTAACATTTCTAAGTTTATTCCAGAAAAGTGTAAAGTTAAGCTGTGGAATCTTTTTCATTCTGGCTTCCTCGTGTTCTCCTTTTCATATCTTTTTTATACTAATAGACAACTACATAAAATTCCAGACTCAGAAACTGTATGTTGCCCTTTATTTCCTCCTCTTGCCTTATACTCATTTCAGGTGCCCTGTTTACCCTGTTATTCAGTCCTTAATAACTTATGTAAAGTTCCTGTTCTTTCCTTTTGATCTGCAAATCCCTCACTGGACCCCATGAACCTGTTTTCTCCTAACCTATTCTGACCTTCATTTCCCCTTTCTCTTCTGTTTTATTTCTTTTTTTCCCAGAATGCTATGAATACCATCATGTTATTGTTTTATTTTCTTATTTTATTTATCCAGAATCTCCTGTGGCTACACTCTCTACCTAATCAAATTCATTAGAAAACAAAGAGTAAGGAATTGTATAGGTCTAAGTCCCACAAGTACAGACCTAGCTTGTTTTCCATACTGCTGGATTTAAAGCTTACACATCTTGTGGACATGTAGATTTTCAATGGTTTCCTTGGTTGGCTAAACCTGTTCTGAAAAATCATCTTGGTTAATAACATGAGCCTGTCTGAGCCCACATCACTGAGGCATACATTCTAATGGAAACTGTAATGTGGCTTTTCCCAGGGATGGAAAAAAAATCATATAGTATTCACTCCAGATAGGACAAGGCAGATGAAAGGAAGGATTGTGTCCAAATCCAGATCCAGGAAGCAATGAGTTTATTGACATGACTTACAGGAGGATGGGGACTCAACTACATGCAGTTACACCACCAAGAAATCCCCTGGGCAATTTATATGCAGCTAACAGGATCTCATCAAGGTCATAATCCATGAGCTCCCACAATGCACATGAGGCTCATGAACCAGCCCCCTCCCTATGAGAATGTGACTGGATCTCCTAAAAGATACCTGAGGGAAATCACATCTGATCTGATTCAAGTCATCAGTAGTCATGTCCGACCCAGAGGGAAACAGCTATCCAAGAGAAACTGAGAGTCTACTAAATTCAGGTTTGAATTGTCGATGTTTATGACCTGGAGGTACATCCTTGAGTTTTATATTAGGAACCTCTACAACTAATTTTCCTTTCAGAATTACATTCATCTTATTGCAAAGGTTCGAGTATACTGATTTCATTTTAATCTGATTACTTTCTAAAAAGTCTCCCTGATTATAGTGACCTGTTGACTATTCAAAAGTACAATGTTCAGTGACTCTGTATCTGGATAGTTGATGTAGTTTCTCTTGGTACCGCCTTCTACTCTAGTCAGTTAGCATGTAATAAATTTTGTAGTAAGTTTTCTATTTTTTAGAGCACACACTATGTCCTAGCATTTGCTGTACTTTGGAGAAAATTTTGTGTCTTAATGTGAAGCATGTTTTGTAGAGGTACTGGATGTCATATTCTATAGGGATCTCTTACATTCTTTTGGTTTATGAGACTAGTTAAATTTCCTTGTTGAGTTTTATTTAATTTATTGACTCACTGATGATTATGTGATATTGAAGTTACCCGCAATTGTTGTGTTTAGACACCAATATTCTTTTATGTCCAGTAGTGCTTATTTTATGACATTGTGTTAAATTTATTTACAATTGTGATATCTTCTTGACAGAGTGTTCCTTTTATTAATGTGTTGTAGTTTTCTTTATTCTTTTCTAAATAATGTGGCTCAAGTTATCCTGTGTTGGATATCAATATACTTATGTTGATATCTTTTGGGTTGCATTGGCTTGGAAGGTAATTTTCCTTTCAGCCTGGGTATAAATTTTTATTGGAAGATGAAATCTTTGATGTTAACTCATTTAGAAATATCTCTCTCTCTCTCTCTCCCCCCCCTCTCTCTCTCTCTGTGTGTATTTGTCTCTATCTCTCTATCTCTATCTACTACATACCCCCCCACATATATGTATATATCCTCTTTTTTTTTTTTTTTTTTTTTTTTTTTTTTTTTTTTTTTTTTTTTTGGTTTTTCGAGACAGGGTTTCTCTGCGTAGCTTTGCGCCTTTCCTGGAACTCGCTCTGTAGACCAGGCTGGCCTCGAACTCACAGAGATCCGCCTGGCTCTGCCTCCTGAGTGCTGGGATTAAAGGCGTGCGCCAGCACCGCCTGGCAATATATATCCTCTTTTACCAATGCTCTTGTTCTCATTCTTGTTTTCTCATTGTGAGCCTTGAGCCTTAGGCTTCCCTCACAAGGACATGTGCTCTGCAACTGATATTTTACAGCAGCCTATGAGCCACTAATTTTAGAAGTCAGTCTTCCAGTTAGAAAGGCAAAATTTAGTACAAAAGAGATGCCACTACATGACAGTTATTACTTCACATCAATTCTAATGTAATAACATTAGGTATGCTTCACCAACCTTACTCAATATTAGAGCTGCATTTTTCTGTTATAAATCTAGCTCTAGGTGTAGATATGGAGAGATAAGAGGCTTTACACAGACTCACTGAGAAACATTGATGTCTATAATGATTCTAAGCATGTGTGGACCCCTAAGGTAAGGTGTCTCTATTTTATAGTGCTTATTAAGAAGGACCTTTTAACAATACTTACGATAATACTTAAAATGTATACAAATTGCTCCTGGGTCTTGCAGAGACTCAAATTGAGAACACTGAGTGCATTTCAACCCATAAAATAGGTAATAACATTTGAGTGAGAAAATATAATCTATACATGTCTAATATTAAACATCAAATTCACTGAAACCCAGATCAGATTTTGCTAGAGAAAGTTCTCAAAGGAAAAAAAAAACTATACTTGATGCTTAGATGCCACTAATGATTCCTTGATAATAAAAACAAGCATTAAGAGTATACCTGTGCCAGGCGGTGGTGATGCACGCCTTTAATATCAGCACTCAGGAGGCAGAATCAGGTGGACCTCTGTGAGTTCGAGGCCAGCCTGGGCTACAGAGTGAGTTCCAGGAAAGGCGCAAAGCTACACAGAGAAACCCTGTCTAGGGGGGGAAAAAGAGTATACCTGCATATGTGAATAGAGGGGATGGAATCAATTGGAGTCAGTTGTGATTTTGAGTTATCAACATTTTGTTGACCATACTGGCATTGTATCAATACAGTGAAGAAGAAAATGTAAATACATCTTGCCATAAGATCTCTTTTATTTGTATGGAATGGCATCTAAAGGGTTGTCCACAAGCACTCCAAGCAGTAATTCCAATAATAGTTAGTTTTCTTTATACATTTCACCACCATAGTGTTCTCTATGCTTATGTACATTGATATTATTAATATAGACTTATTGAATAATTGGCACTTTAGGATATTTTAAACCAATTTTAGATGTTCAAATGATACAATGACCAATATTATCTTAGGAAATATGGAAAGTGAAAAGATGATCTGGTATGAAAAACAAAAGCAAAACACACACACACACACACACACACACACACACACACACACATTGATTGGACTGGGATATCTTTGTAGGTAAGGTGCTTGCTGTCCAAGCATGATAGTCTAAGCATGATTCCTATCACCCACCTGAAGTGTCAAATGTGGTGGCACATGCCTATACTGCCTATACTGCCAGGCTGGGGCAGAGGATGCAACAGGACCCTAGGAGTTTCAATGAGAGACTCTGTCTCAAAAATGAAGGTAGAGAGAGATGGTAGAAGACACCTAGTGTTGACCTTTGGTTCCTTTACCTGCATGCCTGGGTATGTGCATCTGCCCCTTACACAAATCTAACATACATTTCAGTTATTTATTTCTATAATAAATCCAGTTAGCAAACAACTTTAAAACTCCCCTGGCATGTGGGATAGCTGAGCTGACATCTCTGTGACTAGTCTCAATCACTTCGGAGAGCTATCTTTCCCTTGAGTGATTTACCCTGTACTTGACTAAGACTCTGAGCCTGTTTGGGTATTTCCTTTACGTAGAATATTATGGTATAGATTTTATGTTAAATTAAAAAGCAAGAGGGTTGGTGCCCAGTCTTATTGTACCTTGTAATGCACTGTTCAGTTCATATGCCTAGGAGGCCTGCTCTTTTGTGAAGTTGTGAAGAGAAAGGAAGAAGCAGTGGACCTGGGGCAGAGGGGAGATGTGGGGAGTGGGAACTGGGAGGAGTAGAGGGAGGGGAGGCTGTGGTTGAATGTGTCATATGATGAAAAAATAATAAATGAAAGAGAAAAGAAAAAATTTAAAAAAGTAGATGACCCCAGACACCTTTGATGCCAATGGTGTGGCCGAACCGAGGCTGAGTGGGGAAGCATGATAAAGGCAACATGATCCAGTGACAGACAGGTTTAGGGAAGTGATGGACTTTGACTGTTTGCCTTATGTTAAAATCAGAAATATATCTCCAGTTCCCTCAAAAGTACTCTCCTTAATAGAAAATTGGGAAATATATGTCGGGGATACTTGTGTTAGTTTCAGTGTGGGGCAAAGAAGCTGAGAAGTAAAAGGACAAATCGTGTTGGGAGTCAGATGGGTAGATGAGAAAAACGTCCCCTCATACAAATGCATCCCAATGACCATCTACCTTACAGAGCAGCGTCTTCTCTGGGTATCCCCTGTGACCCAAGAGATAACAGACTGAGAAGCTAAGTCAAAGTGGTTATTCTAGTTGCTGAAGAGACTAGAGGATGTGGGGGGAGTTAACATGGATCGCTACTCAGAGTGACAGGATGGTGAAAGTCACTTTCAAGGAGAGAAAACCAAAAGAAAATGAAATGTCTTCTTCACTGTGGCTCTGGGACCAGATTCTCGAGTGGAATGGTAGATTGGTTTCTAGTGTTAGAATGAGGAAGCCTTGGCTACAGTTTCTTTGGGGGATGAACTTGGTGTAAATGACAAGAACTTTTTCATTGAGAAAGAGAAATTGATTGTGAGACTTGCCAGATGTCAAATCTATTCCTTCTGTTTTCCTCAGCCATGATTCCAGTTTAGTTCTGTCTATATCCCTAATTGTAAAGGAAAATATCTTATGTTTCCACTGTTCGTGGATACAGTGATTAAGAATTGACATTGGTCATTCAAGCATGGGATGTACTTGAATCAGATCTGATGTTTCCCCTCTACAGAGTGATGGAGACCTAGGACTGAGATCAAACAGTCAAGCACAGGGTGTGTTTTTTCCCTTTAGAATTCTGTACAGGAAGAGACAGGCACAGGTTAATTTTATGTGTGAGGCTAACAATCCAGAATTTTTCAAAGGAATCAATACTCCTGAAACCTTGTTTCTTCTCCATTTTAGACCAGTTTTGAAAACAGGACCATAAAGGATGTCAAATCACTTATATTTGTGTTGATCTTTGACCAATTATAGTGAACAGTTGGGAGATTTTTGTTTTGAAGGCTAAGGGTGCTGGGGAGTCAGCATTCTTCAGAGAATGCAGACAAAAAGGAAATACAGGCCACTTATCACACATGTGTTAGAGGAGACTTCTTGGCTGTTTCAGAAACAGTGTCTCAGAATTGTGCTAGCTTTGCAAGCTTATTGGAGGCTAAAAACATCTTAGGTGAGAGAGATGGTTTTATGGAAGAAAATTATTATATATCTTTATTCATGTATTCATTTAGAGGTAGAGAACCCAGTGGAATAATAGGAAAGAGATATTGAAAAAAGTTCCTGTGAACCAGGGGGAAAAAGAAAGAATTTTCAAAGTTAGTTTTCTGAGCACAAGACATTTACAAGCCATTATTTCCCAAAGGGGATAGAGCAGCAATAGTTCTTTATATGGTTGAATGGTCCTTAATTTGCTTCAACTTCCTGCTTCTTTCTTTGGTTTTTCTTGCTCTGTGTCTTCACTTCATATGATTTGGGGGTCATACTGAGGAACTGACAAGTTATTCTCTGAACTCTCCTGTCTTGGTTAGGATTATCCCAAGACAATCATGTGGCAGATGAGAAGAGATGGCCGGGGTGAAGTTCTAGGCAGAGACCCTAAGTGATGCTCACATAATTCCATCCTATTCAGCTTCTGATTCTCTTAAGACTAAAGTCAGTATTTCATAGGGGTACAAGCAAAACAACCAGCAGATACATTGCACAGCATCTTTTTACTGGTTTATACAAACAGAGATCTATTATCTTTCCTTTCTGTTCCCTGCTACACTTTAGTGATAACATTAGTGCTTTCTGTATGAAATTCCTCTTCGCATCTCTAGCTGTGGTTTACATAGATTGGCAAGAGATATCTGCACCCCACACTCCTACATGAGTAGACATAGGAACGGGATTATGAATCAGAAAGTGTGTGACTGGTCAGCATAGTGAATGTGTCCCAATCATGCTAACTAGAGCCAGTGTGTGCCATGTCTCAGATTTTGACGTAGTTCTCAAAGTATATGATCCTTTTACTATCAGAGTATGAGCATATACATTGATATATACCAAATTTACTATAAAGCTGAGTGTTTTTTCTGGGTGATTATCTACTCCAAATCTTCCCTTTGGGAATTAAATGTATTAGATAGGATGCAGCCAATGTCTGTGCTACATACTCAAATTTTGACGTGTGCATGCTACAAAATTTTGCTGAATTTTGTTCTTAGCCACGCATAAAAAATGAGTCTGAATTCATCACTTTAGACATAGTCTTTTTCCAAACCTGCAGAGGCTTCCTGAGTAATTAGGGATAGATGAGTGTGGTCTGAAGAAGCAGTGTGGTGATGCACGTCTTTAATAGCAGTACTTGGGAGATAGAGACAGGACGATCTCTGGGATTTCTAGAAAGCCTTGACAATATAGTTTCATACTAGCCAGGGCTGCATAGTATGACCTTGCCTCAGACAAGCAGATAAACTGTTTCCCAACAGGAATCCACCTGGGACAATTCTGGAGATGGCTATAAACATTCCCAGGAAACTGAGCAACTGAAATGTCTTCCCACGGTGGGCCCAATTATATCACACCATGGTGTGGCTTATCAATTTTAATAAGTGAACATTGAAGTGACTTGGAAAAGTTCGTCTCAAAGGGACTTGCCAACTAAGACACCACAAACCATTATGACAGTTACAGATTCTCTGTAAACAATTAAAAGTATGTGTTTTGATTAGTTACTACTTGTTCATATTACTATATTACATATATATTTATTGACAATGTTTCTACTTGGATGATATCATCGAACAGTAATAATAAAGCTCAGCATCATTAGCCTGAATTAAAGATACAAAATCTGGGGGTACAGAATACCATAAAGTGAAACACACCAATATTAAATTATGTAGTCAGAGATAATCCAGGTGTATTTGTCTGCAAAATACCTAAATTTGACTGGATCATAACATTTGATCACACATTCCAGTTGGATCCTTATATTTACTTTACATGGATGATGTTACCACTTTTTTTTTTATCACAGATGATTTAAAAGTGTATTTGAACCATTTAGAAATGTATTTCCCTTCTGTGTGGCAATTACAAATTACTTTGAGTAGCATGCTTTCAGTAAGGTTTCTCCTGTCTGGATGTAAACACATGGGAACCAATGTTGACACAGATGAAGGAAGGATTCCTGTGTCGAGGTATTTCCTGTGTTTAATATTCTTTCACAGAGACATAACACTTGCAGAGGGATATATGTACAGAAGCCAATGATGAGATAATTTGTGAGTTTTCATAATTATGAAGATTTAGAAAATGGATATCTGATAGCTAAAATATAGAAAAACAAAATTTCTTTGAAAGAAATTGAACTTTTTTTATTTAAAAATATATTTCTCACATGACAATTAGAGTATTTGGCCATCCTATCACCAGAGTAGGTCAGTTCGGGCTTTCTCTCGACCATTGCCAGTAGTCTATTGTGGGGATATCTTTGTGGATTTCTATGGACCTCTCTAGCACTTTGCTTCTTCCTATTCTCATGTGGTCTTCATTTACCATTGTCTTTTATTCCTTGTTCTCCCTCTCTGTTCTTGATCCAACTGGGATCTCCCACTCCGCTAAGCTCTCTTTACCTCAACCCTTGCCCTTCATTACCCTAACTCACCTCCAGGTTGTTCATGTAGATCTCATCCATTTCTCTGTCACTGGGCGATCCCTGTGTCTTTCTTGGGGTCCTGTTTTCTAGGTAGCCTCCCTGGGGTTGTGAGTAGCAGCCCACCCATCCAATGACTGAGAGAACCAGATGCAGAGATCCACGGCTAGGTCCCAGGTGGAGCCCTAGGAGTCCAATTGGCGAGAAAGAGGAGGGTTTGTATGAGCGAGAATTGTTGAAACCAAGGTTGGAAAAAGCACAGGGACAAATAGCCAAATGAATGGAAACACAGGAACTATGAACCAATAGCTGAGAAGCCCCCAACTGGATCAGGCCCTCTGGATAAGTGAGACAGTTGATTAGCTTGATCTATTTGGGAGGCATCCAGGCAGTGGGACCAGGTCCTGTACTCAGTGCATGAGTTGGCTGTTTGAAACCTGGGGCTTATACAGGGACACTTGGCTCAGCCTGGAAGGAGGGGACTGGACCTGCCTGGACTGAATCTACTAAGTTGAACTCAATCCTCAGGGGAGTCTTTGCCCTGGAGGAGATGGGAATGGGGGATGGGCTGGCGGAAAGGTGGGAGGGGGGAGGGGGAGAACAAGGAAATCTGTGGCTGATATGTAAAATTAAATTAAATTATAAAATAAATAAATAAATAAAATTCTGCATCTATTTTAATATATATATTTCTCCTGAGATTACTCATTCATACTATATTTTTTAAAAATATATTTATTTCTTTATTTATATTACATCTCAGCTGCAGTTTCCCTTCCCTCCTCTTCTCCTACTCCCCCGCACCCCCCATAAACCCTTTGTTCCCACCCCCCAATACACTCTCCTTCTGTTTGCCATGGTAAGTCTCTCATGATTATCAACAAAACATGGCATATCAAGTTGTAGCAAGACGAAGCACCTCCCACCATGCATTAACTGAGGGAAATGGATGCAGACCTTCTGTTATATTACATTTATAGAAAGAATATGTTACCACAAATTCTCCACAAGAATTACTTGACTGATTCGAATTTTGTTAGATGTGAGCTGTATTTGCAACTTTGTAGCAGCAGAATTTCTGCAATTTATAGAAAATTAGCTTCTATTAAATAAAAATATGTTTTGATTATAAATGTACCTTTTTTTCTGACAGGAGTGATAATGACACATTCAAAATATAGTAGGCTCCTTCTGTAGTTAGTTGTTTGCATGGGTATAATCCTGGTGAATTAGAATTCTTGACATTTGTATTTGGTGTAGATCCCACATGTATCACACTATAAACTATTGATGGTGCTTACTTAAGAGACTTAGCATGGTAAGCAGGAGTCTGAGGTAGCTTATTTTGTCATAGATATGCAGGATTAGGTGTCTTTTTCCTTAAGACTTTAAGTTAAGGCTATTTTCTTAAGAATCTTCAATATTTAGGTTTTTTAAATCTAGCTTTGGATTTAGCTGCAGATAAGAAATTTGTATCTTAGCTTGTGGTGTTTCTGTGACTAGGCATTTACCTCCAAACAGCTTGTTTTCCTTTATTAAAGGATAATTCATGTTCTGAATTTTCTTTCCTCTGATATTGCCTACTCAACTTATAGGTATGAAAAGGACATTTATTTCTTCTCACCTCCATCCTGGTGCCTTGTGTTCCTTTCCACAGTTAGATATTTGGTGGTATTTTCCAGAAATACCCTTCTTCAAATGTTTCCAAGAATGCCTTGATATAAAATGTCTCCCTTCTTGCATGCATGCTGATTATGCACAGAATCTTAGTTTATTCATGAAGAGTGCCATGACTAATATACTTGAAGACCCATTCCCAAGGGATATAATTCTAGTCTCACATCTCTTTTTCAGGGCCAACAGCTCTCTGGTTTCCAAACATTACAGAATTTGTTATAGATACTTGACCCACAGCTAGCTTAAGCTGAGATCTCACCATTTTGCAGATATCTCTGTTTTTATTAGGTCCCTTAATAATGACTTCCTGTTGTACATAGGCTATAGAAACTAACTCAGGATCTCTTCCTTGATTTTGTTCTCTATGGAAAGGCTTTCCTAAAGGTGACAAGTCTTCCCTAGAACAAAATCACTGACAAGGAATTTAAATGCATAAGAGTAGCCATTATTTAAGGACTCATGTTATTTGATAGACACATTTTAATTTTGTTGAATTCAAATAAAATATAGAAAAGCACTAAACAGTTTAGAGCTGCTTATGATAGCAAGGGCAAACATTTCTCATGTATTTGGGATGCTGCATTGCAGTTTTCAGTTGCATAGCAGAAAAAGTACTGTCCAGTTTAACAATAAATGGGTTTTCTCTGGTAGTGTTAGTCCCTGAGATTAGTGAGGGGTTTTGTAAATGAGGCTCATGCATACACATGCTACAGAACAGCCACAGGGGTCTGTGTAGCAAGAACAAAAGAGCAATGATGATGGCCGAGTCCCTCTAGCTGAAACACTGGATCCACTAATTTTTTCTCAGTCTTGGTCATTATACACAATTCAAAGTACTCTTAATGAGAGTAGAGTTTATTTATTGCCTGACTACACTCTGCAATATCTAGCTTTTAGCTAAGAGAAGTCAGACTTCTGGATTCATAGTCCAGACAGAGGATCACACAGAGGGTGAGAATCAGTGTGCATTTATCAACGTAATGGGAAATAAATGCCAGGGATGTTGACACAAAACAAAGCAAACAGAAACCCATTACCTACACCTAAGCGCATTTATGACAGAATGCTGGCCCTCTTGCTGCCAATCAGACAGAAGAGCATATCAAGCGTGTGGATGTATCCTCAATCCTCAAGGTTGAACTCTTAACCTTGCAGCAGTGAAGTTTGGGGTGTATGATGTGTAACATGATAGTTATCATTCCTAGTCTCTGTCTGTAGAAAAGCACAATGGGTTCCTTTTTCTTGTCTTATGTAGCTCTTCTACTTAAAATCATGTTAGGGTTTTCATCTGTCTTTGTGTGTGTGTGTGTGTGTGTGTGTGTGTGTGTGTGTGTGTGTGTGCGCACACACGTGAGAGAGAGGCAGACAGAGAGAGAGAGACAGAGACAGAGAGGAAGACAGAGAGACAGAGAGAATGCCCAGGAACATATGTGTGTACCTGGAGGCCAAAGGTCAAAAGTCAAAGGTCAATCTTAGGTATCCTTCCTTA
The DNA here is from genome assembly GCF_004664715.2 of Peromyscus leucopus. NCBI lineage: Eukaryota > Metazoa > Chordata > Mammalia > Rodentia > Cricetidae > Peromyscus > Peromyscus leucopus. The sequence continues at coordinate 22,015,152 of NC_051084.1, read as the reverse complement.
AGTATCTCACTACCCTGGAACTCTCCATGTATGCTGGAAAGGCTGCTCAGTGAACCAGAAGAATGCATGTGTCATTATAAGAGGGCCACCATACCTGACCTTTTACCATGGAATCTGTGGGGTTAATGCAGATCATTATGCCTACAAAGCAAGCACCTTCCTGACCCAACTGTATCCCCAGTCTCTAGAAAATTCTTTATCTCTTGAGCTAAAATTAATATACATGAAGGTATGAGAAATCTTTCAAAATAGCAATGATATCAGAGTCTCTTAAAACTTAGGGCAGGGTAGACTCAAGTATCCCTGTGGGTCATGCCAATCACATCATCAAAGTGTCTTCTTCATACTGATTTGGGACTAGGTATATAAATGTAATATAAGTAAAATATTAGTACATTATTTCTTATTACAAAAGAGATATGATTTAAGACATATATTTTATCTGAAATTATGGAGAGGATTTATATTTATTTTAATCATTAATAAGAAATCCAAACTGACTAGAGAAGCAGAAAGAAATAACGAAATTTTAAAAACACTTTTAACTCTATTTGTGTGAAATAGAGAGAAATCCAGCATGTATATGTATTAGTACAGTATTGAGGTTAGAGGACAATTTGCGGATTCCAGGATGTATCAACTCTTAAGCCTTGGTGGCAGCTGTCCGTTCCTATAGAGTCCAAAGGCCTAGGGAGAGAACTCCCTTGGAATTATATGATTGAAATGATTGTAGCATATAAATTATTCTAATTTCAAGGGGATTTGGTAGTATTTCACAGTGATTTCCCTACCAAAAGCTGTTCCAAAATTAGAGAAAAAAGTATAAACCAGAAATTAAGGTATAAATAATATGAAACCTGATTTTACATACTTTATACGTGCAAACAAGAATACTTTTTCAGGTTTCCTCAATCAGTGATGCTGGTATACAGCTAGAGGACAAGGTTTGATATCATTTATTCAGAAAAGATTATACTTCTACAAACTGTTCAAGGGTTTTGAGACTGATATTTAACAAGACCTCCATAATCTCAAAATTCATGAATAATGTAACAGAGACTCACAACCAGCCTTTGCCTGCCAAAGGTAGCCATTTGATATCTATAGAGACAAGAGAATCCATCACCTACCACAGACATAGATTTCTAGGATAGATGCATTACTGTCATGTCACTAATAAAAATACAACATTTGCATTAGTAATCTCTTTACCTGCAAGAAGATTTCTGCAAATCAATCAAGTGTATCCCCACATTGCATGAGGCAATTTTGACATTTCTGATGTCTTACGTATTGCTCAGTGGCTTGGCATTGTCTTCTGATGCAGGCTGTGTTCACGGTGCACAACTGACTTCGTATTTCCAACAGTATCGGATGCTGAGAAGAACGAGTGTCCTGCACTACTACCTAACACACTTGGAAGGCTCTCTAGGGCACCTTCGTCTCCACTTTGCTTCTTTGCAGGGGCATGCTTCTGCATAGAACTGTAAGTTCTTAGTTGAGCGAACAGCTGAAGAAGGCCATTTACAAGTCAGAAGAGCACAAGAGGATGGAGAAGTAGTTAGGTTTGTGAAAGATAAAAAAGATAGAGGTTCTTGGTGACACATCCCCACTCTTGTTGTTACGTCATAAAGCAGCCAATACCCTCTGTGACCTGCATCAGTCTCTGGGTGCTTCAGCAGCCCGATGAGTACCTGCTGCAAGGTCAGCTGACTGCCCTTTGTTGAATCTGTGGGTCTCGAGCTCCAGTTCAGGGGTGATGCTTCCCATGCACCATCCATGTGGCATGAAATAAACTTTCATCAGAAGAAGGTTCCTCTGATAGTGGAGGCCACAAATGGCAAAGCTAGAGTTGTAGTAATATTTCCAAATCCTCTCAGGGTATTTATCATGCTTAATCAGGACGTCTTCATCCACACTGATGATCTCCAAGTACAAGGTGAAGTGTATCCCTATGTACATTGTCAGCATGTCGCCTCAGTCAAAGACAGAGACCTCAACATCACTCAGGCTAATCTCATTGCTGTCATAGATGGCTGCTGAGTTCCAGTAGGCTGCAGGCCTCAGGGATCAGAAGGTCAGTCATGCCCAGAATCCACATGGCCCGGTGATGAGCCATGTATGCACTCTGAGGTCTGGTGCCTGGTGCTGGGGCATGGAGCTCTGGGACATGGCATTTTGAAGGCAGAACAGAAGGATGAGGACAAGGCTTTCTTCAGCTGTCTGTGGCCTCTGCACAGCAGCCCACATCAAGCTGCTACCCACACCCTGCATGGCCCTTGGTTGGCATTCTCCAACCAGCTATGCTTTTCTGGTGGCTAGGATCAAGGTCCCTTTTTTTGTTTTCCAAACCAATCAGCAATGGTAACTGTTGACATTCCCAGAGCCTGCCCACTCTAAGTGGTACCTTCAGCTGATGAGGTCACGTTCATACCTGCAGACAACCCTGGATGACAGACCTGGTGTTGGAGTGAGGTAAAGGGTACTAGGTAACAATCTGCAACTGCTGAATAAAGATGGGAGCACTTCTTAGGTATCCATTCACAAATCATTGCATGAGAGAGCCATCTTGATGTCTGTTTCCAAGGCCTCTATCCTAGCATCCACCAAAACAAATTCAACAAATTAATAAAAATTGATATTATGCAAAGTTTGATTAAAATGGTTGGAAATAGGTATATATATATATATTATACTTTAAATACAGTATATAATTTTCAAAAACTGAATGTTTTCCTTTGAAACACATTCTATACACTTCCTAATCCTTTGTTCACATAGACTTCATGGCTCACACTATCTTCAATGGTAGTCCAGTACTGCACACCATGAACCCTGTGATTCATCCCCATCTATGAGAGGCATAGAAACCCTAATATGCCAAGCCTATCATCCAACATAAAAAAAAAACACACTATTTTAAGGGGAAAACTGCTGCTTGAATGACTATTTGGAGATCCAATAGGTTTTAGTCTCAGAAGCCTCAGACTTCGTTAGGTGGTTTCTCATGATCCTTATAGCAGCTTCGTTCATGTTGACATCAGTGTTAACTTCACACATTGCTTCACATACTATCAGTAGAAAACCCCTGCCCTAAGACAGCCCTAACATCTGACTAAATCGAGAGTAAATCCAATTATGAAATGCATAGGCATGAGTTGTTATCAAAAATTATTTTGTGTGTGATTTGTTTTAAGACCATGGTTGCAATTGTTGTGTCTTGCAGGAGTACAGAACATGTAGCTAGATCCAAGAGAAGTTAGGCTTAGAATTTGTTAACACTGTCAACTTCTTCGAGGAATCACTTAAAATACCACCCTTCCCTTAAAATGTCAGTGAAGGGTGACACTCCATGGTGTCTAGATCCCATAGCCTGGAATTGATATTAAACCCTCAATCTGCAGTGTTGTTAGGATAAATATGTAATGACAATAAATCAAGAATTACTCTTTAGCCTATATATTATCTTTGGGTATTTAAAATAAAATTCTTTGAGGCAGTTCTAGACTTTTCATGTCGTATAGCAAATGTACCCTGTCTCTCTCCCTCCATCCATCCCCCTCTCTCTCTGCTCCCCCTTCTCCTGTGTAGAGAGATTTGTGGTGATATATTGTGTCCCCCAATATATTGTGCATCCTAATAAACTTATCTGGGGTCAGAGGACAGAACAGCCACTAGATAGACATAGAGGCCAGAAAAAGGTGGCACACATGCCTTTAATCCTATCACTTGGGAGGCCGAGATCCATTTGGATCTCTGTGAGTTCAAAGCCACACTGGAAACAGCCATGAATGGTGACTTAGGCCTTTAATCCCAGGAAGTGATGGCAGGAAGCAGAAAGGTATATAAGGCATGGGGACCAGGAACTAGAGCTGGTTAAGCTTTTAGGCTTTTGAACAACAGTTCAGCTGAGATTCATTCTGGATGAGGACTGAGAGGCTTCCAGTCTGAGGAAACAGCGGAGGAATTGGCAAGGTGGGGTGGCTGTGGCTTGTTCTGCTTCTCTGATCTTCCAGAATTCACCCCAATACCTGGCTCCAGGTTTGTCTTTATTAATAAGACCTTCTAACAATTCGTGTTACAGAAAGTAACAATGTATATTTCCTACATTTCTTCTTCTCAGTTATTGTCAGTTATATAATCAATTACTAGACCAAGTGCCTCAGATGATTATGACCAAGTAAATCTCAATGAAAAAAAAAACTACCTTCTTTTTTCTTTATTAAACAGATTATCTTCAAAGCAGGAAGATGTTTAATAAGAAATAAGATGAATATGAAAAATAAAAAAAAAAACAAGCAAATGTCAGATACTGGGAATGATAAGCCCCTAATAACGACTTGCTCAGGCCTCAGGAGCTGCACTTTCCAGTATTTATCCACTCATTAAACATTGTGCTACGTTTTGACATTTAGATTTTGCCTACTCGTGGAATTTAAATGAGAATAATGGTCTTCGTGGCTTAGTAGGTAATACTATCTGGATAACTAACCAATGATGACTTTAAGTATGGAGGATTTGATAAGCATCAGTTTTATTTGATCTTTATTTATATGTGTATAAAATATAACTCGGTGTGCTTATTCTTAGAGAAATGTGTACCTTAAAGTATGTGACATTTTCCCATTGTTTTTAGCCTCAGTAGAAGCATCTCATTCATTCAGATTCTAATAAATCCCGATTGCTATACTGTCTTCACTGAATATGAGAGATGTGTATAAGATTATAAAGAGTGTTAATTCACCTTCAGTTGACTTCTATGAAGTGTTAGGCAGCACAATTTAAACCACAAATTGTCAGAGATAAGATCTCATTCCTTTAAGTATATATGAAGCTGACATCATAAGAAGTTCTCTGGGAGTCATATAGCACTGTTTGTTGGATTTTATATTTAGATTCCAGGATCACTAATTTTTGCTTTGTTGAGTATTAAACTGAAGTCCCTGTGCTACCCCTGAGCCACACTCAGCTTCCACTAGATATACATGATATTATGTCATGTTTTCTTGGTATCTTTGAAAGTATGGATGATGAAAACAGAAGAAAATTGTTGAACTTCAAAAAATAATAATTTTTCTTTTGAGGTATTGTCTCCAGAGCAACCCCACTTAGAAGATTTAGCTAGATTTGTGCTTCCCAATAAGATGCAAAACATAAATGAAGACACAAACTTCATTTGTATATGTGATTGATTTCCACTGAAGCCTATAATAGTACTGTAGATGGAAGTTTCTGTGTCCCACCTGGCCCCACATTCAGGATGTATCTCTCCCACCCACAGCCTCTTATAAAATAATTACACAGAGGCTTATGTTTTAATTAGAACTGTATGGCCTATGGCCTCAGCTTTTTGCTATCTAGCTCTTTCATCTTAATTTAACCCATTCCTATTAATCTGTATGTTGCCATGTGGCCGTGGCATTACCAGTCTGCTGGTATCTTGTTGCTTCTTGGGCCGCGGGTTCATGTCTCTCTCCACTTTGCCCTTCTTCTCTCTTTATCTCTGCTTGGATTTCCCACCTGGATGTAAGTTTTCTTGCGATAGGCCAAAACAGCTTTATTTACTATCCAATGGGAGCCACACATATTCACAGCATACAGAAAGACATCCCACAGCATAGTACCCTCAGCCAAGTGTGAGGAACATGATGCTGCCTGTACCTGATTGGTGAATGTGGGAAATTGCAATCTTTAATTCATAGTTTTGACAGTTCACATTCACTGATGAATACAGGTCTATTCATTAAGAGAAACATTCTCACAATTAGGACAATCAAGCAGTCATAAACCTTTGTATTTAATTTTTAATTCATGGCTCCTTCAGCTCTTTCTCCCTTTCAGACAACATTGTAAGTTGATGTTTGCAAGTGATAATTACATTATGTATTCTGAATGTAGTTATAAACAAAGACAGTTTGAATTATTTATTTCAGTGAGTCAATCTTTAATGGGAGCAAAATTGGCTTGACTACGGTCATTACAAATAGGAAAGTCCATCTAAGAATTTGTGCTTAATATCTATTCTAAATATGTGTGTTAATACTTTGAAATGTGGCTGAAACAAATAAAATTAGGCCTGATTTTGTCATTGCATGTTGCATTACATGTGTGGAATTGCCAAAAATATGTAATATACCAAAAACATGTGAAAGAAATGGGTCACTTCAAAAAGAAACTACTTAGACCGATGTTATGTAGGCTCACACATAAGTTCTCACCAGTTTAGCAGCTGAGGGAGAAAAACTGGTGAGTGCTTCAGGATAACATTGACTACATGATGAGTTCCATGCTAGCCTAAGCTACAATACATGATCTCATCTAAACATAATGTGACTCCATAATGTTTTTTAACATATGTGAGGTCCTTAAACATCTATTTTGTTTTGTATTCTTGAAATACATTTTTTCAATAAATAACAAGAAAACCACTTTTCCAGGTAGATGTTGTACATTAAATGCTGGATAATCACAGTAATGTTTAGGGACACTTATTTCTACCAAGTACTTAATATGCAGAATTCAGATCTCTCTCTTGTTATGGAATGAAAAGCAAAAAGTTTTAGACATAAATTTTTCTCATTTGCATATGTAGATACTTTTCACATATTATTTTATGTTCAGCTTATAATACTGACCATCATATCTCTGTAAGGAATTTAAAGGGGGCATTTTACAAAATATTTAACTTGAATATTTGATTTTTAGGTTTAATCTAAACCAACCTTCTGTCAAATGAGTTTAAATGCCAATGCAATGAATATTTATAAGTGTGCCTAATCTCTGCTCCACTAAAACAAATCTCTTAGTGTTATTCATATTGGCAATTTTGTGGTTTTGAGCTCATATAACTTTTGCTATATAGTAGTTTTCATTGTCTGAACTAACTCAAGACTATTGGTAAATATTTACTTAGAAAGAATGCCTTAGGTTTAGTAAATAACATATCATGAAATTTCAAACACAGAGGTATTGAATACATTCTGGGACAGAAGAGTGCTATGTGTCTTTCTCCAAATTTGTCAGTTCAGCAACATGTTTTCCATTAATCCCCCACCAAGTTTGACAGAATCAAACTTAACTGTCTAAAATAGTTGTTTCTCATCTCTTGTCTCTGCAAAAACTCTCATAGCAGGAACATATGGACATTTAATTTCCAATATAAAGTTAACAATTGGAGGGAGATTTTATAAATATCCTGGCAAAACTGGCCAGAGCAATGGAGATAAAATTGTTCCTTCACTGCCAACCTTACAGCATCCTCTGGGCCCAGATCCAGATGAGCATATCTCGGACATGTGAGAACCCCAAAGTAGATGGCACAGACATGAGTGTCACACCATAAAACATTAAGAGCCAGTGAAGGTTGAAACATTTCCCAAGTAGATTTCAAGAGGGACAAACTAATGCCAACCACTGCTTATAAAAATTTTCCATGAACCAATTAACCAACTTAAGAATGAAATTTATGAGAACGTGGATATCACTACAAGCTCACAGGACAAATTCAAAAGAAATCACAAACCAAATGATGAGAAGGACCAAGTGAATGAAGCCATGGAGATTGAGAAGAAAGGGATGAGTCGGTTATGCTTTAAGGAGCCACTGGTGAAATGAATTAACTTCACAACTCTATCAAATGTTGTTCTTCGTGGGTCCTTTCTTATGGCATAATCAAACATGATAATGGAGTGAGATCACTGTGTGAAGCTGTTCGGAAGGGATCCTCCAAGGTAAAGTACCCACACGTGTTCTTTCTGCTTATCTGTTCTTTGATCATTTCTTTCCTGTAGTTTCTTCAGTAGTAACCACTTTATAGATGCATTGTTGGATGTGGTAACTTCTTAGTCACAACAAGTGATTTAAATGCCCAATGTGACTATAAAAGTGAGCTGTTAATGTTACTCAGTTTGACCCCTTTAGATTTACATAGCCTTGTACGGTTATTGATCACAATACCTTCAATTGTTTACTTTTAACTGAGGAACAAACTGATAATAGAAAGCCATAGAGCCCAAAATTAATTTTCCGGCAATCTCAAGAGCCATCTGGCTATACTCAGAGGTGCACAGCCATTGATGTTCTGAGTTGTGAATAACTGAGTGTACTCAAACTAGCACACAGACTAATATGTGTTCACATATGTAACTGCCACAGCTTGTCTGCTGACATATTGGTCCTAGACTGTGGAAATTTCGTTGCAAAATTCCCACAGGTTTCTGCAGAGTGCAGACTGGATTCTGGACTGAACCTGCTTCTTGTGTTATTTTGTATTGGGGCCTCCTGCAAACAGGTCACTTTTATGAATCTTTGGTTTTACGCTAATGTCCTACTCATTAGACAACCTCAGGAATTGAACTGCAACTTTACTTTGGGAATCCATAGACTAATGGGGAGATTTTACCAAAGGTGCCAGTCGCCCCAAAGTCACAAATAGAAGAATAAATTGAATTTAACTAGACTTAGCCACCATATCCTAAAATTGTTTTTGCATGTGTTTAAATATCCTGTAACTGACATGACTCACTTATAGTTTTTAAAATAATGAAAGATTAGAAGGTGGATTGTACATTTTTTTAGCCACTGTGCCTTAATATTGATTATGCTCAAGTATGATCAATAGCACAAATTTGATCATTTCTGTCCAGAGGTGTTTTCCTATCATTCTAAGCATGAAATATCTTGTATGATTGTTGTTAGCATTTTAAAAATGCATATTTTAAGATTAAAGAGACACCTGGGTGGTTAAGAGCACACAGTGCTCTTACAGAGGATCCAAGTTTACTTGTCAGCACAAAGATTGAGTGACTTACAACCATATGTAACTCCAGCACACCTTGCTGTCCCCCTGTCTGGCTTGACACATCTCTTCTGCTCTGTTCATAATGTGCTGCCTTCTAGAAGACTGCTAAAATGTCTTTTTGGTTGTTGTTCATTAGTCTGATATTCTGAAAATATAGGTCTATGTTAGTAAATGACCATTAGTAGGTATAAATTCCAACTTCATACCTTATGAAAGGTTACATTTCAATTGACATTGGAAGCATCAATTTTTAGAAATTTTGAGTGAAAATATGTTGTATTTTTAGCTATAAATATTTTGTTTCCAAAGAGTAAAGGAATAAATAAGTACAAAACACAGAACTCCAGATCTCCTTGGTATCCATCACAATTCTTCTTAGCTCATAGGCATGTGTACTTACTATTCATCTAAGCAGGAAACTAAAACATGTAGGGTCATGAGTGGAAACTTTCTGATATGACTATATTTCTTTTAGAAAAGTCAGGTGTTTCTGTAATCTAAAGCAATTTTGAGAAGGCTCAAAGTGAATCATGAAAAGCTGGTAAATAACATCACAATATGTAATGTTAAGCCTATAATATGATTCGATCCTTAAATCAAGCTGGGGAAACTCAGCCCTCTGAGATCAATGTGAGAGAGAGCAGCGGTGGCATTTCTGCCTTCCTTTAGGGCACAAAGGAAAAGGCTTTGTTACCTTATGGACAGGGCTTTGCTTTCAACTAATCTCTCATGTTAAGCCTTTAAATAGTTATCCTTAGTTAGGAATTTGACACACAAACTCAAGACAGGTTTGTTAGATACAAGGTAGAAAAGTCCAGTAAAAGCACAATCTAAGCGGAGCACCAAGGTAAGGGCTCAAACAGAAAAGGTATTTATGGTGCTTCCTGGTATTTGCTGATTTCTCTGTTGTGTGCTGTCATGCGTGCTGAATCATGTGGATAATTGAAGGCAAAATGCTTTAGAAAGATGTAAGATCAACTTATCACAGCACAAAGAAAGGGAAAATATATTTATCAAAAACCTTTTCCCGTGAGTTCTGAATAAACACTGCCAATTCATCTTGACATCTCTTCCTCTAAATCCTCCTTTTTTCCCCCCTCTACTCTTTAAATAAGTGTGGAGTGGACTTCTTCAATTCAGTTCTAACATATGCCTTGGCTATAGAGATGTATTGCAAAGGCATATATTGTAAAATGACATTAGATACCTGGCTTTAATTAAAGGGGACACAAAATGGGACTCAAGCACAGAACCTCCTGGCAGTCATTATCGCCATGGTCACCATCACATCACCATTGTCATTCGCTTAGGAGTGATCATGATATAATCTGGTTACTAATGTGAATGAGCCGGTACCACGGGGTAGGGCGAGCATAGTAGCTGGTGTAGGAAATGCTGAGATCAGTGGCTAACATTTTACCTCAGACCTAGGAAAACCTAAATAAAGTTGTGAATTCTCTTGGTGGAGATGGATGTAAGAAAAATTCCAAAACAGTCCATCTGCCCTGAAGTTTGGGGCCAGGAATGATTATCCTGGTGGGTATTAAAGGAATTATAGCATAGGGGGAAATTTTATGAATTACTAGGGCATCTGCCAGCAAAGTGTGAGAAGACAGATCAGAATTTCTGGGGTGTGACTGGAAGCTGAAGGACATGAAAAGGAGCCTGAGGGTCTGACAGAACCAGTCAGGGAAGGTGGGCATGCTGTCTAAGGCATTTAGGTTTAGTCATATAGGTAATAGTGAGCTGCTGAGGGACACAAGGAGATAGTGTCCCTGTTTCAACACCTGAACCTGAGGTAAATTGACCGCATAATACCAAAGCACATTCTGATGATTTGAGAAGGTCAGTACTCGTTCCTTTTTATTTTCATTCATATTGAGACAGCTACTATTGATTTTCAAATTGATAAGATTTAGAATCACCTTGGAAACAAATCTCTAGGCATGTGAGCCTCTGAAAGAGGCTCTAGACTAGATTAACTGATGTGTGAAGACTCACCCTAAATGGATGCATTTATTTAATGGGTGGGGATCCCAGACTGAATATAAAGGAGAAAGCCGACCACAGGCATTCTTGCTCTGCTTCTGGAGTGTGGGTACAAAGTGACCAGCTGCCTGTGCCTAGTGCTGTTGTGCCTTCGCTGCCTTGAAGGTCCAATTCCTCAGAACCATGAGCCTAAAGAGCCCTTCTATCTTTAAGTTGCTTTTGTTTTGTACTTTGTCAGAATAAAGAAGTAACACATGCATACTCCTCACATTTTCAAAGTGATCCTTTCGTCTCCCTGGCTTGTTCAGTCTGTCCCATCATTGTTCTGTTTCCCCCTGGGGTCTTTGAAATCTGTGCCACACAAATTATGACCCTAGCCCTGTTTAGTCTGCTGTGGTTTATTTCCCCATTGATAAGCCTCCTTTCCAGTGCGAACTGTATGTATCCAGAGGGTGACAACATTTCTTGCATAAGTAAATAAAACAAAACCTGGAATCATGTATTCTTGTCCATCCATTTTACATCTAGCTGGAAAAAAAAGATGGGTTAAGTGACTTATTTAAGTGTGTTCAAGCAGTGTGGGGCACAGGGGAGGGAGTGACTGCCTGGCAAGCCTTCCGGTCTATGAGTGTACATTCACGCCACAACTCATGCTCTGTGCCCTTCGTCTGACACATAGCCACACACACATCCAGAGTCTGCCAGGTGCTTTAAGAAACACCAGACATGTTTACAACAATTTGGATTCAGAGAATAATAGAACAGATTATCCAAAGAATTGTCTCTGATCTGCAGCAAGCAGATGTGCCTGTTGCTGGCATCGGCACATCATCGGGAGTGAGTAAAAGTTACACCTCACTCACATCGATAGAAGGTCCTTGATTCCAAATGCCAGCCATAGTACCTCATTGATTTGACACATGACTTCCAAAGACCGTGACAAGTTAGACTTTGCTTATTAGTAGTGTTGGCGCTTTGAAAGCATACTGTAAGACACTACTGAGGATTTGTCAGATTTCTCATAGAGTTGGAGCTTGGGAAGGAACTTGGCAGGAGTGAGTAGCTGATTTCATTATATCAATTCAATGACTTAGGCATTCAATGGGACTTATCACTGCTTAGATGATGCCCACTGGTTACCTGGATGAAGTTAGCTTTGTCAAATCTCTCCAGGATAAAACCACTTATGTTTGTTTGTTTGATACCACTTCCTATACTGTATCTTTTGAAAGGAAGACAGCGCACAGTCCACAGTCCAAAACTGGGAATGACTCTCTCTTTCTAGCATGAATTTATTGAAATCCTATTCAATTATAGTTTCTTTTCTACCCCCTTCCCCTACACACACCAAATGAATTTATCTAATTGTTGTTGTTCAAAGTGATAAAGACTCATAGATTTCTTTTCATTATTGCCTGGGATTAATCAACTCTTTTGTTGATTTGATTCATCTTAAGAATCAATAGAATGCTTTCTAGTTTTTTTTAGTATTTAAAATGTTTTGTCCAGTACTCTACTTTTTAATATTCTCAAATATTTTTGCATCTGTAATGAATCTGAACCAAAATATGATAAATACTGCTAAACAATTCTAAGTAGATATATGTAGATTAGATAACATGAACATATTCTTGTATATGTTACTTATTACAATATTTTTAAAATCTATTGCATAAAATGTGCCATTATGTTTGTACAAGTTAAAAATATGATTTTGGATTGAATGGGAATTTCATCATGTGTGTATCTTCAAAGGTATTTTGCAGTATTAATTTAAAAGTAGCTAATTTTGGACTGAAGACACTGTTAGAAAGATACAGAAATTCCTTTTAGTAATATTTAACCTTCTTAAGCTATGCAGAGTTTCAGGAAAATTAAATGCTATAAATGATGATTTTAATCATCATTAGGTAAAGACTTTCTTTTTTCTTCCTTCCTTCCTTCCTTCCTTCCTTCCTTCCTTCCTTCCTTTCTTCCTTCCTTCCTTCCTTTCTTTCTTTCTTTTTTTGAAGTTTTTCATCACTGGAACACATTATAGTGTAAATAGCTGATCACTGTTTATTCAAAAGCCACCTGGAACCAGAAAGATGTCTCAGTTGTTAAGAGTATTTTATACTTTTTGCAGGACCTGATTTGGTTCCCAGTGCCCATGTCAGGTGGCCCACAACCTCTGTACATCCAGCATTCATACACACATGCACAGAGAGAGGGAGATGGGGGAGAAAGAGAGATACACATATACATGAATAAATAATGAAATAAATAGTTTTAAAAATCTAATAAATGTCACTAGTAGATGAATGACAGTGACTATATGCTGTGTTTTAGCTACTAGTGAAAAGATATCACTGCTTATACTATAAATACTTTCACTCTGTATCTAAGAGATATGATGAGTAGGAGGAAAGGAGGGAGTTTACAATATCCTCTTATGTCAACGATCAGATATCAGCACATGGAGAGCTTATTTTACAAATTTGACTGCTTCACAGAATAAAACATGATGATTTATAAAACACTCAATGTGTTTCTCCCTTTTAAGCCAAAATATCACAAAATCTTTATGTAAAACCAATCTGCATTCATACATAAAGTTGAACATATGCCATTTTAAGCCAGGTATAAAGCAATGTGTATTACCCTAGCCAATTGAAGCATAAATCTGCCATTCAGAAAAATAGAGGGAAACTAGTTAGTCACACGTTCTAAGGTACCATTGCAGATCAGCCATGGGATTATGTACTTTGTGAAATCTCCTTTAAAAATAGCAAGGTGATGTCATCTTAATTACTTTGAGACGTGGCATTATGGATTATTTCCCTGTGTGATTATGGGATTAACTTCAGTTTGAGGTTTCAGTAAGATGTTTGAAATTCCAATAATATGTGTGGCTATCAGGTTCCTATTGACTTTCCTATGCCTGTGGTGCAGCCTGGAGATTATTCTCCAGACAGCCAACAGAATTGCCCATTTTCCAATTAAAGGAGAAAAGCTTCCCTGCTTGATGAAAATATCTACTGAGGATCGTCTCTCTTCCTATAGGGCAGTAGGCATAGGAAGAAGTGTCCAGGAGGGAGTCCACATTCCAGCTTCATAGTTTGAGCTCCTGGCTGGAGATAAATAATATGGTTTTAACAATAAGCATTGCTATGCCAAATTAAAAGTAGGTATTATCATTGTTTATATGAAGGATGCTTTATGTTTATACCTTGATTCCTTTGATAACTTTGACTAATAGACTGTATTATATCTAAGAATGGCAGGTGGGGATATTTAAATTTCATTTGGAAATTCATGAGTGACTGAGTAATTCTAGTCTTCTGAACTCTAAAGAGATGGGCATTTAGAAGAAGAACATGGCCATGCCTACTCAGGGTCATTTAAGAATGAAGACTCACATTGCTGTTTTCCTATGAATTTCATTTTGATTTGTTTTAGTGCACTGTTCATGTATTCTGCTGCAACAAACAAACAAACAGACAAGCAAACAAAGGAATAGCAAAAGCTCAGAAGAACCAATTCCTTTCTAAATTTACAACTTCTTACTTGGCAAAGTGATATTTTCTATTTACGATAGTGTGAGCAAATGTAGCTCAAGTAACTTCCCTAGACAGAGCCCCCCAATAGTCTTCAGCTTAGTCAGTGTAGACCATTGTCAACATGTCATATCATAGCTGGTCATCAGATTTATCTGATAGCTTTTTAAAAAAATTATACTGGAAGCTTAGCGTAAGACAAAATTGGAGAAGTTTATTGAAAAATGTGAAAGTAGCAAAAGGGTTCATCAGAGGTCGTTCTGGAGTAGAGGACTGTGACTCACACTGTTGATAGGAGCTCTGGCAAGGGAGTTGTCATGCCTTTGGCATTGGAGGTTTTAAACAGGCCTTTTAGAATGTAAGGAAATGATATTAGTAAGAATATAACTAGTATTTTATTTAAGATCATAATATCCTAGAAATAGTATTTTAGAGCATTTGGTTTCCTTTAGAGAGAGAGATTTTACAGTAGAAGCTAAGGAATTTCATTTTCAGGCCATGGGGAGTCAGACCATGCTCACTGGAAGGGTTTGTCAGCTGTCACTCTATAGGGAACGTGTTTTCAAATTGTGTCTTGTTTATATAAACCACAAAACTGCAGCACATTTAGGGAAAACTGCCAAGTAAAACTACCAGGGTGAATAATCAGAAAGATTATATGAGCTCCATCTCTGAAGCAAGTTCATAAGCACCACTGTCCTAATTTAAGTTTTAAATGAAGTTTGTGAAATAATGATTTGGAAAGGAATAGAAATTATTTTAACTTGTCAAATTTTATCTCTCTTAAAACTTGTGTTTTCATGGATTACCTTATTTAATCCTTAAAAAAAAACAGAGAATTATGTTAGGAAAGGAGAAATGCTCTACCGTTGAGACGTTTCCGTCCTATCGTTCAATATGGTTTGTGTTCTTTGCCCAAAATATAAAAATGGAGTTGCTGGTAACTGACTTTTCAGTGCTCCACTTTACTAGTTTATTTATTTATGTATTTGACATTCCAAAGACAGTTTCCTCCTCCCTTCTCTCCTCCCATTCCTTCCCCCCTTCCACCTAACACCCCTCAATCCACTCTACCTCTGCTTTTGTTCAGAAAGGGGCAGCCTCCCTTGGGCACCAACAAAGCATGGCATACAGTGGTCCTGACATTGTTAGAATGCAGAGTGTTCTTTCTTGGTTTTATTTACAACTCCAATTCTATTATCTTTATGTGATGCACTCAAAACAGGGAAATGTTGGTGGCAGGTGTTTCTCATCTCCAGGGTGACCATGATACTCCTCCTTACACTTAGTTAAAATTGACCTAACAGTCTATTGACAGATTATAATCAAGATTCCTCAGTAAGTTTGCAGGCTTCCTTGTCACTTAGAAAAACACATAGTGTTCAGCAGTCTGCGGGTCTCTTCTGCCGTGAGTGACTTCAGTGCAGCACCTTGACAAGGCTAGGGTTTCAGGGTAATATTAGATTCTGCCTTTCTTGAAGACTGAAATTTCCTAACATCTGTTCTTGATGTCTCATGGAATCTGAGCTACTCAGTGTGGCTAATACTCCAGCTTGTCTCCATTTATGACATGGGGGATGACAGTATTTACCACCTGTTGCAATGTACAGCAATATTACAAAGGCTTGCTGCCAAAGCCCTGTCTTTCAGTCCCCCACTGTATTCCTCTTTGTGTTTTTCTGTGCCAACCACCTGGCACAGTCCTGCTTTCACAAAAAGCAAGGTGGGCTCATCTTCAAATGAGACATATTATTCCTCAAGGGACAGAAAAAATAACGTCCCTAGCAGATGGTCTCCAGCACCCACCTTCCTTGATCGTGACAAGCAGAGGATGGTCGCAGCAAGTTGCTAGCATCAACTTCAATTGTGTCACAGTGAATGCTTTAAAGGCAGGGAGCAGAGAGAGTTTATTTCAAGATGACAGAAACCTAGGCAACTACCTTCTGCATAAAACATGTGTTTGGCAAAGACACTCTCCTTCTCTGTAACATGTCTGAACAGCTCAAATGTGTGACTGCGATCAAGAAGTATTCATTTTCTATTCCAAAAACATTTATTTTTATGACTATTGTAAAACATGTGTGTAACATTTTTTAAGCCTTTCCTAAATGTTTAAAGGCAATGCTTTAAATTTTTTGCATGGCTTCAAAGAAATAAACTGGATTTATCAAATAATGTCAAATATGATGAGCATAAACCTCTAGCTTAGGTCCTGGGATCATGGTGCTTGACCTGATGGATGGAAGATCTCAGTGTGTTTGTTTTCTGTCTTGGAACGAAGTTACATTTCTCATATTTTATAAACTAGCATGGCATTGAATTTCTGTACAAGAGGACAGTTATGGTCATTATTCCTTCTTGCATTTGTAAGTGGAACTCAGTGCTCCCTTCTCCCTACTTCCATTTCATAGTATAAGACAACTGTGAACACAGAAATCATGGACACATGAAACTTTCAATCACAAATTTCAACTATCTTAATACTTCTCTGCCATCTTGAATCAATGTTGAATGATGAACATCTTAATTTGTTTATCATATTTCTAATCCTGGTAAGTGAACACAAAAGATGGATCACTGAATTTAATAAGAGAGTATGATTAAGAATGCCAAAACCAAACACAGGCTCAGGAAGCAGTTTGTGGATTACAGTGTTGTTCCCATTTCCACCTGGATCTCAGTTCATGTGAATAGATATTAGTGGCCTCTTCTGCAACTCTCATTATCTGGGATATTAACACATTATGTGGGATGGCAGAGTAGTAAAGGGTGGAGGTTCCTCACATCACTGAGGTTACAGAGAGAAAACATTATTATGTTGTGTTACCCACTTGTGTGTTCCACCTGTTTCAAGACAGCTTTTTCAAACAAGAAATAGTAACTGGAACTTCAATGAACTGTGGCACGAATCTTAACAGGTCTTATTAATAAAATCAAACCTAAAGCCAGGTATTGGGCAAATGCTGGAAGATCAGCGAAGCAGAACAAGTCACAGCCACCTCACTTCGCCAGTTCCTCAGCTGGTCCTGTTTCCTCAGACTGGATGCCTCTCAGCTGAACTGTGCTGCTCCAAAGCCTAAAAGCTTAACCAGCCTAGTTCCTGGTCCTCACACCTTATATACCTTTCTGCTTTCTGCCATCACTTCCTGGGATTAAAGGCAAGAGACACCATGCCTGGCTGTTTCCAGTGTGGCCTTGAATTCACAGAGATCCCGATGGATTTCTGCCTTCCAAGTAATAGGAGTAAAGGCGTGTGTGTCACCATTTTCTGGTCTCTGTGTATAGCTAGTAGCTGTTCTGTTCTCTGACCCCAGATAAGTTTATTAGGGTGCACAATATTTGAGGAACACAATACCACCACAATGAACCACACAAGAAGCTAGTAGGAGGAATTTGATATCTAATCTGGTAATATATAAGAATGCTTTGAGAATGTAAATCAAAGAGAGTTGTTGATTTAATAAACTTTATACTGGTGGTTCATTTCAGGACATGGTGAACAAGCAAGTGTCGCCAGATGGGAGAACCTAGGTATTAACCAATTCCCCAAAGACAGATTTACTGTTTCACAGAGTCCAGAGGCATTTTTTACCTTGGAAGTGTGTATTATTGCTTAAAGATGAATGTTCAAAGGATCTGGCAGGTTTTTTCATTCATTAGAATGAAAACTATAACATAACCTAATATATATATATATATATATATATATATATATATATATGTGTGTGTGTGTGTGTGTGTGTGTGTGTGTGTGTGTGTGTGTGTGTGTGTGTGAGAGAGAGAGAGAGAGAGAGAGAGAGAGAGAGAGAGAGAGAGAGAACAGGTGTAAGTCTGGGTAGAGAATAAGATTTAAAAAGGAGATCAAGAGAGGGTAATATCAGGTGATGCAGAAAGTCACAATATTACCAAAAAGATACATGAGGCATGGAAGAAGTTATATAGCTAATATTCTTCTGATTTCAATTTTGTCATAGTTAATTCTTTTTTCCTAGTAGATAAGTGAATTTAACTATATGGGTATTGAAGTAGTAAGAAGAATAAAATAAGATAGATAGGTAGATGGATAGATAGGCAGATGGTAGATAAATAATAGATAGATAGATAGATAGATAGATAGATAGATAGATAATACAGACAGTAGAGAAAGTATAAAACCATACACAAACCTCTATGGCTTAGGAATGCCTGAATTCATTGAATTGTACAAAATTTGAGTCTGGATAAAATATTAGATTGGCTTTCTTAATACATCTGTGTCATCCTTTTATTTGTGTGTCAATTGGAAAAGGTGAATTCATTTAAAAAATAGAAGCATAAACTGCCAATTTTCAAATCCTAGTGCTGCTACTAGTGAGAGCCTACAGGTTTTAAAAATTGAAGTTGGTAGGTCATAGACTGTTAGGGAATTTGACTGCACATTTGCAAGTTGTTTCTGATCAGGGAAGCGAAAAGGAAACTGTTAAAAGTCAATACTGGAATGGGAATTTCTGTAGGGTTTTAACTTTGTGAACAATTAGATTTGTGTTCAGAAACATTTCTCTTTTCTAACACTAATTTATATTATCCCAATAAAACTGAAATTGTTTATTTGTGTTTTGAAACCTGTGTTCTGCTTTACTTTTAAGTTTACAAAAAATTCAGACAACTCACAAATTTCACGACACAAGAAAGGGAAAATTGCCATATTTAATAATGTTGACTCTCATAAGCCCTTTAACAATGATCCGCTTCCAGTATTTCAAGTCATGTTGTTCACCTTAAAGAAAAATGAGGGTGACACCTCTCAAATGCCTATTGAAGTCTGGTTTATCATGTCATGTGATTTTTTTTTCCTCTCTATTTTTCTATGTGGATACAGATAATCAGTAAGATAGACAGGAGGAGAGGGAAGGAATGTGGGCAGGAACTGAAGTTCAAAGAAGATAGAAGATGCTGAAAGAGATGCCTAAGGAGCAAGCTGTGGAGATAAGAGAGACAGAGACTCAGTGGGAGATGAGAAAATGAGAGGGTGGAGGAAGCCAGACCCAGTGGAGGTGATGATAAAAGGAAAGGCAGGCATTGTGTCAGAAACCTTGGAAGAACAAAAGAGAAATAACATGATCAGAAAAGCCTGTCCTCAAGAGAGTATTTAAAGCATATAAACTAGTATTTACCAGATTAAAAGATAATATGAAAACCAGCTGCCTTATTTGAAATCAACACTTCAAGACAGAAGTCAAAAATTGATTGGTTGGACATTATCTGGCATTTGTTTTTTAAGACTCTCTTCCAGGCTCTTTTACCACCACAGTCAAATAGTCTCACCAATCTGGCTCTGCCTCTTTTCTGTAAGAAAGAAAACCACTCATGATTAATTATAAAAGCAAAGCTTTTGTTACTAGAAGGAAATGCTCAGTATTGAATGCCTTGGTATATTCACATATGGAAACAAATTAGAAGAACAAATGTAATGGGTTTTAGAGAATTGGCTGTTTAAACAGCTTGAGATATCATAACTTACCCTGGAAGCATGCACTTAGGTTTTCCTTTGTAAGTGTATCCTTCTGTAATACTCTACTCAACCAATATTTGTTAGGTCTTTGGTTGGAAGAGAAGTAAAATGAGCTCAAATAAACTCATGACAGGGTTAGGGAGAGCTCTTTAGGTCTGAGTCCACCCAGAGATGCAGCCTCTTGAAGACTGTTTCCTGTGATGTCTTTCATTTCTGTCTCAGGATCTTATTGACTTTTTATTCTATCAGGATTCATGGGAGTTTATCAAGTCAGCTGACGACCTAGTACCTAAATATTTTAGATTGGCAATTGCCAGAAATAGAAGCCCCTTTCTCGGTATACCAAATCAATTTCAGGGGATAATCCTGAGATGATGTTTGTTCAACCTGTCCCTCAAGAAGGGGACAGTGAGCGTGGCTCCCCAATGGAGGATCAAGTTTTAGAAAGTAGAAGTCATTATATTCAGGCAAGAGACCACCTGACCTTGTGCCATCCTAAGAAAAACATTTTTCTTTCTACTCTGAGATTTCATGTTGCAGTCAGTCAAGGCCAACCTTGTAGTCCTCATTTTAAAGGGAATAAAAGTCTTTATTCTGGAGCCATTTTGAGTGACCATGGCCCACGAACTTTTTCCAGTATGGAAGCAGTTTCATTCAGTTTACAGAATAAAGTAAGACAAGTTCAAAAAATATATTGGTGGGTACATTAGAGAGGTGGGTGCAGCAAGATGGGGGAAGATAAGTTAATAAATTCCCAAAGATATTTAATGTATTAGTCACAAGATGTTAGTTCTGATAAAGAGGTAGGCAAGGCATGGCTGTTCTGGGTCCTAATGTTAACCCAAGATAAAGTAATTAGACTTTGAACATGCAACATTCCAGTGTCTCCACAGTACTGAAATTCTAACCAGTCAACTAGTCCCTGCAGACACAGCTTCTTTTTAGGCAGTTAACATCCCTAATGTGACCATAGCCGAAACTGTTCAAGCTGGTGTATGAAGGTATGAGTCATACTTCTCCTTCATAGTTCTTGTGAACTGCTACACATGTCATCAGGCTTAATGAGACTGGTTATAATTCTATTCATTTAACTGATTTTCTAAAGCCAAAGTTCATCAAAGAAAAATCAAAGGAATAAGAAGAAACCAAAACAGATCATATTTAAGGCAATTAAATTGTTCCTTTAAGAGCTTCAGTTTGTGTTGACATAAACTTCCAATCACTAAGTAGTTATACACACACACACACACACACACACACACACACACACACACATAAAGAGAGAGAGAGACAGAGACAGACATTTAGTTTGTTGCCTTGATCTTTAAAAAAGCGTGATTCATTTCTGAATATCCATTAACTTTCATATATAAACCCATGATCATGCTGAGTGTGCTTAACAAATCCTGGTTCCTTGGGTTGCCATGGAACCCGCTGGAGCCTTCTGACCCTTGGGAGCTTGTCCAGGTGTGAATGGCTCTCTGTTGACTGAGTACTAGCCAGATCAATATGAAGGTAAGAGCTTCACTCAGACCTCCTCCCTATATTTCTTGGTCCAACTGGACAGCAAGTCCCTACCATGTATGCCTATGTACATGTAAGAGACAGGTAGTGTTTGTCCTTGCACTGATGAAGCTTCTGCATGAGAAAGAGAGAGCAAATGGCATGGAATTAGCAATGATTATGTTCTCCTTGCTGAAAAAAACAAGTGTTTTATGTGAATCTTGTCTGTTAATAACCCAAAGAGACAAGTGCTGCTTGATTATGAAGGACCAGCAGATACTTCTAGTTCATTTTTATTAATGTGGTAGTTTTTGTAACACTTTTAACTGTGTGAAAGTATAAACACACAGTGGGACCTTCCTGAATGGACTTGCTTAGATAAACTCATAATTAATGAATTCATTAATAGTGGGGCTACTAATACCCACACTCTTACTTTAACCTATGCTTCGCTGTGAGTTTGTTCATTTCTTCTAAAACATACCTAGTGTTTTAAATAACTTTTATTCTGTCATTAATATACTACACAGTGGGAGTAGGCATGATGATCTCAAATCTGGATAAAGGAATATTTAACCCAAGTGAAACTTTATATTATAGTTCACACTTCAATTATTTAACTTTCTAGGAAAAGCTCCATATAGTATTAAGCTATATTTTTTAAAAGTATCAGTAATTTCTTGTGTTTTATTTGATACCTTATAAAAAATTACATCAGCATTCACATTAACTAAAATTATAAACAAACAGTAAATAACATTATGAAATTAAAGTATTTCAAATACATCAGTCTGGGAAAATGTGTGTGTGTGTGTGTGTGTGTGTGTGTGTGTGTGTGTGTGATTTTTTGTGTATTTTTCAAGGTATTTTTATAGAACACACTATAACTGTTTTTTTATTCATGTTTTTATTACTTTATTTGAAGTAATTTATTATATAAAGAGCTGTTGTATAATATTAAGGTGTATTACTTTTTATGTTGCTTTTGTTTAACTCTGTGAAGCTGTGTTACTGTGCATGTCTAAAACATCTGATGGTTTAATAAAGAACTGAACAGTTAATAGCAAGGGAGGAGAAAGGATGGGCAGGGCTGGCAGGCAGAGAGAATATATACAAGGAGAAATATAGGAGAAAAAGAAGAAGTAGCCAGAGAAGGAGGAGGACATTGGGGGCCAGCCACCCAGCTACACATCTAGCCATAGAGTAAGAGTGAATGTAAGATTACAGAATGAAGAAAAGGAAAAAAATCTAGAGGCAAAAGGTAGAAGGGGTAAAGTTAACCTGGCTAGAAATAAGACAAATTAAGGCCAGGCATTTATAAGTAATAATAAACCTCTATGTGATCTATTTGGGAGCTGAGTGACAGGCTCCCCGAAAAAGCAAAAACATCCAACAACAAAGAACAAAAGCATCTGTCACCTGAAGTATAAGCTAGTGGCATCTGCAAAGTAAAACTTTCAGTTCTGTAGAGACAGGTAAAGGATTGACTGCACATCAGTATTCCGAAGAGGTACTACAGGAGCCAGAGATGTACATTATGCAGAACCAGCAGAGGTGGACACTGTTTGCTAGCTAGTATAGGCAGAAATTTCTGGCTCACCAACCAATTCCCAAATAATCACATAGAGACTTATTAATTATAAATGCTTGGCTGATAGCTCAGCCTTGTTACTAACTAACATTTACATTTTAAATATATATAGATATTTCTTAACTATACTCTGCCACATTGCAGTATCTTTTTTCAACACAGCAAGTTCATCACTCCATATCTTCTCATGACTCTGGAGACTCCTTCTTCCTCTTCACATTTTCATTTTGTCTTCAAGTCCTGCCTAACCTCTACTTGTCCAGCTATTGGCCAGTCAGCTCTTTTATTAATCAATGAGACTAATATATATTTATAGTGTACAAAGATTGTTCCATAGCATTTCCCCCTTTTTGTCTAATTAAAAAGGGAGGTTTTAACTTTAACATAGTAAAATTATGTACAAGAAAAAGTTATCAAGTAAGAATTACAGTTACAATATCCAGTCCACTTGTATTTAGCAAATTTAGAGAAAGTGCTATCTATCTTATCTTTGTGAGTCTAAAGTTTTATACCAAATTTACTTTGATCATAACTAAGGAAACTTTAAATCTAATTATTTAGTCTTTAAGTCTATCAAAGACCCAGAAAGTTTATAATGTTAACCTAACAACAGGGACATCTGGCTGCCTAGACAATCACCCAAAGTTCTTCTGTAACATTGGAGCATCAAACTTTGGACTACAGGCCTGGTATATCTGACAGACATTTTGAAAAGCAGGAAATTTTGTCCTATCTTGTCTTGTCAAAATTTGGCAGTAACAGTTTTTGTGTCCTATTGGTCCAGTTTGGACAACATGCTGTGTGCAATTGAAGCAAGGGCATTTTTTTTTCTTGCCCAAATGCCTAGCATTTTCTATATGGAAAGTAAACTCCATACAGTTTATGCTTCTTCAGTGCTCATCGTCTTCTTTTGAAGTAAATTTGTGCTGTCAGGAGCTTATGGATCTCACTGTCGTGAAAAGTCTTATGTCATTAAATCCCATATTCTGTAGGTCTTTTAAGTGTTTGAAGATCATCTATCTAAATACATCTATTTAACATTGAAAACATACTTTATGACTATAAGTTTGATTATTATAGATGACTAACTACTAACATGCATTTCTTAATTATACATTATATTTTTAAATGAGTTACATACACATAATATCCCAAACACCAGTAGAAATATACATATGTTATATCAAAATAACTTTAAATTTGTATAAATAAACCAAAATCTATACCAATGTAAAGTATTTTGAGTTGATCGTTGTTTTTTACATTAAAGTCCATTCAATAATCTAGCCTTTTTTCCTATCATTCCTATATCATATCCCCCTTTTTTTTCCTCCAGAAAGAAATCTTTGAATTTAATGCTTTTGTTTAGCTTTTTTTTCTGATGACAACCAATAACAACTTATAACCAACTCCCCTTAAATGATAACAAATATCCATAACCAATCTTTTGGGAATGTGGGTATTGTTTTTCTAGACTGCTTCCTGTTGTTTGGGGCATCTTTGGGGGAATCTTGAGAAAATCATGATAATTGCTAATTCTTGGCTGGAGTAGTTTGTGAGGCTGGACCATCTCAGCCAGCAGTCTTGAAACTGTCCTGGATGGAGAATTTTGGGGAAACTGCAATGGAGGCATTTTGAGATGCTGGATCACCCGGGCCATTTGTTTTCATTGGTTTCTGGTCCCCTTGCTCTGAAAAAATATATAAACTTTTAAAGGTAACCTACACTCCTGTATTAATACAAGTATAGACTGTGTGTTGTCCATACGTTAACCAAAGATTATTTTTGTTTTATGTCTGAGTGGTTAAAATAAACATTCCCTGTTTTGTAGTTTTTCTAGATTTATTTTTGTATGTCTGTAGCCAGAAGTGTCAGGGAGTCTCCCCCAAATAAACCTGATCCATATCAACCTAGAATGAACCCACAGCTTCTCATTTCTTGTAGAAAGAAAAGCATAACCTTTCCCTAAAAGCAACACACATTTTGACTTCAATATTGAAGTCAAGATATTTTTAAAATATATAGGTTCATTTATTCTAGCAGCTTTCAGAATCCATTATCTCTTAGCAGATATCACTCTTTCATCAGTAGTCAAAAAATTCAAAGACAACAGAATAACATACAGGATACAGACTCTCTGTTTATTTTCCATCTTTAGGTGGCTTATTATTTTTTATTACTTTATACCTTTTTCAGGATTTTGCTTTATTATTTTTAAATAATTTTTTCTATGACTGTATATACATCCTTTCTCTTTTCTCTCCCAAGCCTATGTATATTTTTAAACACACTGTAACCTGTTTAGAAGTTTCTTATATCTGAATCTATCTTTACTGTGTGTCTGAAATCTTTTCTGTCTTCATGAGCCAAAGTTAAACTGCTATGCAATTTAGTTCATGTAATGCTGGCAGCTGGCTTCTCCCTACTTGGCTCCCTGAAAATTTAGTCTCATGGCAGAGGTACCAGGGAGCCACATCTACTGCTCCAACTCTGGGGAGTTTGGGGGTCCTTATTCCATGGAGTAGCACACTGACTGCTTCTCATAAACCCCATTTAATTGTTCAGTAGCAGGGCCTCTTAAAAAAGCTGTGCCAGTGTTTGCTGCTAGCATCAAGCTTACCTGAGAAAAGGTGCTTATCAAAAAGCCATGCTTGGCTCCATTTTTGTGTGTTTGAAACTTTTCTTTTTTTTTTTTTTTTTTTTTTTTTTTTTTTTTTGCTTTTTCAGGTTTTATGTGGATCTATGTTGCCCAATAGTGAGGCATCATTTATAGGGGGACTTTTCTTTCCCACCAGTCACTTCCAAAATAACCACACAGAGACTTATTATTAATGATAAATGCTCAGCTGGTAGCTCAGGCTTGTTACTAACTAGCTCTTACATTTTAAATTAACTCATATTTCTTATCTGTGCTCTGCCACATGGTAGTATCTTTGTTCCACACAGCAAATTCAATCTTGCTTCTCTCTATGTCTCCTCTTGACTCCTGATACTCCTCCCTTCTTCCTCTTCATGCTTTCATTCTGTTTGTAAGTCCTACCTAACCTCTACCTGTCCGGCTATTGGCCAGTCAGCTCTTTTATTAACCAGTGAGAGTTATTTACAGTATACAAAGATTGTTCCACAGCAGACTCGCATGGAAACTTTACATAAAAAGTGTGGAATTTGGTCTGCATGCTCTCATCCTTGCAATCCAGCTATGAATGACACTCTTTGTAGAGAGAAGAGATGGGAATCTAATGAACTCAAATCTCTTAGGCCTGCTTATGGACCACTAGGACTCCAGGATTCCCTCTCAAGAATCCATGTGATGACATGAAAATCAAAATGATAAACTTTCCTTTCATGTATATTATCTGAATTTCTGCTCAATTAAAATCTATGACTGTCAACAAGTAAGCATTAACATAAATTTAATTGGTATGTTGATTTATATATTGATTTTGGTCTTCAAGATATAATATGGAATTATTTTGATGATATGGTTCAAATGATATTTAATTTGAATTAATATTGCATGTTTTAATAGTATTTCAAATTGTAGCAAAGGTATTCTGTATTTTCCAAAAAGGATGTTCTAAAATGACTATTAATTATTAGGCTGATGTTTCTTTATTACATGATCTTAAATTGTAATTTCTTTCAAGCTTAAAGTTTTTAAATTCTATGGTGATTTCATTCAAAAGTGTTCATCTAAAATGAGTGATACCTAGACTGACTGGAATCTCTAGGACATCATTCACCTTGCCACTTTCTCTGGAAGTATAGCCCTAGGCAATGAACTTGAGTGACAATTAAGATTTGAGCAATGAGCCAGAAGTGTACAAGGCTGAGGTCACTTTTAGGTGCCCTAGGGACACACTCACAGGGAAATCATTGTTGCCTCTCCAAGAGAGGTATCTTAGTACAGTGCTGCCTGTCTTTTAGAAGGGTTTAAAACATAGGATTTTGCTGTGGAATAATGCTTTTATACACTGATTTAATAAAACACTGATTGGCCAGTAGCAAGGCAGGAAATATAGGCAGGATAAGCAGATAAGGAGAATTCTGGGAAGAGGAAGGCTGAGTCAAGAGACACCAGCCCATCGTCCAGGGAGCAGCATTTTAATGGCACACAGGTAAAGCCATAGAAAATGTGGTGACATATAGATTAACAGAAATGGGCTGAGTTTAAGTATAAGAGATAGGTAGTAGTAAGCCTGAGCTAACAGCCAAGCAGTTTTAATTAATATAAGCTTCTGAGTGATTGTTTTATAAGTAGCTGCAGGATCGCAGGTGAGAGAGATTTGTCCCAACAGCCGGCCAGCCAAGACACAGAAAAACTTTCAGTTACATGATTATATCTTATTCATTTAAAGCAATGGGGAAGGAAAGGATAGAGGTTCAAAAAAAAAGAAAGAAAAAAGAAAGAAAGAAAAGAAAAGAAAAAGGAAAAGGAAATCAATACCTGGAGTGTAAAAGCCTCAGTTATGTCTTTGGGTGAGGATCTAAATCAAGCACATTGGAAAATGTCTTGGTTTTATCCTGCATTCACAAGCAAGCATTCTCTTATGCTGGTTCTATCTTCATGTTACAAACACATGCTCTAACTTCAGCAGCATGTCTATGATAAATGAACAAAACTTCCCCGTCTGTATTTCTATCTACTACCTGGTAAATACTAAACAATCAGAATATATCTGAACTTGAAGTTATCTTTGCCACTGTCTTTAGATCATGGTCTCTCCAAGACTCAGAAGATTATTTCTTTATATGCCTGTTAGTATATTAGAACCCAAATGGTGAGTTTGTTTCTGTCTAAATCACTGTCCTTCCTCTGATGTGGACTTCTGGACCACACATTATCATTCATGTGCTCCAACTATGAATGACAGTTTTTTTAGGGATGGTTGCTGGACACTGATGAAGGCTTATCAATCAGAACTAGTAATAGACCACTAAGACGCCAGTGTTTCCCTGGCAGAAATCCTAAAAATACACAGTGTATCACCTTTAAGGAAACAACAAGGTTGAAATAGAATCCTGTGCTTGAATGCATTAGTTCAATGATTTATACAACTCTCAAGGACTATGAGGCAAAAGTATGTACCTATTTGAAACATTGTTTCATTCTTCAAAGTGTTTAGAATGGCCTTAAACATCTTCTGTCATAATTTCCATTATTCTCATAAAGTTTCAGAAATACAGATGCAGTGTTGAACACAAACTGAAATAATAGAAAATCTGTAATAGAAATTCCATAATAGCATATTTATAAAAAATAAAGCCACAATTTCATGACAAAACAAGTCATTTCTAGATAGTTTATTCATGAAAAAACAATTTTACAAAGAGATCTAAAGATTGTATTATGTATTATTTTCTTTATGATATCAATTTAAAATATACTTCGCTCTTTTATACTGGAAACGAATTTTGCAAAAGTACAAAATGTTATAACTAAGTGTTGACTCCTTTTGAATTTCCTGTTATTGATATAGAGGTAATAAAGATTTATAATCCTTAATGCTTTGTTTTTCTGGCTTAATAGAACTGTGGTCCCTCTAGACCAGCTGTTCTCAACCTGTAGGTCGAGACCCCTTTGCAAGAGATAAGGGCCCTTTCATAGGAGTCACATATCAGATATCCTGCATATCAGATATTATAATATTATTAATAACAGTAGCAAAATTACAGTTACAAAGTAGCAACAAAATAATTTTATGGTTGGGGGTCACCACAACATGAGCAACTATATTAAAGGGTCGTAGCATTAGGAAGGGTGAGAACCATTGCTCAATCTTTCAAGATTAAGCAAGCACACAGTATTTTGAAATATGACCAAACTTCTTCCTTAATATGATAGAACTGGCTCTAGAAATTGATTAAGACACATTTTGTGATGTTCAGGTCTAGCTGTTGGAGGAGGGCTAGGTTCTGGTGATGCTGTATTGCTCTTTATTTTGTTGTATGTACTTCTGCTTTGACATCTGCCCATCTCCTCATGGATTCATTCTTGGTCTTATCAGTGCTCTTGCTCCAGACAGAGCTGACAGATTCAAGAAGCCTCTCTCTGGTCCAGATGGTCTTCCCCGGAATGGCTGGTGCCCAGGGATGGGACCTAGGGGCAGGCCTCCCTGGGTATGACCCCAGGCACTCACCTCTGGTCCAGATGGGAGTTCAGGGCTGGATGGGAGCTGGGAGCTGGTCTCTAAGTCTCAG
Source organism: Peromyscus leucopus (assembly GCF_004664715.2). Classification (NCBI taxonomy): domain Eukaryota; kingdom Metazoa; phylum Chordata; class Mammalia; order Rodentia; family Cricetidae; genus Peromyscus; species Peromyscus leucopus. The sequence continues at coordinate 21,986,041 of NC_051084.1, read as the reverse complement.
GAAGTGGCTGGGGTCTCTGGAGGATGGGTGTGGGGGTAGGGCGTGGAGATTGTGGGGTCTGCTGGGGGGGGTCTTGAAAGAGGGAAACCTTGGGGGAGTTACCGCCCGATGGCCAGAACCTGGGGGCAAGTTGGGCAGGTCCTCCCCCTGGAATGGCTGGTGCCCAGGGATAGGACCTAGGGGTAGGCCTCTCTGGGTATCTATAAAAAATAGATTTCTTATCACAGTTGCCCACACATATGAACCTGATTGATAGGGAAGTTTAAATAAGATGTAATCACCATTAATAAAATAAAGTTTCTAAGTGACTAATGACTTAAAGCCTGAAAATTGTGTTTGATTAGGGAAACCATTTTGAAACCAATCAGGGAGTCAGTGAACTTGTTCTTGGTTTTTTATTTATTTTGAGACATTGAGGTATTAAACATGGGACTCAGGTTGAATCTTATCCGTAGGCCTTCTGGGCAACCTATAAACAATCCTTTATTCTCTATAAGATGAAAAAAAACTATAGATGCTATTGAATGATTGAATGTGGAACCATGTTATCTTAACTCAACATGATGTTTTTAAATCTATTTGCACTTTTCCCCAAGTCTACTGGTATGCAAATAGCATTGAGTGTAAGAAAAATATATTCATTGATTTTAGCCATCCTAATACCAATAATAATTCATAATAAAAACCCATTAGTTATTAAAATATACATATTTATAGATGTTATTAACCTTACGAAAAAACAAAATATCCTAATACATAAAACTGGTTGTAAAGCCCCTAAGTTTACAATTTGAGTCACCATAGAAGTTAACCCTTAATAATTCACTGTCCAATCTTTCCTAGGAGTCCCATGCTTATTAAGTAGATGGCTTTTTCTTTTTTGATGACTCATTTTAAAAAAAGGTAAAATCTATGGTTATAATGACTAGTTATTTGCCTTGTTGTTGACTCTTTTTATATCCTGTATATAAGCTGATGGTGTCTTGTTAACAGTACGAAGAATGTCTTCAAATGTACCATCAAAATGAGTTTCAAAGTGAAAACGGGGCTCTCATATTTTCAGTGTTACAATGTTCATGTGTCTTCCGTCTAATATTTAGAATGTTTGGAGGTCAATCTCACATTGAAAACGAAACTAAGTAAAAATGAATAGAAAGAAAATCAATTTCTCTAATTGCATGTTGTCTTATCCCCAAGTAAAGAAAACAAGAGTAGTGGGGGTGGGGAAGGAGACGAGAAGGAGCAGTAAAATACCCCCTCTTTAGAACACCATCCCTCTTCATGTCTCTGGGAGGGAAGGAACCTGACAACTAAACATTACAGCTGTGTGTCACTAATGCAAGTACTACCCTCACCCCACCCCAGCCCAGCCCACACAAGTCTGCATAACAGGCTGCTAGAAGGTATACATCTAGGCAGCAGTAGAAACAGACTAGTTAGCACAGATCACATTTGACTGCATAGAGCAAGGTGACAATGGGGAGTTTGTGGTGGTAATCTAATTGTACTGAAATGTGATTTTGATTGTATGTTAATAAATAAAGTTGCCCGGGGGTCAGAGCTATTAGAGCCATAGCAAGAGTGTGGCGGTGGTGGCACACGCCTTTAATCCCATAGATCTCTGTGTGTTCAGGGATATAGCCAGCATTGGAGACATATGCCTTTAAGACCTAGAGGGCTGTACATACAGACAGTGATGAGGCAGTCACGTGTTTGGGTTCACAACCAATAAGAAGGCAGAATGACTTGGAAACGATTTACACACAGGAAATAGCCTCTTTCGAGAAGCTGGGACACAGCAGGAGGAAGGGTGAGATTTTAGCTCTGAGCTCTGGTTTTTTTTTTTTTTTTTTTTTTTTTTTTTTTTTTTTTTTTTTTTTTTTTTTTTTTTTTTTTTTTTTTTAAGAGAAAGCCAAGAGGTTATAAGCTTTTTTTAATTTTAGACAAAAAGAGAGGAAATGTGGTGGTATTGTGTTCCCCAAAATATTGTGTACTCTAATAAATTTATCTAGGGTCAGAGAACAGACAGCCACTAGATACAAAGGCTAGAAAATGGTGGCACTCACACCTTTAATCCTATCATTCCAGAGATAGAAATCCCTTTGGATCTCTGTGAGTTCAAGGCCACATTGGAAATAGCCAAGCATGGTGACACACGCCTTTAATCCCAGAAAGCCAGCCTTTAATCCCAGGGAGTGGTGGTAGAAAGCAGAAAGATATATAAGGCGTGAGGACCAGAAACTAGAAGATTTTGGCTGGTTAAGCATTCAGGCTTTTGAGCAGTAATTCAGCTGAGACCCATTCCGGATGAGGACTCAGAGGCTTCCAGTCTGAGGAAACAAGACCAGCTGAGGAATTGGCAAGGTGAGATATCTGTGGCTTGTTCTGTCTCTCTGATCTACCATCATGGACCCCAATAACTGGCCTCGGGTTTGATTTTATTAATAAGAACTTTTAAGATTCCTGCTACAGGAGTTCCTGGAGTGAAAGGAAACAAAAAAGAGTTTCCAAAAGTCAGTCTCCTCTGTTGCACGAATCCTAAATGGTCTTAATGATAACCTGGAGTCAGGTATCAGGGTGAAAGTTGAAAGATCAGAGAAACAGAGCAAGCCACCTCTTAACTCACCAACTCCTCAGCCTGCAAGAGCCTGAAAAGACCTGAGTTCCTGTCTCCTCCCACATTATATTCTTTTCTCTGCCCAGCCATATCACTTCCTGTCTCAACCTTCCTAGTGCTGGGATTTAAGATATGTGATCCCAAGTGGTGGAGTTAAAGGTGTGTGCAACCACTGTCTGGCTATTTCTCTTTTAGACTGGATTATTCTCCTGTAGCCCAGCATGGCCTTGAACTCATAGAGATCCAGACAGATCTCTGCCTCTGCCTCCTGAGTGCTAGGATTAAAGGCATATGCCACCACTGCCTGACCTCTATGGCTAACTCTGTGGCTAGCTCTGTCCTCTGATCTTCAGGCAAGCTTTTATTTCTTAGATTACAAGCAATCTATTACCATACTTCGATACCACATACTTAATGCTGCTGATTACATTTGTCCTTGGGCATTGTTTAAAGACTCACTAAACTGAAAAATAAGTCCTTGGAAGAAAAACACTGGGTGAATTTTTTTCAATAACATAATTATAAAAAAAATTATATCACACTGGCTAATTTCCACTATTTCTATAATAGGGAACAGGACTTTAGCCTAAAGAGTTACAGTCATCAGAATTAGTGTGAAACTCTAAATTCTACAAAAATATATCTCAACATTTCCAATATAGTTATCTCCCAGCAGCACCCAGATACTTGAACAGTGGCCAGAATTTTGAATTCTTTAATCATGATGGTGTGATATTTCATAATCTCTTAGTACTCATGAGTTTATAGTTGTTAGTTTTGAACATCTGCTATTTATTATTATTAATCATTTTATGCTTATATTGTGATGAAAATATCACATTCCACTCAGGTACATTCACCAAAAATTTATTCACATATGCAGAATTGGATTGCACATGGCAGAAACCCTGGACAGGGAATTGTGGGGCAGTTTTGCTGTCACTTTTGAATTCCCATACTTCCTACGGCACTTGCAAGCTTATTACAGTTACCGTGACCTCACTCAAAGTAGCTTTCCGACATCAGCATTTGCTGAACCCTTTCACCCTTTGGAAGTAATGAACATACAATAGTTCCCTTAAGGTATAATTGTGCTCAGGGAAACAGAAATAGCTTAACAGAGGGACCAAGGAAGACAGACTCATATATAAACTCCCTGCCAGAGGCACAGGGTAGATGTTTCTTACTTTTCATGCAAGGAATAATTGTACACTGAAGGAATATTGCAGTATTTAAAACCAAGCTCAGCCGGGCGTTGGTGGCGCACGCCTTTAATCCCAGCACTCGGGAGGCAGAGCCAGGCGGATCTCTGTGAGTTCAAGGCCAGCCTGGGCTACCAAGTGAGCTCCAGGAAAGGCGCAAAGCTACACAGAGAAACCCTGTCTCGAAAAACCAAAAAAAAAAAAAAAAAAAAATCAAAAACAAAAAACAAGCTCGTCTACCTCTGGACTGCTTTCCAATGCAGTTACAGACCTTGCAAACAGAAAGGGTGGTATGGATGGGACCTTACACAGATATTTGAACTGTTATGTCATGGGCATGTCCTGCAGGCTTCAGGCACTCTAATCCCTGCTGAACCCATTAAGGATTTTCTTGATGGTGTCATTGTGTACCCTAAGACCATGGCCACACCACCTTGCAATAGAGAAAAACAATCCATCAATACTAGTTTTCTTTCATAATAGCCTGTTTGTTTTGAATATCTAAATTATAGCCAACCGGAAACTGTCACTTCTGAGATTTTATTAATATTTTCTTCTGACAAATTTCTGTTATGTGCTTGTTGCTGCATATCATGGGTGGTCCCAGAGAGAGAGAGAAATGAACCCAAACTCTGGGTCCTGCTCTCATGAAAGCTGAGTGGTGACCAGAGAATAATACAGTAATTAAAGTTGATTTAAGCAGTACTACAGGAGTATAACGATAGCATGGTGGTGAGGGATGTTCACTGACTCATTGTTGTGAAGCCTAGCATTGTCAACCAGGTGGAAGCTCTAATCACCTGGGAGATGGGTCTCTGGGCATCCTTTTATAAGATTGTTTGGACTGTGTTCACTAAAATAGAAAGGAAGTCCTGCCCACTGTGGGCAGCACCATTCCCTGACTAGAATCCTTAATTCTGTAAGTGGAAAGAGCTGAGTAGCTGTATTCACCTTCTGCTTTCTGATTGTGGATGTGCTGTGACAGGATTCCTTACCTACCCATCCATGATGGACATTGATCCAGAATAAATCTTTCTTTATATAAGTTGCTTTGTCATTAATACTTTATGACAACTGTGGTGATATTTTATTTGTGCTGAAATGTGGTGATATTTTATTGGTATGTTAATAATAAAGTTTGCCCGGAGACCAAAGGAAATAGCAAGCCATTTTAAATAAACACAAAAGTCAGGCAGTGGTAGCACACGCCTTTAATCCTATCACTAAGTAGGCAGGGTCTCTGTGTGTTTAAGGCCACACTAGGGAACAGAGCCAAGCGTGGTGACACACACCTATAATCCCAGTATCAACCATAGAGACCTGGAGGTCTGTATAGAGAGGCAGTGACAAGGAAGTGAGGTAGCTGGGCTAAGAACCAATGAGAAAGCAGAAAAGCAAAGCATATAAAGGTGTGGTAGACAGGAAGTAACTCGCATTTGGAAGCTGCAGCGTTGGTGAGATAGGTTGGCTGGTGGCACTCACTATTTGCCTGATCTAGGGCTTTCACTCCTATATTTGGCTCCGTGTTTTTTTTTTTTTTTTTTAATTCAATAGGACCATTTAGAAATTCATTTACACACAACAACTGGCAAAAACACTAAGACAATTATCATGAAAAGCATCATATTTTCTATGGATGAGACAATGCTTATTTTCTCAAACCACCTTATCAGTTCAGAGGAGTGCGTCTGAAGGGAAAGGTGACAGACATCTCCATACTCTAACTAAAGATGTAACCACTGAGTCGTTCCATATTAGAAATGATAAACAATTCCTCTTTGACCCTGAGGCATTGTTCATGGTGTCTAAGACAGAAGAAATTCAACTCCTCATTTTTTCATTAGTTGCACATGGAAATTGACATGGACATTAATATATTCCTATGCTAATTGTTAAGATTATCTGTAAAAGCAAGTGAAAAATCCAATTTAATCAACTCAAATATTCTTGTTTTTAATTGTCAAATTATATTTTGTTTCTCATAAGATTCCCTCTATTAGTAAGAATTACTTACAAATAGTAGTAAGAATTACTATGAACTGAAGTCCAAATGGAACAATTTATTGAATTGGAGTACTAGATTAAGTGGTTCATTTATTCATTCAACAAGACTCTGAGTGCCTGAACCATGGCTGTTTTATCACAAAACTCTGAGTAGGTTTATTCAGCTGACCCTTTGTGTTCTCCTGGTGGGATCAAGCCTGCTACCGTGGGTAGCACAGCACTACACCAGTTACATAGACAACTTCTCTTGCTGTTCTTCCCTAAGCAATACTGTACATTCACTATTTACACAGCATTTGCATTTTATTAGGCATCTTCAGTAATCTAGTGATGGTTTTAAGTATGCACAAGAATGTGCATGCTATAATCCAATACGAGTACGCAATTTTATATTTGATGACTGAGCTTCCAGCGTTTGAAGAATTATCTCAACGTCATCAAAGTGGCTGATGTTATACTAAAGGGTTCCTGAGTTTCTTGCCAAGTTGGCCTTTGGCTGACATTTAGAAATTTTGGACTTCCAATCCTTGCTATTAGACAAGGCTCACAGCACTGAAACTGTACAAGCAACACGGGTGTGCTAAACACCTGCTTCCCTTCTGGAAGTCTGAAATCACGGTTCTGTGTGAGACAGTGAGCACTCAGTTTCAGCTGAACCTTTCTGATGGACATTTCACAACTCTGGTTACAGTCCATCCCTGGAAGGCTGACCTGTGTCTCTGTGACTCCAACAAGAGACACAGCTGAAGAGCTTGCCCCTTGCTTCTGGAGTCCTTGGCCCCATGTGTCTTTTCTCTTTTTTGTTTGCTCTCTAGCTTGCCACTGTGATAAACTGTAGTCTCAAATGTGCCCATATTCTGAGTGTCCAGAGCTCTTCTAGTAGAGTGGTTCTCAGCCTCCCTAATGCCTTGACCCTTTAATACAGTTCCTCATGCTGTGGTAACCCCCAACCATAAAATTATTTCATTGCTACTTCATAACTGTAATTTTGCTACTGTTATGAATCCTAATGTAAATAACTGATGCACAGGATACCTGATGTGCAATTCCCAAAAGGGTGGAGACCCACAGGTTGAGAACCACTGTCCTAATAATCACACTTGAGCATTGTCTGGGGACTCGGATGCACTACAGATAACACATGGATTTGCTTATTATGAACCCTAAAATTCATCCATGTGTCATAAGAACAGAAGCTGTTTTTACAGTGATTCTCAACTAACAGTGCTTTCCCCCAGGGGACATATGACAATTTATGGAGCTGTCTTTGTTATGAATAACAGCCAGTGAGTGAACCATTGAATGAAAGGGTCTGCAGTCTGCTAAGCATCTTATAGTGGGTAGCATATCACCACAGAAAAGTGGTATCTGGTCCCAAACGTCGATGGTTATATGCTCTAGAACACTGTTTCTAAACCTGTGGGTTGCAACCCCTCATCTAATGGCTTTTTCACAGAGGTCACCTAAGACCATCAGAAAACATAGATATTTACAGTAGAATTCATGACAGTAGCAAAATTACAGTTATGAAATAGCAATGAAATAATCTTATGATTGGAGGGTCAGCACAGCATGAGGAACTGTATTAAAGGCTCGCAGCATTAGGAATGTAGAGAACACTGCTCTAGAACCTCCTGATAAAAAGAAACAATACCATGGAAACACTTATCAAAATACAAGCGGACAACAAATCCTCAGGCAAAGAGTACAAAAATTATAGGGGCTGCAGCAGTGGCGCAGTGGTTAAGAGTATATACTGCTCTTGCAGAGGACATGGATTTGATTCCTGGCACCCAAGTCAGGAAACTCACAACTGCCTTGTTGTGTGGTGGATTTTCCTAGGGAGATGTGATGCACATTCTATTCACCCCAGAGAGGGAAACTATGAACCCAAAGTAACTGTGTTACAGCTTTGAGGGGAAAGGTTTCCCCAATGGAAATGTTGCAGCTCTGAGCGGGGAAAGTTATCCAGGCAGCTGGAAGCCAAGGAATATCACAAAGTTGCACCATACAACAAACTTCACATAAGTCACATAAATTTATTGGGAAAGACACAAGAAGGTATCTGCCTCTGCTTCGGGGAGAAGTAGCAAGGAACTGAGTAGGAGACAAACAGAGGGTTTCTTTGGAGGAAGTGGGGGCAGAGTTTTCCAGGATAGAGATTTCCAGGGTGGAACTGATAGGATTTCAAATGTTGAGCTTGGGGCAACCCCTGGGATTGGTAGGGTTAGCTAAGGGATTGGTGGGATTTACAGGAAGTGAGCTTGGACTTTTACCCTACAGTAACACCAAAGTCCATAGGTGCTACCAGTGTGTTTTCATTGGGGTCACTAACAGGCGTTTTTTTGTGAGGTGTTTCTTAAAAGGAGAGGGAGGAGTCAAAAGCAGCTGTAGCACTGTAAAGTTCACCTCAACCTCAACATGGGTGGTAACTCACAAAAAACACAACTTTGTCAATCTCTGCAGAGCTTGCAGGCAGCCCCACAGCTTGGAGTATGTCTTCTCTCTCCAGCCTAACAGGCTAGATTCTCCTCTCCCAACAGCTGTTGACTCATTCTTTCACTGATGGGGGAGAAGGTATTCTCAAGAACCTTCCAAAGTTCTGTTCTCCCAGACCTATATGTATTTGATTACCTCCTAAGGCTCACAACCCTCCTGGAAGGAATGTTGCAGTTTTGAGGAAACTTCCATGGAACTAACAAGTAATTCCAACTTTCAGGGAATCTAAAATCTCCAGCCAATGCCAATTTCTGCTCTCATCTGTGATTACCCCCACACAGACCCAAGTAAACAGACATGTTTAAAAATAAAAATAAATCTCCAAAGGAAATAATTTTAAAAATACTTTGAAGTGCTGTCAAACCTAAATTTCCTTAAAAGTTCACTCTTCTGGGGTGTGAAAACAAATAATTATATGCATTTCATATTGTTTACCAATTTACATGATCTTTAGTGGTTAGTGCATAGAGTTTTTGGAAAAATACAAATTGACTTCAAATAGAAAAATATATATATACCAAAAACTTTTTTGGTGGTATGTGGGGTGAGTGGAAAAGTTCTTAATTAAAAATATGAAAAAAAAGAAAAATACATATGGCTTTCTCACAAACATTAAGTATCTTAGGTGTAAATATTGCCTGTGTGTCCTATTGCTGCTCTTAGTAAAGTCTTTTGCAATTCAGGTTTCCAAAACTATGTTGCAATTCTAGCAGCATTTTGTTGTTGTTGTTGTTTGTTTTGTTTTTGTTTTTGTTTGTTGCTGTTTTTTTGTTTTTTGAGTCACACTATTTGTATTTAATAAGAAAGTTCTCATAAAGCTTATACTTTATATTACTCCTTCCTTCTCTTCTTAAAAGAAATTGTTATAGTCTATTCAAGATTGAACTCAGATGAGCAGTGCCCATCTCTGGGATCAGAAAAATCATTGTGATCCACTTAGAACTCAGTTGTACCCTCAACCTGAAGCTGCTTTCAGTCTTTGAAAATGTTGAGATGAAGATGAGCAGTCAAAGAGGCAAGGCTGTAGGAACTTTATGGTTGGTAGATTAAAACTTAGACTTTGGTATTCATTTGTTACACTGGGTTGGGAGATGGCAGTGAGATTATAGAAATGCAGAGGGATTTTTGTATTGAGGACTACCCACGGTCATCACCAGATATCCATTAACTTACAGTAGTGTGGATATTTTTAGAAAGAGTAAATTAGAGATTCACTATGCTGTGCATTTCTGTAACTTGGATGCAATGATGTTATATTAAATTAACATGGGAATCAAACCAGATTGGGAGACAAAAGATTATAAAAATATATATTTTCAGTTGTCACTTAAGGTGAACTAAGCACATTGGGATCAGTCATATTTAGGTTCAAATTTTTATTTATTAACTGTGTGACTTAAGGAAAAATACTTTCTGTATTATTATCAAAAATTGAATCTTCTGAGTTTACAAATTTATGGTAAAATGTTGGGGTCTAACTTGATGTGTTTCAAAGTAAGTATAGTTTTAAACTTAACTACCATTTTTGTAGGAGCTTTTTCCTCACCAAGTAGTACACTTGAATGGATTTCAAGTGTATTACTGATTTCTACCAGCCTCCTCTTGGACAGCGAGTTAGGTCAATGTGGGCACACTGGTTTGAGCAAAGGGGACATATGTTATATGGAGTCAAAGAAGCAAAAAGAGATGTGTGGCTCCGCTAAAAACTAACCTGTGGGATTTCTATCTGAAATGATTGGTGTCTTACAAATAAGTTAATCATTGACTAACAAATAAATGTTTATTCTTTCAATATATATGTTTGTTGTGGAATATTTAACTATTTACATTACTAAATGTAAAGATGTGTTACATATGTTTATGCTGTAGAATATTACTTTAACTGTGTAAAGGTGTGTTACATTTGTTTCTGCTGCATTAGGACCTTTTTCATATTTTTCCTTAGCTTTGCTTTCCTTCTGTTGAGTTGTCTAAATTACTTATATATTTTGTCTATTAAATCTTTATCATACAAATGTCCAAGTGGCATTTGAAAAATAAGTTTGACATCATTAAATATCAAGAAATAGGAAATTAAAATCTCTGTAAGATCTCACCTTACCCCAGTAGAAATGGCTTTTCTAAGAATGACTGAAAACAGTTCTACTGAGAGTGTGGAGAAAGAAAGACTTTTTGTGCATCACACTATTAGTGGGAAAGTGAAGATATATGCAGTCATTATGGAAAAGTAAGAAGATTGCTAAGCTGAAACAAAACTACCACATGATTCCGTAATTCCACCACTCAGTCTAATACCAAAGGGATTGAAATATGCCATCAGAAAAGTGGATTAAAAATACATAGACTCAATACATGGTGGAATATTGTGCAGACATACAAAGAAGAAACATTATGTAAAGTCTGTCAACAAGAATGAACTTGCAAGATGCCATGTTAAATGAAATGCATCAAGGTATATATAAAGTATATGTGTACTACTTGTTCTCACTAACATATGTGAGCCTAAAAGTCAAATCCTAGTGACAGATTAGAATGATGTTTACTAGGGCCTTATACTGTGGCTTTGGGAGATGTGGATCAAAGTATATAACATTTTACTTGAAATAAGGAATATGTTCAAGAGATCTCTTACATGTCACGTTGACTATAATAAAAATACTCAATAATAGCTTGTTAATATGTACTGCATATTTGAAAATTGCCAAGATAGTAGATTTTAAGTGTTCTTATCACTGTTGGCTAGCCTAAGTAGCCATTCTGCAATGTATACATATTCATAAACATATCATGTGAGATAAATAAAAAAATATTGCTAGCTAAAATAATTTTTTTAAAGACTGAATGGCACAGCAGAGAGAAACTAGAAGGGAAACAGTCAATGAATTTGTGGGAAGAAGGTATTTTAACTACAGTGGCAACCAGTTAGATTTCTCTGCAGAAAGACAGCAAGGGTATGATAGCCATTGCCAGTACTGCAGCTGTAAGAACATGGATTGTGAATTGAATTCCTCTTTTCTAGGGCTTGACTCACTCAACAACAGAGTTGTAAATATGCTCCTCAGACTTTTGGAAACTGATAAAGAAAGTAATTGACCAATGCTTAAAATTACTCCAGCCCTCACCACAGGTGGGGTTTACAAAGTGCTTTAAGGATTATGTACTTTCAAAATTAGCGATATCCCCTCTCCGCACTTTACTAGTATAAGAATTCTGCTATTACCAGATAGATAACTAGTCAGTGAGTTTGCAGGGACTTAGACATCCCAGGAAATAAAGTCACTATGTGAGATCAATCTAAAGCCCCTGCCTGTCTCAATTTGAAGACCAGTTACCTCCATAGAAGAGGGTCCTGACATTGAGACAATTTCTATGCCTGTGGATTGCTTTTTCTGTACTTTGTGTAGATATTTCTAATTAGATTACCTTTCCCTGAGTCCCTTCAGTGTATGCATAACAAGATTTGGTCTTGATTCCACCTTTTTCTGAACAGTGCTTTCTATATTTAAGGCAATCAATGACCTAAATTTTGTCTGAACCCCAATCACATGCAATCTATAAAAGTTGAGAACATAGAAAGTGTTATATAGTAATCAACTTCATTTTAGAAGATGGTTTAAGTCGCCATTATCTGCTCCAGCCCTATAATTGCTCATTTGATTTAATTTGCTGAGGTCTTATCGCTGCTAGAAGACTTATTTTTTTCACCTGTTAAGGAGCACTTATTAACAAAATATAAAAGTAATAAAAAAAGACTTAAAATTAACAAATTTCATAAACAGATGATTTCACTTAAGAGATAGTTAATGATCAAGTAAGAATAATCTTCCCCAAAATGTGGATCTTCCAATTTGTTAGAGACACATAAGAAGTATTTGAAAGGGTCTGGAGAGATGACTGCCATTAAGAATGCGTTCTGCTCTAACAGAACACTCCAATTCTAGCCCTAGCACCTGCACAGCAGCTCACAACTATCTGTACCTTCAGTTCTAAGGGATTCATTGCCCTCTTCTGTATGCATATGTACACTGCACAGGCATAGATGCATGTAAGAACACATATGCATAAAATTTTCTTTTAAAATTTTTAAAAAAGAAATTTAAATCAATAATAAATACTAAAATTGTCTCCTGCTCCAACTGTGAAGACATGTTTACCTGAATTGCTGTTTGAATTTTGACCTAGTATGTCTCTCAGAACTTCCTTCATTGCAACAGAGCACTAGAAAAAAATCATTCATACTGGAAGAAAAGAAAGAGCTTCTTAAACACTGTTCTTCATTTTCCTTAAAATATTAATTTTGATTTTTAAATCTCTGACTTCTTTAGCCACCTTTTATTAAAGCCTTCTACTTTTTCATGTCGTCCTCCACACCCTCACATGCACACTGTGAGAATTGTTGAATGTGTTATGTATTTGAGGAGAACTGTTTCCTGATTGTTCATGTCCTGTGGTCAAACATTATTGAGCTTTGACTTATATGGAGTTTTCTGCTGTCATGTTTTTTCAAATCTCTCTCTCTCTCTCTCTCTCTCCCTCTCTCTCTCTCTCTCTCCCTCTCTCTCTCTCTCTCTCTCTCTCTCTCTCTCTCTCTCTCTCTCTCTCTCTCTCTCTCTCGTGTGTGTGTGTGTGTGTGTGTGTGTGTGTGTGATACCTAGGAATTTCTGTTTAAAGTTTACTCCACATTGTGTTTATTAAACTCATAGCAGTTCTCTAATTCTTTGCCTCACAGTTCTGTGGGTCTTTGACCCTCTTGATAGTAGTGGCACAGGAAGAACTGACTGCTAAGCACTGTCCAGGGTTCAATGACCCACAGAACTGAGAGGCATAGAATTAAAGACCATCAGCCAGGCTAGTTATTCAGAGGCTGAATTCATGGTAGAGCCACTTCCTGAGATGCTGGAGGGACTAAGACAGGATTCTGCTCTGCCAAACCTTTTTTAGATGCCCCCTCTCCACTATCTGATCACATGGACCATCGCCAGAAAACAGCTCCTCTCAGGAAGGCAGCATCAAAAGCCTGTAGAGAGAGAGAACAGGAAAGATGTCCTAGGCTTCTGTCATTTCCAGTTCAATATCATTAATGGAAAGAGCAACTGATTTTAGCTCATGGACAAAGAGAAAGGTCAGGATGTGGTTTAACAAAGTGGATCCTTGACAGACACTTCAGAAACTGTCTATAATTGTGTGTCTGTCTGTGTGTTCTTGAGAAAAACAAGAACAAAACCCTTCTTATTACTGTTTGATTTAATTTTTAGTTTCTTTCAGGCACACCTTATCATACAGCATGATACCTTCAGTAGTTAAAATTGAGTCGTCTTTAAAAGAACAGCATAATACATCACATAAAGAGCACCACCACTGCCAATACCTCATGTTGGAAACACTATATTCATCTCCTACTCTCCTTTGTCTTTCAAGTAGTGATTATTTGGAATGGCTAAAGTGTTCTTAGATCAAATTAGAGTGGCACTTTACAGCGTTAGAATTGGCTTATTCAAGTAGCCTAAGTGGCCCTGTGTGCATCTTTGTGATCTCTGATTTCCTTCTATTGTGTCATCTTTTTGTATATGAGCCCAGTGTGGCTTTTGAAATTGAGACATCTGGACACAATGTAAATTAATAGTGTCAATCCATTATCCAGCAGGGATATGGCTAAATAAAGGAAGAATGAAGGCTTAAAGATGCAACATACACATTCTCCTCCTAAATTTCTCCTAAGCGCTTGAAATGGTTGGTGCTAATTGTCAGTTAGAACCTAGACTCACGTGGGAAACAGGCCTGTGTGCATGCTTCAGGGAATTTTCTCCTCACACTCATTGAGGTGGTAAGACCCACCTACTTATCAGTGGCCTCCTTTGCTGGCTGGGATCCTAGACCATATAGATGAAGAAAGAGAACTGAACAGTGACATGCGTTCATCTCTCTGCAATTTGACCGCAGACATAGTGTGACTCATTGTTGTAAGGTCTGGCTTCCTTGATGTTCTTACCACAAGTAGCTGACTGCGAGCCCAAATTAAACCCCTTCTCCTTAAACTACTTCTGCCCGAGTGTGTTTACCACAGCAGTCAAATGAAACTAAGACGATGCTCTCCCATGGCCCCAGCCACACATTTCTAGTCTTTAAAGTTTTGATTTTCCTGAAATGCCTGAGTAAAATGTTTCATTCCCTAAGTGTAACCAATTGTCAGTTGGTAAACTTTTCTAGACGTGTATGTGTTCTAAACTCTGGCTTCTAGCTGTTGGGCTAAGATATGTAGCTCCAAGATAGAGTCTGGAATCATTTTTTTTTCCAGATTTCTCATTTTGGCCTTCCCCCCCCACACACACACACATGGAGTTCTCTTCTAAAGACTCAACTCACATTTGAAGGTACCCATCCATCTTTCCATACAAACAGTGAGATGAAGCATGTTTATAAATGTTAAGAAAATGATGATGAAGATATGAATAAAGATAGCATATCAGATACATTTAGAGTTCTGTGTGGGATGTGACCAATAAGGAACCTACATCCTTTATGTCCTTAGTGATGGTCTGCAGGGCCATGTATTACCTGTAAACTAGAGAGGCTTCACTTCGCTCTAGGCTGACAGTCAGTCATAGGAGTGAGGGTTCTTCCGCTCCACTTTCGATGTGTCCTGCATTATGTCTCTATCAAGAATATAGACTTGAAAATAACTATTTGAGGGAAGAACATGGTTCTGGTCATCTTTTATCCTGATGTAAGACCTTTTTCCACAGCTCTCATATTCTCCATTATATGTTACTCTGTGATGTCAATGTGAATCTGCAATATCTTCAGGAGAAAAATAGTATTCTATGACCAGAAGTATGTAGTCTTTCTCTGTGTCTTCAGTCTGCCAAAGCTCTAACTATCAGAGATCAGCACATTAGAATATTTGTGAGTATTACATCTCCAGGCTACAATATCATTATCATGCCATGGAAATAGTAAAATATATCAGATCAATACACCAATTTTTGAAAGAAAGAATAAGTATTAGGTTGCCCCATGACATCATTGTCCTATAGTTTCTTCTTTTAGCATCTCAGACAAATGTACACACACACACACACACACACACACACACACATACCCCAACAGTAATAAAGCTGTTTTGTGTAGATTCATAATTTGTCTCCTGCACAATCAATTTAATAATTTTTAGAGAAATACAGTAATATAGGAGAATGTTAACAAGTTACTTAATTCCTTAAAAGATCTATTAACCTTAGAAGAAAAAAGATAATTGAACAGGATCATCATGAAATTTGTGCAGACACGCTGCTGTGCATATTTAGATGGATTCTGATCTTTTTTTAGTGAAAGAGAAAGGTTTATCTAGGACCCCTTCACCTTAAATTGATCTCACTATTTGTGGCATCCAGAACTCAGAGCCTCCAAAGATGTTAACATTTTTTTTCAGGAAACTCTGACTGTACTAATGGCCCTGGAAACGGGGAGTGAAAGCTGGAGATAAGGGTATGATCCCTAACATTTGACTTAGAGGTGGGGAGACAGGCCTGATGCAATCAATATGTTCATTCATAATGGGAGGCAATATCAGGGGAGACCAGAGTGACAGAGATGGAGAAGACTCATTCATCAGTGCTGGATTTTCAGATAGAAGACATTCATGAAACCAAGGTTTCTAAAACCAGAAAACACAGAGACAGAGTCTGTCTTATGCCTACTGAGGTGACACAGCTCTGCCCTCAACATGAAAGCCTTCAAAATTGCAAGGTATACCCTTATTCAAGAAAAAGATGGCACATACTTACACACGTGCATTTTGCAATCAGAGTGTCCGGAATTCAGCAGCCTAGATATTCTTCTCAGTGAGCTTACTGTCTTCCAATGACTTTTTAGTAACTTTTTTTTAGATTTTTATAAGCAAGTCCCAGAGAAGATGCATTCTCTTCTTATTGCTCTGGAATATGTGTCTCTCCTCCTTCCTAAGAATGATCATTGGGACGTTGTATTCTTGCTTTTTTTAGTATTTTTTCCATCTGTTTTGTGAAAATCTCTTTTCACTCTCTTGTAAGTTTCTGCTAAAGTATCTGTTATGAGGTCAGTTGAAACAGCATGTTCTATACAGATAGTGATTCACAGGAGACATGCTTCTGATTTTGAGTTTGTGCATTCATTAAGTATATAGCAAGCAAAATTCAAAGTCAAAGAGCGGGTTATCAGATATGCAGAAGCAGTAAAAGGTAGAAAAAAACACATCATATTGGGCAATTGCAGCATCCACCAGAGACAACCAGGTACCTCAATTGGAAGCGCAAGCTAAAGTAGCTTCATGGAGTTGTACAATTATAAGATCCGACAGAAATGACAGGAAGCACCACTAAAACCATCATACTGGTGTTCCTGATTGAAAAATATCAAGACAGAACAGAGTGCTGTCTCCATAGATGAGCTTCTTGCTTCTCACTCCTACCATAGGCATTTGTATACACTGAAGTGAGCAATAGTTACCTCTGTTAGAATTGGCTTCCCTTCTTCCTGTCCTCAAGGAAGCAATGCTTATAGCATCGTTAGCTGTTTTCTGCTCTACTCACCTTTGTCAAGGAGACATGGGGTTTTTGAGCATACCTGAAATAAACATGCTTGAACCTGGGGCAAGGGAGTCCTCCTTGTTCGCAGAGTCTGCTTTCAACAATGTCAACAGCACACAGCACAGGACAATTTATTCAGATATTTAGTATTACACAGGTGCCTAGTTAGCTTTTTGTCAGTTTGATGCAAGCTAGAGTCATCTAGGAAGAGTAACCTCAGTTGAGAAAAATCTTCCGTCATCTTGGCTTGTAGGAAAGCCTGTAGGACATTTTCTTGATTAATGAATGATACAGGAGAGCCCAGACCACTGTGGATGGTGCCACCACTAGGTGGATGGTCCTCACCATATAAAAAAGTAAAATGAACAAGCAATAAGAGCAAGCCTGTAAGCAGCAGTCTTCCATGGCCTCTGCCTTGGGTTCCTGCTTTTGACTTTGCTCAGTCGCCTGAAAAGTTGCTTTTTATCACGGCAATAGAAAACTAGGACAATAGCCTTAGAGAACATTTCTTTCTTTGACTTTTAAAAATTCCTTCTAGAATTTTTAATACTTACCTATTAAAATGTCCTGAGAGGGAGCCAACTATGAATGGAGACCTTTTATCTTATCCTTCCCACATATGACACCCATGTTCTTCTGGACCTCGGACAATCCTCAAGTATTCCCTGACACCAACAGCCTAAATATTTGCTTTTTAATACTACCCTAGGGTTTTCATTGCATCTTTTATCCATTTCATTTTTCCTTTATTCTTTTAAAATCTCTATTTAGAAATAGGTTGCCTTTAACCTCAACAATTATTCCCTCACTTTGATGATTTCTGCTATTGAAGTCTTCTGCTGTGTTTTTCATTTTGTTCTGTGTAATTTTCAGTTTGAGGATTGCTTTTTTTTTTTTTTTCTTTTTAAGATTCACCTTCTTTGGTACATCTTTTCTTCTTTTCCTAAAGCCAGGTATTGTGTTTACCTGGCTTCCTTGGCTCCTGTACAGAAGTGGGAGTTACTAAAAGCTCTTCAAACTGGTTTTTCCACGCAAAATTGATTGCCAGAAGATCTTATACAACCACCATCTTGTTCTAACTATGAATCTGTGGAGATTTTATGGCACCAATTTTATGATTTGTCATGGGAGCAACAGGAAGCTGTAACACCAGTATATTCTGTGTTATTAACAATTCAGTACTTAAGTACAAAAACAGGCATGTGATTGTCATTATAGACAAGATATTAAATGCATACACAAGATATTAGAGATATATCTGGAGTACAATTGGTTCCTGTATCTTTGTTGATATATTGTTCTGTTGTAATCAGCATGGCAGCTAACATGAAGGAACTGTAACATTAGGCTGATCATTTAAAACCTTATGTCAAGTTGCATGATTTCCTTGGTCAAAATCCTCAGTGACTATCACATTATGAGTAAAAGCCAAATTGTTTAAGTGCCCTGCCATCTGTCACAGTCTGACCTAGCCTTCACTGCCTGGCTTCTCTCCAGCGATCATGTCCACTTCTGTCCTTGGCTGGAGCCACAGCACTCCCTCCATGGGTCAAGTCTACTCATTGCTGAGAGCACTTACGTTCTGATGATTCTTGGGGAAGAGATTCCCTTCTGTGCCTCATGTGAATGGATCTGTCCCTTTGATTTATATGTAAACCTCACCCTGGCTCCTAATAAATGCTTCATCCTAGCCACTTGAAAACATACTACACATATATATTTTTCTGTGATTTAACCTCTGTCTGGGCATCATCCATGTTGGCTTTTTTCCATGACTCTCTCTTTAGTAGGTACATAATAGACACCCATGCCGCCTGTGTTCAATAACATCTCTTCAATTCATATTTTTCTTCTGAATTCAGAATCTTGAAGTGTATTTTAGAGTTTGAATGATGTTCTATGTCATGAAGTTCACTCCTTTAACTTCACGGATGGTCAAAAATTTGAGGTGTCTGTATCTCAGATTTCATGTCAGAGAAGCAGAGTAGGGTGGGTTCTAACTGTTCAGAGATGTGAATGCAACCAGCTTATTTAACTATGTGCTTTGATAAGTAGATTCTGAAAAATATTTTTAATTATTCAGTAATCTATAACCTTGTACTTTTCATATTTACTTTCTTTAAACAAGAATTTCTCCTGTAAGTCAGAGTACACATTTCTGTTAAATTTTAACAGTCTTTCATTGAGAAAATATTCATATAAATAGTATTTATCTATGCTGTGTGTATATATAATTTGTGCATGTTTGTATGCATGACAGTGTTTGCCTGTGGAGGTCAGAGCACAGCTGGTATGATCAGTTCCCTTCTCTTATCATGTGGCTACCTCAGGGATTGAAAGCGGATCATCCTCCTCAGCACTAGGCACCTTTAATCACTGAGCCACTTTGCTAGCCCTACTGTGCAAATATTTTAAATAACTGCTATGTAATATACTATTTAATTCAGTGAGTACATATAAGATGGATTTCCACTTTGATAGTATACCTTTAAGATACATACCTAGAGCTGGCCATTGTAGTGTAAATCTGTAATCCAGCATATGAAAGACTGTGACATGAAAGCCATCACAAATTCAAGATCAAACTGATCAACATAGTGAGTTCGAGGTCAGTCAGGCTACAACCAAGGTGCACACTTGTCCAATCAAACATCTCTTACCTGCTGCCTCAAATCCTTTCCATCCCCCTTGTGGCCAGAGAAGACTATCAGAATTCTTTTACAACCATGGGCATAACCACACCATGTCAGTCATCCTTGACCAACTTCACTAGTCAACCCAGGACAGTGTCTTAGCTCAGGTCCTTGCTGTGTTTCTTTCATATTTATTAGAGCCTGTGATGCTGTAAGACCCTCTCAGCACTGTGAAAATGTCGCTGTGTGCCTTAGGACAGCAGTACTCCATCAGATAAATCAAAGCATGGTTTAAAATGGGAGTTGGCCTATGATTTCATTGCCCTGGCAGACATTTATTCCACCTCTTGAAAACACTTCTTAAGTATGAAGTAATCTATTAGATCTGACACTAGACATGACCAGATCAAGATCACACTGGCCTATCATATGCTTCCTTCCTGCCTCACCTCCTCCCTTCCCACACTTGTTTCTCAGGGGTTTATATCTCCTAACAAAACTCTAGGACATAAATTTTCTTCAGGTTCCTGGGAAAGACATTGAAGACCTAGTTACAGAAAGCTTGTTCTGGCATACACAGGAGCTACAAAGGTTGTTACATCTAAATCTCACTAACATGGCTGCAACCAAAAGCGCTCTCTCTCTCTCTCTCTCTCTCTCTCTCTCTCTCTCTCTCTCTCTCTCTCTCTCTCTCTCTTTCTCTCTCTGACTAAAGTTAAGAGAAGGCTTTTAAAAAAATAAAGGAAAGCATAAAATCTATTAAGCCTAAAGTGATAAGTGAGATTTTTCTAGAAAAATATGAGCACTACAACATAATGTAGCACTGGTGGTTATCACCCCATGCCCAGGAATGAAGCATGGTGGTGGGGGTGTTCTATGTAAGGCAGCCAGCTGCGTGTGTGTGTGTGTGTGTGTGTGTGTGTGTGTGTGTGTGTGTGTGTGTATGTTTACGTGCATGCACTGGAGAAATGGTTGAAATCATCTTCCAAGTTCTATTCTCTTGGGAACATTGTTATCCAAGTACTGATCTTTTGAAAAATTCTACTTGATAAAACTGAATTGCTGGCCTGATTTTGGAAGTGTCCTGAGGCAATGTGGGGCTGCAGAATTTATCTAGAGCACTGGTAGAATAATGTGACTGGGACAACATTGGATGGTTATGTACAAACATGTGAGATTCAGCCTGTAGTCAACTGCAGCCCAGGCATGTGACCCTTTCTACACCCTCCACAGCAATGAGCACATGTATGACCTGAGACTCGCATACAAGACCCTGAGGTAGAAACCCAGTAGGGCTTCAGCTCCTTTTGATTTCAACACACTTATTGCACATTCAGTACTTTAACAAGATTTAAAGAAGAAAAGTAGAAGAGGAAAAATAAACTGATAAAGGAGACAGAGAGCTGTAGACCCCATAATGAAGCCTAATCAGAAGTGACTGATCACTGCCGGCAAGTATTTTAGTGGATGAAAATCCTAAATCAAGAATTGATTTTAATGAATCTAAAGTCTGATGATTGAATCACTCTGCCTGAAGGTGACAGTATTTTTCTTAATTTAATATGCTGAGAAAGACTAGTTACTTCTCTTGAGAAAGAGACTAAATTGTCGTCTTGATTCCTATACATGATATATGAAGATTTTTGTGGGTCTTTTTAACCTCTTATATTTATATTGTTCGACCTTAAAGTGATTGCTGGCATTAGCCATCTTCACTTTACTAAAATGATGTCCCTGAAAGTATTATCTTATAAAGAGTAAGTTTTATTTTGAACATGACTAGGAGGCTCTTATACAAGCCCAGCCTGCCCCCATGGCTGTGGCTTCCAGTGAGGTTATCAGATCAAAATATTGGAACTACACTGAACATTGAGGCACTCACTTGACTGAAGCAGGGAGAGCCTGGGAGGCTGAGCCTCACATTCCCACCTCTTAAATGTCTATGCTACCAGAACTAATGCCACACTGGAGACTGTGTTAGTACCCCTGGACATTCTCTTAGAACTCATCCTTCAAAGCAACATAAGGGACTTGAAGGCTACAAAGAGGAATGGTTATCCACATGGCATTCCATTGCAAAGGGGTTTTCATCATATATAATAAAGTATGGTTAATGAAAGCTGTCAAAAGTATTAAGCTAAAATTATTTGTTTTTTTTTATTCTGATAAGTATACTCTCCATGTCTGAACTACTTTCCTAACCTTAGACATCTTTTTAAAAACTATGTTCATTGAGTAGTTTCTCTGTGTCAGCTCATATAAATTATATACATAACAATTCATAAAGAACCATAGTATAATGGAGTGATTAACAATGTTAGAGGTATGTAAAGGGATTGCATTTTGTTATTATTTACTTTACATTGGAAGGCACAGGGCATTTTGCAAGGTGCACATGTAGGTCTCAGAGGACAAATTGCAGGAGCAGGGTTCTCACCTTCTGCATGGGGACCCAGGGGTTGAACTCAGGCATTCCAGCTTTGACACAAGTGCCTTTATCCATTGAAGCATCTTGCTAACCCTCACATAAGTTTTAAAGTAAGTTGTGTAGTAACATGTGCAGCAGGTGTTTTAGATGCATGGTTGGGTTAGGTTATAATGAAATTTGACAGGTGTTATAGCCACAATCACAACAGGGAGAAATAATTGTGTTACCCTAAAGAAAACCCCATATAGTAGCTCTCTAGCAGAATTTTGATTCCTTACAATTTTGCATTTTCTTGAATATGCAAAATTGTCTTTTGAGGCTGACTTCATTCTCTTATATATTTTATATCCATCCATGTAGGTTTTGTGTATCAGAAGTCATCTTCCTCTTGCTAGGGAGCACTCCAGCACAGAAAATGCAGTGATTAATTTCTTGCCTATTAGTTGAAGGGCATTTCAGTTTTACATAGGACTCTCTGGTTCCTACCTGCCTGGCTAATTCCTTCATTATTGTGAACAAGGTATTCCAGATCTTTCCAGAGCATTCCATGAAAACATAACTGATTCTGGGTACATACCTAGAAATGAGGACATGGTGCCATTTCATAATTAAGTAATTACTTTATAGAAAGTTGTTTGTTTATATTCCACAAGTGTTATGCATTTTAAACTAGCAATGCTCAAGGTATCACCTGCTTGCCTTAGTCACCAGCACTTATTGTTCCCAGGTTTTGCTATAATTTTAGCCTTTTTATTAGACATAGGTAGTTCCAAGTTGTGGCTTTAATGAGCCTCCCCTACGAACTGCAGCTCCCAAGAGTCTTCTCATTTTTCATTGCTCTATTTTTATTGATTCTTTGTTCTAATGTCAGTATCAAGCCATTGAAATATGTATTTTTCTTGCCACTGTTTGAATGGTGATCATTTTTTGCCTATTCTAGATGACAGAACTTTTTCAGGTCAATGATTGGCAGGTTTTTGTCCCCAGCCTCTTACATATCTTTTGATATTTAAAAACATGCTGTCTTTTAATTTTTTTTTTTTAAATCTCTGAACCATTACCTGCTTCTCAGTCACATTTTCTATGGTTAGCTTCTAAAGGCAAATTATGTTGCATTTTATAGATAGGTCTAAGATCCACTTAGTGATACATTTGATGGAAAGATAAGCATTTCAGCTCAAGGCTCATTATTTGATGTATTTTACTTTTTTTCTGTCAACTTCCACTAAAATTTCAGTTATTTTTTCTGATGAATTATATTGATGAAT
This sequence comes from Peromyscus leucopus, assembly GCF_004664715.2. NCBI lineage: Eukaryota > Metazoa > Chordata > Mammalia > Rodentia > Cricetidae > Peromyscus > Peromyscus leucopus. Next base: position 21,962,826 of record NC_051084.1, on the reverse strand, counting down.
CTTCCTTAAGAATAAGTTAAACATATTTACATGATTCTGTTTACAATATGTATTGCTCCCTTCATGTTTTGAGTGTAATCTTTTGCTGGTAAATACTGGCCTATCTGCTTTCACTTCATAACCAATATCACAAATTAGATACAGCATGGCTGAGAGGTTTTTCTTCTCAAAATATTGTGATCATCCTTTGATAGGAATGCATAATCATTTGGTTGACACTAAAGAATATTATTCAGTGACCTCTATTAGAAATGAATAAACTCAATACACATTTTTATTTAGAATAAACCAAACATATACATATTTGGGAAATGTGAAAGTTTGTTTCAGTTGTGAGCTTGACATAACCAAGAATGAGTGGGTAGAGAGCCCCAGCTAGGAAGTGTGTAGATCAGACAGTGAGCATACCTGCTAGAGATTTCTTCCTTGGATTCACTGAGATGGGAAGATCTACCTTGAATGTGGGCATTGCTGTTGTAAGGACTGGGCCCTGGGCAGGCAAAGAGAAGAGTGAGGTGAATAATAACATACACACAATAACCCACTGCTCTCTGCTCTTGGCCGTAGAGTTTGGTGATATTTATTCATGTGTTTTTACTATCGATAACATCCAGTATAATAAAGGTGAGGACAGAAATACGTGTCATACCCATCTAGCACCCCCAGAAAGACAGCTGTAGGTTTTCATACCTGGCTCCGCCTTGTTAGGAAAGAACTCCGAGTTTAACAGACGCATCATCACACACAATTCTGAATTTTGTCAAAATTTTTCTTTGATGGTATTGATTTTTTTATTCTTATTCTGTGATATCAAGGTAGTTATTCATATTACACCTAATGGTGGTTTAAAATTTCTGGTGCTGGAATGAGCACTTCTATCTGTGACACTGTGTTACTATATTTTGATTGCTAATCATCTGCTGATAATATTGACACCTGTGTTCGTTAACGAGCGTATCACTCCTTTTGATCAGAATGTTTTTGTGTGACTTGGATAATCAGAGCAACAGTGGCTTATACCTCAGGTGGGAGGTGTTGTGTCTTCTATTTTCTGGAAAGTAATTTATTTTAAATTTATTATTTTTTTTTTATTTTACAATGTAATTTAATTCTACACATCAGCCATGGATTCCCTTGTTCTCCACCCTCCTGCCCCAACCCCTGCCTTCCTCCCAGCCCACCCTCATTCCCATCTCCTCCAGGGCAAAGACTCCCCTGGGGATTAAGATCAACCTGGTAGATTCAGTCCAGGCAGGTCCAGTCCCCTCCTCCCAGGCTGAGCCAAGTGTCCCTGCATAAGTCCCAGGTTTCAAACAGCCAACTCATGCACTGAGTACAGGACCTGGTCCCACTGCCTGGATGCCTCCCAAACAGATCAAGCCAATCAACTGTCTCACCTATTCAGAGGGCCTGATTCAGTTGGGAGCCCCTCAGCCATTGGTTCATAGTTCATGTGTTTCCATTCGTTTGGCTATTTGTCCCTGTGCTTTATCCAACCTTGGTTTCAACAATTCTCGCTCATATAAACCCTCCTCTTTCTCGCCAATTGGACTCCCGGAGCTCTACCTGGGGCCTACCCGTGGATCTCTGCATCCAGTTCCCTCAGTCATTGGATGGGGTTTCTAGCATGACAATTAGGGTGTTTGGCCATCCTATCACCAGAGTAGATCAGTTCGGGCTGTCTCTTGACCATTGTCAGCAGTGGGGGCATCTTTGTGGATTGCTGAGGGCCTCTCTAGCACTTTGCTTCTTCCTATTCTCATGTGGTCTTCATTTACCATGGTCTCCTATTCCTTGTTCTCCCTCTCTGTTCTTGATCCAGCTTGGATCTCCCGCTCCCCCAAGCTCTCTTTCCCTCGACCCTGGCCCTTCATTACCCCTACTCATGTCCAGGCTGTTCATGTAGATCTCATCCATTTCTCTGTCATTGGGCGATCCCCGTGTCTTTCTTGGGGTCCTGTTTTCCAGGTAGCCTCCCTGGTGTTGTGAGTAGCAGTCCAGTCATCCTTTTTCCACATCTAGTATCCTCCTATGAGTGAGTACAAACCATGTTTGTCTTTCTGAGTCTGGGTTACCTCACTCAGGATGATTTTTTCTAGATCCATCCATTTGCCTGCAAACCACATGATGTCATTGTTTTTCTCTACTGAGTAGTATTCCATTGGGTATATATTGTAGCAGAAATCTTAAAAGTTCTTATTAATAAAATCAAGCCTGAGGCCAGTTATTGGGTCAATGCTGGTAGGTCAGAGAGACAGAACAAGCCACAGCTATCTCACCTTGTCAACTCCTCAGCTTGTCCTGTTTCCTCAGACTGGAAACCTCTGAGTCCTCATCCAGAATGAATCTCAGCTGAATTGTGTTGCTCCAAAGCCTGAAAGCTTAACCAGCCAAAATGCCTCTAGTTCTTGGTCCTCATGCCTTATGTATCTTTCTGCCTTCTACCATCACTCCCTAGGATTAAAGACTTACTCCCTGGGATTAAAGGCATGTGTCACTATGCCTGGCTCTTTCCAATGTGGCCTTGAATTAACAGAGATCCAGAGGAATTTCTGTCTCTGGAATGCTAGGATTAAAGGTGTGAGTGCCCATTTTCTAGCCTTTGTATCTAGTGGCTGTCTGTTCTCTGATCCCAGATAAATTTATTAGCATGCACAATATTTGGGGGAATACAATACCACAATATGTACCGCAATTTATTTATCCATTCTTCAGTTGAAGGGCATCTAGGTTGTTTCCAGGTTCTGGCTATTACAACCTTACACCTGTCAGAATGGCTAAGATCAAAAACACTGAAGACACCTTATGCTGGAGAGGATGTGGAGCTAGGGGAACTTTCCTCCACTGCTGGCGGGAATGCAAGCTTGTACAACCACTTTGGAAATCAATATGGCGCTTTATTAGAAAACTGGGAATCAATCTCCCCCAAGATTTAGCTATACCACTTTTGGGCATATACACAGGGAATGCTCAATCATACCACAAGGGCACTTACTCAGCTATGGTCATATCAGCATTGTTTGTAATAGCTAAATTTTTATCACATTGCAAATCTTAGGTTGTATGTTTTCTTATCAAGTTTATATCTATCAGAGACATACCTCTTTCTTGCTTTTGCTTAATTTGTGGAGGGCAGTTTTAATATTGACTTTTATTATAATTACAACATATACAGGTTAGTAGCAGTGTATTCTTCAGCATCATATTGGTAGCTTAAATCTCATTCTTGCTCTTTCTCTGTATATTTTTATAGCTTTAGCTATAACTTGTTCCCTGGATGTTACTTTCTCTGTCTCATTTCAGAAGTGGTGGTACTTTTTTCCAGATGCTGATATTCATTACTCAATAATTTTCAGCAAGGAAACACTAAACTTTAGTTCTTCTCTGACTCAGATGGACACTGCCATTCCAACACACACACATGTTGTCATGTCAGTTACATGGATGGCATGACTCCAATTTCCAATGGTGATGTCACTCCAACTCATGGACAATGTTCCATTTCATGTGGATGATGACACTGCCTCTCACATGGATGCTTCAATTGTAATTCACAAGGATGATGTAATTTTCATTCACTTGGATGACTGTGGCTTATGTTAACAGTGATACTGCAGCTCACTTGGATGGTGTGGCTATAACTCATTTAACTGTTGTTCCCTCAAACTCACTAAACAGTGTGTCTTCCATGCACACGGATTGCCTAGCGACAATACTAACTGGTACTGTCACTGACAGCTTTTCAGTTTTTAATTTTGAACATGCTCCTTTAATGCTTTAAAAAGTTACAAATAGAATCCCTGAGGCCCTCAGCATTTTCTAACATACAGTAGATTCCAGCCTGCATAGTAGTTACTTATTAATAATACATTGTGTTACCTACTTAGTTATTGTCCCCTTATGTTGCAGAATGAGTGCTAAATTGCAGTTTGGAGTCAATCAAATTTAAATCCAATTTATAAAAGTTACGTTCACCTCATTACCTTGTAATTTAAATTTCCACTGACTAAATGCCTGGCCAATCTATTTAATGACTTTCAGCTTTAAAGTGTTTTCCTTTACTAATGTAATTGGAATATTTATTTAAAATATACTGTCTTACTTCATGAGTGTTTTATATTTAAAATTTAAAAATAGTATTTTGCAGTGTTGACATCATTTTTTTCTTTAAAATTTTTTATGAAAACTGTTTCAATTTTTCTCTTGTTTTATTTTTTTTGAGATTGTATTTTAATTATACTTTTCCCTTCCCCTTTCTCTCTTAAGCCCTCCCATATACCCCTCCTCACTCTCCTTCATATTTATGGCCTCTTATTCATCATTTGTTATTGCATTCATATGTGTATATATATACATACATACATCTTCCTAAATGTAACAGGCTAAGTCCATATAATGTTATTTCTCCTCTACAGTTTGGCATTGCCATTGGTGTAATCCTTGTTCAGCTCAGTCTGGTCACCTTGGTGAGACTCTATGGGTGTAGCTTCTAATGTTACTAGGAGACACACTCTTTCTGCCCACTCTTCTGCCATGCTCCCTAAGCCTTAGGTGCAGAAGTGTTTTATAGATGTATTCATTGGGACTGGGCTCCACAACTCCGCGTTTTGATTGATTGCCCGTTTGCTGTTGTGGTCTTCATCTGTTGCACATAAAAGTTTCCTTGATCACAGGTGAAGACTACACTCATTGGTGGATATAAGATTGTTATTGGTGAGTATGCTGGTTTTGTAAATCAGTGCTTGTAGATTCTCTCCCAATCACCCTGATCCCACTAACACTGATTAGTTACCAGGTATGCAGTACCAGGCATGGTGTCTATCTCCTTGATCAGGTCATAAGTACAATTAGAGAACCACTGGTTATACCAAGGAATATGTGTCACTACTGCACTTGTAAGACTATCATGTCATGCTGGACATGGATGTGGTTCATAGGTGTTATTTCTGGGTGGGACTGTTGATTGCCTCTCTCCTTTGGAAACTTCCATGGAGGCTTCTGGCACCATGAAAACTAGTCCTTAGGGAAGGGCATTCAGTTCAGTTCTACCTCAGGGGTTTCTAGGCTCTGTTTCTGAAGTATATGATATCTTTAGCAATACAGATTTACATTCAACCTCTGGGAGTGTGGGGGTAATCAAAGAAAACAAGAATAAACTGTACAGTTTGCAAGTCTCTTAGACGGCCTTGACCATCAGTTCAAAAGAGAGCTTCTTATGTTTGGTATTAGTGACATTTGTCTTTATGGGTCTGGGTTACCTTACTCAAAATGATTTAACTGACTCATGGATCCCAAGAATTGAAATAATCCATAACTTCAGTAATGTATTATTTTGGCATGAGTTCATAAAATGCCATTTGTGTCTGCATATCTCTCTCTGTCTCTGTCTGTCTGTCTGTCTGTCTCTCTCTCTCTCTCTCTCTCTCTCTCTCTCTCTCTCTCTCTCTCTCTCTGTTTCTCTGGCAGGGGGTGGATATTGGAAGCAGAGAGAGAAATAGACAAAGTATGACCCTTAAAGGCACAGACATGTCCAAGTTACCACAAACAGTTTTCAGAACTTACCAAAAAGAGTCACCTGCTGAACACCAAGATTGAAATCATAAGCCTGTGAGGGACATTTAATATTCAAGCCATGACAGTTTTAGTTTTAGCTAGCCTGATGACCTCTCCCCCACTACTGTGTGTGTGTGTGTGTGTGTGTGTGTGTATGTAAGAGTTTTTAGATGTTATAGACAGTGCCTCAGTATCTACATGTGAGCTAGTCACTCTGTTATTAAATTATGTCTAGATTACCTATAACTATTCTTTTTTTTTCTTTTCATTTTAACCTTTCACTATTCTAATGTAAGTTCTATGTACATAGTTGTCCCTATGCATGGAGCAGAGAATAATAAAAAGAAAATTTGAAAGAAAAAAGAAAATGAATGCATATTCAGTAGACATGAATCTTAAAATTTACATTGGTTATTTCCTAATTCTCACTGAATTGAGTCCTCAGTGGACTTTGTATGCACAGCTTGAAGACCTTTATTTTATAAACCCACAGCCAGGTAAGAGACCCCAGCCCCTTTATCTCTAAATTATTTCCTATTATATATTATAGAAAGCAATAAAATGATTTTTCTTATGTACCCTTAAAACTGTTCCTGAGTCGAGTGTATCTTTTGAAGTCATACTCCCTTTACTGAGTACAAATCAACCACGTGCACAGCTCCAGTCTTTATGGCTTTTTGAAAGCAATACTATTGAGTGTGTGAGGATAACAACGGCGTGCCCCTTAGTTTATGCACCCTGACATCTGCAGGACTGAGCCTATCTATGGCCCCCTGCACACTGATGCTCTGAGGGTACTGCTCCAAACTCTGGTTTCGCATTAGTCCCCGGCCTGTCAGCAGCTGCTATTCGCAGACCACCAAAAATATGCGTGACAGACAGTCCACTTCACAGGACATCTGGCACCTTTCTCACAAATGAGATCTTCTACTCTGATCACAGGGTAGTTCCACTTTTAGACTGTCTGACATTGTTCTTTCTATGCCCTGTGTAGCTGTGAAGTTGTGAAAGAAAACATAACTTGAGGATGAGAGGTGGAGCTAAGTGCTCCGTGTTTCTTATGAGAAAAATGGAGTCTCTCTATTAGATAGTGTCTATTTCTAAGGCTTGATTCTGTGAGTTATCCCATGCTGCCTCATTGATAAGCAAATTGTGCAGAATTAGAGTATTAGACTGTGTGGTCTGGTTCTTCTGATGCCAAAATAGCAATATAATGATGTGAGTTAAGTCAAGATCATTAAGTTAACAACGGATCAATAAGTCCGTTGTATTTTAACTTAACACGAACACATATATCAACCTCAAACACAGACACTCATGCATATACATACACACACACACACATGCACACACACACATGTGCACACTCATATTCTATTCAGGACAATCCTGTAATATTCAAATTTTCCCCTCTTCTACTCTATCCTCAATGTTAAGGGAAAAAAAATGCCTTTAACTAGGTCTCAAAATTAATATTTATTGAATATGTTATTGGTTATAAAGTTAAATGAACTTTAAATTAATCCTACTAATGTACTTGAAACTCCATTTGCCTTATACCCAACTATGTACAGGAAAACATGCCAAAAGGAATGAATTCTATAAAATAAAATCTAAGCAAGTAATTGTAGCTTTATTTCAGTACACCAAGGGAGAGAATACCCTATACCTAGAGACATAACATTAGTCTCCTTACAGTTTGATATAAAGACTGAAAGATATTTTCATTACACCACATTTTCATCATACATCAATTATATTTCCATTTATACACAGAATATCAAATGTTTCTCTGCATAGTGAAGGTCAAAGTTCATTTAAAATACCTATCTATAATTGTTTCAGTTATGCTAAATCAAAGTAATGAGTTGTGATACAATGTATCATAGCACGGATAATTCTCTCTAGTTTATTTTTCATTTAGGCCCATAGCTCTCCCATCAATCAATAAGATTCTGTGAACCGTGATCCTAATTAGTCTTATTAATTAAAACCAGGAGTCAGATATCAAGGTAAAAGCTGACAGATCAGAGAAACAGAGCAGAAACCACTAGAAACTTCTTACCTCTATGAATCTTCAGGCTGAATGGTGTGGTGATATATTATGTACCCTAATAAAATCTACCTGAAGATTAGAGAACAGGACAAGCCACTAGATTAAACATAGAGGCCAGGTGGTGGTGGCGCACACCTTTAATCCTAGTACTTGGAAGGCAAAGATCCCTCTGAATCTCTGTGAGTTCAAAGCCACACTGGACTACATGAGATTGACTTAGTCTAGGAGAGAAAACAGAGCCAGGCAGTGGTGGTATACACCTTTAAACCAGTACTGGGAAGCACACACACCTTTAATCCCAGGAAGTAATAGCTGGTCAGAGAAAGGTATGTAAGGCATGAGGAGACAGGAACTAGAGGCTTTTTTTTTTTTTTTTTTTTTTGCAGAAGCATTCCTTTCAGCTAGAGGCATTTTCAGCTGAAGGCTTTTCAGCTGAGGAAGCCCTTTTTGCCTGAAGAGCTTCAGAGACATTCACTCAGAGGATTTATGGAGTTGGCAAGGTGGTTTGTCCCTTTGTCTCTCTGATCTTTCTGCATTTACCCCAATATCTGGCACTGGGATTTTTATAAGACCTTTAGAAATTCGTGCTACACAATGGGGTGCCAAGCTCCTGTCTCCACCTCCCTAGTGCTGGAATTAAAGGCATGCACCACCACTGCCCAGTTTCTCTTTTAGACTGGTTCAATTTCAAGTAGCCCGGGGTTGCCTTGAATTCCTGCTTCCTCCTCCCAAGTGTTGGGATTAAAGGTGTGTGCTACCACCGCCTGGCCTCTATGGTTAACTAGTGGCTAACTCTGCCCTCTGATCTCCAGGCAAGCTTTGTCTGTCAGAACACAAACAAAATACCATACAACAATTCTGTGTTATTGTTCTATAAGTTTCATAATGCTGCCTCAGTTCCTGTTCACAGGGTGCTCTTCATAATATCTGAGCCCAATTCTTTCTCTCTCGTAGCAGAAAAATAAATCATTACTTGTGTGTGTTTGTGTGGGTATGTGCTCACCATACAGGTACCTGCGGAGACCAGAGGGGTTGAATTCCCTGGGGCTTGAGTTGCAGGTGGACATGTATCTCCTGATAAGGATGCTTGTGTAGAGCACCAGAATTTGCCTCCTAGCATCCATATTGGGAGACTCACAGCCACACTAACTGCTGAGCTACCTCTCCAGCTTCCCCCACTCAGCATTTTACTCTCAAGGTTCCATTGAAAACAATGCTACAAGTATCACTCAGTAGTCTTGACCTCCTGGAGTTGTAAGAATCAATGGAATTCTTCCCATCCTTTGGCATAAATATGAGATGTTTTCAAGTATATTATCGATAGCAATGCAACATGTTCAAAGCCATGTTATAGCAGATCTACCTAAAATGTGTTTTCTTTCCTCAGTGTCTGTCTCTTCCATCATTACAGCATGCCCTCATGTGCAATTTCAACTTTTATTATTAAAGTATGCCCTTACTTCACAATTCCTAATGATTTATCTCAACTGTTATATATTCTAAATGATGCCCAAGTCTATGCTTAAAATAATGAGCTTTAAAATGATTTTGTGTGTGCTTGGATAACAGGTCATTCTTGTTAGCCTATGTGCCTAGCATGGTTTCCAGTCTGTTTCTTCTCTTTGTCCAGCTGTCAGGGCCTGGGTGATGCAGACAGGATTCTTGAAGACCTTTGTATTGTATTTCGAGAAAGAAATATTGGGTGATCTTAAGGTGCCTTTTGAAAAAGAAAATCTTGCATTTTCATATTCTCTACACTGAATTCTTAGTGCTTCAGCAAGCCAATTCCCCTGACAGTGTGGGCATGAAACATTCATGGGCATGTCAGAGTTCAATAGTGTTTAGTATTTATTCTTATAATCAGAGGCAAAAGGGCCCAAATGAGTTAGACATCACAGAAATTCAAATAATAGTCATAAGAGCTCTAAAAATTAAACTATGATAGATTGCAGAATTAGAGAATATTGAAGTGAGAAAAGACTCTAATGTCACTGAGGTTATTGTCATACCCAGCATTATGATATTAAAATCAAGTCAGCTGTGCCCACAGTTCAAGATGTTAGCACTAATGTTTAACCATAGCAATCAAACCAATTCCTCATGCCAGTAAATTGCATAATTATTAAATATAAAGATACTTTGAGTTGAACAGCTAGTTAAGGAAGTTATTCCTTGCATTCATTAATATGGAAAGGCTAGCTACAGATCACAGATATAGGAATGTGGGACTGTGTCTGTGTCTCTCCCAGATCCCATAGCTTATCAGCTATCTTCAGGGCAACAGCAAAGAGACTTTTCTTTTCTTTCTTTCTTTTTTTTTTTTTTTTTTTTTTTTTTTTTTGGTGGGGTGGCGGTTTTCGAGACAGGGTTTCTCTGTGTAGCTTTGTGCCTTTCCTGGAACTCGATTTGTAGACCAGGCTGGCCTCAAACTCACAGAGATCCGCCTGGCTCTGCCTCCAGATTGCTGGGATTAAAGGCTTGCGCCGCCGCCGCCGCCGCCGCCGCCGCCACCACCACCACCACCACCCGGCGCAAAGAGACTTTTGCTTCTGTGTATTTTTCTCCTTCTGCAGTCCTCGGAATGGGTGTCTGAGACAGGAAGAAACCTAAGGTGACAGTTTTCAACTTCTTTCCACATGTTGGATTTGCACATTTGTTGGTTTCCATGTCTTAAAGAGTTCATCAGGAAACTCAGGCACACTTCCAAAGGATATAGAGTCAGAGCCTTCCCACACTGCCACACTGCCCCAATATTATTTTGTGATGATTTAAAATAGCACAAGAGAGGCATTTTTCCATCTCTTGGGATTAAGCTATGCCATCGGTGGCAATCTTGAGATGTTCTGTGGACCAACTATGATGATTAATGCCCCCTTAGGGTACAGCAAGCCAGGAGGTGGCAACAGGCAAGTGTAACAACCCGATGGGAAAATATGTGAAGGCTCAAAAGACACCTGACCATCACCAAATATGCTTCTGTCACACTGCCAAATCCGAAGGTGCAGTCCCTTACATGCAAATGACTATATGTATTCGTTTCCCCAAAACAGTTTGTGTTCATAATGCATCCTTCCACTCACAAAAGCATTCTGGTTTGGGTTACAGGTTCCATCCACCCCATTGCTCATCAAATGTTTGAAATGAAATAATTAGGTGGTAGACAGAGAACATGAGAAATCGAGTCATTAAATGGGAAGAGAGATGAGCCCTCTTGCTCTGTTTCCCATTGCTTACTGCCTGGGTGGGCACTTCATTCTGGTCCTGCCTGGCCATTGCTTGAGTGCCGGTTAGGAGGACAGCACTTCCGTGCCGTTAAATGAAGCAGGTACAAGTAGGATCTATGAAAGAAGGCTAATTCAAAATCCTGCTGACACTTGAAGTCTAATCTAGAGTCATTACAGACAGTGCGGTTTTCTGCAGTCATCAGTGGATAAGGAATGCACTAAGTCAGTGTGTTACCGTTCTAGTGTTGTGTAGAGTGGGTCACACCATCTTGACCAAAGGACATCCAACTAAGAAATCTAACCAGAAGAGAGAAGGAAATTGTCACCGCTGTTCAATGACATTAAACTAAACAGGATTAATTCTGAAAGTAGCAGATCTATCATGCTACTTGTCCAGTGCCAGGTATTGATTTCTCCATGTTTGCAGCCTTGAGAGACAAGGTCTTGTCACCATGAAAGCAGATTTCCTATACGTGTTCATGAAAAATTGCCTCACCATCCCCCTCCGGAGTGAGCTGGCAGCATCCATCTGTGTTGCTGAAGGAGAGGGGAAAAGGCCACCCAGGCCCTTGCTTTGTGTGGTCCTGTCGATAACAATGCCAGTCGCTCTATTTATTCAGTATGTGACACACAATTAGGAACTGTCACTAACTGCTAGGATCTCCTGTGCATTTGTCCATGCTAGGCATGCAGCTAGGTGCTCTGCAACTTAATCACACAAATAAAATGCAGAAACTATTATATTTGGTAGCAACATTATTATCCCTATAGCCACCTTTGAGGAAACAAAATGGAGGCTTCTAATAGCATGCATTTTGTAGCATATGTAGGTTTAGTGACTAACAAAATCATAAATTAAATGCATTAAAGAATAAAGGAGTAAGTGACAGATATTCAAGCCAACCATGTAGTACTTTATTTACCACAAAAAAAAAGAATGAATGAATGGACACTTAATTTGGTGGGTGTGCTTAAATTTCAGATAGCATAGAATGTATTTGCAAAGGATATCACTACTTAAAAATTCTAATTAGTGAGAAATGTATAGGAGAGTTACATTCATGTGGTCCATTTGCATTTCTCTACATTACTCTTTTGTGGGGGAAGGGGTGAAAGAAGAAAATAAATGTTTGTAAAAACAGATTTAAATATCTGGTCATTTTTATTGGATTTATAATGCAGTCACACATTTATTAAAACACAATATAATGTTCAAATATGTTAATACAATATGTGATACTGAGGTCGGGATATCAATTGTCCTAAACATTCACCATTTCTTTGTGATGGGTCTGTGCAAACTCCTATTATTAGCTGCTTTGAAATGCTCAAGCCACTGTTTTCTCTGTGACAAAAGAAAAAAAAAAGGAATTGTTTGTCAGAGTAAAGGAAGAAGATCAATTTGGGTTCATGGTTTTAAAATCAGTCATGATTGCTCAGTTCCATTGAATCTGGTCCAACTGAGGCAGAGCCATAGCCAAATGCAATAATCCAGTGAAGAAGGCCTTGGAAGTTCAAAGACACATGATCATTATCAAATGCACTTGTATTCACAGTGACAGTGTATGAGGGTTGTTCACCCCATGGTGGACATGAAGCAGCAGGACAAATGAACCCTAAAGACACAAGCATGCCCCAGCATCACCCCCCCTAGTTTCCAGAATTTAGCAAAAAGAGCCTGTTGCTTGACCGTAACAGCTCTCAGTGTTGCAGGATCCTAACAGTTCCCTTGGGGGAGGGATTGAGAAGGCACAGCATCAATGACACAGACACCTGGAATCAGTTGAAGACAAACAGAAGACTCATTTATTCAATAAAGGGGAAGGCCTTATATACCCTCCTCCCAGCACCCAAGATGTGTCCCATTCTGGTGGCATTGTGTGGTCATTCCTCATTGGCTGGGTATGATCAAGAACTCTCACAGCAATCAGGAACTCTGACAGTGCCTGTTGCTAGGCCCTCAGGCAGACTCCAGGTTGGCTCATAAGGAAGTATGTTATGTGCATGCCTTGGCAACTGGTTTGAGCCAATTTCCTCAACCCTATGGGGCCTGTCCTATTACATATCCACCCCTTTAGCATGGACCTGGCCCTGAAGGCCCTCGGAGTCTGTACTCCCCATGGCTTACTTTCCCAATCTTATCTAACAGCCAGGGGAGCTCTTCACCAACTTTCTGGCCTGTGTCAATGAGGCAGTAGAGTGCAGAGTGGATGCAGGCCCCACTAGAGATATGTTGATTAAACAACTGACTTGGGAGAAGCTCAGTGCCCAAACCCATAATGCTGTTGCAGCCATGTGAAATGATGTCATACATAAATGTGTGCAGGCCACCAGAGATTGTGACCCCAACACAAGTCCCATCGTCCCTCTTACCACCTCCCTGGACACTCCCATTGTAGACAGACAGCATGATAATGACACCTCCAAGGGCCCCCAGATACATAGAACTTCCTGGAGATGTGGCACACCAGGCCATCTGTGACATGACTGTCCCAAGGCAAAGCCTGGGACCTGATGCCCCAGATGCAATAAAGGATTTCACTGGGCAAAGGATGCAGATCACAGCTTGCTGAAACACCAGCCCCTTTAAACTCCAGGCAAGGTGCTCCTCAGTGCTGCCAGTAAGAGGAGGCTCTGGTAATCCAAAAATCTATTGGACAATGATAAATTTTTCCACACTCCCCAATGTTAACTGTCTGTCTTGACTGGACAAGCTGTCAAAAGTTTGGTTGACATGGGTGCAGATCCTACCATTTTAACCAAGACGGAGGTGCTTCACTTCCCTCATTGGAAGTTTAAACCCAGCCCCCCCCCCCATTTAGTGGTGTGGGAGACCAATAACATTCTCAGATGACCACCCATCCAGTTCACTGGAAGGAACTTCCTGGTAATCGGGGAGCCAATTGCCCTATCATTTCTACTGTATTTAGGAACCTGTGGGGCAGAAATATTTTGGAGGATATGGGTGTTGTCCTAACTACAGATGACAGAGCCTTTTTTTTATGACATCCAGGTCCATAAAAAGGCAGGTGTTAAGGTCCACAACCCTGCAAGAGATCTGCACCTCCTAATTCTAAGGGTCATTGTCCCCATGAGATCCACCATGATTAAGCCTCTTAGCCCCATTCCATTGCTGTGGCTCTCAGATCAGGAAATATGGGTGGAACAGTGACCTACCCAAGCTGTCTGTCCTAAATGAATTAGCTGCAGATCAGCTAAAGATGGAACTTATAGAACTGTCCACAAGTAAACATAATTCTCCCATATTTGTTAGTACCATGAAACTGGGACACCTCACCTCCTGCAGGATCTTTGTGTAGTTAATGGTCTAATGGAAAAAGTGGGGTCCACACAGCCAGGCCTCCCCGACCCTAGTGCTATTTCTCCATCTCATTAAATATTAGTTTTAGATATTAAGGATTGCTTTTTTTTTTTTTTCAAATTCCTGTCCTACTACAAGAGCCGACTGCTGGGTGCCAAGCATTCAAGTCATAAACCTATGGGAGACATTTTTAGCCAGCCAGGTGAGCTCTCCCACTGCCCCCACCTACCCACGTCCCTTCCCCTTGTAGACAAATTGCTAAATAGTCTTATTAAATAAAAACCCAGAGCCAGATATAGGGGCAAAAACCTGAGAGGTCAGAGGAATAGGAAAAGTCACAAGCTCACCTCCCCTCACTGACACCTGTCTCCAAAGAGACCTACTTCCTGAATACCCACACCTATATGCCTTTCTGTTCTGCTGTATCACTTGCTCTCTCTGTCCAGCCACATCACTTCCTCTTCCTGCCCAGGTCTGTCACTTCCTGTCTGTCTGTATAGAACTCCAGACCTCCATGGCTAACTAGTGTTAGAATTTAAGGCGTGTGCCACCATGCCTGACTCTGTTCCCAGTGTGACTTTGAACTCACAGAGATCCAGACAGATCCCTGCCTCCTGAGAGAAAGGATTAAAGGCATGTGTGCTACCATTGCCTGACTTCTATGTTTAATATAGTGGCTGGCTTTTTCCTCTTATCTCAGATAAATTTTATTGGGGACATAGATAAAATATCACCACACCCCCTCTCACCCATGGAGTCTTTATTCTGACTTATTCAGGGATGACACAGTCCTCTAATCTAGACACTTGGGAAGAAAAGGAAAGCAGATATCACAAGGTCAAGGCTTGCTTGGATTACAGAGTGAGTGAGGTCAAAGCTCAAACAAGATAGTGAATCCTTGTCTCACATAAAAAGTAAAATGAGGCATGGACATACACTTAGTTATTACAGTGCCTTGCACATGTTAGGCCCTAGGTTCATGCTTCAACACCTTGAAATCTAACAAATGGGTACGTAAATCCATGAGTGAATAAAGAAATAAATAAAGATCCCAGAGACAATCTGGATAGCTCAGATAAAACTCTGATTATGGGGGGCGGGGAGCAGAAAAAGAAAAGAAACACTCACTAAAACAAATTAATAGGAAATTTCACATTCTAGTGAGTCTCAGAAGGTAGAGAATGGAAGAATAGCCTGTTGGTTAACAGTGGGCTCTAGCAACAAGACTGGGGGTGGATCTAAGAGAGATAAGACACAGAGTGAGGAGGGGGGAACCTCTCAGCCTCGTTGCCATAGCAATTCATTCACAGGATGGCACTGTCTGTGTTTCCCCTCTTTCACAGGTTAGCCCCTGTGTCTGGTCCTTGCTGATCCTTGGCTTATTCTCAGCTCTCCCCTGCTTCTCTGCTAAAAGAATGCAAAACTTCATTCAAGATATCTGCTTCAAGGATATCTGTGACCTTTCATGGTTGCCTGCATTCGCCCGGCTGTTTTTGTAGCTGTGGGATGCTGTACTCCTCATTTGCTTAACACACTGTCTATAGTACAGGATGCTTTTCGACCCCGTGTGTTCTGGGGGCACTCTTGAAATAGTGTACCAGCTACCTGCCCGGCTTTATATTCACATTTTATACTCCTCCTCTTGTCAAAATGAACCGCTCGTGGTTTTGGTTTCTTTTTTTCTCTGATAACAGATTCATTGATGATGGAGCCCGGGTTTGTTTTCATCATGGAACATCATGTCTGGCAACGCGTCTGATTTGTGTTTGAAATGGAATAGCCAATTTCTTCTGACCTAAGAATTGTAATACTGTTTCAAACCAGCTTCATTTTTCAGGAAAAGTCTTGCATTATTTTGAAAACCAAACATAGATAAGGAGAAACATATACTGAAATTTCCTAGTAACCCTTAACCCACATCTGCTCTAATTTTCTCACTATCGTGAGGTAATTGATTTATTTACTTTTCATTTGTTGTTCTGGTCACATCTGAGAGTGTGTTCATGTCTCTACAGTTGTTTCTTCGTCAGTAAATTGTCTCCAGTAAGAAACATACAGAAATATATTTTATTTAGATCCTTTCTTTCTTCAGAAATATAATTTATTTAGGTTCTTTTTCTTTAGTACACACATAAGCTGTGTGTACTGTCCTGGCTGCCTGTGGTACTATTAGTTGCAGTAGAGGATGCTTGCTATTAGTTTCATTAGAACATGTGATACTCACTTAAGGTTCTTGCAACATGTTATCACCTGAGCATTATTATGTCATCCTTCTTAGTGCGATAGTTTAGGTAGATATTTCTCTGTGCAGTTCTGACCTTCATCCATAGAAAGAAGCCCAGAGTGTCCAAGAAGTACAGCTATATTCATCCTGAAGCCTCACAAAGTCACTCCAGATCAGTTGACCTGTGTAATAGGAGGCAGGTCAGGAATATATTGTTTGCAGGATGTCTTGGTTTGTACTTCCAAAGATCTGAAATATGTCCTCTTTTTTAATGTTTTATAAGGATGAGGTTTTTAACAGCTGCAAACTTCCTGAATACCTGGGTCTAGATCTCTGAGAGATAAGAAATCACAGTAATTGCAAAATTTTATACAATTTTCTCTCATCTCATTCATTGCATATCATGTCAGCTTGATAGTTGTCTTTCTTAAGGTGTCAATGCAATTTCAACTTCAAAACCAGAGTACTATTAATACTTACATTTATTGTATAGATTATACATTTCAATGGCATCATCAGCACTTTGAAGGCAGGAGTAAGTTTGGTATTACTATTTAAACTACAAAACACCTAATGAAGTTTTTTTTCCCTCTGTGTGTGATTGTATGTGTGCATGTGTACAAGCAGATACACATGCACATGTGTGTGCATGTGAAGGTCATAGGTCAATGTTAGGTCATAGGTCAATGTTAATGTCCTTAGTTACTGCCCATGGTATTTTTTTTTATAGGCTTGACTGTTTCTACCTTCCAAGGCTAGGTTTACATCTGGCTTTTACTGGAATGCTGGTAATAAATCTTAGGTCCTCATGCTTACATAGGTAGTCATGCTTGCAAAGAAGGTGCTTTACCTGCCATCTACCTGGATAGTTTTCTCTTTATCTCATTACTTATTCCCATTTCTGTGAGAAATGAAGCCTCGCTATCCCCAAATGGAATCCCTTCAGGAGCCCCCTTTGTAAGTTAATTTAAATGTGTAATGAGAAAGCCCAAGATAAATTGTTTGCAAAGGAAAATGATGCTGTCAATCTTTTATGGTGACAGGTTAGTTAGTTAGTCATTCAAGGATATAACACAATTAGAAACGTTCTATGAGATAAAACAAAATATACTACCTAAAGAATTCCGTTTAGAATAGGGATAGTTGAGAACTAAATAGAAATGTATAAAAAACGTACACCACAACTGGTAGAATCTTGGAGAAAGCTAATGTTTCGACACAAATCCATACAGTTGTTTGTAAGCTTCCCCAAGGCAGCATACTGGCACCACAATTCATTGATTTGACAATTGTGTCCTAGTTATTAAATACTACTAAGCCCTATATTGTCATTTGAGAAATGCAGAATAGGATTGCTGTGAAATTAAGGAAATTGATATTGAAATATCCAGTTGACACTAATGATGATTAACACTCTATAATAATTCAATTAATATGTTTATATCAAATAATCATTTCATCTATTATTATTCATTCAGTAGTTATTAAATATTGTGTGCATTTGCATTGGGCAATATATATAATGATTGATGTGACTTTCTGACTAAGAATTTGAATACCTACATATAGTAAATTAGTTTTAATTAAAGTAAATATGTGTGAAAAGCAGAAGTATATAGATAGAAATATGTGAGCATTTTCAGTAAAAAGATGCAAGGGTAAACAAAGGACAAGGCAAGATGCTTTTACACCAAGATACAACACTTAACTTCTATTATGTTTATTTCTCATCTAGCAGAATATGATAAACATATGTACAGTAAGATGCTGAATGTGTGGATTGTGTGTGACCCAATCAATAATGCCCTATTGACAATCTTTACCAGACCTTAATAATAAAATAACTGAAAACTACAGACCACTCCATTATGAGTAGGATTTTGCACACTGAATAAAGTCTTGGCAGTGAATTCATCAAAGACAATATAACTTTGCCAGATTTTTAATTCCAGTAGTACAATTACAATTTGATGTTACAAAATGTCTTTTAAAGTTTTCTGCAATGGTCTAAAAATAACTCCAGGCAGTGAAGTGTACCCTAATTTATCTCTTAACAAATGACATTTTGTTGAAAGGCCAGACAAAACATGGAGGGTAGGAAAAGCCTTGATTTAAGGCTTAAATGTTTCTCTCATTTTGGTTCTCATGACCCCTCACTAGTTCAGGATGCAATTGTCCTTCTGACATGCATCTGTCTGTCTAAGATACCTCCCAATTGGTCCTTTCTACTCTGTGCCAATTGTCCTATAAAACCCCGACCAGAATAGGTCAGGGTAAACCTTTCAATGGATGGAGGTTTCTGCTTTCTCTTGGAATGAATTCTAAATACACAACAGGAATGTATGACTCAATGCAGCTACCATCTTTTCTTCTACAATATCCTTCCCTGTTTCAAACTCTGTTTCAGCTCCTCAAATGAACTGTTTTACTTGTACCTATGGACTTTGATGTAAGATGCTTAATAATCTGCAGGGAAAGGACTTACTCTGTTGAGCACTTCTGGTCTTCAATGGCCTCTTTCTTACAGTGTACAAATAGAAGAAGGAGAAGGAGGAGGGAGTGAGGGAAAAAAGAAAGAGAGGAAGGAGGAAGGGAGGGAGGGAGAGAGGGAGGGAGGGAGGAGGAAGGAAGAAAGAAAGAAAGAAAGAAAGAAAGAAAGAAAGAAAGAAAGAAAGAAAGAAAGAAAGAAAGAAAAAGAAAGAAAGAAAGGAAGGAAGGAAGGAAGGAAGGAAGGAAGGAAGGAAGAAAGAAAGAAAGAAAGAAAGAAAGAAAGAAAGAAAGAAAGAAAGAAAGAAAGAAAGAAAGAAAGAAAGAAAGAAAGAAAGAAAGAAAATCCAGGTAACATTTTGCCTTAGTAAGATTTCTGAAAGATACAATATGGGAATGCTTTCATAAATTTAAATAACAATGAAACCTTGTAAGTTAAAAACAGCAGTAGCCATAATGAAAACAATGCATTGTTGCATATGAAAATTTTAAATGGTCATCAAAATACATAATGCAAATGGCAAGATAACAATTCACAGGGCTCCCAGGTCATCCTACACAAAGCATCTAATCAAATGAACAAGGTAGAGGATCCCTGGAGCAAAGAGAAATATAGGCTCTAGAATTCCCAAGTACACTATTCCAGTGGGCAGTGAACTTACAAAAGGCATAATTTGGAAAAACACAATTCGAAGCTAGAAATGAGAACCACTACACTCTCATGAGATGGTCAATATGAAAGATAAGCAGACTTGGGCACTTGTTATGAGTCACCTGGGATTTTCAGGCTCCTTCTGTTGTGTAGAACCAGTTTTGAGAACTCTTTGATGGTATCTACTAAATTTAAATTGGTCACTATACTATAATCTGGAAATTATAGTATAGTGTGAGGTAGATAGTCATCATAATTGAACAAAAATCCCTATATAGTCTCGACCACTTCAGGACTCCAAAAACCCAAATGACCATTGTCAAAAGGATGCAGAAGCATATGTCATATTTGGTGTACCTCACCACCAAACAAATATAAATAGTTCTTCCACATCCTCCTGTAATAAAATAGCTTGATATAGCCAATAAAATACTGACCACGTCCATCCCTCCATATACATAGAAACACCGCTGTAGTGTGCTATTGTCAGTATATTCAAAACAGACAAGAATAGTCTATCCTTAAAGAATACAAAGAATGATACCTTGAAGAAGGGGGAAATGACAGAGACAGAAAGAGACACTCAGTGTTGACCTCTGGCCTCCACATGTATACCTGTGTATACACACATGTCTCATACACACTGAGAGAGAGAGAGAGAGAGAGAGAGAGAGAGAGAGAGAGAGAGAGAGAGAGAATATAAATATACAAATCATAATAAAAATTTATGTGGATAATTTTATTGCATATTTGAAATCATTGATTATAATCTGTTACACCTCAAGTATTGCACAATAAATACAAAGAAATGATATATGAGACTTTCTCCTTATAATTACAGCAGCATCAGCAAAGATCTCTGCTGCACTGCATGTAGGGACATATTGACAAATGTAGTGAGAGGATAAACACACCACACACACACACACACACACACACACACACACACACACACACAAACCAAAACCATGCAAGAAGACTCAAAACTACATCCTTCTACTTACAATTCTTTAAAGGTTTTGGAATGATTCCAGGAGTGAAAATTAAACACCATGGAATTTTAGCTTTATTGAAATAGAATTTCAAGCATAAATTAATTCAAATACTGAGAGAAGTTATTTTTGTTTTCATCTGAACTGTTTGATATTATGTCAAAGATAAGAATAGGAAGTGTCTTAGATCTTTTAAATATTTAAAAATCTTCTTAGAACTTCAATTTTTAAAAATTACTTCATTCCCACATTTTTTCTCAACATGGGCATGTTAAATGCATGCCTTGCCACTGTGATCTGACATCTATGTAGATGTCTTCATATTTGCTACCCACATTCATGTTTTTCTTCTAAATAGAACCAAATTGGTGATGCCATTCCCATTTCTATTTAGTTCATTCTTTCCTTATAATATTAATGTATGTAATAGTAACACAAATGTGAATTATTATGGGGAATTTGACAATGTTAAATATCTATAGGCATGATTTCAGTTTAATCTGTATACGATTATAAGCATTTGAATTTTATAGATGAGAGAACAAATGAGCTAAAAGGACCATCGAAAATCTTGTTCACAAACCCTGTCTAGCTTAAGGCAGATCTGTGCTCTTAAATCTGTTTCTTGGAGAAGAAGCCATCTGCCCTGTTTTGAGTGTGGCTCTTGTTTCATCTGACCTCTGATGACCATGGACACCTCACACAGTGAAATGTTCCAAGGTGATGGACAGTCATCTGTCCAAATGCATGCATTTGGTACTTCAACGCTATGTAATGAATGCTTCTGTTTGCTGGAACCCTCCCTCTTCCGTCCAAAGCTCTAGTTAATTCTGGATCAGAAACCTGTACTTGTTCTGACAGCTTCCATCTGAAAACACTTGTTTGAGAATGGTGAATAACATGAAAATGACAGTTTCATTGAGAGTCAAGTTGCTGGCAATGCCATTACTATTGACCTCTGTGTTTCCTTTAGAAATCATTTTGTGGAATCAGTAGTCCCATACAACTCTGAAATGACCAATAGCATTTTAATTCTCCATGATCAGGAAGCAGCAATGTTTGTTTCCAACCAAAACTTTAAGAGCGCAGCTCTCAGAAAATACTGTCAGTCTAGAATGGGACATTTTATGCTGATAAATTAACCTACCAAGACGAACTAGTACATTGTGTGACAGTGCAACTCTAGAAGTTGAATATACACTTCACCTTAATTAAAGGCCACTTTACTTATATAAATTGAGGTATAATATACTAAAGGAAAGAAGATGCAAAGATTTTCCTTTGTCAAGGTCATAAAGAGCTAGACTGGAAACAGCCGGCACTGGGGAAGGTTATCGTTTCTGTGGGTTCCAACTTGTCCCTCAAATTTATGCTAGGCATGTGGTGCCTTTTCTTATGTACTCCGGGCCACGATGCTCTCATTTTGTTGTTGCTACAACTGAGACTGCCATTCCTGTCAGCTTGATGAGCATCTCACTTTGATTTCTTCAATCAGAGACGTTTGAATTTCTTCAGTCTTCGCTGTGATGGAAATGTTAGCGTGTCTGAGCATAGAAATTACGGACATTACATGGCTTCATCTTATGTAAACTAAAATCATCATTTTTAAGTTTGCTACAGAGCTTTTCTGTGCATGAACTGTTTTAGATAAGGTTAAATCAGGGATTTGGGGTGGGGTGCGGACACAAGTCAAATGTTCAACCAAATTAGAGCTTTTTGGCACAACCTCTGAGTTCAGCGGACTCCAACTGTACATGTCTGGGGAAGTGTGTGCTCTTTAGTGCTTCAGGAGAAAGATGATTTGAATAAAATCTTGGAATTTTAGTAAAATATATAAAAGTATTTCATAAAGGTATGTACATATCTCATATTACAGTATGAGGATGCAGAGGTAAGAATCGGGTGGCTATGAAGAGAATCCCACAAAGCGGTCTGTAATTCCCATTCAGTGCATTCTGTTGAGCACCACAAATCACACTGCGAATCATCATTAACTATACTTTCAAACTACACATCTTACTTCTCTCCCAGCGGCACGTGCTCTGAGAAGGAGTAGCAGTTTCCAAAGATGTAGTTCAAACAATCGGCTCCAAAATACAATCCAAAGCGACTTTAAAGCATGTGAAATTAAGATCCATTCCTCTTCTTGTAAAGTGTCTGGAGAATTGCCTCTGTGTGCTTGCTCTGTGCAGAGAGCCGGCTTCCTGTTTCCTATGCTTGCTCTCTTTCTGCATAAATGACTGTAATGGCACGGAGCCAAATTTCTGAGTAACTTAAACCTCTTTAAGTAGAAGATGTGCAGGAAGAATTGAGCATTCTCTGCAAATCTGTCAGGCATTTCTCTAAGTGCTGTGTAGGACCATAGTCACAAGGAAGAGATTGTCTTTTTCAGAAATCCAATTTCTTTGAAGGATGATATTCAAACCTCCAGCATCTGAAAAATACAAAACTTTATACAATAGCACAGTTGAAAATTTCTTATCACCATTTTTTTCCTTCTTTGGCATTTCAGTATTTCCTCACTGCCCTCAGAGGCATATTTCCTGATTCATGAACGGTAAGCCCTCACAGTTAGTAAATGGTAGCCTAAGGTCCTTCCTGTCAAAATTGGTCCTTTGAATAGAGGACATTCGTGTAAACTGAGGCTGTGATGTTGGGGGTGGTGTTCAGCAGAAGAACTTCAGTTCTGTAAAGGTGGGTCTATGACAGTCTATGTGGCCCATGGAATAGCAGTGCAGAGAGGGAATGGGTGGGGCACCGTCAGCAGGGAGAAACATTTAGAGTGGAGGGGATTAAGCACAGGCTGCTCTTAAACACAAAGTAAAAGAAAGCAGAAATACAGGGATCTGAAGAGCCATATGTACAAACTAGGCCTTAAGCTGACTGCTGTTCCAGCACATACAATTTTTTTCTGGTTTTTAACATCTGAAATATTAAATCAAGAATATTTCAGGAATAAGAATTGATGGCAAAATACATTTTTTTGTGTTTATTGGTTACACTTTCCCTATGTCTTAAACTGTTATTTCCACAATGCCATCTGCCACCTCCCATGTCCATATTCTACCTCCTGTAGAAAAGTCTGTCACTTCACATGGGACCATCTGCCACCTCCAATGACATCATCTTCCATCTCTTGTGTTACCATCTGTCATCTCCCTTGATACCATCTGATGCCTCTCATGTCCATATGCCACGTCTAATGGGACCTTCTGCCACATCATGTGGAGACTACATGTCATCTCCCATTGGACCCTCTGCCATCAACCCCCGTGGAACCATCTGCCACATACTAAGGGTCTGCCACATAACAAGGGACCATCTGCCACCTCATGTGGGACTATCTGTCATCTCCCATTGGACCCTCTGCCATCAATCCCCATGGAACCATCTGCCACATACAAGGGACCATCTGCCACATACCAAGGGACCATCTGCTACCTCCCGTGGACCTTCCATGTGGTTATCTGCCTACTCCTATAGGCCACCTGTTACTTTCCATGGAATCATCTTTCACCTCCCAAGGGACCATCTGTCACCTCCCAAGTATGTAACTGCCACCTCCTATGAGACCTCATGGGCCTATCTGCTATCTCTGATGGGCTCACCTGCTACTTCCCATGGGCCCACCTGTCACTTCCCGTGGGCCCACCTATCACTTCCCATGGGCCCACCTGTCACCTCCCAAGACAGCATCTGCCGCATCTTATGGAAATATCTTCCCCTCCCACGAAAGCATCTATCACTTCCATCTGTCACCTATCATGGAACCATCTTTCACCTCTCATGAGATCATCTGTCACCTCCCATGAGACCCTCTGTCACCTTCCATAGGACCATCTGTCATCTCCTATTGGAGCATCCTCTACCTCTCATGGGTCCATCTATCACCTCCCATGTCCACATCCCACCGTCCATGGAACCATCTGTTTCCTTCTGTAGAATTGTCTGTCTGTATTTCCTGCTTAGCGGGGCCTCTTTCATCCTTGAACAACATTCTGAATAAATAACCTGGCATTTTATTTCACACACCTTCATCTACTTATAATTTTACTCAGATTCAACGAGGGTAGCATGTATGTCCCTAAGAAAGTATTGGCATTCATAGGGAAACTGAGACATTAAACTTGATGCCCAATAGATTTTAAAAGTTAATTCTGTTAACAGAAACTAAGAACTTCACTTGATATATCTGAGGTTATTATTATAATGAATAGTTTGGAGATTACCTATAGCTTAAAATGTAGATGTTAAAGTCTAGTTTAATCTTTCCCCTTGCCCTGATTTCGACACTTAGTTGAGCATGTTAAGGTCACAGTAAAGTAGGACTATTTCCTGGCCAAGCATTTTCTTCATGCCCCTGTGACCTCTCTTTTCCTATGACTTGGCCACAGCTTGTTCTTGTCTTTTTTGGAGCCTGCCACTCACTCCAGTGCTATCCATTCTGTTCTCTCTACCTAGTCCTTCACTGCCATCCCAGATAACCATTTACAGCACTCAACAGTTCACCTAAATGCTAACCTCCATCTAGTTGAGAAACACGTGGTAGGAGGCATGGGCCATATCTACAGGGCTGTCTGCTCTGAGCCTAGCAGAGTTGTGCAAGTTAACCTTGTTTGGGATTTGAGAATGTGCAGCATTATTTGTTATCAGTATTCAACAAATTGAAGCCAGTTTGTAAGCGTGTGAGACACATACTGGCTATGACTCGCTCACCTCTTTGAAGTATCCTATTTCCTATTTGCCTCTTTATGTAAAGTCTGACATGTCACTAAAGGAAGGAATCCAAGGAATCATGTAAATTTTACATAGAAAATAATATTCCAAACTATGTAGCATTCAAGCAGTGACAATGGTGAAGGGTTTTTTGTTTGTTTAGAGACTAACAATTTCTGTGGGCCCTTTATGTAATATTTAAGTCTTTATTTTGTTGATTTATTTAGTTACTAAGTCCAAAAAAGGCTGTTTAGTGTATGAAATGAATGAAACATTTTTACCCAATTTTCTGTATTACCCTTGCATTATCATTTATCACATATACCTTTAAAATGACTAATTTTTTATCTTTTTATTGTAATTTATGTGTGTGTATCATCTATTCCATATTCTCTAGCATGTATACTTCTGATTTATTTTACTCATCAATAACCCATCACATATCAGTCTAATCTATCTTTCACCTATCATCTATATAAATTACTAACAGTTACCATTATCAAAAATTCTTATTTTAATAGTTTTGTAGCTTGGTTATACTTTTTTAGTAAAAAACATTTGTGTGTGTGTGTGTGTGTGTGTGTGTGTGTGTGTGTGTGTGTGTGTGTGTGTGTGTTTGTGTGTGTGTTTCGAGACAGGGTTTCTCTGTGTAGCTTTGCACCTTTCCTGGAACTCACTCTGTAGCCCAGGTTGGCCTCAAACTCAGAGATCTGCCTGCCTCTGCCTCCAGAGTACTGGGATTAAAGGCGTGCGCCACCATTGCCCGGCTTTTTAATAAAAACTTTTCATGTTATTTCAAGGAAAGACTGAGTTTTGAAATGTTATGATGAATACAGGAGTCCATCTAGGGACATCTAAAACCACTGAGTTCCTCCATGACGATTATATTTTTTTAGTAGTTTAAGGTCCCTTTATGAATTGATGTGATTTTAAATTGTTAATTACTTTTATTGTCATTGGTAAGTATGACTGGAACCCATCTCAGAATTCTCCTAGTAGCCAGTAAAGATATGAGCTTCAGGCTTGTGTTCTGTGTGTGGGCAGCTCACCCCGCCTCCTTAGGCTGTTGCTCTGCATGCCTGTTATTTCATGGGAATTGTCTCCCCGAGTCGTTTGAGCCATGCTGCCTTTGGCATGGAAGCTCTGTGTGGGTTTTGAGCAATTAGAAGACATGAGTTGGGGTGAGGATATCTCTGCATGTTCACTGAGCAGCAGCTCACATTGTACTTGTCAGGATGTCAAAACCTCAGATGGAGAGTACTGAGACATGCTCATTGCCACACGTCATTTTCTTTACTATCTATTTTTTTATTTTTATTTTATTTTATAATTTAATTTAATTTTACATATCAGCCACGGATTCTTTTGTTCTCCCTCCCCCTCCCCACCTTCCCCCAGCCCACCCCCCATTCCCATCTCCTCCAGGGCAAAGACTCCCCTGGGGATTGAGATCAACCTGGCAGATTCAGTCCAGGCAGGTCCAGTCCCCTCCTCCCAGGCTGAGCCAAGTGTCCCTGTATAAGCCCCAGGTTCCAAACAGCCAGCTCATGCACTGAGCACAGGACCCGGCCCCACTGCCTGGATGCCTCCCAAACAGATCAAGCTAATCAATTGTCTCACCTATTCAGAGGGCCTGATCCAGTTGGGGGCTCCTCAGCTATTGGTTCATAGTTCATGTGTTTTCATTCATTTGGCTATTTGTCTCTGTGCTTTTTCCAATCTTGATCTCAACAGTTCTCACTCATACAAACCCTCCTCTTTCTCGCTAACTGGACTCCTGGAGCTCCACCTGGGGCCTGGCCATGGATCTCTGCATCCGGTTCCCTTAGTCATTGGATGAGGTTTCTAGCACGACAATTAGGGTGTTTGGCCATCCTATCACCAGAGTAGGTCAGTTCGGGATGTCTCTAGACCATTTCCAGTAGTCTATTGTGGAAGTATCTTTGTGGATTTCTATGGACCTCTCTAGTACTTTGCTTCTTCCTATTCAGGGTCAGGTCTGGTTAGTACTTGGATGGGAGAACGTCATTTCCAGTAGCATCCCTGCGCTCTCCACAGCGAACACTCTGCACAAAACAAAGTATTTACTTGAGTGTCTACATCTATTCAAGTTTGGATTCTGAAGATTGGTATTCATGCTGGAAGTCCACTTCTTAGGAAATGATTAAATGTTGTTAAGCATATCAAGCCATATACTGTTGAACAGAGTCTGACCTGCTCTTTCTTAATTACCGTATTTTATTCTCAGGACCATCCTGGTGCCTACCAGGATCATCCCAGCCCTTTGGAGTGCAACTGAGCAACAGGGAGGATAACTTATTCCACTATTGAAAAGATCACTGTCCCTTAAAGTTTAATTTTGTAACAAATGTTTCTTCACCTTAGTTACATATTTCACATTTATCATCATCTTTTAGGAGATGTCTCCCTATTTTTCAACTTAATTGAGAAAACTTAGGAAATACTCTTCTTCATGCTAATTCTGTGTGAGGGCTCAGCTCTCTCCTTGTCTTCACACTCCCAGCATAACTTTCTCATCCCCACCTTCCACCAGCTGTGAACCTTTATTCTCCGCATACAACCATGAAGTGTAGACGACTTGTTGCCAAGCTAAAGCCCTGGTCTCAGCATGGAAGCTAGCCTGCTTCTGCTCTGTCTGAGCTCAACTTCCCTAAGTCCTTGTCACTGGTAACAGATGACTTCAGCACCGATATCACATGTATACATGTGCCTAATTCCCAGACTAGATATTGCCACTCATCTCTGCAACATCCACTTGTACCTTACATAGTAACAAAGAAATCTCTAGATATTCCCTTTTCTTGAACTGTAGCCTGGGCTACTGTCTTGACTTACCCATTTAAGTGACTTTCCTTAGAGCTCCCAGTGATTTCTGCTTTGACGGGTCCATAGTGGTGAATTCACCATTCCTCTTAGCCTCTGCCTACCAGTAGTATGTGTTACACCGGAATCTCTCCTTCAAAGCCTTCCCTTGACTTCAACCATTCCCTCTTCCTGCTTCTCAACTTTTAACCTGGGTTTACCCTATGACCTCTAAACATTTCTCAGTCTTGTGTATTTCTCCTTTCTACTCACTAAGTCCTATCAGTTCTATGTTTATTTCATAAATGGCAACTTTCATATCCCCTCCTACATTCTAGAATCAGTGGAGTCTTTCCATGGGCATCTGCATTTCAGCAACTCAACAACTCTTTCAGCCTTCAATGTCCGAAGCCAGAGTTTTGATTCTCCTCCAAACCTGCTCCTTCTTCAACATAATACCAGCTGTGGTGACACCTTCATCCCCCAGGCTGCTGTATCAGTTGCTTCCCCTCATAGTGGCTGTTTTCTCCCTCCTGTCACCTGCATGGGCATCATGTCTCAATCACGGATTGCATGCTTCCAACTCAGCGACTTCAGAAGTACATCCCTGTTTCCTAATTATGGACTCTCTATAACACCCTTGGCTTATTCATGTTCCAGTTCTAATGATATCTTCTCAGCTTGCAGGAGCCCTTTCCTGACTCCAGGCCCCCTTTCCTCATTATATCATCCTTCCTAATATTGAGAGTTAATAATATCAACTTTACATTTGTATTTTTGCCTTTTCTCACTAAAAGTGCAAACATTATGAAGGCCTTGATTGCTAATATATTCAAAAAATAAGATAGTATCTAAAAAGTGCTCAATAATTGATTTAATGTCATTTGAATGAAATATGGACAGATGTATCTAAACATAGGTATTCGGCTGGGCGGTGGTGGCACACACCTTTAATCCCAGGACTCGGGAGGCAGAGCCAGGAAGATCTCTGTGAGTTCAAGGCCAGCCTGGTCTACAGAGTGAGATATAAGACAGGCACTAAAACAACACAGAGAAACCCTGTCTCAGATAAACTAGATAGATAGATAGATAGATAGATAGATAGATAGATAGATAGATGAAAATAAGTATAGGTAATCAAGGACATACCTCAGATTTGTCTTCAGAAATTGTGGATAGTCATTGACTAAAGGGTAAGTGCCTTCAACTGAGGCCAGGCTTCTTCTTCTAACACTCTGAAGGGCTTCAGTCTGTTCATGCCTGCTTTCATACAGGTTTCTGTTCATTCCCATTCACCTTGCACAACATGCCCCACCCTGTTTCAATTCCAGAGAAACATGTAACTCATCATCAGTATCCTTAGAGGAAACAAACAAAAAAGCTAAGTCTCTTTGTTTGGCTGAAAACCAGGCAAAATCTATAAAGATGCTTATGCACTTAATTACTGCTCATTTATTCATATTTGATTAAATGTATCTTGGCAATTTGTACATGTATCAATATAGCACATACTTAGACATGTAGTGATATGTCAGAAATACATTCGCCATCTATAACATGTGCAACAATCCCAGAATCAAAGCATTCAGTCACCAGCATTCATAAGTTCATCATGTTAGCATACAATTGTTTCTTTAACATTGCAGAAAAAAATAGTATTTTGATAACCAATGAAAAATAATTTTAGTTTATAGCAATATTTGACTTCCTTATAAGAGTGTAATGAAAACTTTCTTTATCAGACTGTTTTCATTCTCTTTCTTATTAGTTACTTTGTTTGTTTGTATTTTTCCACAAACCAATCACTATTGCCAGACACTTACTCCATTCCAATTACGGTAGCTTAAGAATGCTCTACTCAGAATGAGATTACAAGAAAATTACAGAGACGAGCCACACTTAAAGTGGCTTAATGTGGCAGTTGGATGGCATTCACCAGGCCTGTATTACTTGGCGGGCAGAAGATAGTGCATGATACAATTTTAGTCTTAGCTCAGAGGATTAAAATTAGTCTGCGTCTCGTGTGATTCTGGGGAAAGTGATTTTTAGAGGCTAACCCCTGCCAACAGTATTTTCCGCTTTAATTAGCAATGCCTCGTGGATCTAAGTGCATTTGCCAGCTGCTTGTCCACTTTTGTATAAAACCGCTTTCAATGTCATCAAATACAAATTTTTCTTTTTAATGCACTAATCTCTAGGGGAAATTTTCTGAGTTTATACCAACAAAGTATTAGCTATTTCCACAGTTTCACATGTTTTATTTTATAGTAGGTATGTTTTAAAAATAATGAAAAAAATGTACAAGTGGTATGAAAATGCTTCTAGAAAAAAGCTTCTATGCCATTACGTTTCATTTTCCTGTTTTATATATTAGTTATTTTCCTTCCATATTTAGATATACTTACCTTTTGAAAGGTATACTTTCTCCAAATACCACGCCATGCATGTTATGATCACAGACATGATAACCTTGAAAATGTCTATGGCAATCATGATATTCACTTGGAAAAGCTTCTTTATAATTAGGCTTGTGTAAAATTGGAAAATAACCTCCAGGAATGAGGTATCATGCAATCATTCTCTTTTCCTTCTTATTTGTATCTGGAAGACCAAAATGTATACTTTTAGTATGTAAGGACTCTCATGGGAAGTTTTATCAATCTCAGTACTGCTCAAAAACACAAGCAGCTATTTTTACCAAGAGCTGGTTTAAAAGATTGTCTAGAATCCCCTTTAAGCCTCAAAAGCATAGAAAAGGCATGGATAAACACACTTCAGTAGCAGAGGAACCTGGAGATTTGGTAGCATGTTTAAACATGCCCTCAGGGTTGCAAAATCTAGAGCATATATTAGCACTGGAGGCCAAAGAAACAACCAGAATGCTGAGGGCTGCCTGAGGTGCATTCTGGCTTTGTACTGGGGGGTTTGGTACTCAGGAGAATGAATTTCTGAGTACATGTGAATTGTATGATATTTTTTATTCTCTCTAATAAGTATGTAGCAGTTCTGTGTGGTGATATATTGTATACCCCAATAAAGCTTATCTGGGGATGAGAGGACAGAGCCAGCCACTAGATTAGACATAGAGGTCAGACAGTGGTGGCACACATGCCTTTAATCCCAAGAAGTAATATGGCAGAACACAGAAAGGTATATAAGGCATGAGGAAATAGGAATTCATGCTCTTGAGACTGAGGATTTCATAGAAGTGAGCTAGTGGCTGGCTGTTCTGCCTCTCTGATCTTTCAGCTTTCACCCCAATATCTGGCTCTGGGTTTTTTTTATTATAAGACCTTTTAAGATTCATGTTACAGTTCTGACATCTACCTTTTTTTTTGAGAAAATAGTGACTAAAAGTATCACTGAAATTTCCACCTATCCCATCCTAGGTTCATTTGCTGTCTTTACAGATAGTCTACATATTACAGACATGGAATTTCTACCCACCCCATCCTGAGTGTTCAGCATATCATCATTTAGATGGTGCACACCTTTACAGACACATCATTTTCTCAGACAAAAATATACTAAGACCTGTTGAAAGTTCTCACAGTGTATGCTTATGAAAACTGGAAACACAATAATAATGACATGGGAATTCTGAACAGAGAGAGAGCTGAAATCAAACTAGCTGGCTGTCATCTGGCAGCCCATAAGATGAAAGATTTCATATTGGCACCAGGATCAGACCAATACAAGCAGCTCCTTAGTCAACATTGTCTGTTGTGACAAAGGAGGAAGAGGAGGATGGACATGGTCTGTGAAAGATGTGTATACAAATGGGATATTGGTACTGTACTAATATAAAGAAAACTTAAGCAAAAATAATTCAGTTATGACTATGAGAATTAGCTAATTATGCAATACATGCTTATTCTTTTTTAATGCAAGATAAAAATAAATATCATAGATTGGAGTTCCCAGGGCAAAGTTAATATTGGTTGAAATTCAGCAGAGTCTGTGCCCTTCGGAGTTCTCAGATTCTCTCAGTGTCTTCCTACTACATCTAGCCAGGTATAATGAAGAACACATGGAGTTATGGAACTGTTCTTGCTCAGCAGTTAAAGTGCTTACCACAGAAACATGAGGACCAGAGTTGGGATCCCCAAGATACATGCAAATGCCGGGAAAAATAGTGGTGGCCTGCCTGTTATTCCTGGCTTGGGAAGGGGAGACAAGGGATCCCCAAGCATGATGGCTATCAAGGCTAGCCAACAGGTAAGCTCTGGATTTCACTGACAGACCTGCCTCAATGAATAAAGGGAAACAACTATTGAGGGGGATGATGACCATATTAACTGAACCTCTGCATGTATGTGCACACATGTATAAGTGTGCCCACACATGCACAAAAAGATATATGCACACATGTATACCACATTTACACATGAAAATGAGAAAAATTATAAATAAATAAATGCAACCAAACACAAAATACTACCATCACAATCACCCCTGGATTCTCTGGTTCTTTGAAGTCTTGTTACAAAGTGCACCAGAATTAACTGTGGAGGTGTGTGGTGGTGGCTTGGGTGGGTAAGGACAAGAGACTGCAATGTGCTGCTTTTCAAGCCTTCCCTTCAGTGTATCCTCATCCTCATTAAAACTGCTGCTCCAAAATCATTTCTAATATCTGATTCATCTTTACCCAAGGGCCTCATAGTAACAACGTCCACATCTTAAGGTTTCCCAGAAGCCCCTCATATCCACAAATAATGGCTGGCTCTGATCTAATCACATGTCTCAGAAAGTAGACAGGGAAGTTCCTAGCCATTAATTTGCATGGAGTTAATACTCTTTAATGATTTAGTTCTAAGGGGAACATCTTGCTGAGTCATAAAAAAATGTGGATTTTTTTTTCATAGTTTTGGAAGTTAGGCAGTGTACTTTAGGAGTGGTAATTAAATCTTGAACCTCTGAACTTCAGCAATGATTCTATGGGAAAAGCACTACTTTATACACATGATGAGAGCTAATTAATTGGGAAAAGACTATAATGTAATCTTCCATTGTGTTTTGTCTCAGATTTTCATTTTTATTCTGAAAAAAAAATTCTTCAGAATAAAAAGAACCTATTGTCAATTTCCAATACTCTCACTATTTGTTTAAAAATATATTAAATTAGTGTTTGCATATTCTGGTTTATATTAACTTAATCTTTAACAATTTTCTGATGAAAGAACCTTAAAATTCAAATAATATCAGGTTATGAAGGGCTTGCAAGTATGTGTGCACTGGCATTAAGAGAAAAATTGACATATTTTCATTGATTCAAAAAATAAATGGCCCAATAAAATATGTCATACATGAAACCTAAATTCAAGTCAATATTTGATACCTGTTTTCCAGCTGTGTCCAATGCTTATCTTTTCATTATGAATATAAAAATATGTTGAATATGTTTGTAATAAATATGCATTGTAATGCAAACAAACTTATATTTTCTATGAAGTATGCAATATCATAGTGTTTGCTACAACAGTAGGTTATGAACATCTCTGAGGCAGCATACTTTATTCAGGGCTGACTCAAAGGCTTCCCTGGCTTATTAACAAATGTTACATAAATAATTGATTATTTTAAATTATATATCTACACACACATGCACACACACACATGCACACACACACATACACACATACACACACACAGGAAAATCATAATCTATCATCTATCTATATCCATCTATATTTCTATCTCCATCTCTCTCTCTCTCTCTCCCCTCCTTCCTTCTGATTCTTTTTTCTGTCTGCCTTCCCTTTATCTACCATCATCTCCTTGCCCTTTCTTTCCTGTCAATTTCCAATTTCCAGACATTGACTCATATAAATAACCTAATCAACAAAGAGGCATCACTGGGGCTGGAGAGATGACTCAGCAGTGAGGAACATTTATTGCTCTTGTACATGATTGGGGTTCAGTTCCTAGGACCCACATGATGGCTCAAAATCATCTATAACTCCAATTTTAGGAGACCAACGCACTCGGGTTTTCTGTGAGCACTAGACACATGCATGGCGCACATACTTAAATGCAGGCAAAGCACCCATACATGTAAAATAAATCTAAATTCTTTTGAAAAAATTGCAGCTTATTATCTTATATTTTCCTACTTGTCAATTAGAAGCCCTGGTTACTTATTGATAATATGATAGGGCATTATATAGGATTTGCCTCTTTGGGGGCAGCCAAACCGGTGCCTGGAAACTCCATATGACCCATTGTTCAGTTCTTCACTCATTAGTAATTCATCTGCCTTTCTCAATGTTCTAAGCTCTGTTTTAAAGTGCTCTGCCCAGAATTTTCAAGTAATAGACTCATTGAAATAGATATACATTCAACTATTCCTAAAGAACACCATTTAGTTTTAATCTATTAGTTACAACAGAATATAGTTTTGCCTCAATTTGTGGTTAAATGCCACAGTTTCCACTACTTTACAATATAAGAAAAATAACTATGCAAAAAATCATCTACAGCTATTACATCAATATAAAACATAGGAATGTTGAGCCAGTAAGTTCGTGGTAAACAGGTCAGGACCTTAGTGTTTTTAGCCTTAAGATGCAATCACATATTGATTTTTTGTTAACTGACTAGACCTAAGAGAAGACTGTTTTTATAGTTTATCTGTGTTTCTTAGGTTATATAAACTTCACCAAATAAAACTATCACTTGCAATCTATCATAGTATAATAACTCATTTTCAAGACAGCTCCTTTATCCTGAGGGTGTATACTGGTGACATCAATCCTTACCCTAGACTCAACTCCAAGCACCGCCCCCACTACCTGCACATTCATTGAGAAATCTCCAGCATATGAACATTAGGGATTGGTCAACATTGTATCCAGTGCAAAACTAGACTATTTTTCATTCTTATGTCATATTAGCTGAGACAGGACAGATTCTCTTTTTGAATTTTAATTAAATTTATGAAAAAAGGTAAAATATCAGCTTCTATAATGTAACTATAAATAAAATATAATTCATTTACATGTATTTTATATATAGTTATGTAATATGGTTATAATGCAATTAATTATGTTAAATCATGTATTAATACATAAAATTATGAGAATAGTGCAGCATAGGTCAGTATAAGAGTGTGAATTGACATATAAATAAACAAGAAAGGGAAAAAGTGATCTAATCTAGTAAGAAGGGTTGCATGGAATCTTCCTAAAGATTGTATTATAATAGATCTGTGTCTAGCCCAATTGTCATCAGAGACGCTTCCTCCAGCAGCTGATTGGAACAGATGGAGAGATCCACAGCCAAACATTAAGCAGAGCTTGGAGAACCTGCAAAAGAGCAGGAAGAAAGATTGTAGTAGCCAGAGAAGTTGAGGGCTCCAGGTAATGTGGCCTATAGAATCAACTAAGCAGGGCTCATAGGAGCTCACAGAGACTGAAGTGTCAATCACAGAACCTGCATGGGTCTGCACTAGGTCCTTTGCACATGTGTTATGGTTGGTTAGCTTGATTTTGTGTGTTGGGTGGTAGGACTCCTGACAGTGGGAGTGGGGGTGACTCTGACTCTTTTGCTTGATCTTGGGACCCTTTTCCTCCTACTGGGTTGCCTCATCCAGCTTGATTTGAGGGTTTGTACCTAGTCTTACTGTGTTTTATGCTGTGTTCCATTGATAATTCTGGGGGGCCTGCTCTTTTCTGAAGAAAGACTGAGGAGAAGTGGATCTGGAGGAGAGGGCATGTGGGGAGAGACTTGGAGGAGTGGAGGGAGGGGAGACTGCAGTCTGGATGTATTATATTGAGAAGGGAATAAAATTTTTTAAAATAAAAAAAAAAGAAGGCAGGCAGGCAGACAAGCACATCCAATTAGGCCACGCTTAAGACTGGACTATTTGCCTGTGCAATGAAGACACTATGATGTTTCCCAACTGAACTAGAAGAGAACTTGCTAGTCAGTTTAGGACATTCACAGTGGTGAAACATGGCCACACTGCAATGCTTTTTGTTCTCATTTTGTTCTCTCCTCATTGAGAGGAGGTTCACTTTACTCTAGCATGTGGGTCATAGACACTTCTCACTGGGAACACAGAACAGCAATGTGGTCTTTCTGTGTTGCTCTTTCTAAGGCTGGATCAGAGATCAGAAGTCTTGGGCATTTGACTGGCAAACCGCTGAAGATCAGGCTCCCAATACGCTGTGGGGCTGCCCTGCTTCCTCTTGAGAGTGGATGTGGGATGGCCTATCACTTTAGTGATGGTGCACTCCAGATTTGGTGTCACAAAAAAAGCAAGGGTCCCTTTCTTAGTGGTGAGAAGCAATGGCTTAAAGAACAGTTCACATTTTTGAAAATGTATTTCTAGGATCTGACTGGTGTCTATCTCCACTGCTCTTGCCCTTCCTATGGCTCTTACCCTTGATGAGAGCATGGGTTAAATGCTGAAGGGGGCGTCTTTGATTTATACTCAAACAGTAAAAGGTAAAGAGACCCTTTTTCTCACTTTAAGACATGAACAGACTGCATTTGAACTGTAGACATGCTGCAGAGGGCTCACAGACAGGCTCTTAGGAAACTTAGGCTTTTTGTACACAGTTCTCCTTCGATCATAGATGCTGTGTGTAGCCTGATTTCATCTGTTAATGGATAGTTAAGGGTAATGCGATGCTGTATTTTTTTTTAAATGCTGGCTCATTTCATGACACGTGTGCCCTTTTAAACATTGTTTATAATGATGTCTATGGAGTTTTATATTCATTTGGCTAATATGTGCTATCCACAGATAATAATCCATGCAAATGATTGCATTTTCATCATTGTTATTTTCTACCTCCTAGATGAACAAGTGTCCCCTTTGTAAGTTCTTGCTGGGTAAATGAATTTTGAGATTACGGATTGGTAGAATAATGCAAATACATTATTATTATTATTATTATTATTATTATTGGAACACAATTGATATAAAATCCAAAACTGATATATCCTCTAGAGAATAATTATATGAAGGTATTTTGGCCCCCAGGAAAAAAATCAAACGCCAAGCATGAAGCTTCCACCTCTCATCTGTAAGATTGAAAACCTAATTGTGAAAGCTTCTATCCCCAGTATTTTGACAGGGTTTGAATGTGACGGCCAAAGTAAGTCGAATGACACCAGAGGATTGAACATGCTAATTAAATTACCTCCTTAATAGAGAGTAGATTGAAGTTCTTCAAAGCTCACTGTATGCCTTTTAAACTCTGGCACACTTTAGACTTCTCAGGCATAGGAATATCTGAACAGTGATGTGCTGAGAAGAGTTGTGTCTAGAGGATCTGGCCATCGAATTTGCTAGAGGCACAGGTCTGCCTTTGAATGTGATGACTAAAATGTGTTCTCCTCCTTTAGCAACATACTGGATTTTCACCTTTAGAAGGTTATTTTCTACAATTCCAAAAACCTCAAAGCTACTGAAGAAGGAGTCTTGACCTAAAACCCCTGATCTGTTTCAGCTTGTGTCATGCTAGATGCCCCTTCTGGGCACAGTTCTTCTGGTTGGCACAACATGGCTTTAGATACACACACAGTGCCCTCTAGTTCTTGAATCACAGACTTCCTTTAAAGGGGCATTCTCTCTATGTTGCTATATAGAGTCAGATTTTCTCCATCTGTAAGGTGTCGGGTTTGTAGGGTGAGTTGTATGTAGCCTTCTTAAAGGTTGGTGGATGCAACACATTGAAGCTGTTAGAGGTGGATTGAAGTTAAAGCAAGTAGAAAGCAAGGAATGAAATAAGGAAAGCACAGAGGTGTTGCATTTTCTTTATTCAGAAACAACCAGGCATCTTCCAGGCGGATGGCAGTCTATCTTCTCTGTCAAGTATGCATGATTTAGTGTGATGTTTTCTGAAGTGTAAGACACCCTGTCATAAGCTCGTAGAGGGTCACATGTCAAGGGGGGCCATTTCTGGAAACACAACAGGACCAGTGGCTGAGATGATTTTAAAGTGATGACCTATAAGGTCGTTTTCATCTTGAAAGCTTTTAAGTGAAACTAAATTGGTTTGAGTCAGACATAAAACAATATAATATCATCCTGAAGAGCAACAAACTCAGAGTTAACCAAGGAACAGAGAAGTCACATGGGCAGAATTGGGATCCATAAAAGAAGGCAACAACTGTGTCTTTCTGGCCTGGGCAAGATGCTGCTTTTACTTCCATTGTTTCTTATGGATATTGTTGCAGTATCTTCTCACTCATTCATTAGTTTTGAGTGTTTGTTTATTCCCTTAACTTTTTTCAGTCCTGGAGATAGAACCCAGGATATTGGCCATGCTATGTAAGTGCTCAGCTGTTGAGGTCATCCCCAGCCCTGTTTTTAGATTTTGTTTTTAACTATTAACATCATTTTTGCTTGTTTTCTTTGGAATGTTGTCGTGTTTGAAAAAGACATGTTAGCACCATTATCTTCCAACATCACAAGAAATCTCTAGAATACCAAGAAAGGGAGGAATGGCTTCAGAGAGTGAAAGAGTTCTACTCTAGGTTTGTGACTCCCTTGAAGCCTAAGACATTTTGTTTATTTCTTTGTTTGTTGGTGTTGTTGGTTTTTCTTCTGGGAAATTACCCAAAACTTCTTTGTGATGGAATGACCATAGATAGACTCTAGTTCAAACTCCATGGACTTCTCATTCCTGTACCATCCTGCAAGTTGGGGTTTGTAGCAAAGATGTGTCCTGAGCCCCTCACCATTTCAGGGGGTGAGGAAGATAGCAATAATGTATTTCTAATGATATATGGAAGAAACACATGAGCCACACCAGGACACACAAGTCCAGATGCCCAGTGGCAGAGATTCATAGCTGACATGATGGTTCTCATGCCAAGTGAGTCACTGTCCTGAGCATGCATTTATGTTTGCCTAATGGTTCAATGCTTAGAACAATTAGACAGGGAGTATGTTATTGCCATTTAATTTTAGTGAAAGTTGCATCTTCTATTTAGTTTCTCCAAAGCCATGTAACTGGTCGATGAACTCGGATTAAAATAAAATTCATATTCTTTTATCTCATTCCTCTATAGCACAGCCAAGAAATATATCAATAGTCATTGTAAAGTAAAGCTCCTATTCCCTCTTATGGAAAACAAAAATAAGAAAATGTCTCTGACCCAGTGTAGCATTCCACATACTATTAGAACACTTTGATGTCTCTTTAACATATTTCAATAAGCTCTATGTGATACAGTATGGTAAAAAATCAATACCATAAGACATGTCAATGAAATATGGACTCTATAAAATAGCATAAAATTGTGTGCCCTATGCTTAGGCCTATCTAAGCTATTCTGGAGAAGAGAATCCTAGGGGCTATGCAGGACCTCACACCTCATCTGATCTGTCAAAGC
Source organism: Peromyscus leucopus (assembly GCF_004664715.2). Taxonomy (NCBI): domain Eukaryota; kingdom Metazoa; phylum Chordata; class Mammalia; order Rodentia; family Cricetidae; genus Peromyscus; species Peromyscus leucopus. Next base: position 21,923,428 of record NC_051084.1, on the reverse strand, counting down.
ATTCAGTTCTGTCAAGTGGATTAAGAAGCCATCCCAAATCTGTGCCATCACAGGAGATCTTTGGCCTGGTGTACATCCTCACACAATATCCTTCCTGAGAGTCCGAGCATCAGCTGGTCTCTTTAGAAAAGCCTGTCCCTGCCCCTAGTTAACCACAGCCTCCTCAGACTGATTGTCCCAAGGACCTGACTCACTGAGCCCCTCTGTTTCCTGTCCTTAGTAACATTTCAGTCTGAAATCTGTGAATCCAAGAAGCTGAGTTCAGATTTCCATTTGGCTACAAACTGTTGATGTAACCAACCGTCTTATTAAATAAGAAACACAGAAACAATGTAAAAGAGAAAGCCAAGAGGTCAGAGCTCAGAGCTAAATCTCACCCTTCCTTCTGCTGTCCCAGCTTCGCGAAAAAAGACCTACTTCCTGTCGGCTTGTTTTTTTATAGTATGTTGTTCTGCCTTCTCATTGGTTGTAAACCCAAACACATGACTGCCTCGTCACTGTCTGAATGTACAGCCCCCTAGGTCTTAAAGGCATATGCCTCCAATGCTGGCTGTATCCCTGAACACACAGAGATCTTATGGGATTAAAGGCGTGTGCCACCACCGCCCACACTCTTGCTATGGCTCTAATAGCTCTGACCCCCAGACAACTTTATTTATTAACATACAATCAAAATAATAATTCTGTACAATTAGATTACCACCACATTTCCCCTTTTCTATTTTAATAAAAAGAAAAAGAAAGCAAAAGGTTATAACTAACAAAAGAAAAACTATATACAAAAGTACAATAACTATATACAATATATACAAGTAATAAATACCTAAACAGGTATTTGACAAATCAGAGAAAATAATTCCATTTTCTATCCTATTTTGGTAAATCCAAGATGTATCTAATGCATTTTCTATCCTAATTAATTTTCAACTATAACTAACTAATCTTCAACTCCCTCAGAGACCCAAGAAGGGAATAATATTAGCTAACAAAAATAAAAACAGGAAGTGCATCCAAGCAACTTCCAAAAAATTTTGTGAGTTGACAGAAACAGCCAGCTGCCTGGGCAGTCACCTGAGGTTTCTCCGCAGTGTTGGGGCATCATCTTCAGCCTATAGGCTTAGTGTATCTGACAGACTCATTTGTGAAGTAGGATGTACACAAGGTCAACAGTTCAACCTCACATTGGGTGAGAGCAGTCCACGTACCAGAAACACCTGAATTCCACTAGTGTCCTGTCATGATTCAGGATTTTAAATTCTGGAAATTGTTGACAGTTTTTAAATTCAGCTGTCCATTCTTCTTGGCTGTGTATATATGGCTTCATCTCAGCATCCCCTTCTTCTCCACATCCCTCTATTAAATGCCAGTCTACTTTCGAGAGGCATGAGCTTTCAGCTGCTGTTCCATTGTACAACAGAATCCATCGGCCCTCTGCCTGTTAAGCTGCTTTGAAGAAAAGGGCACCGTACCTTTTCCGGATGCGAAGGCCATTTCAGGGATGGGCCATATTGTCCTGGCCTCAGAAGATGCCTTTTGATAAAGCCATAACCACACTTGTTTTGGCAAGAATCAGTAGTCCCTTGTTTCGTGTTCTGTCTGTCCATTTTGTCCTGTTGATTCGAGGATACTTTGTTGTCCAGTGGCTAACTTTTGCCACAAGGAAAGTTGACTCCATATGCAGTTTCTTCAATGCCCATATTTTCTCTGAAGTAGATTAGTACTGCCAGGAGCTGACATGTCTCAAAAAAGAAAAATTTTCTAAGTTATTAAAACATTTTAAATGCCATATTCTGTAGATCTCTGAAGGGTTTGAAGATGACCTGTCTAAAACATCTCTGCTTAATTTTTAAAACATATCTAATCTGACTAAAAGTTCTATGATAATGTCTAACTACTAGCTTTCATTTCTTTATATCCTAATAGTTGATAATAATAACATTCAAGGATCAGAAATTTGCATTACATTGTTAAATGGATGGAATAAATACAATTAGAAATATACATATAGCATTTTCTAACAATATCAGTTTCAAATTTGTATACAATATAAAACAATTCAATCCAATGTAAAGTATTTAAAACTAGTAATTGTCTTTTTCTTTTCTTTCTTTCTTTTCTTTCTTTCTTTTTTTTTTTAAACAAGAACCTTAAATCTAATCTCCTTTGCTTAGCCTTTTTCTTAACCCTTTACAATAACTTGTAACCAACCCCCCTAAATACTGAAAATTATCCCAGACCCAAAACCCATTAAAAAGACCAAAAAACCACCCGCCCCACACCACCTCTTTGGGAATGTGGGCGTCGTATTCTTAAAATTGCTTCCTGCTGGTATGGGCGAAGTTTTCTTTATCCTGAAAGAAAAATTTTAGGTTAATTGTCAAATTCTAGGAGAGGTAACTATATCCTTCATTATCCAGTCTGTGTATAATGCCAAAGTTCAGGGTTTATCTCAAGTCCTTATTCAAGTAGTCTTTGAGACTGGATCATCTCAGCTAGTCATCTCAAATTTGCTCTGAGCACCTTGTAGTTCAAAGCTGATCTGTGGATGATGTTTGTCAGCTTAATGATATTATTATTGTCCACGTGGAATTGTTGTTGTTGTGGGGCCCCATCTTCTTTCTGGAGACTTCAGTTGATGTTAGGCCTGGCCGTGATTTCCTGCAGAAAACTGATAAGAGACTCGAACACAAAAACATATATATGCAGCTAGCCTTTTTTCTAGAATTAGTTAGTACTCTATGTGACCATTCATATCTTAACAAAGTTTAAAATGTATATATATATATATTAATCTTGTAAATTTTGATATAAAATTTATACTTTAAGAAAAGTTTAAAGAATCAGAATAGAATCAAAAGAGTTGAGATTAGTAATAGAATAGTCCCTTAATTAATTTTGCTTTCGTCCTGTACCATAGCAGAAGATGGCTCTTATTCTGGCATGATACAGGGAGTTTGCATTTTCCTTTTAACAACATGCTTGATTTTAAAGAAGGAGAGAGCCATTCTCCAACTCCAAAGTCAGCTTTAAATTTTAATTGAACTGGGACTGTTAGAAGACCAATAGTGTTAAATCTTTAGAGAAAAGCAGAAACAAACATTTAGGAAGACATAAAATTTTTTTAGATAATATATACCCATACACCGTTTCACTCTGTTTCTTGGGATAGATGATTTGTCACTTTTCTTCAGTTGTTTCATTTGTCCAGTGTTCTTCAGATTCCTTAACCTTCATTTTCCTAAAAGACAAAAACAAAAACCTTTCCCCAAGACTAATTTTGGGGATGTTCCTTTTTGGCAAGTTATTATCTGATTAAATGAAAAGGCATGTTTTATTGATACAAGTTAGTTTAAATTGGATGTTCATGCTGGTTGATGAACTATCACCTCCTCAATTAAGAGGTCTCTCTTGTTCAAATCGAACCTTTATCAATTTTGATGGTACCCACAGCTTATCTTCTCCTGTGGAAACAAAAGCAAAACCACGTCCCCAATGTAATACATACCCTGGTTTCCATTCTGAGGTCAGCACATCCTTAAAGTATATAGGCTGATTTAATTCTGTAGTTTTTTCTATTATCCAATGTCTCTCTGCAGCTGTTGTTCCTTTCTCATTGGCATTCAGAAAATTCAAAGTTAGAAGAGCATTATGTAGTCTATTTCTGGGGTTTTTGTTACCCATTTCTGTTTATTTAGCATATCCTTTAGAGTTCTGTTTGATCTTTCTATAACTGCTTGACCTGTAGGATTATGTGGTATGCCTGTAATATGCTTTATATTGTAATAAGCAAAAAACTGTTTCATTTTAACAGAGACATATGATGGAGCATTGTCAGTTTTGATTTGTGCAGGTATACCCATGATGGCCATAACTTCTAGCAAATGAGTGATTGTAGAATCAGCCTTTTCAGAACTCAAAGCAGTTGCCCATTGAAATCCTGAATAAGTATCGATAGTGTGGTGTACATATTTCAATTTTCCAAATTCTGCAAAGTGAAACACGTCCATCTGCCAGATTTCATTTCTCTGAGTACCCTTTGGGTTACATCCTGCTGGTAATGGCGTTTGATTGTAGACGGAACAAGTAGGACATTTCTTTACTATTTCTTTGGCTTGTTGCCAGGTTATGGAAAAATCCTTTTTTAAACCTTTACTATTGACGTGATGTTTTTTATGAAATTCTGAGGCTTCCAGCACATTTCCTATCAATAATTTATCAATCTCATCATTGCCTTGTGCCAGAGGGCCTGGCAGACCAGTATGGGATCGAATGTGAGTTATATATAAAGGATGATCCCTTTTCCTGATTGTATCTTGTAATTGAATAAATAGTGAAGTTAATTCTGAAGCATCAGGGATAAATTCTGCAGTCTCAATATGTAACACCACTCTTTCAGCATACTGAGAGTCAGTTACTATGTTGAGAGGTTCTGAAAAATCCATTAATACCAACAGAATAGCATACAATTCTGATTTTTGAACTGAATTATACGGACTTTGAACCACTTTACTTAAATTTTCTGATTTGTAACCAGCCTTTCCTTCTTTGTTGGCATCTGTATAAAATGTACGAACTCCAGATATGGGTTTTTGCCGTACAATTTGAGGCAAGATCCATTCAGCTCTCTTTATAAGATCAATTCTATTGCTTTTGGGATATTTGCTGTTAATTTCTCCCAAAAAATTACTGCAAGCTCTTTGCCAAGGTTCACTTTCTGTCCATAATTTTTCAATGTCCTCCTTAGTTAATGGTACGACAATTTCTGCTGGGTCTATGCCTGCTAATTGACGAAGTCTCAATTTTCCTTTGTAAATCAAGTCAGAGATTTTTTCCACATAAGTTTTTAATTTTTTATTTGGTTTATTTGGTAAAAATATCCATTCCAATATAATATCTTCCCTCTGCATTAATATTCCAGTAGGAGAACGCCTAGAAGGTAAGATAACTAAAATGCAATCCAGCTTTGGATCAATACGATTCACGTGTCCTTCATGCACTTTCTTTTCTACCAAAGCTAATTCTTTCTCAGCTTCAGGTGATAATTCTCTTGGACTATTTAAGTCCTTGTCACCTTCTAAGGTTTTGAACAAATTAGTCAGTTCATCATTTTTTACCCCAACAATAGTTCGTAGATGAGAAATATCTCCAAATAATCTTTGAAAGTCATTAAGAGTCTGTAGTCTATCTCTTCGAATTTGCACCTTTTGGGGTCTAATTTTTTGTAGCTCTATTTTATATCCTAAATAATTAATAGAATCTCCTCTTTGTATCTTTTCAGGAGCAATTTGTAATCCCCAGCAAGGCAAAATTTTCTTTACTTCTTCAAATATTATTTCTAAAGTATCTGCATTTGAGTCAGCTAGTAAAATATCATCCATATAATGATAAATTATAGATTTAGGAAATTTTTTACGTATCACTTCCAATGGCTGTTGTACAAAATATTGGCACAGAGTTGGGCTATTCAACATTCCCTGAGGGAGGACCCTCCATTGAAATCTTTTAACCGGTTGAGAATTATTATAAGTAGGCACTGTAAAAGCAAATCTTTCTTTGTCTTTTTCTTGTAAGGGTATTGAAAAGAAACAGTCTTTTAAATCAATAACTATGAGAGGCCATCCTTTTGGTAACAGAGTAGGCAAAGGCATCCCAGATTGTAGAGAGCCCATTGGCTGAATTACTTTGTTAATTGCTCTAAGGTCTGTTACCATTCTCCATTTACCAGATTTCTTTTTAATAACAAATACAGGAGAATTCCAAGGGCTGGTTGATTCTTCAATATGCTGAGCATTTAACTGTTCTTCTACCAGCTCTTCTAAAGCCTGGAGTTTCTCTGTTGTTAAAGGCCATTGCTGGACCCATACAGGCTTGTCTGTTAACCATTTTAAAGGTAGAGCTGTTGGTGTCTTTGGAAGATCATCAGTTATTGTGCCCTGTTCTTGTATAATATGGATGGCTGGTGACCACTCATTAGAACAATATCTTCTAATATTTCTCTCAGTAACATGTGCTAGTTTATGATTTGTTTCTGAGATTGGAGGGATGTTAATCTGAGTATTCCATTGTTGCAACAAGTCTCGACCCCACAGGTTCATAGTTATGTTAGCCACATATGGTTTTAATTTTCCTCTCTGTCCTTCTGGACCTATACATTCGAGCCATCTTGCACTCTGTTTCACCTGAGATAATGTCCCAATTCCTAACAGTTGAACGTTTACCTCCTGAAGAGGCCAAGTTGGATGCCAAAATTCTGGTGCAATTATGGTAACGTCCGCACCTGTGTCTACCAGACCAGACAACAAAACACCATTTATTTTTATTGTTAATTTTGGTCTTTGTTCATTAATAGAAGTTTGCCAAAAAATTTTCTTTATGTTTTCTCCTGAATTTTCTATTCTCTCTGTTTCATCTTCCTGACCAGCATGATTTATTCCAATAGGCATTTGGTTATTTAATCGCTCTCCAGAGCAGGCATTTCCTCTATGGCTGCAGGAAAGGTTTGAACTGGATTTGCACTGGGGGCCTGCCTGAGGCCCCTCTGGGAGTTTCCCGAAGACTGAGGCAAAGGATTACCCTGTCTGTCCTTTGTTGATCTACATTCGTTGGTCCAGGGTTTTCCCTTACCACACCTTCTGCATACTCCAGAAGGAAGGGGCCTTCTGTTGCCATTGTTCCTTGAAGAAACATTGTTTCTGGGAATGACCTGTCTACAGTCCCTTTTCAAATGTCCTTGCTTTCCACATCCAAAACATCTAACACTCCTCAAACCTTTTGAAATTACTTCTCCTACCCATGTATCATCATGCTCATCAGCTTCAACATTAATTGTTTCTCTAATCCAATCTTCCATAGGTGCAGAACTTGCCCTTAATGGCCTGATTATTCTTTTGCATGCTGCATTCGCATTCTCAAAGGCCAAAGATTCAATTATTGCCTTACTAGCTTCTGAATCCGAGACCATTCTCTTTACTGCTGAAGCCAGTCTTTGTAAAAAATCTGTAAAAGACTCTTTTGGGCCTTGCTTCACCTTTGTAAATGACTCAGATTTTTTTCCTGGTTCCTCAACTTTGTCCCATGCATTCAAGGCTGCCGTTCGACATAAAATTAGGGTTTGGACATCATATAAACATTGTGTTTGTGCTGAAGCATATTGGCCTTCACCCATAAGCTGATCCTGGCAAACTTGTATTCCTTTATCCCTCCATTGTTTTTCTATGTTTTTAGCCTCTTCCTTAAACCAAGTCAGAAATTGAAGTCTCTGGCTGGGTTCCAGAACACCTTGTGCCAGGTCCCGCCAGTCCTGTGGTACTATCCTATTATATGTTGACCAAGAGTTTAACATTTGCTTTACATATGGGGAATGCATGCCATAAGATACTATTGCCTCCTTAAACCTTTTTAAATCCAACATTTCAATTGGAGCCCAATTATTTTGTGTAGCCATTTGATCAGGCATCTGCTGTACGGTTACAGGATAAATTAAGGGTGACTGTGTGAAAACAGGCTTTCTTTCTGCAACCTTATGATCCCGACTTGAAACAACTTCACTGTTAATTTCTTCTGTCTGAATTTTTACAGGTTTAGCAAGTTCTTCTAAAGCTGTTATCCTGGCACTTAAATTGACTATCTTTTTAAATATTAAAATGTGGATTATTATAGTGATAAGGTGCATAATTCCACCAATACTAATATTATATAGTTGTTCCATTGCCAGACTGCCTAAAATTTCGAACAAAAACCAATTTTCTTCCAATGTACACATAAAACCCATTTTTTTTTTGATGTGGAAAAAATTCTCTTTTAGATAGTTTCCTTTAAAATATCTGATATGTTATGACTTACCAAATCTGCGTAGAACAGTAGAAATCCGAGGGGATTTTCAAAGTAGCCACTTAGTGTCCCAGGTGTAAATCCAAAGAGAAAGAGAGAGAGAGAGAGAGAGAGAGAGAGAGAGAGAGAGAGAGAGCAAGAAAGCGTAGCTGGCTAAAGTTTAAATGCAGCCACGTGTTCCCTCTTGTGCCGAATCAAGGCTTGGGTCTGGCTTCCTTAAGCTCCGACCACGTGCGTTGGCTTTACAGGCAGGGCCCTGTTCGGCAGGGCAACTCTGAGTTGTTTGTAGCACCGGCTTTAAGCAAGCAGGATTTAAGCAAGCAGCTCACCAATAGTCCAGCCTGAGGTCAAGCAGAACTAGACCCAGGCTAAGGACTAAGAAGCCGATCGCCGCCGGCCGCCACGTGCCGCCGCCGCTGCCGCCGCCGCCGCCGCGGGCCGCCTGCCGCCCTTGCGGGAAAGCGGACCTGCCGCCAAGCCAAGCAGTTTTTAATGGATTCTTGTCACGTTGGGCGCCAGATGTTGATGTAACCAACCGTCTTATTAAATAAGAAACACAGAAACAATGTAAAAGAGAAAGCCAAGAGGTCAGAGCTCAGAGCTAAATCTCACCCTTCCTTCTGCTGTCCCAGCTTCGCGAAAAGAGACCTACTTCCTGTCGGCTTGTTTTTTTATAGTATGTTGTTCTGCCTTCTCATTGGTTGTAAACCCAAACACATGACTGCCTCGTCACTGTCTGAATGTACAGCCCCCTAGGTCTTAAAGGCATATGCCTCCAATGCTGGCTGTATCCCTGAACACACAGAGATCTTATGGGATTAAAGGCGTGTGCCACCACCGCCCACACTCTTGCTATGGCTCTAATAGCTCTGACCCCCAGACAACTTTATTTATTAACATACAATCAAAATAATAATTCTGTACAATTAGATTACCACCACAACAAACTATGTTTCAGTCTGTGAAATTTGGTGTAGATAATTTTCTCAATCTATAAAGAAATTCAGTATATCATTCTTTTAAAAATATTTTCAGTGTATTAACTAACTACTGATTTCTCAATACATCATTCTTTTTCTCTCAAACTTGCTGGGGCATTGGAAACTAAAACATAGGAATTAAAATGCTGCTAAATTCTCAGAAAGACAATGCAATAAAAATTACTGGCCTTTTTCTAAGTTTGTCTTGGCATATTTAAGACAGTCTCCAATTACTATGCCAGAAAGGAATCACCATTTTTCATGATGTTGTTTTTGCTACGTAATTCCTTATGGTTCATTTTCATTAAAATTCTCATGTGGAAAATGAACCATCTATAAGCTGTCTTAGAGAAAGGTATATTATATTGTTGAATTACACTGCGAAAAACCATATATTTACTAAGGTAGACTGATTAGGATTTCAGTTAGCCCTTCTCCGTGTCTCAGGTTTCAAGATATGCTTTTAATGCTATCAGTGTGCTGACTTTCTGGCCATCTTGCTTGCCAATCAAATAAAAGGGAACTTCTGTGCAAATTCATGTCTTCGAAGGGTTCCAGTGTGTTAGCCACGAGTGTTACTTGATAATGGATGGTGTGATACAGGTAATTAACTATGAAGTCATTAAGACTTCTCTGTGCCCTGGCAGTTTTGTTTTCCTATTGCTGATAATGAACTTGTCAAATGTGTTTTCCTGCTTCCTGTTATTTCAGATCAGCCTTGAGTGAAATTTGACAGAAGATGTTCCCGCAGCTTGCTCTATGGAAGTGTTTACCCCATGGGATCATCATTGCCTCACTCTTGGCAGTCAGCTGGGGCCAGTATGATGATGGTGAGTCTGCCTTTTACTCTGATCTCGATACTTAAACAAACCTTCTTCCCCGTAATGAATATTGATTTGTAGTTATTTTCAAAGGTCTGAAGCTCTTTGTAGGAACTTAAGTGGTTGAGCTTACAAAAGTGGCTGTAGATATGTTTGATTCTCTATAAAGATTGCAGTGTGTAGAAAATCCTACATAAAACCTCCATTTGAATACTTACTAAGGGAGTGCTAAATTGCTTTGAAAAACATTAAATTCCACTAATGCCTTTGAATGAACACAAATAGTACTCTCTGATAAAGCCAGCAATATAATGCACAGCACATTCTTCCATGTAACAGACCATAGGAAAATCTGTAACAGACCATAGGAAAAGCCCTAAGTGGTTGGAGGGCTGGGGCTACCACTGCATATTGCTTTATTTGATGCCTCATAATTTTGTTTCAGAATAGAACATGTCAAAGGCTTGGTAATTGACTTAAGTCATTCCATAATAGCAAATCAGTTTACTAAAAATGAATAAGTCACCTTCAGTATCTTTCAGAGGATTCATTACATTAGGTCTGCAGTGACCAAAATATGCTTGGGTTAATGTATTTTTTTGTATGAGTTATCAGTTTTAAATACCACACAATGCGAATTAGAATATTATATAGATATATAGATATGAGATATATATATATATATATGGTATACTTATATAAAATGCATCTATTTATATATTTGGTACATACACACATGTGTAAGTGAAAGAGAAAATATGGGTAAATTTCCTCTTGGAATTTTAATAGCTATGAATGTGTTTATTTCTTTAACTCTCTGTTGTTTTTATTTGATGTTTATTCAGCATAGAAGGAACATAAACCCTGTAGCAGCCTCTTCCTTCTCAACTTGTTACCTGGTTGGTCTCAGTAGTAACAAATAGTGTGAAATTCCTTTGTACTCTGCCTAGCTAAATTGACATGCCTGAAGATAAATGAGTTAGTTTGACATTTTCCAAATGTGTTCAAGTTGTTCACACATTAAGTTACCCTTGGTCCTCAGTATTTATGGAGGTGAATATCTTTTGGGATTGAAGCACAACCTATAATGTTTATTCATAAAATCAGAAGATTTACCCTGGAGTGGTCCCACTAATTAGCACTCTGTTTATGTCAAGTACATCTAAATTAAATGTTCACACTTTTTCCTTTAATGGAAAATTTAAATACCCAGTCTGAAAAAATGAATTTTAAAAAGTAGTAATAAGTAAACAGCTGCTTGGAATTTTAAAAATACAATTTAAGAGGCATTCAAGTATATTGAAAGAACACATTTTAATTGAGCTCTCAGTAACAAATCAGTGTGCCCATATTTATTTCATAAAACATTCTATTCTTATTCATATTTAACAGTTATATTGAGCAGACAGGCCATTTCTCACGTTATACATTCACAAAACATGCACTTTAGCGAGGCAATTTGTGTAATCAGATGAAGCCACCCATGTTTAAAGCATAATGCTATCAATGGATTTCATTCCTAAGCTCATTACAGCTCTTGCTCTTTTCTCAAGGGACTTGTGCAGTCCCTTGTTATGTGGCCAATGTTGGTTATTGTGTAGATAAGTCTTTGAAGGACAGTGGAGCAATACACCTTTCTCTGCTGGCCAATGGCAAGGCTAAATCTTAAAGGTTTCAAGTCAACTGTCTGGCTCACTCTCTGTACCCTTCCCAGCTCACTTCTAGAGGTGAGTGAAACAATTTTAAGAAGAGATTGACTTGGTGGCCCGATGATACAAGAAAGAATGCAGGTCCTTGAGCTCTGCAGTTGTTTGATAGTGCTTTGCAGGAAGTGTTTATAGCTGAAAGTGTGCCTCAGTATCCCCCCCTCCCCCATGCTTATGTTGCAGGAAAATTCTCATTCCTCAGCTATGCTTCCAGTCAGGCTTTTCATTCTGCCCACTTCTCACTCATTTCAAGAATCAATGGCCCTGTTTGTTTGTTTGTTTCCCCCCCCCCTGAGGTATATGTGACTAAAATAAAATTCTATAGATTTTTTTTGGTCAAATTTCCATGCAAAGTCATGAGAATGAATTACCCCCATGTATGATATCAGTAGTGAGTGTGCCATGGAGAACACACGGGAGCATTTCACTGAACATGGGGTAGGGACACATTGAGGCAATGCTTATCCAGGGGTCTGTGTGTAGATGCAAGGTTCAGGGAATGCAGCAGTGACATTCATAAAGAATAAAAGAAAAAGTCAGATTCAAAGATAACTTTTGCCACTGATTATTACCTGGTTTAATGAATGCCTTACAATAGTTGACAACAGATTTATATATAGGAGAAGCTTCAGGGAAGGTGGAAGGGGAAACATAATTTATCATCTTTTCTTCATTTATTCCTTGCTAGACAGATAAATTAATAAATAAAAGATGATAAATTTTCTAGACTTTGACTTATTTTTATGTATTTTCTTAATTAAGTATAAGGTAAATGGAGCATTTATTTAATAAATAATTTTTCTTAAATAGAATATTCTAGTATTATTGAAATGTATAAATGCTTCTAGTAAAGATGTATTAAATATTTCTTTAAATTTTATGTTAATATTTATTTTTTAAATTTTAAGTCTTTTTATTGTTTGAGAATTTCATACATTCATAGATGCTTTGATCCAATTTAATCCCCTTTCTTTCCCCTCCAAGCCCTCCATTGCCCCTCTACCAACATTTTTCCCTCCTTACTTCATGTACTCTGATCTTTTTGTTTGTTTTAAACCATCTGAGTCTACTTAGTGATGTCTGTATATGCCTAGCTGTAGGACTATCTACCAGAGTGTGGATAACCTCACAGGAGCTCTATCCCTGGAAAAAAAATTGATTCTCAATCCCCCCATAGCTATCTATGGCAAATAGTTTCTCAACTACAGATGCTGCTTCATGAGTCCCTCACCCCTTCATCCATGCTGGACTTGGTCTGGCTTGATCTTCTGCAGGTCTTGCGTGTACAGTCCCAGCTCCTGTGAGTGCATGTGTGCAATCCCGCCATCATGATCAGCAAATACTACTTAGCCACAGTCATCTATTACCTTGGGCTCTTACACTTCTTTTTTGCCCACTCCTTTGCAATTATCCTTAACTCTTAAGGGCAGGAGGTATGATCTAATTGTCCCACTTAGAGCTGGGCACTTCATAGTCTGTAGTTATCTAAAGGTTGACCAGCTGTGGGATCACTTGAAATAAATAGCTACTTTTGGTGAGAGTTGGGAGATGCACCAATTTATGGGTATGAAGATGAGATCTTGAGGGATTGTTGGCTACTATGTTCATTGAGTGGACTAATTGTCTAGGGTTCTTCCCTAGGTCCAATGACCTAGCCAGCCACTAGAGTTTTGACCAAGTTAATGGTACCAGGCATGAGTTCTATTTTCTGGAGCAGGCTTTAAATCCAGTTAAAAAGTGGTTGGTTCAACCTGCAATCCACAGCTCCAGAGAGGCTAGAGAGGGCCCAAAGGGGAAATAGAAGAGATCTCCTGGGTAAACTGGGGTTAGGGAGATGAAGATGAGAACTTGAGGGAGTGGGTTGGGCAGGCTGATTGAGGGCCAGATGGAGGGGGGAGAGTAATAAAAGAGACATCTTGATAGGGGGGACCATTTCAGGGTTAGGGAAAAACCTAGTGTTAGGGAAGTTCCCAGGAATCCACAAGGATGGCCCCAGTTAAGACCCTTAGCAATAGTGGAGAGGGTGCCTGAACTGGCCTTCTCCTGTAATCAGATTGGTGAATACTCTAATTGTCATCAGAGAAGCTTTATCCAGTAACTGGTGGAAGCGGATGCAGAGATCCACAGCCAAGCACTGGGATAAGCTCTGGGAGTAGAGTTGAAGAAAGAGAGAAGGGATTGTAGGAGACCTGAGCTCTTGGGAGCTCATGGACTCTGGACCAACAGTTAGGGAGCCTGCATGGGACTGACCTAGACTCTTTGCATGTGTGTGACAGTTGTGTAGCTTGGTCTGTTTGTAAGACTCATAGCAGTGAGATCAGGGTCTATCTCTGGTACTTAGCAGACTTTTGAGAACCTGTTCCCCATGCTGAATACCTCATCCAGCCTTAATGCAGGGAGGAGGAGCTGGGTCCTGCCTCAACTTGATGTGCCATGCTTTGTTCAAGCCCATAGGAGGCCTGCTCCTTTCCGAATGGAGACAGAGGAGGAGTGGATAGGGAGGGGGTAGATGGGAGGTGGGTGGGGGGTGGGGAGACAGGAGGAGAGGAGGGAGGAGAAACTGTAGTCAGTATGTAAAATAAGTAGAAAAAATGTTATTAAATAAAACAAACTTTTTTTTAAAAAAAGTAGTTGGTTCTCTTACAATATTTGTGCCCTTCTTGAACCAGTGGCCCTATTTTGGAAGGCTGGTCACTGTAGTTCATAGGGTTGACAGTTGGGTTAGACTGTTGGTTATTTTTCTTTCCTAGTAGCATGAATGTGCATGATACCTTCCGGCATCACAAAAGCTAGCCATTAGGGATGAAGCTTCTGGTGTTGGTACCGGCTTAACTTCTTACTCCTTCTCATCTTATCAACAGGATAAGTGTTAGATGCATTAGAAATGTGTTGATCAGTTATTCCACAGTAGTCATATCATCTGTTACATAACTCCATATCTAGGCAAGTATTAATAACACAGATGAGGTAAAGAATAGTTCATGAGAGTAAGAATTGTGAATTTACTTAACAAATAGAACAAGTAGAAAATTGGAGAATATAATTAACATTCTTCTTATGTTACATTATGTATGTTAGCTAATGGCCAGGCTTGCTGTTTTGTATATTCTTTTCTGATGGTGAGGGATCTTGTATGTCCTTCTATCCCCAAGACAGAGTTTTAAAATCTGCAAACACATGGCTATTTCTCTCTCTTTTTTTGTTTCTATAGTATTTTCCTAGGAATCAGTTTGATGTATATAGTCTTTACACTTTTCTACTCAAAGCTTATACCTGGAATACTTCAGTGGCTTCTGAATACTGCAGTAACCAGTTCTCTTACTGTCAACATGCAAGGGCTGGAAGACAAAGATAAAAAGAGACAGAGTAGAAAATTGGTTTCTGATAAACAGAAGACCACCTGCTGTACTCAGGACACATGCTCTCTGCTCACATAAGCACTCACACGGGCCATTTCCAAGATTCTAGAGAAGAGCCAGCCTGTTGCTAGTATATCAGGCATTCTCTGCTCTGTTGAGTCAGAGAAGTGAAAAGTCTAACTCAACATTCCACCTGTATGATACAATTAATAATAATCATCAATGTGATGCTATCGTTGTGGTTCTGAGAAGAGAAAGGAGAAAATTGAATAATCACGTCTTAGTCTCATAGACAAAAAAATAAATCATTTTTATTGTAGTATAAGTTGAAATAGAACAAAACTTTAATTGTAATCTTACTTGGCTTGGAGTCATCCAAGACTCCACCAACAACCTGACCATTCTTAGCTGGTCTTTTTCAGCCAGTGTGTGCATCTTACCACCAGTTCACAAATCCTCTTAAGCTCTATAATTTGGTTTTTCTCACACTCTGGTGAAACTGCATTTCTAATGCCTCCAGTGGCTCCCATGTTGGACAAATCCTGTAATTCTCTAGCAATTCAGTAAGTAGGGTTATTGATCTACTGGACCAATGGCTTTATTGCTTTCAGCGTTCTCTGCATTGACCTTTTTAGAGTGTCTGGCTATTAGCTTTCTGTGCCATTTTCTCATAAATACTCTACTTGTACCTCCTTTCTGATTTGGAAATCATCCCATTTTGTGTATAATTCTCTAAGGAGCCATATATCATAATTAACAACAAGGATATCTTACAATTGAACAAGGTCTTGTCCTTGACCATTATTTTCTCCCTTCCTACTTCCTTTACGTGGTGGATCCACTACATACGCTTTCCACTGTCCTCTATTCTGCATGGTAGACTCTTTTCAAAAACACATTATTTAGTTAACACTTGTTTGTCAAACTCTGGGAAACAAAAGTAATACACCCCATGCAATCTAGTAGAATAAGCATGAATAATATGTGATTTACATAATAATAAAGTGGGAATAGTATATATATTTTAGGGAAATAAACAAAATCTGTTGAATTTGGATTTCCATCAGTCACAAAATGATGTCTCATACCTCATGGAATTAACGTGAGTTCAAAAGACAGAAAGCATCCTATGAATTATACTTTTGGTTCATAATGATTCATATGAATGTATGTTATCAGCCCTTGGAGAGCAATAGGGGAGATACTGTTTATTAGATAATTAAAAAATACAAGATTCTTTTATTTGTACTACTAATCAAGATTCTCAGTGGTAGACTGAAAAACTAAGCAGATTTGGGCATTTTACCATGAAGTTAGTGTGGTGATACAGGACAGAGGGAAAACCTACAAACTAGAAACAGATATGACACCAGTGTCATAGACTGGCTTACACAGGAGAAAATTAGTTTATTTTTCCTGTTCTGAAGGGCAGAATTATGTACAATTAGGGTGTAGCATGGTTGGATTTCTTTGAGACTGCCTCTCTTTGGCTCGAAAAGAGCCATCCTCTTCTACCTTTCCTACTGCCCCTCTGTGAGTGTGAGTGTGACAACCTCTCTCCTTATGTCTTCCTTTCTCTGTTGTAATCTGTTCATAAGAACAACTGTAAAGTGGGATTTGATGCCACAGTGAGAGTCTCCTCAGCTTCACTTCCTCAAAGGCTCAGTCTCCTGGGAACAGAATCCATTCTCATGTGTGATCGCTAGTTTTAGTTGTCATATTGATAAATCTGGAAAGAGATTCTCAATAAAGAATTTTCCAGACTGAGTTAGCCTAACTGTCTTGATTGTGTTAATTTATGGGTGAAGACCCAGCATTAAAGTGAGGGCCACCATTTCATTTCCTAGTTTTAGGGACTGTATGTATGTATGTGTGTATGTGTATGTATATATATATATATGTGTGTGTGTATGTGTATGTATATATACATATACATACATACATATATATGTATGTGTATATATATGTTTATATGTATGCATATATGTATACACACACAAAGTGCAAGCATATATACATTCATTTTTCCTCTGTTCTTGACTGTGAATCTGATGAAACTAAATGCTTCAAGTTCCTGATTCCTTGACATCCTGACAATGATAGACTGGAATTATTTTAGCTACCCAGGAATTGTTAGCTAAAATAAACCAATTGGCCCTTAGTTTGATTCTTGTCAGGGTATTTTATCACAGCAATAGAAAGGAAACTGGGACACAGAACAATGGTGCAGAAGTAGATTTTAGTAAGTTTAGTCAGAAGTCTTGGGCCACATCCCCTAAAACGTTGGAGAGAGCTGTTATAGCTGTCTGTGCCTTAAGACAGTGAGAAATGGCCTTTATTTAGATACAAAATCTCTGGGACTCCAGGTAGAGCATGAGCACAGCAGACAAAACCTGGAAGACAGAGCAGCTGAAACCTCTCAGAAAAGAGAAGGGAAATAGAGGTCCAGAGAGAAGCAGACATGGGGAAGAGAGGCATGCCTTAGGGCACATTGGTAGGATAGGATAATGAAGAGTTGCTCATACAAATATGCAGGAACTGCTCTTCCATTTTGTCTCAATATTCACTTGCTTTTCCTAGGAATGCTTAGCCTAGGTTCTTTGGTGAATATTTCAATAGGCCTTGAAATGCATTGAGTATAGGATGTGTATTGTTTGCTGTTTAAATTGTGTGCTCCTCTTCATATTTGTTGCTCAGTGTGCTCTTTTCAAATAAATAAGTGAAAATTCCAGATCTTTGATATATGTCATGTAATAAACAGTGTTCTTGGTAAATATTCAGTTTGCTACTTAAACATTGAGCTATTTGCATGGATGTTAGATGACCTGTGGGTCATAAACTGTGAGCGGAAGTAATGTATTACAGTTGGTATATTACAGAAGACCATTTGGGTTCTCAGATCTTTCCCATGAAAGCAGCTTAAGAAGGCCATGAATTGTGGTTAGATAAACTTGCAGCTGATGCCTCCATCTGCCCTAGTAACTGATTCACTAGGCAAAGGTTCTCTTCTTCCTTCACCTGCTACTATAGATCTGGGTTTGTGATGCCACTCTTAGGAAGAGCTGAGCAAACACCTACTCACCCTTCATAAAAAAAAAAAAAAAATTAACCACAGACCAAATAAGGACACCACCAAAGTCCCAATGAGGTGAACCACTGAGTTAATTTGGGTTACTTTGGGGAGTATGAGTGAGGGGTGCTTACATGAGTGGGAATGACTCAGAAACAGCAACACCACTGAATCTCTGCTCCAGCCTAGACAACAGCTTACAAAAGATGGGACCCTGGAACTTCCTATATGGCTTGTAGCAAAGCCAAGAGAGAATCTCTTCCAGGTATTTCTGCTGGTATCTGCCTCTGTCAGGCAGCTTGGCTCATCTGAGTCCCCTCAACAGTCCTGTTGCTTATATAATCTTGGAGAAGGAGGGTCTTAGAAGATCTGACCCATTTCAGGGATTTCCTGGATCTTCGGAGCTATTCCTTCCTGAGTCTTACCAAGCTTTCCTTTCGAACTCTCAATGAGCTTCCTGGAAGGATGAAGTGTTTCACCTCCCTCTCTTTCTGAGCCTGAAATACCATCATTTGATTAGGGAGAGTTTGCTTAACCACACCACGAGAGAGAAATAAAGATAATGCAACTAAATTAAATTGGAGGGCAGCTTGCTACTGCAGCTCTGCTGCTTAGAGTGATCCATTTTCTTATCCTGCTATCCCCCATTTTGGTTGAGTTTGCCTTATTTAAGACAGGAACTCACTGAGTAGTTGACTTTGGCATGGAACTTGCAGTGTAGTCAAGATGACTGAAAAGTTAGTCTTTCTACCTCTACATAGTCCAGTGATCCTTCTCAAAAATAGTCAATCTCCCATTCTGATGTCCCACATCAGTACTTTTTAAAAGTTTTCCTCAGAAGTTCTTTCACTAGCTACTTGATTACATGCCTTTTCAGGGTCCACTGAGCTATGTTCTCATCTGGCCTCATTCCTCATTTCCCAAGATTTTGCAACATACACCAGACCGTTACTCCTGTCACACTACTCTCCGTCAAAGAGGATGTCAAATGTTCACTTCCTTTCTCTCCATTGTCATAAAACCACACTGCCTTTCCATTCCCTCATGGCCTGCGATGTTCATCCTTTCTTTCTCTGCCTCCTTCCCATCCTGGGTCCCTGTCTCCTGTCCTATCACTTTCTCTCCCTATTCCTCCTCTTTGTTGTATCTACTATTTCCCCTCCCTCAGTTCGGATGCTCTCCCTTGACCATACCCCCTTCCATTCTTTTACTTCTCATATTTGTAGTGCTCAGTTTCTGCTATGTGCTATCTTTCTCATCTTCTCGTATACTATGAAGTAATATTCTCGTATATCTGGAACATGTCATTTTATCACTTCATTAAGGCTCTGACAACCACAAAACGTGTCAACATTCCTATGAAACTAGTACACACTAACCGTAGTCACTAGTTATTTAGTATTTACTATTAAATGAAACACAATGCCTTAAGGTCTTATTTCTTCTAACCATAGCTGGTACTATTTTTCTATTAGTTCACTTTCCACATGGTGAACAATAGAAACATGGAGAATCTCGATTGTTTTCAGGGTCTTACAAGTAGTAAGGGCCTAAACTGGGATTGAATCTGTTGTCTCGGCTCCAGGTGGAAAAATCACACCTTAGACCTATTCTGTTATGATGAATTGTAGTTAATACCTGTATTAGTTACTTTACTATTGCTGTGAGTAAATAGCCTGACAAAAAGGAACTTAGAGGAGAAAAGGGTGGATTTTAGCTCGCATTTGCAGAGGGCTACTGTCCATCATGACAAGGAAGGCAGAGCAACAGTAGGACTTGGCAGGAAAAGCAGGACGCTGGCTGATAATATTTCATCATCACACTGAAATCATAGAAGAGGAATCATAGAACAGTGGGGCAATGCTAGACACCCTCTCAGCCCATCCCCAGTAAATACTCACTCTGGC
Source organism: Peromyscus leucopus (assembly GCF_004664715.2). NCBI lineage: Eukaryota > Metazoa > Chordata > Mammalia > Rodentia > Cricetidae > Peromyscus > Peromyscus leucopus. The sequence goes on along the minus strand of NC_051084.1, from coordinate 21,903,755 downwards.
AAGCCTTCACCTCCTAAAGGGTCCATGATCTTCCAAAGCAGTATCACCCACTGGGGATCAACATGATTGAATTAATGAGCATATGGGACATTTCTCATCCAATCCAACACAATACCTGATACTAATTGATCATTATTTTTTCATATTGCCATTGATTACATATATAGAATATTAATCTGTCTATCTTTAAATTGTAGCATGCTGCATAATGTTTCCTTTGCTATTTCAATCTGAAAACCATGAAGAGATAATTATCTTTTTTTACTTTTCTTTCAGTGACTGACACAGTAGTCTAACTGACAGATAGCCATATATCTATGTACCAGGTGAAAGGCAGATTGAAAAGTTAAACACCTCTTTCAACAAATAGGGGTAAATTGATGAGGTTTTAGCATATTAACTGCAGATTGATCAAACAGTAGCAAAATGTAATTAGTGAGAGTTAATTAATATAAAATTATTTAACAGTGAAACATTAACAAAACAGTCAATAGACCCACTTGGGTTGTGATGTTACCCACCGTATACTGTGGGTATCTGTTTGGAGAAGAGTTCGGGTGGAAATGTTTAGCACACATGGGGGTTGTTTTGGTTTGGTTTTGAGATGCAGTTAATATTTGTCCCATGATGGTGGGCATTTAGAAAAATCTTTACAGGAAATTTAAGGTGTGAGTCCCTGCTATCCACAGATGTATTATTACCTGTCCCCATGCTCTTTTCTGACCTTGGCCACTATTCTGGGTGTGTGTTCATAATGTTGTGAGTCACATTGCACTGCTGGTTCCTGGGATCAGTGACCCAGTCCAGGCTACTAACCCTTCCTCTCTGCTGCCCTTGAGTGCAGACAGTTAAATGCTCAGTGAAGATGGCAGCCAGTTTAACTTTTTTAAGTGTCTTTAGTGTATAATTGGAATACTGATGAAAGCTTCCAGGATAGACTTAGAACATTGCTAACAAAGCCATTTTAAATTTTGTTTCTTGAGTCAGCTGGATACCTGCAATGCAATTCTGATATTTCAGTAGGAGAATATAACATGAGACACATGTTATATATATAACATGAGTCACCTCATCTTCACTCCACTACAGAAAACATATATAATAAACAGAATTCACACACACACACACATACACACACACACACATATATACTCTTTATTATCTGTTGTTAGCATATTCTGGGTTCTTTGTATTACCCAAACACCATAGAAGGTTTCATTCTATCCAGACATTGTGTATTTATATGATACCTATAACATTCATAGTTATATAACATTTCATTTGTACAAAGTTCTGTAGATTCATATAAATATTTTTAAGTTGTCACTTGGAGTCAGACCCTCTCTTATAGATGTTACAGATACAGTAGACAACAAAACAGATCTCACACATACACACACACACCTCAAGATGTTTGCTTTATTGGACTGAAACACAAAATAACCTAAAAATGGTACCATTTGCTAGTATCTGAAGGGAGTTACATTAAATGTAAGGCAGGTTAAATTGTAAGGGAATTAGAGCAGGGTTCGGTATAGGAAGTGATTAACATGACACTGCCTTGTAAGCAAAACCTGAAACAGAAGAGGAGAAAGCACACAGATTTCCAGCAAGCAGGCCTCAAGGGTAGAGGAAGCAAGCCAGAGAAGGTCCTGGAGGTGGGAACATGTTCAGCATGTATAAAGAACACAGGGGCAAGTGTGTTATCCTGTGTGGAATAGTGATGTGAGAGACAAGATCACACGGGTGAGGAGGGGAGTCAGACTCAGGAGTTGCCTTATGACTAATTGAAGGGCTTTGTGCTCTCAGCTGAGTGCAAAGAAAGCTCCTGGGGTGTTGCAGTCAGATGAATTAAACATTTTCACTCTTGTTTTAACAAAATCCTTTGGCCTTTTGTTGAAAATCAATTATCCAGATCAGGGTGGACAGTGAGAAATTTATTAAAATCTTCTGGGCAAAAGAAAAAAAAAAAAGATTGCCCAGATCGTTTGTGACACAGCTGAGAAAAAGAAAATGGTTGACTGTGGAATGTCCAACCACAGCTGGCATGGTAATTAGTGTACTGAACATAAAGCATTTCTGAAACTAAATGCATCCTGTGTCTGGATGTGGGCAATTGGTATCTCGAACATACTAGTGTTGCCTGAAGAGAACTATTCAATTAAAACAATCTGCTACCATGCTGACTCACACACCCTTCAGCTTCTGAGTCTAAAGCCTCATTCTGTGGATCTGTAGGGCTTGTGAACAGAATGTTGAGAAAGATGGAGGCTGTGATCAGTCCCTACTATACAGTCATATATGTAACTAGTAATTCACATAAGTTTGGGGGATGCACATAGGAATAAGGTATGCATTTGAACCTCATCTAGAGTATACAGAACTGTTATCTGAGGAAATACAACCCTCAGAAAATACCAAAGGACAGTGATGCACAGGTCCCATATGTAAAAGTACACAGTATAGGCATGTAGTCTAACCCTCCTGCATCCTATTAGGTGTCTCTATAATACCACAGTACATATAATATGTAACTGTTAACCTGCATCCTATTTGGTACCTCTAGAATACTATAGTACGTATTATATGTAACTGTTACTCTCACACTGTTGTATTGGGGAATAATGACAAGAGAGATTCTATATCTGCTCAGTGAATAGAAGTCTTTCTTTTGTGCATATATAGATACTTTATTTATCAGTTGGTTAAATCCATGCTTACAGAAAACATGTCTACTGTCAATGTAACCAAAAAGTCAGGGAAAGCAGTAGACAAAAGAAAAATGGTGTAGTTGGAAAAACTATGGCACCACAGTACGATCTGCACAGCTTTGCAAGTGGGAAATGCAAGGCAAGTTTAACTGTGAACTTATGCAGAGGATAGAGAGAGGTGTAGTGCTTAAAGACAGTGATGAGGATGATTACATAATGTAGATGTAACCAACTGTCTTATTAAATAAGACAGAACCAATGTAAAAGAGAAAGCCAAGAGGTCAGAGCTCAGAGCTAAAACCTTACCCTTCCTCCTGCGGTGGTCCTACCTCTCCAAAAGAGACCTACTTCCTGTGTGTTTGTCTTGATATAGTCTTTCTGTTCTGCCTTCTCATTGGTTGTAAACCCAAACACGTGATTGCCTTGTCACTGCCTGTAAGTACAACCCTCCAGGTCTTAAAGGCATGTGTCTCCAATGCTGGCTGTATCCCTGAACACACAGAGACTTACCTAGCTCTGCCTACCAAATGCTGGGATTAAAGGTGTGCACCACCACTGCCACGCTCTTTCTATGGCTCTAATAGCTCAGACCCCTGGGCAACTTTATTTACTAACATACAATTAAAATCATATTTCAGTACAAATAAAATACCACCATATTTATTTATTCTGTCCGTCTTTCTTGAATACAGTGATTAGAGACTAAGCTGACACTGGCTAGACTAGTGTCCTTGTAGGAGAGCTTCCGTAGAGAGTTGCAAGACTGCTTGTGCAAATCTGATTCGGGCAGGCTTCTTTGATAATTAGTATCAGGCTGTCATGCAAAAGATCCCGCTCCTTCCTTCATACTCCCCAGAATTACTTAGTTATCATTTGTAATGATCAGCCCAAGACACCTGATTTTCATTCTGACAACTCTACCCCTTCCTTCAAGGTAGGCAGCATTGGTTGTCCTGTGAGTAGGAGGCTGACCTTTAAAGAGAACAGCACTGGTGCTCTGTGTCTAGAGGTGTGTCAGAAGTCCCTGTGGTTGCTATTTGTTGCAGAAAAGACTTTCCAGTGAGATACTTGTAGGTTACTAGGAAAGTGCATGAAGAACTGTGATTCAAGCCTATGTGTTACAAATTCATGTCAAAAATTGAGACATCTTATTGGTCTTTTGCTTATATATTATGGTCTCTGATTGTGTGTGTGTGTGTGTGTGTGTGTGTGTGTGTGTGTGTGTGTGTGTGCGTGTGTATGTGTGTGTGTGTGTGTGTTTATTGTGTTTTTTTGTTGTTTATTGCCTGTTTGTTTTCTAAAGAGAGAGAAAAAGAAGGCAAGGACTTGGGTGGGTGGGACAGTTAGGAGGATCTGGGAGAAGAAGAGGGAGGGGAAACTGTGATCAGAATATATTGTATAAAATATATTTTCAATTAAAAACAATTTGTTGAACTGATATGTAAAAGGGAAATCAAGGAAAGACTGGTAAGCATAATAATAGGTTATTATAGGGCTGCATAGTTGGCTCATTGGCTAAGAAAGCTTGTTCTTGCAGGAGACTCAGGTTTGGTTCCCAGCACACGCATGGTAGTTCATAACCATCCCTGAATCTAGTTCCAGTGGATCCCACCTCCTCTTTTGACCTCTGTGAGCACCAGGCACACGTGTGGTGAACAAATACTCATACAGGAAAAGTATTCATACACATTAAAATAAATCTAAACAAAATCTACCACAGATTCTAAAGGCACTAGTCTAATAGAAGACAAAAGTCATAGTTTAAAAAAATGCATCCTACATTATTTAAAATGTATAGGAGCGGGTAGCTTCTAAAAGTGTTTATAGGGCACAAATGACACTCTAGCCTCTGAGAACCTCAAAAATAAATGATTTTTACAATAGTAGGTACATCAAGTTTTCAACACATGTGTTGATATATCGACAAGTTATGCTTACCAAATGTTTCCTATTGTTGAATTCAATTACATAAAAGTAGCAAATGTGAAAGTGGCCTTTGAAACCCTTCTGAAGAGCACTCCAGGTGCCTGGTGATGATTCTTCCACATCCGATGTTTAGAAACCACTTCAAACAGATTTAATGCACACTGTAAGTGAAAAGATCCTTCTCAGTGAAAAGAAAGAGGATGTCACAATGAGCTTCCCCAATGGGTCACCACAGACCCCTTTTTATTTTATGAGGTCTGGGGGAGGTTTTTGCAAGGAATATGCTTAGCTCAGAGCACTTGACTAGAGACTGAGGATTTCATACAAAATATATTTGAGGCATTTATTACTAATATGGATTTTGGCTTCTTACTTACCTTCAATATAATTTGTTTCAAATATTAAGAAGTAAAATAAATACACACAGTCATGCTTAAACTGACCCACAGTGATTAGTCTGGATTATAACACAATCATAATTGCTTCAGGCAGTGAATCAGATTTTCTGTAAATTTATGTCTTTGATCACATATTTTTTTTCTGCAATCCATCACATCTTTGCCAATGCATAGGTAATATGTGGCTGCACTATTAGAATTTGGTTATTTACTCAATTTCTGAGTTATTTATTTAACATTTTTATATTGTTCCTTTTCTAGTCCAAGTTTTTTTTTTGGGGGGGGGAGGGAGAGGCGTTCACTCCACTTAAAGGTAACATTTATAAGATAAGATTTATTTATATATTAAGTATATTATTAAGTGATTTATGTATCCTTGAGAGCAAGGCTTATCTCTCCAACACAGGCTAGGTTCAAACTCAAACAATTCTGGGTAAAGTATGAAAATGTTGGGATAACAGACAGGAGGCATCATAACTGGCTCTGTACAAGTTCACTGAATATTTTTGGATATGATTTGTCCAAAGTGAACACAGTGTGATCAAAAGTCTCAACTAATGGCTAATGGCACCTGCTGATCCTAGAGAGGACCTGAGTTTCATTCATAGTTCCCATGTCAGGTGGCTCACAGTCACCTGTAACTCCAGCTTCAGGGAGGTCTGAGGCATCTGGTCTCCACAGGTATATGTACTTATGTGATCACACCATATACTGACCCATATACATATAATTTTAATCAATAAAAAGATATTTGTGAAAGGCCCAATCTGAGTCCATTTGGATTGTTACAAGAATACATCACACCGAGTTTATAGTAAGTGAAGATGGGAAGTCTCTGGTAAAGATGCTGGCAAACTTAACTTAGTGTCACCAGAGGGCTTTTTGTTTAATTGTAGCCATCTATTTCCTTGATCCTCATGTTGTAGGTGGTTAAGGTCAACTTTCTATGGTATCTTTATAATGATATGACCACACTCAATTAGGCTACATCTTCATGACTTCATATCATTCCAAACTCCTTGACTTCTAAGGGTACTGTATTGGGGTTTAGGTCTTAGTGTATGAATAGTCAGTGGACAAAACCATACAGACTACAAATGTGAACTGTGTCCATTGTCAACCCCATGGCATTTAGGGGTGTAAGACTGTTGGAAAATAAGACATTTTATTTCTAATTCTAAGTCATTATTCACTAAATAATTGCAGTTTTAAAATATTCACATTGTATTTAGTATTCTGAAGAGTCTAGGAATGAATTAAAACAGACAGGAGTACTCATAGGTTTAACACAGATGCCAAGTCATTCTTATGCCTTCTGCTTTTGAGGATTTTATTATCCACAGTTCTGGAACCAGTCTCCAATGAATACATAGGAATGGCTTGCATGTGAAGAGTGATTTAATAAAAACTTGACAGAAGTGAGGTAAATGAAAGCCAGATACAGGTAATTTAAGAGCAGCAAAGTAAACTGGAATAACATTCTCAAAAAAACACATTCAGAGGGAATGGTGATGAGTCTTGTTATAGATTAACAGTAAACACAGTGGCCTGCACCTTGAAGATGGATGTTTCAGGGTACTAGGGATATGATGCCCACTTCTTGCCTCAGAGGGTACCACATACACACACACACAAACACATCCATACCCATAACTTTAAAAGAGATTTCTAACTCATATATTTTGGAATAATTGGTGATTTAGGTCAGGTTAATGTCTTCCTATATGTTGTTTGCATTTCAATATCATCAGAATAAACATTTAACAGTCTTGCCACAAAAAGACAAACTGATGAGGTGATATATTTATTAGTGAGATTCAATCTTTCTATAATAGATACCTAGAAAACAAATTACTCTACAGCCCATAAATACTAAGAACTATTATTGGTCAAAGTACCTTGTACTTGGTGGTAAAATATGGAAGAGAGCAGATCTTACTGATTGTATCCAACAGTGAGTTTCTGTAGTGAAACTGTTACACGTTCGCCTCACACAGTGTTTATATCTGACAATAATAACATTAGCACTTATACACCTGACTGTGTTCATGTCTCACAATCATTGAAATCCTGTTCAGTTGGTTTAGTACAGAGTTAATGGTGAAGGAATGTGGTTGGCACACAAACGGCTTTCCCTGTATGTTACATCTTTAAATATATATCCCTAAAATTCATTCAGGGATTGTTATTGTGGAGAAGAAGACTTGGTTTCCTTTTCAACTTCCCCTTCTTCTAGGTTTTGTATGAGACCCTTTATAATGTTTATTACATTATTTATTTTTGTCAGTATAGGTGTATATCCAGGACATGCCCATGTGGAGGTAGGAGAATAATGTGAGGGAGTGGTCTCTTTCTTTCCATGTGGGTCCTGGGGTAGACCTCATGATCAGGTTTGGGGTCAAGTATCTGTATCTAATGAGTCATCTCGCCAGCTAAGATTTAACTTAGACTTCTTACTGCTTATAAGGATTATTGTGGAAAGGAAGGAAGGATAAGGTTGTTGGAAGGCAAGGAAAGAGCAAGGTGCAAAAATTATTTCAATATGCTTTTGTTTTATAGAATATACTTCAGTAAATATCACCATTAAAGCTGATATCAGTTATGTCTTTGTGTATATTTATGCCCATGTTTTACTTAGTACTCCACATAACTAAAAATATTTATATCAATGTACTTAGGATTTCATTATTCTGTCGGTCTTTTCTTCCCAGACTATGCCATGAAGAGGAAATTCCCAAGTGTCTCATTTTTTTCATTTTCAAGTGTTGGCTCCTAATTTGATATTAAGCTTTTTACCATGGTAATAGTAATGTCTCATATTTGCCTCCAATTTAACAAAAGGAAGGACGGAAGGAAGGAAGGAAGGAAGGAAGGAAGGAAGGAAGGAAGGAAGGAAGGAAGGAGGGAAGGAAGGAAAAGAAAAGAAGGCAGGACTTTGTCAGTATTTTCTATTTGTCTGGGTTTCTTTTCTCTTATAAGAAATCATATTTAATCATGACAGAATAACTCTGTGCTGTCTTGTCACACACTTAGATGGAAACAATAGTAGTGACTTGACATGAATTTATTTTCAATACTTGCAAGAGATGTAGCCTAGCTCATGTATGTACATGTCTCTGTGTGTGCCTGTTTATGTGCAGATTTGGGTACCTGTGCTTATGTACATGTATATGAGGAGCAGAAGACACTCACTACCAGGTGCTAGTTCTCAGGGCTGTGTACTTCATAGAAATAACATGACTTTTATATAAAAAAACTGATTTAGATCAATTTCATATTGAATAACTTAGAAAAACAAAACTAGTAATTCCTACTTTCATATACAAAAGTAAAGAATAGTTGGAGTGTGTGTAACTTACACTAAATATGTCTTGGAAAAGAAGATAAATTAACTTTTTCACATGCAATCTATAAATATATTAACTTACACTCACTGCATTAAATTTATCAGTTAGACAATATCTATTAAATATCTAAAATTATTTGTCAATGTGAAAATCAAGTATTTTTTACTTTTCTTCTCTCTATTAAACAATTATATTAGTAATTATATTAGTTTGCAAACACTCCAGGCATATCTTAGCAGTATCCAGTAAGTTACTAATGTTATTTCCATATGTTTCACTGGCAATCAGGAACAGCATCTTGTTCACCTTATTTTCCCCATGACAGGGATACCTATTGCCACCACCCACACCTATAACATCCCTATGCAATCACTGTGTTTTCTAAAAACAAAACAAAAAAATTCTACAATTTCTTAAAAAAAAAAAGTACCGGGCATCCCCTTGGATGGTATCAAAACAAAACAAAGAACAGCAAAAACATACAAAAATTTGTAAAAACCCAACCATGTATATTGAGTAAGTATTTTTAAAAGTTGAAAGCACAGAGTAAGCCATCATATTGTATAATTAATTTTCACTTGTTTCCTGAAATTATTTCTACAAAGGAAATGACAGGGACTTATTGACACTTCTAAGGGCCCTAAGACAAATTGGAAGCAACATTTATTTCTGAAAACAGGTCCAGAGTCCAAACCAGAAGACAATGATGTTTTCCATTTTTAGGCAATCTATATTTTATCCTTTATAAAATATTGTGAAAAAACTAAAAATTTCTAATAAATAAATAATTTATATATATTCTCAGATAGTCATTGGGACTACCTATGTGCTTCTGGATGGAATGAAACAGTACAGACTTATGTCAATCAAGTGAAAATTCATATTGATTATATTTAGCATCTGTAGTAAGTTTCTTTTGGCAGTGTTGAGAATCAGGGAGCCAGCCCAGGTCTAGTATCGTAATAAGAAAATGCATATTTTTCTGGTTTACATTGATGAGTTTAGTTGAAGAAAAAATTTAAATTTCATACCATTTTACCTTTTCTTTTACTTTTTGCATTTTCTGACTTCAGACTTGTATCTTCTCTCAGAAACTTTTGCTTCTTGCCTTGTCACATAGATCATAATCCTTCAATTGCAATTGCAGAAAGATTTATCTTCTATAAGATTATTTTCTCAAGCAGGTTTGGAAATTTTAATATTTCTGGACTGTTTTGTAATCCCAGAATCCTCTATTGGAGTTGTTCATAATTTCAATAAATTATTTGTGACTTTATTAATCATCTTTGTTAGCATAAATTATCTTAGTATTTACTAAATGTGATTACTGCTGCAGTCCAGTAGCTAAGTAGACAGCATGTTTATGTTCATTTTGTCCTGCAGTATGACTTGCAAAGTTATGCATATTGTAAGTTATTGCAAAGACTTCCACACTGTTCAGAAACTGGAAAAATGAACTGAACTCATCAAATGTGACTCCTTTTTCTTCGCATAATCTGTAACACACATTTGCCAAAAATACTGAAGCATTTTCCACATTAGGATATTGTAGAAGAATATGAGCAAAATCTTCTACACTGACAGCATTCTTTCTGTTAGAGTAGGGAGGAATTCTATTTCTAGAATTTCTCTTTATAGATATCTATAAATCCATAAAAGTCTTCAAAGTTGAGCTCAGCCTTTTCTTTCTTTCCAAGAAAGTAGACCCAAATTATAGTTACTGGTACTAAGCTTGTGATATCATCAGCACCATGCTTATATAAATAGGTACTTTAATTACTCAGACAATCCCTCAGCCTACTAGTTTCTTGTTTGTTTGATTGGTTGGTTAGTTTTGTTTTGCTTTGATTTGGTTTGTTTTTGTTAATAATTATTCTACAACAGGGCAGGGAGGAGACTTTGTCTAAAACCTTTGAATTCACAAGTCTCCTGTGTTAATTTGTGGTAGTTTAAGGAGTCAGGAGACTGTGAAGCTAGAGAAGCCATGCTGACACTGGTCAGTCTTTAAAGCCTCAAATCAATCAGCATTAATTGTGTATTATGGGTTATACCAACATACAAATGTTGCACTCTGTATGGTGTGGTATCAAATGCTCACAGACACCTCCTGTGGACTGTCTTGTCTCTGCTTCCTTTCCCCAATGTCACGGGAATATGAAAGGAGCTGGATTCACTTATAGGAAAAGCCAATGTGTATATTGCTTTTAGTGTAGCCTTGATAGCTTAAACTTAAACAATATATGAGAGAAGAATCCTCAATGCAGAATGCAATTTTTTCTTGAAAATGTAGAACTCATGGGGTTTTTATTTTTACTTTCATTTGTATGAAATCAAGACATTGAGTCTTTATTTTGACAAATGAATTTTATTTCTTAATTTCTTGGTAATAAAGAATTTTAAGAATGTAAAACCAAAGGATATTTTTCCCTTTCTACACTTTTCTGACCTTATTTCTGTATGGACTTCTATAAGTTACATTAAAATTTCAGAAGTTGAAAATATTAAACTTCATAGCAGCTATATGAATATATACTATTACAAAATAGAATTTATTGTCTATGTGTAACAAGATACTTTTCAACCTGCTGAAAATATATAAGATCATTCATTGTACCAAAGAGCAATTTTTAATTCTATATTAAAGTATAAAGCATAGCTTTAAATTTTGGAAGTTCAGCAGGGATGATGCTCTGAGGGTTTGAGTTCTTAAGTGATGCAGGGCATTCGTTATAGTGCACCAGGGGATGCATGTAAAGAATGCAGGCAAGCAGGGACCATAGTACATCAACCACTTAAGGTTATGGTTTTGCTTTTTTTCCCCATATTGCCTCATTTTTTATTTTCTGATTAAGTATTCTCTAACAATTTTAGGGTTTTAGTTATTAAGAAATCCCCTGACTGGGCACAGCATTCACTCCTGCTAGATCTAGCCACAATCTGAGGGTTTCATGGGGAAACTTCCCCAAATGAGTTCAGAGTGAGTGATATTAATGATTAATCATCCAATTCATTAGTAGTCAACAGCTCCTTCCCTCGGCTTTACTGGCTTACAGTAGAGTCAAAATGTAGACAGTTTATCTCTCGGTCAAGTCTCATGTGTGTTTTTAAACTAGTAGGTGATTTGAAACTGAAAACTCCATTTTTAATGAGACACTGTGTCATCACAGTTCAGGTATCTCTTTCTTGCTGTTCACTTTACAAACTGTGTCACAGACCACAAGAGGAAGGACTTATGCTACCATTAAGGGCATGGAGAAAGTAGTTCTGTGTGTGTCATGACTTTTCAACTGTTACCCCAAAAGGCCTCCTCTAAAATATTTCTTATGTGTCTTAGTTAGGGTTTCTATTGCTGTGTAGCGACACCATGACCACAGCAACTCTTACAAAGGAAAACATTTAATTGGGCGGCTTACAGTTTCAGAGGTTTAGTCCATTATCATCATGGCAAGACATATTGGTGTACAGGCAGACATGGTGCTGGAGAAGGAGCTCAGAGTTCTACAACTTGCAGGCAACAGGAAGTGAACTGATGTGACACTGGGTGTGGCTGAGCATCTATGAGACTTCAAAGCCCACCTCCACAGTGACACACTCCTTCAACAAGGCCACACCCACCCCAACAAAGCCATATCTCCTAATAGTACCATTCCCTTTAGGGGTCATTTTCTTTCAAACCACCATATCATGTAAGGAGGTCCTTTTACACTCAATTAGTCATGTTAACCTGGGTATTGTCTAGTTAAATGTATTTACCTATTTCTGAAGTTCAAACATAAAATATCTCACCTGCTAGCTGTAGTGTTCAATATAACGAGCCAACACACCCTGAATGTAATTGCTTTACTAATGTATTTCCTGAATTCTTAATACACTAGATAATCTCTTACCCCTCAGTATAATTTCTGCCTGATTGCATCTCCATCCTAATTTTCAGAAAATTGTGACCAGGCTACTTTATATAGTAAGGGTGGGTTAAGATGAAACATAAGAAGGTTAGGCTCTGAAGGGCTTTCCTGTAACATCCAAAGAGCCCAGTGCTCACTAGAATTACTACCACTGAAAAAGGAAAGGGTGGTATGTAGAGTCAAAAGCGTAACCATGGACAACAGAGGAAAACACAAGAATCAGAGTGAAAGGAAGTAGAGGAAAGGAATCATTTTAGTTTTACAACAGTGAAACCAACATCTGAAATTACTATAAGATGATAAATTGGTGCCAAGGCATGTGCTCTGTGGTTGGCAATTGTTACAGGGTAAAGGTAAGAACTCATGTATCTATCAAAGCACTTTCAGATGCTCAAAGTCATTTCTGTCCACAGCACCCCATCCCTGAGCATTCATGATCACATGGCCTCTGGGGCATGAACAATGGACAAAACTGGTTTTATGTCTCTGTCCTTCATCTGTTACCACCACATAATGTCCTTTATCCTAAGAAAGAATTTTAAATTAGATACACCACACACCATGGCTCTGTGAACATGTCACATGTTAAACATGATTAACAATTAGTAACATTATTGTGAATATCACTTATTTTGAGTCATACAATTCTGACAGAAATCCACGAAAAGATAAACTTTACTATATAGACATATGTATTTCTCATGATAAATTCAGAGATGTTAAAAAAAAACCAATCCTGTCACTTTTTTTTTTTACCAGCAAATATTTCTTATTACTGGAAATCAAAAACAAACTAAGGTAATAAAGAAGATCCCTTACACCTTACATTTATACCATACATATATCTTAAACTATAAGTTTCAGATCAGTTTTGCTTCAATTACAAGTCATGAGAACAATACAGAATAACTTATTTGTAATATGATATGATTCTTACACCTTTTTAAAATAAGCAAAATTGCCCAATATATATCTCAGGCACAGATAAGTTTTTAAATGTTTTAAAGCAAGAAGAGGATAATGATAAAATCTGGAGGGCAGTTAAATATGGACACAAGAAGTGATAAGTTCTCAGGCTGGAGTCTCTGCACTGTACATCTCCCTAAATAGCCACACAATGGCAGGCTCACTTTTCAAAATATTCTCTCTTTGGAGCTCGTTATCTGAGACAGTGATGCCAGCTCTCACAGCATCGCAGGGAGGTGTGTTGGAACGGATGGCAGTTTTATATTTATCAGCAAGCTTAACCATGTGTCTTTTCTGTTTCCCAAATTTCAAGTGTTTGTTTTAGGACATCACAGCGGAAGCAGCTGCAAGAGCGCATTTGTGCACAGAAATAGCCAGAGCTCACTCCTTAAATTCCAATGTTAAAACCAGAGAGATGAAATTCCCTTCTCTGGTTCTTTTTGATAGTTTCTTTAAGTTTCTGTCTTCTTTGATCTCTTATAAAACAATTACAAGTCCCAACTCCCACAGGAGAAGCACAGCTGCCTATTATATGAGCAACAACATCCATTTTCTAGCTTTCCATGAAAATTATATTTTTTTAGGATAAAACACAAAGTATAATAGTTGGTAAGGCCATTAAGAATTCAAAAACATTAGGCATTACTAATTTCCACAGCTATAACAAATTATCAGTTTATATTATTCACTGTATTGTCAGATCATACAAATAGCATTTCTAAATATTAATAACAGTGTCAGTGTCTCATAATCTCTATGATAAATTTGCTGTACTTTTTTTTTGGAATGCAGTGTTCTCTTCATCCACATGGCAATCAAAGTTGTCATTCACGATTTTATGTGCCCTAAGGCCAATTTCATGACATGGAATCCATACCTGACACTGCTAAAGTGGCTGAGAACCTGACTAGATAGTCCATGGACCTAGAGAAAACATGCTACTAAAGGAATATAGCAATAAAATGCCCCCTAATGACATACTGCTCTAACCACAGATCATTGCTTTGATCATCCATCATCAGAGAAGTTTCTTCTTGCAGCAGATGGGAAATAACAGCACAGAGACCCTCAACTGGACAGTGTGCAAATAGTGAGAGACTTTGGAGCACTCAGTCCTAAATGGGATGTCTCCATTAAACCCTGGCTCTTACAGCTCAGGGCTCAATGAGAAAGAGGAAGCGGAAAGATTGTAAGAACCATAGGTGTGGTTGGCTCCATTGACATAGGTCTTCCAGACATAACAGGACTTATTAGCTCACAGAGACACTTGTGGCACCATGCACAGGTTCAAGCCACACAGGGTTCTAGTGCTGAGTGGAGAGGTATACAGTGCTCCTACCCCTAATCAATAAGTTATCTGAAATTGATACCCCTGGTAAAGGGGAAAAACATTCTTGTAAATAGATTCTCGTTTGGTGTATCAACCACATGTCAGGGCAGGCCCCATGCCCAGAAGTAGCATGTCCAGAAATAGGTGACCAACACAAAATTTTTGTTGACTTTACATATTCTTTTTTTTTTTTTTTGCATTATTGACCTTCCACTTGGTCATTTTGGTTTCTGTTTTTGTGGGTTTTTTTTTTATTTTGTCTGTTTGATTTTTGTTTTGTCTTTTGAAAAAGGAGACAAAGGAACATAAAATTGGATGGCTAGGGAAGAGGTGAAGATCTGGGAGGAATCTAGGGAGGGAAATATGATCAAAATATATTGTATAAAACTATTTCAATAAAACAATAGTATTTTAAGCCAGGTGATAGTAGCACATGCCTTTAATCCCAGTGCTTGGGAGGTAAAGCCTAGCAGATCCCTATGAATTTGAGGCCAGCCTGGTCTACAGAGCAAGTTCCAATACAGCCTGAGCTATACATAGAAACCCTTCCTTAGAAAACCAAAATAATAAATAAATAAATACAGTATTTTAAAAATCAAAACTTTTCTTCTTTGCAAAAAAAAAAAAAAAAACTTACCATTCACAACCAGTCATTATTCCCTCTACTTTCTCTTCTCAGTCACTGCCTCTTGCCAAATGTCCCTTTTCATTCTCTTCTTGAAGAAAACTGCTGCCTTTCTCTCAATACTTGGCATTTGAGCATTCATTAAGTTTTCTGTAACTGTCAACCACTCCTGGCTCTCACAAAGAGAAGATATTTCTATGCCGAGAAGACAGGGAATTGAAAGAAAAAGTGGCATCTGGAAGCAAATCCAGGCTCAGGGTGTACTTCCCAGTAAAATCCATTTTTTTGTTGTTGTTGTTTGTTTGTTTGTTTGTTTGTTTGTTTTTTAGTTTTTTGAGACAGGGTTTCTCTATGTAGCTTTGTGCCTTTCCTGGATCTTGCCCTTTAGACCAGGCTGGCCTCAAACTCACAAAGATCCACCTGGCTCTGCCTCCCAAGTGCTGGGATTAAAGGCGTGTACCACCATTGCCCGGCTTAAAATCCATGTTTGTAGATTTTAAAAAATTGAAAATGGGCAGTGCCTGAGTAACTAGTGGTCATGAGATTCTAGCATATTTCTAGCATATTAGACATTGTCTATTTTCTGATAAGAGTTTTATCCCTTTAATGTGTTTAAGAAAGTTAGAGAATTCAGAGAAATAAACTTCATTTTCTGACAACCTAGCAAACATGGATATTTCATATGTGATCATCATATTTAATTTTCAGTTTACTTTTAATTGGCAAGTATTTATACACTTTTAGGGTCATATAAGTAAACTTTCCTTGCAAAATAATCTCTGAAGGTATGCAGAGATCACCATATTTAATAAGTCAGATGATTTTATACATATTGGAGGTATACTTTACTAATAATAGTAATTATTCCTACCAGCTCAGAGTTTGCAAGGTCACTCCCCAGTAGATGTTAATTTCCTCTAAATGAAAAGAATCCTATCATTAAATCATTTTAGGTACACGTTGCTTTTGTTAGATGAATAATTACAACCAATGTTGCTTTTATAAGTGAATCAGATTTATGCCCATATTGTTTAGTTAAGACAGGATGTAGGGGTATAATTTTAAATGAAAAATGATTTTCTCTACCTGCACTGTATATCTTGGAGAACAGACCACACTTGAGCCTACTGTTTGGGTATATTTACAAAGAAAGGATATACTTTCCCTCAAATTAATATTAAGATATCGGATCTTTTGTTCTTACTTGTTCAACTAAATAAGTTGTACATCATTTTCCATGATTGAAGAAAACCTGTTAGCATGTTTTATGTATGGAGTGCAAACACAGAGGCAAAATATATACAATGTGGCTCTTCTCTTGCATAGACATTCCTAGAGAACACATAGAAAAGACAAAGCCAGGAGAATTGCATCATTGATTGTTTCTTATTTGGTGTGCTATAATTAATGACATGCCAGCCAGAACAATTTCTGTCTGGCACTCCCTTTATTACTTCTCATAGAATGTATTGTTTGATTTCAGAGAAGCCATAGGAGAGCACATGAGAGTTCACTGTACTGATCCAGGCTTTATGTAAAAGGTGGGCTGGAGTATTCAGTGATCTGACCTTTACTAAAGGACTTAAAGTTGATGTTATAAATCAGCCCACATAATTGGTTTTCTCCTGAATCCCATTTGGATAGGTTAACTTTAAAACTAGGAACAACAGATCATTTGATAACCTCATTTCCAACTTGTATCAGACATTTTCCTGTGTGGTGTGTGATGCAGTCATAAGATGCACATTTTATAAAGCTGGCATAGCAGAAACTCCATCACTCCAGATCAGAAGCACTCAGTATGATTTTCCTTATGGATATCCAAATCCAAATATCACTATTGGGAACATCAAAACATGCCATCAGCAGGCCTTAGCACAATTGTGTATATTTTAGGCTGAGTGTAAGATCTGTAAGAGCCACTGAGTCACAAAATGCTGAACTTCACCATCTTAGAATGTATAGAGGAATGAGAAAACAATTTTACCTGAAGGTGGATATTATCTGAGTGGCCCACTACTGAGTAAAATGGCTTTCCATCCCCCAAGAAACCAATGGACATTTTCATAGTCCAATAATGAAGCATGAGCCCTTCCCCCACAGTTGATGAAGTGGTAACAGGTCCACTCTCGTGAAGTTCTGTATGGGTAACCACAGCAATAGTGAGTTCAGTGAATAGGTGCAATGGCCATGCTGTGTCCAGTAGACACTGTTAGCATTCCTTCCAAATATTAGCTATTATATTATTTCTACTCTCTCTTTCGTGATAGTCCATCAGCATTGGAGGGAATGAAGAGATGACTTGTGTAGGCCTGAGTACTCCGTGATAATTTATTTATGCATTTTGACCACTTAGGAGTCTCTATGATGACCAATATTCACTGCATAAAGGAGTTTGACATCATGTCCATGTAGCAGAACAACATTTCTAAACACCACAGTGGAAAGGGAAATTTTGTTGTTTTAACCACAATAATAAGAAAGAGAACAAAGTGATATTCAAATTTGAATAGTATATAGTTTTCACCTACCAAACATGTTAGTCTTTAACTTTTTCCCACTGATTTAAAGATGAGAAAAACACACATTTCTTGTCAGCTATACAAAAATCAAGCCATTGGATGATATTGCCTTGTGGAGCATTAGTTTTCCAAGCTTACCTTGAAGACATGGGCAGTGAAAGATTCTTTAGAAAACAGGAATGTTTCTTTAAAAATAATTAACACCATTAATCAGACATGTAAAAAGCATACTAAATATTTCATTTGGGTGCATTTTTTCATGAGACCATACTTTGATATTCTCTTGGATATTCTTTTAGCTACAGCTCTGGCTTATAAACCTGTTCTGAGTGTAACTCTGTGTGTCCCTGTGAATTTTCTTTATACTCAGATTATTGGGACATGAAGTATAATATATGTATTCTAATAATGACAATTTAGAATAATCAATTGATATATGGAAGAAACATATTAAATGTGGCAACTCATTATCTCACGTGTATGTGCACACCTGCTCATATACACAATACAAAGACTTATTATAAGAACATGTGCATCTATTTACATTACAGAGATGCATAGTAGGATGATAATAGCCACAATCATTTTGGCTCACCTTTGCTGAGGTCTTTCTCTGGACTAGTTTTGAAAACCAGGCTCCTGCATTTTTTCCTCATCAATCTTGTGGATGAAACAGAGCTTTGTAGTCACTCACCACTATTCAGAATTAATTTACCTAGAATATTTCCCTAACCTAGCATACGCCCCAGCATGTAACTAATCAGCTGGAAATATCTCTGTAGGAGAAATGTGTGAATGAAGAGGGGGACATTAAATTAATACAGATTTTGGATGCAACAAATACCAGTTTAGGAAGGATGTGTGTGCTGGATCCTCTAGCAGATGCTCCTGCTGGTATTTTCATACATGAGCTTCCACTTCAATTACTCATGCATTTCATGTACTTAATTTGACTATGCAAAGTTAAATGCATTAACATATGCACCCCTCCTGGCCATATACTTAAGTAGAGAGAATTTAGAATATATTAAATAAACTGAGGCACACCAGTCTTGTAAAGACTTCTGAAAACTTAAATTTACAGTTAGTCCAGATACTTATTTCCAAGGCTTCTCTGGGTACCCAATTCACACCTTTTAGCCTGCTGGAGGCTCCTGTGACGCAGCCCTTCTCCTGTTCTATAAGAACATCAGTATATTCTCTTCATCTTACGTTAGTGTGACTTATTCCTAAGTGAAAGTATTTATTTACAGACTTACTGTTATTTGAAGACAAATTTCTAGAGAGACTGAGCAGTTTTAAAGCTGTTAAATATATCTTCCTGAAGATCAAAACAAACTTGTTGTCTATTTGTGGTTGATCAGTAGGCACCAGCCCCCAGGAAGCAGACCTAGAAATACTTTCCTAGGATGGTTCGTAATTCCACCAAATATTCATGTTTCTAAAGGTACAATGAAATTTATATTATAACTTTTCCATACTGATATTATCTTTGAAATAGGTATTATTTTACATGAAATTAATCCTTTAGGACTATACAATTTAATAAATGTTGCTTAACTCAAGACACTTCTGCAGTCTCCCGTGTGGAGCTTGGTTCCTAGCAAGAGTCCATGTTGAGATGTCCTTTGAATCAACCAGTAATTACCTCACCAATGGGCTAATGCAGAGATGGTTCACATGGACTCTAAGGAGGTGGGATTGGTGGGAGGAGGAGTCATTGGTGGTGTCTCCAGAGAGTATAATATGTCCTGGGTCAAGTGGCTGCTTTCTGGAAACTACATCTTTACACTGCTTTTCACACGTGTTCTGACACAAAAATGAGAAACTAAAAACAACAAAGAAACGACATGCTGTTATTTTTTTTTATTTTATTGGTAAATGTATGTCTAAGACAAAATAGAAATGAGCTTGAAGATATACCACCATAAATTATTACTTCATGCAACTGAACACACACTAGTAATAATAAACTGGAAGTGAAAACAGACCTCTCCAGCTCTGTTCCCTGGGGTCTCTATATCCATAAGGGTTTTTTTTGGCTGTGTGTGTGTGTGTGTGTGTGTGTGTGTGTGTGTGTGTGTGTGTGTGTGTAGTGCTGTAATTCTCAACATATACTTTGTATCTAAATTCATTAGAAGCCTTTATCTAAGAATTCAGATTTCTCCACCCAGTCTGAAATATTTAACTCTCTAATGTTGTAATGCTGTATTAGGACATTCATTTTCCCCTAAGTCCATCCAGTAATAGTCATGCAGGGAGCCTTCAAAATACTCTGAAAAAAAAAAAAAGATACCTTTGCAATGTCCTCATTTAAAAACATATAAAAGAGAGCTGGAGATGTAGCTGAGTTGGCAGAGTGCGTGCAAAGTACCCGGGAGTCCCTGGTTCAGTCCTCAGCACTGCAGCACATTACTGGAAGCAAGGACACTGGAAGGTCAAAGTCACTCTCAGCTGCACACTTTGTATGAGGCCAGCCCAAGCCACATGCAAACATCTCTGAAAAAAAAAAGTAAATGCAAATTTTCAAAGTTCAAGCCCTCCAAGAAAGCAGCTCTACAATGTCATGTGGATTAAAGTTCTCATATCTTAAGAATGTTTGCATTGTTTCCCATAACCAGGGAAAGCCACATCAGTGTTCTGTAAACATAGTGAGTCTTCCTACAGTCCCACTAAGCTCTCTCTATACTTCCCTTTTCCTTACACTTCCTTTAACTGTGCAACTGATGCCAGAGGTGGATTGTGTTTTCCACCTGCATACAGAACTTTTAAATTGAAAATTTTCCTTCTAAAATTATTTACTTGTCACTGTTTTTTTTAAATTAACTACCAGTAGCTTTACATATAAAATAGGCACTTGTTTCTTTTATTAAAACTATGAGCTATTTTGGTAATGCTTACCCCAATGTTGTACATGGCAACAACTTCTGAGCAGAATCTAGCTGTCTTAATTATAAGAAGATATTTTTCTTTTCTCAATATATCTACCACTTACCATGTCTCACTGACACTGAGACAATTTTCCATGGCCAATTCTCATTCATATTGCTTTCTTATTATTGAGAAACCTAACTTTATTCAAACACTTCTATAGAAGTCCACAGGTCAGAAGATTGGGCATGAAATGAATTTTTCAAGGTAAATGGAGAAAAGTTTTATCAAGGGGCATCCTGGGTAGCTTTTTGTCATCTTGACACAAACTAGAGTGATCTGAGAAGAAGAATCTCAGTTAGAACATACCTCCATTAGATTGCCTGTAGACAAGCCTGGGAGGCATTTTCTTGATAGCTCATTGATGTGTGAGGACCCAGCTTAGCATGGATAGTGCCACTCCTGGGCAGGTGTTCCCGCATGATATAAGAAAGTGACCATCATGGGCCCTGTATGGATCTGAGCTAGGTCCTTTACATATATGTTATGGTTGTATAGCTTGGTGTTCTTGTGGGACTCTTAACAGTGGAAGTGGTGTTTTTGCCGTGACACTTTGGCCTGTGCTGGGACCCTTTTCCTCCTCCTGCATTGCTTTGTCCAGCCTTGATCTGATCTGAGGGTTTGTGCCTAGCCTTATTGTATTTTGTTGCACTATGTTCGGTTGATAGCACTGAGGAGAGGGCTGCTCTTTTTTTTTTTTTTTTTTTTTTTTTGAGGGAAAAGAGGAGGAGTGGATCTAGGAGAGAGGGCAGGTGAAGGGAGGCATTCACCATGATTTTTAAATGTTCATTAGGTTTTATTCTCTAAGACAGCTATTATATTTTTATTCGTCCATATGGGGATTTGGATTACATTGAAATGTCTTATTGTCATCTCTCATTTTAATTCCAGTAGAACCCTAATATATTGAGATGTTACTCTTGCAATGCATTTGCTTATTTTATGTGACTATCTAAAAATCACCAAGGGACCCCTGGTCATATCACTCAGGAAAACTGCTCTTCACTTCTTTCAAGTTGGGAGCCTCGGTATCTCTGTGTGTCTACATAAGCTTGTATGTATATGTGCATAAAAACATGTGCGTATATTCCATTTCATTCTCAAACCTATCAGAATTCACTCTGCACATAAATCTCTTTTCTTACTTACTGGTTTTGGTTTTGCTTATTGCCCCTCTGAGTTTAATCAGGGTTGTGATCCTGAGTTTGGAACTTACTCTGAGAGCTTAGTATGTTCACCATTGGTTACACAAGTGGATACCACGCTTTGCTTTTTCCCAGAACCAGTTGGTTGTCAATAGATCAGTCTGTGTAGGGTCCCATGAGTCCATTGCTCCTCCATAGTTTACTGTTAGGAGTTCCTGACCTCTCTGCAGAATGTGCATTGTGAAGTTATGGCTGTTGAATCCATGCCCTCCTTTGAAGATGTAACTTCACAGCTCTGCTTCCCATCCTCCAGCTCCTACATTTGTTTCTGTCTCTTCTTCCACAATATTCCATGAGCCTTGATGTCTTACTGAGAGCCAGAAACCCAAATGCTCTTTATTCTCAACATCATTTACAGCCATGAGTCACTACAAGTAGAGGCTTCTTTAATGTTGAAGTATGACAGTAGCCTCTGTGGGAATAAATGTAGATATTTAGTGGGTGGTTTGATGCTATGTTGATTCAGCCAAGCAGCCATATTGAGTCCCCTCCCAGGGTCATAAATTTTAGACTAAATTTATAGTATTAGCCATGGGTTCCCTCCTATAGATTAACCCTCAAATCCAATTAGACAGTGATTGATAACAGTTGTGCCCCTGTGAAACCAATAGTGCATCTTGCCTGTCTGGCTGGTATTACATAGTTCATAGAGTTCACTCGTGGGTTCGACTTTTAATGTGTTTACCTCATAGTGGCAAGCATAGCATAATCTGGCACCAGGAGAGCCACCCTGCAAGAAAGAATTACCCCAGTCTAGGTCCAGTTTGCTGTCTCTACATCATGAATCCAATGTGTATAGCATCCACAGAAGTAGGCTCTGGCCAAGTAGAATACTTGTTTTCCTGTTTCCTGTTACATTTTCTGTAAGCCATTAGGTAACCTTCCAGACTAGACTGTTTGAAATACAGCTTATATTTTCTGTACTCATGCTTTCCACATCCTTTAAATCTTTCCTTGTAAGAGTGATAAACCACCTTTGTTTTGAACTAAGTGTGCTTTAGGGACTGGACTGTATTTCCTTAAAACATTACACATTCTATTGTTCCTACAGCTGAATCAGAGGGTTTTTTTTTCCCTAACCTTCTGTTTCTTTAGTTTTCTCCAATATTGAGATTTCATTAGATTAAAATATAATTATACCATGGCTTACACATGTTGAAAGTACAATTAGATATGAAAATATGTATTATTGTTTAGTATTTTTAGGCACGTGAGAAACCTCTGAGAGGCTAAAATATTATTAAGGTGGACTTGGTGGTTGATATTATTCAAGTATTTCCTGATATTTAAAAAGATGTAACTATGAATGGTAAACACACATCATGTCTGTAAGACTTGGCTAACAGCAAATCATAATCACAGCCTTGCTATGGAAATTGAATCTGGGGATTATGCATAGAACAAATGTTAAATAGATAAATGTATCTTCCTTGATGGTGGATTTAACTCATCTACATGTTAAACTAACAAAGTTTTAGGTGCCAGAAATGCAATAAGACATGGGATAAGACTGCCTGACCTTTTATGATAAAATGAGCTTGTGAGCCTTTTGTGACTGTCTTTGTATTTATCCATTTCTACTAATATCTTAAAATTAATTTCATAAAGGCACTTCTAGATGGACATTTAGAAAAACTGATTAAGAGCAAAGAAAACCCTTCTTGGAACTACCAGCTTGTGTGTAGACATGTTTTCATGATGTGAGACCCAGGAATTTGTGTCTCATTTGTATATAACTATAACAAAGATCTGTGTTGTTAAACCCTAGAGAAGGCAATAGAAACTCAAAACCAAAACAAAAGGAAATAATGCAGGAATAAAGGTATGTCTTTTTCCACCTTCCTTCCTGTACTTCCAAGCCAATGTGGTCCTAGAGACTCTGGTATGTCTCTGCCACTCACTTGTTTCAGGTTCAGAAGCTGATCTTAAACATTCTAACCTCAGAAACCTTCTCCTGGATGTGTAACCTGCTCAGCTGTCATTCTTCTCCTCTCTTTGCTGTTGATATCATCACAGAAATTCAGTGAAGACAGGAGAACATGGCAGAGATGAGAGGCCAGAGCAATTCAAAGATGGAGTAACTCAGGCCAGGATAATTAATAGAAAGTCAGATCATATTCTTGGTGAAAGAGACTCAAAACAGGATGGTAGGATAAGTAAATATCTACCTATGAATTTCAGTGACAACACAGGCCAGGGTTTGAATTTGCGCTGCCATCGACTGGATACGAAACCTTGGAAACTTCATTTAACCCTACTGAATCAAGGTTTTCCTGTTGTAAAATAGCTACTTTAAAAAAAAAAATCACTCGGTTTGTGTGGAATAGATGAAGTGAGGTAATGTGGATGAAACATTTAATGGCACCAGCTGGTTATTTAATACCAATTAGCCAGTCCTGAAAACAAACTGAGCAGGGTGTATTTATATATTTAGGAATATACAAACTCACTCTCTCTCTCTCTCTCTCTCTCTCTCTCTCTCTCTCTCTCTCTCTCTCTCTCTCTCTCTCTCTCTCTCTCACACACACACACACACACACACACACACACACACACCACTATAGCCACCACTACCACCACCACCACCACCAATAAAAACAATAATAACAACAACAACAATTTTTAATGAGGCCATGGATTTGAAAGAGAGCAGGGAGAATACATGAGGAGGTTTGGAGTGGGTGGGGGGGGGAGCAAGAAATGGTGTAATTATATTATAATCTCAAAAAATAAAGTTAAAACATGTCTTTGGAAATGATAAAAAAAAAAGAACATTTAAATGATACTGTCTACCAAATGCTTTATTTGAGAAGACAGGTCTGAAAGGTGATGTGATCTGGAGGCAGGTTCTAATGTTAAAACCATTGGACAGACACGATCCAGAGCCGTAAAGACATTAGAGCTGATAGGTTGTATGCAGTGGACAAAACCCCTCACTCTGAAGGCAATGGTCTCCCTGGGCCATGGTGTCACTCCTGGCAAGGGAGGTTTGTGACTGCAAACTGCAGAATCTAACACCATAAAGGCTACACTTCCATTGCCAATTTAGCTATGAAACACCCTCGTTATCATCCATAGATTATCAAGATTTATAAATGAAAATAGCTGTATCTTCCCAGTGTTTAAAATATACCCCTCTGAAGTTTGACCATAGCCATGCCATCATTGCCTTTGTCTCCAGGCAGTGAATAGAGTTGTTTACTTTCCACTGATGCTCAGTGTTCTTCAAAGCATCTTCCTTATAAAAATGTTAAATTAATGTGGGTGGGGAGGTGGTTAAGAAAGCATGGCCTTATACCAACACACATAACTATGTGATTTATCTAATAAATGCAAGCCCAGATGCAGTATATTTTGTGGATGTTAATGGCCTGAAATCCCTTTCAGCGGCAGCATTAATCAGTTAGGGATGGGTTATTTTATGGTCTTTAATGGCCTTTGTTGATAGATGGAGATTTTGTTTACAGATTATTCTTCATTGAGCTGCCATACATTGCAAGCTATGATTCTTAGACGTGTTCTCAAAATACAAATTGTGCTGCAAAGAAATCTGTTCAGAGTTAAATTAAATTAGATAGCTGCGTTTTTATGAAGCTTAGGTAATGGGCCAAATGCTGCTTGTGCTTTTCCTGAGACGATACTGTAGATAGTCTCAAACACATTATTTTTTCCTAAGAAATATTTCTATGCTTGTGTGTAAACTGTACAACCTACTTTTTCTTGCTCCTGAGTAATTTATGTAGAATACATAATATTTGAAATGTATTTCATGATGCTTGACTACAATAATGAATATCTGCCTTCAGGTAAGACTTTACAAATACTTTCACTTTAAAACAAATGAACAAATGCAGAAGTGCCCATTTGTATTTTCCAAATCTTTTAAAGTTTAATACACTCAGCCCAGTGGTAAGAGTTTAATAATTGTCTCAGTCAATGTTTTGTTTTGCATAGAATAATTGTTTACTGTATATTTGGGGTGACATTATTCATGGGCTTGTAATACAGGGATATCACTCAACTTAGGTCTAATGTTTTGCTCATGTATATCTTGTAGATTGAGTACAGAGCCTCATAGTTTGGCTGTGATTACATGGCCTCAAAGTACATTTTTATTTCTCAAACATTATTTACTCTTAAACTCTCTGCCCAAGGACTTACTGTGTTTCCTTCCCACTTCCTCTTTCTCCCTTTCTGTTCTCTTTCCTGATTCTCTCCAGTCTTTTCCCCCTGCCTCACTTTTTGTACATCAATAACCGTAGAAAGCAATTGGCTTGGTTTGATGAAACTAAATTAAACTAAAAATTATGATACCATAATTTAATTCCATGTGAAAGCTGGATTTTTGAAGTACTCGGTGCCCACCTTCCTAAAAGATACCACAGAAACAAAACAGAGACCATCTTATTTGAGGGGCTCCTCCTCATGTTTTATAGAAAGCCTTTAGAGATCCGTCCTTTAGAGGCCAGACCTATGTTGGCCCCTCTTCATAGCTCTATTACTTTCATGCTATTGGTTAAAGAATTGTATTTCAAGTTTGATTTTTTTTTATTTAAAATGGCATATTTGTGCAATTTTCATGACAACCCAATGGTAGATTTCACAAGTCTTTCCATACAGTCACGTGGAGGACAGAGGCAGTATGCTTAGCAATGTATGGACTCACCACAGCCCCGTGACCCATCCCTTCCCCCACTATTGCTCCTCCCTATCTTTGTAATAAACTCTTTTTTTTTTTTTTTTTAGGAACTCTGTTGATGTGTTAATGTGTTCTGATGCTCATTGTACTAAATACACCAAAGTAGCTGGGCGGTGGTGGCACACACCTTTAATTCCAGCGCTCAGGAGGCAGAGGCAGGTGGATCTCTGTGAATTTGAAGCCAGCCAGGTCTACAAAGAGAGTTCTAGGAAAGGCACAAAGCTATGCAGAGAAACCCTGTCTCAAAAAAACATAAATAAATAAATAAATAAATAAATAAGTAAGTAAGTAAATACATATATACATACATACATACATACATACATACATACATACATACATACATCAAGGTAGTACAAAGGGGAACATCCCCTCCTCACTCTCACCCTCAGTCTACCACATATCCTTACTCGACCAGTGGTTTGTTTTTTGTATTTTGTTTATGCTCAGGTCATTTTAAGGCCAAGGACTAGAGCTTATTTTCTATCATTAACCTGACACAAGAATCATTTGTATTATAGTCATATTGGCAGAATGTACAGAAAATAAATGTATGCCAGTAACTGAGAGATCCTTGCAGTCAGGGAGTACATGCCATGGACAACTGCCAATGTTCTCCTCATAACACTTATTGCCAACCTCAAGTTCCCTTCCCAATATTTAATATTAGGGATGGAAGGTATAGAAGGAATCAAGAAATTGGTGCTAGGACCATCAGACAGAGAAATTATTAAATATGAATTAAACCCATCAGTTAATTTCACATCCACATAGCTCATATAAATTCATTTAAAATCCTATCTTACTTTGTGACTTCCAAGATATGTTGTATTTAAAAATTATTTACTAATTGGATGTGAACATTTTAAATATCTGATTTTTCCTACAAATATTATTGACATCATTTTTCTTTTTATAGTTTTCATGAATATTAATAAGCTCAACAGCTAAAGACCCTTTCACTGGCCTTATTAAATCTTTTCTACTAGTTAAAATTGACATATATTTTAAACTTACTGTCTTTTTATAGGTGTGTTCAATTATCTACTTTGGGCCTCAGGGTGACACTGAACATATGTGATACAATTTTTCAACATTAAATTTGATGACTTCCTCTGTATATATTTTGTGTAAAGGTTTTAGAGACCCTCTCTCAAAGGCCAAGTATATGTTGTCCCCTCTTTGTGGCTCTATGACTTTTTTGTTATTCATTAAAGAATTATATTTCAAGATCAATTTTTATTTCATAATTACTTATTTGTATAATTCCCACAACAACCAAATTATAGAACCTTTAACTACTTGCTTCATGAAAACCAGATACTTTAATGTCATGCATTCATGTTTCTTTTCCCTTAGAAATTCCATTTCATATTTACCTTTAATTTTAGCTTGGCACGTAAACATTGCACACATCTTAAGTACTCTAACATTTTGTTATATTGTGCATTGATAGTCTGTGCCTCCAGTCAGGCTGATGTGCCTCTATCTGGGGTGTTTGCCATCTGATTAATAATCTGTACTCCCTTTCACATGGTTTATGAACATGCCAATCCTTATTTTTTGTCTCATTTTTGATACTTCTACACTCACACATATATTTAAGCTCTTGGTGCCTATTCAGTATAATGGCAATCTGTATTTTCTTCACCCACATCCAAATTCCATGTTCCTCTCCTGAACCACTGATTGTAGTTACATGCAAAGCAGTATTCAAGTATTGGTAGCCTTCAATTCCTTCCCATTCCCTGAAAAAATATTCCCATGTGCTTTGTGACTTGAGTCCTAGGAATATGTCCCAGACCTGTGTCATTAGCATCCTATAGGCTCATCATTTTCTTCTCTTTTAAATGAAACTTGCTCTTGCTCCTCTGTGGAGAATTTCTGGAAATTTCTTTTAGATACTTGTGATCCCCTGTCTCCCCATCCATGGGACCTATATCCCAAGAGCAGTTTTTGCCCCTTGGTTTGAAAATGATGACAACTGTGTCCCACCACAGCAGACAAGCTACAAGTTGGTTAGAATAAAACTTTAAAAATGGATTTTTCAACGTTTACTTTTCTTCAGTATTCAAACCAATTTACCAGATTCTCCATGGGGAAATGAAATACAAATACTGACAATAATGTAGTGTGTTGAGAAGAGGATCAGGGTTGAAGACTAACCTGCCTCTTACTTGACACAGTGACTTTGAGGCCAGCCACGCACTACTACATAGAATGATGGCTTCACTTGTCCTCCTGCTTATCCCAGCCATGCAAGAAGCCCAGAGCTGCATGCTAGGAAGAAGCGACTACACAACTAGTGCCCTTTTTTTTCCCCACTTTTGAGGAGCTGGCTTCTCACTCCTATCTCTGACAGCTGATGGATTATTGCTTGTACTCTACAGATCATGAACTGCTGGATTCTCAACACCTAACATAAGGCCTGTAACACAGGAGGCACCCACCAACCTGATAAGAGAATGAAACCCACAGTCTCCACTCTCAGAACAATATATAACTAAATCAAAGTATCCACACATTTTCTTAATCCATGAAAATTCATTTTCAACAAAATGTACAGATTGATTCCCTTTCTCTCCCCTATCCTCCAATTGAATGAACCAGTAATAATGTCTCTTTATAAAATGAAAATTATATAGTATGTCAGAGTATAACCAAATACTGTAACCTGGATCTTATTCTTCTGAAAATAAGCCTTGAAGGCAAAATTGGAGCAATATCTTTTCTGATTTGATTTAATAATCGTTTTAAGAATCAAATCTTCGGAGCCAGGATACTCTACAAAGAACTATCCAGTATTGATCAATAATCCTGAGATTAACTCTCTGAGGCACAAGATGAAATGTCCAGTTTTCAAATCCTAAGAGCCCTATCTTCTGCACATAATGATTATTTTTCACTTAATGAGTTTTAGGATATGGACAATCACAATATAAATGAAGGAAGCAAATTGGTGACAGGCATGAATTTGCCTCTTGTGGTAGATAGAGTTGATGGACTTTTTATCTACAGTGTGATCTGTTATGCTAATGGACTCAAAAGATGGGAGACCTGGCGTTACTAAGATTTCTTTTTAAAATGTGTAATTATTTCTTAAGAGGTAATAATGCCAATAAAAAGACAATGACACTACTGGTTAGCTGTCATATTGCTATAAAGTCAATAAAAGAGAATCTAAAACTGCTCGTTGCTTATGAGTTTTTCTATGGGTTAGTCAATCAGAAAACTTTACTTACTTTAAGACCTTCTAATGATGCATAGATTGACTGAAATTTTTGTTCAGCAATTTGAAAACATTCAAGTTCTTCAGACTCTGGAAATTTCTCCTTCTATTTAGATAAGAAATGGTAATTCATAGGACAGCTATCTTCAAGTACTGATACTAAGAACTGGATATTCCCACAAGATTAATGTCTCCACTAAAGAAGTTCAGCGGGTAGCTGTTGAGAGTGCTGGCTAGCTCATTCAGACTAACCCTTTAAGGCAGCTAATTTCTTGGGTAGTTTATAGCTTTCTCAGGACAGAGAGCTTGTATGTCTAGAGTCCTAAAATCCTTTTGAACCAGGTTGTTTACTATAATGTATCTGTACATTGTAAGTGTCTCAGGAACACCACCTGTCATGTTTTATATCTAGTATTATAAGGATATTTACTTACTCAACCTTTATATAATAAAAACAAGCCTACCATCTGGACAAGACAGTCCCACACTTATGATGCTTGGCTTTCTCTTTCTTTTAATTATTTGAAACAGCTATATATTTTATATGACTAAACTATTTTTCCTAAGGAACATTTGGCTATAATTCCTTTATTTTGTTCCTGATTTGTTTTCTAAACTATTATTATTTATTTTTGTGATTTTATTTATTTTATAATTTAATTTAATTTTACATATCAGCCATGGATTCCCCTGTCCTCCCTCCTCTCCCCCCAACCCACCCCCCATTCCCATCTCCCTGGGGATTCAGCTCAGCCTGGTAGATTCAGTCCAGGCAGGTCCAGTCCCCTCCTCCCTTCACCCAGGCTGAGCAAAGTGTCCCTGTATAGGCCCCAGGCTCCAAACAGCCAGCTCATGCACTAAGGACAGGTCCTAGTCCCATTACCTGGGGGCCTCCCAGTCAGTTCAAGCTAATCGACTGTCTCACTTATCCAGAGGGCCTGATCCAGTTGGGGGCTCCTGAACTATTATTATTATTATTTAATATTTTTATTTTTAAATTTTAAAAATTAAAATAGAACTGTATCACATTCATCTCTCTTTTCCCCTCTTCAGTTTCTCCCAACTCTCCTTCCTCAAAACCCTCTCAATCCTCTACTCCTAAACTGATAGCCTCCTTTACTTTGATTAGATTTGTGACATACACATATCTGCATGTGTGTATTCATATAAATATATATACATAAAATTTGCTGAGTTGTTTTTATTGTTTGTGTATAAATGGTTTCAAGGCTGACCACTCTGCATTGGATGGCCACAAAGGGGGTTCACCACTGGGAAAGGCTAATTTTTCTTCGCCCAACAGTCATTAGTTGCCTATAGTTCTTTGTGTAGAGCTTAGATCCTGTGAAATTTCCCTTCTCCACATTGACACGTCTATTGATACTACTATTGTTCAGGTCTTGTGTATGCAAACATTTCTAGGAGAGCCTGTTTCACAGCAGACATGCTGGTATTCTGGCACTTATAATCACTCCATTCCATTCTCCACAATGGTCCCTGAGACAGAGAGGCAGGAGCTATGGTATAGATGTATCCATTGGGGTGAACTCCCCACAATATGTTAACTTGTGTTTTTTTGGTGTGTGTGTGTGTGTGTGTGTGTGTGTGTGAGATGGTATTGATTTGCTGTAAAGAAAGGCATTTTTGATGAGGGATGGTTGCTACATTTATCTGTGGGTATAAGAATACTGGTTAGAATGTAGTAAGGAAATATGCTGATCTAGCAAAATGGTAGTAATAGATTCTTTTCTAAGATCTATAACCTCACTAGCCTGAGAAAGCTTGGTTTCCAGTACTAGGCATGATTTACCTCCTAGTAAGTGGTTTTTAAATCCCAAGACAGCGGTTTGTACCAGTAACATGTAAGTGCCACCCGTTTTACCTTTATGCATATCTTGCCATACTGGTAACTGTTGTGGCTCATAGATATTGCAGCTGGCTAAGACTGTTTAATTGCTTTCCTTCCTCAGCAGCTTGCATAATATTTTCTTAGTTTTAAAATCATAACATAAAAAGAAAACAACAAATGTATGGGGTACCCTGTGATGTTTTGTGTTTATTTCTAGTTTTCCTATCTCTCTCCTTAAACAGGCATTTGTCATTGAGGTGGAAATATCCCAGATCCTTTCTTCTCACCCTTACATATATATCCAGCTCATTGACAATATCAAAGTCGCCCTGCTTCACAAACCAGAGAATCCTGTTTCTATCAATTAATAACTGTGCATTGATTGGCTTTCCTCCATTTCTACTGACTCCTTGTTTCCCCATCTTGGCAACTACTATCCATTCACTTGCTATGAGTGCACTTTATTTATATTCCATGTATGAATGAGATCATGCAGTACTTGTCTTCATGCACTTTGAGCTAATTTCACTCAGTGTAATGATTCCCAATTCTATCTTTTTGTCCACCCAAGAATATCCAACAGAGTTACTTTATCCACGTAGCAAGGGGGTGATGTCAGAAGTTGGAGGGCTATACCCTACAAAGACAATAGATTTTTTTTAATGTAGGAGCATGTTAGAGGAAAAGACAGGCAGATGGTTCATAGAGGAGAATGAAGAGAAAGAGCCCAAATTAAATAAGGCAGTATGAGCCAAAGAAAGATGTGAACCATCTCACTATGAAGAGTATATTGCTAATGCTGTAGAATTGGGGGTAATTTTATCAACATTGTGAAATTGTTGAAACATGCATTAAGCATTTCACATTTAAGGAAACAATTTTGGTAGTATTTACAATGTTTTAATGAAGCATATCTGCTTTTAAAGTTCTTATGTAATTGCAATGTAATTGATAAACTGTCAAGTCACAGTCAAACTCTTTTGTTCATTTTATATATATAAAAAGGAAGGAAATCACCATTTGAAATGCTTTTAGACTTTGACCTACAAATGGGACGAGGCACACAAAACTGTAGTTGTAAGACATCCAAACAGAAATTCCAATGCAGATTCAACTGTAGCTAGAGTTTTCCTGCCTTGCCCACAGTCAGGACAAATCTTTGTCACCTGCCAGTCCCACAGCCACTCAGACCCAACCAAGTAAACACAGAGACTTATATTGCTTACAAACTGTATGGCCATGGCAGGCTTCTTGTTAACTGTTCTTATAGCTTAAATTAATCCATTTCCATAAATCTATACCTTGCCACGTGGCTCGTGGCTTACCAGCATCTTCACATGCTGCTTGTCCTGGTGGCAGCTGGCAGTGACTCCTTCTGCCTTCCTGTTCTTTCTTTTCTCCTCTCTGTTGGTCCCGCCTATACTTCCTGCCTAGCCACTGGACAATCAGTGTTTTATTTATTGACCAATCAGAGCAACACATTTGCCATACAGAACATCCCACAGCATTCAACCAAAACATCAGCTCTTGAATGCAAATCCACACTAGCCAAACATACCAGTGGCTTTCATCACACATCTGGAAAGAGAGGGATTGCTTTTTGTTTTCTGCTCCTCATATGCATGTGTTTCCCAATTGACTCTTGGAGCTATAATTCAAGTACCTGCAAAATAACCCTTCAAAGGCAGATCTATTTCGTCGTAAGTATTTGCTTGAAGTTACATGGTATATAAAAAATATATTGCTTAATGTTATCAATTTCATTATCTAAATTTAAGAATTAAATGAATGGTGAATGGGAAACATTTGCTCTGGAGACATATGCATTGATTTATTTGCCAGATTTTTAATATGTCTTCCTATATTCATTGAGTATTGTCCACATGCCTGATATTGCAGTATTCTTTGACATATATTTAATTTTGTCCTTAAAATACAGTTGATATAAATAAATCTTCTACTTACTAAGGTAAAGTTGGACAGAGGTAATGAATCAAGTTTATAAAAAACAAAACAAAACAGAAAATCATTAAATTTCTCAATCACATGGCATAATAGTATATGTAGCCACTGAATCAAATTTATTAATTGAATGAATCAACCATTTCACATCAAAGTCTTTGGCTTATTTTTTTTAAAGACAGACAAGGCAAGAATAGCCAATACATTGTTTTAAAATTCGTACATTATAGTGCATCTGTAAATAATAATTAACATATAATTAATGAACCATTGTAAAGGCATTTAATGGATTCTAAATCACAGCAATGTTCTATTCTATGCTTGTGGATGGTTATTATATGATTTATATTATTGATTTGATTTGTTAGTAAATAGCAAATTGAAGGACGTTTTGTTCTCATAGACATAGTTATAATCTTTCTACAAGATAAAACATAATATAGAGAGTATGTATATTTACATATTTATGGTCAATAAATTGTAATTCTGACCATGATCTTTCCAACATGCATATCCTTCATCTCCCATTTGATGCCACTAAATGGTCACCAGTCACTAATTGCAAATGGAATGAAAGAAGTAATCAAGTGGAAATCAGCAATACATATGGAAGTTAGATATTGTTTTATGTAACTTAGAAAAAGAAGATGGCACAGGTCCTTAATCCCAGCTCTTGGGAGGCAGAGGTAGTTGGATATCTGTGAGTTTGAGGCCAGTCTGGTCTACAGAGTGAGTTCCAGGGCAGCCAGGGTTGTTACATAGAGAAATCTTGTCTCAAAAAAAAACAAAAGAAAGAAAAAGGAAAAAGTGAAAATAAAATTAGCTAATACAATAATCTTATTTTCCTATAGGAAGAAAATTGAACAACTATACTTTTAAAGAGAAAATATTTTTAAGACACAAATTAGCAAACAATATAGAGTAATTTGTGAAGAATCTATAGTGATTAGAAAATATGTAAGTCATGACAGTTATTAGCATTATAATACATTTTAATGGGTTGTGTTTCATCAATAGTTTGTGTGTATGCATGTATGAATTATTAATCCCATATCAACAGTATATACTGTCTCATGTAAATATGTCTTTTCATAACAATTGAACAAGTGTTATTCTGAGATAAACCACTGCAGTGAGTTGATAATATTAACATTCTGATTTAAGATCCCACTCTGTTATAAAGTAATAATAAAATGTACTTATAAAGTAAGCTTTTGCCCTTTGAAAAACACAGTCAATGTCTGTTAGACTTTTATATCTAAGATAAAATAGTATATCTTACAGGAACATAGAAATACATTTTTGCTTTTCACACTTGCATTTAGTTAATGAACTATATGTGTCCCAAAATATAGCTCTAGAATATGGCATGCTGTCCTGGGTATATGTCTACAGGAGAGTGTGCGTCTGTAGAACCACATGTTTAGACACTCCATTAATACATACAGACCTCAACTTATGCTTTGGAAAAATTTTTATTTTAGTTTCTGTTGGTTTTTGTTTTGACCTAAATCATTGAGCCCTGTGACCATCTAATATCAGCCAATGGTTGAAATAATGTCTGTAAAGACTTATTTACTTCTTTATGTGAAAACTTAGGTATATTGTTTAAGAATTAAATGAACTTTTTCTTTAGTAATATCTTAACTTTTATTTTGTATAACATTTGGAAATGGCAGGGAAATATGAAGAAAGGTCCAAATGGCAATAGAGATGATGGTTCCTCAAAAGGGTCAGTGTCAAGATAGATGATAATTTAAACTCAGGAAGGGTTATTTTTCCCAAAATGTTATTCATCCTGGGTATCTATTGAATAAATGAATCAGTCAAATAGTTAAATTATTGCAAGAGAAACAACTTTATTTTTCAATGATTGATCAAGCTAGGCAGTACAGATAAAGCTTATCGTTAGAGTGTTTAACTAACAAATATAAAACTCTGAGTTCAACCACTAATAACACATACAATACACACAATACTTTTGACTGACATGCCTGAGTGATGAGCTTCCCTTCTTCTTACCCAAGCACTAATGTGCATTCATGTACAGACATATGGGGTGAGATGAAAACGGAAACTTGGGTGTTGAAAAGAGAACAATGTACTGCCTACACTCTCCAATTTATCAATTATTAGGGCTGTCTTTTGTTTTCTGAGATACAAGAAAAAATTTATTCATCAGCTTATTTTAAAACAGTTCAAATGAACTGAGTGAGGAGGGAGTATTAAAAATGAAATAATTTACATCCCCTTTGTAAATGCATTGTTTCCTGTTTTCTGGTCAATTTTTGTGTATGTTGCTTCTCATTTTTTGTCTTACTGCTTTATGATTCCCTGACAAGGAGAAATCCATGCATCACATGAAAGAAGTACTGTGGGAGGCTGCACTTTGGTGTTATCAAAAATACAAGTGCATGAGCACCTGGTTAAGCTCTGGGTTCATATAGCTCTATAAACATTTACTCAACAAATTATGGTCCAAAGTGAGCGTATGGAAAACCATGACTTTTCTATAGGTCAGAAATCCCTGAGAATCTATGTCATGACAGCTTGTGGGGTAAGGTTAGAGGACGTTTTGTTCTTTTACTGTATTTTTCTAGTAGGTCAGCAATCCTGTGGCTGTTTTATGTGGGTCTACGATAAGAGCAATCAATCTGCTTTAAACCTGCAGACTATTGTGGAGTCAGAATAGATGTGTGACAGCAGAGGACTGAGTAAGGAAAAGTGTGACATGTACACACAATGGTGTTTTTTGTTTGTTTCATTCATAAAGAGATGGAAGAATGACTTTACTGGAGAGTGAATGTCAGTGGAGATCATAGTAATAAGCTCAGAGGTAGACAACAAACACCACATTAATTTGTTCTTATGTGGGTCTCTAAATTCTTTATAGATAAATACCATTTATAGATAAATGCTTAGTCATATGTTCATGAATCAAAACTAGTTGCTCATAGGCATATGGACATGAGACACATATGAGGGCAGAAGGAAGACTGGAAAGGAGACTAGGGTTGGAGTGGAGGGTTTGCAGTCAAAGCACATGATATACAGAAAGACTTGGTCTATGTGAAACCCTGTACTGTGTATGATGGATAGTAATTAAGAATACCAAGGAAAAAAGCCAATCAAAAGAGCATTCCATGCTATACAGCCTTATGGATCCACAGGCACATCACCTTAAGTCCAGACAGAGGTATTAGACAAGGTTCAGAACACACATTCATCCGCTTAACATCTGGTATTCTTTTCTGCCACATTTCATATTGATAAACATTCATCTCCATGCATTGAAATATCATGTAGCCACGTGAGCATTTAGGGGCTTTCATTTTTATACTGACACTCAAGTATGTTTAAATAAAGTAAGTGTAAAAATCCAGACTAAATAGATCTCCATGTACATGGTGCCCTTAGCTGCAGAGAGAAAACAGATGGGCAATCCCATCATGCTTCAGGGCCTCGATGCCACAAGGGACATCAGAGAGGGCATTTCTATTTCCAACAGAAGAGCTGATTTGGACCCAAGTACTTTCCAGACTCATAATTATGTTGATGATGATGTCCATGGGTCCTGGAGGACTTTACAGATTATACCAGCAGCTCTTTGAGGTTTAAACTACTAGAAATCAATTTTACATAAACTTACAACTTTCTTGGCATTGTCTTTGGTAGCTACACATTTGAAAAGCTGATACTTAAAGCAGAAGCAAAAATAGTTAGAATATTAACCATCACAGAAACTTGTTTCTTCTCTGATGGAGCTCATTGGTCAATCTGAAGTAAGCAAATAATAGTTCATATAATATGAATGGAATTTATTAGAAAGTGATTGTTTGTGACCATTAAACTTTTGATGCAAACAAAAATCATCACTTAAGCATTTCCAAATCACTTATATCATTCTAATTCAGTAAAAGCAAGGGTTGAGCTTTTAAAGGTGATTTTAAAATATGAATTAAATAAGGTTATTCTTCATCCTTCAAGAGCTGAGTAGACACACAATTATTTTCATCTCTCCAACATAGAAAGTGGCACTACCTAACAGATATGAAAGTCCCAATTAAAAGTGTTCTTTGGTTTCAAATTGTTTTGTATGTTTTTATTGTTTTCAGTAGAGGATGTCATTTTGAAAATCCCTAGAGGAAACGCAATGCAGATACCTCTAAATCTTCCCTATCAGTATTCTCTTACAAGATGTAATCCTGCAAACAAGTCTACACACATTAGAACACAGAACTTTCTGTCAAGGCATTCAAATGCCAGAATATTAAAAGAGCATTTATTTCACCAATCAAGGATTTTATACTCACTTTATATAAATTATTGACAGCATAAGAATGATGAGGATAAAACATCTTAGTTGTTTATACCAAAGATATAAACCTCAGTCATTTTGGTGTGTAAGAAGTCCCAGCAAAGATATCCAACTCTAGGTTTTGTTGCCAGAAATTCATAAACTACTTCAAGATTTATATTAATCAGTAATTAAAAATATTCTGCAGATAACTGTGATATCACTAATAAAGAGTGAAAACTCTATTGACTAGCTGTAACTCTTCCTAAAGTAGTTGTAAGTCAGCCAATAAAATGCATGAATCATTACACCACTAAATCTTCATTTGTGCCAATATAATTATAGAATTCTGTTTAGTTGGAATTGGAATCTGGGTAAATGATAGAAGGGCTCTTGGAAGAGGGGTTGTCCTTGGAGCCAGAAATCAGTAGATCTCTTCACCATGGAGCTCTTCTGAGAGGAGCAAGGCCTGAAGGAGATGTGTAGAGCACAGGCTATTGGCAACTGGTCTGGGGTGGGGGTCATGTTGTCTGCACACTTGCTCTTGTGAAGGATAAATATTGTTAAATACAGACAGCGAAAAACCGTTAAAGGAATGCCAGACTTTAATCTTTATCTCTACAGTTTGGAATTTCTTGGGTTCCATGGATGAAACTATTAAATAAATTGGATAAACATTAATAAAAATATTAGCTGATATTTTCTTTCTTTTCTTTTTGTCTATAAATATAGTGCTGAGTTGTTCACCTGAGAACTATTGAAGTTGCACCTAAGCTGGCCTCAGTGTTAATGTTGGGAGTGGTATGAACTAAGGAATTAGACTGCAGCAAACTACTCATACTCCATACTCTCTGGAGCCAGGATTATACAGTAATTTTTTATTACTTGCATGCAATGTCTATCAGTAACAAGGGAAAGAACTCAGGAGCTCTTCACAGTGGAATACAAAGTTTCCTTATGTGGAATATTTTATATTCATCACACCTTAAACCAAGGGAGTTCATCTTGTGGTATCAATCTGAGAGGCTGAAGTTGGGAAGGAGACTGGCTGAAGGCTTTGATCACTGAAATAACTAAAACCATTGACCATTTCTTGTAAACACTAGGCTGCCTTCTTATTGCAAGAGTGAATGGTGTGGGCCACAAAGAACCAATCAGTGTCCAAAGTTGTCTTGTCTGGATTCAGCTGCCAAGTATTCAACATTTAAAAAACAAACAAACAAACAAACAAACATTCTAAGACTAATTGATTCATTGATCTTAAAAGAAAACTATCAGAAAGGAAAGAACCAGGCTTTATATGAGAGATCTTCTACTCACTCTTCTAACTGATAATATTCTGTTGTTATTCTGTTGTTAATAGAAGGTAAATTCCCCCCAGAAGTGTAAGACATAATTGCTGAATATCATCCCCAGAGAGTGGTGATGTATACTCCATTCCACTTCCTCTTTCACTTCAGACAAGTTCTCTTCAAATGACCAAGTGTCATTGGTTCAACAGTCTCAGT
Organism: Peromyscus leucopus; assembly: GCF_004664715.2. NCBI lineage: Eukaryota > Metazoa > Chordata > Mammalia > Rodentia > Cricetidae > Peromyscus > Peromyscus leucopus. Next base: position 21,864,345 of record NC_051084.1, on the reverse strand, counting down.
TTTACAGAAGATGCCCTATTCAGAAATACCCCTCAGTGCTATATTCATTGCTCCATACTCTATAGTTAGAGCGAATAGTAACAAGTAGACCAATCCTCTAATGCTAATTCTTCTAGCACATTTGTAACCAATAGCTGCTTAAAAGGGATCATTATATTGATACCCAGATATCTTTGGGCACAAATGGAGATGCATTTGTCTGTCAGATCCCCTGGAGCTGGAGTTAAAGGTGGTTGTGAACCATCTAATGTAGGTGCTGAGGTTTGAACTCAGGGTTTCTTAAAGGGCAAGTGCTGCTTGCTAATCCCTGAGTGATCTCTCCATCCCAAAATACTCTATTTTTTTTAATTTTACACAAGAACAACCAATAGACTTACTGGCAGAGGAGAGTGTGAACAATACAGTAGAACACTAATGGAAACATGAAAAGAGTACAATAAACCTAAAAATCTATTTACCCAGATGGAAATTTTCACCATGTATTGTTAAATCATGTTATAACAAGCATGAATGCAATATAATATCTTCGTAGTCCTTAGTTACATAATTGTGACCACATACAAAGTCCAAATATTTTTGGCTATAAAACTTATTTCTTATTATTAAATTGGCTGATGCTGAGGAATGAGTTATAATGAGATTTGATCGAAGTTATAGTATAGAGTACAAAGTTTTGACAAGGAAAAGCTAAGATAGTAAAACAGGTTACTTTGAGTTATTTTAATAAAAGGACTGTTTACTCGTAAACTCTACCCTAACAGTTATGTTCAAAATGTTGCCCTTTATGCTAATACAGGCTGTATATTTTAAATAATATAGTCTGCAGTCATTGATTTGGAGACAGAAACTCATTATGAGGTAGAAGTCTCAAAAATCAGTCAGTTAAAATTGTTGAAAACAAGTTAGGCAATGAGGAACATTGTATAAACTCATTCATACTGAAAATATTGTAAAAATTGATAACCTAGATTTTGAGACTAGAATGTTGGGTTCCAAAGACTGAAAAGGGGAGAAGGGGAGATGAAAGATGGATAGGGACACATAGGGCAAAGTGAACAGTACTGTGGCTAAGGAGAACAACCCCTGGTGTGTGATGGCATGGGGACTACACTGCACATTTCAGAACAGATGAAAGGGGGAGGGGGCAGGAGGGGCGAGAACAAGGGAATCCGTGGCTGATATGAAGAACTGAATGGTATTGTAAAATGAAATAAAGGGGGAGAAATAAAAAAAAAGAAATACAGGATGACAAATATTTTAAATGACAAATGTGCTATTTCCCTTCTGCTGGTCATTATGCAAAATAGACAGGAATCAAGCATCACAAAATAGCTCTAGCATACTGAACAGTAAAGGGGCTGGACTTGCCACAGTGTTTATCAGCACAATGGATTCTGTGGGGAAGTGCCTACCTGACCATCACCATCACCTAAGCACATTTTAATTAACACGTCTTATAGACATGGTTCAGCTGTGGGAATCTGCCTCTGTTCGCCTCTAAAGATATGTTTTTAAATCCTCATTCAAATTCTCTTTTGTTTACTTCCCTTTCAAATTATCTTTTTTATTATTATTTTGAAAGTTCTAAAACTAGCGATTGGACCTTGTTCATCTTCTCTAGAGGAATCGGGATCACCCTGCTGCTTTATTTCTAAAAGCTAAAGTATCACATGAGGTCAGTCATTCCGACTCTCCCAGCATTTGGTGATAACAGTATTGCTAATTATAGTCAAATCCCATTGGAATAAGAGATCCCAAACTATCAGGAGTTTGGTCTAGTTTTTGAACTTCTGTGTCATAGTACATAGGAGGTACTTAAATGGTTGTACATAAAGAAACACATTACATATCTTCCTTTTCAACAAATGCTGCATTGTCTCACAGTAAAGGAAAGATTGTATTGCTTGTGAAAAATCAGACTGGTAAAGCCTTGACCTACACATCTGTAGAGCAAACTTTGAACTATAGACTCGTTCTAAAATCCCCAAGTTGTTGGAATCCCATCAAATCTCTGTCCCCTAGCATATGTTGGGGCTACCTACTACAATCTTTATTTCTCTTTCTGTCTTTCTTCCTCTGTTTCTGTCTCTGTGTCTCTCATATATATATATATATATATATATATATATATATATATATATATATACAGAGAGAGAGAGAGAGATATGCATGTATGTATCTTTGATTATATTTATTTTATTCTTCACATCCTGATGTAAAGCACTATTTTTAACTATCTTAATGTCTTGGGAAGACAGTTCTAAGGGAAAACTGGAGTATGTGATAGACAGTATTCCACAGTGCAAGCCGTGGTTCTCATTTCCTCATTTCAGCACATCCCATAGTAGAGGTTCCCAAAGCAGATACATTATTCCAGATCAGACCTATTGGCAACAGTCTTCACATCTGACTTCATCTGAAAATCCCCATAGCTGGTCTCAGAAACAGTTATTATACATCCTTGTTTATATAGACTCCACTGAGAATTTATTTTCCGCCAGTTGGCTTATCTTAATTTTGGCTTCCTCAGTATCTCCTAACTGGAGGGAACATTTCAAAATAAGATCACCAAGTAAGCAATTGATCTTGTACACTGTTGGCAGTGTCTTGTAACAGTATCATTTCGCCTTACAAATATGTGAGCCTTACTTGAGGAAAGAATGTCTAGTCACAACATCTTCCTGTCAGAATTTCTATGACCAAAAGAAAAATCAAATAAGACCATAGCCTTAAGACCATCAAATTGTTAGTTTATGAATATTACTTTATAGCATTTCCTAAAAAATACAATTTTAGTATATGTCCTAGATTTTTTAAATAAATATTTTAATTTCATTAAAAAAAAAAAATCCAGCACTTGTAACAAGTGGCCTGACTGCTGGTGGTCTATGTCAGGATGAATTTTATCTTTTAAATTTTGGAATATTGGAATAAAATTTTATTTCTTCTAAAAACAATATGAGACTTAAGTTTGAAAAGTAATTTAAAATTATAACAATATGTTTCTCTCAGGTTGTTTCAAGCCATGGTTCCACAGGAAGGAAAAAAATACCATATCACAGGACAAACAAGAATTATGAATGAAGTATGATTTGAAGTTCTCTAAGATCCACACTTCACTGGTGTTTGAGTTTATAACTAATTAAATCATTCATAGCTTTTAAAATGTTTTTTTTGTGTGTGTTCATCTTTCCACATCTCTTATAGTAACACAGTAAAAACACTAGAGAAGAGGTATGTAGTATAAGCCAACATGTGAACATAGTAGAAAATTTCAAAGACGGGAAACCATACAACAGAGAAAACACCCATATGTTTACAACTAAGAATGGTATACCTTAGTAGGCTGCGGTATGTTCTATCAGCTGGGGAGAGGCAGGAGTAAGCTTTCTGTAATGGCAACTGTGCTCCTCTGTCTTCTAAGTACCAAGTGTGCATATATGTCCAGAACATTAAACCAAAATGCTTAAGATCAATGAAATCCTTCCCCCAATAAGTCATACTCTTCATTAAAGACTAAATTTATTGGTAGTTTTTAGGCCCTTAAAAGGAGACTTTTGAGTAAGCAAATAAAAATTCAATAAGTCAAATCATAATATGTTATTTCACAAGATGGGTTACGTGGGTAAAGTGGATGTAAGCTATTTTAGACAGATTTGGAAAATGCATTTTGGGGTGGAAAGTTGGCAACAAAATATTCCTTAAGCCCCCAGGCAGAAGGAAATTCAAAATCAATAATAAAAAAATTCAACAAATGTTTACATTACAGCAAAATTGGCTGATGTTAATGAGTGACATGAAAAAAAAAAGAAAGAACTAAGTTCTGAAGATATGTTTTAACATATATTTTGATATCATATCTTATCAAGTGTGCAAAATTAGCTGTTTCCTTGTAAAGCATAATTTGGCATGCTAAGTGGGTTCCAGGCACTCTTCCTTGTAAGTGCACTTATGTGATCAGGGAAGGACTGGGTAGGAAGATGACTTTTATCCTCTAGAGTCACTTGGGAGCCTCACAGGAAGCACAGCAGGAGAGAAATCATGCCCTGACAGGACTCTGTTGTCACCCACCCTTGTTGTTTGCCTCTTGACATAGTAATGAAATCACTTGACATTGTGACCCTCTTTGATTTGCTTCCTGCTGCCTCTAGAGATGCATGGATACATATGTGTGGATAGGTGATTATGAAGGTCTTTGAGACAATTAGGAAATTTCAAAGACAGGAAAAACAGCAGTTCTGACACAGCACAGTGTCGATTCCTTGAATGGCTAGAATAGATTTTGAAAAGTCAGGCTGCTTCATAGTAGAAGTTTATGGTATTGTTAATGTAAAAAGATAACTCTGAAATTCTTTTGTTACACAATGAAAAGGTACTCCTTTTGTAATGGTATGGAGTAATTTAAAAATTGATGGGAAATAGCAAGTATGAAATTATATAATACCAGTAACAATTTAATTATATTTCTAATTGAAAGACTTTATGAAAATGTTATGCAGATGAACCCTGTGGCCATTCCTAAAACAAATAATTCTTAGACAAAACATCAGAGCAGGAGCATGTAAGCAAGCAAATTTGCTTTCATTAAAATAAAAAATTCTGAAAGTCATTGTGAAGGGAGAAGATGGAGAGAGAGAGAGAGAGAGAAGAGAGACTGAAATTAGAGAAAGGAATTTTAGAGGTGAGGTACTTGGATAAGAGCAAGAATAAAGAGAGATGAGGAGTTGGGATTAGAGAGAGTGAATAGAGAGAGAGAATGAGATAAGATGCTAAGATTGGAGAGAGAGTACAGAAAGAGAGAGAATGAGAAGTCTATAAACTCACATAGAACTAGTTGCCTCTACTTTCTGAGTGCCTCTACCCCCTGGGATTAAAGGCATGTGCTACCTCACTCAGCCAAAGGCTGTATTTAGTTTAAAGGTTGTTTTAGGTTCACAACAAAATTGAGAGGAAGGTGAGGACAGCTCTCCTGTGTTTCTTTCCTACTTATACAAAGTTTACTCATCATCATGAATGTTCCACCCAGCACTGGACATCGGTTACACAGCCCTCATCATCAACAAGAACCACAGCTAATTCATTGTGTGTCTTGTACTCTATAGTTAAAAACACAGTCTATAGTTTACATTCTATGGCTTTTTCCAAATGCACAGCCATCTGTGTCCATCATTACATACCATAAAAGGTATTTTCACTGCCCTAAATATTCTCTGTGCTCTACAGATTCAACCACTCTACCTTCAAGCCCCTGTCACACACTGGTTTCATTTTTAACCATTTTTATAATTTTTCCCATTTCATAATGTGAGATCATTGGAATTTTAGACTTCTGCAGCTGTTGCAAACTGTTTACTTCACTTAGTAGCAGATATCCAAGATTCTCGTCTTTTTATAGACTGAAAACTCATTCATATTTTAGCTCTAAATAATATTCCATTGCTTGGGTATATGCACTGTAATTTATCTATCTACCGGTTGAGATGAAGTTTTCCTCTGAACTCCGGCAGTTGAGATTTAACTGCTGTAAGTACACAGGAGTAGACTTTTGGGGGCCTGTGGTCTTATTGCCTTTCAGCAAATACCAAGGACCATGATTTGTGAATTATGTTTAGTCTTCCCTGTGGCTGTGTGGTTTGTATTCCTGCCAGCACTGAAGGTGCTTCCATCTGCCACACAGACTAACCCGGGTGTGCTTGGAAAGCACTCCTGGTTTTGGTCTAGAATCGAATAGGTGTTTAGTGAGAGGTCATTGTCTTAATGTGTCTTTGCCTTGTATCTTGTATGGCACATCTTTTCACAGCTTGTTTTATGTTTTACATATAGAGATGTATAAATATATTATATATGTGTGTGTGTGTGTGTGTGTGTGTGTGTGTGTGTGTGTGTGTGTATACACATATAGCATGTAGCATGAATCTTAGAGAGTCTTATTAATAAAATCAAACCCGGGGCCAGTTATTGGAGTGAAATGCTGGATGGTCAGAGAGAGAGAACAAGCCACAGCTAACCTCACCTGGCCAACTTCTCAGCCGGTCTTGTTTCCTCAGACTGGAAGCCTCTGTGTCCTCATATCCCAATGGCTCTCAGCTGAACTGTGCTGCTAGAAGCCTGAAAGCTTAACCAGTCAAAATGCTTAACCACGCCAAATGCTTCTAGTTTCTGGTCTCCACACCTTATATATCTTTCTGCTTTCTACCACCATTCCCTGGGATTAAAGGCTTGATTTCTGCGATTAAAGGTGTGATAAGTCACCATGCCTGTCTGTATCCTTGAACACATGGATTTCTGCCTCTGGAATGCTAGGATTAAAGGCGTGTGCTACACTGCCTATCCTTTATGTTTAATATTGTGGCTGCACTGTCTCTGACCCCAGATAAGTTTATTAGCATGCACAATATTTGGGGGAATACAATACCACAATATATATTTCATTTTATGGTTGTAAAAGTTTTAGGCAAGGGTATTAGTTTGTTTGTTCTTACTAATTACATCTTAAGAGTTACTTGTTATTTCAGATAGCTAGTCTCTTAGTTATCCTTGCGTTGTTCTGCAAATAGTTTATCCTAGTCTGCCACATCTCCCTCTTTCCTCCCAAGCACTTCATCTCCTCATTCTCTATATATATACACTCTCTCTAATCCCAGCACCTCATCTCCTCATTCTCTCTATATATACACTCTCTCTAATCCCAGCACCTCATCTCCTCATTCTCTCTATATATACACTCTCTCTAATCCCAGCACCTCATCTCCTCATTCTCTCTCTCTATAAACTCTCTGGAGGGACTGTAGTGATGTCATGGGAATGAAGAACACAAACCACCCTGTCAGAGGACCAGAGTGTGGTCCCTAGTAGGCTGTTCACAACTGTCTATAACTCCAGCTTCTGGGAATTCAATGACCACTTCAGAATTCCTCGTGTCTGCACACACATGGAACACAGCACATATACACACTTATAAAAAGACAAATCTGGAAATAGTACTTAAAGGATGCCTTTAGCTTTTTTTAACATAATTATTTTTCTACAATTTTATTAATGCCAAGATTATACCAACTTTGCCCTGAATTTCATCATATTTCTGAATCCCTTGACTTAAGAGAAACAAGCTCTAGATTTGCCTTACATGGTCTCATTCTTTCAGAAATCAGTAAGAATTCACTCTTGTACCTCTGGCCGTATTCTCTGATAAGAAATGATGTGTGTGCTGGCTAGTCTTATGCCAACTTGGCCCAACTTAGTATCCTTTAAGAAAACTGAAATTCAGTTGAGATAATACTCCCACAAGATTGTGGTGGATTTTCTTGATTGACGATGTGTGAAGGCCCAGCCCATTGTGGAAGTTGGCACTCCTGGGTATGTGCCCTGGCATGTACAAGAAGTCTGGCTGAGCACACCATAAAGAGCAAGCCAGGAACTAGCACTCTTCCTTTGCCTCTGCATCAGCTCCTGCCTTCACGTGCCTGCCTTGAGTTCCTGCCCTGACTTCTTTGGATGACGGACTATGAGCTGTAAGCTGAAATAAACCTTTTCCACTGTAACTTGCCTTTGGTCATTAGGTTTAATCACACAAATAGAATCCCTGGTTAAGATAATGTGGGAAGAATAGATGAGGACGACTTCCAATTTTAGACACTAGCGAGTTTAACAACATATGGAAAAAATAATAAATTCGTGAAAAAGGCTGCAAGATGGCATTTTGTTGTGGGTGACTCAGTTTTAGTTAATCAATGTGGAATTAATCAACAGCACTCTGGTCCTCTCTCCTATTTCCTCTCTGTGATTTCAAGGATAAATCAGTGAACCACTGGAGGGGGGTTCCATTTGCTTGTCTTTAGTTTTTTGTTTTCATCTCTGTGAGTAAGTAACTAGTCCAGTATTTATTTTCCCTCAACACTGATCTGAGAACAGTCACTCTTGCACTTTTAATTTCTGAGGGGAATCACTTCATCTTCTGGGGTGTTTTTCAATGGTTGCATGTTAGCTCTCCTGACACTGTGACAGGTAGCTAAGAGGAACAGTGTCTTTTTAAAGGAAGAGTTTATCCAGCATTCCTGAAACCATTTGACCCCCAGCACTGGTAAACTACGATGAGCTAAAGTAAAAATAGGAAAATGAGACAAGAGGGGAAAAGTATTAAAAGGTAGATAAAGAGCTAGTAAAGGAAACAGGAAATGATTTCAAAGGCTAGAACTAGAATTTATCAGATTAACGAGTTAAAATAAAGGTAAAGAATAGGGGCATGGAGGCAAAAGTTTGTAAGGACAAAGGTTACCTTGTCATCAGTGACTATGATGATTTATGTAGACTATTGAAACTAGAAATCTATCTGAGATGCAGATTCAAGTAAATAAATAATCCCAGGTAACTATGTTTTGATACCTGAATCTTTAAATAAGAAAATGATAGTAATCTAAAAATAACCAGACAATATGGGTTTTGTAGAACTTAAATTATCCTGCAAAATGTGCATATATATAAAGAGGTTAGTAGTTGAAAACAATGTTTTTAATTTATCTTTTAGTATATCTCTGCACAGTTGTGGTTTTTTGTAGCATTGGGAATTTTGTATTTTAAGCCTTCTAGGTCTCAGGAATGTTGGACAAAAACTCTATCACCAAGCCACATCATAGCCCACCCTCTCTTTTCACTTTAGAAACGAAACTCTACTTAAGGCCTTACCTGCTATTTAAAAATTGAACATTTCCATATCTATAATTTATAAAGTATATATATTATTTATATCATCATTTATATTGTTTGCATATTTTACTATATAATATATAGCATATATGCATTATTTTTGTGAAATCTTAATGTACAGAATGTCATAAGCTTGAAATTCTTGCATTCAAACGTGAATAAATGACATCTTTATGCTTCTTTAAAAAATAAATAAAGGCTCCAAAAAAAAATAAAAAAAAGCCGGGCGGTGGTGGCGCATGCCTTTAATCCTAGCACTCGGGAGGCAGAGGCAGGAGGATCTCTGTGAGTTTGAGGCCAGCCTGGGCTACCAAGTGAGTCCCAGGAAAGGCGCAAAGCTACACAGAGAAACCCTGTCTCAAAAAACCAAATAAATGAAGCAAGGAAGGAAGGAAGGAAGGAAGGAAGGAAGGAAGGAAGGAAGGAAGGAAGGAAGGAAGGAAGGAAGGAAGGGTGGGTTTATTTGCCCCCTTATATTCTGTCCACATCACTGGTTTCACTGTCTCTGGCTCTGTGGTGGTCCCGGACCATCATAGTGAAGGGGCAATGGTTGAGCCTGTCTGCTCACCTTGTGTGGCCAGAAAGCAGAGAGCAAGGAGAAGGAATCAGAGATTAGGTATGCAGAGGCATAGGGCCAGTGACAGCCTTCCTCCAATTAGGCCTTGCTCCCTGCAGTCCCCCCCTCCCCCCCCAACCCCCTCACCTCCACCCACCCCCACCCCCCACCCCTGCTTATGAGAACAGCATCACCATCTGAGAAACAAGACTTCACAGGAGCCTGTGATGGCATGTTCCAGCAGTCACCGCTGGGAATGAACTGTCTGTCTTGTATAGCAATAAGCACAGCCAACCAGAGCTGGGTCCTGTCCCAGTCATGCAATCAAACCTCAGGCTGGAGACCCATTTTATCTGGCAGACAAGCCCCCTTACTGGAAAAACGACAACAACAATAAAAAAACAAGCAAACAAAAAACTGTATTCTGTGGTTTGTCTGTTGTTTGTTGTTTTCTTTTGTTTTTAAGAAAGAATATATTTTTCCTTTTCGTTGAACATTTGGAGGTAAAAATCAATTTTGCTCTACATGGTATTAGGTATACCTGCCTAAGTATTATGTGAAATTCCAAGTAAATGTATGTTAAGATTCTCTTGATATGTTAGGACCTATCCTGATGTTATAACTAGCTAAATATTACTAGTTTGTTTTTCAAGTATTTGGCCAACTACTTTCTACTTGTCTCTGTAGTTGTGAGCCTAACCCCTAAAGGCAGAGCCATCTCCCCAGCCCTCCTTCCCTCTTCATTCAGACTTACCACTGCCTACAGATTCCAGCCTCTCCTACGATTTCAAGTCAGTGATAAGTGAGACAGTATAGAATGCATGATTCTCTTCCTGTTTTATTTTTCAGTACCGGGGATAAATCCCAGGGCCACTTGACTCTTAGAAAAGTACTCTACCACCCACAAATGTAATGACATCGTGCCACAGTTGTTTACAGACACAACTTTGCCTTTGACTTTCCTTCTTTATTACATGTTTCTCTTTTGTCAATGCGGCAAGTAATTTGGCTTCTATAGACAGCCGAGCGTTCTATCTGGCTGAAAGTAACACTGCATTTTGAGTGGATTTGCCTTTGGCATTGTTGTCAGTGATAACTGGGAAAATACAGATGTTAATGCGATCACACTAAATCCATGGCTTTGTGCAAACGGAAGTCATAGGCCAACAGAGGGAGAGAACCACAAAAGCCACAATGCTTCAGGACCTGCTGAGTCACAGACCTGTGGTTGTGTGGCCACAGTAGACCTAGCTTTCAGTTGATAGCATTAGCAATAAACGTGTTCACTTCACAGCCTGGACAATAACACAAACTTATTATTTACTCTTAAACTAAATGTATAAATGGAAGATTATAATAAGTGAGTCAAAATAGTACTAGAATATAAATTGTTTTAAAATCTACCTTGATAGCACAATTTTTTATAATTTGTTTTTTTAATTCATTTTTACATGCTGACCACAGTTCCTCCTCCCTTCCCTCCTTCTACTCCCCCCACCTCCCCCATCCTGCCCCCATCCACTCCTCAGAAAGGGTAAGTCCTCCCACCGGGAGTCAACAAAGCCTAGCATATTCAGTTGAGGCAGGTATCCCACCACATGGAATGGGCTTCAAAAGGCAGATAGAAGCAGATGCAGAGATCCATATCCAAGCACCAGGCCAAGCTGCAGGAGTCTAATCAAGGATAGCACATTTTTAAATGTATTAATTTTAAATTAAAAAAAAAAACACTTTAAAGCAAAAAAAAAAAAGAGAGAGAGAGAGAGAGAGAGAAAGAGAGATTTTTCAAGTCTTTGGAGACCAAGTTGATATACTGATTTTTTTCTCAATGATACTAAAGTAAATACGATCATTTTCTATACTCTTTCTTAGATGCTTATCTTTAAAATGGGGTTTGAGACACTTGATTCCATACAGAGAGATGAGTATAATATTGACGTCTCTGTATGGACCATTTCTAATTCGGTTTCAGTCAGTCAGTGATATAGATTATAATGTATATGCTGCTATGATATGAAGCATGCCAGTTAGTATGACAGTTTTGTGTGTGTGTGTGTGTGTATGTGCATGTATTTTGTGAACATAAGTATGTGTGTTATAAAGTCAATGGCTTCACACCCAGCTTAACACCTATCCTTTGAAAATTCCAAATGTGTATACAATGTACCTTGATCATATTCATCTCTCATCTCTCATTCCTACCTCCCACTCTCACCAGAAACCCTATCATATCTCCCTTCAAACTTCATGTCCTCCTTTTTAATATTTTTCGGCCCAATGGATACAATTGGTGCTGCCTATATACACATAGGTGTTGGGTTGTCCACTGAGTTATAGAGAACCTACCAGTGGGTACACTCTTAAGAAAAGATCTCTTGATCTAGCAGCTAAGGCTCTACTGATCAACTGCCATTAGAGCCTTAGCTAGGGGTGGAGCCTCAGGAGCCCTCCACACTCTTAGCTGGAAGTTTTAACTAGTTTTATCTTGGGTAGGTAGGTCTTAAGCACATAACCACAGCTGCCATGAGTTCGTGGGTGCAATGTCCAAGTCATAGCCAAGAGATAGCCTTTTATGGCACCTCTCTCCATCCTCCAACTCTTAACATTTTCCCACCCCCTCCTCTGTGTTGTGTCCTGATCCTTAGGGGTTGGAGACTGATATAGATATCCCATTTATAGTCAAAGACTCACAGTACCTAGTCCTCAGCACTGCAAACAGTTAGGAGTCCCTGAATTAACCACAACACATGGTTATATCTACTTGTGGGTTATATTCTAATAAATAAGATTCCTAGGTTAGTCCTACAACCCGGTATACCATGATTATTATTGCAGATATAATTATTCGCTTCTGTATGCATGATGGACCCTTTTCCATTCTTCATGGCATGTTGTTTTAATTTGTTGATATTGTATTGATTTCCTGGATTACGTTTCAATTATCCTATTAAATCCTCACAAAAGTCCATGAAACAAGACAATCCTTACATGTAGTTGTAATAAAAAAAATAAAAATTTGTTTACATTCATCTTTAGGTTGTTTTTCTTTTTTTTTTTGGTTTTTCGAGAGGTTGTTTTTCTTTCAATAGAAAAAATGACTTACTGACCAAAGACTGAAGAATATTTTATCATATGTATGCATCAAATAATTTAATTATAATCCCTTACTATTTATTGCATAAAATGATTATGTAGGGCTTTTATCCACTTAACTGAGTAGTGCTTTTACAGAGATCAAAGCCCAAAAATTAAAATACCTTTGTCTTGTAGAAAATCTTACTTCTCTAGTTCCCCTTTCTAAAGATGTAAGCATAATTGCTTATGAATATTGAATGTGTACAGTGCAGTGGTTTCCAACCTGTGGGTCATGACCCCTTTGGGGGTCAAATAACAGATATCTGACATAATAGATATTTACATTAAAATTCATAACAGCAGCAAAATTGTAGTTATGAAGTAGCAACAAAATAATTTTGTGATTGGGGGCACCACAACATGAGGAATTGTATTAAACGTTTGCAGTGTTAGGAAGGTTGAGAACCACTGGTCTAGAGAGAGAGGAACAGCCCTTTTTAATTCCCATTATTCTGTTGTAATCTACTCAATGCTTTCTTTGCTCCAGTTACATGTTGCTCAAGTTTCCTCCCTAAAGACCACCAAGATGATGCACTTTTATTTCCAAAATTACATGTCCTTCCTTGGTTGGTTTCAAGATTCTTTAGCATTCATCTACTGCATTTCTAGAATTAGTACATTTTTAATGAATGTTTTCAAGTTTCAGGCCTTCTTTTGAATTGTCTCTGTCATGACCATTTATCCCCTTTTCAAATGAAAAATTATAAACCAATCTATAGCTGATAAACAATTCCAGCATAGTAGCAGATTACAAAATTAACAATCAAAGCTAAGTAGTCTTCTCCTCCTAGACAAATGACAAACAGCTTGGGGAAGCAATTAGGAAGGCAGTTGCTATCACAGTAGCCTCAAAAATTTAAATGGGGTAACTCAAACCAGAGACTTGTATAATAAAACCTTTAGGACTTTGAAGAAACAAATTGAATTAAAGCATCAAAAGATGGGAAAATTTCCCATTTCTGGCCATCAAAAGGATCAATATTGTGTAGCTGGCCATTCTAGTGTAAAAGAATGAAATACTCATCAAAATACCAACACAGTTCACAGAAATTGAAAAACTAATTGTCAACTTCTTATTGAGTGACAGGGAAAAAAGAGATTACAGAAGTCTGAGTTATAAAGAACTGCTGGGAGGCATCAACATCTAAGATTTCAAGCTGTATTACAAAACTATAGTTATAAAAACAAACTGGAAACTAATCAATGAAATCAAATTAAAGACCCAGCCATCACTCCACACACCCATGGACACCTGAGATTTGACAAAGAAGACAAAATTACACACCAGAGAAAAAAATGTGCTGGCCAGTCTACATAGGTGCATGTAGAAAAATGAAAATAGATCCATATCCATAATCCTGCACAAAACTCAACTCCAAATGGATCAAAAACCTCAACATAAGACTAGGTACTCTGAATCTGATAAAGAAGAGCATCCAGAATAGGCTTGGACTCATCATCACAGAAAAGGATTTTCTGAACAAGACACTAATAGCACAGACACTGAGACCAACAATGAACATGACACCTCCTGATACTGAAAAACTTTGGATCCACAAATACACTATCATTTGGGCAAATTGACAGCCTACAGAGTAGGAAAATATCTTTATCAATATGCATCTGATAGAGGCACAGTATGTAAAATGTAGGGAACTGAAAGCTGAACATCAAGAAATCAAATAGTCTAATTTAAATATGGGACACAAAGCTAAGCAAAGAATTCTCAAAACATGAAACACAAATTGCTGAGAAATATTTAAAGAATTGTTGAACACCTTTAGCAATCCTCAAAATGCAATTAAAACTACTTTGAAATTTCCTCTTATCCCAGTCAGAATGACCAAGGTCAATAAAACATGTGACAGCATATGCTGGCAAGGATGTACAGAAAGGAGAACACTTATTCATAGCTGGTAGGAGTGTAAACATATACAGTTTCTATGTAAATTGGTATGGTGGCTCCTTGGGGAGTTGGTAATAGATCTCCCTCAAGATACAGCTGTACCACTCTTGAGCATATACTCAAAAGACTTCACATCTTACTACACAGATACCCATTCATCCATGTTCATTGCTGCTCTAGTCATAATAATCAGAAATTGGAAAACAGATAGATATCCATCTAATGATGAATGAATAATGAAAATATTTTACATTTACACAATAGAATGTTACTCAGCTGTTAAAAAATGAAATTATAAAATTTGCTGGTATGTGTATAGAGCTAGAAACAATCATCCTGAAGTTGGTAACCCTGACCCCAAAAAACAAATATTGCATGTATCCTCTTACATGTATGTGTTACCTTTGAAGACTTAAATGTGTGTGCTACAATCTGAATAACAACAGAGAATATGCAGCTATTAAGGGACTGGTGAAGAGAATATCATGAGAAATGGGAAATAGAATATATTGTTGTGGAGCAATATAGGGCAAACTGGAATAAGAAGATTGCATGGGGAGAAGGAATGGAGAAAGGGATAAAGGAAGAAATATGGAGACAATGACAGCTAAAGGTCATTTGAAACATTATATGGAAACCTACGACTGTAGAGGCTTCCTAAAACATATATACATATGAAAGGAATCTAAGTGGAGTCACCAAATAATAAGAAAGACAATAGATATTTTACACTACTCCAAAACCTCCAGTGCCAGGAATGGATCACATCTTGAGTTGTGGGCCAATGGCGCCCAAAGGAAATCCCCCAAACACTATAGGCTATTAATTGTTCTCTACAATCTGATGGCTAGCTCTTGTTGCAGAAGATAACACTTATGTCATCAAACACAGAGAAGTCCAGCTGGTTCCTAACTAGAAGTTTTACCCCTACTGAAAACACTTCATGGTACTGGAAGAGAGTCTACATGTTACTAGAGGAGTGTCATCACTATCCCCCAGCTACAAGCTCTGTAACAGACAACACTGATCTGCCTGACAGATATACTGGTTCAATCATGGCACAAATGTTTTAGGAGTTGCCTACTACTTTTTCATTAATTTGATTAATTTCAATGAGATGGAACCCATATCTGACACTTCTGAAGTGTCTGAGAACTTGAAACTAGATAGGTTGTGGGCCTAGAGGAAAATTTACTATGATGGTTCTGCTAAAGAAACATAGCAATAAAATGACTCAACTTGACATACAGCTATAACCATAGGTTGATGCCTTATTTACCCCATAACAGAGAAGCTGCTTCTTGCAATAGATAGGAATTAACCTGGAGACCCAAAACTGAATAAAGGTGTAGAGAGTCAGAGACTTTGAAACACTCAGTCCTAAATGGGATGTCTTCATTAAATCCCTCCCCCTCAAGGCTTAGGGATTGAAGTAGAAGAGTACGTAGAATAATCATAAGAGCCAGAGGTGATGGATGACTCTGAGAAAAGTGTGTCTCTTCCAGACACAACAACACAGATACACATATGAACTCACAGACACTGTGAGAGCCTATACAAGGCCTACCTACACAGGTTCAAATCAGACAACACCTGAGCAGGGAGAAGAGGAAGGGGAAACAAAGCCCCACTTTTAACCCAGAAGCTATTTGCCATTGATAACTGCTGGAAAAAGGAAAGGCAATATTCTCCAACAGAGTATATCAACCACACTTCTGGGAAAGCCCCAGGCACAAGAGGAGCTGAACAACACAAAATTAACTGAAGGGTATTTTTTTGTGGGCTTTATGTTTCCTTTTGCTTTGTTTGGAGCATTTTGTTTTAGTACTCTTTTGTCTATTTATTTTGATTTTTTCATTTCTTTGTGGTTATTTTTTTAGTGTGTGTCTTGTTTTTGTTTTGCTTTCTTGTTTTGGTTAGTTTGTTTTTAGAAAGAGAGAGAATATAAAATATGTGACTATGGAGGTGGGTAGGATCTGGGAAAATTGGTTTGGGGAAAATACTCAAAATATATTGTATAAAATATTTTTCATTAAAAGAAGTAAATAATGAAGAAGGGAAACTTTATTACTCTTATAACATATGGACATTTGGGGAAGTGTGTGAATATGTTATTTCTCACAATGCTAGGACACTTTTTGTTTCTAGCATAGAAAAGTGACCAAGAAGCAAGAAATCATTCTCATTTAAACATAAGCAAATATAGGCTATATTTTTATGCACATTTTCAAAAGTAAATAAGCAAACCTTTGACATGTTAAAATTTATATGTTTATGCTTAATATAAAAATCTATCTATAGCATTGACTTTCATCAAGTCAAGAGTGATATTCATGAAAACATTCCTTGGGTACTGAGGAGAAGCAATCTAAGTATCCATGAATATGAACAGATTTTAATACTATGCACACTACAACATAGGGTTCATGAAGCAATGACTTTATGTCCAAAGTACTCTTGGGAACACATGAGGTCAGTAACCTCCATCTGAAGCAACAGATGTAAAAATACCATACTTTAGAATTTGAGGAGCTAATGATTATAGCAATTTGTTTTCTGAAGTAGATTAATCCTAGGGTTCTCATATAAAAAAAAAGAAAGAAAAATTTTTTATGAGCAGACATCAAGATCATTGGTGGGAAATCCTAAGAGATGTCCAGAGGAGGTCATTTCCACAGCAGGACCACCTAATGAGTCAGCCCAAAAAAGCTCATGGTAACCAATGCCCAGCTACAGTACCACAGGGCACTGCTAGAGAGAAAGTAAATTGGATCACATTAATGGATTCTTTTTCAATAGACATTACAACTGGAATCAAAGGAAACGTGTTTCTTTGGCCTATTTTTATTTCTTCTTTAGAGAAATGTCCATTTATGCCTCCTCCCTATTTACTAATTGGAGTTTATATTTTAATTATTCAGTTGTATCATGTCTTCATAAATTATGATGCCAGGTCTTTTTTAGATATATGGTTTACAAATGTTCTGTCCAAATGTGTAGGCTGTCATTTCACTGTATCATTTCTTACCTTCACTGTACAAAATACTTCTTAGTTTCAGATAGTCCCATTTAGTTATTTTTTACTTTGAAGTCTGAGACTTTTGTGTAATGTCCAACAAATGTCCCTATGACCCAAGTCAAGGGTCTTTCCCTGTCTGCTATCTTTGAAATGTTTATAGTTTCAGTAATTATATTTAGGTCTCATTCATTTTCTGCTGGGTTTTGTTCATTTTACTCATTTGCATGTGAAAATACAACTTTCCTAACAACATTTTTTGGAAGGATGATTCTTTGCAGGTTTTCACAACAAGACTAATGACCATTGGGTTGTAAGTCAAAGTTTCTATGAGATATCACTATACATTCATTAGGATGAATATTGAGTTGGTAGGGAGCATGAGTAGCATGCACCAGGTGCAATAGTACATTCCTCTAATTATTCCAGGACTGGGGAGGTGAAAAAACAATGAGTTGAAAGCCATCCCGGCCTACATGAGATTCTATCTCAAGAGAGGAGTGGGGTACAAAATAACAAATGTAGGTAAATGTGTGGAGAAAAGGAAATTTTCCTTAATTTTTTTAGAAATGCAATTTTGGGGAAAGAGGATATGTGAGTCAGAGGATACAACATTATAGATCTGTAGGTTGAGCAGGCCTAAGTCTGAAAAGTAACATGATGGGGAAATGTAACACAAACATACTAACTTTTTAGATATATACTAAATTAATTTAATAAAATTATCTGCCCCTAACACACACACACACACACACACGCACACGCACGCACACGCACACGCACACGCACATGCACGCACACGCACACACACGCACACACACACACACACACACACACACGCACACACACACACACTGTGAGATTTAAACATAATCTTTTGGCCTCACTGGAGCATTGCAGTATTCTTGCTTTATATTTTAATTCTCACATACACAGTGTGGTGACAGGAAGATAATTCAATACCAAACCCAGCGACTACAAGACAACGATCATGCCTACTTCCCTGCTGTAGAACCTGAACTCATCATTTATGTCACTTGACTTGAGTACCTAATGAATTTAAAGTTTAAAGTGAATGAAACTAGAAAGTGGAGTAGAAAATATTATAAAATAGTTGAAAAGAAAACAAATATGTCAAAGGAACTAGGCATAAAAATGACACAAACTTCCAGTTTTATAAACAATAGCTTACTTTTCTCTCATTTTCTTATAACAATGTGTTCACTAGAGATGCTAAAATAAAAATGTAAGAATAGTAATAATATAAATATTAATAACAACTCTTTAAGTGGTTAGCAGACACCATGCTAAGAAGTTTCAGTGTACTGGCACTCAGCTGTAGTTTCAAATGAGCGCTAGCCTGGATGTGGATTAGCAATGTTTCAAAGACAGAAAGTTGGCACTCAGAAGTGTAAGGGCCTCATGGACTCAGGAAATAGGATTAAGTTTGGTAACTTGAGTCAGTAAATTAATTGGATTTTGGTAGCAAAGACTCATGATCACAGTAAAAGAAGATCTTGGAGAAAGCCTCCATATATAAACTGTTGCTTGACAAATGAGCTATCAGAAGAGCACAGTGTTCGTTCATGAAGTGATCTATGGAATTTTTGTCAAGCAAGTACAGAAGTTATTAAGAGTATGCTCTGATCTTCCTATGGGGGTGGGGGAAAAAAACCTCAGGATAAGAAATTTGTAAATAGGAAACTGTGTTGGTCAGTTCGTGTTAGTCTTCCTGCTATGACCGAATACCTGACTCAAACAACTTAAAGAATGAAGCATGTGTTTCAGCTCATGTTTTGCAAGAGTAGATTCCATCCTGATGGCTAGACTATGAGATAGATTACCACATTGTGTCCAGTCAAGAACCACAAAGATGAATGCTATTGTAAAATTTAAAGTAACAGGACAATTAAGGGGAGGAAAAGAATAGAGATTAGAGCATGTAAATCATTGCTCTGGTCAATAACACACTGTCTTCCTCATCCTTGAGTGAATGCTTTCTGGTCTCAATCTAAAGCTCTTGGCAGTGATTTTCTAAGGCTATTGACTTCTTTGACGACTCCAGAATGCTGTAATGTAAATCTCCTGGCTGAGTGAGAATTCTGGTACAGTGGGATGGAAATTCATTGTTCTAGCCAGAAGTCTTGGATCCTATGACATATTCTGGAGCTTAACTATGTCCTGATCAAATATGCATAATAGAAGTCATCCCATTTTTTTTATTTAATATATTTTTTCCTGTGATGAAGAGCATTCAGAGATTATTTGGGTGGATCAAACAAAAAAGCAACTCTCATAAGTATATTGCTTGAGACACACTCACCAGTACATTCTCACTTTTGGTCCACTGTATAGAGTAGACCAAAACTCAAGGAGACATGCTCAATGTCATGTGCAATGATATGTGTCTGTAGTTGTAGTCAATAAGTGTCTGAAGTGTAGAATTGATGAACATGAGAACCAAAGGAAGTGTTCTTATGCAAAATGTTCAAGACAGTTTCATGTTTGCTTAAAAACTCCAGTAGTTCTTTTTCTTTATCCCAAGGGTTTAAGACATAGGGACAATGAACTAGAAAGACATGTCAAAAATTTTTAATAAGAGGCACTGGAGAGGTGGCTCAGCTGTAATGTATACTTCCCTTGCAGATGACCTAAGTTCAGTTCCCAGCATTCATGGTGGGCAGATCACAACCACCTGTAATTTCAGCTTGAGGGGATTCAACACCCTCCTACTGGTATTGGAATTCACTTGCAATGGCATACACATACTCACATATAGACACATACACAGAATTGTAATAAAAAAAACTCTTTTAAAAATCTTTCATATGAGACAAAACAAAAATAAATGGTCACTAGTATGAACGAAGACTTGCAAAGTTGAGGGAAAAATTAAAATATTTTCTATTGAAAGATCTATACATAGTTCTCCAACAAGGGAAATTTCAGTACATGTGAAAAATAGCTCAGAACATTGCAAATCCAAATGAAGTTCCAGTTCTTAGAAACTAATAGGAGGGCTGGAGAGATAGCTCAGAGGTTAAGAGCACTAGCTGCTCTTCCAGAGGTCCTGAGTTCAGTTCCCAGCAACCACATGCTGGCTCACAACCATCTAGAATGAGATCTGGTGTCCTCTTCTGGCATGCAGACATACATACAGGCAGAACATTGTATACATAATAAATAATAAATCTTTAAAAAAATAAACTAATAGAAAATATTCAAGTGAACTTAATTTTTTTTCTTTTCCCCCACTGGAAAAGTTTTTGTTGAGAATCCACCAGCTTCACAAAATGCTTCTGGCACTAAGCACCTTCCTCCTTGTCAATGAAGTCTTTCTTGAGTTGCCCCGTGAATGCTTTCTTCTCCTCTATGATTTGGAAATGACCATGGCCAAACTTGGAGGTGGTGTCAAGGAATTTCAGGTTTATCTTCTCCAGAGCTCATCATTTGGTCTGTACCAGTCAAGACTTGTGAAGAATGAGTGAGTACTCATTTCTTGGTTCCCAGCACACTGCCTTTGAGGATGACAAAGTTATAGTTCACCTCACCATAATGGAAAAAGCCACCCAGTGGACTGATGTTCTTGTCAGACAGTCATAGCCAGCAGATACACTGTTCTTGATCAGTTTATCATACTTGATGAGGTAGCCTTGACTAACCTTGCAAATCTTCTTGTTAACCTCTGTTCCATGGTGGTAGCCTTTTGCCCATCAGCTAGGGCATTTCTTTCTACCTCTATTTACCTCATCTCTGATGAGAGACCATCCATCAAATATTCATCTCTCCTTAGGAAGTTCAATAAGTGTTTGTTGCTTTTCTGTTGGGATCTGTCCTGCAGTCAGAATACATCTTGTTCCTATCCACTCCAAAGGAACCTTTCATTTATGATCCCCAAATCTGGAAAGGATATGTGCCCTGTCCACTGAATTTTGTGACTGGGAGAATAAAAGCATTGCAACATGCATTTTTCTATTCCTTACTAGTATTTCTATAGCTGTCCTGGCACAAATATATCAATGAATATATCTTAAATTGAGATACTTGTACCTTCCTGTTGTCTCTCCAACTATGGAAATAATGACACCCAAAGAATTGGAATTTCCTAAGGAATCCTGTACTGAGAGAAGAAAAAGGCTGAAACCTGGTGCTGGTGGGGGCGGAAATTGACTCACAGGAAACTTGCTGAGCATCTTGTAAAAGGTAGGGACAAAGTCACTGATGGGTCAGTGATAGGCAGGACCTTCTCTTGACTATGACTGCCTAGCTTTGAAGGCTTCTTACCTTCTCTTTAACCCTGAACCTCCAAGCCAGGGAACATGAGCTCATTGGAACTCTTTCTTTTTCTCTACCCAGTGTGCCTTCACTGAATAAATCTCATTTCTCTGTTTTTCCACTATTATTGCCTCTTTCTAAGGATGAATGAGGAAAAATGACCAAGTTTACACTATTGGGCTGCCAAGGCCCATGCAGGCTTGGACCTTAAAATCCTCAATAACATTTTGACTTCTGATTTTAGTTTGTTTTAAAAGACAACTTAGCAATAGATATTCAAATGGGCCAATCATAAATATGCTGTGTTATGTACAAAATTCTTCTGATAATGCCCAAATGAATTATTGACATCTTGTGGAGATCTTCTATTTAGGTGTTTGACTTGAGGCAATAGGTAAGCCACTGTCCACATTAGTTATAATATGACTAAGAACAGCAGAATCAGGGCTATCAGAATGTCTCAGAGGGCACATTCCCATTGACAGTTGTATTTCTATAACTTCACTGTTTCTAACTATTAGAAGACCATGTAGCAATCTCAGAGAAGCAATGTTAAATGTCTGACACTAACAGCCACCTTGACACTATTGTCTGTGGATTACTAAAGACACCATCTTCAAAGCACTACATTGGTTTTGAGGGAGGGGTTCCAGGGACTTGTCAGGGACTAAGAATTGTGTTAGTCTATCTTAATTAACCAAAAGTATCAACCTCATTCCTTAATATCTAGAGAACTTTGTTCTCTTCACTTTACAGAGAAAATAGGAAACCAGGCATGTAATTGCCCTATTGATCATTGTAAATGTCCCTGATCACATCTTTCTTACTTTCCTTTCTTTTCTTAGTCAGGTCAATTAACTATTTTCCAGTGGTCCTCATGAATCTTCCCACCATCTTTTGCTTATGGTTATTTGCCAATTCCCATGTTCACTGCATGGGTGCCATACAATTCTGAATATCAGTTCCAGGAGGTTGTCTGTCCTAGGCAGGAGAAATTCCACTTGTATTTATTTCCTCATTTTTTTTCACCTACAAATATATTTTGATGATGTTTTCTTCTCCCCTAACTTAGCCTATATACTCCCCAGCCCGCTGCCCATCCACGTTTGTGTTCCTTATTTCTCTTAGAAAAAAAAAATCAGATCAAAACAAACTAATCTCATAAAACAAAACAAAGAAACCAGGGAGTCTGTTTTGGCCAACTCCTTCTGGGCATGGGGCATACCGTGAAGTGTGGTTAACATATCCATTGAGACTCCACTGGAGAAAAATGGTTTTCCCTTTTGCGGGAGGTATCAATTGCAAATAACTCCTTGGTTAGAGGTGAGCCTTTGTGGCTGCCTCCTCTTCTCCATGCTGGGAACATGTGCAAGTCCTGTGCAGGTTGTCACACTCTGTGTGAGTTCATATGTGCATCATTCATGTTTCTTTCTAGTCACCCACCCCTTCTGGGTCTTACAGACTGTTTGCCACCTCTTTTGCATAGCTTCTTGAGTGACTCCTGAGGTGAGAGGTTTAACAAAAACATCTTATTTAGAACTGAGTGCTCCAAAGTCTCTAGCTCTCATTGTCCAGTTGTGAGTCTCTGTGTTAGTTCACACCTGCTGTAAGAAGCTTCTCTGATGATGGCTGAGTGAGGCCATCTATGGATATAGTGATTATATCATTAGGAGTCATTTTATGGAAGGGTTACATCTTGTTCAGCCACTGGTCTTGGAGACCTTCTCAAACATCACAGACTATTGCCAAGGCTGATGACTGCTTTTCACTACCTGATGCTAAGGTGCTATTGCTGAAGACAATACTTACTTATGTCATCAAATGCAGAGAAATCAAGCTGGTGACCAGCTAGAAGCTTCACTTAGCATTCATGGTTCTGGATGGTAGTCTATATACTACCAGGGCAGAAAACTAAACATCAATGCCACCCAGCTACAAACTCTGCCACCTACAACTGTTATTGGAGTAATCAACCAATTTCTGATTGGATATTTGGCCCACTTCATGAGATGGAACTAATACCTGACACTGCGGATATGACCAAGAACCTGAGACTAGATAGGCCATGGACCTAAGGGAAAATATAATACTATTTTTCTGCTGAAAAAAAAAAGCAATAAAACTACACTTGTATTTGAGTCTCAGAACCTAAGTTGCAGTGTTTAGGTGAGGCAGTTTTTCTGAATAAAGGTCATGATGAATGACTAGATAATGGACCAAGGTAGCAGCTATGCCTCTCTTCCTTAGGATCACCCTTTTACATTCCAAGATGTTATAGCAGGAAAATGAAAACAGAACAGCAAGCCTACCCTAACAAATGATGCAATGTTTCTGATACATCCATGTGTCCATGTGTTCCTGATTTAATTCGTTAAGTTCATAGGTGATAATATTTACTTTTACAAGTAACATTCAACAGTCTACCCCTCATGGTTTATATTTGTTTACCTATGTAAAGAAGACAAAGAGTTATTCTCCATCTGCATTTATATTCAAAATGAGGCAAACTGCTGTTTCAAAGTATGGAGTAACTCAGGGCTACTGTATTCTATAATATGAAGTCATTTAGTATAGGACACAGCCTGACCACACTTAC
The DNA here is from genome assembly GCF_004664715.2 of Peromyscus leucopus. Lineage (NCBI taxonomy): Eukaryota > Metazoa > Chordata > Mammalia > Rodentia > Cricetidae > Peromyscus > Peromyscus leucopus. The sequence goes on along the minus strand of NC_051084.1, from coordinate 21,840,158 downwards.
TGATTTACAACAGATTTCCATCAAACCTTGCACCTTTCGAATCTGAGCAGATCACATTGTTCTGGAATATTTCTCGTCTCCTAGTTTACACAGTGAAATTTGCATTTGGAAGCTTGGCAGAGGCTCCTCAAAGTTCAGGTTCATCATCAGTACTTGCCATTGCAGCTGCAGATTCACCCTAAGGGTTCAACAGATGATGGGAACATCTCCAAGTCAATGAGTTGAAGATGCATTAGAGAAGGGATTTTTTTTTTTTGAGTTGAACACAATAGTGCTAGCTATTTATGAATGTGTTCCCAGTCTATCTGTTGGTGATATATAGTTGTATCTATTAGAAGGTGTAATGAGAGAGATCATTGCCTTGACAGAACCTTGACTATGTTTCAGTGGGACATACTAAAGACTTAGGATCAGAACTCGAGGTTAAATGCAGATCTTTCATTGCAAAGGACTAATTGGAATTGTGTGAGTTCAGGTTTGATGAGATTCTAATGCAATAGACTATTGATAATTGAACTATTTTGTTAGATTAACAGACCATTGTTTCTGGTACATTTATCTATATGTTTTTCATGGTGAAACAAGCAAAAATATTGAGGTTATTTGTCATTTACATTGCATTAAGCCATTGATAGTTTTCTGACCCCCTAACTATTGGTCAAGAACATTCACCTGAGTGACACAGCAAACAGCTGACCTGTACTATCTGTGTGCATGTGTGTGTGCGTACATGTGTGGTATATGCATATCTCTATGTTTCTGTTTGTGTACACATACCTTTGGAAGACAGAGGGTAACACTAAGAGTCTTCCTCAGTTGTTCTCCTCATTGTTTTTGAGACAGGGTCTCTTGCTGAAAGCAGAGTTCACCAAGATGAACAGGCTGGCTAACAATCTCCTGGTTCTCCACCTGTCTTGCTCCCTTTAAGCTGTCTTAGATTGCAGGTGTGGACGATCATGCCTGTCATTTTACATTGGTTCTGGGGATCTGAACTTAGCTTGGCATGCTTGCATGGAAATTACTATGCCAACTGAGCCATCCTCCCAGCCCAGGTGCTGTGTTCACAATTGCTGGCTTATAATGACACTACCACATTAATAATGCATTTAAGATAAGAAATAGAGATCTGACATTGACCTTGAGAAGTTTCACGTGGAGGGCTTACTTCTTACTCTTCCCTCTTCAGTCAGTAGAAAGAAGAGGGATAAGGACCACAATCTTCAGAGGATTCTAAAATCTATAAAATGACTAAAATAAACCAATTAGGACCCCACAGGCATTAATTTTGATGATCATTATATTCCAGTTATAAGAATCTTGATACCATTTAATGGACAGTATAATTGATGATATCAAAAAGAAAATTTAATGATATTGTCATCAAAGTCTAACTAAATTCACAAACATTTATGTTTGTCTTTAATAATGCACTATACAAATGTAAGAAATTCTTGGAGATATTAAAGTGAATGAGATTCTAATATCCATTTGTAAACTGTAGTTAAGCTAAAATCCTTTTGGAGATTAAAAGAATACATTTATTGTCTATTCTCCTTCAAAAGCATACCACTGAAAGTAAGTATAGTTGAAAACAATTAAGATTTCTAACAAGGTTAATAAAATTTAAAAATATAATTTAAGACAGTGGTGAAAATGATGATCTGATGTGTTTCAAAATTGCGTAGTGTAGGCATATTTTCAAAGAAGAGAAAACTGTGTCATTTAGAAAGCCAGAGAAATATAGGATGTCAAAGTAAAAACTGAATTTTGTTGGCTATACTTTCTTATACATAGATAATTATTTTACTATATTTGCCCCTAAATTATTCTCCTAACTCATTTTCCAGTTGAATTAGTTTATTTCACTTTAATGTGCTGCTTTCTTGTTCTGAGTCATAAATGTTCATTTAATTCCATAATGCCCAGAGCATCCATATATTAAAAGAAGCTGATATGACACATTTAATTTCTGGGTTAACATCTCTTTTATTTAGTGCTGAGGCAATATCAATGCTGTGATTCTACTTGGGTGAAAATGTATTTCTATTTTCTAATGATGTGGTGATTGTTTGTTGCTTCCTTTGAGCATTCAGAGAAGTTAGATATTTACTAATTTTTGTCATATTGTAAACAATTATTTTATGTGATGATGTAGTTCAGTGATATAGGGCCTCCTGAAGGTCTAGATCTCATGCCCCACACCACAAATCTAAATAAATAACAATGGTTTTTGAAGACTAATATTGGTTTGTCCTAAACAGAGATAAATACTTCAGCCAGGCAGAAGCTGCTATAGAGAAATGCCTTTATGTCCTTATGTCCAGGACAGCTTTCAAAAATGCCGCATCAAGAAATCCTGTGTGAAGGAGGCATGGTAGAGCATGTTTGTAATCCAACACCTATGAGCCTAAGGCAAAAATGTATAAAGAGTTGAAGGCTAGCCTGGGCTAAACAGTAAAAATATGTCAAAAAACAAACAGATAATGTGTGAATATAATAAACTAACAACAAGTAATATCCCATCAAAAGACATAAATGAAAATGGCAGTCCATTCCACAGGCTGTGAAAGGCTTTTCAACACACACAACTAGCACACGCGTAATTGTCTGGATACATTTTCAAAAAAGGCCACTTAATGTAAAATTGAACAAATACTTCATAGAAAACATGTTCATTAAATACACAAAATTGCTAAGCAGTAAGAAAAATAGAAAAAAAATATTAAATATCATTTACAAATTTCAAATGACAAAAACCCAATACAAATTGTTATTAGGAGACACCTGCAAATTACCTTTACCAATGAAAATGATACCAGTATTTTAGAAAATAATTTGCTGCTAAATTAGTAAATTTAAATATGCACAGTGCAGCCGGGCGGCGGTGGCACACGCCTTTAATCCCAGCAGAGGCAGGTGGATCTCTGTGAGTTCAAGGCCAGCCTGGGCTACCAAGTGAGTTCCAGGAAAGGCGCAAAGCTACACAGAGAAACCCTGTCTCGAAAAACCAAAAAAAAAAAAAAAAAAAAAAAAAAATGCACAGTGCTCACAACCCATTTCTGCCACTAGGATGACAAAAAGTATCATTCTGGTTGCATACAATACATGCCAGAATGTGCATTGGGATATTTTTCATAATATGGAATAACAGGCCTCCGCTTTTTCTGTCTATTTTTTGTTGTCAGTGATGAGGTGTAAATACATTTGTTTTATTTTACCTTTATTGATGACCACTTGTATGAATATATTATATTTTCTTTGTGTAGATCTGATATATATTTGACATTTTTAAAACAGGTAAAAACAAAATAACATAAATAGGAGAACATTGACAGAGATGGTAAGAAAGCTTTTTTTAACTATATATAATATTTTATTTGAGAAAAGGGAAGTAATGTTAAATGTTTTGTTAAATTCCCCTCACTTTTGTAACCTTTTAAATCTCTTATTAGGTTACTTTGTACATGGTAGAATATCCTACTGAACAATAAATGCAAGGAAAACTGATTTCAAGTACAGGGAAGATTGTAGACTGGATGGGCAAAACATATTCACCCCTGATCTGAGGGTCAATCCCGTCTACAGCTTTCTAAGGGTGACATGACAGCCTTCATGATAACAAGAATTGGTTGACCCCAGGATCTCTTCAGTCTTATTTCTATCGCTGCCATGTCCAGTTCTGAAATCTAGATTCATGACTGTCATATTGTGTAACCATCATAATCATCATGCTTCCTGAAGCAAATCAAGTGGTGCATTCTGGAGACCTTCAATGTGATATAGTAACAGGCAACTATTCCCATTGCTTAATTACATGTAAATCTAACTGTGTTCTGGCCTTCCAGATTACACATTGTAGAATGCCTTATTATACACTAATTATATGTCCCTATTCTCTTTAGAGTCTGATGCTCTCTTCAAGTATTTTCTTGCTTAAAATTCTTTCTTTCTCTCCCAAATATTTGCTGCAGGTTTTCTTATAATAAATATAATGTGTGAATAATTTAGGGACTTTAAGCATTAGTATATAACTAGTAATAATAATAGCAATATTTTTCCAGAGTTGAAGACTGAAGCCAGGGCCTTGTTCTTGCTTGACAAGCACTCTACCCCAAGCTAAATCTCCAGGAAACTGAACCCTGGTAATCAGCAAGAGCAGGAAACACTCTTAACTGTTGAACCCTCTCTCTAGCCACTCTCAAACATTTTTAAACCACACAAATACATGTTTGTAATGGCTGATTCATTAGTTCAATCCTACATGTCATGATACACATGACATATAACACATAAGATGTGGCAAGTGACTTGGAAAAATCACAAACTAGACATGGTTATTACAGAGGAAAGATCAAAAGAGATGGAATAATATCTGATCACAATTGTGAAGTTTCTCCTGGAATCTCCAGTGGTACAAACCCCAGCAGGATACCTTGGATATTGGTGTCCAAACACCAGTTGTCCACTGAAGCTGACACTAAAGAACTACACATTTTTTACATTCCCCGTTCAACCTCATTTTGGATCACTTAATACTTTTCTTCTTCCAATACCAAGGGAGTGTATTTTTCTTGACAGATCACAGCATCCACCCTGATGGCAGATGAGCCTGTGTGAGAGCAGAAGTTTTATAGACTCAGATCTTAACAATATGAAAGTAAAACCACTAATAACAACAAACATAGAAACAAAAAAAAATATAGTCAACCACTCTACCTCTCATATATGCAGATGACATTCAAATAATGATAATGTAATAAAATTGCATGATTATATAATTATTTACTAGTATAATTTTACAACAATAAATACTTGTAGGATTATTTCTGTACTGATATGATCTCTCAAGGAAAATTTTGGGATGAAAGCTTTGTCCTGAAATGTTTGCTATATAGATTTACACCTCTCTTTCTTCCTTTTATTTCATTTTTCTCTTTTCTTATTAAAACTACTATATCTCTAAAAAAAAATCATCTAGTACTTTCTTCACCAAAATCCTTGACAAGTTTAAAGAATGGCATTGTTGTTTTATGGCATTTGTTTTTATTATGAACTATGTAAATATAAAGAGTTCTAAAATAAATCTTATACTTTTCTTTTATTTAAAGCATATGCATATATTACATAGTATATGATAAGTTAAGGTCAATATTATTGTCATTAATTAGTGTAGCTTGCCATAAGGCAACAAAGCTGTTCTAGTTGGCAGAGACATTGCTCCAAACCATATGCTTTGGAGTTCTTCTGTGTGCTCTGATAATTGTTACTCTCCATCATGGAACTCAGATTGGAAATGTGTTTTCTTGCCCTCCCTTCATTCATACATCCCTTACTTTCCCCCATGTTTTCTAATTTATTTTTAACTTTTTCTAAACATCAAGACAGGGCAGATATTTGAGTTCAAGGACGTGATATTGAACTCCTGTCCCAACTGATGCAGTCTTTTGATTATGGCAATTGCTATTTTCCAAAAGATATCCAACTAACTATAGAAACATTACAAAACTTTATGGACAAAATAAGTCAAGAGGATACCAAGTCTAGCAGCACAGGAAAATGAGGCAATCTGGAGGTCTATATTCATATTGCTAATACTTCACACATTCTGAGGAGGTCCATTTTTGGTCTTTACCAAGGCCAACACCACAGGAAAGTGAAACACTGTGAAGAGGCCTTAACTGTTGCTTCCTGATGCTTTAAATATTCCAGGAAGGTCCATTCTCAGTTTTTGTATGGTGGCTGTCTTTTCTAATCATAGAGGGGAAAACACATTTGATTCATAGTATTATGAATGAAGGATGGCATGGAGAAATACCATGCAGCTTATAGGCCAGGGGGAGCACAATTCTAATACAGTATTCACTGAGTTTACTCTCAGTTTATGAGATACATAAATGTAATGAAATGAAGTGCAGAATCTTACCCCACAAGGTCCCATAAACAGTCATAGAAAGTCCTAGTCATTTGTAAGATTCATGTTTAAAGAGGAGCCTGTGAGTGGAGGTGCTTGCAGGAGAAGACCTTTCTTCTTTATATGTTAAATATTAGGAAGAGACACTGGAAAATATCATCACACTACACGAGGGCTTATTTCAGTTCTTCTTGTACATACGCATGCTTCAACCCAAGGATGGAACACGCTTGCCAGCAAGAATTTTCTTTCTGCTCAGAATAGATCACGTTAGATCTCTGATTGGAATTGACTTTTGTTTTTTGAGGTGGTTATGATGCAGGAAGAAATGATTCATTGAATGGCCTAATATCAGGCTTAAGCTGGTGACATACATAGCATTTTGGCCCTCTGGTATCCTATGAAGAGAAGATAGATTTATTTAGGGCATTCAATTCCATGTTCAGACTTGTCAGCAATGACTTTCTGGCTTCCTGACCCTAAGCAGGTAATTACTAGCTACTGTGTCTAGGGAAGAAGCCCTGAGAAAACAAAATGAAATGAGTAGGGAAACAGTCAACAGTCCTGTGTTCATTGATATTTTACCACGTTTCCAGTTTTTCTTGTTTCTCAGCTTTCAGCCCCAGGTCCTGTTTGTTTTCTTTTTGATACTAGAACCTCAAAGTTAATTCTCCGTAGCATAAAGATTGAAGAGACTCAAAGCTGCCCAAGATGCAGAGAATGAGCAACACTTGTCTGGCCCTAAACAAGACATTATATCACCCCCTCTGAGACCCAGGGAACACTGTAGAAAAGAGGGGAGAGAAGTATGTTAGAGCGGCAAGGTAAGGTGAAGGACTGCAAACTTCCAGACCCCACAACCACTGCAACAGTTAATTAACAACAATAGTTACCCACACTGAGCTCACACAAGACCAGCCCTACCTTCATTCAGTCAAACACTGCAACAGTTAATTAACAACAATAGTTACCCACACTGAGCCCACACAAGACCAGCCCTACCTTCATTCAGTCAAACACTGCAACAGTTAATTAACAACAATAGTTACCCACACTGAGCCTGCACAAGACCAGCCCTACCTTCATTCAGTCAAAAAAGTGGGAGGGGCTCACGGAGCCCTACCCTTAACTTTGAACTGTGGGCTTTTGACAGACTTCCTGCAAGGAATAATCAGTATCTTCCCTTTTATACAAATTGCCGAGCCCACTGGACTGCCAAGAGTGGTTCTAAGCCTTTATCACACAGCTAGCTGTGCTGGATAATTTTATGTCAACTTGACACAGGCTAAATTCATCTGAGAGGAGGGAACCTCCATTAAGAAAATGCCTCCATAAGATTGGGCTCTAGGCAACCCTGTATGCCACTTTCTTAATTAGTAATTGATGTGGGAGGGCTCAGCCTACGGTGGGATGGTGGTCCTGGGGTCTATAAGAAAGCGGGCTGAACAAGCCTGTGGAGCAAGCCAGCAAGAAATACTCCTCCATGGTCTCTGCCTCAGCTCCTGCCACCAGGTTCGTGTCCTCTCTGAGTTCCTGTCCTAACTTCCTTTGATGATGAACAGTGGTATGTGTAAGCCGAATAAACCCTTTCCTCCTCAAGTTGCTTTTTGGTCATGGTGTTTATCACAGCAATATAAACCCTAACCCTAATAAACACTAACCCTGATAAACTTGGTGGGTCACAAAAGCAAAATGAATAGATTGGAATGTGAGAGATATTTGTGGCAGCTAGATGGACAGGGATGGTAAGGATATGGAAGGTCAGTATGGACTATATGCATGTAAAAACATCTTTAATTAATAAAAGTAAACTATTAATTAACATAATGAAAAAACATTGCTTTTCAGCTACCTGTATATAATGAAAGTTTATATTCTAGTCATATGAAATGCATTTTTCCTCTCCCTCCAACAACTTCCTTGCTTATTTATAAATGAAAGATAGTAAGTACAATGTTAAATATTAACATATTCTTCCAAGGTTCTAGAAATAAAAATAAATCCATATTTTCTCATTTAAATAAAAAAAAGAAAATATGTCAACCCGTTAACAAGTAAATCTGGCAGATTAAGTTCTTGAAATATTTCACACCTGTAAAACAGATGTTAAATTAAAATGAATACCTGCTTGGGGTTATCAGTAATTAAAGGATTATCTTTTTTTTTCTTCTTTTAGTCAATAGTTTGCTTTTTTAATGAAAGTTTAGGCATATGTATAATTGGCTTATGGCAAATATTTCAATTTAAAGAAGTAAAGTAGTTCTAAACAAAGGCTGAGGACCTCCTTTCTTGAAGACTGTGATCTTAAATACTGGAGTTGGTGCAGTAGCTTTGAGTGATAGAATCATAGTTGAGAATTTTTACATAGCCTCATTAAGAATAACTAGACAAGAAAATAACAAATTAGTTTTAGGAACATCTTGGATATAAACTGTGTAACTGCTTTTCATAATGTGCTCCCCACCCCCCAACACACAAACACATACTCTGCCCCTCCTAGACACTTAAACTTCTGTTTTGGTTTTCTGTTTGTTTGCTTGCTTGTTTTACTTTTTTGCTTTAGGAAGACTCGGTGGATTTTTTTTTTTTTAATGAGTCATTAAATTGAGAAGCAATGTTGAAGGGATTGTAGTGGGTAGCTTTCCCAGCTTTGACCTAGAAGCACTGCCCCTAGAGTAATGGTAGGTAACTGTCACACCTGCCTATGACCTTCCCCTGGGGCTGACCTGCCCCTGGGGCATGGTAGAGAGGGAGCCCCTTAAGATTCCACGTACATATGTGCTTGGCCCCTTCTGGATACCTTGTGGTCCTGGAATCTGTATGGGAGACCAAACCTGAGTTCTCCACTGGATGATACCTCATGTCTCCTGGATCCTGTAACCAGTTCCTACTGACTGTAAGTTATCCCAGAAACAAACCTCTCTTGATTACCAGATAAATTACAAGGAATTGCCTCATTAAATACAGCAATAAGGGATAGTGGCTGTGTAAAGTAATTATAATAAGTTAAAAACTTTGGTGGACCTAAAATAATTCAGATAATTATAGGCTACTGATAAAGAAGTAACTGTATGTAAGGTATAAAGTGACAAAATCTATGATCCCAGACTGGAACTCTCAATCTATCTAAAGTTACAGGGGTATGCCATCATCCAGGTTTCACAAAGTCTTGGTAGCAGGAGTCAATATGCAGTATATGTTTAAGGTACAATTTAACAAAATCATGATGCACGTTAAAACACCTCCTCAATGCTAACAGAGTACCTTACTCCATAATATTGCTTAAGTCCAGGCAACTGGATAGGCAGTGTAGGAACTCCAGTGGAAACCATGAATAACTGGTAGCAAGTACGCATTTTCTCTCTTTTTTAGAGAAATGGAAACTCTCTTGTTATAGAGATAGCAACAGACCTGTCTTTAGACAACTAATGAATTTCTACGCTTTCCCAGTTTCTTGTACTTTGGGCCATTTTAAAGATTAAAAGGAAAGGGGGAATGTTAATTTATAATATGGTCTTATCTGTAAGACACACCGTAGGATTATATAGAAGGTCTAGAATTTTATGAGGTTTTTCTGTCACCGGGATTCAGATTATCTCAAATTGCTATGATGATACAGAGAATTTTAAGAGTGTGCATCAGGGACTCCTACCAAGTCAGGGGCCAGAAGAGGTTTCTTGGCAAAGATAGGCACATGTTGACATCAGTAGAAGATGCAAGTGATGGACAGGTTGGCCACAAAAAATAAAAATGGATTAAAAATCATGAAACAACAGCAGGTCTCAAGGGTAGCTCTGGATGAAAGAGAAAGTACTAAGGAAGAGAAAGCACTGGATTCCTCCTACAGTTAGAACATACACTAAATGAGTTTGAAAGATAGGGGAAGGACACTGCAGCAGCTGGTGGGCCATTTAACATATTTTAATTTTTTTCTCTGAAAAAATGTTATGTAGTCCAGGCAGTGGTGGCACATGCCTTTAATCCCTGCACTGAGGAGGCAGAGCCAGGCAGATCTCTGTGAGTTCAAGGCCAGCCTGGGCTACAGAGCGAGACCCAGGACAGGCACCAAACTACACAGAGAAACCCTGTCTCAAAAAACCAAAAGAAAAAAAATGTTATGTATTGAGTTCTAGGCCATAAAATATTTAGATTTGACCTAAAATAAAATGACTAGTCATTTTCAACAATATTTTATCAATTCTTTAATTATCTTATATAATGTATTTTGAACATATTCATCCCACCTCCCTCAACACTTCCCATTACCACCCTCTCCACTTTCCTCTCCCTTTGCATCCAACTTTGACATTTCTTCTTCTTTTATTTGGTTTTCTTTTCCTATGGAGTCCAGTTTGTATTGCCCAAATAGTCTTGGGAGTGGGGCCTCTCCTGACATGTGGTTGACTTGCAAGGGTCACATCCTCAAGGAAATGGACTCTTTCTCTCCCTTCAGCTATAAAGCTCCTTAGCTAGGGGTGGGATTTCATGGCCACCCCCTACCCCATCTATGCTAGGATTGGGGATTGCACATTTCTTGGGTATTCTGTCACAATTGCTGTGAATTCATAAGTGTGACTTCCCTGTTGTGTATGTAAATCATGATTTCCTCAATTATTGACCACTTCTGTCTCTTACAATCTTTCTGCCCCTTTTCCATCAAAATTTCTGAGTCCTGGGGAATAGGAAATGGGTGTAATATGTATTAACCATTTTTAAAAGAATATTTTTATTGTACAAAGACAATCATGTTAAAGACAGAAAGTTAACATAAAATGTTGTGACACGTTTTCCTGTTGGAAGAAAACTTGGGGGAACCTTGAATAGAAAGGAGTTAAGAATCCTCTGATGGGTCTGGAGATGGAAATCATCACATATGAAAAGATGTCTTCCACGAATTAAATTCAGACTTGCTAGTGGACCCCTTGGGGGGAAACACAGGATGTGGGAAGGGCATAGTTGACTTCACTCAGGAGTTGGCACAAATCATTGACATTTACTTTGCCAGTGTGACTGAAAGAGACCATGCTTGGCCTAGGACTAAGTAACAACTTTTTTTTTTTATTTTTGGAATTCTGTTTTGAAATTTTAAGTGCAGACATCGTCTGGACAATGAAACTCCCGGAAAGCTGGTGGGAAGAACAATGTACCAGTCATTGGCAATCAGATGACAGCTGTCATGTCGGAACATGACAAACGTGATTAACTCTGAACTTTATTGAAACAGCAGTGTTTGATATGAAAGGAAAGTTTTAGAACCGAATGGTCTTTCCAGGCTGCCTCCTCTTCTGGATTTCAGTTAGTAGCTAACTCTGAATGGTCCCCAGGCTGCAATTGAAGTGCAATGTCTTGGGAGTCAAATCTCAGACATGTCACCACTGTCATTCTAAGACTTCCTTCTGGTTCTCAACCCAACCAGTTGTGTAAGATCATTGAAGGATGCATGGCATACATTTAACATGATGACATAGCTGTAGAATAAGCCACCTTGATTCAGGTATTGACGTTCACATCTCACATTTAGTAACAAATTAGATGCTGGGAATAGGTAAGGCCCTAATAGGTTGAAAATGTTCAGCATGGAAAACCAATGTGTGGTTTAACCAAGGCAGTGAAGAGTAAATTAAAGAGATAGAAGAAGTCTGTTTACCATATCTCCTCACCAACAGCTAACTCACTTATCTCATGGCAGGTAGGTTTTTCACAGGCCATAAAGAACAGGAAAGTTGGCATTACTTCCTAGCATTCCCTTTGATTTCAAGTAGGATATTTTACACTCCATCAGCCCTTGCCTAGTCTATCCAAAAGTACTTTCTGCTCAAGACAATTCTAAATAAACTTGTTATTAAAAATATTTTCCTGCATTTCAGAGCTAATTATACTTTCATGAATACATCATTTCAAAACAAACACTTGAGCTGCTTTGAATAGTGTTATTAATAGATTATGTGTCTGTCAAACACATTAGTGTTCTGAGTTTAAAAGTAATAAAATAGGTAATAGGTTTGGGCCAATCCTGAAGTATCAGTTGGACATGGTGATGCTTACTGGTAGAAAATGGGAGCCCTATAAAAGATCTAACTGAGAAGTTGTTGAGTTAAACTCTTACTTTGTGACATTTTCTACTACCAAGGGGACAGTGAGGAGAATAAGTCTATTGAAAGCATACTAAATAGGAGATTGTAGGTGGGTAGGCCACTGTCCACAGAAATCCAACAGTATTCTCTCAGAACCAGTTCTTGTTGGGCACAGGCATAGTCTGAAGGAAATTTTGGTAGATGTAAGGTTAATCAATACTTTCCCAAAGGGAAATGAATTCAATAGAATGCAACATAGACGATTCCTAGAAGAAGTCATGCTCTGTCAAACTCCTAAAGAAGAATAAAGCTGGGCAGGAAAAGGGGAAAATAAACTTCCAGAAGATTAAAGCATTAAATAGATATGTTCCAGTATGTCTAGGAAATGGTCCTTGAACCAGGGACTGTGCGCCAAATAGGACTGAGTATGAGACTCTCTCTCTCTCTCTCTCTCTCTCTCTCTCTCTCTCTCTCTCTCTCTCTCTCTCTCTCTCCCTCTCTCTCTCTCTCCCTCTCTCCCTCTCTCCCTCTCTCCCTCTCCTTTCTTCTTTCTGTTTTGTTTTGTTTTATTTTGTTTTTGGTTTAGCAGTGTAAAATCTATCCTATACTTAAAATGTTTTATTGCATTTTTGTTTACTTGGATTTACTTGCTTATGTTTATGTATAGACACATGGATGTCAGCACATACATATGGGGATGTCAGGGGACAACTTGTGGGAGTCAGCTCTATTTTTTTTTTTAAACCACATGTCACAGGTTTCTATCTAGGCTTGGCAGCATGTGCCTTGCCCAGCTGAGCCATCTTGCTAGCAGTAAGGTCTATCCTTAGTTGAAACTAGCTGGTGGAATTTAGTATTTACACATATTAATTTCTTCCCTTTTCCTTCATTTTGCCTGCTCAAAAATTTATTAAGTACCCTTTTCTCCTCTACCAATATTCATTCTGGAATGTGATTGTTTTATCTATTCTCTGTATCTGTCATGGCTCTAGGCCCTTTTTATACATGGGTGAAGGTAGCATTCCTTAAGAATACAGGCTGTATCCCATGCACCTGAAAAGACAAGTACAATCTAAAATCCTCTACTTCTAGGATCAACTGGGATTCCTATTCTTCTACTCCTCAACCACTTCTTCTTTCTCATTGTCCATCTATCCCTCTCCACAAATTAGTTGTCACTGTGTTAGTTCAGCTATTTCTGTCATTAGTGATTAAGAAAACATAAACTCCATAAAAAAAAAATTGATTCCACAAACACGGCATTGAACTCTACCTGTGTTTAGATGTTATTGTTCTTCTGGTCCCAACTCTTTCTACCAAATCTCTTTGTTCCCATGAAATACACAGTAGTATTGCCATACAAAAATCATTAGGATGGGGAAATTATAAATAATTTCCTTTTACACAGGATTTAGGAGGATGACGCATGAGGATTTGCCAGTCCATCTGCCCGTCTTCATTAAAGACACACCAATGGCAGGAAAGCAGGAGGCCGGGAAGAGACCACCTAGGGACGAGGGAAGATGGGGTGGGGCATCAAAGTCAGGCTCATCATTCCAGATCACCTCTGTCTTGTGGTAACCAATCGGGTTCTAGGAGAACGAGATTAATTCCCTCTGAGGGTGATTCTCCCAGTGTCCCTGGGCCACATTTCCATAAATACACCACTTCCTATCACTGCTATATAAAAATTAAACTGGGGCTGGAGAAATGACTCCAGCCTTGAAGGCTAGGCTCACAACCTGAATACAAAGCATCAAACTGCTGATACAGGAATAGTTAGAGACCCATTTAACCCAGATTCATGCTATAGCTGCGACAGAGAAGGAAAATCCTCCATGGTTATTCAGCGTTTCTCTTACTCCAAAGCGCGTAATATGTTTTGGGGGAGAAAAATGTCATTCTTTTAACTGTGTTCTGGATCGCATGCAAATAGATCTCATGAAATGCACAGCTAAACCCCAGGAGTGGGGCCTCTGGGAGGCTAGTAATAAAAGCTGTGTAAGGGACAGACAGAAAGCTAAGCTGTGGGGAGGGGCAAGAAGAGGAGAGAAGGGGAGAGCATTACCGTAGATGTGAACTCTGAAAGGGACTCATGAACACTGACAAAGAAGAGATTAAAAAAAAAAAAAAAAAAAAAAAAAAAAAAAAAAAAACACTTACAGCTTTGTCACTTCAAAAGAGAAAATGCAAACTTAACCTCACAGAACTGTGCTTCCAAAGACTGCATGGCCTGTGCTGACATGCATGAAAGGCAGGAAACATTGTTTTATCAGCAAATCTTGAAATCACCTTATAGATAGCACACACGTGTTAGCCATGCATATCAAGTTACTTCCCAGCATGCATATAAGTGTGGCATAAATACACATATGTACACATATCAGCCTATTTGTTTCTCCAAAGAGTGTCTTCTGACTCTGAAATGTACATGTAGCAGCTTGTAAGCTTAGCCTTCACATTTAACTTGTAGATGTTATAATGCTATTTTTAGAGCCATTATTGAGTAATACTCAATAAGGTGAGGGTTTAAAATGTGAATTCATTATCATTTATGATTGACAGACATTACTCCGAAGATTTCAATGTAAGGATAAAAACTCTTTATAAGTTATTTATATTTTAAAAAACTGTATAAATATACTTTATTTTATTGTCACTGCTAAATAGTTCTATGCTAATGGTTGATATATTATCTAATTTTGATGTTAATACTATATTAGTGTTATAAAATCTGATGTGTTCCTTTTCCAGGGATCATTAGGTAATTCATCTATTATCGTATAATGAATTTTATGTATCTGTAAATCTCTCGCTAAATATATACATGTATCCTTTCTTCCTTTCTTTCTTCTGTTTTCTGATCTGCTCCCATTGGTGATTCTGTACTTTGACTCCAGACTGGCAATATGAGGGTAAGGTGACTAAAATAATCCCCAGCACCTCGTGGCATCCCTGGCTTGTCCATTTTCCGCTTTATTGTTTTTAGAACATTATTAAAATTCTATTCATTCTCTTTAATTATACCCTTTATCACAATTAATTTTCAATTATGTTTGTTTCTGTTGTGGAGCTTTCTCATCATTTATCCTGTTAATCATCGCACTATGGTATTTCTCTACATTAAATTGCCATTCCATTATCTCTGTCCGGGAGTACCACTTCCCAGTCATCTTCTTTGGGTTCATAGTAAGGTTTGAGCAGTGTTTGGCTACAGTGCCAGAGAATCTGTGCGGGCCTTGGAAAATGTTTTCTTTTAATAGCAAAACCCTTGAAATGTTGTATGTTGATTTGATTGTAATTTTTTAAATATCAGTGTATATCTTGGTGAATTTACTCTTAGTAAGTTCTCTTCCACTTGTTAATTATAGTCTTTGATTATCTTTTCTCTAGATTGCAAACTGGCTAGGGGAGGCCCACCAGCTACCATCGTGGCCATTGATGAAGAGAGTCGAAATGGTGAGTGAGTTCTGTATTTATCAGTACTTTTTACAATAATAAGAATTTCTTTTTAATTTAGCATTTGGCTTGATATGATCAGAGACTCCACATAAAAGTTTTTTAAATTGCCGGGTGGTTGTGGCACACGCCTTTAATCCCAGCACCCGGGAGGCAGAGGCAGGCGGATCTTTGTGAGTTCCAGGCCAGCCTGGTCTATAGAGCAAGATCCAGGAAAGGCACAAAGCTACACAGAGAAACCCTTTCTCGAAAAAAAAAAAGTTTTTTAAATCAAAATCCAAAAATGATTCATCTTTAATTTTCTGTCCAAAGCTTTCAAATATATCACTTCTAGAAATGCTTCAATTGGATTATGTCACAAAGGACTCTTTTAGTCAATATAAGTCTATGAGTAGTAACTGATCAGAGTTAGCCCAAGCATGAATCATATATGTGCTGGGATGCTTCTGTAATTAGGAAGAACTGAGAGTTACACATAGAACCATCTAACTGAAATACAATGTGTTCCTCCAAAGAAGGCATCATACTGTGAGTCCCGACTGGAATCAGCAAAGATGAAGGTTTAAAATTGGTGAGACACAGTGGTTGAGCATGGATAGCAGGGAGTCTGCATAGAGTTGAAAGAGAGCACACAACTAAAGCCGCCTGCAGGGAAGAAGCCTGAACATTCACTCCATTCGTCTTGTCTGCAGTCATTAGAAATAATTCCTAACCATACTGAGGTGTATAATATATATATATATACTTTCTCAAAATCAAGAAGGTATGTGATTTTGTTCTGGAACTATCACTCTTCACATGTTTGAACACTAAAATAGTCATAAAATCCCCTCCTCTGTTGGGTCATGTGGAGATGGTGAAGTTTGGGGCCATCCTGCATGAGAGTGTTATGGGCATGTTCTCCATTGTTCCTCTACGTGGCTTTCTTGAGTTGTTGCTGGTGCACTTCCTGTTATAAGGGGGTGTTCTGGGATTACACTTTAAGGAAATGGATTGTGTCAAGTAGCTCATTGAAAGATTGCTTTTTCCCCCCTGTAATTAGACTTACTTTGAGAACATGAACAAGCATTAAAATGATGTAAAATTATAACAACAACCTGCAGTTCATTATGTATTTATTTTTGATGGCTACCCCTTTTATTTACCTGAAAAATCACTGTAAAGTTCTAATTTTATCCGTGGTCTTTGTAAGTAGTCAGCATATCTGCACTGTTGCTAGCCTCCATTTAAAAAAATGTGAAGAACAAACACTATTTTTAAAATATTAGGTAATTATGAAAATGTATTCTGGTTATTTAAAAATTAATTCCATCCATCTACAATGAAAACATATGGAGTGAGTAATTACGACCAGCTTGAATAAGTTGGAACTAAATTATAATTATATACAAAGGAGAAAAATGTATTAAAGTGCTATAATAGGAAAAGACTTTTTTATAGGTAGATTTATGGTTTTCTTAGATTTAACTATTTCTATTCAGAACAATCCTATATTTCTTTCATACACAAGTTTGATTTTTAAGTGGAAGCATAAAAATTCCTTGTGCTTAAAACTGAGCTGAAACAAAAGAGTTACTTTAATTAAAGGACATTGTGTTAGCATGTCACTCTACAGTGCTTGCAGATCATGCCACAGCACTGGTGCCTGGCTCCTTGAGTGTAACTGAGCCCTGTCTTTACAAAGAGTGCAGAAAGAGACTGCCAAGACTGCACTGGTGTAGGAGGGAGTTAGGTCCTGCTGTTTGGTGCCGTGTGAGGTTGTTGTGCTTCTTTCTTGACATATTTTACAAAAACTGCCAAGTCCTCAGAATGCTGCCAAGGCTGTGTAGGCATCAACACACAGTGTAAACACCACCCTACAGTAAATGTTTTGCATTTTTTCCTTTTACATGAAATTTATAAAACTGTCAAGATCAAAAGTATCTCTGCCAGGTACTATAATATGCACAATTTTCTTTGCTGTGAGAATCTTAGGAAACAGCTCAAGACATGGCATTCATATTCTAGGAAAACCCCAAAACTTCCCGCTAAGCCAGGTATTTCCAGTCCTAATATTAAACACTGTGTAAATTTCTCCTTTTCTGCCTATTTTAAATGGTAATAATAAACTCTTGTGTATCCTGCTTTTCCAAGGTCCAGTAGATAGAAAGATGTTTGCAAATATTTCAGAGAGACCTATATAAACACTGAGGTTCTTGCCTGAGCCCAGCCTGAGTCATGGCCCTTTCAATGAGTTAAAGATAGACCACTAATATCAAAGAGTGATAGATACAATTTTCTGGGTTTTTTTATTCCTCTTCCTCTCCCTTCCCTTTCTTCTCCTTCCCTCCCACCATCAAATTTCTATAATAATGCATTTATTTCAAATAATTTCTAATGAAGTATCTGTGATACTTATGTACATTCCACATTTAAATAAGATAAATGACTTAGATCATAAGCTGTTGAAAAACATATCAAGCTCGGTTGGGGATAAAAACAGAATATGTATTTAGTAATGTGCAATTTGAAGGATTGTTCTGTTGTGGTTAAGCATGGATTGTGCTAACTCAGCAGATGTATTTGCCACATTGCTCTGCAAAATTATAGTCAGCCAAAGAAAGTTAATTGTCTCTCTGAGTGTATTTACACAAGATTCCAGGATAATTCTTGATCAAAGACTCGCTACCACTGAAATTGGAATAAGTAAAAGACAATTTTATAATGAACAGAAACTAGAGTTTTCTACAACAGATTATTCATTTAGAGGCAAAGCAATTGTAATGGAAGAAGAAACTAAAATTTTGGCTAGTCAGGGGTGGTCTCACATTCTTCTAATCCTACCACTCTTGAAGCATAGGCAGGTGAGTCTTTGTGAGTTTAAGGCTAGCCTTAGCTACATAGCAAGTTTCAGCCTACCCAGGGCTACATGGTGAGAGAATGTCTCAAAAAACAAGGACAAAAAAATTCTTGTGGCTAATTAACAATGATTGTGCCATTTTACAATGTATTGAAATAGATCTACATTATAATATTCTTACAAGTTAATAGGGTCATCCATGTCAATGTCAAACCACTGCCCTTTGATGTAACATGGTAATTCTAACATTTGGGTAACTCAGAAGAGTATTTTATCCTATAATGTTGTAGTGGCCCTGACATTTCTAGCTGCAGAAAAAAAATGAATCTTTGTATAATGTTAGTGATTTGGTAGATGCTACATAACATTAAAAGCATGATTTCAAACTCATCCATCAACATTGCTCTATTTCTTATCCCACTCGTCATCAAGTCACTCTGAATTATTTTGTTTACAGTGAAAGCAGTTCACAGTGATGAAGGAATCATTTTCCTGTGAATTATAAAGGTATTATCATGTCAGACTCCCCCATATATTTAACTGCTCCTATGATTACTAGTGTGTGATAGCTGTTGTCATGGGAAACCATTTGGCTGTGTCCATCATCAGGAGGCTGCATGCAGGGCAACACATTCCACTTGTTTCATTTGTGCTAGAGGATGGTTTCCAAAAGGTCAGTGGTGACATCTGTCTGGGTGTGTAACTGAAGTGACAAGAAAAGAGGAAGGTCTCAGTATTAATAAAAAAGTTGTTACTTATCTCCTTAAATGGTCTCTCAGTTTATTAGAATTTCATCAAGCTCTATATTTTCTCATACTAATCATATAATCAGTTTTGGCTGTATGTTCAAATAAACAACAGGAATTTAGGAAATAATAGAGTAACTGCAGTACTAGGAGAAGACATACACAAAGCGGCCAAAATATAAAAAAAGACCACTGAGCTGAAGTATTTTGTTATAGAGAGAAATAACTATAGATGTTAATGACAGCTTTAATTACATTTTAAATTTCATGATTCAGTATTATTATCATGATTAAAGATAATGAAAAGGAGTTGCCCATCATATTTAAGGAAAGAATCATCGGGTTTTGTTATGTGCATGCTTCTTCATTCTAACATTTATGTTAACTATGTGCATTATAGAAATATGCCTGGATTATACCAAACTGAATCATCTAACACATATAGACCATTACTCCTAAGTGAAACTATTGCAGTGAGTGATATTTTATAAATGTAGTGTTTAAGTCATAGGCCATCAAGGCAATGGCTAGATAGAGTAATACTTTCATTTGTATAAACTGTAGGACTATCAAACCAGTGGTAACAAGAATGGCCCAGGTATTTTACCCTACAAAATAAGAGAGGTGGTTGTTCACTTGTAACCTGTAGGAAAGTGCATTCTACCATAGTTTTTCATTAAAGGAGAATATTCTCCACATGAATAAGTCAGCCTAATTTAATGATTGGTTTCTTGCAAAACAATATGCACCTATGCTGCTCAATGCCCCTGGTGCTGGTTTTGAAACTCATTAGGGAATCATAGGTAGAAGATGTCAATTAAAATGACAGAAAAATCAGAGCTGTCACATGTGGAGAAAGGAGCACGGTTAGGGCTGCATTGTCATGGGAAAGGACTCAGGGATTCCTCTTCCTCCTTGGCTGTCCACTGCACTGCTTAGGTTTGGTGTGTTTAGCGCTTTGCAGTTCCTTGTGAGTGGGTGGGTGCTGATGCCACTCATTTAGGAACAGTGGGCGGAGGGTGCATCACAGTTAAGTTGATGGCTTTAATATGCAGCACCCGGTCTTTCCAAGAACCATCCTCGGCATGGATCTCCAGGGTTACCTGTCCTTCCATTAACTTTCTTGAGGCTTTAAATTACACTCTCTTGCCCCCACCCCATGTCCTTTCTCTTCCAAGTTACCTTCACACATAAGCGTTTCAAGCACACTCTTATTGCTTGTGATCAGATGGTGGATTAGTGAGTTGGGTGTTCCGACTATTGAGCTGTGAATTTTCCTTTAAGGACACAAAGAATCCGAAAGTGGTCAAAATTCTCCTCACCTTTGAATAGAGTGTAGAAACCAACAGTGTGTAGGTTCTTAGCAACCACTTGAGGAAACCAATAATTCCACAACATTTTGAAATGCTTTAATCTCAAAGGGCCTCCCATAGCAATTAAGAATATGTTTATACACCAAATAATTCTCCATGCAATGGCTGTAGTGTTTCAACCACATGTACTTTTTGCATGTGGATCAAGCGATACTAAAGTAGTAGCTGTGTTCAATCTATAGATACTTTAGAAATCTGTGTGTTTCTTTTATATTATTTCCAGAGGTATAGTTCAAGCAAATATTTACTCTTTATACCAAAAAAAAAAAAAAAGAATCTCCTGGGGCCGGGCGGTGGTGGCGCACGCCTTTAATCCCAGCACTCGGGAGGCAGAGGCAGGCGGATCTCTGTGAGTTCGAGGCCAGCCTGGGCTACCAAGTGAGTTCCAGGAAAGGCGCAAAAAGCTACACAGAGAAACCCTGTCTCGAAAAAACAAACAAAAAAAAAAAAAAAAAAAAAAGAATCTCCTAATCACAATGCTTTCAGTAATAAAAATGGTTTTAGATATTGTTATCCAATGCATTGCTGAAGTACTTTCAGCTTTACAGATGGGCTTATTGAATAGAATATGGAAACATACCAATATTTTATATCCAACAGACTATTTTATTGTATTTTTGAAATTACAATCACATCATTTCTCCCTTTCTCTTCTTCACTCTAAACCCTTTCATATACTCCCCTTCCTCTCTCAAGTTCTTGGCCCATTTTCCATTAATTGTTGCTCCATGCATATATGTATATATTCCTAATCATAACCTATTTAATCTGTATAATGTTACTTGTATATATGTTTTCAGGACTGAACATTTGGTATTGGATTACCAATTGATGTGGCAACACACTTTTTAAAAATCTGTCAGAACTACTTGCCACCAATTATCAGAAATAAGTTTTATTTATTTATTTAGTTATTTATTTATTTATTTTGGAAAGTAGAGATGATGGGCATCTTGTTTTCTTTGTGTTTGGTTTATTTGTTTTGGAGATGAAGATTGTGGGTATTTTGTTTTGTTTGTTTGGTTGGTTTTAGTCTGTTTCTGCCTTCTGAATTCTGTATGTTTCTATATTTTATGGAATAAAATTTATAATCAAAATCAAGTTATCCATGCATCCACATTACTACCTTTAACTTCTCATCAACTTGGCTACAATAGAATACATATGAAGGAGACTGCTTGCATTCTTTTTTTCTTGTTACAAACAACCCGAATAAATGCACACTACATAACTGTCAGTTTGTCATGTGCACACCCATTTGTTAAGTCACTTATTTAGACCTCTTTTCAAGATGTGTTTATGCATATATCCTGGTATTGTTGCAAGAAGCGTAGAAACTGTATTGGGATGTATCAAGAAAAAAATTAGTGTGGAGCATCCACACATGTGCTAGGGATGGATAACCAGGAGAAAATGGAAAGGACGGCAAGAGAATGGAGAATGATAGAGAGGTAGGAGAAGCAATGTGCTGAGTAGAGCCCTGAACAGTTAAGACTGAAGATATGAGCGGTGCATTTAGAAGCGTTATGTTATACTACACATAGGATAAACACATCCAGACTTCACAGATGAACATGAGTGATAATTTCAAGAAGCAGTAAGAAGTTGATGGAGGAGACATCAGATGACTGACAGCTAATGTGTTTGCATAAGCATAGAAGAGTGGTTCTGATTTATTGTATACATGCATGTTAGTCATGAAAGTCTTTGATGTTGTTATTAATTTTCCAACAAATCCATTGATGTTGAACTCATCTAGCAGCCTTTAGTACAGAGAACCTTTCTCTTTCTTATCTCTCAGTAGTCTTGATCTCCACAATTCTGAGGTCAAACACATAGCTACATGGTTCCATATGTTTGCTTATATCTCATATCTATCTTTTGAAAATATCTGCTCTACTAAAAAAAAAAAACAAATATAGTGACTAAATTAAATCATACAGTTTTACCACAGGTAACACATAGCTAAGGGCCAACATGAACATTGGGCACTTTCAATCATAAGTTAACACCAAGTGACTGGAAGTTGGGCAAAGTGGTGGCATCAGAATTAACCACTGATTGTTTAATTATATTACTTTGTCTTTAAAACATTGCTAATCCACAGGTAAAATATGATTCTAGTGGAGCCACATTTGAGATCTTCACTTCACTTTGGTAAAATGGTCATGTTTGAAGATATCTGTCTTGATGGAAATGGTGGAAAATGTGCTTAGTTCGTGGTTAGCCTTAGTGCCATGGAAATGGCAAGGTGTGCACAAGAGTGAAGAAGCACTACCAGTCACTGATCTAAAGAGTTCAATGATGTCCTTAACAGTTAATTTAGCGATTTAAAGACACTGACAACAGTAGGCTTAAGGTTAAGAATGACCCAACAGCACTGGATAATTGATATATTGCCCCCAAAAGTCTCAGTGCTCATCTCAGCAGTAACTGATGATTTCTATGTAGTAAATGAGTCGTATAGAATATAATTTCATGTTTATTTTTTATAATTTAATCTATCATGATAAATCTATGCCTCCGTTGGGCTTTCTGTCCTATAATGTTAAGTGGATATAAAAATAAATTGTGTTAGTTGAACATTCATTTGATATTTTGGATCTTAATAATAATCAAAATAATCCTCTATTATGGGAGGGTTCCTGTAAGTTGATAACATTTATCTTTATCAACTGTGAGTCCCAAGAGAAAAAGTAATATTTATGTCATTATGACTATTTCAAAATGTTGAGAAAAGCCATAGAACATATGTTTTTTATTTCACTTTTTAATTGACCACCAATATTTTTGCTTTCTTTTTTACAGTCAAAATCAATTAAAATGCATGATTACATTGAGAGAGTAAAATATCAACAATTTGAAATTGTAGATAATTATTATCATTTCATGTAATATTAAGCTGCTGACCTTCAGTATTTCCTTGATTAGAAATCACTATTACATGTACAGAATATTTTTGGCGGGGACCAAAGGAATAGCTGTTATGAACTGATCATTTTTAGGATGCTATATTAGTCTTTGTTAACAGGCTGCAAAGATCATCCTCAGAGCTCCTGTTTTATAAATGTATGCTGTTTAATTACTGTTGCCCAAGGGGTAGGTATTCTAAATAGTAATGTGATTTTGCCATGTCTGCTTTTGATTTAAATTTTGATGTTTGAAAATATTCCTAGTTAAAATTAAGGTTGCAGGAAAGTATGCCTTCTTTATTCTGTAACAGAATTTCTGTGATTCTGCAGTCATTGCTTCCATATGTGAGAAAAAAGTCTTGTTATATGAATAACTCATGTCATTGCATTTACATTAACAAAGAGGTGTGAACATGTAGAATTCAACCAATAAGCCATGATCTAGGGAGAAGAAGAAACAGAATATTTAGATACTTTTCCTATATGCTCAGAGTACACATTACCTTTAAAAAATTAGAATATCATGGTCTTCTCCTGCCTTAGATTACAACCCCAAGAGACTGTGGTGGGTCTGTGACAGTATACTATTGCAATCCCAGAACATGTCTGATCCAGCATAGGCGCTCAAGACCTGCAGCCCCATTCAGACACTCATTAACATGACCTTGAAACCCAAAATACTCAATATTGGCCAGGGCCATGCCAGTTTGTAAAATTAGTCCATTAATAAATAATTCTAGATTCTTGTTCTTCCCACCCTCATACCCCATCTTGTATACAGATTCTAACCCTTCTACATACCAGCCATCAAAGACAATTGACTACAAACATATTATAGAATGTCTATCAGTCACATGGTATAGATCCCCTCTTCCCCTAAAATACATAAGAAGATACCTTTACTCTGCAATATGGACCTGATCTTTTGCCAGAGCCATCACCATACTGTCTGTCTGTCTGTCCCTCTGTCTGTGTCTTTGTCTTTCTGCCTTTGGTTCTATAATGAACCGGTGCCCAATAAGACATACTGAAAGGTACCATAACTCCACTGTTTGAAAATGGCTATGAGGGAGCAGCAGTAGAAAACACAGACATTTTAAGAATATTATTTCTATGATCCAATTAGTCATCATGCCATATACATTCTTTTAAATTCTCCCATAAACTTCCTTATTTGGAAAGAAGCTAACCATGACACTTAATGTCCAATAAGTCAGTTGTTAGTTTTCATTTGTGGAGGTGGGAATGGAACCCAGGACCTTGCAGAGAGTTGACACATGACCCACCACTGATAATCATACTAAGCTCCTATAAATCAATCTATCTAAAGCTATTTCCTCAGACGGTTAATTTATTGATGGGAACATTCTAGACATAGTTTCTTTAATCAAGAAATCATGAGCAACAGAGGGAAGAGGAGAGTTGTATTTCCAACCTTCCAAGATGCATCTTTTTCATCTAATCATATGACAGATAGCAAACCTATATGGAAACTCCAAGTAATAGGATGAAAGGTTGAGAAAACCATAATCTGTTTATTACTCCACTTCCAAGACAAGGACTTCTGAAATTTGCCAACTGCTTATCCTCAGTTTAATGTGTGACACATATTTTGCTAATTACTAAAATGAACATCAAACCACCAAGAGCTTGCATTTAGTGGTACTTGATTGTAAGAATACAACAAAGATATTATATGAAAAAGGCATGACCACAACTAGGAAGATAATAAATTAAGCTATTATACAAGGACTGTAGCTGCTGCATTATTTAGTACACTGGCCCCTTGTTTATGATTCACCTAGAAAATTTACTTTAAAACATTAGTATTTGGAAAACTATTTACTGAGACCTGAAAACTCAACTTTTTCTGTCTATCAGCTGAGTGGGTTGACTTGAAGTTCCACCTAACCTTTCTTCTATGCCCTCTTATCTCTTACTTTTGTGTGTAAAGATGAATGTCTGTCTGTTCAAGACATGGCTCACCTCTGGTATTCAAAAGTGCTGCATTCTGCTAAACTCTCCTATTGCATTTAGGATACATGGCTTGACTCTTAATCAAACCTCCACACAGGAAATAAAATAGTTTTATTAAAGAGATTTTAAAAGAACCCAAATATTAGGGAATACTAAGTGATGTATATTACTTTAAATTTGATCATTAGGGCAAGTATAATGTAAACTCCTGTTATTATGTAGTTTATAACCAACCTTTTTCACATAGGTAAAAGTAGATTTTTTAGTCAGTTTTTTCTCAATGAATTTTATATTATCTATTTTGAAGATAATGTAATGAGATGAAATTTAAAAGATGTAAATTCTTAATAATATATATTCCTAAAAATAAAAGCAGGATTCTGCCGGGCGGTGGTGGCGCACGCCTTTAATCCCAGCACTCGGGAGGCAGAGCCAGGCGGATCTCTGTGAGTTCGAGGCCAGCCTGGGCTACCAAGTGAGTCCCAGGAAAGGCGCAAAGCTACACAGAGAAACCCTGTCTCGAAAAACCAAAAAAAAAAAAAAAAAAAAAAAAAAAAAAAAAAAAAAAAAAAAAGCAGGATTCTAACTCTTCCAATTGCTATGACATCTTCAAAGAACATTGCCACACTCTTTCCCAGTTCCCTCCCCCTGCATATCCAGGCATCATTACCTTCTTTCTCCTCCTCTTTCTTTTATCTCTTTTCCCTTCTGAAAACGGAGTTTTGAAGTGGTAAAAAGCAACCAGTTTGAGGACATTATCAGATTTACTGTTGAGAACAAAAAAAAAAAAATAGAACCATCTCTCTTTCCCACTGCAAGAAGTTGTCTCTAGCCTTACATAGTAGAGGAATGTTAATATTTCTTTCTCAACCTCCTAAGAACCCATTATTTATTTAGCATCTACTCTATGCAAGTGGTTCAGGAACAATGTCGATGCCACAGATTAAATTTCTTTAAACTGCATAAATAGACGATTCTTTTCTGGCTTTAGCTTGTGTAGGTTTTGTGCACATTGTCACACCATCTGTGAGTTTACAAATGTAACTGCCTATTGTGTCTTGTAAACATTACCTCGGACTTTTATAATACATTTTAAATAAATATAAGAAACAGAAAAATAAGTAGACTCAGCAAGCTGTGTTTATATATTTATGCATATATTTGCAACAATAATAATCAAAAATAGGTCATCAATATAGGAGAGAATGATAGGGAGACATGGGGAAGGTTGGAGGGAGAGGACACTGAAGGGGTTGGAGGGAAGACAGAGATGAAGAAAAGTGATATAATTACATTTTAATTAAATTTTAAATACCACAAAGGTACATTATATTGAATTTTCAAAGAATTAATAAAAGTATTATAGTCAGAAGGTTTCTTAGGTCCTGCCTGACCCCTGTGGACTTGCAGACACTTCCAAAATAAATCACTCAGAGACTTAATATTCTGACTAGCTTTTACACTTAAATTAACCCATAATTCTTATCTATGATTACCCGCATTGCTTGGTACATTTGCTCAGTTCTGCCTTGTCATCTTGCCTCCTCTATGTCTGGCTAGACTCCTGACTCAACCCTTCCTCTTCCCAGAATTCTCCTTATCTGCTTGCCCCACCTATACTTCCTGCCTGGCTACTGGCAAATCAGTGTTTTATTGAACCAGTGTACAAAAGCATCATCCCACAGCATTTCCCCTTTTCTGTCTAAGCAAAAAGGAAGGTTTTAACTTTAATATAGTAAAATTATACATAACAGTTATCAAGCAACAATTACAGTTATAATATCTAGTCTATGTGTATTTGGCGAAACTATAGAAAATATTATATCTATCCTATATTTGTGAGTCTAAAGTTTTATATCTAATTTATCTTTTATCATAAGCCATGAAAAATATAATTATAACTATCTAGTCTTCAACTACATCAAAGACTCCAGAAGGATATAATATTACCTAAGTAAACAGGAAGTGCATTGTAAGCAACTTCCAAAAATTCTGGAAATAACAGAGACAGTTGCCTGCCTGGATAGTCACCCAAAGTTCCTCTGTGATGTTGTGGCATCCATCTTCAGCCAATAGATCTAGAGTTTTTTAGTAACTTCTCTCTGTGTCCTGTCTCTCACAGTCTCCTCTGTGAAGCAGGAACCTGTAGAACCATTTCACCTTGCAAAGTTCACTGGTCACTTTCCTATGTGTTCTGCATGTCCAGTTTATATAACATATTATCAGCAGTCCAAGCAAGAGCAAATTTTTGCCCAAATGGCTATTTTTGCCAAGAAGATAAACTCCATATAGAGTATCTTCAATGCTCATCTTTCTCTTTGAAGTAAATCAGTGCTGTCAGGAGAAGACATGTCTCACTGTCCAGAAAGTCTAAATTTTCAAAACATTTTAAATGCCATATTCTGTAGGTCTTTGAAGTGTTTGAAGATTACCTGCCCAATTGAACTTTATCTATGTATACTAGAATACTTAATTAACATGACTATAAGTTTGACTATCATAGAAGAATAATTATTAATCTGTATTTCTTAATTACCCATTATAATTTAAATAAGTTACATAAACATAATGCCTTAAATGAGAGTAGACATATATATGTATATATATACATATATATATATAATATAACAAAATTAACTTTAAATTTGTATGAATAAACTAAAATCCATAGCAATGTAAAACATTTTAGACAAGTTGTTGCTCTTTATCCTATCATATCTATATCACCTTTTCTTCTTTAGAAAGAGATGGAATTTATAATCAACCCCCTTTAAATAAAAATAAACATTTGTAAACAATATTTTGGAATTTGGTTGTAGCTTCTCATACTACTTCCTGCTGGGTGGGGGCACTGGCAATCTTATGGGGATCCTGAGAAAATTAAGAATTATGGTCAAGTGTGACTGGAATAGTCTGTGAGACTGCATTGTCTGAGCCAGTTGCTTTGAAGCTCTTCTGGATGTTGGATCATCTGGGCCATGGTCTCATCAGAGACATCTCAGGGGGTCTTAGCTGATAAAACCTGATGTATCTAAATCTAGAACAAATCCATAGCTCCTTGCTTCCTGTGGAAACAAAAACAGAGCCTCCTTTCCAAAGTTACTATTCCAATTATCCCACAGAAATGCGCAGTTTCCAGTTTAATTGTCTGCAATATTCTTTGCAATACCTTTACAAAGCAGATCCAAATTTAGAAGTCAAAATGCCTTTAAAATATACATATATATTGTCTCAAAGACTCCATCCATTTTAGCTTTTCAACATGGTGGAGGTAATTCACTTCCAGCTCTGGGAGCCATGCTCTCTGCTGACTCTGGGAGGCAGTGGGTCCATGCCTCCATCTAGCAGTATGTAACCCAGAAACCTTTTCTTTCCTTTTTTTTTTTTTTTTTTTTTGTACTAGCAAAGCTATATCCACCACACACCATGCTGCACGGCTTGCAGACACCACTATGTACAGCAGCAAGAATCCACCATGTTGCAGGTCAAGCTCACATGCTGCAAGCCCACAATAGTGTAGCTCAAGCCTACAGGCTGCAGCTGGCCTGAGAGACACACTAGGAAGCTGTTTTTAGCTACATTTTAGGATCTTTTTTTAACTTCTCTCAAGTTTTAGGTGGAAAGTTGAGCCAGCACGTTGGGCAGCCAATGTAGCTATAAGTTTTCTCTGGCAGGCCTGCAGTCAGGAGGAATCTCTCCCTCCCCCAGTTGCTTGATCCCAAGTAAACACACAGTGACTTATATTATTTGCAAACTGTATGGTCTATGGCAGGCCTCTTGCTAGCTAGTTCTTATATCTTAAATTAACCCCTATTAATCTACGTATTGCCACATGTTCTGTGGCTTTACCCGAATCCCATTACATGTTGCTCCTTGTGTGGCTGGTGTCTCTTCTCTGCCTCTCCTTTCTTCTTCCTGTCTATCTGCTTGAATTTCCTGCCTGCCTCTAAGCTGCCTTGCCATAGGCCAATGCAGCTTTATTTATCAACCACTCAGAGCAACACATATTCACAGCATACAGAAAGACATCCTACAGCAAAATTACAAAAGAATTTCTTTATATTTTTACATTATATTTTGTACATTTATATCTGGAATTTTACTAGTGCCAACTGCATAAGGAAGTTTATTTTCCTATTGAGCATATGAAGATAATAGTTCACTGGTGATTTTTTTATTTAAAAAATGCAAAGTATTGGTACTTATAACACAGCAATTATTAAGATCTTGACCTTCAGTTTCAAACTTATCCAACAATGTGTTTTACTCCCTTATGACTTGAAAGATGTCTATTGAATTATCCCACAGAGGTGTGCAGTCTCCAGTTTCATTGTCTGCAATATTCTTTGTAATACCTTTCTTAAAAAAGGAATGGCTGCTACAAGCTGCCTTCCTTTTATACATGTGCATACTTCTAAATGTTTATAGTTTGCTGAATATGCAGTATCATCACTAAGAAAATATGCTCTGGTCCCAGAAAGCTAAAAATGTAACACATTCAATATGGCTAAGAGTAAGCCGTCTGAAATTTCATAAAAAGTTTAGGCACTAGGGTGTTACTATATAAAGTTTTGACTTTAGTGAATCTAAGTGAAATCTTATTTCCTCATTTTAAGTTATTACCAACTTGAATGTTCAGTAAACCTAGAAAACAATTAAAATTGCAAGGAGCTGCTCACATGAAACCATCAGTGAATGTGGTCAGTATTTCAAATTTGATTACAATTGATTTCTTTAGGGAATATTTGTCAAACACTTTTTCTCAGGTAATCCATTTCAGCAGGTTTGGAATGGGATGGTGCAAATCTGGTTTAAAAATTCACAGATAAATTCCACTATATGGCTGAGTTGTAAAAAAAAATCTGTAATTTTGCATCTTTAACATAAAATTGAGGACGCAGCATCTCCTGATGTTCAGTTAGGAAGATGCACCAAGAAGAAATGTTGATTTTGACAAGCTTCTCTTCTCTTCTAAGATACTCAGTGTATCTCTGTAATTAGATATTGAAAAAGCTGAGACACAATCTTGGTGCCCCATGACTTTGTGCTTGATCTCAAGGATTAGACTGCTAAACTATTTAATCCTTACCACATCTGAGTTATTAAACTAAGCATTGCTCAGAGTCAGTGGTTGATATTTTCCTGATCTGATACTAGATGAAAAAAAGAAAGAAGGGTTGATAAAATGCCCAGACACACAATCCTTCATGCAGGGCCACAAAAAAAGAAACCCAGCCAAGTCCTTTACACTTTCTTCCAATTCTTGAGTTCTCTTCAGGAGCCAAATTAAAACTGCAATCTAACATTGATCTCCAAGCTGTTTCTGTTTAATTTCTACTACTTAACTTTCTTCTGAACTCTTGAAAGTGTCTAGTCTATTGAAAGCTTACTTTTTAGTCTTTTGCTTTGAACTTTTATTAAATATTAAAAATAAATAAATGCAAATTTTACTTGGTGAAGACAGGATTTGATGGCTTCAGTTTATTTACTACAGAAGCAAACACATCCTACAGGAAAACAGTCAGATCTTCTCTTAGGGGAGTGACTTCATTACTTTTCTATTACTGTGCTAAAATACCATGATCAAGGCTACTTATAGACGAAAGTATTCATTGACTTAGGTTTCAGAGAATAAGTTCATGGCCATCATATCTGAAAACATGGTAGAAGGCAGGCCAGTATAATATAGAAGCAGCTGCTGAGAGGTCACATCGGATCACAAGCACAAGGCAGAGAGAAAGCTAACTGGGCCTATCATGTGTTTTTGAAACCTCAAAACCAACTGCCAAAGGCACACCTCCTCCAACAAGGCCACACCTACCAATCCTTTCAAAGCAGTTCCACCAACTAGAGATCAAGCATTCAAACATGTGAGCCTATGAGGACTATTGTAGCTGAAGAGTTTTTCTCCAGCTCCCACCAAGCCCGGCCAGTCCTGGAGCCCATTTATAAAATAAACACACAGACTCTTATATTATTTAAACTGTTTGGCCTAATGGCTCAAGCTTCCAGCTATCTAGTTCTTACATCTTAAATTAATCCATTTCTATTAATCTATAAGTTGCCACGTAGCTCGTGGCTTACCAGTACATCTTTCTTGTCCTGGCAACGGCTGACAGTGTTCCCTCCTGCCTTCCTGTTCCCCTAATTCTCTTCTCTGTTTGTCCTGCCTATACTTCCTGCCTGGCTACTGGCCAATCAGTGTTTTATTTATCAATCAGTCATCCACAGCAGACCATTCTCATTCAAACCACCTCAGGAGAAAATACTCCTAGTCATAAAAACCTTCAGTAAGGTGAATCATTTTTTCCAGAAGTTTAGAGAACACAAGTGTAGGGTTCATGATTCCATAGAGCATAGAATCTGAGAAATCTTAAAATCTCTAGCACTGTGTCTGTCTCTGTGTCTCTGTGTGTATGTGTGTGTGTGTGTGTGTCTATCCTTCTCTTCCTTTCCCCATTATATTAGATTAGATGTGTATTATATGTTTCTGAGAAGTTATGCATTAGATATTTATAAATGTATATTTTATATGAACTACGCAGTCTTAGAGAAGTATTTCAGATTTTATTCATGATAGTGCTGAAGCCCTATAAAAAATGTAGAGGTGCTCACACAAGTATATATCATGACTTTGGTGTTGCTATTCTTACTTTCTTCTTACAAAAGCATAGATTTGTGTGATTTTTCTCTGCAATTGAATTTTTGTGGTCAAAAAATACCCTGCAAATTATATTCTATATTTAAGATGAGTCTTGGAAAATAACACTATAAGTATGGTCTGAGATTTATCCATTTAATGGAGACAGTAGCTTGAAAATAACAATGATAGAAATTAGCTTGATTCCATTGGAACAGGAGTAAAAATGATATTTTACATAAAGGTAAGCAACAGAACATTTGCTCAGCCTTGGTGTAGGGAGGAGGAGACTTGACCTGCCTTGGCTGAGTCTATCAGGCTGGGCTAACTCCCCAGGGGAGACCTTGCCTTGGAGGAGGTGAGAATGGGGGTGGGTTGAGGGGGAGGGCTGGAGGGTGGGAGGAGGGAGGATGGGGGAATCTGTGACTGATATGTGAAATTAAGTTAATCATAAAAAAAAATATTTTAAAAAAGAAACATCAATTTTAAGATGTGTTCTCTCAAAAGTGAGAGAATTTCATAGGATAACAAAACATCAGTACAAATAGGCTGCTGTTCTGACTGCATGATGGAATAAAAATTAACATTATCTCCTATTAAATCCAGTGGCATAGAGCAATTTTATTTTATTCTTTTTATAAGAAAATTCTAGGTATGTTATGTTCAGAGTTGGCAGAAGATATCCCACACTAACAGTCCTTATTGTTAACTGATCAGTGACCAAAGCTGAGGTAGCTCCTGATTCATTAGGCTGTGGAGATTATATTCTGAGGTAATGAAATCTGTTGTTCAAAAGCCAAAACTACTTATATTCACTCGGGTTTTTAACATTAACCTTAAGGAGTTAGCCCATACTGAAATCATATCCACACAATCCACACTAAGTGGACTCAGCAAGTTGTGTTTATATATTTATGTATATATTTATAACACTAATAATCAAAAATAGGTCATCAATAGAAGAGAGAATGATGGGGTGACATGGGAAAGGCTGGAGGGAGAGCACAGAAGGGGTTGGAGGAAGGCCAGAGATGAGGAGAAGTGACATAATCACATTTTAATTAAATTTTAAATAGAACAAAACAAAGGTGCATTGTACTGAATGTTTAAAAATAATAATAAAAGCACTACTACAAAAGAATTTCTTGATATTTTACCTTGTAGTTTATGGGATTTTTTTCTTACTTTGATTGTAGTATAAATATTTTATACAGTATGCTTTGATCATATTCATCCTAGCCCAGTTCCTTCCTGATCTACTCCCCCTGTCCTACCCACCCTTATGTCCTATATTCCGATATCTCTTTTTAAGCAACCAAGTCCAATTTGTGTTTTTCATATTCTATTAAATGCATAACCTTCTACTGGAGTGTGGTTAATCTGCCGGGGATTGTATTGTTAAGGAATACTGGCTTCCCTTCTCCCCATAGCTTCTCACATAGGAACTGAACGTCATTCCCACCTTTCTTTCCCATACTGGAATTTCTCTGGCTTTATGTTATGTAGGTTTTGTGCAGGTTGTCACAACACCCATGAGTTTATAAATGTAACTGCCTTTTGGTGTCTTGAAAACATTGCCCCTGGCTTTTACAGTCTTCCCACCCTTGCTTCCACAATGATCCCTGAGAATTGGGAGTAGGGGAATAATGTAAGGGTACCATTGAGTGATGAACAATCTCCAGGTCTGGTGCTGGTTCTTCACCCAGTAAGGTACTAGACATGGGTTTCATTTTGTGGAGTGGGACTTGAACCTAATCTGAAAGTAGTTGTTAGCAGCATGGTGTGTGTGTGTGTGTGTGTGTGTGTGTGTGTGTGTGTGTGTGTGTGTGTGTGATTATTGCAGCAGTGGGCATGTCTTCCTACCCCGGTTATTAGTCTAGCCCATAGGTTCACAGGTGGGAAAGATTGAGGATTACTTTTATCCTCCAGGAGCATGTGTAGCACCTTCTAACCCCATGGAAGCTAGCCAGTAAAGATGAAGCTTCCATGTCAGTACCGGCTTGATTTCTCCATGTTTTGTGACTCACTTCTCTGGTGCCTTTGCAGTAAGGTCTTGCTGTCAAGTTCTGAAGGGGAACCAAGAGCACTCACTAGCAATTGCTTTTATTATTTGCTTTTATTGTTTGTGGGTCTCAGGGTCTATAGGTCCATGGCAAAGAAACTTTAAAACTGATAATCCATTGCATGTGGTCTAGTGAGTCTCACAGAGGTCCACCCAGTTGCCCCAGTCAGGAACTGCCTGGTTCCTTACAACTCCAGCAAGGAAGGACAACTGCTTGTGAAGGTAACAGGACCCAGACAAAGGGTCCAAATGGTTCACTAGACCACATGTATTATAGGGTGTCCTTTTGTGTTACGTGGGAAGAGCAGAGTCAGCAAACATCCTCACACTTTAGACCATTGACTGGATTTTACATTGTTGTGATGGGATGCTTCAGGATGCTTCATGTTTTCTCACATAGCTGTGAACAGAGCCTTCCACTGTCATCTTTACCACCATCTCTAAGGACTTGAGATGACAGAGCTAAAAAGCATCTCAAGGCCTTGGTAGACAGGGTATGCCTCAAGATTTTTTTAAAATCAAATTTAGGCACAAATAGGCAATCCTATTTCAGAACTGCAATCACTCATGTATATGTGTGTGCCCTGCAGAGAGGATTGACTGGATTTTTGTTTTTAAACAAATGTTTAGCAACTCATGTTCTATAATACTCAAGAGTAAGTTGACTTCAGGATGGAGTTTTCCAATCTCTCACTTCCCAAGACTCTATCATAGGCTAAGTACAGCGATTGGCCAACTAACACCTTACTTCATAGCCATGGGCCAAGTGGCATCTGTTTTTATCTTTTTATAAAACAGAAGCATGATTCCTCCTAGGAGAAGTCTGACATTAGGTAAATAACATGTGATTTGATTTGTTTTCATAATTTTGGTGTGCCCAATCCCCCATTTCTCAATATGCAACTTTGCCCTCACTCTAATGTGCAGCTTGCAGAAGGAAACATGGGCCAATTGTTCATTGAAGAGCAGATTCTCTTGGGATACATCTCAGAATCCCTTTCTAGAAAGCCATGCTCAGTTAATAGATTTTTTGTAGGTCACAAAGAAAATGGAACTTTCTGGCATACAGCAGCTTGGAAAATGTTATTACTCAGTCACTATGATGCTTTATGGGAAGTCTTTGCAGCTATTACTTCTACTTTATTCCAAAATCATATAGAGAAAATTTGTGAGAAAAGGGGCTAGAAAAAGATATTCAATCTCCTGTTGTAGGGTTTCACATTTCCTGCCTGGCATCAGACTATGTGATTACCGATGCACTCGGGATCTCTTTGTGGAGCTTTTTCCATCTGCCCTTGATTTGGGTGTCTTAGATGATGACACAGGCTTTTCCTATTCTCATATTCTTTTATGCTGTCATGGAGCACTTGAGTGATGACCACATATAGTTGTGATTCTTTATGGCCTATTTGAAAAGGACTCCTGGACTTGCTCTTGACAGAGGCAGTCATCCCCATTTAGTAACTCCTCTATGAGATTTGAGACCATTAGTGTATGCAAGAAGTTAGCACTTTTTTTCAATTTTGATCTTTTTCTTATTCTCTGCATTGCCATCCATGTGATTTTATCTGAATCTAATACATTTTTTTAATTTTTAAATGCATTCTAAGATTACAAGGATCACCCTCTTTTCTGAGAAATGGAAGTGAGTTCTTTCTCACTCATTATATGTTAAACCCTCAATTTGGCTTTTATTTGATTTATGGCTATCATTGTTCCCTGCATCCTCACTGCTATGTGTCCATATCCCATTGGAGGTAGATCAGCTTTCCTTTGAAGATTCTGTGGAGGCTACAGCAGGAGCAGCTACCCAGGCTTGTGAAAGCACTCTTAGCAGGTGGATTGCATTAAAGGTCTAAAGCATTTGAATGGGTGCCTTGGGAGAATGAGAAGAACAAGGATTCTTGTTTTGTGGCCGAGAGAGCATGCTTGTATCCTCCATTCAGCTACTATCAAACAGGCAATTTGCAAAGATCCCACTCACCATGTTCAGTTTACAGGATGGAGCCAAGTATATTTCACATGTGCTAAAAAGAAAGGGGGGAGAGAAAAGAGAAGAAGAAAAGGAAAGGAAAATAAACCTGCCGCCTTTCTATTTAGTTCCAATGGTTGACAGCTTTGTTGGGTTTTGTTACGAGAGCAAAATGTGACTTTTGTAATGTCTGGGTCGCTTTTGCCCTTTAAGAAGCAATGCCATACTTCTGAAGATTATGGGGGTTTAAAAGAATTAACAGGTTTAAAGCAGTAAATGAAATCATCTATAACCGGCTAAATCAGAAAGAGCACAGGTTTACAGATGTTTGACTTTTGCTCGTTTACTTACCTTTTCAGTTAAAAAGCATTTGCAATATTTGCTTGAAAAAGTAGAGGAGGATTAAACTGGAAAATGTTTTAAAAGTATCTAGTATAAAAATATCTAAAATAATAGTATATGTCCTTTCCCACATTTCTCTCTCTCTCTCCCTCCCTCTCTCTCCCTCTCTCTCTCTCTCTCTGTGTGTCTGTCTGTCTATCTCTACCTCTCTCCCTCTCTTACACACACACACACACACACACACACACACACACACACACAAATATTTTTGAGGAGAAAGGGAAAATGAAAAACTAGGCTAGAGGGATGTCAGCCTTCAGTTGCAGTTGCTTCCTTTGTAGAAATCCCCTTTCCTGTAATCCTATCATGTGTTTCTGGTAAAGACATCATGGTTTTCTTAGAGACGGACTTCTTCTCTATGGTAAGAATTAGGCTTTCAACTGTGTGGTCTCTAAGGTGTTTTGTTGTTGTTGTTGTTGTTATTTAATGTAGCACAAGGTACTCATTTGGGAAAAGGAACCTTAAGTGAGGAATTGCCTCCATCAGATTGCCTACGGGTAGAAGTAGGGGCATTACTTTCTTGATTAATAATTGGTGTGGGAAGGCCCAGCTCACTGTGGGGGTGCCATCCCTGAGCAGGCCGTCCTGTGTTACATAAGAAAATGGGCTGAGTGCCGGGCAGTGGTGGCGCACGCCTTTAATCCCAGCACTTGGAAGGCAGAGGTAGGCAGATCTCTGTGAGTTCGAGGCCAGCCTGGTCTCAAAAGCAAGTTCCAGGAAAAGGCGCAAAGCTACACAAAGAAATCCTGTCTCGAAAAACAAAAAACAAAAAACAAACAAAAAAAATAGGGCTGAGCAAGCCATGAGGAGTAAGTCAGTAAGCAACATTTCTCCGTGGCCGCTGCTTCAGTTTCTGCCTCTAGGTTCCTGCCTTTAGTTCCTTCCAAGACTCCCCACCTTGATGGACTGTAATCTGAGAGTCTTAAGCTGAAGTAAACCCTTTCCTCCCCAAGTAGATTTTCGTCAGTGTTTTATCACAGCCATAGAAACCTAAGAGAAGGAGCATACAGAAACTGATAAAGGGCTGGTGGCCTCTTCAGTTTACTTCCCACTTCCTAGGGATTCAATTCACAAAACAAATTTACAAAAGAAGGAAGTTATCAGGAGACAACACAACTCAAGAAAGCACCATAAAACAGAATCCATAAAACCTGCAAATAAAAAACCTCAGCAAAAGGTTATTATTTGCTTATTCCATCGAGAAAAACTCAGTGTTCAAAACTCCATTGCAGGCCAATTTGTTCTGTATCCATAACAACTGCCAAATTCACTTGGCTCCAGACAGGTCCTGTGGGTAGAACCTGCTGATGTAGCCGCAGTAAATTCCCACCTTCCTTCTGACTGTATTTGGAGTACGGGGTTATTTTTAACAACAGTTCTCATGGTATTTTCATTCCTTTGAGATAGCCTCTCACACACTGAAATCTAGAAGATGACTAGAAGAGAAAGTTCCTCTGTTACTCTCTTCTGACTGCCCTAAATCTCAGGGTTCTGCTGATCTTCCCCTTTGCCCACCTTAACAATGAGTCACCTTTTTGGTTTTGTTTGTTTGGGAAGGGTCTCATGTTTCTCTGAATGAAGAATCAGAACTATTTATAGTTCTAGGCTTCTGTTTTGATTGTCTACTCTGTAAAATGTTTTAAGCCATTACTTTCCTCAGAAACTTCAGGAAATGCTTTTAGAAAAGTAATAGCCTTGTGTTCACACCTTTAGTCATATAGCTCTCTGTTAGAAATAATGAGGATTGAGTATGAGCAGAATGGTCCCACCCAGTGAAAGTTAGTGATTCTAGTAGGATGAGGGGTTTTTTTGTTTTTGTTTTGTTTTGTTTTGCTTTGTTTTGTTTTGCTTTGTTTTGGCAGTTTGGATATGTTTTGTCATTCGGGAAAATAAGATCTTTTGCTTTGTGTATTCTGATCAGAATGTTGGGATAATGGTAGCAAAGCCCTCTTATTCACCATTTTTGATTTATATAAGACCTTATATAAGGGCTAATTTACCAAACTCCAGAGGTAGGTCATGGCCTATTGTGGCTG
This sequence comes from Peromyscus leucopus, assembly GCF_004664715.2. Lineage (NCBI taxonomy): Eukaryota > Metazoa > Chordata > Mammalia > Rodentia > Cricetidae > Peromyscus > Peromyscus leucopus. The sequence goes on along the minus strand of NC_051084.1, from coordinate 21,801,755 downwards.
GTGGTAATACAGCACTCAGTTTTTAGATATATACTAGTCTTACTACCACTAATTGTCTCCTAGTCGCCAGTCTTTTTATTTTTCTTCTTAATTTATCTACTAGACAAACATGCTAAAAACAGCTCAGTGTCACCAGTAGGGATTTAATTATGCAATTAATTTAATATATGCTCTTATATATAATAAGCAAATTTGTTCTCACTCCCTCCTCCCAGTTTTCCTTCCCTCTTCCCCAGTACCTTCGTGCGCGCGCGCGCGCGCGCGCGCGCACACACACACACACACACCTCTCTTTCTTCTGCCTTCCTCTCTCTTCCTTTCTTGAGGACTTGAACCTAGGATCCAGGCACCAAGAACATAGACACTTCCACTGAGCGCCATCACCAAAACTGATTTCCCTAGCACTTTTTATTCTCTGGTCTTATGGATGTTTCCTTCTGGGATTTAGAGGCAGAGAATACTAAGTGCACTTAACCCTGCCCCCCCAAAAAAATTAGACACAAAAATTAAAAACCCATGAAAGGCTTTTGGGAAGAGAATAGTGTTGGTTCTACAAGCTGTGAGGGCTAATATAGCATATTAGGTTACAGATATTAATGGCAGTCTTGGGCCATTAGCCTCCAAGTTGTAAGGAAATAGTTATTATATGCTTAAATTATTCAATAGTATATTTAATTCCTTCTGTTAGTAAAACATAGGTCCTCTTACTTTCTCATTTTTTCAGGGAAAGAAGAGAAAAATATTAGTGTAAACTTACATGTTGACAGAGTAGTGGAAGGATGAAGACGGGGACCCAGTTAATTTACCACAAGACTGCATGGTTTAGAAGTGTTTTCATCTCCCAGTTTTATTTCCTGAAGAAAAGAATATCTTTAAATTTAAATTTTCACTTACAATTTTTTTTCCTATAGACTGAATTCTATTTAGATTATAAATCAGAAAGAATTCTGGCAACTGCTGAGTATCACACACAGTCCATAAAATACAGCAGTGGCTGTAGTAAATGAGCTATTTGTGCCATAACTAACACGCACATAATCCAGTTGCCTTGGGTCATTTCCCAAACCAGACCTATAAAACTACTGAGGGACTATTAAAATAAGGAGTTACCCGTGCTTAGCTTCAGGGTAGAATTTAATTAGGCCCGTTCAAACTAGTAAAAAAAATGACTGAATTAAAAGATATGTTGGAAATCTTGTGATATTAAAAAAAAGGTGGCACCTACTAATAAAGGAGAAAATTTTCTTAGGAATTTGAATAAGAAATCCAGTTAGGGTACAATTTCTTTTACAGTTTATTATCAACCAAAATTAAAAGTTCTTCTCTCTCATGCCTCTCTCTCTCTCTCTCTCTCTCTCTCTCTCTCTCTCTCTCTCTCTCTCTCTCTGCCTCTCTCTCTCTGCCTCTCTCTCTCTGTCTCTCTCTCTGTCTCTGTCTCTCTCTCTGTCTCTCTCTCTGTCTCTCTCTCTCTCTCTCTCTCTCTGTGTGTGTGTGTGTGTGTGTGTGTGTCTGTGTGTGTGTGTGTGTGTGTGTGTGTGTGTGTCTGCCCTCAGGAACAGCATATTGTGCTAATTTTGTGAGCCGGGAATCCAACATGACACACATGATAACTCTGCATTTATATTGCATCTGTTATTTCTATTTTGCCTCTAGACTTGACTGTGATCTGAAACAACACAATATGTTACCATTTAATTTTATAATATGCAATTTGCACAGCATTATCTTTTCTGCCATACTCCCCCGCATCCCTCCACAACAGCTATAAATAATGGAATTGCTAGATAAGCCTGTTGAACACTTAGAGGGAAAAAAATGGAATATGATTTTGCAAAAGAAGAATCAATGCTTCCATCATTATAATATGGAATTAATATGGAATGTTCGGTTTGGTCCCAGGTAGAAAGGGATGGAATGTCAGGAGGGAGTGTGGAATGAGAATGACTCATACTAATGATTGTAAGTCCTCTGCTGAAATAAGTCAACTAGTTTTATGTTAAATATGGCCTTTGGGTCCTTTTTTTTAACAGCTGAAATTACTTTCTTATGAAGATTTGTCTTAAGGAAAGGAGATAGATTATTGTGTTTTAGACTTGCTAGTGTACACTTCAAATGTTCTTTTTTCCCCTTTATTGAAAACATTAGCTGTAAATAACTGAAACATGAACAAAATGAATTTTTGTAAAAATCCCTTTTAGGATATTTAGTTTTTGAGGCTCAGAATGTTCTTGATTTTTAAAGTCTTTTAAAGGCATGTTTTAATTCAGTTTTTCTCTATAAATGCTATAGTATAGACTTTTATTTTCATTCAAAAAATTCAAAACTCAAGGTGCCTGTCAATAGGGTTTAACATCAAAATCTGATGGTTTTGGTTTTTTGTGCAGCTTGGGTCTAGCCATGCACAGAGGTTAAGAAATGATCATTATCTGTAGATTTTTTGGAAAATCCTAAAAATACAATTAGTTTAAACAGATATTCAGACCATTTGAACTTGGCTACCTCCAAGGTCCATTATAGCAATAAAGATACAGAAATCTAAGGAAATGAGCTGTAATAACCCTAAACTAATTTCAAGCATTAAGGAAGTTCTAAGGAAGTGTGCTGTGGTCTCTATGTCTCTCTTGTTTTTCTGTTCTATCGACCCATCATTAGAGTTTTATAAGCATTTTCTCTTCAATTGGCTTCATGTTGTTCTCAGACATAGTGTGTGTCTGGTGCCTACCATCGTTTGTCTCAAAGGATTTTAAATTTAGTGGTAGACACATATTTCCTTGGCATTGATTTTAACACATTGTAATGAGTGCTTTTACAAGGACAGTTTGAAAGGAGCACCCAGCTCCTAAGGAACCCAGCAGAGCTGCCCGGGCAAAGCAGATCCTCAGCTGAGAACTAAAGCATGGAAAGGAAGGAATTGGTTTAAAAACCAGCGTATATGGGGAAGAGGCAAGGACAGAAAGTGTTTTAAAAATGTCATAAGACAGTCTTCTCTATGTAAACGTTGTGCTCCATGAGTTCAACAATAGACTAAAAATGCTTTCGAAGTTGTGTCATTAGTGAACTTATCCCATCATCCCCCAGCTAATATGGTGTGCATACTATCATGTAATATAAATATTTTAGAGATATAACCTAGGGATGATTTAACATGTGCAGGGCCATATATGCAAGCACTATACCATTTTATACTGAAGTCTTGGGTATCTTTTGAGTCCCTGGAACCAATTTTCTGATACCCAAGGGTCACTGCCTTTAACTGCACAGACCCTGAATGATAAGGCTACTGACACTGGTTAGAAATCAGCTGTGAAGAGCCCCCATTCAATGTGAAAGTGATGATGACCATATAAAGAGCTCATCAAAAATACAATAAAATCCTGTTTGAGGGCTAGAAGCTTCACTTAGACATCCCTAAGGAGAAGAGATTAAATGAGACAGCCTGGAAGCAAGGAAGCCAATTAGACCCTGTCAAAGAAAATAGTGCCCATCTTTAATACTGAATCTATCTGCAACTGATAACCACTCACAAAGGAAAAATTAGTGTTCTCCAACCGAGTTTCACTGGCTATATAAATCATACTTAAGGGCAGTCCCCATGTCTACCAATAAATACCAATTCTATGTTGGCTAACAAACATAGAATTCCATGGCATTTTTGGAGGTTCTTAGTCTCATAATGTTAGAGCTATTCTTTTCCCTTTCAGGTCTTCTGCATATATATTACTTTCTGATTTTGTTTATATGGAATTTCTGTGTGTTCTAAAGTATGTGTTTCTGCATCTATATATGGTTCTTGTGCTTTTTCTTTGGCCCCTTTTATTTTATTTGTTTGTTTGTTTGTTTGTTTTGTCCTACTCTGGCTTGTTTTTAGTTTATTTTTTTAGTTGCCTGTTTTCTAACAAGAGAGGGGGGTTTCTGTGGGTTTGGATGAGAGGGTAGGTGGGCAGGGTCTAGGAGGCAGTGGAGATGAGGAACTGTAATCAGAATATATTGCATGAAAAAAATCTATTTTCAACTTTAAGAAATGGAAGAAAAAGAAACTAGGGGAAGGAAATACACGATGTCTGAGTTGGATGAATAGTGTTTGGGGATATGAAAAAGTACAGGAATTAAATACATACTTAAGAATTAGTGATAGACTGGAAATGGTAGAGATAGGATTTATGGAGCTGGCATACTTTGGGCACCGTTATGAGGTAGTCAAATGGCTGGCCACGTTGCATCTGCAGTCAGGAAGCAAAGAAGGGTGAATGCAAGTGCTTAGCTCTCCTTTCTCCTTTTTATTGCATCTAGGACCTCTGCCCATGGGATGATGCAGCCCACATCTGGACTGAGTCTTCCAGCCTCAATTGATCCTTTCTATAATCACCCTCACAGTAATGCTAATGGACTGTTACCTGGGGTGATCATAGATCCTACCATTTTGACATTCTTAATCACAGAAGGACAGACAGTTACAAACATTGTGGAGCAGGGTGCCTCATATTTAAAATCTGGCCATTTGAGCCAGGCACTGAAGTGTTTTAGTCACAAATTAAAGAAAAGAGCCTACTCACAGTGCTTTGGGTAAACCAAAGAAAAGAGCATAATATGTCATGAGAGAAATTGTGAAAGCATTTAACACCTATCCTGCAAGTGTCCTATGTGTGTCTCTAATGTGTCCACACGTACTGTGTTACAGCCTGGTCTGGTCTTGAGGGGACTTACAAAGAGTTTACACCAGCCATGAAGTGGTAGCAAATGTCTTTAATCGCAACACTAAGGAGGCAGAGTCAGGACAGGTTCCAAAGTTACACAGAGAAACCCTGTCTCAAAAAAACAAAAACAAAACAAAAACAGAAACAAACAAAAAAATAGAGTCCACATCCATATGGATGATGTGAATTCACGGCATTCTCTGACAATGGCAAAATCTTCACCTCTACCTGTAACAGTGACCATTAGAAGTCTCCACTCCTTTGAGGCCTTGCAGAAATAATAATTACATTGATTATTTTCAAATATTTCTCATTGACTTTTATTGTCCCTGTTTGAGGAAGGACCTATAAGCAAAAGAGTTTTCAGACAAAATGGTTTCTGATTATGATTGTTATGGCATTTGAATCTCTCTATGATGATAGGCCAATGAAATAAGGTAGGAGTGCTATGCACTTTTATATCTGAGTTTTATACAAGATCTTCATATGTGCAAGTAAGAATTGTTATTGGGATTTGATAAGTAAAAAATATCCATGCTAAAAAAATGTGGTGGAGCTATGAAGTAAAAAGAAGAAGAAGAAGAAGAGGAGGAGGAGGAGGGGAGGAGGAGGAGGAGGAGGAGGAGGAGGAGGAGGAACCAGGTATGGTGGCATGTATTTCCAACTACCCAGGAAGCTGAGGCAGGAGAATCACTATTATAAGACCAGCTTGGCTAGAGTAATGACTTAGAGACTAAGAGCACTGGATGTTCTTCCAGAGAACCTGGGTTTGTTTCCCAGCATCCATGTGGTTACTAACAGCCATCTCTAAGGGGGTTAGTAATCCCACTTCAGGGGATTGGATGCTTTCTTTTTAGGTCCATGGACATTGCATGAACTTGGTGTACAGACAGGCAGAGAAGCAAAATATCCATATACATAGAATAAAAATAAATAAATCATTTTAAAAATTAGCAAAAGTATAAAATGAGGCTGGGGATATGTCTGAGTGGTAAATTACTTTGTACATCCTTAGCATGCTGAGACCATAGAGTCAGTCCCAAATATATAAAAATAATAAATACATGGATGTAAATTATGTTTATTTAATTATTCTACTCCCATGTGGTACAAAATCATCAGTATTTCTATTGAAACATTAAATCAGTAGTATCAACACATTAGAGCTGACTTAATTCCAAAGAATATCTTCAATCTACGTGATGAAATTCATGTCAAAGTTTTTAATATATCAAAATAAGTTAAGTCGATTTTGTTAGTTGTTTGAGAAAGGGTCTCACTCTCTTCCCAAAGCTGGCCTGGAATTCATTATGTACTTATGTAGCCCCAGTTAGCCTCAAACTCAAAGCAACCCTTCTGCCTTAAATTTCCCAAGGGCTAGGATTGTAATTATCCAACTATGTTCTTATTTTAAGCATACCAATTCACAGTATAACTAATATTAAAAAGAAACACTATTAAGCCAGGCATGGTAGTGCATGTCTTTAATCATAGCATTTGGGAGGCAGAAACAAGAGGATCTCTGTGAGTTTGGGGCCAGCCTGATCTACATAGAGAGTTCCAGGACAGCCAGTACTCCATAAAGAGACCCTGTCTAAAAAATAATTAATTAATTAGTTAATTAATTAAAATTGGGTGAAAGAAACAGTAAAATAAATAATTCTTCCAGAACAATTCCCAGAGAAAGTTGGAAAATCACACCAGAATGAATTTAATTTCATATGGCTGGGTAGGTAAGAAAATTAAAAGAAAACTGTTTAAAACTTTAGAAAAAACTGGGGACACTATCAGTTAATAAAAACATGCCAGGTTATCAACACTCTCTAGACATGTCTATATTTTCTTCAATTTTATTAATATGTGATGTGGATTCAGAGTTTCACAGGGATGCCCGTGGGTTTATTACTTTCGATTAATGATGCAATCCTGGAGGACTTGGGCTTCTTGTCCTCAGTCCTGTGTCTGTTGATCTGACCCTCCCCATCGAGAACATCTAGTCATCACCTGAACAACTGAGCTAAAGTCCTTCTGATAGCTGAGCTAGAGACCTGTTCTTACCCTGACATTCCCGACCGACACAAAACACTTGTTCATTGTATTTTGTTTTTGTTTTTGAAGCAGGATCTCCCCTGACCTAGGCTGGCCTCTAACTGACTATGTAGCTGAGGATAACTTAGAAATTCTGATCCTGTGTCTTCACCTCTCCACTGCAGAGATTAGAGATGGGAAGTGCCATGCCTGATTTATACTGTGATGGAAAACAAACCCAAGGTTTCATGCAGGCTAGGCACACTCCTGACTCCCACCTGATCTGTTTTGGATCAAGTGTTTCCTCTAATGGGAAACTAGGATTAATTTAAGATTATGTTTTCTTCATTTCTACAAATCTAATCTTTGGTCTCCCCTAAAAATCCAACTTTTATTCTTAAAATTCATTTTATTTGAATCAAAATACCACTCTCAGTGAAATATGCAGCCATTGTCTTTGGGGGAATAATTTATGAGCTGTACAAATTGCCTTTTTGTTCTCATCCCAATCTTTGCATTCTGAACATAAAAATGAGGGTTTCATTTCTCTTTTATTTCTGTTTACAGTAAACTGGTTTTGTTAAAAGTCTCTCTTCGGCTTTTGGATTTAGTGGTCAGTGAGATGTGGAAAAGCACCTGTCGCCCAGCCTGTTGATCCCTCGGACACACTCGGTAGAAGGAGCAAACCACATCCCACAAGCTGTGCCCTGACCTCCACAGGCACACACATGATTTTAGATTTACTTTGAAACATGGATTTTATTCATTGTAATCTAGCTAGCTTTCAAATTACTATTTTTGCTTGATTCTTTGATTAAAATTAGTTTATAGACACCTTAAAAATACATATTAGAAAATCTAATGCAATTCCAGATAAGAAGACCCACATATACAGAGAAATGTTTGAGATTTCTACCTTTATAAATTTTTTATATAGATCTGTAGTTATATTTTATACGTGATGGTCTCCATGCACATTTTCTGTTAATATGGGCATGATAAAATACTCTAATGACAAAATATTTAAATATGCTCTTTAACGGGCTAGTATTTTATTTCCTATATTGTCTTGAGAATCCAAAAATCTTCTAATAAATGGAAGACAGCATGATACTAAAGTATTAAATATTAAAAAATATTGAATATGCACTTAAATAATTAAAGCATTTATTTTACCAAATCCATTAGGGAAAAGTGGAATTGTTAACAATAAAATAAAAGTAAAACAAAAGTTCAGCCAGAAAAAACTGCCTCTTAGAAATACCATCAGGCCGGGCGTTGGTGGCGCACGCCTTTAATCCCAGCACTCGGGAGGCAGAGCCAGGCGGATCTTTGTGAGTTCGAGGCCAGCCTGGGCTACCAAGTGAGCTCCAGGAAAGGCGCAAAGCTACACAGAGAAACCCTGTCTCGAAAAACCAAAAAAAAAAAAAAAAAAGAAATACCATCAGAGGGAAGGAGGGGGCAGGAGGGAGTGAAAGGAAGAGATGGAGGAAGGGAGGGAAAGAGGGAGGGAGGGAGGGAGGGAGGGAGGGAGGGAGGGAGGGAGGGAGGGAGGGAGGGAGGGGGAGACTACAGAGACTTGATAGACATGTCTCCAGTTCTTTCATCATTTAACTAAATGCTTCTTGATTTTAAAGTAATTCTTGCAAACATTTCTCACGTCAAATACAATAACTTTTGATATATTGTGCTGGCAAGATTTCTTTTGATGTTTCAAATATGCTCTCAAAAACATTTTCACTTTTTTTTAAAAGATGACTGTAATTTTAGTTCTTATTTTTTTCTTTTTCTTTTTTGAAAATGGATTTTTTTCATACAGTACAGTCTGATCACCATTTTCCTCTCCCAGCTCCTCCCAGTTCCTCCCCATCTTCCTCCCGTCTAAGCCCAAATAAAGAATAATCATAAAATAAGATAAAATAAGCACGAGTAATCAAAAGAAAAAGAATCAAAGAAAAGTCACAAGACACACATATAGACTCAGAGACACACACTTTAACACAGGCAGAAATCTCACAAATCTCAAAACCAGAAGCCATACTATATACACAAAGGAACTATAAGAAAAGAAGAAAAAAGAAGAAAGAGGAGGACAAGAGGAAGAAGGTGAGGGAGGGGGAAGAGGTGGAGAAGGGAGGGGGGAAGGAAAAAAGAAAAAGAAGGCAAAGGAAGGAAGGAAGAGAGAGAGACAGACAGACAGACAGACAGACAGAAAAAAGTCAGGCCCTGGCACAGTTGAGCTTTGAGTTCATTTTTGTTGGCCATCTACTGCTGGGCATGGGGCCTAACCTTAAGAATGGTTTGTTTCCCCAGGCAGACCCCTTGGAGAAAATTAATTTTTCATTTGCAAGTTGTTTTCAATTAGAGCTGGTTTTTAGGTTAGGGGTGGGGGCATGTGTCAACTTCTCTCCTCAAGTCTAGGACCCCATCTGGTCCTAGACACAAGCAGGCCCTATGCATGCTGCCACAGTTTGTGAATTCATGTTGTGTTTTGAAGGCTTTGTTTTCTTAGTGTCCTCTGTTTCCTCTGGTTCTTACACTCTTTCCACCTCCTCTTTTCATGGTTCCCTGAGTCCTGAGGGGATGAATTTTATGGAAACATCCCATTTAGGGCTAGGTGTGCCAAGGTCTCTCACTCTGCACGTTTGGTTGTGGGTCTCTATTTGTTTCCAGCTGCTGCAGGAGGAAACTTCTCTGATGGTGGCTGGGAAAGGCGCTGATCTAGGAGTATAGCAGAGTATTATTAGGAGTTGTTTTATTGCTACATTCCTTTAGCAGAACAGTAGCATTTGGTTTCCCGCTAGGTCAGTGTCCTCTGTAGTCTCATGTTCTTCAACCCCCAAACAATGTCAGTTATGAATAGGATCTCCTGGAGTGGACCTTAAACCAAATTAGATTTGATCAGTTGCTCCTACAAACTTTGTGCCATCATTGCACCAGCATATCTTGATGCACGGTCACTCTCATAGACTGAAGGGTTTGTTAGCTGGACTGTGGAATACTTTTGTCCTTTGGCAGCATCCAGAGTACCTTCCATTACCATGAATGCTAGTTTGCTATGGGCAATGGCTCTAGGTAGGCACCAGCTCTGGTCCTCTGTGTTTAATGAATTGTATACGTGTTGTCTACACTCTCCCTTCCCATTTGATCATTCCCTTCCAGTCCCCAGCCTCCATATCCATCCTTAACTATTTATTCTAATTCCACTTTCTATGAAGATACACCCCTCCCACTTAGTCCCTTACTCTATACCTAACCTCTGTGCGTCTGTGGATTGTAACTTGCTTATCAATGACTTGACAGCTAACATTCACATACAAGTGAATACATAACATACTTGTTTTTCTGGGTCTGGGTTATCACACTCAGGATGATTTTTTCTACCTCCATCCATTTACCTGATAATTTCATTTTTTTTTCTCAATGCTGGGTTTCTCTGAGTAGCCCTATCTGTCCTGGAACTCACTCCATAGACCAGGATGACCTCCAACCCAGTGATCCACCTGCCTCTGTCTCCCAAGTGCTGAGATTAAGGATATATGCCACCACCACCCTGCTATGATTTAATGTTTTTAATTGCTGAGTAATATCCATTATGTAAATGTATCATTCATCCATTGACAGACATTTAGTTGGTTTCCAATTTCTGGAAATTGTTAATAGAGCAGCAACAAACATTATGGAGCAAGTGTCTGTGTAGTAGGATGTCGAGTCCTTTTGGTGTAAGCCTAAGAGGGGTGTATCTGGGTCTTAAGGTAGATCAGTTCCTGCTTTCTAAAGAACCACCACATTGATTTCCATAGTTTCTGTACAGTTTTTTACTTCCACCATTAATGGATAAATTCCTCATTATTGTTTGTATATAGGGAGCCTATTGATGTTTGTGTCTGAATTTCATAGCCTGATACTTTACTAAAAAGTGTTTATAATCTATAGGAGTTTTCTCACAGGATTTTTAGGGTCATTTACATATATAATCACATCATCTGCAAGTAAAGATACTTTGACTTCTCTTCCTATTTGTACCCCCTTATCTTCTTCAGTTTTCTTATTGCTTTAGCTAAGATTTCAAATACTATATTGAACAGGTATGAAAACAGTAGACAACCTTGTCTTATTCCTGATTTTAGTGGAATTGCTTTGATTTTCTCTCCATTTAGTTTGATGTTGGCTGTGGTCTTGTAAACAGTCTTTATTATGTTGAGGTGTGTTCCTTTTATCGCTAAGGCTCTCCAGAACTTTTATCATGAAGAGTGATGGATTTTGTCAAAGGCTTTTTCTGTACCTTATAAGATGATCACATGGTTTTTATCTTTCAGTGTGTTTATATGGTGGATTATATTTATTGATTTACATATGTTGAACCATCTCTGCATCTCTGGGATGAAGCCTATTTGATCATGATGGATAATCTTTATGATGTGTTCTTGGATTCAATTTGCAATTCTTTTATTGTGAATTTTTTCATCTATCTTCACAGGGGAAATTGGTTTGTAATTATCCTTCTTTGCTTGATCTTTATGTAGTTTAGGTATCAAGATAACTGTGGTCTTGTGAAACTGATTGGGTAATGTTCCTTCTGTGTCTACTTTGTGGAATAACTCTGAGGAGTGTTGCCATTAATTTTCTTAACACTCCCCCCTTAGCTCTGAATCTGGATAGGTGTTTGTCATTGGGTCCCTTTAAACAAAATCTTTGACTTATTTCTGTATCCTGTCTCCCAGTAATTCTTGTGGCTATCATCTTAAATGGATTAATAAACTTCAGTGTCACATACAGATTCCTCTTGCCCTATTGCCACACCCTGATAAGAAAACACAGAAATTTCTGAGAATAGACTCATCTTCACTTCCTCATATCTTCACCCTAAAAGTGGTGAGGTATGGTTATGTGTGGATGTCTTACACTTACTCCAGTAGGCTGTACAGAAAATCATTGTGGTCTTCTGTATATACAATTTCTCTCTCCAGTCATTTCTCTCCTCCCATCTTAGATACTCAACAAAAACACCTGTTCACTTCTTTCGAGCTTCCTGCTCATCCCCTAAAGTTGTGGTCAGTTATTACCTCCTTCTTGAAGCTTCTCTTGACCTTGTATTTTTCCTGAACAACTCACTGTGCATATTGCTCTAGCTGACAAAAACACCAAAATGCCTTTTTTTTTCAGGTTTTGTGTTGATCAGATATCTTGAAAATCGATGCTTACCATACTGGACAATAAATATTTCATTGTAGTTTTTAATTAAATAAACTTGGAGAGTGGATGGACAGATGGCTTAGTGGCCAAGGGGTCTTGCTGTCTAAGGATGAAGATCTGCATTTTGGTCCCAGAGTCCACACACATAACAGGGTATCGAAATGTGTTCTGGTAGCCCCAGTGAAGCCAAGGTTTGAGACAAGGACATCAATGGAGCTTGCTGCCCATGAGCTTAGCTCTAGATTCAGTAAGAGACCCTGTCTCAAGGTAGTGAAGTAAAGAATAAAAGAAAAAGACACCTGACGATCTCTGTTCTCAAGCCACACACGGACACAAGTACCACACACACACACACAGAGAGACACACATACACACAGACACACACACACACAGAGACACAGACACACCGATACACACACATACATACATACACACAGATATACACACAAATGCATACTCACACACAGGAATTTTGTGTCTCATGCAGAGTTTTCTTTTCCTGTAACATTGTAACTTCTGGGCTAGCATGTGGGCATACATGAACTGAGAGACTGTGTCTCCTTTGACATCTAGACTGTAGCATGAATCTTAAAGGTACTTATTACTAAAATCAAACCTGGGGCCAGTTATTGGGGTGAAATGCTGGATGGTCAGAGAAGCAGAATAAGTCACAGCTGCCTCACCTCACCAGTTCCTCAGCTGATCCTGTTTCCTCAGACTGGAAACCTCTGAGTCCTCACCCAGAATGAATCTCAGCTGAACTGCTGCTCGGAAGTCTGAAAGCTTAACCAGCTAAAAACTTCTAGTCTCTGGTCCTCGAGCCTTATATATCTTTCTGCTTTCTGCCATCACTCCCTAGGATTAAAGGTTCACTTCCTGGGATTAAAGACGTGTGAGTCACCATCCCTGGCTGTTTCTAGTGTGGCCTTGAACTCAGAGATCCAGGTGGATCTCTGCCTCTGGAATGCTAGGATTAAAGGCCTGTGTGCCACTATTTTCTGGCCTCTATATCTAGTGGCTGTTCTGTTCTCTGACCCCAGATAAGTTTATGAGGGTGCACAATATTTGAGGGAATACAATACCACCACACTAGGCAAGCTTTCTTTTGCGTTCCTTTAAATCTGTAACTAGTAAAGTCACTTTCAAAGCCTTCCTTATTTAGTTGTCATCCCTAACTTCCTCCCAGCTGTGCTCTTATTGCTCTGCATTCAAATGGCCAAATCTTACCGACAGGAGAACAATTCACTCACGTGTGGGCATAGATGAGGTGGACTGGAGTGTTGTGCCTAACTCTTGGAGAGCTTCATGGAAGCAGAACAAATTTCTCCACCAATCCCATGTAGCTTAGCTGCCTTTCCAGGCAAAGCTGTGCAGGGACACCCCTGTCTCTACCCCAGACTCTTCTATATTGCATGAGGTTGAATGGGGAAAGAAGCTTTAGACATGCTTGTCTTCAGTTGTCCTACGATGCGTCCAGCCTTCCGACCTAACAGCATCCAGGGCTTTCTCATTTCAGGCTGCCCTTCACACATGCTTGGTTTTTTTTTTTTTTTTTTTTTTTTTTTTTTCTCTGAATCTTTCCCCTGAACAACTAACTGCATTGATTTTCCATGACAGAGTTCAGATGTCAGTTTCTATTGAAAGCTTCCTTCTGGGGCTCTATCAGAGCTATGTCAGCACTTTGCTACAAAAACTCCATCACTAGTTCCATGAAGCGGGGGTTGTCGTGGGCGGTGCTGGGAACATGAAGTCAAGCCAAACGAAGTCACTGACCCTTCTGCTCTCCAGGGTGATGAAAGGCTTGCTGACATGGTAGGAATTCGCACCATTCACACAGTACTTAGTTTTATTAAAGGTGAATGTTTACTCAACTTTTACCACAAGACAACGAGTCTTGGCTGCCAATAATTCAGTGAGCTGTTGTGGATCCATCCAGGGGTTTAGGACGAGGATTCTGGTCAGACCTGCTAGCTCCAGGAAAACTGTGCTCGCTGCTCTTAGTTTCCTCCCTGGTAAACAGTAGCTACATTTACTTGTATACTCTTAATATATTTGTAAAGAATGATTGTTTTTCAATATGGCTTCAAATAGTGTGTTGCCTTTCATGTTAGATTAGTATTTGAATGAAGAATGTTTCCCACATTCTCATGTGCTTGAATAATCAGTCTCCAGTGGCAGCACTGATTTTGGAGACTATGGAACCTATAAGACGTGTAGACTAAGCCATAAGCTGGAGCTCCAGCATGGTTGGCTCACTCTGCTTCCTGAACCAGATGCAGCTGGCAGCTGTATGAACTTAGATCCCTGTAGGCAGTCATCGGTTATGCTCTCTCTGTTAGGACTGTGTCCTTGAACCCCAAATCAAACTAAAATTCTCCTTCCTTTTGTGGCTTCTTTTGTAAAAATAACTAATAAAATTATATACTTCGAATTTTGACCTTTTGTAAATAGAAGCCATTGAAAACTATACAATAGGATTAATAATGAAAGCAGTATTCTAACACATTCTGATGTTAATAATTGTTGAGTACATTTTGCTTACTAACCTTTAGTCTATAACGCATGATCTTTTTATCCTGGGATGTGTTAAGAAAAACTTCATGCAGGGTTAGTAGAGCTGAGTACCTGTCTCATCTCCTTCAGTAAACATACACCCACTGTGGCATGTGATGTGACTGTCAGTCTGGATGAAGGAATGTCACCATATGTTTGGACATTTTTGGCTGATCTTCTCTAATAATTACGCTTCCTTTTCCATCAATATTCTCATGTGTAGAAACTCCTTAGAAAGTTGTTTTTTCATGTTTTACATAAGTTTTTGAAATGATCTAGAAAACTTCTGTTACTTTGTGCAAAGAAATGAACACATACTGAAGGATGAGGATTTGAAAGACAGGTCCTCACCCAGAACAGCTGAGATGAAATAACACCATGCTCAAAAAGACCCAATGAAGAACTGAGGTGGAAGGGTGTCATCAAGGACTTGAATTCAGATAGCGGACAACTGCTGTCACCCATGCAAACAAGCACCAGATACACCTCCAACCTGCCAGTTCATTATGACTTAGCTCTCAGTCTGTGTGTATCTTCAAAGGTTATGCATCCCAAATACAGGAGCTTCTTCATTTCTCTGATTCTCAGCTATGTTTGTCTCAGGTAACTGTGTAAAAATGAAAGCCAAATAACACAAGAGTGATCTGGATCTAGTTCATCTTAATTTGTGTAAATGAGGAGCTCAGCTCATGCCATGCTTAGACATTCGAGAACACACTGTGTACCATCTAAGAGATGGAGTTAGGTTTGAGGTTGTTCTCATTGGCCTATATTCTGCAATCTTTACACGTGATGTATTACTTAATTCTTACTCCAGTCATCTGAGGGAGGTTAGTGACCCTGGCTTGATTTTACCACAGCAAATACGTGCATAGTTTAAAAGACTCACAGAGAACTTTACCAGTATTTAGTTCTGCACACACCTGTTCATAGCCCAAAGAGTCCAGCATGGATTCAGCATAGTTGCTTCTGATTCATGTTCCTAGATGGGCTTAGATCTAAGTTCAACTGGTTGGACACTGAGGTATAAGTCATAATCCCAATAGCAAACATGATCATAAGGGTTTGTGGCTTGGCATTTAAACCCACGTGGAGAAACACAAGCATGGTTGTGATTGACAAGGGAATTGTGCATTACTGTTCCTTCCTTCCTTTGCTAAGACTGTGCAAACAGCATAAAGAAAACTATAATTTTAGTTTCATTCTGTTGCTGTGCTAAAAAACACTTTGATCAAAACACCTTATGGGAGGAAAGGTGTATTACATCTTACATCTTAGGTCACAGTCTAACACTGAGGGAAGCTGGGGCAGGAAGTCTCATGGAATTTAAATAAGAATCCATGGAAGGAAATCTCCTTGGATAATTAAAGGTATGTAAGACATATATAGAAGGGAAATGGGACCCCCCCAATAGAAAACACAAGCTAGTGCATGTCAGTACTTCCTGAGCTAATCAGTTGTCACTAGCAGTACAGCTCAAGCATATGCTCATTCTTTCTAGAAGAGAAACAACTAGGAGATGCTGAGAGCCATTACATCTGATGATGTACTCATTGAGAAGAGTGTACATTAACAATAGGAAAAATTCTTTAATGTTGCTACTGAAACACATATCTGGACACAAATGTTCTAATTCATATCTTGCCATTTTAACAGGCAATGCCAAGTAGCAAGGCTATGTAGGATGTAATTAAACTAATGTATTAATAATTTAAAAAGTGGAGTCATTTCAACATTTTACATGCTATTCAGACACTGCTGTAACTGGCATTGATTGGGAATGTCTTCCTCCACATATAATTTGATTTCCTTCTTTCCCTTAGAAAAGTTTCTAATTACATTTAACTGAAAATATAAAAATAGTTCATTTAAAAGTCTAACCCCTTTAGCTTTTTCAACTGAACTTCACATTTGCATGTTCAAAATGCATTCCCTCTTTCAATGTCTCCCTCTGGCAAGAGGAGTGGGGAAGAGAGGGAAGGGATGGAGGGGAGGAAGGAAGAGAGGAAGGAACAGAGAGAGAGAGGGGAGAGATGGAGGGAGAGGAGAAGGAAGGGAGGAAAAGAGAGAGAAATATTTTTCTCTAGCTCACCTCATAAAATGTCACTGTTATGTACTGAGTTCCTCAAGCCAACAGAAGGATACCATTTCAAAAGCATCTTCCTTCCTCATTCCCCACACTCAATACACAAGGACATTTAATTCATTATTCCCACCACGAGATTCTCTGGCTCCACATAAGCTTCCTTCTCGATTTTTATGCTCTGCCATGCTAGTGTCTTCATTTCCCTCCTTGTGAACTCACTTTGCTTCTATAATATAAGGGTGCCTTGTCTGCTGACTCAACCAACCAAAAGTGGAAAATATTTGTTTGGAGACCGAATGAATAGAAAACGTGTGTTAGACTGTGAAAGGCGTTTTTAGATCAGGACAAAGACTTAATTTCAACGTTAAAAGCAGCATCAGCATTCAAGTTCTCTAAGCACCTTATTCACACATTTGGAATTTTCAAAGAGAATTATTAATGTGCCATGACTTAGTATTCCTCCATAGACCAAGGTTAGTATTAGTACTGACTTCAGGTCTAATACTGATTGGTAAGGAATAGATATAGTCTATAGAGTAAATGATAAAAATTAGTTGTCTGAAAAGAAAGGAAGGTAGTAGTTTTAACTCTAATACGGAGGCATATCCTACTTTCAAATTAAAGCCTCATTTGGTCGTAACTACTCTAATCTCACACTTTTGTTATTCAGTGGCTAGTGATATGTGGCAACAATATCTATTCTAAGCTCAGCCCAGACTGCTAACTATCCCTGAGGCTGGAGGAGTAGTGCATCATTCTAGTGCATAAAAATGTGCTAAATGCAGACCACAAATTCAATATGTGGGTTTTATAGACATTGCAGAGTGTGAAAGAACTTTCGTATTGCACTTTTCCCTGCAACATACACTTTTGTGTTTATGATTATCATTTCGATACAACTTCAGTTTATATGTTTATAACTATGATTTATCATTAAATTTTAAGTATATCTTCGATGCGGTTGTATAATTTTTATGCCTAGAATTTTTCCATTGAAACACATTGCAAATGAGTTTTCATTTACCAGATTTGGAAAAAAAAAAAAAATAGGCAAACCGCTTTTTTCTAAACAGACACTGATAACAATAGCAGGTGGTCCAGACACTGGGGAATATCTGATAACATTCCACCTGCCACACAGGAAGTTCTAGATGCTGTAGACCAGGGAAGAATGTGAAGGAGGGGAAGGGTTGTATTTCATGTCCTTTTGGAGAAAAATGAAGACACAAAAGTTAGCTGAAGAGTAAGTACCCAGACATGCTAGAGGATGGAGGACATCATTATGCCCTTGGCTGTCATCCGTTACATTATGGGTTTCAATCTTCCTAATATTGCTCATTATTTAGTTGTTACTGTTTGTCAGTAAAATACCACATGCATTTGTGAGGGAGGCTGACTTTAATAGCTTGTTTTCTTGTCATTTTGACAGTTGGAGTTGAAATTAGTCATCTGCAATAGATTGTTTTGTACTGTGCACAATATTGAGATCTGAATTAGCTGCTAAATTCATGATTTATATGTCTTTGCAAGGCTGATTTATACTTTATTATTTTTACCTTGACTTGAATTGCATCCATATGAAATAATAGCTGAAAAGATATGAGCAAAAATTGTCAAAACATCCTGAAATATTTTAAAACTCATGAAATGTAGCCTAGATACCCTTGTAAAGTATTACCTGGAAGGGTGAGTACACAAAGAAAGCAAAGGATTGGAAATAGTTATCTTTTCCCATGGAATTATTGCTTATTATTTTCTTTTTAGAAAGCAAGGAAATATTTATTCATTATTAATATTCATATTCATTACTGTGAAATGAAAAGGTAGTCATAAAACACCACATTGCATATCTTTGTACATGTAGGAATGTGTGTGTGTACACATTTAAAAATTACCCATAGGAATAATTTATAGAAGCATTTATTAAACCCTTGTGATAGTCTCTTGCAGATTTTAGACAAGTGTGAACCAAGATTAAATATGTATATTTTACATTTGCGTTACAGAACTTTGGAGTTGAAGTTAACTTTATAACATCTAGTAATTTTATAACTACTGGATATTGGTGAATTTAGGTTAAACATTCACTGTGTGGAAACTCTCCAATATTGACTAAACATTACTAGACTCCACTCAGTTTTATTTAGGTTTAATTGATTAGAGTTACCTACTTTCCACATTTTTAGGGGAGTGAAAATAATTTCTACTTTATCTTTCCAAAGCACAGATGCTAATGGTATAAATAAAACCCTTTCCAAACAAATTCACTAGAACTCATGAACACCAGACGTCTGTTGTTCAGACTGGTCTCAGCTATGCCTTATTCTGTATTCTGCATTTATAAACAACAAAAGATAATATTTTCTAGTTGTTAAAGTCTACAGACTTGCATGTAATATTTATAAACAACCAGTAAGATTTCAACTATTTGCATACTAATTTATGTTAGCAAGAGATATGAGGTTATAAATAGATTTCAAGTGCCAATAAATGCCAATGGTGAAGATAAATATAAAAGGTGACATTTGTCACACTTGATTTAATGCTGTTACTCTTTCATATTTCAACAAACAAGAGGGATCTTAGCAATGAAAAGAATAAATATGAACAATTTTTCATAGAAATAACATTTAAAATTGTTATTTTTGTGAGTAGGTAACAATAATAGTACAATAATTCTAGAATTTGCAGCTCTTAGGTAAATTTGAACATATTTTGAATATAAATTTGATAAAAATTTATATGCCCACCGAAAGAGAGCTACATGTTGATTGTATTGTTCACCTCTTCTTATTAGAAACCCCATTTTTACAGACCTATATTGTTACTTTTTATCATATTGCATTGACTCCGTCTGAGAGACACCTTGTTTACAGTTAGACAGTAAAATAAACAAGTGATTGAGTAACCAGATGAGACAATTTCATTTTGCTTTCCTTTTAACATTTTTATTGGGTCTAGAATGACTGATTTTTATAAGGCTGTCTATAGATCTGAGCCATTATTTTCTGGTAATATTATTCACAATGTTCTAGGGCAGTTTGATTACCCACATGTTTTTTTCATAACTATAATCCACAAAGAAGTACTATTAATTTAAGACAGCCAAAGAACAGACAGCTTCTGAAAGTTCATTATCTTGTACAGTTGAAGCAGCCATAGTTTTGATGGATTGGACTACATACAAACCTTGTCTAATGTTTCACTTTGGAAAATATCCCAGTTAGGTTAAAAACCAAAACTGAAGTAAAGTAAAAAGAGAAACAAAAACATAAATAGAGCTACAAGTCTTCATGATGATACTTTTCTATCATCTCTCTCTAAAACTTCCCAGAAACACACATTTCTTGACAATGTATTTTAAATTTTTGATTTATTCTTTGAAAATTTCATAGATGTGTATGATGTATCTTGATCACTTATATCCTTCACTCTCCCTCTATATTCCCCCCCTGCCAGATTCCACATCACATCTCTCTCCTAACCTGATATCCCTCACTGTCTCCTACAATATTTATTTATCTTAATCCATTGAGTCCAATTAGTGCTTCCTACGTGAGCATGGAGGTGACTTGTCCACTGGAACACAGTTAACTTACCAGCACCCACCCTCCTAAAGAAAGTGATTCTTCTTCTCCAATCTCCATCAACTCAGAAGCCACTCTGCACTCCATGTTGGAATTCTTAACTGGCTTGATCTTGTACAGATCTTGCCTAAAGGAGACTACTGCAAAGAGCTTATATGTGCAAAAATTATGCCATGTACACAAGACAACATTTGATAGCACCCCTTCCCATCCTCTGTTCAGACATTCTTTCCACCCCTCTTTCCTGATATTCTTTTCAAAACACACTTTGAACAAAGACTATCATTGGCCACTTCAAGCTTGCTTCCAAAAATGAGACCCTGTGTTCCTGAGGGTCATCTTCCGTCTTGCCCATTGAGTTTTTGCAAATCAGTTCTTCTAACACCTGTCTCACTTGGGCATGATTTGTGCTCTCCAAGTTTCTCAGTACAAAGGAGTGTATGATCATCTTTACATCAACAACAAGAGATCAAGTAAGTAAAATACATTATAGATTCTGTACACATAACTGGAGAAAGCAGAAAGTCTAAATGTGGAAATAAGGGCATATTCCTCAAAGTGTCTCTCCTGTGTTTTATTTGTTGGATATTAGGCACCTTCACTCTACCCAATGCCTATAAATGTACTGATACTGAGACTCATAAGAAATAATAAACATGAAATGATTTTTAATAGTGCTATTGCACTAGAAATGGCATTTGATTGTCAATGAAAATGACCCCAGATTTGTAAGAAATGAGTGCAAGATGAGGCTGTGTTATTCTTGCATTGATGGGCCCCGGGACTCAAGGAGAGTCTGTACTTCCAAGAAAGGGGAAATAAAAGGCTAGGATTTGCATGACTTGAAATCTTCCTCTGTTTGGGGTGAGGAGTGAGGAGTACTAAGTATCTTACTGCTACAGAAAGTGAAGCAAGATTGGAGAAGGAAGATGTTAAAGTCATCAGCTGATAAATGACAACAAAGGAAAGGCGCACTAAGGAGAGATTAAGATAAGCATATAAGGCAAGAGGAGAGAGGATCTTAGAGTACAGGCATCTATTCCTTGAGAAGAGGAAGAATTGAAATTTGACTTGCGAATGTGTGCTGAATGTAAGATGTGTCCTAGTAACTCGGAGAGAAGGACCTGAGTACAGAGAAAAGACTGTTACCATCCCTGTTTGCTTTAGAAGATTACAGAGGATTACAGTAAGCATGCAGAGATAATATTGATGTAACTTAGCCTCAACAATAAACACTACTTCTACCATTTCCTTTTGAGTCTCCAGGGAAGAGTCCCTCTGGTTCTAATGGTTGCTTCCTGCTGGTATTAGAATCTTGTGCTGTGCATTAAGTTTTTAAGAACAGACAATAGTGGGGAGGGAGGGATCCACTAGTCTCTTCTCAAACATCTCTCCCCAACCCAGATTTTAAAATTACATATTTCAATACTGTACATGATTCTTTGATATTGTCAGTGCTCAATTTGCTTAGGGGAGTACTGAAATCATCAGACACCTAAGGCCCATGATGAATGGATTCCACATACTTTGTCTATTTCTGAGTATCTCCTCTGTATTTCAGCTCATGACTAGCTTAGAAGGTGGGAGAGTTCATTAATTACACTACCATGGGTAAGGTAGTACTGTCACCTCAATGTAGCTGGATAAATCTTTCCCACCTACTGGTACCTGAATAACCAGTCAGAGGCTTAGTATTAATTACAAACTCTTTGGTCTATGGCTCAGGGTTATTGTTAGCTAGCTATGTCATCTTAAATTAACTTGCTGTGGGATGGTCTGTATGTCAAATGCTCTGATTGGTCAATAAATAAAACACTGATTGGCCAGTGGCCAGGCAGGAAGTATAGGTGGGACTAACAGAGAGGAGAAAGGAGGGAACAGGAAGATAGAGGGAGTCACTGCCAGCCGCCCAAGCAGCATGTGAAGATGCCGGTAAGCCACGAGACATGTGGCAAGGTATAGATTTATGGAAATGGATTAATTTAAGCTATAAGAACAGTTAGCAAGAAGCCTGCCGCGGCCATATAGTTTGTAAGCAATATAAGTCTCTGTGTTTACTTGGTTGGGTATGAGCAGCTGTGGGACTGGTGGGTGACAAAGATTTGTCCTGAATTGATTTGGCAAGGCAGGAAAACTCTAGCTACATTAACTCATTTCTATTAATCTATGTATGCCACGTGGCCATGGTGTTACACATCTGCTGGCATATTGCTCCTTGGGCAGCAGATTGGTGTCTCCTCTGACTCCACCCTTCTTCTCTCTCTATCTCTGCTTAGATTGCCCACCTGGCTCTTATCCTGACTTACCATAGGCCAAAGCAGCTTTATTTATTAACCAATAGGAGCAACACATATTGGTAACATAGAGAAAAACCATCCCACAGCAGATTTTAATGTGGAAATCAGTGGCTTTCATATTTTTATAAAGAAAAATAAGAAATGTTGTATTTTGGGAGGCAGAGCCAGGCGGATCTCTGTGAGTTCGAGGCCAGCCTGGGCTACCAAGTGAGTTCCAGGAAAGGCTCAAAGCTACACAGAGAAACCCTGTCTCGAAAAACAAAAAAAAAAAAAGAAAAGAAATGTTGTATTTTAATTATTTATACACTCCATGAGTCACAAGTGCCATGAGCAATGACCAGGGCAATATGTATACAATTTTTAAATATATATAATATGTATTTATTGTTTTCTTTTGTTTATTTGTTTTGAAACAAGGCATCATACTGCAGTTAAGGCTCGCCTGGAACACAATATGTACACAGCTCAGGCTGACCTAGAACTCATGACAGCCTTTCCTGCCATAGGCTCTCAAAGGATAGAATTTCAGGAGTGTGTCATCATGCCCATATCTAAATTCTAATTTTGGATGATGCTGCATCCAAATTAAAATTATACTAAGGTTTTTTTTTTTTTTTAAATCAGATATATGAGGGGAAAAATAGAATAAAATAGACATTCTTGAGGCTTTTTTTAACTTGAGGATATATTTTATAAACATTTATCTTTATTATTTTAATTATGTGTATAAGTGTGTGGCAATGTGTGATTATGTGCAATGAGTTTAGGTGCCCACAGAAGTCAGTGGCTTTGGATTCACCTAGAGCTAGAGAGTTATAGGCAGTTGTGAGATATCCAGCGTGGGGGCTGGGAACTGAACTGAGGTTCTCTGCAAGAGCAGTGCATTATCTTAAACACTGAGCCATTGCTCCAGGCCAAGGAAATGTTTATCATTGAATCACATGGTTCAAATATACTTCCTGTAAACTTACAGTATTGTTAAATCAAATTTCATTCAAAAATTCATGTGAACTATGTATTGTTTTTTAAATGATAACTCCCAGATGCTGAGCATTATGAAGGGCCTCATAGCTAACGTTGGTATGTGGGTTTATTCTTAGAAATGATGGTCCCAGGAGGAAGAGGACAAAGACAACTAAGACTCTTATATTTAAACCATGAAAGAAGACCTTACCTTTGATTTTGTCCAAAAAAAAAGCTATTTACTCATCATCATAATGCACCATCTAAAGGCCATAATGTAGTAAAAATACATTATCTTCAAAAACACTAAGGAGACTGCAATATAGCTTGCTGAGGATTCCAGATTCCAAGGAGGGGACTGGAATAAATTTAAGAGAGGGAAGGATCACCAAGAGAAAGAACTTTAGGGAAAATCCTAAGATAATAAAATAGTTTAAAAAGAGGCCATAATTAAATAATGTATATTAGATGCTTGAAATTTAAAACAGGTAAATGGAAAATGGAAATAATTTTTAAAAAGTGGCATCTTAGCAATATTTGAAAACAAGTGATATTGAATAAGTAAATCCTCCAAGGGGAATCCTAGATTTTTTTTAGATTTATTTTTTTTAATTAGCCATTCAGTTCTTTATTAGACCATCAGGTGTTTTAGACAGACACAGTATCACAGCTTCACAGAGTTAAACAAATGCAATATAAACAAAAGTAACAAACCTTAAAATAATATTCTACAACAGAGAAAGAACAAAAGAAAAAAATCCTGCATTGTTACAGGGTTTTACATAATGTTGAATGCATTCTATATTCTTGAAGGAGGTCTGGCTGGCTGTCATGGATTCTCCCATGAAGTCTGGTTACTGCGTTGTAACTTGGCTTTTTTTTTTTTTTTTTTTTTTTTTTTTTTTTTTGTGCTGAATGCAGTTTATTGAAGGAAAGAGGAGGTCTTAAATAGATTTTTT
The DNA here is from genome assembly GCF_004664715.2 of Peromyscus leucopus. Lineage (NCBI taxonomy): Eukaryota > Metazoa > Chordata > Mammalia > Rodentia > Cricetidae > Peromyscus > Peromyscus leucopus. Next base: position 21,777,392 of record NC_051084.1, on the reverse strand, counting down.
TATCAGAGGGCGTGTTGATAAGAAAAAGTAAAGTGAAGGGAAATGTGTAGCTCAGCACATTAGCTAGTCATCTCTGGATTAGCAACAGGTGCTTCAGCAGGTAACTGCGGATGTCTTTCAGGAAGTGATTGAGCATCCAACACAGTCCGTCACTTTCCCCTCAAGATCTTGAGCTCTCACAGGTATCGATCTTGAATCTGCACCCAGAGCTTCTGTGGAATGTTCAGGGGCAAACTGGTGAAATGAGCTCACAACTGGATTTGCTTTTACTGATTCATTTTATTTTATGTCTTTGGTTATTATTTGGATGTGAGGGGGGATAGGCAACCACTTACTGATTGAATTTAAGGCCTACTCCATGAGAAGGAATTCATACTTGACTCTGCTAAAGTGGCCAAGAACCTGAGAGTAGATAGGGCTAAAGTAGAATATGTACTATTAATCAATTAAATGAACATAGCAGAAAAACACTCCTTAAGACATATCACTATACTCATAGATCAGATTATCACTCAGCCTTCATCAGAGAAGCTTCCTCTTGCATAAGATGGTAATTAACAAAAAGACTCACAACTAGATAGACCATGTGCAGAGAGTGAAAGACTCGGAGTGCCCAGCACTGATTGGCTTGTCATTAATCTTTCTCTTCTCCTCAAGACTCAGAGATCTATAATAAAGATGGGGTGGGAAGACTATAAAAGCTAGAACTGATGGGCAGTTTTAAGGAAACACCATTTTCCAGACCCAACAGGGCTAATGTGCACATGAACTCAGAGAGACTATAATGACTGCACAAGTTCAAACCAGACAACCAGGTCATCATGGAGATGGGGAAGTAGGCACCTTTAAAGTCCTACCTTTAGTCAAAAAAAAAAAAAAAAAAAAAAAAAAAAAAAAAAAAACTATTCACAGATAGTGGGAGAAGGAAAATCACCTTTCTTCCATTGAGAGATTCTGGTTTTATGAACCATATCCTGGGGCAAGCCTTATGCTCAGAAGCAGTTGACTAACACAAATCAGACTCTTGTTTTTAAATGGCTATTTTCTTTTGGTTTTGCTTCTTTTTAAGAAAGAGAAAGAACATGAAATGTGGATGGTAGCTGAGGGATCTGGGAGGAGTATAATATAATATACTGTATGAAATTCTCAAAGAATAAATAAAATTTAAGAGATAACTATTTGAGGATTTCACACATGCATACAAAGAAATATAATCATTTCTGTCCCTATTTCCATCCTCCAACTCCCAACCCTAATCCCCCCATCATGCCCTCTTCCTGGCTTCATGTCTTTGTTCTCTTTTTCTTTAGTAACCACTAAGTGCTGACCACATCTGTACCAACTGCAGGGCCATCCATGGAAGCATGGGCTATGTACCCATGGCCACACCACAAATAAGAATGATTCTTCCTCCCTAGTGGTTATCCACTGCCAATAGCTCCTCAAGGGTGGGGCATGTCATGAGCTCCCATCCCTGCTAGAATGTTGGCTGGGTGGATATCGTTTGGGTCTTTTCTTGGTAACTAAAGCTGATGTGCATTCATGACTGTCATAGCCATGTCATAGCCAAAGGGTAGAATTTTGCTATTTTGCTCTCCATATCCCACCTCTTTCTAAGCGAGATCTGATTTGTAGCCCTTCCTTACTGTTTTAGGATATGAATAAAGTGTGAGGGAAATTCAGAATAATAGGTGGGTTCATTCTCCCTTGGGATCTCACATCATGTAGGAAGTAGAGAGAAAAGACAATTAAAAAAATTCACAGAATCTCCACAAATAAAACAATGCATGAGGGAAAAAGCCAAGGACCTAGATTCAGAGATAAATGCTGGAGTGAGATGCCTCAAGAGATTTGAAAAGATAAATGCCAGGACACAAAGGATACAATAGACAGTTGAGAAAAGGAAAAAAAATCTCCATGGAAACAGCTGAGAAAGATTCATTCCTTGACCTCAGGGGGGTAAAAAAGCATTTTGTCAGATCAAGTACAAATTTCTGTGGTCTTATGAAAAAGTGTAATGTAATATGAGGAGAGCTTCCCATGTGACTATCCACAGAAGACCTTGCCAATCAAGAATATATCAGAATCTAAACATACTGCCTATCTTAAGGAAAACAGAGTGTTCAGACAAAATGCCTGGTACTAAGATGAAACACAACACTAACAGTCAACCCTAGGTCTCCCCAAATAAATTCAAGACCTGTGGAGGCTGAAAGAAGAGTTTAGCAAGTGAACTGAAATTTAGCCACATTTAAAGTTTCTGTTCCTTTTTGCTTGTTTCTCTGTTTGCATTATCAAGACAGGGACCTACTATGTATCCTTGGATAGCCTCATATTCACCATGTACACTGGACAGCATGGTATTTGCTGTGTGGCCCAGGCTAGTATGTGGCATTCCTCCTGATTTAGCCTCTCAAGTGGTGTGATTTCAGGTATGAACCACCACACACATCTGTTCCTGGTTTTAACATGTGTCTTAGGTAGAATGTCAACTGCTTGATGAAACACTATGACCAAAAGCATCTTGGGGAGGAAAGAGTTTATGCCATCTTGTAATTCCAGGTACCACTCTACAATTGAGGGAAGTCATATGGGGACCTGAGCGGGGTAGGAACCTGAAGGTGAAGACGGAAGCAAAAGCCATGTAAAAACACTGCTTCCTGGCTTGTTCCCCGTGACTTAGCCCACTTTCTTATAAAACACAGGATCACCTTCCCACATATGGCAGCACTTACATAGGGTTGGGCCATCCAACATCAATTACTGATTCAGAAAATGCCCCACAACTTACTTACAGGCCAGTCTTACAGAGAGGCATTCTCTCAATTGTGGTTTCCTCTTCTCAGATAACTCTGTGTCAAAGTCATAATAAACTAGGTAGAACAACTTGCTTTAGGATATCAAGATAGTTAAGTGATGCTGAGTGCTGTACAAAAGTTGAAAATATATGAAATTAAAATAATTTTTCAGAAAATATGTTTATCATGTAATTTCAATCAGAGAATTTTAATCCTCCCATCTGAAGGAATTTATATAATGGAAATATCTAGACAGTACTTTGGATAAACTTATTAAATTAATACTGTTTATAATTTGGCTATTCCTCATAAAAAGCCAGGAATAATTTCTGTATATAGCTACGAGAGAAAGGAAGCCAAGACTGGGCACTACCAATGCATGTGGCACCCATATCACAGAACCGGGCATAGTACTCACTGGACTCAGGATGCAAACATCCTGTCTTTTGGCAAAGTACAGGTAATGAATATTCTGGCATTGTATCATACATTAAACATTGTATCAGATTTAGTGAGTTTTTTTTTATTCAATTCCAACAACAAGAATTCATTCTGATATAATGTGTAAAAAGGGAAAATAATGTTGAAATAATTATTATTTAGAGTCTCCCTTTCTATCTTTATTTAGTGCTAATGGATTTTTGGTAGTCTGAATTCATTATAAAATAATGTTTTCTTGGAACACTTCCAGGAAGAAGACATAGTGGAAGTTGGGGTTCAGGTTCAGGGAATGGGAAGGTTAATGTATCTGTGTACTTGAGAGGCACAAGGCATTTCATCAGGAGAGCCCGCAACAGAGCTGAGAGTTCTCTTAAAGAAACTCTAAGCTAAAGGTAGAGCCAGCAGTGAGCAGAAGGAAAGCAGAGGAACCAGGCTAATTAGGACTTGCAACACTTGAACAAAAGGAGATGAACATGTAATCCAAGGGATTATCTAAATGGAACTCAGGATGTCACTGCCCAGCCACAAACTCTGTAACAAGAGGACAAAGTCTGATTAGAAAACCTACAAGCAAAAAAGACATTAGCTTCTTATGGAAACAGAGTGCCTTCATCATCAAGTAGAATATTAATTCTCGGATTCTCTGTATACAAGCCTTCTTATCCTTCTCTCTGGTTTTGCTTCTACTTTCAGAGAAGGAGTATAATAATTTCCTTTACCTTTCTGTATTGTTCATTTCTCTGTGTGAGTTATATGAGCCATGTAGCTGCCTGTGCAATTATTAAACTTGATTTTCTATTTGGTTGGATAGAGTAGTTTCCACAAGCACTGTTCTGGGTCTGTCTATGAAGTGACTTGCAGGGAAGATTAACTAAAATAGGGAGGACCAGTCCTGAAAATAAAAATGGGGAAGACTACTTGACAATCAGCTGGAAACAGATACAAAATAGCAGAGGAAAGAGAATGAGGCCCACTAGAGGGGACATTCTTTGGGACAGCTTCCTATATACTGTGATGCAGGCTGTTCTTGCACAAAACCCTCTCTATTATATTAAACTGGGAGCTCAGAAGCCAGAAGCCAAGAAAAAGGTTTAGTTGGCATACAGATTACAGTCTATCTTTAAGTGAGGCCAAGACAACTCTTATATTTGTCACAACAACATAAAGTCTGACCAACACAGAAAATTAGTACCAGGGAAGTGGGAGCATTGTTGTAGCTATCCACTATAGTCTAGAGGGCTTTAGAACTGGTTTGTGGGGGAATTTGGAGAAATCTGGATAGCTGTTAAAGATACCCTAGAGTGCACTTAGATGTTAATGGTTGTTAGACCAGAAAAGACTTTGCTCATGATGTTTTAGATTGAAGTAAGGACACAATTGGGAATTGCCCTAGAGAGCAATTGTGTTAGATTGTGGCAGGGAACTTGTCTATATTTTGCCACTATCTTAAGATTGTGAGGAGCCCTGGCTTAAGTTGTCTTAGTTACTTTTCTATTATAATGCTAAGACACCATGACCAAGGCAACTTACTATCTGGGGCTTGCAGTTTCAGAGGTTTTGAGTCAATGGCCATCATGGTGCAGAGAGTGACAAACACAGGCAGGCGTAGTGCTGGAGCAGCAGCTGAGAGCTTACATCTTTATCCAAAATTAGAAGGCAGGGAGAGAGAGGGAGCTAACTGGCAATGCTGTGGGCTTTCGAAACCTGAAAGCCCAATCCTAGTGACATTCCTCCGCTAACAAGACCACACCACACCTCTCAATCCCTCCCAAATAGTTCCACCACCTGGGAACCAAACATTCAAATATATGAGCATATAGGGGTCATTCTCATCCAAAGGACCTCAAAAGTGATGGGCTAATGAATGTAGCCAAAGATACTTACAAAAAGAGTATACTGTTCAGGTTATGACATTGTTACTATTTGCTAAACTTGAAGTTTGGCAAGGAAAAAAAAGGAACATGGGAAAGGGGGCAAAGTTTCAAACTTAAAAGTATAAGTTTATTGAAGAGATTAGCACCATTAATAAAAAAACTAATATCTATGCTCCCAAGAAAACTGAAAAAAAAATCAAGAGGTTGTCACAGAACTGACCAGACCTCACTCATGGGCTCAGAAGTATAAAGATTATACACATTTAAAAGATTTTGCTTTAGTAAGTTTCTACATCATACAGAGAGAATGAATGCAGTAATTCCTCCTGTGTGGATACCCCAGCACTCGGAGATACTGCCTTCATGCTGTTCATAACAGCTCAGCTCTGGATGAAGTGTCCTTGACAATGTTACAGGGCCAATAGATTAAGGTAGGTGTGAGTGAGAAGGAAAAATATGATTAAATGGGAAGAAAACATGAGAGGGAACAGTGTTGCTGTATAACTTAGCAGTGCATTAAAGACCTCCTATGAGTCTCTGCATCTTTATGGTCTCTTTACATCCCCACCCCTTGTTCCAAGCTTCTTAATCTTTAGGAGACAAACCACATCTATCCATTTTACTTAGATCATCTGCTTGACTCTGTGACCATGATTATATGTTATTGTGTGTTGTGTTTTATGCTAATACAACATCAACCACAATGATAAGAAACTCACTATATACTTGGACCAGTGACTCCAGGAGATTAGTCAGTCATCAGTCTCACTTAGGGAAAGGATTGTATTTAATAGTAGTACTTACATCTTCACTTTTAAAAACATAGTAGTCAAAATATCCTCATGATTTGGGTAGGCTGTTTTTAAGTTAATTGGAATAAGTGGAAGAAATGTTTCAATGCATTGCTTTTTAAAAAATTGTGACATGTCCTTTGTTGATGGAGTGATTAATGAATAAGAATACTAGAAATCCTTCACAGCAATATTCTTCCTGAACACTGTGCTGTGTGAATCCTGGGCAGACATGGAGAGTAGATTGAAGCAGTAACACCAGCTTAAAAACAGCCCAGCAGTATGGATGTTTAAAGGTAGATATTTCAAAATGCTTCCAGGGAAACACAGTATACTTTAATATTTATGCCTAATTGCTTTGCTGAAGTAAGGAGAGTTGGGAGGATTCTAGGTAGCAAATCATCTAAACAGGTATAAAATTATCAGCATAAAGAATAAAATACATATAGCCACAACCATAAGGCCACAATTGGGAATTCCACAATGATTTTATTATTTCTGTCACTCTTTAATTTGTTCTGTTCAGTTTGCTGGCTATGTTTGTTTATTTACTTGATTGTTTGAGACAGGATCTCATTATGTAGCCCTCCCTGGCTTGCCAAGAATTGGAAATGTAGACCAGGCTTGGCTCTAATTCAGAGATCTGCCTGCCTCTGCCTACCAAGTGCTTCGATCAAAGTCCCACACCATCATACCTAGCTCTTCTAATTTTTTTAACACAAAAACTTCTCCTAATTCATATATTCCATGATATAAAACAATGTTTGACTAAGTTGGTGGGGTTTTTTGTCCTCAAAAATTATTTTTTTTATTTTGAATTGTTTATTGAACAGTTTGATAAGAGATGTATAAATCATAATAATTATTAATGTTTTTAAATGGGAAGATTTTAAGAAACAGATTGCAAGGCTGGTAATAAAACTCATTGTTAGCATGCTTTCCTTAAGTTTAATTCCCAGCACAAGAATTAGATGGATAGATAGATGATAGATAGATAGATAGATAGATAGATAGATAGATAGATAGATAGATGGATAGATAGATGAAAAAGATGATAGAGGGGGTAGAGAAATTGATAAATAGCAAATGAAAATTTAGGCAAAACAAAGTATTGTTTATAAGGGGTGTTTAGGACCTGGGAGATGGCTCAACTCTTAAAAGGTCTTGCCTCTTGTCCAGATGACCCTCTGCTCCCAGCAGCCATGTTAGACTGCTCACAACTGCCTCTTCCTTTACACACATGATGCATAGATATACATGCAGACAAAACACACTCATACAGATAAAATAAAATAAAACCGTCTAAATAAAAGAAATGTTTTTTTTTTTTTGTTTTTTTGTTTTTTTAAGGAAGGACATTTCAAATTGAATCTTCAGTAACATTTTAAAAATTTTATTCTCTCAATTAAGCATTTTTCCCAAATTTGATGCCACACTAAGAAACAGAATCTAAAGGCATGCATTCAGAATCCTCTTGAATTTTCTAGCATATCAATCATATTATAAAAGGAAAATATTTCAGGTAAACTAGCAGTATAAGAGGACACGTGGCTATATATCAAATCTACATATCAAATTCAAATTTTCTTAGAAAATAACACAATATTTTTTTATTTAATGGAATTTAAGAAGTTCTCCCTGAACATGTTAAATTTTGAACACAAAGAAGGAGAATTTGACCCAGCTTCTTATTTATTTATTTTGTAATGATAGTTTACCTCCTGTTCACGGGCCACCTGCAGATAGCTTATTTGCATGGGAATAAAGCTCAAGTGCCCTCTTCTCCCCTTGGCTCACTGTGCTGATAACAAACCTCCCTTCACTGAGCACAGCATCCTGCCTGTGGGAAGTGGGGAAGCAGCCAGCTTTCCTCCATGTCTGCTGCTGATCCATACACTTTGAGTAAACAGCAGGCATTCAACTGCCAACATCCACTCTCTATAAAAAAAAAATAAAATAAAATAAAATAAAGGGAATTTTACTCCAGTCAATTTAACATTCACTATAAATTGCATTTTTATCTTTTGGAGCCAAGACTTTAAAAAGAGATCGTGTTTTACAAAGCAAAGTAGAAAATATTTATTAGATAGTGTAATGAGAAATCTATTAGTTTATAACTGCATCCTGTACAATGTCTAATTGTCCATAAAACCCCATCAGCTATTATAGGCATAAGAACTTCACAGTAGTATAAATTAGCACTTGTATTAGTGTGATTTCTATTCTTTTTCTTGAGGAACTTAGAGCAAAGTTATGAAGATTTGAATCATGTAGAACAACCTTAGCAAAAATCTTAGTTGTTTCCTGCTGTACAGATAAGATAAAGGCAATTTAAAAGCAGTAGATACAAAGTATGGCTTCATAAAAAAATATTTAAAAGAAATATTATAGAATAGATGCCTTCTATAGAGTTCAAAGACTACCTCAGTATTGTTTACATTATGTCTGAAGGATCTTGTTCACCTTCCCTTCACATTCGCAACAGTTCGTGCTAGTCACAGACATTGGTAGCTATCTTTCACTTTAGCCATGATTGTAGAAATTACCTAAGTACTGTATCTATCCACAAATGCCTTACCAACTGGCCTTAATCATAAAACATAATAAAACCTACTGTTCTTAGGACTCAGTTCCTTTATTGAATGTTCCCACTATCATGGTCTTGTTTTCACCTCCTGCTGTGGGTTGCTCTTGCACTGCTAACACATACACACTCTCCCCTCAGATCTGTTTTTCTATGTTCTTCCCCATAATTCTTACACTTGCTCACCGTCATTCAGACCTGACTCTGTCCTACATATAAATTATTCACGTGTCACTATCTATCACTCTCTGTTATCTGAAAGTCAGTGTTCATTCTTTTAAAACCAATTTTCATCCACAGTCTATAATTTAAAAGAAAAAGAGGTAATGTATGACAAACTGCTAAATGGCCTTATTAATAAAAACTCAGAGCCAGATATTGGGGTAAAAACCTGAGAAATCAGAGGAATAGAAAAAGCCACAGCCATCCTTACCTTACAGATGCCTCAGTCTCCAAAGAGAGACTTACTTCGTGTATACCCACACTTATATGCCTTTTTGTTTTGCAATCTCACATCCTCTTTCTGTCCAACTCTGTCACTTCCTGCCTGTCTGTACAGACCTACAGACCTTTATGGTTAACTAATTTTGGAATTAAAGGTGTGTACTACCATGCCTGGCTCTGTTCCCAGCGTGGCCTTGAACTCACAGAGATCCAATGGATCTCTGCCTCCCAAATGCTAGGATTAATGGCATGTACTATCATTGCCTGACATCTATGTTTAATATAGTAGCTGGCATTTTCCTCTAATCATCCAATAAGCTTTATTAGGGTACATAATATATTGGGGGACAGAATGTATCACCACAAGGTAAACAAAACATTTTGGTATTTTTCAAATTTTTATCTATCCAAAGTGATGGGTATTCTAAACTGGGAAGAAGAAATGATAAGCTTTGAAATATTAAAACAGCTTTGGAAATTCTGCCTACTTCACTGATTTCTAGGCTCTTATGTAAAGAGACAACTAGTGATTCTAAGCATGATGATACAAGAAGAGGTTCTGTTACCTAAGCAGTAAAATGTTCAGTCATTGGGGAGAACTATTATGGCTTTCTAATCTGCAGCCAAGACAAAAGAAGGGTCCTTGTGGAAGTAATCTGAGGATGGAGATACTTAGACATCATTATTCTTGAGCTGCAGATTCTCAAGATTACATCTATTGAATGATGAAATGTACAAAATGCAGTTTAAGGCAAATTCGGTTTCCTTGTATGAAGCCAAACTCAACCATCAAGAACCCTGGTTCTTGCTTCTTCTTTTCAGACTTCTGAAGGTGATTCAGGTGCTCAGGCAGCTGCTGACATAGGGAGGAGAGGAAAAAACTTGTCAAATTAAAGTCCTACAGTTCAGATGAGTGAAGGTAGTATAGCCCATAGAAGACTGGGAATCAGGGATGCTCTGGGACAAAAGGCTGTATGAAGACTAGGACAAATCACCAGGGTCACAGAGCATGTGGGGGCTGGCTGGGTCACCAACCACTTAGAAATGCAATCTACACCCAATCAGGCATGTAGTTGCCTGCCTCTCAAAGAAATAAAGCTATACCATCAGAGGAACACTCTTATAGGAATGAGGTATATATATTCCTGTTAAAATTTTCTTGTTTTCCTGGCTACAATCATTAGAGATCTTTAAATAACAAAACGGGGAGGAAATCAGCAAGGGAAAGTGGCAAATTTGGCATAAATTCCTTTCGTATGCTAGTTCTGAGAAAGAGACGGGGAGTTAAGAGGGGAGATATTTTGAAGAATATTCAACAAGTTCCTTTAAAACGTAAAACTAAATTAAATGATCGAAGATAAAATTCATGATACAATCTTCTGTGTCGAAAACTTGAGAGCATGTTAGAAGGTACTGATAAGAATGGGAAATGGAGAGTTTCTTCTTTTACACAAATAGCTATATGGAGTCAGGTAGTAAATCTGTTATGGAAATCTTGGCTAGAAATTATTTACTTACATCATCAACAATCCATTGTCAACTGTATGTCTTGTGTGATGTCATTTGGAAGTAGATATGCCCTCTTCCTGGGGTAGGCATGGTGTGTGTTTTCTGTTTTGGTCCAGTAAATGTCACCCTCATACTTCCTGAGTTTCTCTTTGGAATTATGGCAAAGAAAATCTAGTTCCATCAGATTCTTACCATCAAGGGAACAATAGAATAGAGTCCTTTCCGCCAGACTTTTGAACACTTCTTTTCTTTTGCTCATCCTTGAAGAGTGAACAGAAATCCATCTTTCTTATATGCAATGTGTTTTCGGGCCTGGGACATTGTGTTTTCTGACACCATGAGCCTGTGTGTCTCATGTATTGTGTTTTGCTTTTGTTGGCACACTCTGGTTGAAGGACCTGAATGGTGCTTCCATAAAATAATAGGTATGAGCTATAGTCTTTTTCCTGAATTAAGGGATAAATACAGCACTTGATTATTGTTTTAATGTGGTCAGGGAGAAGACACAGTAATTGAGAAGTGAATTAGGAATTGTGTTTATTCTCAGTGTGAAAATACGTGACTTTCAATGTGGCTCTGTGGCTTTATCAATGTCTTTTTCTGAAATATCTCATGAAGGAGAGATATGCAAATGGGGTCATGCAGCTTGAGGTATGTAGAGAAGAAAACTGATTGTTTGGATAGTGGAAAGTCAAATAGCAAGACTGAGAATTAGGAATTCTGAAAACAGGAGAGGATACAATAGAGTTTATTACTTTTTTTCTAAGATCAGCCGAAAACAACCCCCAACCCTAACACGATAAGACTGGGTGTATTTGTTCTCTTTCCGCCCCTTATTTTCAGAGAGCATCTTACTATGTAACACATACTTGTCTGAATCTGGCCCTCCTCTTGCCTGAGCTTCTGGAGTGTTGGGATTGTGAACCTGTACCACCATACCTCCCTCAGAGCCATATATTCTAACCATAAATGGAAATTCTCTGAGTTGTTTAATAAAGGAAAAATAAAGCCTAATAGATAAAGCCATATTTATATACCACCTTTCTATAAACCTAAAGAATTTAATTTCTTTTTCTTTTTTTCCTTATTAGACTGTCAATATCACTGAAAAATTTAGTTGGTAAAATACATATAGGATTTTGTAATTAAAAGTTATAACATGGAGCTAAAGAGATGGCTCAGTTGTTAAGAGCATTTGCAGCTCTTGTAGAGGAACTCTGCAGATTTGGAGGTTTGGTTCCCAATACCTACATGATAGCTTATAGCCACATGTACCTCCAGTTCCCGGGGATCTGATGTTGTCTTCTGGCCTCCATGGGCATTAGGTACACATGTAGTATACATATCCATACTGTGTTGGCTAGTTTTTTGTCAACTTGACACAAGCTAGAGTCATCAGAGAAGAGGGAGCCTCAATGAGAAAATACCTCCATAAGATTGGGCTGTAAGTAGGGCAGTTTCTTAATTAGTGATTGATGGGGAAAGCCAATCCCATTGTGAGTGGGACCATCCCTGAGCCTGTTGTCCTAGGTTCTATAAGAAAGCAGGCTGATAAAACCATGAAGAATCTCTTACAGTTAATGCTGTGATAAAACACCATGACCAAAGCAACTTGAGAAGCAAAGTATATATTTGGTTCACATTTCCATATCACTGTTCACTACTGAAGGAAGTCAGGACAGAAACTCAAACAGGACAGGAACCTGGAGGTTCCTCTGATGCAGATGTCATTAAAGAGTGCTTCTTAATAGCTTGTGCTTTATGATTTGCTTATACTGCTTTCTTATAGAACCCAGGACCACCTTCCAAAGGTGGCCCCACCCACAATGGGATGGGCCCTTGTATATCAATCATTACTTAAGAAAATACTCACAAGGGAGGATAAGTCCAGTGACAACATATATATAGACATATATATATATATATATATATATATATATAGACAACACAAAATTTACTTTATTTTTTTTTCTGTTTTTGGTGTGTGGGGGGGGGGGTCATAGTGGGGTAGCCATGGGAAGACTGGGAGGTGAGTACGATTGGAGCACATGATATGAGATTTCCAAATTATCAATAAATAATTAGAAAAATCTACAGCCTGTTCTTAAGTATTTTCTCTATCAAGGTTCCCCCCTTTCAGATGACTATAGCATGTCAAATTGACATTAAACTAGGCAGAACAGGGAGCAAGCCAGTAAGCAGCACCTTCTATGGCCTCTGCATCAGCTCCTGCCTCTAGGTTCTGCCTTGTTTGAGTTCCTGTCTTGACTTCCTTTGATGATGAACAGTGATATAAAAGAGTAAGCTAAATAAATCCTATCCTCTGTAACTTGTTTTAGTCTCTGTCTCTTCTTGACAGAAGGTGGTCCTAATGCTACCTTGCATAAGATTTCATCATAACACAGAAATCTAATAAGCTGCAAAATGTTTTGTGGTTATGGATGAGTCCAGCTACAGATGTGAAAATATAAGGGAAAGGTTTGTATAACTGGCAAACAATAGTCATTATTAGTTTTAGTTATCTACAACAATGATTAGAGCAGATTTCCCCTTTTTGATCTCAAGTAGAAGCAATTTATTAGTCATTTAGGTTGTTGAGGTCACCAATCTGATATACCATCAAATTTTTAGTTTACAATGGTGGGTTTTTAAATGTTGTTTTTATTTCAAATTAAAGACAAAAATATTACCTCATAGACTATTGAAGGATTTGTCAACAATAAAAAAGAAAATATATAAAGTTATATGTTGCTTATTAAAGCAGCAGTTCTGTCAATGGAAACCTCCCTTCTTCCTTCACCCAGTATTTGCTTCTGTGACACAGCATAGAGGAAATTTGTTCATCATCTGTGCTAAAATGGTCTCAGTTTGATAGTCACTGTTTGCTGACCTTCCTGTCAGTCACTATTATTTGTTTATCTGCTGTCCTTGTGAGTAATGAAGGACCTCACTGAAGTGACAGTTATATAAATTTGTGATCCCAGGTAGAGGCACCAGCTTTTATAGTTGCAACAAAATTCCTATTCTGGGCTTGTCTCATTAATTAGGAATGCGTGCTTTCTGAAGGACTTACTTGCCCCATTTCCAGGTAAAATTCCTCAACAAAAACAACTTAAGGAAAGAAGATTTCTTTTGTCTGCTAGTTCTAAAGGATACAGTCTAGCATGTCAGGGAAGCTGTAGCAGCAGAGGCAAGGAATGGCTAAACACTGTGTCCATCGTTAGCAAGCCATTAACTGTGAATGCTGATACTCAGCTGGCTTCCTCCTTTCTATGAAGTCCAAAGAAGCCCAAAAAACATGCTACTCATATTGAGGGTGATTCTTACCACCTCAGTGAACCACAACTCAAAAGGTCAACACAGCAATGCCAAGGGACTAAACTAATTAAGATAGTCCCTCACAGGTGTGCCCCAGGGCATCTCTATTTTGGTGATTCTAGATAAGTTGAAGTTGACAATCAATATTAACCATCATAAAATCTAACCAGAAGGGAAAAGGAACTGTCCTTCAACTTCCTGAGGACTTAAGTTATAACTTTATGAATTTAGGTCTAATTGTTTTCTGATATGATTATAATAGACATTCTCTCTAAATCAGAAGCAAACTTAATCTCCAAATGCAAACCAGAGGTGAGGGATAGTTGCTGTGGGATGTTCTGTATGGCAAATGTGTTAATAAATAAAACACTGGTTGGCCAGGAGCCAAGCAGGAAGTATAGGCAGGACTAACAGAGAGGAGAATTGAGGGAACAGGAAGGGAAGGGAGAGACTGCCTGCAGCTGCCACCAGGACAAGGAAGATGTAAGGTACCAGTAAGCCACGAGCCACATGGCAAAGTATACATTAATAGAAATGGGCTGAATATAAGAGTAAGAGCTAGACAATGATAGGCCTGAGCTAATTGCCAAGCAGTTTAAATAATATAAGTGTCTGTATGTTTATTTTATAAGTGGGCTAAGAGACTGCCCGGCCTTGGTGGGACCTGGAGAGAAAACTCCAGCTACAGATAGTGATGGCAGAGAGGGTAGTTACATTTTGGCTAATAACTAACAATTATCAAATTACTATATGTCCTCCCAAATGATGATATTTTGAATCTTGTATTTGTAATAGATTATCTCTTTAATTGAAAAAATACGTAAGTGGGTTATTTAACAATATAACAGTCCATCGTTAAGCCCAGGAAGTAAACAACTTGAAGGCTTCAGGAAGTTCCTGAAGCTGAATAAATTCTCTAGACACTGCCCTTCCCAAGCAAATATAAGCAGTGAGGATGGCTAAGAAACACTCTCAGAGAAACTGAGATACCTGGAAGGAGCATAGACAGCCTGGCTGCCTAAATGGAGCTCAAGGCAGCTGAGCTCCCTAGCATAGACAGTTTTCCATCTGTTTGGCTGCCTGAGGTTGTGCAGTGTGTCCCAGGTTTCTAGTTTTTATGAGCTGTCACACATGCTCATGTGGGCCTTTGGTGATGTACCTGTCTTTGATCATTTCTACTCTTGTATGTAATCTCTCACTCATATTCTTGTAAGAAATTCCAGTAAAACTCATTGGTTCATCAAACTGGACTTTATTGGTCTGCTTATCATTGTCTATGGTTGGTTCTCTATCTGGGATGATTAGACATTTCTTCACATCTCCCCAGGAACCAGTGTCATACCACCAATAAGACCGTGAATATCATTTTGTTTGTTTTGAAAGCAGAATATACATCAAGCAACACTTTTCATTTAGTATTACGTTATGTGTAGATTACAGGAAATCAGAACTAGGCAAAATAAATGTGAAAAATCACACATAAAAATCAGTTATTTCAACTATTTATATATTTGAGATTGTAACAAATCTTTAAAGAATTTCTAGTATTATAATGGTTCTTGAAGCAAAACATCACAAACTGGTTTATTGTAAAGGATATAACTTGACTTATTAATATTTCAGAGACCCACAGCATTCAGCTGGAAGTGTTCCTATATGCTCTTATGGTTTTCATTTTGTTTATTAATGAAAATTTTTATCTATTAAGCCAAACTACACTGCATATTAACATCACTGACTTGGCTTTGTTCTAACATCTAAGTTTACTGTAAGCCAGGATGAGTTGATGGCTGCAGTTAATTCAATTAAATTTATAAAAAGAAAACAAGACAAAGAAATTTTAAAAAAAATCACTAAATCAAGATTACTTCTGGTTTACCTCAGGTTGGAGGATCCATTGGGAAAAAAATTAAAGAATTGTATGTTATTAGGGTTAGGTTAATGAGACCCACAGCAGTACTCACCTTGTAGACTCCATTCTTCTTCCAGCAGACAAATGCTGAACCACCTGCAAACTTGCATTCAGCAAAGTGCCACCAGCAGGTATAGTTATAACCTTAGGGAATCCCAGAGTTAGTATGAGGACAACCAAACCTAGAACATGCCTTTAAGAAAGAAGATTTCTGTTAATATCTAAACCATGAGTAGTGACTATACAGAAGAAGAAAAGGATAGTAGAGAAAGTTGCAGGCAATAAGATGTCTTTGAATAACGGCTTGATGATGCAAAACCCAAGATATGAATATCTGTAAGTCTAGGACTTAAGGGGCTTTTTAGCTGGGGCTAGTAGAAAAACATGAAAGAGAAACTTCATAAATAATTCAGAGATTTGTGGTCCACAGTAAAGATTTTAGGCTTACTGTTGAAATTATTGAGAGGTTTTGTGGACTTTCTAAAAGAGGATGATATTTGTGTATGTTTTAACAAAACAAAAAGAAAAAAACATAAATAATAATGCCATGTCCTCCTGACCCCCTTTGTCTCTGTGCTCCTACTGCAGGCATTTCCATTTCCTCATGCCCACTTTGCAGCTCCATATAGGTAAATTTCAAACATTCCATGAGTTACACACCAAGCAGCACCAAGTCATCAGTAACAAGGAGAAATGTGAATTTGATCGGTGCAAGGAAATTATGAAAATTTTGGTTCTAATTATCCTTTTGTTCACTAATTGCCTCTCTGACTTTGTTCTGGCTGGAGTGTCCAGCTCACAGCCTGCAGTCCTTGTATACTACAGAACAGGTACAAATGTGGTCCGAATCAAAATCTTAAAGATACTTAGGACATTCGGGATGTTTGTTTTTGAAAAGTTTTGTTTTGGTTGGTTTCATAATTTGATAGTGGCATGCTGCAGTGTGAACTTCAGAGATAGCAATATTCTATCTTTGGGAAAATATTGGGCATGCCTGCTAGAGGGTGAAACTCAGAGTGAAAACTAACTTTCTGAAAGCCTGGTCTGTCTTAGGGGTGATGTATATGTAATCAAACCCATCATAGCTTTTACTTATCTGATTCTCAGTTCACTTTTGATAAGACATTAATTATAATCAGTAAAACTTAAATGTCATACAAAACCCTTGTATTATTGGGTTTTTTTAAATTTTTAAAATATAATGAATGCTGTTGATATGCAAACAACAGAGTTGATATTATGATGTGCAGGCAGACAAGGTGCTAGAAGAGTAGCTGAGAGTCCTCTGTCTTGCAGGCAAATTGAAGTCGACTGAGACACTGGGCAGTATCCCAGCAAAGGAAACCTAGAAGTCTGCCCCCACAGTAACACACTTCCTCCAACGAGGCCATACCCAGTCCAACAAAGCCACACCTCCTAATAGTGCCACTCCCTATGAGACTATGGGGGCCAATTACATTAACTACCACCTGTATTAACAGTGCTGGGAGCCCTGCAAAGCTGTCTCAACCTGATACAAGGACCCAAGCTGATATCAACCTACGTCATTCAGTTTAGGACCAATGGCTGAATCCATGACCTGTTGTCCCTTTTTTAAGCTATTGCTGCCTTTGAAGCCAGGACTGTTCTAATCAGCAACTGCAACTCCTCCACCAGCAGCTGTTTGGCTGCAAAATCCACACCCTGAGGGAATTCTGTTCCCTCAGGCATCGACTTTTTCAAAGCTACTAAGGGAACTTATCTAAATCTCTGTCCCTCTGAAGAACTCAAGATTCAAAGGTTGAGGTGGAATTCTGCTCCTCAGAGAGGCTGAATAGCAAGTCACTCACCTCCTCTTCTTGCTTGCATCTCCCCCAAAGCCCTCATGCTTCCCTTTGCCCCTCCTTAAAGACCCTTCTCCACCTGGTTCTTCCCTACCACTTCCTGTCAGCTAGTTGCTGACTCAGTCTCCTGACTGCAGGTGAATTTTATTTAATTAAACAAATGTAACATATCTTTGCATCATGAAGCAAATATTGCATAAACAAAAGTAACACACCTTAAAATAATACTCTACAACAATGACACACTAGAGTCAAACTTTAATGGGCTAAGTCCCTCCTGCTGCCCTACTTCCTGAGGACAAAATTTAGTGAGACCTGTGGACAGTCACCTCCTGACTCTCCTGTGAAATGGGATCAGGTGGCTGCCATGGCATCTGGCACAGCAGTTCTTTGTTTTCACGGTTCCTGGGGAATATTTAATATGTCATACTCAGCTTTCTGCTTTGTTATCCTCATCTTTTGTTGCCTTAATGATTAATTTTCTACCTTTTTATATATTACAGGAAACAAATGTATGGCTAAGATGGCTGTATATAATTCAAAGGGGAAATTTTACACTGGATTACATGAAGATTTGCTTTCTTCATGTTTTGTGAATTCAAAATAACAGTTAAAGATGTTATATAGCCTGTTTGTTGAGATTTATGGTAAAAATAACAGATAATTATAATTATCACCATTTCATTGTTAGAGAAAAGAGATAAATATAACTTAATAGTTCTACATTCAAAATACCAATTTCAAAAATATTTACTTCAATAACTATAAACAGAATTGACATAGAAGGCTCTATTAGTTATCTCCTTTGCAACAAGAGAATATGTCTGGAAAAAAAGGAGGCTAGTTTATTTCGTGAGCAAGAAAAACAAAAGATCAGACCCTGCAAAAATGTAAGCACTCAAATTTGATAAGCTCCTATAAAATAATTCCCAAAGATCTTCAAAACTTGTAAAAGTCCAAATTCTTTCCATTGTTGTTGATTTTAATGATGGAAACTCCTTCCATAATTCTCTTAATCAAATATTTGCTTGCGCAAAGCATCCCATACAAAGATTTAAATATTAAATGACGGTTGCTTCTATTATTTTACTATTGTTAATTTAATCACAAAAGGTTGCCATTTCATATGTTTTCTGATTGACTACCATTTTTCCCAGGTAGAGTTCTTGAAGTAGATTCTATGTACATGCTACATGTGCACTTCTGTCCTCAGCCCCACATTGAGTTCCAGGATAGCTTTTACTCACATTAGACAATTTAATAAGTTTAGTTACCACATTTTCTTATAAATTGGTGCATAATGACCACATTACACCTGTTTTAAATGAAACACCAAGTATCCTGTAATTTGAAATACTGACTTTACCTGAAATATAACAGGAAACTATAATATAAGCAATGTGAAAGCCTCTCTTGACTTAAGTTTTACTGTGGCAAGTCTGGAATCTCTCACTATGATCTTGTTACTGTTTTGTTAATGTTGTAGATTAATGTTAAAGCTGTTGGCTGGGATGAACTTACATGCTTACTTTCTTCATCCCACACTGTGATACATCTTTTTCTGTGTTTAGATCATCAGAAGCTGTGATGCATCTTTTGCTAAATATTTTTTCTTGGCTTTCTGTGCCATTTGGCTTCTATTTCCTGTTATATTTCATATACACAATTTGTTAGGTGTGAAAATGATTACTATGGCTACTACAGTTGGGATTCTTTTGCAATTTTTAATCTTTTTCTTTCTCGGATTTTTTTTTTTTTTTAAACAGGGTTTCTCTGTAGCTCTGGCTCTACTAGAACTTACTTTGTAGAACAGGCTGTTGTCGAACTCACAGAGATCTGCCTGCTTTTGTCTCCCAGGTGCTGGGATTAAAATCATGTACCACCAATCACTGGTATGTAATCAGTTGCACATTTTTGAACCGTGAATAACATATGCTGATTCCAAAATAGGCCTTCAAAGCCACAATTAAAAAACAAAACAAAACAAACAAGCAAGAAAAACAAAAACACTGATTCCTTCCATTCTAATTCTCAAATGAAAAATCTCTTGATGGGTAAACATAGTCCATCCACTCTTCTTTATTTTATCACAATGTACTAACAAAAATATTTTTTTTGCTTGCTTAAGTAAATAAACTAGCACCTTGAAACCAAAGTTGTTGTTTGTAATTCGATCAGGGTTCTTTTTTTATTAATATTATTATGTCAGTAGGAAGATTCTCCACACATTTTTGCAAGAGGTGCTTAAAATCTTCATAAGCTCAGCTTCTAGTACCCTCCATAGTCATAATGAACTGCTAGTACAACTGGGATACAAGTGTGGTTGTAGTTAAACGTTCTGTTGTTCAAGTCACCATGCTGCCCTAATAAACAAAACATTAAGATGCACTTCCATTTAACAGGCACTTCAATAGTCCAGGTGTTTTTGCTGTAGTGCTGTAGTGCTTGGATTCTTTATGACACTTCTTTCCAAGTGTTCCCGGTAAGGCTGCAGAGAAAAAACACCCCGGATATTCTTATCATTGAAGCCTGAAGAGTGAACTGTTATACAACACATCAGAGCCCTGTCCTAGCAATGTTGTCTTAGAAAGATTTATTATCTTCTCTTCACTTACAGTGGGTCTGTCTTTTTGGGAAATAACTGCTGCCTTTGGATTTCAAGTGGAAACATAGCAAAACTTTACATCTTAGCCCAACTTGCAGGAGCCTATGTTTAAGGTTTGGAAATAAATGTAACACTATTAATTTATCTTCAGGGAGTCTCCTGTTTTCATTTTCCCCTGAAAGTCTGTGTATTGTCAGTTTTATCAGAAAATGAAAAGTATTATTTGGAAAAGGGTAAAAGCAGGCCCCCAAGTAATTTATTCCAACCAAAGAGTGTTTCCTTACAATTACTTACATAAATGCTAACCTTGTGAAAGCTTTTAATAGCTCCAAGAAATGTTAAGCCCGATAGTTTCTGTGAGACTGTTTTATGACTACACAATTGCCTTTCCACTCTGTCTTCCAGACCTTCGCTGTCAAGCAAAGGCTAAATGAAAACTCAGGGCTGTGTTGAAAGTCAAGATCACACAGCATCCTGACTTGCATTGTGAGGAAAGAGATGGGACATGCTTTTCAGGAAGATTATTCCAGTCTTTCTTTTGATTTTGTGTGTGTGTGCCTGTAAGAGCTAGGTGCTAAGCCAGAGCAGAGCTCCTCACAGCCAGCCCTTCCGGCACTCGTGAGAACAGCTCTGCTCTCCACTACTTCAATGATAGACTTCTACATAGATTATTTTAACAGATAATCAATGTACACACAATTGTGGTTGTGAGATTCCACGTAAAGGTAGTAGATAAGCAAGCAAACAAAGTGTGTGAGAGACTATGGTTTGTCAAAGATTGTAAAAAAAAAAAAAAGAAAGAAAAGAAAAGAAAAGAAAAATATTTGAGCACATTTTAAACGGCTATAGAAAGAAACACTGCTTTATATTTTGAGCAAGAGGCTGACAATGCATATGATTCAAACTAACTGTGCTATAGAATCAAGTTCTTTGTCAAAATCATAGGTGTGCTTCCTTTTATGTGTTCTGGGGGAATGCCTCTTCCACCTCTAGGTTCTTATCTTCAGCAGGATGGATTTTATGTGATGCCTGCAACAGGTACCATTGTAGTTTAAACAATGGGGCAAACAAATAACAGCAAACCCACTACAGAATCCACTCTACTTTATTTAATCAGAATAAATATCTTAGATATTGTTAGAAGGGCTAAAGCAAGAGATTATTTGGACAAATTCCACAACTCTAACACAAGGAACCACCACAGAAAATGCCACTTTTCTACAGTCCAGAAGTAAAGAATCAGAAAGGTTTTCGTACCATCTCCAACCCTAGTTCCACAGCACATTCACTACTAAATGGTTTTGAAAAACACAGACACCTGGCATTAGGTGGGCACCTGTTGTGTGACAAGACTTCTCCTGAGAAGATGTAGCACACGTGTCAACTCATCCTAGATAGGGAGCCCTCAACAGATCAAAGTACAGATGCCACCCAAATCCGATTTGGTACAACAATTTAAGTTTTATTGAGGTTACTTGTAGGAATATGGGTGAGGGGTTACTTACAGGAGCAGCAAAGATAGCTGCATCACCAAAGCCTACCTTAGCATGAATGTCAGTTCCCCCAAACCTGGGAACCTCCAACACCTCAACATGTTGTAGAGTGTTTCTTCCTAGGGATTCAGTTGGTCTAAACCTTTTCCAGGCAGTTCTGCTGGTTTCTGCTTCTTCCAGGCAGGTGGTCTGGTCTCAGAGACTTCTTTGCTGCTGTCTGAACGTGGCTTTCAGCAGCTTCAATTGTTTATTCTGAGAAGAAGAGATCTAGTGAATCTGGTTGGTTTCAGGGACTCCTGATGCTCTTTTAAGTTGTCTACCTTCTTGCTTAAGGAGCTTCCTTGCAGGAGGGAATATTTTAATCTAGGGGGGAAACAGCTTGTGTAGTGTGCATTGTGTACACTGCCTCTTGCAAAAAGTTTCTTTTAAAAATATTTACTCATTTTTATTTATGTGTGTGGCTGCTTGAGTGTATGTGTGTGTGTGTGTGTGTGTGTGTGTGTGTGTGCATGTGTCTGTGTCTATGTGTCTCTCTGTGTGTGTCTCTCTTAATCAGTGATCCATATCTCCAGCCTTACAAATTCCTTCCTGTCTGTGTAACATAATTGTGCATAGAATTGTGCAGTTTTTGCTTCCCTTTCTGGTTCCTCATCTCTTTGCAGGTTCTGAAATGGAGGAGTATGTGCTAAGAAGGTGGTTGGAATAAATTGTGATTGTTCTGATAGATGGTTCCAAAGTGAATTGTAGTTTCAAGATATGTTCATACATGTAACTAGTGCTTTATTCATGATAGCAAATGCTCCATTGAGGTGGTATTGTGTTCCCCAAAATACTGTGCACCCTAATAAACTTATCTGGGGTCAGAGACAGAACAGCCACAATATTAAGCATAGAGGATAGGCAGTGGTAGCACATGCCTTTAATCCTAGCATTCCAGAGGCAGAAATCCATGTGTTCAAGGATACAGTCAAGCATGGTGACTCATCACGCCTTTAATCCCAGGGAGTGAGGCAGAAATCAGAAACATATATAAGGCATGAGGACCAGAAACTAGAAGCATTTGCCTGGTTAAGCATTTGGCTGGTTAAGCTTTCAGGCTTTCGAGAAGCACAGTTCAGCTGAGAGCCATTCA
This sequence comes from Peromyscus leucopus, assembly GCF_004664715.2. Lineage (NCBI taxonomy): Eukaryota > Metazoa > Chordata > Mammalia > Rodentia > Cricetidae > Peromyscus > Peromyscus leucopus. Next base: position 21,754,668 of record NC_051084.1, on the reverse strand, counting down.
GATATGAGGACACGGAGGCTTCCAGTCTGAGGAAACAAGACCAGCTGAGAAGTTGGCCAGGTGAGGTTAGCTGTGGCTTGTTCTGTCTCTCTGATCTTCCAGTGTTCACCCCAATACCTGGCCTCAGGTTTGATTTTATTAATAAGAACTTTTAAGATTCATACTACACTCCATGACTCTAAAGGAGTTTCCAGTGCCACTGACCCTCCCCACACAATCAGGTTCTATAATGTTAATTTTACAGGTTTAAAGATTTTTATTTTAGGGACATAGGTGTAGTTTAGCAGTATAGTGTGTGACTCATGCACGAGGTCTTGGGATTGAGCTTCTGAAAGTCCAAATTTATCAAAAATTACTTTTATTATTTTTGCCTATTATGTCCTTAAAATAAAAATTGTTATGCCATGTTGGCTGTGGTACTCTTCTTTGTTTCTCTCTCTTCACAGAGGGCTTGATGCAGGTCCCTGGTCCCTCATGCATTATTTTGTGTGTGTGTGTGGTTATGATAGCATAAGTCTGGGTTAAATTTTTGTGTTTCTCGTGAATTCCCATTGAATTCACTTGAAAGAGATTTTGTTCATATTTTGTTCGTGTTGAAGAGATTTCCCTCACTCCATTTAATTCCTTTGAAGTTTTATGGAAGGAAATTGTAGCTGTTTCTTGAAGGTATCCCAGAAATTGCCAAAGTGTGACTTGTGATCTGTTTTGTGTATCCACGTATAAAAGGTGAAAAACCATGGCACTTCTCCATATGTAATCTATGTGTGATCTACAGGACTTGGGGTAGTTCATATCTCAAGTGCATCTGAGAACATATGCCATATGCACATATTGCTTAGATTATTAAGACTACACACACTCATACTCTTCCATTGAGAACATTTTTAATCTGTGCTGCTAGTGACAAGTCTTTAGTCTTGCTTTATTGATGGTATCTCGGACAATAAGAGGCACTTTGATATTTTTCTTTCCTTATTCTAAAAACAAGATCAGAATATTTTTTAATACTTCATTATCAGTGGTTTCAGAAATACCTGCCCTCCACTGAGAGCACCATACTGCCACTACTAATGCCCCATCATGTACTTTAATTACCCCTTCGTCATGTTCAAATGAGTGGCCTATAAAAACAAATTAACAAATCCAACTTATCTTTGCAATATAGAAAACTCTCCCTCTCTTACTATCTTTTATCTTGTTTTTGATGATTTATATTTTCGTGGGCAGATATCTGGGAGAAATCTAAATTTAAAACTATTTTTTATTGTTGTTGTTTTATAACCCACATTTGTCATGGGAATTAAAAATAAATGAAGAAAAAGCAATGCTTTTTTAAATTTCATTGTGTAAAAATTATATCATTGCATCTTTATTGATAGAAGTGGGAGAGTATATTTGAGTCAAATATTAATTTCTTGTAGATATTAGTAGACTAATGCAACTGTATATCATCTTAAATTTGATTGTTAATGATTAATATGACCATCTTTTGTAAAATAAAGTACATACATGATAGAAATTTGTTTATCCAATGACTAGCAATTATTAGCAAATTTTTAATAATAAATTTAAGAGCCATTGAAAGTAGCTTTACTCCTGTGTTTGCTGCTGAATCACGAGCATACCGTTCAGTCATACTTCTACTCCTAAAGTTTCTTGGTTAAAAAAAGCCCCACATTGCACATCATTGTCAAATCAGCATTCTTTTCATGTGAAGATATTTTCAGCCCTTGCTCTTGCATTCTTTTTTCTAGATTTTTTTCCTAGTGCTTTTCATTTAATGTATACTTTATCTCTTTCTTTGGCATAAACACATAGGGTTTGCAAGGTTTATCAGGTACTTACTTTTCCCTTAAGATATCACTCATCCATTGTATTAATAATGACTAATCTTGGTTGTCAGCCTGACCACATTTGGAATCAACTAAAAGGCAAGCAACTGAACACTCCTGTGAGGTGTTATGCTTGATCAGATCATCTGAGGTCAGAAGACCATTCCTTAAGTCTGAGTCACACCTTCTGGTTACAGCCCACAGAACAGGACATGGAAGAAGGGAGCTTTTGCTTTTGGACTGCTTGTCCTTGCTTTTTCTGGCAAGCTCATCTATGTCATTGAGGTGGCATTCCTTAACTACTGTTGGAACCTACTTTTTCATGATTCTTTTTATAGTAAAGAGTGGCAGCTTGCTAGGACTTTCCTGATTTCCAGCACTGGATTGGGACTGCAGAGACATCTAGTCTCCTAGACTGAGCAACCATTGAATCCTTGGCCTTTCCACCAAGAGACAGCACACATGATAATAAATTCTGTGTGTGTGTGTGTGTGTGTGTGTGTGTGTGTGTGTGTGTGTGTGTGTGTGTGAGAGAGAGAGAGAGAGAGAGAGAGAGAGAGAGAGAGAGAGAGAGAGAGAGAGAGAGAGAGAGATCAGTTCTATTCCTTTAGGGAACCCCAACTAATAGAGCATTTATTCTTATTTTTTGACTTAGTGTCTGAGGTTTGACAGTTTACTCTATCATTGCCTTAGTCTTTTTGTTTCTTCAACTTGCTGACACTGTCTTGCTGGACATGGAAGAAATAGAGGAAGGAAAGATCACACTACTGTGTCCTTTGATCTGGAACTATAAACCCATGAGGTAAAATCACCAGTCGCTTTGGCAGATATTTCAAAGACCAATGCTTTTTGTATACATGGCATCCACAGGTTCTTGACTGATGTAGCTCTATCCACGTAGTCAACTAGAAAACTCTACTATCTGCATCTCGTGGAGAGCATTCCTTGCTACACTGGTGACCCTCATGGGCCAGACACAGTGCTCTTCTTTATTATTCTCTGGCATGGCCAGTGTCTGGTGCCATAAAAAAAAAAATATCTCACTGGGAGCCCAAAGCATTTACTTCCTCAGAACACCACTGGACCTCCTGCAAAAGCCCTTCATCTAAATTCCCACCCTTTCGTATTGTCCAGTTTGAGATGCCAGTCAGTTCTTTCTGATCTTGAAACCACACCATTCCCTTTAGATACTCCTGAGATTCCTCTCATCAAGCTTGTGGAGAAATGTTCTCCGCTGGTGCCTCTCTAATGGCCAAATGCTCACTAGCCTAGTGCCTGTCATGATCAGATGCTATTTTCATTTTTACTGCTGCCTCTGGTGGCCAGATTCTCACTAGCCTTGTGTCTCTCATGGCAGAATGCTCATTGGCCTGTTGCCTTTGGTGGCCAGATACCTACTTTCCTTGCCTTGCCTCTGGTATTTTCACTGGCCAGTATTTTTTTTTTTATCTTCTTAAGCAGTTGCTAGAATTAACATTGCACACTGAGTGGTAGTCACTGTCACTCACATTCTAAAGTTTTTGTCAGCTACTCTTCAGAGTGAAGTTTGACATCACAGACGTCCCACCACATTTTCAATATTCAGACACGTGTGTTGAAAAAATAGGCATGACTATGTATACTGTGATGCACACAGTATTTGTTACAACATTCTATAAATAAGGAAAGACCTTGGAAGTAAATGATCTGAATTTTTTAATTTTATTCTTTTTAGAATGAAGATATTTTGTTTGATTTCAGCAGGGCTTATTTTAATTTTTCTCTGCACTTAATACAACTCTGATCTTCAAGTCTTTATATACCTTGGCTCTCAGATTTGTTTATTCCTAATTTCAAACAATATTATGGGAGTAAGTAATAGTTATAGAATTATTTTTAAAATCTTATTATCTAATTTTTGCCTCAATTATGACTAAAAATTATTTTTTACTAAGAATAAATTTGTTTTCAGTAATAACACACACACACACACACACACACACACAAATACACACAAACTTGTAGACAATTGGGATACTAAACAAATCAATTTTCTGAATTCAATCTGACCTTGATAGAGCATTTGTAGCAGAGTGAACAATGTAAAATTGCCTTTCAACGGGACAGCAAGTGGAGTTATGGATTTCAAATGGACTGTGTTAATTTTGAAATATCTAAAATCTTAGCAACAATGAATAAATTCCTATCTTGCAGAAATGCTTTCAAGTCAATATACTAGGAGGATTATGTAGTACATGTAGAATAATGTGACCAATTAAAAATTGTCACAAGTTTAGAAGCATTGTTAATAAGTGTCTACTTGGGTATATGTAACACCATTTGCAGTATGTGCTTGCGTTTCATTTTATTTCTGTGTATTTAATCATTTTTTATAAATTGACAATAGGTTAAAATTAAACTCCTTTTCCAAAACATAGCTGGATTAAGTAAAGTTCTTTCAAAGAATAATTTCAATGAAAAAATTAACCAGGTAAGGAAGGCATTATGCAAGGCTATTTCTGAAATGGAAAGAAACTGCTCACATCTTTGTCAACAACAGACAACAGAGTTTGTCTAGGCTGAAGTAAATCATAGGAAAGGGCTGGAAGGTATTTGGGTTGGTCAGTCCATGTGATTAAACTATCGGTGTCTATTCATCCTTGCTTGTGGAAATAATTTCTATGCCTTCCATACAAACTCACAGATAAAATAATCGAATGGTCTTTCTTATAGCATGGATTGTTAGAAGGTCTTGTTAATAAAAAACAAACCTGGAGCCAGGTATTGGGGTGGATGCTGGAAGATCAGAGAAGCAGAACAGGCCACAGCCACCTCACCTTGCCAGTTCCTCAGCTGACCCTGTTTCCTCAGACTGCAAGCCTCTGAGTCCTCATCCAGAATGAATCTCAGCTGAACTGCTGCTAAAAGCCTAAAAGCTTAACCAGGCTCTGGTTCCTGATCCTCATGCCTTATATACCTTTTTGCTTCCTGACATCACTTCCTGGGATTAAAGGCATGTGTCACTATGCCTGGCTGTTTCCAGTGTAGCTTTGAACTCACAGAGATCCGAATGGATCTCTGCCTCTGGAATGCTAGGATTAAAGGTGTGTGTGCCACCATTTACTGGCCTCTAGATCTAGTGGGTGTTCTGTTCTCTGACCCCAGATAAGTTTATTAGGGTGTACAATATATTGGAGAACACAATATCACCACACTTTCTGGACTCTCAAAATGATGGCTGTCCAGTTTGCATGAAAGGCATTCCTGATTTATAAAACTAGAAGGAAAATGAGAGAATATTTATCTTGAAAAAAATCATAGAAATTGTTTTTACTATAAAGTTTTGCAATGAAAATCCAGAGAAGGCCGAGGTCTGCAGGCAAGACATTTGCCTGAAGTTTAGGACCAGGGCACACATTGTACTCTTGATGTCCAGTTGACTTTTCAGTATGAGTCAGAAGCACTTGTTGAGAAATCCCCAAATAGATGCAGTATAACACAATAAGTTAAAATATAAATGAAAATAAGTGAGAAAAAATAAAATCAGATATGACTTCTACTTTTATGTGGACATTTTCTACTCATTTGGAAAGGACATACTGGAACAGAAATGTTCGTTTCCACCCTGGTATTCCCAAACCCCGTTCTGATCAACAGTTATCAGTTGAACTCTGGCCCTTCATGGTGGCAGCCGAGTCCCTTGATGTTTGTGTTTGATTGGGTTACACCTCTGTTTGACATGACATTTATATCAGGGCCGGCTTTCACCTTCCACTCTCTTTATTAGCGCATTAAACTGTGGAATGAAAACATGGCCCTTTCCCTGTGTGTGCCATGCCACCTTTTAACTGTGAAACTGATTTCAAAAGGCTATAATTAAAGGGCTAAAGGACAGTGAAGTGGGAGCCCTGTGTCACCCCCTTTGGTCTCTCAGCCTGGAAATACTAATGGGCATGTTGTATGTAGGTTGAGTGCTGGTTTACAATCCTCATGAGCTCTTGATCATGCTGAACCCCTGTAATAAAAAAGGGGGGAGGGGATTCTAAGAGAAGATCATCAGAGTTGAATTTAGGTGAATATGTCATTTATACACGAGAGACATTCAGGGAATGAATAGTTCTCAAAGAGGTGAGTTTGAAGTCCGTTTGTGTAATATCTTACACAAGAATAAACTTGTCTGGCTGCGTAGAGCAATAACAATAACCTGAAGGCAAAACACACAGATGGCAGGTGATAGCCGGGGACCAGGACGTAAGGGAGGACTCCACTCAGGTCCCTCAAGTTGTGGTCAGTGGTTCACCTCCTCCTTCTTCGTTAAGAAGGATGTGAGGTAAACCACATCTGTACATGTGTGCCCCCTTTTAGGTAAATAAAGGGAACACAGAATTTTCCTACACCTCTCTCTTTTATTTTAAATTAATTTTTAAAGTTATCATGCAATAATAGGTTTCACTGTGGAAATTTTATGTGCTATTTAGTTTCCCTCAGTCAGCAGAACCTGTTTGTGGGCACAAAACTTAAGTCCTTGGGTTTGGGGAAAACCACCTTTACCTGCTTAGAGCTACTAAAATCCTTAAAAGGTCCCCTGCCTCTTGACTCTTATAGCTTCGTATTGGTGGAAGTGTGAAGGCAACTCCACGTAGTTAAAAGGGAGGTTTATTTTGTGGGGTAACTTGCAAGTAAAAGGATAGGGTACAGGGTCCCGGAAAAGGTGTATTGCAGTCCAGCGGTGTTCTCTGGAGAACTCTGCTCGGTCTACCTCCAGCGTCCAGGATCCAGGAACCAAAAGAGCCGGCACATCTGTATCTCAGGCCTTCAGGGGTCCTGTCTTGGCCCCACCTCATAGGCGTGGCAGTTACCAGAAGCCTCAATGGGGGTCAAAGCTGGAACGGCTACCCACTACAGCTTTGTGTGATGATGTATTAATGCTTAGAACCACATACTTAGCACTTGTATGCTGCAAGGCACTGTATATATTCACAGACTTAAAATACATCCTAATATGGAACAAAACTTACTCCATGAGAAGACAGGAAAATATATTATACAGTATTATGTATAGCCATACCTTAAAATATGTATGTATGTAATGTGTACATGCACACATGCAGAAAAGGATGATATTAACAATTTAGCATGTTTGTTTTTTTATGTATGCCTGTTTTCTAAGATGTTTACATACTTAATATATCGCTTTATAACATGCTATCCCATACAAACATATAAATGAAGGTGTATTGTGTAGTTTAGTCACAGCATGCCTCAGACTCTGCCTTACCGATTTCTACACATGCTAAAATTAATACAAAATCATTACCTATTTCAACCTTTGGTGGTCAAAGTGGTGGTATGCTCTGTTGAATCCAGAGCATTATTCATGCCAGAAAACCACTCTGCCACCTAGCTACACCACCAGACTAACTTCTGCTGTGGATATCTGTATGCTTTAAATGTTTTGCTCTGATTGGTTAATAAATAAAGTGCTGATTGGCCAGTAGCCAGGCAGGAAGTATAGGCGGGACAAAGAGAGAGGAGAATTCCGGGAACAGGAGGGTGACCAGTCCCTGCCATGAGAAGCAAGATGTAAAGGCAGAATTGGGAAAAGGTACCAAGCCATGTAGCTAAACATAAATAAAAATTATGGGTTAATTTAAGTGTAAGAGCTAGTCAGTAATAAATTTGAGCAAATGGTCATACAGTTCATAAATAATATAAACCTCTGTGTGTTTAATTGGGTCTGAGCAGCTGTGGGCACAAGCGGAACTGGAAAAAATGCCAGCTACAAACTTAAGCTTCTTTACAATATCTTTGTTTATTATAACTGTAAACTTGAGCTAAGATTAATTGCACAGTTTTATTAGACCTATGTTCTAGACTTAGTTTCTCATATATATCATCATTTTCTATATTCTTTCTTTCTCCACCTACTTCCTCATTTGCTTTTCTTCCTGTAGTTTTTTCCCCCATCACAGAACACATAAGACATCATTTTGTCCCAATATAATAGGAAACTATATGGAGTGTTCTAAAGTACATTCTAAAACAGCCCTATACTCCATATAGCAAGGGTAGAGATGGTATTTCCATGCACAAGGGTTGCATGTGCTGGCTTTCAGGATCAGATGTTAGTAATGCCTTCTCTACAAACAAAGGAGCTTCCTGTAGTAAGAACATGAAGTAGATAAGGTCAGGAAAAGGGTACTGCAGTGGGTCAGACATGGTAGACAGAAATAAGTGCACAACCTTTTGAAAATGAAATGCAGATTGCCTTAAAGAGTTTGTGGAGACTTTCCAGCTTCTTTCAAAAAGGTTGTAAAATGGAGGAAAAGAAGGATGAAATCAGCGCATACGTTTCTCTGAATTTTCCTCTTACAATTTTCTTCCAAATCTGATATTCAGGTTTTATCTTCAACTTTATTTAGTTATTGCTGTTTCATTACCTTTCATAGTGGCCATTAAACTTTGAGTCTGTCCCACTGCAAATGTATTAGTGTGTGCTAAGAACTTGATGGTATTTCCTGCTTGTGGATTTTTCTAGAGTCTTCACTGAGGATGAAAGCCTTAAAGCTCAGTACAACAGTGCAGGTGTGTTGTATTTGGGAGATAGGTTGACAAGAGGCAGGCTTGGTGGGTAATTTCAACAGGAAATTATTGGTGAAATTATTAAGGCCACTTCACGTAGTTAAAAAGGATGTTTATTAGTGGCATAACTTACAAATGAAGGGATAGGTAGGTTGTAGGGTCTGGGGAAGACATAGCGCAGTCTGGCCTTGTTCTCTGGAGAACTCTGCTTGGTCTACCTCTAGCATCCAGGGTCCAGGAACAAAGAGAAGGCGGCGCATCCAGATCTCGGGTCTTCAGGGCCCTCTCTTGGCCCCGCCTTGTAGGCATGACAGTTACCTAAGCCTCAATGGGTGTTGGAACTTCCAGATTAAAGCTGGAATGGGTACCCACTACAGGAAATAATATGCCTGGGATATTAATGAGACAAACAACTTTGAGTGTATCTGTGAGTGTCCTTCCTGGGAGTATGAAGTGAGGAACCTCTCCTAAATGTGAGTGATACCATCTCTGGTATGCCAGACAAAATAAAAAACAAAAAGGAGAAATTCATTTGTCTCTCTGCTTTGTGACCTTGGGTGCTATATGACCTGCTGCCTTCCCTTCCCTATCAGGATGGATTGTACCCTCAAACTTTGAGCCAAATAAACCTTCTCTTCTTCAAGTTGCTTTTGGTAGAGTGAGAAAATCAGTAGAAAAGATGACAAGAATTTTAGGAACTCCCATAGCAGAGATATGGGAGAGGCGGCTGGATGGCCCCATTCAACAACCTTGTAAATCGACTCTCACCTGAAGTATCCTCTGTTCAGAGTTGTAGGGAGATTAAGGCAGAGTGTGCTGACAGTTTGCATGGACCCTGGCTAGTTTTAGATAGCTTCTGAATCAAGACTAAAAAAGATTTGCAGAACTTTTGTGCCTAAGTTAAATTGAAAATAATAATTAATAATAATAAAATAAAAAACAAGCAGCTTAAATTATTAAACAAAATACTCAGATCTTAAAAGCTGTATTGGCATTTTAATCACATATTGATGATAAAAAAAAAAAAGTTATCACACACGTCCCTCTCCCATCCTCTGCTTGAAGTGGCAGCATTTCTGCTTCCCATCATGGTCCTTGAGAGGCAGGTCATTATATTGTGGAAAGACATGGGAGTGAGGGACAAGCCTTAAGATACTGTGTGTTATGTTTTCCTTTCTACCAACAACTCCAATTGGAACAACACATGAAATTGCACAACAGGAAGGAAATAACATTTTTATTAAGTTGTTAAATCCTTGAGGGAAAAATAAAAGGTGTCTTCGTTTCCACACAGCTGTTTCCTCCCTTCCACAGGAAGACATCCTTTCAGCCTAGTCAAATCTTTTGTGACACTAGCATCATGCCTGTGAATATTCGCTGTTGATTGAGGAAGTGAAGAACTGTTCATGTCATCCAAGCTGACGTTCACATTATGTAAAAGCTCTGTGCTGTGAAAGCAAACCTAAGCTTCTTTCTCAGAATCTTTCTTCTCCTCTCAATCTGCTTTCACATCCCTGCTTCTACATGTTCATGTGTATGTACGTATTTCTGAGTATATGTTTTCTTGTGTACTCAACAGCTGTTTCCCATCAACATACCATGATCTAGATCTGTGATGTCTTAAGGCTTGGATGGAAAGAGAGTAGTAGTGTTGATATTGTAGTTCACATTGTTGGAAGACCTTCTACCTCTTGAAGTTAGAGGAAAGGTGTTGTGGGGGATGTACTAATAAAAGACAGATGTCAGAGAGGTGGTAATGAACCACTACTCAAGAATATTCACATGTCTCAAACATGAACAGAAGACAGGAGGTGAAGTAAGTCTTTACAATTCAATACAATATAAGATGTATTATCATCAAATGGCCCAAACACCAATAGTGAAATAGTACTTAACAATATAAAAACTAGTTCTCAACATCTGTCACATGTACTATGGTTCTTTGAGATACTGAGATCTTTCTATAATGAAAAATACTTAGCTGAGAATAACAAACAAACACTTGTGTACTTACTGTTTTCTGAGTTCTTATTGTTTATTTTATAAATAAGATAAATAAGGAATGTGTATGTGATATATGAACTTCTCTCACTTGTTAATTATTTCCCTCAACTAACCAGTAGACAGAGTTATAAAAATTAACTTTCAAGTAGAGTTGACTAATTATATAAGCAGACTACTAATATTTTAATGAGCATATGAAGCAAGATTTACATAATTCTTTCATAATAATAAATTTTACCTTAATTTGATCCTATGTATCAGATTGTGAAATTAATGCTGTGATAACTATTTATCCAGTCCTGGGGAGATGTGCTGCAAATATAAACTTCCTAACAACCAGTAACAAACATATTTCTAGCCCAAATTTTCAAAATGTGTGTAAGTTTAATAAAAACCCACTACATAATAGAACTCTAATTTATTCATTAGTCCATGAAGCACTTACTAAATAGAATAGAAAAATATAAGTAGGAAAAATATATACAGTATTATGTGTAAGTTGGTAGCATGGTGAGAGAAAGCATGAGTTAGATGATCTTGGAGAGACGTTACAGCAGAGAAGAATTAGGCATAGGTCACAAGGCAGGAAGGCTAAGTAGGGAAGGTGGCTGGCGTGATTAAAAAAAATAGCAGCCAGCTAGAGACTGAAAGGACAAAATCATGTTAGACATTGTGGAGCAGTGTAAGGATTTAGCTTCTATTTTCTGGGGCATTAGAAGCCATTAGAGAATTTTGAACCGGCATATTTTTGAAGGATAATTTTAGCAGGTGTGTTGAAAATAGACTAAGGCAGAGTAGAGTCTGCAACATGAAGACCATCTGGGGATTTATTGCAATAACCAAGAAAGTGTTGGCACAGGCCAAGCTGTTAAAACAATTTTTAAATTTATCCAAATCCTGGTTATGTTCAGTATGTATTATTTTCTAATAAATGGGTAAGAGGTGTGATAGGAAGTAGATAATGATAAATAATCAACTTAATGACTAGAAAATGAGGATCACTTAAACTGATGCAAGAGAAATAACAAGAAAATGTATGGAAAGACCCTCCCCCAGCTCCTTTAAGTCAGAAATCAGTTTGATTCACTTATGAGGTCTGTAAGTAGGTGCTGTGGAGAGCAGGGTGTGAGTTTGGGAGCAGGAAAATAGTGTGGATGGTGACTACAAGTTGAGGAACATGAGTCAACTGTACATAGGACTGAGTAGGGAAGGAGGGATGATAGAAAAAATACCATGGACACTAGAGTGTTTGAGAGCAAGGAGATGAAAAGGAGCATAAATGAGGTAGAAGGAAACCAGAAGGTGAGGTGCTCTGAAACTGAGTCGAGGTGTGTGAGGAGGGAATGAATGCTTGGCTGTGATACGGTGCTGATCTTAGCAGCTGGAAATTGAGAGCTGAGGGTAGAATGGAGTGATTGGTGACTCAGTATCTTAGGAAAGCTTGTTCCTATGGTGCTGGAATTAAAGCTTCTCTATAAGGGAAAACTCCTCCTCACAGTGGCTCTCCTTTGTGAGATGTTGTTTTGGATTCCGTTATATTCATTGTTTGCTTATTTTGGTAATATTTCCCTTCTGTATTCCCTGCTGTGCCAGTGCATGACTACATCTCCTGTCATTTCCCATGCCCCACTCTGTTAAGCAATCCTTTACTGAGCCCACACTGGCTTCCACGATTGGTGGCTGACATTTTCTTGCTGACACAATGATCCTATAATTGATACTTTGAATTGCCTCCAAGGGACAAAAAATCAACAGCTAGAACGACCTCATAGTAAAATTTTGGGATTGCGTTGGGCATATATTTGAAAAGCCAGAGATATGTTCTTTCCTTATAGGTGGGTAATCCACATGGCATGTGACTCATCCATGCCAAGCATATCACCGCAATTACCCAAATTAGCACCTGCAGTAGCGTGAAGTAGATGAAGTGCAGGTGTGGAACATGGGACAATCAAGTGGCTCAAGTATTTAATCACCATGACAACAGCAGTAATTATGATTCTATTTGCTTTCTCTGACAACCCTAGAAAATCTACATAGGAAAAAAATGTGAAATTAACATCTATCAAATACACCAAGAATAAACATGGGGAACCTGTATGTCTCCCTGTCAGCTTTGAAGGAGTCCCACATCTTTGTGTATCTGTAAATGTTTGACAGGTTGGGGGCCACATGAGTCCCCAGCCCTTTCTTTTCTTTTAAGCTAGGGGGAAAAAAGGCAATGAAAACATAACCAGAAATAAGTAAGACATTGAAACAGAAGATGAGAAATGATGTAGTCAAACGTGAACCTCTAAATCCCATGTACCTCTCTGGCCACAGAAGGTACCACTCTTTTCCCTTCCAAGTACGTAGACCATGATGTCTATAATTAATTGTCCTGTACTCACTGAACTTGGATAATATCTTTTACAAGCACATGATTTTAAACTTGGTTATGCTTAATCCTTTCCCTGAATCTGTTTACTAGGATTCAGTGGGAAATATGTTCAATATGTAGGCTACAATCTCAAAGGTGGTATTTTCTTTCAGTTCTTGGTGGCATCCTACAATGGAACAGTTTAAAATTTTTCCATTTTTCCAGCATATTGCAAAATCAGGTTCTCAATGGAGCATCAGAATCATGCGGTTGACTTGTTAAGTCAGGTGTCTGAGCCCTTCTCTCTGAGGTCCTAATTCAGTGATAGTGTGATGTATAAAAAGCCACAGATAAGTATTTCTAGTAAGTTTATGTATAAAACTGAGGTCTCTGTCTGGGATGATACTTAGAGAAAAATGCTAAAAGATATGATTCCACAAATAAGAATTACAGACAAGGAATGCCATCAACTAGAGGCCAGAGTTGTATTTACAAAGTCAGAGCTTGTCACTCTAACAAGATCCCTAGTGAGTCATAGACACATTACAGTCCAGAAGCACCACTTTAGAGAAGTTGAAAGCTTCAGGGCAATTGAAATGTGGAGTACATTCATGTTTATGCATAACCTGATAAGCCACCCTTTATCATATTCTTCCAGCTTGACCAGGAGTCATGCATAGCAACAGGGTTTAGCAAGCATGTTGTTAGGAGAAACATCTATCATCCATGAGGAGCTCCATTGCTTATAGCGTTATTCAAGATGTAGGGAAGGTAGTAAGGAATGGGTGTCCTGATCTCAATAGAAATTAAGAACTCCCTAGCTGAAGTTGACCACGGTGTCTCAGCAAGGAATAATTCATATGTATAGACTCAGCAAGATGGTTTTGCTGAGGCAGACCTGGCTGCCTTTGCCCCTGAAGGTTCAGCTAAGCAGCAGCTGAGGCAAAGTGGCAATCAAAATGTTCCATCTCCCTAGGGCCAATTAGCTTCCACTTCCAGTCAATTTGGAATGTTTTGTGAGTGTTTGTTTGTTTGTTTGTTTGTTTGTAACAGCGCCTCACTGTGTAGCCTTGGCTGGCCTGGCATTTGCTATTTAGACCAATTGACCTTGAACTCATAGAGATCTACCTGCCACTTCTTCCAGAATGTTGGGATTAAAGGTGTGCACCACAATGCTTAGCGTTAGACTGTTTCTTAATGGAAGGGACATTGTCTTCCCAGGGGTAGATATTGTTTTGTATGAATTTGAGTTTTCGCTGTAGGTTCAACATCATGTGTTTAGAGAATTCTCTTCCAAAAAAATCTTTCTACCTTTTCATGCAGGCCACACCACCCTTCTTCCAATCAGGGAATGTGTGTGGAATCAAAGGAGAAACAGCATACACATAATATTATTGATTACCATAAATATTTCCAGGTGTAGCAGTTGAATTGTTGTTGACTAAAGAGGTTGAAGTTGCTTGAAATATTCTGTAAATTTTCTGTTGATATTCTATAAAGCTGGACAAATGTCCTCTCTAAAATATATTGTATATGTAGGAAAACCTTGATTGAATATACACACTGTCAGAACGAAGAAATAATTGAGCAAAGCCGATTACAAAATCAAGACAATACAAAACCAGTTACTTTCTCTACACTGAAAATGAATCATCCCAACAGAAAATTAAAAAAACTGCCCTATGCATCAGAGCATCACAAAAAATAGGACACTTAATGGTTGGGTTAACCAGGGAAGTAAAGGTTTGCATAGTAAAAACTACAGTTTTTTGAACCTACATTAGAACTTCACATTGGACACCCAGTGCATGCCTGGGATTAACCATTTTAAAGACTAAATGAAAAATGTTCTTAAAATATTTAAAAGAAACTTATTCAACTTAATTTGATTTTAAAGCTGTATTTAAAACTCATAAAAGCCAGAGAGTTATCTTCATTTGTAGTTAAAAAGTTCACTGACTTCAGTTTGTTTGATTTGTTCAGCTTCTTCTGTGACACCTAGCAAAATTTTTGCTACTCTTTATTTTTGTACTTTATCATTCTTTAATGGTCAAACTTTAGCGTATTTATTTTCCCAGGATGGATACTGTGATAGAAAAATGACAGTTGACTTTCATAATACATAGGTCCTTAGAAATCAAATAGTATATGCATGCATATTTATTTATTTTTCCATGGGTTTGGATTTTATTACCCAAAAGAATTTATACTAGGTAATTTTAAACTCTAAAAATAGATTATTAGGTTTCCATTTTATACATATCATTCTGGCAATTATGTAGGGAAGAGAGATGTGTTCACTAACCACAGCACATGGGAATGATACATCAAGTATCAAAGAGATGGCTCCAAGGATTCCTTGAGTACAATACACTCCCCAATGACAGAATAAACAGTAATGGAGACAGAAACTTGGCTGAGGCAGCTGGTACCTCTCTTTGCATGCGCTCTGCCTACCTCTACTCTTTCTTAATTTACATTTTTTTCATTTATTTTACTTACCAACTACAGTTCCCCTGCCCTCTTCTCCCATTCCTGTAGCTAGAGTTTTCCTGTCCTGTCCACAGTTAGGACAAATCTCTGTCACCCGCCAGTCCTACAGCTGCTCAGACCCAACCAAGTAAACACAGAGACTTATATTGCTTACAAACTGTATGGCCGGGCAGGCTTCTTGCTAACTGTTCTTTTAGCTTAAATTAATCCATTTCCATAAATCTATACCTTGCCACATGTCTCGTGGCTTACCAGCATCTTCACATGCTGCTTGTCATGGCGGTGGCTGGCAGTGTCTCTCTCTGCCTTCCTGTTATTTCTTTTCTCCTCTCTGTTAGTCCTGCCTATACTTCCTGCCTAGCCACGGCCAATCAGGTTTTATTTATTGACGAATCAGAGCAATTTAACATACAGACCATCCCACATTGGCTCACTCCCCCTCTGAACCCAGACATATTGCTTTAAAAAAATGGTTAAGAGATTCTTGTGTCCCAAATCAGAAGAGCCCTTTGGTGTGGGACAGATAAAAAAAAACCAATATTTTTATTTAAAACAGGTTGATTATAAATACAATCTCTTTCTAAAGAAAAAAAGGAGATAGTTTAGATATGATAGGATAAAAAAGTAGATTAATGAACCTACTTTTAAAGAGTAACAACTTGTTTAAAATGTTTTACATTGCTATAGATTTTAGTTTTTGATACAAGTTTAAACTTAATTTTGTTATACTGTATATATATTTCTATTCTTGTTTAAGGTATTATGTTTATGTAAATCATTTAAAATTTTAATGGATAATTAAAAAATAGATTAATAATTAGTCATCTATGATAATCATATTTATAGCCATGTTAATTAAGTCTTCTAGGTATATATATAGATATATTTCAGATAGGTAGGTAATCTTCAAACACTTCAAAGAGCTACAGAATATGACATTTAAAATGTTTTAAAAATTTAGACTTTCTGGACAGTGAGACATGTCTGCTCCTGGCAGCACAGATTACTTCAGAGGAGGATGGGCATCGAAGACACTCCATATGGAGTTTATCTTCACCTTGGCAAAAATAGCCATTTGGGTAAGAAACTGTCCTTGCCTGGACTGCTTGATCAACTGGACATGCAGGACCCATAGAAGGTGACCACTAAACTTTGCTTGACAAAATGGTCCTTCAGGTTCCTGCTTTGAGGAGGAAACTGCCAGACATTCTACAGGACACAGAAAAAAGTAACTGAGAGACTCTAGGCCTGTGGGCTAAAGACAGATGCCCCAGCTTTACAATAAAATTTAGATGACTGTCCAGGCTGCCAGCTGTCTCTGTCTACCCTGCAAGACTCCCAAAAGTTGCTTGCATCCTTCTCCCATTTCTCAGGTAGTATTATATCCTTCTGAGGTCTTTGATGTGGTTGAAGACTAGATAGTTATAATTTCCTCAGTTATGATAAAAGATGGGTTAGATATAAAACCTTAGACTCACAAATATCAGATAGATAGGGTATCTTCTTTAATATTGTAACTGTAATTCTTGCTTAATAATTGTTTTGTTGCGTGTAATTTTACTATGTTAAAGTTAAAACCTTCCTTTTTGAAAAAGAAGAAAAGGGGAAGTGCTGTGGATATCGCTCTGTATAAATAAACACTGATTGGCTGGTAGCCAGACAGGAAGTATAGGCAGGACTAACAGAGAGGAGAATTGAGGGAACAGGAAGGCAGAGAGGTAGACTGCCTGGAGCTGCCTCAAGGATAAGCAAGATGTAAGGTATCAGTAAGCCACGAGCCATGTGGCAAAGAATAGATTAATAAAAATGGGCTGAATATAAGAGTAAGAGCTAGACAATGGTAGGCCTGAGCTAATGGCCAAACAGTTTAAATAATGTAAGCATCTGTGTGTTTATTTTATAAGTGGGCTCCGGGACTTGTGGGACTTGGTGGGACCCAGAGAGAAAAGCTCTCCAACTACACATTCCTCCCCCTACCCTGCCTCCTATCTATTCTTTTCCCTATCCACTTTTCATCTGTATCCATTCAGAAAGGGTTAAGCTTCCCATGGGCTTGAAAAAAGTGTGGCACATCAAGTTGAGGCAGAACCCAGCTCCTCCCCCTGCATCATGGCTGGGTGAGATAATCCAGCATGGGGAAGAGGTTCCCAAAAGCCAGCCAAGTGCCAGGGACAGGTCCTGATCTCACTGCTAGGAGTCTTATTAACAGATCAAGTTATATAACTGTCACACACATGCAGAGGTCCTAGGACTGAAATTTTTATTTAATAAGTCCTTCAATGACTGGTTTCTGGAGGCAATTTACCTGTGAAATAAAAATCTCTCTATGCAATATGTTTACTAATTGTCATGTAGTGCAGTCACAAGAACCTCATGCTTTTTGTTGATTCTTTGAATGAATTTAAAAGTGAGAGAATGGATTTAATGTTAGAGTAGCAATCACTCAGAATTCTTTGAGGAGTATTAGAAAAGAAAATTGCATGACTTTTTTCTACAGATTCATCTATGACATTAAATATTTAAAATACTTTATATCGTGTTACAAATTAAATCTGAAACTATCAGAGAAACGGGGAGAGTGAAATATGTTTACATCCCATCATGCTGTTTACAATATAAACACAGTTTAGGTTCAAATAGAAATTCAAAATTATAGGAAAAGAATTAAAATCATTAGAAGATATGCTCACAGCAGATCAATCCTCTATTGCCTTCTCCTATATTAATACAACAAAGAAGTCAGTAAACTATACATGAATTGACTGTTTCCATACTTGAGTGCCATCAAAACCTGCAGATGGAGCAACATGAGGAAGAGAAAACAGGTCACAGGAGTACACATGCTTGGAGAGCAGCAGGAGGGCTTCTCAGGTATGGCCCCTGAGGACATCATCTCACCTTAGTCTTTACCTCAGTCTCAAGTGAAAGAAATGTGAGGTAGGCACATGACAAATGAACTCTCTCTCATGACTTCCCCTGCACCCCTTTCCTCTGTTTCCTGCTTGAAAAGAATAAGTTCTACATTCTTTCTCATGTTAGGAAAGATAAAGGCAAGAGAAGGATTGCGTTTCAACCACATTTCTACTTGCATTTGAGAGTCATCAGTCTCGAGAATGTTATTTGATTTCAAACTGCATCAATGCGACAATGTGACAGTCTTGCAGTGTTAGGAAGGTGTGAGCCTTTCTCACGTTCATGTCTGCTAATTGGAGGTGCTGGTGATCACTTGGTCTCTCTGTCTTATCACCTTCTCCACTTGATCCAGTAAACAAATCCTACCTTCCCTCAATATGACCTCCATTCTTGTTAGCTTGTTAACATTCCCTTTTGACCAGCAGGAAATAGCCTTTGCCTTCTGACAGATTCTTAACAGTAACTGAAAATAAGCCATCCATGTTTCCTGATTCTGCTTAGTCTTTTGCATAGACATGGCCATTTTTCTATACATTTATTATCTATCTATCAATCTATCTATCTCTCTCTCTATCTATCTATCTATCTATCATCACCTATCTATCTTTGACCATCTGTTTCTTTATGTGTCTTTGTGAGTGTATGTACATGTGTGTTTGTGTGCACCTGGAGGGTAAGAGATGACATGAGGCATCCCCCATTACTCTATGTATATTCTTTAAGGAAGTATTTCTATCAGAACCTAGAGTTAATGTTTTTCTGACCGGGCTACAATCCAGCAAGCAACAGTAATTTCCCTGTCTCTATTCTGTTAGACAGAAGGCTTAGAGTGGAGAGGATGCAAGAACCCACCAGTTGCTGGGTAGAATCTCGGATCTTAACCATGGTTTTCATGATTACAGAGCATTCTTAACTTCTGGTTCATCTCTCCAGCTTAAATTTTATACTTTTATCTCAGTTTTAAAAACAGCATATCTCTGTGTAAAAATAGTATGCATGATATTCACATTTTAATGGAAAACAATAATTCCCTTATAAGCTTAAATCTCCATGCAATACCCATGACATAGATGAAAAGTATTACTAAATGGCTATGTACCTCAACTCACATTATTAATGTATTATAATATCCCATCTTGCTGATTATAAGAATCTGGGAAATTTGCTAAAAAAATCACAGAGATAGTATGATTTGGAGTCAAGAATTTTAACATGGACCTTTGCCTTTAAAGCCTACATTATCTGTTACTACACAATGATGTTTTAAAAACTTAGTGTCTTTAAAAAATAAACATCTATTATTGCATAGGTGCTTTTGGTCAAGCTCCAGACCCAGAGGGAGGTCCTTCACTAAGTCTGCTAGGACTGTGATGAAAGAGTTGTCATGACCACAGCATTAAGGAAGCATACACTTCCAAGTTTACGTGGATCACTGTCAGCTACTTTTTCTTCTTGGTTATAGCTGTATGTTCCTCAGTGACTTGATTGCTATCAGCTGTGGGCCACTCATATTTCCTAATAGCTACCCATAACTCCTGGCCCTGTGTGTGTCCCAATGTACCTAAACTGCGCTATCAGAGTCATCAGGGAAAGAGGGAAACTTGCTAAGATAGTCACTCAAAAGTCAAGTAACATGTCCACTGTAAATCTCTCCATGTACATATAGCTTCCTATTACTTTCCCACCTCTTTTTCTGTTAGAGGCAAGTGACAGGCTCTACCCACACAGGGCACCACACACATAAAAAGCAAGACTTAGGCCTCACAGTGACTACTGAAGTGATTGGCCAGGTTAAAGACTTTTCAGCTCCTCGGAACATAGGACTGACTTTACACTCCACACTCCTTGCTGTACACCAGCAAGAGGAGGCATCACTGTTGTTCCATGGGGGAAGTTCTCATACCTCACTGCCACGCTGATTTCAACTACTGAATCCTCAATGCTCACTGGCTTGTGGGATGACATTGGCCCTAGGGTCAGGTCATTCATAAGTGTATTCTAGTATTCTCCAACATCTTATTTCAGTCATTTTCATTTTAATCACTTAAAATTGTGTTAGGAAAATGAGAGAGCATGGAGCGGCATAAAGTGGATTTCTATATCAACAATTTTTTGTAGAGAGTTTCCAGATATTTGAAACGTAAGTTCAAAGGTTTTCATAGTTAAGAATCTGCTCATATGTTTCTAAGGCAGTAGCAATGTAGAGGGGCAGAGGAGTAAGTGGCAAAGAAGATGACTCGGATGTGAGATCTGTATCTTCTAATTGGGTCACCTTAGATTTCATTTCTTAGGACAGAGAGATGTTGAGAGAGCAGAGACATTCTCTTCTCTACCTTTCTCTCTCCCTTCCTTCCTCCTCCTCCTTTGATCCCCTACTAAAACACACACACACACACAGAGATAAATGAATATACACAGATGCATAGATATACACAGATATATACACACAGAGAGGTACACACAGATGTAGACACACAGAGATATACACACATATACACAGATACACACAGAGAGAAATACACACACATATGCACAGATATATACACACACATACGCACAGATAGATACACACACAAAAACACACACAGAGATACACTTACAAAGATATACATAGATACACACATATACACAGATAGACACACACAGAGATACACACATATGCATACATATACAGATACACACAGAGATAGATACACACACATAAATAAACACAGAGACACACATGCTTACAAAGATATACATACACACATACAGATGCACACACACACACACACACACACACACACACACTTGAATGCTAAGTTTCTTCCCAGTTCTAGATTTTCATGACTTTAATTCCTCATTAGATAAATGAAAATTGAGCAAGTATGCACAATTTGTATGAGACTGCATACTGTATATTTATTTAATTAATACTTAATTTACAAGTAAAGTAGACATTATTTGCTGACTAAATATCAAGGTAGCTATATTAGTTTCAAAAGAAAAAGCTCAGGAGGGTAAAAAGTCTCTATTTCTAAACTTTTGTACATGGAATTTTACCAAATGCTTGACACATTATCTATTAAATATCATGAAGTTAAAATAAGCACATTTTAGTGAAGTATTTTGTCATGATTTTTTGCTCTTTTAATATATATATATAATATATATATTATATATATATATAAATTAAATTTCAGTAAAAACATAATTTTGCAAAACATCGTGCTTTTTTATATGAGTTTTCACGTATCTACTATTTAACTGGCAGGCACCATTATTCATTCTTAGAAAGAATGACAAGCTGCTAATAGCCTCTTAGTATTTAAATCACAATTCAAGTAAAAATTGTATTAAAACTTTTTTATGAAGTTGCTAGAAATAGGTATGCTTCATCCCACAAAGCAGTGTCTTGTGTATATACCATAAGTGCAAGCACCTAACTGACCTGTAGTACTTGTCTCTAAACCAAGAATGGAGAAAATCAGATGACAGACTGTTTCTGTGAGCATTCTAGGAAGATGTAGGACAGAAGATCCATGTATAAAAAGAATCTTGTTTTAGTCTAGTGAGCTTGGAATCCAGTTCCTGTTTCTCTGTTTTTGTTTTCACCATAGAGTAACATGTGCAAGAAAGCAAAATGTTCTGTGGTTTTACAGTGTACCATTTTTTCCAAGTGGGTAAAACTGGGGAAACATTACTGGGGAAGCTGAAGGAATTCATAGTGTTTGGACACCTTTGGGTAATTAATTGATCATGGCATCGTCTAGGAGGCTGTATGTAATACATGTATTTAGAGTTTGGAATGAGCCCAATCAGTCCATTATTCTCTCTCTCTCTACAATATACTTTTTAAGCTTCACAAAATTAGGTTAATTAGAAAGACAAAGGTCCTCCTGTCCATGCTGATCACTTTTAGAGAGTGATCCATTTGCATTGCAACCGGTTATTTAAGGAAATTAAATGACTTGCAAAGGAACAGGAGATATCTGATTGTGAACCACCGTACTTCCAAATCCACTGTCTCCGCATTGCATTTACACATGTATATTATGTGTCCCAGCTGAGTATCTGTTGTCACCAAATGAAGCCTCCAGTTCTGGAATGAGTTACATCTAACAGAGTTGTTGGCCAGAGGGGGCCCATGGTAATCCCTAAACAATCCAGGCTATTGCCAAGGCCATTGGTTTCTCTCCACAAACAGATGATAAGGCCCCATTTCTGAAGACAAAAACTTACACTATTCATTGAACATGGAGAAGCTGAGCTGTGCCTACCTAGAACATTCACCCCTATTGATTCATGATCATTGTGCTTTGCATGCTGCCACACGAGAAAGGTAAATACCAATCCAGCTACAAACCCTCTCATCTACAATGGTGGCCTGCCTGCAAGATAGGCTGGTACAACGGTGGCACAAAGCTTATAGGAGTAACCAACCAATATTGCATTGAATTTAAGGACCACGCCATAAAATGAAGTCCATCCCCAGCACTACTTGGGTGGCCCAGAGCCTGAGACTGGATAGGCCAGGGACCTAGGGGAAAACCAAATGCTATTGTTCTGCTAAAGTGATGTAGCAATTAAATGACTCCTAATGATATTCTGTCACACTCATCAGTGTCTTGCTCAGCCATTGTCAGAGAAGTTTCCTCCTGCAGGGGATGGGAACAAATACAAAGAGCCTCCGCTAGACAATGTGCAGGGAGTGAAAGACCTTGGAAAACTCCATCCAAAATGGGATGTCTCCATCAAATCTCTCCTCTCAGGGCTCAGGAAACCCTGCAGAAAAGGAGGTGTAAAGTTTGTAACAGCCAAAAGGGATGGATGACACCAAGGAAATGAGACCTTCTAAACACAGCAGGGCTGACATACATATGAACTCATAGAGACTGTAGCAGCATGCATTGGGCCTGCAAGGTTCTGAGTCAGATGGGGTTGTGATGGTGAGAGGGGAAGTGGACACATGCTTCTATACCTACCCCAGAAGCTGTCTCCAAATGCTAACCACTTTCAAAGCAAAGATTAATTTTTTTTGATGGAGTCTCACTGGGTTTACAAAACACTTCTAAAGGCAGGACCCATGTCTGGATGTAGATGGCCAGCACAAAATGAACTCAATAGCATTTTTGGAAGTTCTTTGTCTCAAAATGCTTTGAAAGGACTTTATTTTTGTTGTTGTTGTTATTATTATTATTATTACTATTATTATTATTATTATTATTTACCTTACATGTCTTTTGAGTATATAATATGGTTTCCAGTTTGTGTTTTTATGGAATTCCTGTGTGTGTGAACATGTGTATCTCTATGTCTACATGTGTTTTTTGAACTTTCGTTTTGGCTCTTTTTCTTCTGTTTGCTTGTATTGTCCTATTTGAGTCTGTTTTTCTTATATTTTATTATTGTTTTGAGAAGCCTGTTTGTTTTCTAAGGAGAGAGAGAAAGAAAGGTTATGAGCTTGAATGAGAGATGGGATGTGAGGAGGATCTGGGAGGAGTTAGGGGAGGGGAAACCATATTCAGGATACATTGTATGAAAAAAATCTATTTTCAATAATAGAAAAAAACACTAAGTACCAAAAAAAGAGGTTGAAAAGCAAAAAAAATCATTGTCCAACCCTGATATGGCAACAATAAGATAAAAAGAAAAGAATACCATTCTGTCCTCGAGATTTTGTCTCATAAATTTATTGTCTGTTAGCAAACATGCTATCCTTTTAAAAATAGTTGAAAACATTATTTAGCCTCTTGGCAAAAAAAGAATAAGTAGTTTATTTTAAATACTAAACACAAAAGACTGAATGGATATTTGTTTTTAAAAAGTTAAATACATCTGTTTAAAGACAAAAGATCTTTTCAAAGCAGAAGCACACACTATAGTATTTGAGGCCGATGGAGATGTCTGGCCATCATTCTCAGGGCCAACACCACTACAATCTTAACTGCGTGGGAGTGTCTATTGGTGTTATTCGGCTCTTGTTGCTGTGCAGATAGGAAAACATGAATGTGCTTCAATGATAAACATATGGTTTAAGGTAGAAACTCCTGTCCAGTTATTGCCATAATTCTACAGAAGAGATAAAAAGAAGATAATATCTAGAATTTAGGAAAGTGTGATGAATATGTGCATCAACAAAACAGGTCCACTTTACAAAGAAAAGCAGTTCCTTTCAAAATTTCCTAGGCTAAGATAAAGCATATCAATAGTGTTGTTAGGAAATATTTTATATTCTACCTTAATGTTATTAAAGAACAGTGGAAAATCAAATGATTAAGCAATCTTATTTTTGTAGCTATGTAATGGTATAATATTTAGGCCAATTTCTTGCCTTACCAAAATGTGATTGATAAATTTGACATTTTATTTTTCAATCCCAGCTTCATGTTTGTGGGTTACATATGCTCTACATCCTGTCCTAGGCAAGGAGTTATCTAAATATTTTGATTTTCTTTTAGCATTTAGAAGAGCTTATCTTTATTTTCACAGCCATGCTTTTTCTATATTCTGTTCAAACAATATGATATATCAGAAAGCGACTACTCTGAGCTGTAATCCACTCTTGATTGGCAGGAAGATCATTACTGTGTAGGGGAAAAAGAAATTTGAGTCACTCGCTGCTGTGTGCTTTCAATTTGTGAACTACATGGAATCTTTTGCAGAGAAGAAATGTTAGAGGCATGCTTTCTTTTCCATATTTACTCAAGAGCTGCTTTTAAAAAAGAAGAAACTAAGCATTAAGATGTAAAATCATAAGAGTTTGTCACTGCAGTCAAGTGCCCCAGACTTATCTTAGAGATAAGTGGCTACGGCTGTGTGTCTACATGGTAGCATTGAGATTTGTGTTTTATGAATTTACTCTGACATGTAAGAACAAGATGTGTTTCTCACTGTGGGAAGTCCTGATGCTTCTTTTTTTTTTTTTATCCCATTCCTCCTCTCTTTCATTGTTAAGATCTCTCTTTTCGTATCAGAAGTCTCACTGAGTGGGTTTGGTATCCCGCTCTGCTGTTACAGTTATTTCCTTTGTTCAGGATAAAACATTCGATGATAAATCCTGAGAGAAGTGATGGACAGGGAACAGGAGAGACTCAATGCTGCTAAAGAGAAACATGGTGGTACAAGTATCTGAAACTCTGCCCCCTGCCTGCATCGTCTCCAAACACCATTGACAAATTGCATAATGAAGATAGATATTTATGGCTTTGGGGGCCAAGAAAAATAACTTGGTGATGCTTAGTACAGTATTGAATGTGCTCTGCCTTGGCAGAAATGTGTGAGGCAGCTGGGTTTAAAAGCATAGCTCTTGCTAAAGAATGCTTTTGAGTAAAGCCTGGTTAAAAATAGCTGTGTTTGGTTTGCAGGTACAATTCTGGTGGACAACATGTTGATTAAGGGGACTGCTGGAGGACCAGACCCCACCATAGAGCTCTCTTTAAAGGACAACGTGGACTACTGGGTGTTGTTGGACCCTGTTAAACAGATGCTTTTCCTGAACAGTACCGGAAGAGTTCTGGATAGAGACGTCAGTGACTTTATTTTTTTTTTCTCTGTCCCTGTGCTGTAGCTTTAGTATAATTTAAATGTCCATATGCACTATCTATATGGTATTAAATTTTAGCCATATAATTAGATTTTGTTTACTAGACATAGCAACAAAAGGAAATGCAACTCCTTGGAATAAGAATGAGAAAGGAAGGAGGCATCTGTGTCTGAGGGAATCATTTTAATACTCAAGAATTTTGTCCTAGTTCTGAACAAAAGAACGCACTACAACGAATAAAGAGATGATGACTTTGGCCCAGGAGGGCTATCACATAGAACCCCATTTTTCCCCAACAATGTGAAAGTGAGGGTGCTATTTGGCTTATGGCTGGGGAGGTAGAAGTTGGTGTGTGCCATCTTATTTAGCTGCTAGCAGTTAGAGTTGGAAGGAGGAAGCTGAGCGTCATGTTTATAAGGCTGGTCAAAACCACAGGTAAACCAGAGTCCTGGCAGCATCCTTATTCAGTCATTATCAGGCAATGTGGCAGAAGCATTTCATAAAGAATAGCTGAACTGCCAAAGTTGTTCAATCTATCAGTTCTAGAGAGGTTGACAAAGTATGGAAAGGATTGGTGTCCTATCTCAACCACAAGGATCCCTACCTTTCGTGGGGACAAAGAAGTGAGGGGAGTGCACTGGGCTCTGGGAAAACTGAAGCAGTGCAGAGAAGTGTTCATACCTCAGAGTGCAAAACCCAGACCTCAGAGGCTGCAGCGCTAAAGCAGAGCTGTTGGGCATTGCTGTGTGGCCACATCCCAGCAGGAGAGTGAGTACATGACCCCTTCATCCTACATGGATCCCACACACAGTCTATAATGGCTCTCTCTACTTGACTTTTACTCTGTTCACTATTTCCCTTAGGATATTTGGCTCTTGGAATCACCCCCTCACCTGCAGCATTGCTTTTAGGGCTGCATTTATCACAGTGGAAGTCTTTCTGTCTACAGTCTTCCTACACACCCACCTGTACTGTGTCATTCACAAACCGCTGTTGACAGGCCGTGAAATAAGTCATGGCTTCCTTTCCACTCCTAGACATAAACTGATATGTGTCTCTATGGAATTTTCAAACTCCCCCAGCATTCTTTATCTCTCCCTCCTCCCTCTTCCCCAGTTAAACTCCCTCCCCATTTTCTTCCTTTCCCTCTTCACAACACCTGATTCCTACTATATTCCCTGCATGTCCCAGAGTTCCTTTTCCTCTCTCCCCCATGCTCTTTCTTCTTTCCTGACTTCTGCAATGACTTCATGTTATAGAGATGCACATCTAAAGATTCAGAGCTAACATCCAAACATAAGAGAGAACATTCAGTCTTTGTCTTTTGGGGTCTAGGCTACTTTACTGTATAATATTCTCTAGTTCCATCTATTTACCTGCAATTTTCATGCTTTAATTTTCTTTACAACTTGTATATGTACCAGTTTCATTATCCACTCATCAGTCAAAGGCATCTGCAATTTTCATTTTTCTAACCTTTGCGAATGAAGCAAGTATCTCTGCACTAAGATGTTGAGGCCAAGAAGGGGTGTAGATGGATCATGCCATAGATCTATCTTTAGCTTATTGAGAACCCCTCAACACACACACACACACACACACACACACACACACACACACACACACACACACTGGTTTCTGTTAATAGCTGGACCAGTTTGCAATCCCACCAACAGTGAATGAAGACTCTCCTTTCCCTGTACATGCATATGCATTTATTGTGAGTTGTTTTGTTGATCTGAGACATTTTCACTGGCATAAGATGAAATTGCAATTAGTGTGTGTTTCCCTAATTGCTAAAGATGTTGAAACTCTTTCAGATATGCCTCAGCAATATCTATGTCTTCTTGTTAGAATTATCTGTTGATATCTGTAGCCCATTTTTTAGTTGGGCTACTTGTTCTCTTGATTTTTTTTATAGATACTAATCTTCCATCAGATGAACAGTTGTAATCTATGGGTTCTTCTTTGGTTGATTGATTTTTAATTTTATTTCTCTTTTTATAAATGACATTATTTGTCAAATTGTGTCCTTATTTCCTGAAAGAAAAATGGAGTACTATACAGAAAGTCCTTTTCTACCTTCCTATACCTTCTAGGGTATTGCATATATTTTCTTCTAGAAGTTTTAGCATTGCAAGTTTCACACTGGGATCTTTGATTCACTTGAAGGTGATTTTTGTGTCAGTGAATGATATGGGTCTAATTTTGTTCTTCTGCATGTGAACATCCAATTTTCCCAGCACAATCTGGTTGAAGATGCTGTCTTTCCTACAGTGTGTATTTTTGGCATCTCTGTGAAACATGAGATGGCCGTAGTTAAGGGAACTCCTGTTTTGGTCTTCCATTCACTCTGTCCCACTGTTTTACTTTCCTATTTTTGTGATGGTACCATGTTGTGTTTACCACTATAACTTTGGAATGTAGCTGTCATCTGGTGTGGCAATCACTCTAGTATCATTCTTTTTGTCCAGGATTGCTACAGTTCTCTGGGGCCTTTTGATCTTCCATATAAATTCTCATATATTTTTCCTATTTCCTTGAAGAATGGTGTGTGTATTAATTTTGATTGCATTGAATCTTTAAATTTATTTTGGTAGGAAGATTATTTTACAACATTCTACCAACCCATGAGCATTAGCAGTCCTTCTTGTGTCTTCCCCAATCTCTGTCTTCAGAGACTTTAAACTTTTTATCATAAAGGCCTTTTACCTCATTGGTTATATTTATTCATAGATATTTTTTGAAGCTGTTGTTAGATGAAAGTGTTCTCATGAACTCTTTTTCTCAGAATATTCGTTACTGATATATTAAAAAGTCTACAGATTTTTATAAGTTGATGTTGTATCTTGACACTTTGCTAAAATTCTTAATTATCTTTAGAAGTTTTATGGTAGAACTTTTGGGATTTCATCCCTAATATCATAATCTGCAAATAAGGTGAGGTAACTGAGATTCAGCAAAGACTCATGCATGTGATGACATGGCTTCTCTCTCGGCCTGGAGGGTGGTTGGTTGGTGAGGGATTATGGTCTTCTGTCAAACAATGCAAGAAATCATATGGCTATGACTCCCACAAGGGTCTGAAGTGGCAGTGGGCGGTGAAGGTCTTGGGTCAGATTAACTAGTGGCTATTCTTAACAATATTCCTTGTTAAAATTTTCCACTAAAAATGTGGAATAAGTATTTGAACATGGTTTGAGTGCCTGTTTATCACATCGAGATTACACTTATTATGATGCTGCCCAGTATATGTGTATATACATACACATATAATATATTACATTTTAATTAATTTAGAATGCATCCCTATTCAAAATGTAAATACTGACAAAGCACACACTATTATAAATGAGTGAATTATTATGAATGAAAACTGAACTACACTTTCTTGTTAAACATGGAGTATTTGCCAGAAATATAATTCTTGGAGTTGGTACCAAATAATTTGGTTCATTCTTTTTATGAATATAAATTCATAATAATATGAATTATGAATGATATGAGCCATAATAAAAGATATGAATGCTTTTCACAGCCAGGCCAAGCTGACAATCATGTCTGAGCCTAAAAACAACTGCCAAGTTCCATGCTACAATCATTGACTTTGCATTCGTTCGAATTATTAATGAAAAAAATGCCACAGAAATGTCTTAGTGGAGATGATTCTCCTGTATTTTAGACATGCCATGATACTTTCCTATGATTTTTAAAAAAAAGTCAATATTTTGGCTCTATGTATTCTTTACTCTCTTCCCCACAGGTCTGGTTCTTTTGTGCATTTGTATTGAGGCTACATTTCTGTCTTTCATGCATTATTTTAGTTTTTGATGTTCATGCCTCCCAGTTCCACAGTAACAGTTTTCCTTGCTTTCCTTGTGTGTTTAGGATGACTTTAAACATTCACATTTGTGGATTCTAGTGCGATATTTCAATATGTATATACAATTTATAACATCAAATCCAAGTAATAAGCCATGGTTGATTTTCCATCTCCTCTCATTACTGTGTGTGAAGCCTTTAAGTTTACTATTCTGTTATGTAGAAAATAAGCAATAGCTTACTGTGGAATATCACACACACACATGCATGCACACACACACACACACACACACACACACACACACACACATACACACACACACACACACACACAAACTCTTAGGAAGAACACCTAATGTTACTTCTGTCTGTCTAACTTGTGGTCCTGTACACCAGTCTCCTGTTGCCAGCCCCACCACCATCCTTCCCAATCACTATCATAAATTCCAGCCTACTGCATCTAGAACATTTATATCTGAGAGAACACCAGTACTTTTCTTCCCCTATCTAGCTTTATTTCATTTACCATAAAGTCTTTTAAGTCGTTTGGTTTTGCTATATGATAGAGTATCATTTCCTTAAATGTCTAAGGAAGTTTCTAATATGTGTATGTACCACATTTTCTATCTACTATTTTGTGCTAGGCACCTAAGGTGATTCTACAGTCTAAATACTGAGTGTATTCAGCAGCAGGCATAGACACAGGGTTTTCTTTGATATGCTGAGGTCATTTTTCCTTTGATATATACCCGGAAGTGGGATAGCTGTGCCTTGCAGTAGATCCACACTTTTCTCACGTTTGTGTTATATCTGCATCCTCAACAAAAGTGTATGAGCATCCCTCCTCAATTCTCAGTAGCACATGCTACCTTTTGTGCTCTTCATAACAGACATCCTAGCCAAGGAGAGATGATGTTTCATTAGTGAGGCTTTGACTTGCATTTCCATGACAACTAAACAATGAAATTCATCACTTTTTTAAAACTTCTTTGGTCATTTAAATTTTCTTCTGAGATGTGTCTATTCACAATTTTTGCATATTTCTGGTTGAGTTCTTTGGACTTTTTTCACTTTGAATCTTTCAAATTCCTCATATATTCTGGTATTAACATTTTGGGTGACTATTTGGCAATTTCTCCATTCTATTAATATATGACAACTTGGATCACCCTGTTGGTTTTCTTCTTTGCTATACTGAAGCTTCTGGTTTTAATATATTCTATCCCCATTTGTCAAACTTTGCTTTTGTTTCCTCTGCTTTGGAGAACATTATCATTAAGAATAAACAGTCACCGTATCAATGCCTTCAAGGTCAATGTTAAACCTCTTGTTCTAGCAGTTTGTTTTAGAAGTTGTGTCTTTAGACCTTTGATTCATTTTGAGTATTTTTATAAATTTGAGAGAAAGAGTTGAGGTTTCCATCTTCTATAATGAATGCCCAGTTCATAAGCTGACTGTATTTATTTTATTTCAAATTATTGATATAAAGACCAACGAAATAGTCATTTATCTGAATGAACTATAACAAAAAAGAGAGGTGAGGTCATGCCAAATATGCTTCTTCAGTTATACTTGCTTCTTAAACCACCGATAATAGGAATCTTTTCTAGAGATAGACATCCAAGCCAAGTTATCTGCCCTCTGCTTGCTGAGACTATGAATGATCCCATATTTGTATAATCATGGTTATGTAGAGCAAAAGCAAATTTAAATGTAAATAAAAATATTTATAAGTTAAAAGTTTTCAAATAGGCTAATTATTTTAATAAACATTTCATAGGAAAATAAAAAATATAAAAATTGCCAAGCTCCAAATATTTGAATTTGATTATAAAACATTTGTAAGAGATTGAATGAATACAAACTCTGACAATTTTCAAACATTGATTTGACTATCATTTTTTCCTCTATTTTCCTTTGTGTTCAGTTCAGTTATTGCTTCCGAGGCCAGAAAAATTATAAAATCACAAGTGTGGTAAAAATCAAGTGTATATAATAAGAGACTTAAGAATCTTTGAAATACCAACTTATTATCTCATAAAACCAGTATTCCTTAATCACTATAAATCATGAAATGATCACTGTTGCTATATAATCAACAATTAGATTAATAAAAGAAATCTGGATCTCCTCCAATCACATTATATGTATCTTGAAACTCATTGCAAAGATTGGAAGCGCTTGGTCAGTGACAGTGATGACCTAAGAGAACC
The DNA here is from genome assembly GCF_004664715.2 of Peromyscus leucopus. NCBI lineage: Eukaryota > Metazoa > Chordata > Mammalia > Rodentia > Cricetidae > Peromyscus > Peromyscus leucopus. The sequence continues at coordinate 21,722,946 of NC_051084.1, read as the reverse complement.
CAACACCTTCAGTTCTCTGAACTTCAGAGTTGCACAAGGGGTTTTATCTGTTCTGCCAGGGTCACTCTTCATTTGCTAGCTGTGATGAGTGGCCTGGTCGCCAATTGCATCTGTAACTACATCCATCAGCATCACTCCTTTGTCACTCTTCCTTTCTCCCATTTGGAGCCCAGGACAATCTCACTGTTCTCTCAACCATCATCTTAGATAGATGCTAAAGTTGATTAAAAATCTTTCAAAGTCTTCGAGAATTTCATATTTGTATACACTTTATCTTGAACATATACACTCTCCAATTTTTTTGCTTTTTGTTTATTTATTTATTTATTTATTTATTTATTTATTTATATCCCAATTAAAGTTTCTTCTCTGTCTTCTCCTCCCAGTCCCTCCCCGTCCTCCTCTCCTCTCCATCCACTCTTCCTCTGTTTCTCTTCAGAAAATTAAAACACGAATTGCTAAATGGTCTTTTAATAAAAACCCAGAGGTAGAATATTGGAGTGAATATTGAAAGATCAGAACGACAAAGGAACAAGCCACCTCCTACCTCTAGGACTCCTTAACCCGCAAAGCTTTCCTCAGCCGAAAGACTCTAGTTCCTATCTCCTCGGGCCTTATATACCTTTCTTTGCCCACTGTATCACTTCCTTTTTAATGCTGGCATTAAAGGCATGTGACTTCCCAAGCAAAAGCATGAGATCTCAAGCTCTGCAATTAAAGGTGTGTGCCACCACTGCCTGGCTCTGTTTCTCTCCTAGACTGAGAATCTCCTGTAGTCCAGGGTGGCTTTGAACTCACAGAGATCTAAATGGATCTCTGCCTCCTTGATGCTAGGATTAAATGTGTATGCCACCACTGCCTGGCTTCTGTTTAATCTAGTGATTTGTTCTGTCCTCTGATCTTCAGGCAAGCTTTATTTGATACACAATGTATCACCACAGAAAAAGGCAGACCTTTCATGGATATCAGCTAGTCATTTCTACTCCCTCCTCTCAACTCCCTCTACATTTTTCCCCTTCATGTCTCCATCTCAAATTCCTGTCTTGTTTTTTATTTTACTGCCATGTTTGTGATGATAGGGATGAATTCCCACCAAGAAACAAGCCACAGATCCATAAATGGTATGTAAATACAAACCAGATACTGGTATATAATGACTTATCCTATACTCCATAATCTTCACCAGTCTGTTTTATCTTCATTGTGACTATTTATACCTCTTTGATATAAATTTTACAGAATTATTCTTAGTATCCAAGGATTAGGTCACATTAATTTCAACCAACCTAGAACTTCCCATATAACAAATACTATTAAAAACTGTGAAATATCTATTAATTTTATGTTTTTCCAATTGGTATTTTGTTCTTTAATTATCTCCTATAAATATACCATTATTTATTAAGTTTAATTTTTGAATGAGTAGACAGCACTAGGCACCTATTCCTCTGTTTCTTCATTTGCAAATCAATTTCAGGGATGAACTATATATCTCAGTGGTAGACTGCTTGCCTACCATATGTATGGCCTTGAGTTCAAGCCTCAGAAATGTGAAATATATATTTCATGAACACCTTTTCACCTCTTCCCTTTTTAAATGTAAAATACTAATAATTCTTCATTCTACTGAAGTAGTTAGTAGATCTATAGGCAGAAGGAAGGGGACATGACAAAACCATCCATTCCTGTAAGAATTTGACACATTTATTCTCTGAAATATAAGATCAAATCTTACAGGCTTTCGAAAAAACATTTTCATTTAAACAATAAAACTTCAAATCACTAATCTTCAGGAAATAGGTTTCTAAAAATATTAAATTCTCCTTATACCATAGAGGAGTGTTATAATCTATAGTGTTGACATCAGTGACTTATTTTACATAATTTGCCTTTACATGCTATATTAAGTGATTCATTTTCCATATTTTTACATGCAAAATCCCTACACACTTCAGAATATTTCTTCTTCACCTCATGCTCCCAATATTACTTTCCAAAGATAAACTTCATAAATTGGTGATTTATATCATTCACTCTACACAAATTCACAGATATATAGACATACAGGTATGATTTTGAAATACTACATTGGGACTTCATTTTAAATTGTAGGTGTATATGAATGTGCTTATTTTAAACATATAAACAATACAACTTATGAGTTGCATGTTTCTTTGTTTCATAAATAGAACAAGTAAAGAGAATTCAAGATGAAAGATTATCCAAGAATTACCATGGCTGGCTTTTGCCAGTGGCTGTGAAAGCTCAACCACAATTCCCCCAACACTTCTGTAAGCATTACAGAGTCTCTAAAATCTCTGACACTTCCATACGCATTACAGAGTCCCTCAACTCTGATTAATCAACTCAGTGAGACTATACTTGATGTATTTATGACTTTTCTGTACAGGAGAATAGAATTTATTCCAATACAAAATTACACTGTGCCTTAAATACTAGCCGTAGGGAACTCTTCACTTCAGTGTAATCCGTAGTGGTTGGAATTTATTGCCTACTAAGTTCATCCATGCCACTAAGCATTGCATGGGGAGCCGAAGCTGAGAATGACAGAAATTCCAGGTGACTTGTTTATATCTAATTGACAGGGACTTAGCTGGACCAAAAGGGAGATCCTCATACATTACATTTAAATCCCTTTGGAAGCCCGTGACCTTTCTGTTTCAGAGCTACTGTCCCATGTTAAACTGCAGGTGGAGATAGGTGGTTTCATATGTCTTTCTTGAAATATTAAGAAGAGAATAACTTCAGATGAATATAACTCACATGATTGTCTTCCAACAGTTTGCCAAGGATAGCAGTCGGCATGCTTACTCTGTTTTTATTTTTACAATTAAAATGAACAGCATCTTTTTTTACTAGCCTATTAAAGCAACTATTTTAACACTGGCAGTAAAGACACAGGGGTTGTTTATTTAATTCTTTCTGAAATCTTCTTCTATGATTCAGTCCTTTAAAATAAAATAAATAAAATTCAGTCCGTTAGCTGAAGCTTGAAAGTTTTCAGGATGAGTTTGCTGGTGGACTACTCTGTTGCATTTGATGATGTTTTATTAAGAGGCCCTCTTATAAAACTATTTAGATTGGCAAATTTTTGTCTTATCTAACCTCTGAAAGTTACCAAATTTTCTCCAAATGCACTTGCTTTATTTCCTGTTTACCTGTAAAAATGGTATTGGCTATCTTAAGTTCTTATGCTTCTGATATTAGTAATGAGCATAGGCTTTACATTAGTGGTCCAGCCTCCACTTTCAGTGTTGACATGTGAGAGTAACTCTTAGCTATCAGTCTTTCTTTCATCAGTGTGTTCTCATATTAATGTCTGTAGTCACTTATTCTATGTAGGTGATGTTTAATTATACAAATTTGGGGACTTACATGTGTTATTGCAAAACTGCAACATTATTTTTTTGTGAATTATTACGATGACTTTGTCCTCAGTTGTGGTATTTAGTCATTGTTCCCATGATTTTTGTGTCACTTGGAATTTCCAGAAACATGACTTCACTGTCTTCACTGATGTCAGTTTGACATCACAACATGGAATAGTGTCACAGCTCATGTAAAGATCTTTACTTGTATTTTAAGGAGGCCACCACTTACCAAGTCTGTTCTCTTTGTCTTTGTTGCTCATGAAATTCCCTTCTGATTAAATAACATTTTGCTGCAGTTTAAACATATTTACTACAGCATTCTTCTGATCTCCACATGTGGCATGTAGTTATTTACATGACACTTCCCTCAGTCCCAGGGATCATTAACCTGCCACTTGATTGGTTTAACCTAAATATTAAGTAGCTTATCATATAATCTAAAATTATTAGTTCATATTGTATAGATTCCATATATTTTATTTTCATGGATAGATTCAACATATTAATTTTGATTGACACAGATATGCTCATACTATGGAGTCAATATTGTTTTAGTTCATATACAATGGTAGTGATCTACTTAGGACATAGTCAGACGTGGGCACATAGTCAAGAGTGGGGAGGAGGCTGGTCAGTGAAACCAACACTGCTGATGGACAGAGAAAGATGTTCCAGGGATCTACAGCACACGGCAAATGGATGAATAATAAATAGGTCATTATGTACTTCTAAAACAGGACAAAACATAATGTTGAATGTACCATAAATACATGATAAAGGTTTAAGGTGATGGGAAGTCACTGTGTTGTGAATGGAAGATAGTTTACATCCGGTAAGTGTTTGTCATAAGTTCCCAGTAGTGGGTAATCCTGAATGATTACCCATTAACATTGTTGGATTCCCACTCTCAGAGTTGAGCAGGTAAGCACTAGAGATATGTTAAACTTTCCTAGGTCGTTCAGACTGTATTTCTGGAAACAGGGTGAGAAATGAGGTGGTTTGACCCTGATGGCATTTACTCATCTGTACCAGGCACAGGTCGGCTGCTAGATAGAGGGATGTTACTAGTATACTACAATAGTAACCCATGATTTGAGGGGGCTTACAGTCTCATCAAGGCACACAGATTGAAACAAACATCTGAAGTACAGAATACATAAAGTTGTGGGTAAGAAGTATAGTAAACAAAAATTAATAGTAGAAGTTGGAAAGATGTGGCATGGTGGAGACAGGATATATAAGATAGGAAGGCTCCCTGAGGGTTATTTAGACAAAATAATGTTTAGAGGGAAAGTTTGATGAGCCTGGTGATGATAAAAGTGGTGTATATAGAAGAGATGAAAGATAGACAATGTATATGTGTTTATGTGTGCAGTTTGAATCTGGTTGGCTTGTGTGTTGATCTTCTTTCTCTTATTAATTTTATCATTAGTAAACATCTATCCTCATAAACAATAAATGAACAAAATTATGTAATGCCTCTCATCCTCAGAAGTTCATTGATACTTTGTTAAAAAAATAAAGTTAATGTCATTACTCCTTCAGACTTTATAAAGAAAAAAAATTGTTCCAGAAAATCTCAGTATTGATTCTGTGGTTTTATTAATCAGGAAAATACTATGATCCTAATAGTACTTGAAACCTTATATGTTTAGATGTGGAATTAAACAACGAAATAACCATCATTATCTTCTCTTTTAAAGCAGTCCAATACTGTCTTATTTCCTAGTTTATCATAGTGCAAAGAGAAAAAGTAATTGAACTGGCAATGTGTGGTCAAGTGTGTTGACGGTGCTCAGACCCTGACCAAAACTGTGTTTAAAAAGATGTCATTTCTCCCTGCAGCCACCCATGAACATCCACTCCATTGTGGTGCAAGTCCAGTGTGTCAACAAGAAGGTGGGCACAGTGATCTATCACGAAGTGCGCATTGTAGTGCGGGACAGGAACGACAACTCACCCACATTCAAGCATGAAAGCTACTATGCCACCGTGAATGAGGTCCGTGCCCTTGTGTTGATGTGTGTGGTTAGCTTCTATTGTAAAATGTGTGATTCCACTATAATCGTGACCACTGGATCCTAGAAGTAATAGAAATGCACTGTAAGAACTAAGACTTAGAAAAAAAAAATGAACTCTGATAACTTAAAATCGCATTCCAGAAATTCACGTTGCTTCAGAAAAATGAAAATGACTGTATTTTTTTTATTATAGAATATATTGAGAGAATTCAAGGCATGCTACTGACATTTATGTTTATTGAAAGGCATTTGGCAAAAAAAAATCTTTATATTTATGAAATGATCTCACTAGGCATCAGAAGAAATTATTTTTGTGAGACTGCTTATTTAGTTATTGACTAATAATAATTATTATTATTATTTATTTTTATTTTTGTTTTTGTTTTAAGATAGTCTCATTACGTAGGTCAGACAGCTCCTTTTGGCTTCAAACTCTCATCTCCTGCTGATCCGTCTGCCTCACCTTCTCTAGACTCAAATTACAGAAGTGAACCCTTTAGTAGCCTGTTGCATTTTAAAATTTAATTCTGTGACACCCAGAAACTTCAAATGGAAACCGTAACCACATTATTTTCATTTCATTTTATTTTTATTACAAATTCTTATATGGAAATCACGATGACATTTTGAAAATATCTTTAAAAAGTGATATTGATTTTATTGAAAATTGGTTTTTATTGTCATATTTTTCCCTTTAACCAAATATCCCTCTGATTTTTTAAGTAATGGTTCTTCTACTAATTTGTAGTTAGATATTGGCTAGAAAACACTTGCAGAGTAACTATAATATTCACTTCCAATGTACAATATAGACTCATGCATAATTAAATTAAGTTGCTATTAAAAACTATACTCAATATATAAGACTATTTTTACCTTCAAAATGTTTTTCTCTTTAAATTCATAATACTTTATAGGAAGTCATCAGTATATTTTGGATGTAAACACAAAATTCATATTTTCAGCTCAGCAATTTCTAAAGTCAATTAAGATATGTTTTGTTTGTGCAAAAACATATTTGTAAACATTTGGTAAAATTAAATAATAGAAGATGAATCTTCTAAAATAATATCACTTTAAAATATTTGAAGATCAAAAGTGAAGCATGTTGGTCAGGGACTCAGTCTGTCTTTGAAACCCTTCCATCTGGTCCAGCAGTAACCACAGATTCTGACTACTTCCCATGCCTCTGGCTCAAAGTTCATTTTAAATGTTTTCTTTTCAATATCTGAAGTACAATACTTGAATTAGAGTTTTCCCTGTTTGGTTGCTTACTTAAATGATAAAAACTGATGGACAAATTATCTTAGGCAAAGCTTTTAGTTCACATTCATTTTCTTCCTGCTTTGTCTATTGTCCATTTATCTTACTGAAACTTAAAATGCTCTTAATTTAATTTTTAAGGCATTCTCTACTTCCTGATTACTTTCTGTCTCTCCCACGGTCATTTGGCTGTCTTGTTGAGAATAATACTCCTCAGATACCATTTTCCTCACGTCACTCTGCTGCTCAGAGACTGCGTCATTTCACATTATCATCAGGGAAAGGACCAGCTCCCTTAGTGGATCGTCAAGGCCTGCACAGTCTCATTATTTCTCAATGCTCTTCTCATCTCGTGTCTCACCTTGCTCAAACTTTCTCGTATCCCACAGGCATCTCCACTGCTGGGCTTGTGCTCTGTCCCATGAGCTCTTCCTCCTTTCTCATCTAAAATTAGCTCAGGATCTATTCTCCAGAAATCATGTTCTCCTAGATGATCCATATTTATTGACCATTGATTTCTTCAGACCATAAACTCACACAGCATCTGGATAACTGAATGATGTAAAGTAGGGCCATGTGACATTCTTTACCCATTATTTTGAACAATCCAGTTTCTTCTACAAAGCTGTCCAGTGCTTCGTATGTGACAAATAGCTGAGGTAAGGCTGACCCACTGACTCCATCTTTGGTTGTACAGACTGTGTACTTGGTGGTCATATCCTTCCCTCCTGATTTTTCCCATGCTAACTCTGATACATATTTGTGTCTTTAAAATCAAGGTTTTGTTTATACTTGTCAACAATATCAAGTGAGATTTTTGCTGTTATCATCTTTCATTATCTGAGTAGTTCTGTGATGATAGTTCCTGTTTTAATGAGCCAAAATTTGCATGTGTAAATATATATGAGTGTGTATGTGTGTATATATGTATGTACATATGTATGATTTTGTGCATATATTATACATGCATACATATATGTATTTGTATGTGTACATGATATATTTGAATACTTCTGTATATACATGTGTACACAAAATATCATCTACAATGTTACCTATAAAATTAAAGGAATTTATTTTGCTTTGCCTAAGAGTACAATATACAAGATATTTCTCTGGCTATTTTCTCATTTACTACGAGGTTAATACACTCAAAACCTACATTTAAAAAGTCATTCCGGATTTAAGAAATTGTTGGTTTGATATTATTTGACATTGCAATAAAATGCAAGGCATGTGTAAAGTCACAATCACAGATTTATAAAGGAAACTTTCCAAGCTCAGACCCTGGCTAGTCCCTCTTTCCTCCCAAGATCAGAAAAATTGAGACCTGAACAGTATCTAAAGCGACAATAATAGCCCAGAAACATTAGAGTTTACACCCAAACCCAAACAACCCTTCCTTTGGTCCTCTCTTTACTACTGACTAATAAGCCATTTGATAGACTGGGGTAAGCATGTTATTGTATATCTGAATCAGAAATAAGTATCAAGGCTTATAGCTAGAGTATTTTTGAACATTATTATGATCATAATGAGTACATTTACAAATGTGTTGAATTCTAGGTGCTAATAATCTTTGAAAGCGTGTTTTTCTAGTCATATGTAAAAAATTCATCAAAATTACTAATATTTTATTTAAATTCCAAGTGATGATTATGATAAAGGTTATTATCTCTTACTTGAAAGTAAAATATAAGACAGTGCAAGGAATTTCATCTTTTTGGGTAATTGGCAACTAAACAAACTTTGGACAATTATATCATTAAGTAATTATAATGGCTGGTTTGAAAAATAAAATGGAGCATAAAATTGCAGTTTATTCTTAAGCTAGCTCAGAAGATAAGTTTTTTAAAAAAAAAATGATTTATTTATTATGTATACAGTGTTCTGCTTGCATGTATGATTGCCCGCCAGAAGAGGGCACCAGATCTCATTAGAGATGGTTGTGAGCCACCATGTGGTCGCTGGGAATTGAACTCAGGACCTCTGGAAGAGCAGCCTGTGCTCTTAACCTCTGAGCCATCTTTCCAGCCCCAGAAGATAAGTTTTTATCAATAATAATGTCTTTAAAAGTATATATATATATATATATATATATATATATATATATATATATATATATCCATACCCCAGAATTTCTTCATATATCTTTTACCTCCCAATACATATTTACATATATCCCACTCCCAAAATTCCTTTTGAAATAACAGACAGCAAACAGGTAAATACATAAAATTCCATGCAACATGTTTGTAATTTATTAAAGGAAAGTAAATATCACATAGTACGAAGATATGTTGTTGCAAACAAGACTGTAAGAGCCAGAGGGGCAGGATGTCTGTAAGATTGCATCTTACAAATCTTTGGGAAACTATACTCATGAAATATCAGCAATCTGTCTGACTAAACAATAACTGACCAAAGATAATATCAGCTGACATGTTAACACAGGAGCGGGAAACCTCACTGGACCCCAACTCTAGACAAAGAACTACAGGCAACTAAGGAATCCTGTGGGGGGGAGATAATACTTGCCATGGGTGAGACCATAGTTGGTTATCCAATACCAGGTGGTCAGCTCTGAAATCATATGCACACAAGTTACATTGTATGGAGTGAGAAGATTATATTTATATATTTAGGATATGACCACAAGTAAAGAAAACGAGGCCAGAAGCCATGAATTTGAGAGCCAGTGGAGGATTGGGTTGGGGCTTGATTGGAAGCAGTGGAGGGAGGAAAGAAAAAATGGAAATGTTGCAATTGTATTTTGATTTCAAAATAACAATAAAAATCACCAAAATTATTCTAAAATCAATCCAAGCTTTCTGAGATGAGAAAATAAAGAACTCATACCTGGAAGCCAGAGATCTAAGGATGACAGATCAAAGTAGTCACTTAATATTCCTAAGTATGTGAAAAAAGTTAGATGGTATCTGAAAGAACAATCCTCACATTTTTTCACAAACTGTTGCAACTGTGGAATAAAGGCTGTGACTAGTAAATAAAAACAATACACATTTCACACTCAATGAGCAGAAAGTCTCCTGCAAACAGGAGAGCCTGGACTCACAACTCTCTCTATGATAAGACAGAAGTTTTGAGAATTTAGGTTCTGGGCTCAAACTAAAAGCAGATCTTCCTGTCTAGCACACTAACACCTGAACCTACATCTAGTTCTACAGGGATACTCTGCAAACAAATTCAGTGGCAGGGATGTTATAAAAAAAATGTGCACATAAAAATAACATCATCTTACTCTGTATCCCAGCAGCCATATCCTAGTAACCACTGCCCACAAAGTGTTGTCATGCTAACTGTAAACATCCAACATTGTGATTAAAAACACGGCATGAAGCGCTAAGGTGTGAGGTCCATGGAAAGTAGATTCATAGAAATGAAGGTAAAATTTCTCTTCCTGCTTACAAATATATAAATGTATTTTCCTGTGCAATTAAAAGATAACACATAAAAGTGCAAGGAGATTGTATTTCCCCCATCTGAGTAGTTTAATGCTCACTTCAGGATGTTTATATGATATAGTCTTAGCATCCTCACCATCCTGTGCAGTCTGTGTCTAGGGATGGTGACTAATCACCCTTATGTCCAATCATACAAAATAAAAGAATTTCCTGTTTCTAATGAGATATGGTTGTAAGTAAAGTAAGAAAAACAAGGATATAAGTATATATGACTAATTCTAAATATTATATGAATAAAGCTAATTATTTTCATGAATATATAGATATATATAATTTCCATGTGAATATATGTGAAATAAATGAGAAACAATATACTTACAAGCCTATGAAAGATTGACAAGTACTGACAAGTATTTTTAAAGCCTGTTTTGCTTAGAAAGTAAATTAAATAAATCATGTATAATTTTTATATAATTTTATATAATTTACTATTTATACCATATAAACAAATAATCATTCTTAGGCAAGAGAAAACAAAAAATCAGAATAGAATATCAAAATATACACATTTAAGTCAGTAAATTTACACCAACATGTATCAATAATTACTTTAAAATAAGTAGACAAAATTAACACATTGAAAGACATATTTTCAGCATATATTTAAATATAAAATGAAATGTAGATGGTTGAAAAGGAATAAAATAAAAATATTATTTATGCAAACTTGAATTCAAACAAAAAAAAGATGGAAGAAGACATGCCATATAAACAGCCATGATGGGCTGTAGAGACGGCTTAGAGATTAAGAGCCCTGGCTGCTCTTCCAGAGAACTTAGGTTGGATTCTCAGCACCTACATCTCAGCTCACAGCTGTCTATAACTCCAATTCTAGAAAATATAATGCCGTTTCTGGCCTCTATAGGCACAGAGAACATACAGTGCACAGATATATATGCTGCAAAACACCCACACGTTAAACAAAATAAAATCTCCTTTTTAATAGTAATATATAAAAATCTATTATAAATGTCCTAATATCAAACAAAATGGACTTAAAAGAGAAAATAATTATAGATGAATGTGCAAAACAATTCACAGTAGTAAATATTCAATTGGTCCCAAAACTACAAAATAAAATTTCCATTTATACCAACAAACAAAACTTCACAATAAAGTAGTAGTTGGCAGAATGAAATCAGAAATAGAAAAATCTGTAATCATAGAAAGAAATTAAAACTCAGAGGTAGCTGAAATGAAAGGCTCCCAAAAGACCCTGACCTGGTGCAAAGAACTTTGCAGGTGTGATTTACTATGTTAAAGTCGACCAGAGGGAATTCTTAGGTTACTCTGGTGCCCAGTCTAACCACATGTACCCTTAAAAGATGCTGCTTTCCAGAGCCACAAAACCCTCAATATGCGAAGAGATAAAATCTTATCATGTACTTTCCACAATGACATAAAACTAGTAATCAAAAATAAAATCTTGGAAAATGGAAAATATATAGTCATTTTGAAGAACTCCTCTTTCACATACCTGGTATGGATCAGAGACAGGACTTTGAATTAAACCATCCCACAGGGGAGAGCAGAAATCCCTGCATCTTTGTATAGACAGATCCCAAAGGCTTCCTAGAAATTTCTACTGACTAAGAATCAGTTATCCATAGAAACAGCCTGTGTGCATGAAGCTGGTAATGGCTTGGATGCAGAATCACCCTAAAGACATAGAAGAACTAGAAGGAAACAGGAAACAAAATACTTCCAAATGTCAGTAAAGACTGTGATGTGCAGAAAAGAGCAAGTGTAGACACACAGAGTTATATCAGTAAAAGAGCACCCACACAGTGAAGTACAGACAACAGAGAGGAGAGAGAAAATATTTGAAAACTGTCTGACACAGTGGGGTTCCAGGACTGAGAAGGGGAAGTGGACACGATCTCCCACTCCTATCCAAGATGCTTTCTGAAACTGATACCTATTTGCCAAGGAAAACAATAGTTTTCTCTAATACTGTCTCACTGGGTTTATTAACTACACCTAAAGGTAGGCTCCATGCCCAGTAGTAGATGACCAACACAAAATTATCTCACTGCTATTTTTGTTAACTTTTTGCCTCATGTTGCCTTATTTGGGCATTTTTTTTGTTTTACTGGCCTTTTGCTTGTATGTTATGGTTTCCAGTCTTGTGTTTTGATGGGTTTTGTTTATGTATCTCTGTGTTTCTTCTGTTTTTTCCTCTGTTTTTGTTTTTTAATTTTGTTTGTTTGCTTTGCAACGACAGACAGAAAGAAAGGGTATGGAGTTTGATGGGGAGAGGGGTGAGGATGAGTTAGGGGAGGACAAACTGTGATCAGAATATAGTGTAAAAAAGAGTGAAAAAAACTTAACTTACAAGGAGTTAAGTTGCATAATCTAGGTGGAACTGAGAAAATTTAATGCTAAGTAATAATGATAACAATAAACTTAGGGAAAGTATCAACAGATATTTCCCAAGAAAGTATAAAAATGACCAATGAGAAAATGAAAAATGTTGCTTAATATCATCAATTTTCAATCACATAAAAGCATAATGACATTATATGATAATTATAATGACTTAACAATGGTAGGATTCAGCTGTTCAAGACTGAGTTTGTAACAAACAGAAGTAAAATCAGTGGATCACAGAGATACCTGGCCTCCGGTGTTTACTCCAACAAACTCTTTATAGCCAAAGTGTGAAAGGAATTGATATATTATCCGTACCTAAGTGGAAAAACAATAGATGGTTTCCATACAAAACCAAGGATTATTCAGTCATAAATAACAAAACCCTGTAATTTACAAGAAAATGGACAGTTCAGGAGGCAATCGAGTGAAATAAGCCAGGCCTGGAAAGAAATACACAACAAATCCTTCTTCATGAATGGAAGATGGAAACATTTTCATGGAAACTATCCATGAAAATGAAGAATGGAATCATCATTATTAGATGTTTCTGTATCTTCTCTATAAGAGATAAAATCTTATCATGTACTCACTGATAAGGGAGGAGGGAAGGAGTTAATGTAGCCAGTACACAGAAGGAATATACTGTAGAGTGACAGAAATTCCTAATAATCCATTATTACAAAAATATAGAAGAGAAGACCTCAGTTTCCTACCACAAAGAAGTGGAAGTGGAAGTGGAAGTTGTTAAAGAGACAGTGGATCTAATTACCATGGTCTGGGTATATATATATATATATATATATATATATATATATATATATATATATATATATATATACAGCCTGGGCTTACACATTGCTTAGTTTTCAGCTTTTTTGTAACTATCATGGTAGCTTGCACAACTGTATAAAAGAAAACAAATTCTATTTAAGATTGTAAATTTGTTATGTTTTGTTAGAGAAGATACAGAAACTCAAGTGTAAATTCTTTCTGTAATGGATTAAAAAGATGAGAAGTATAAAGACAATAGAATATGTAAGCAAAGAACTTAGCAAAATTATTCTGGTAGATTTGTATAAAATATTTTATTTAGTGAGCACAGGACTCAGTTTTTAAGGATATAACATATGACAAGAATTTTCAAAATGTTGGTATCTATAGATCTATAAACACATCCCAAATGACTGAAATCACACAAAATGTTATAAACACCTTACATTTGAGCTTAAAAATCAATGAAAACAGATGACAAATTGCCCATATATTTAGAAAATAACATAAAAGTCACTATTCACACTAAATGTTGTAGATTGTTCAAAAAATGAACATATCTACAGATGAATTATTAGTTTAAAGTGAATTTACCAAGTTTGCTGAATAGAAGCTCAACATTTTAAAACATACTTTTGTAATCAAACAACACATGGATAATAAAGCTTTAAAAGATGACATATCCATGAATGAAACTCCATGGCTTTGGAATGGGCATTCCATAGAAGCTCATTGATACTCATAGAGTTCAAGTCTGGCCAAGTGTTTGACTTGTTCCCTTAAACCAACTTGGGATGTTTCTATTTGTGAGTCCATTAGAATAAAGTGACTTTGTTTTAAATGATGAGATGCTCATCACAGTACTTACTAAAATAGAATTTTAGTTGCACTTGTTCTTAACTAGATTATGCTTTGAATTTAAAAGTAATTGTAATCACAATTTTCAACAGAGTTAGGGAATCACGGTCATGTTCCTACATTGTTGGTCTTGAGTGCGTTGGACCAAATGCTTTGAAGATCTTCTAGTGTCTATAAAACTGATCAGGTTCCCTATGAATCAACAATTATGTTTGTTTTTACCTGTCTAAATAAATCAGTAATATATAAAAAGTCTGGCATAGATTTTTACATAGGAGCTACAATTGCATCCAGTCTGGAATTTCAATGAAGATAAAGTTGTTTGTAATTTGCTGCATTTTTATTTTCAAAAGTTTTTGTTTTATTCTATGACTACCCTTTGGCCAAATGTCTGTTTTTCTAGGGGGAAATTTTCCATACATGCACTGTGAAACTCAATACAAATTATCCAAGGAAGTTCACAGTCAATTTAAAATTTTGTGTTTGATCAATTTCTAATGTTTTCTGTTCTTAATAACATAAAACTTAAAAGGCTACTTTGTAACTCTAAATCTGAAATGCCACTTACAATTTAAGGAAGTCAATATGAGATGTTAAAATAACCTTAGGTTTTCTGAATAAACAAATTATACTGCAAATGTTGACATCACAAATACACCACAAAATGTGCTTTAGTTGACACCTTAAAAGTCCAGTAGACCAATCTTTAATGTTACTTCCTAATATTTTATAATAGAAGATAGCAGACTTATCATTGTAGTAGCTTCACCTCTTCTGATATGAAGTGAACTATCATCAGTTTATTATAGAAATATACTTCTACTAATTGCTGACGTTGAAATGCACTAGTGGTAAAAAGATTTTAATGTTTTTCTGTAAAATAGCCCACTTAAAACCTCTGCATACCTACACATAATCTCAAACATTGTGTCCTCATTGTTTCATATGACAGCTGAGGATTTTGGAGCAGGAATATGTCATCAAGTTTCACCTGATCTCTCTCATAACCAGTGGCAAATAGAAATCAGATGCCAAGAAGCCTCCCTTGAAAATGTGGAACTTCACCACAATATTATATAAACACATGAGGTTTAAAAAAAATGACACAATTATAGATTCTAGGAAATTAAATACACGCTGCTTCTCTGTGTCTTCAAATTGTGTTTTCTGAAAGTATAAGGAGAGGATAATTAACATCATTTTTATCAATAATTATTCATGTTAACTTCACAATTTGATAAGAGAATCACATTGTAACTAAATTACTCTAAGAAAAGAGCCATTGGAATCCTCATGACATAAGGATCCAGTTTCAGAATGAATGCTTCCAGTCTGTAAACATAGAAAGACTTGGATCCTTTTATCAGAAAAGTGAACAAAGCATTTTTAAGGTAGTTAGTACAAATAAAAAGAAGGGAGAATCCAGTGAATCCCACTGATGCGTAGGAGGTGATTACAATAAACTCACTCTACATCCAATATTCTCCACCCTCACCCAAACATACTTCCCAAAACAGTTATAAAAGTTAAATATGTACCAATGTTTCACCATGAAGCTTTAGCATGAATTTATTAATATTTTACCTTATTAATACTATATTTATGTCAGGCTAATTCTTGATTGTCAGGCTAATTCTTGATTCCAAGACTTATAGTTATATTGCGAATAATTCTGGTTTTTTAAGCCGAAGAAAACTGGTTAGCACAGCACGATAGTCAAGTAGGATGAAAACAGTTGAAACCTGTGTAACACCAAGACAAATATAAATTAAACCACTCTCTGCTGATACTCATTTTATATAGTTTTCTCTTGAAATGAACACAGATTTTTTCCATTCTTTTCAAACTTTATCAGATTAATAACCAGGATTCTCTCTTCGATGCATTATCATGGTCACTAAAATGAATTATTTATGGACTGTAGATTATAGAGCAGAATATAAGATGGTGATGGTACAGCATTAAGTGAGGTTGGTTATAAGGACAAGTTTATCAGATAATATATATATATATATATATATATATACACATATATATACATATACATACACACACATTTATATATATATATATGGTAGTTATACATATTACAATTTTAATGGCCTTTTCTATAGGATGCCATCCTGTCAAGAGATGTCTATGCAGTAATGAAAGGGCCTGTTCATCAAGATGAGCATTGTGTGGTCACTGGGATTTGATAGAGAGTTTCTTATCTTTGAATTAGGAGATACAGTCCCTTAATTAAATGTCTTGTTTAGCCTTACATGTAACTATGCTTATTTGCGTCAGTATAACTGATCACTTCCTTCAGTACTAGCTCTTATACCAGTGTTTATCTAATATTCTTTCTTTTCCTTCCATAACTTTGTCTTCTTTTTTGAAAATTTTAATATTATAATACAACTTTTCTCCCTTCTCTTTCCCCCCTCCAAAGCATTCCATATACCCATTCTTGCTCTCTTTCAAATTCATGAGCCTTGAGTATTTATTTTTAATGAATGTCCTAAAATTTTGAGCTTCTGTTTGTTTTGTTTTTTTTAATTAAATCCTTCCTTAAAAAAATGTGAACATTTTGGCTTTTCCAAGCCACACTGGATGAGTAAGAACTGTCTTGGACCACAAAGTGTGTAAAACATACAACCAGCCAGGTGTGAGAGCATACGCACATATTACATGTGATATTGTGACACCATTGTCATGTACCAAACTAACATTGGAAAACTTCACAACTGAACCACAAAAATAATTGCAAAAAATTCTCCTAGTGTTTCCAGTAAATTTATATCTTGTGGTGGGTCATTTCCATTGACACCTCAGCCACCCTTAGATTCTGTAAGAATAGTTAAAACATATTAATGATTCTACCCACCTGCAGGAACCAGACAAGTTAAAGTGCACACACAAAGAAAAGATCTGAGAACATTTATATATATCCTAACAAATGAGTCAAATCCATGCTATATAAATGCAAGGGATTAGTCATAAAATGGGGGATTTGTTGATTGGATAGGACGCATCTCTAACTTTCAAGAGTAATGACAACATGTACAGAATACTGCCTTCTGCTGAACAGACTTCCTTGAGATGAATTGTCAGGCAACATCTGTCCAATGCCATGAATCCCACAAATTATATTGATAAGAGGAAAACAACTGTGTGTTAGCCTGACGTAAACTCATTCTTTGTGAGATGACGTTGCCTTGTGGATGTCTATCTCTTAGTGAAAACAGGGTGCCCTCTACATTTGATAACATGTCTTGTCATTAAGCTACATGACACTTCAGATCTTCCCAGATCTTGGGAAGATCAAGTAAGCAAATGGGAGAGACATGGTTGCAGAAGCAGGAGGCTGTCCAGTCACATTTCTTATCTCAGGAAGAAGAGAGAAGACTCAAAGCCAGACTCAAGTAACCACTTTCTCCCAGGAGAGTCTACCTCCTAAACATTCCATAGCAATACCAAATATAACACCACTAGCCATTACCAACATGTGAACATTTGGGGAATTTTAATAGTTTTTAAAATTGTATTGTGAAGAAAGTGTAGCAAATAAAAACTGCTTGGTACAGTATACTTAGAGGCAACACCTGGTGTTTAACCACTGGGCAGGGTTGTCTTGCTCAGTCTGATGTTTCTTTAATACTTTTCAGTAATCCAAAGCTGGACTGTTTTAATAGAATGTTCTTACACATAATCCCCACTGTGACATCAATTTACTGCTTATGTTGCACTAGGCTCCTATTCCCTGGAACCATTTCTGTATCTTGGAGTTTTGAAGTGGCATTTTTATTAAGTTGGTGTTATTGATTTTCCCTTTTGCTTTTTGCATTTGTTTTATAGCAAGTGGACACTTCCAGTGTGTTGTACCTTTGTGGGTAAATAGTATATTTGTATCAAAATTGCTTTTTGCAGTCTCTGTTGTAATCTGCAGAAGCAAGGCAGCAGTTTTGAAAAGTTCTTTAAAGACGCTGTTTTCACACCACAGTTTGCTTGCAAAAATGAGACCAACTAGAAAGACCTATTTTGAGAGATACCAGGAAAGAAAATTCCAATATCAGCACCACACCGAGAGTATAAAATCCCAGAATCCACTAAGACACACATTCTGATGAATGCTTTACATACATTTGACTTTTAATCTTTTAATCTTAATGGTAGGAAACCAAGAAAACAAATTGAATTGTTATGAACAGAACAGAAAAAGATATTGAACAAAAATAGCTTCACCATGGTTTTTTGCTATCTGTTCAAATCCTTATTAATTTCTTCTTGTGTACAATGATCAATACCCGTTACCAAGCCTCAGCAATCAACAGCACTGAAGGACTTGTTTTATTGTATTCCTCATTGAGCAATGTTACTTTGAAGCAAATCCTAAACACCATATCCTTTCACATGCAATCATTTTGATATTTATATTGATACTAAATGATGAAGGCTTTACACTAAATCATACTTTTGAAATATTACAGAGATGTCATATAAGAATGGATTATATTATTTACTTCAATGATATTTCCAAATTAAAATCCTGAGTGCTATTCTAAATCAAATCCATAAATGATCAGGGCTAGATCAACCAAGCTATCCCTCCTTTTATGGGGAAGGAACTCTCTTGTCAATGGTGGTCTAACATCTTCACCCTTATTGGTTTTGCTAGTATAAATTGAGTTGTACATCGTACATTCCTTTTATGTCCGGGCTTCCTGTTTTGCCATTCTGTTGCTAGTCCATCTAACTGATTCTGTCGCAGCACAGTATGCAGTGGTCTGAATGTTGTTCTCTCATAGTTACTTGACTTTCTGAAGTACTGAGAATTGAAGAAAAGATTTGTATTCTTAGCAACTGTTCTACCATAGTGATGTATCTCCATTCCTTGATGAGGGACAGATGTTCAATTTTTCTGTCAACACTTACCTGTGTATACCCTTATGTGTAGCATGAGAGTACACATGCGTATATTCTTGTTTAGGAAATACTAAATCATTTAAAGAGGAAATTGAAAATCATAGGATATGCATGAATGTTCCAAGAAAATATATTGTCAAAGTGATTAGGAAAATTTGTTTCCCCTGCAGAACAGCATTCACCATGCTCCACCTTCTGGTGAAAATTGGTATTGTCATGATTTCTAATTTTTGCCAAGCTGGTAAATGTATAGATGTTTTATTGATATTTTAATAAAGATTTCCTGTTGCTAGTTAAAAAGAAAATTTCCCAAGTTTTTAATGACTATTATGATATTTTTATGACTATCCTATCTTAGAGTCTGCCACTCTCTACTGGATTATGAGGGTTTGTTTTTTATACATCCTGTATATGAATTCTTTGTTGAATATATGTGCTGCAACTATCTCTACCAATTTGTTAGCCACCATGTGGTTGCTGGGAATTGAACTCAGGACCTCTGGAAGAACAGCCAGTGCTCTTAACCTCTGAGCCATCTCTCCAGCCCCGAGCCATCTCTCCAGCCCCAACCAATTTGTAACTTAGATTTTTCCAAGTTGTTATTTTCAACCTACTCCAATGTGTTGAGTATTTTCATGGCTTGTGTGCCATGTGTCCCATTGAATAATCCATTAGTGATAACAATATTGTAGGAATACTCTCATATATTTCTCCTACAATTGTATCTTATAATATACATTTTCAAACATGGTCTATTAAAATTTATTTTTAATATTTACTAGGAAGAAGGAATAAATGTTGAATTTTTTCCTATGTGGATATGTGATGAGCCCAGCCATTTTTTCATAATGCAATTACATTCTCCTTACTCTGAAGTGCTCTTTTATGGGTCAAAGGAATCTTTTTCTGCTATTGTTTTATTCTGATGTAAGTAACTTAGCATGTCCAACTAAAATCTTGAATTCTGGAAGAGTAAGTCTTACTTCTGACTTACTTCTGACTTAGTTCTTTTTCATCTGTTCCTGAGCCCATGAACTTTCATTTAAGTTTTTTTTTTCTGTCATGTTATAAATTTCCTTATCTTAGATAAATTAGGTAAAGAATGACACCATACCTTATTGAATCGGCAAGTATACTGGTATGTGTGTTCTTTAACAAGCAGTTGAGCTATAGATCCAAACCATCCCTTCTAAGTTCCTCAGGCCAATTTTGACATTTTCAGGAAGAACGTTGAGTTTCAAATGATCTATGTGAAAAGCAAGGGCCAGTGGATCTCATTCTAGGTCCTACATCTAAACCTTTGATTTGTGGTTTGTAGAGAAGTATCTCTGGAAGAACACACACACACATGCACACACACACACACACAAATGCATCCAGTGTTCCAACACCATTTATGGAAGAAACTTTTATCACTCCAATGTGTGTTCTTGATACCATAATCAAAACTCATCTGATAATAAATACACATGTTTATTTCAGAGCTCATTATTCTGTTTCATTGGTTAACATACCGACCTCATGTTAATGCCATGCTGTTTGCGTTACTATGTTTTGCAGTATATTTTAAAGTCAGGTCTTATGGTGTCTCCAGTTTTGTCCCTTGGGCTTAACATTACTTTGCATGTATTTACATATGTGTCTTTTGGTTTGCAACTTTATTTGCATATAGGCCCATTCACCTATTTGTTACTGTTTTGTGTGTTTTGGTATCATAATTTTTTTTTAATTTCTGTATCAGTGTCAAGAGATTTCTCTCTGTAATAATCACATCTGGTAATTTATAAAAAGGCCTACATGTAGCATGGTGTGTATAGCTCCAAAAAAAAATACAGACAGTGAATGATAAATATTCTCACCACAATATTATACACATGTGAGATAATATATGTGTTACCTACCTAGATTTTGTCTTTCCACAATGTATATATACTTCAAAAATTATGATGTATATAATATATATATATATATAATTTCATTTAAATTAAAGAGTAAAAGCAGATCATATAACTAAATAGAGGAGAAGTTGTAAACAAACTTAAATATTGTATTCTAGGTTAATCTGCCTTTTGCTGTAGTATGAATGGAGGCCTAACATTAATTTGTAGCCCTTTCTCAATGAGCATGGACTCATTTGCAAATTACTTACAAACGCTTTCTTGTAACTACAAAATAGTTCTTGGGATACTTCACTAAAGATATCCTCAGAGTGGCAGAAGTTTGGCATCAGATCTATTTCTATTTGAGGTCAAATAAGACCATATTTGCTGTCTTTCTTTTAAAACATATTTTAAATCAAAATAGAATTACATACCTTTTGTTCTCCCCTTTCTTCCCTCTGTCCCCTACTCCCACCCTAGAAATCCTTCTTCCAATTCATCCTATTTCTCCCTATCAAGGTGATAGGCTCTTCCTTCTTGATCATTTTACACACACACACACACACACACACACACACACACACACACATACATGCACACAAGTATGTATGTGCGTATGCACAAATATATAAGTATAACATCTTCATCGTCCATGTGCACATGGTTTCATGGCCAACCAATCTGTTCCAGACAATCCACAGTGGGGCTCATCCCAGGTGGAGTCTAACTCTTCCTCTTCCAGCAGTCACCAATTGATTACAGTTGGAGATCTGACTTAGTGAAATTTTTCCCTGTCCCCATGTTAGCATGTCTATTGACACTGCCATTGTTCTGGCCCTATGTCTACAGCCATTTCTACAAGAGGCTGTTTCACAGAAGACTTCCTATTATTCTGGCTCTTAGTCTTTCTGCCCCCTGTTTCATGATGTTCCCTGAGGCACAGTTGCAGGAGCTGTGGTGTGGATGCATCCCTTGGAACTCGGATATCCATGATCCATTGATTCCGGCATTGTGTCCAGTTGTGTACAGGTCTCCATTTGCTGTAAAGGGAGTGTCCATTGATCAGGGATAGTAGTGACACTTAGCTATAGATATAAGGGTAAGATTTAGAATATAGAAAGGAATTATGTTTGTTTAGCAACATGGCCAAGTATAGATTCTAGTCTGTGATCTCACTTGCCCCAGGAAGCTGGCCAGGTTTCTAGCACCAGGCATGATTTCATTCCAGTTGAGTGGTCCCTAAACCCAATTTAAAAAGCTATTGGTTACAACCAACATGTGTGTCCCACTTATTGAACCTTTATGGATATCTTGCCATGGTAGTCATTGTTGTGATTCACAGGCATTGCAACTGAGTAGGACCATGAATTACTTCACTATGTGGGCTGATTCCATATTATCTTGTGGTACCATAGAGGCTAGACCACAAGGAAGGGGCTTTTGAGTCAAGTGTAGCTCCAATCATCAAAGCCCTGTGTCCTAAGTATTTGGCATCCTCATCATCAGACTCTTATCTTCAACGTCTGAGAGGCCAACAAGAGCTATGTCAATAATCTACGTTGTTTGGGGAGTTACTTGGACCACCCTGACCGAACATTAGCTAGCATATTTCTTGTGCCTGGTACTGGAGTTTGTGTTAGCCTATGGTTCACATGAGGAGCACTGGCAGCCGAAGTGGAATGACATGCTTTAGGATATACGTAGTCCGCACACACATACTCTTCTTTGATCCCTTGAGGCTTCATCAAACAACCTTGGTAGTGTTTGTCCTTCATCCCTCCTTCTACTGAACTGACTTCCTTCTTTCCTCCCCAGATGAAGCCCTCCCTGTTTGTTTTTCTGTTTTTTTTCTTTATTTTCTGTTCCTCACTTGTATCTCACCTGTATTCATCTCTCCTCTCCTCCTCTCAAGTCTCCTCCCGCTCATGGTCCCTTTATAGTTTCCTGGTTTCTATGGTTACTCCATGTACACACTCACATCTGAAATTTTGGAGCCAGGTACCCCAGATGAGAGACATGTGTTTATCTTTCTGGGTCTGAGTTACCTGACTCAATACAATTTTTTTCTAGGTCCAACCACTTACCTGTTAATTGCTTATTTCTTGACAGCTCAATTAGATTCCATTGTGTATAGGTGCCACATTTCCCTGGTGTCTTATTGGGGATTTTTGCATCTTTGTTAAACAAGGATATCACTCCATCATTTTGTTTTGTGTACTGTGTCTTTCTCTAGTTTGGGTAGTAGAGTAATACTGGCTGCATGGGATGAGTTTGGGTGTACCCTTTATCTTTTGTTTCTTTTCTTTCTGTGTTTTTGTTTTTGATTAAGGATTGTTTGTAGTTCTTCTCTGAAAGCAAATAGAATTCTGCTGTGAATCCATCTAGACCTAGATGTTTCTTTCTAAGCCCAGATGCTTTTTACACTGCATTCCCTTATAATAGTAATTCTCAACCTTCCTAGTGCTGTGGCCCTTTAATACAGTTCCTTGTGTTCTGGTGACCCTCGCAACCCATAAAATTATTTTGTTGCCACTTCATGACCATAATTTTGCTACTGTTATGAATCATAATGTAAATATCTGATATGCCACCCCTTTGGGTTGCATAGGTTCTCAAGGTTGGTCTCATGAGTTGAGAACAACTGCCTTACAATATTCTGAATTTCTTTGGTGCCAACTGTAATGTTTCCGTTTGTTTCTGCTAATTAGAGTACTCCATTTCCTTCTTTTGGCTAGTTGGGCTGAGAGGTGTCAATCTACCTTGTTTATCTTCTCAAGGAACCAGTTCTTAGATTCCTTAACTCTTTGTTTCTATTTCATTAATTTCTGCTTGGATTTTCATTCTTTGTTACCATTTGCTGTGTTTGGGTTTGATTTGTTTTTGTTTTTCCAAGTTCTTGTAAGGTGATCACTGACTCATTTATCTGTGCTCTTTCTGATTTTTTAACGTGGGTATTTAGAGCTATAAATTTCCACCTTAGACCTGCTTTTAAAGTTTCCCAGAGCTTTGTTTGGTAGTGATGGTATGTTTTCAGTTTCATGAATATTTTTATTTCTCTCTTGGTTTCTTCTTTGATTCATTTATCATTTAGTAATGTACTGTTTAATCTCTACAAGTTTATACTTACTAGGCTTTTGTTGGTGTTGATTTTATGTCTTATTAGATAATGTTTGGATAAGACATATGGAATGATTTCTGTTTTTCTCTATTTGCTGTGTTTGTTGCTTTATTTGTTTCCTGTCTCAGGATGTGGTCTATTTTAGAGAAGCTTCTGTGTGCTGCTGAGTAAAATGTGTATTCTTTGGTTTTGGGTGTAGTATTTTGTAGATATTTGCTAGGTTCAATTGATGTAAAATGTCATTTAATTCTTAGGTTTTGCTTTGTTTTGTCCAGATGATTATTGGAGAAATATCTATTTGGATGTTGAAATGGCCTACTGTTGTTGAGTTTCTGTTAATCTGTGTCTATAATTCCATTACTGTGCTTTTTATGAAATTAGGTGTGAAATTATTTTTGCAATTTGCCCTGAGCATGTGGACTTGTTTCTTTGGTTGTGTTTCTGATGTGATAATCTGGCTTTCCTTAGACTAGGCCAGTGCATGAGCTGAATGACCTAAACTAGATCATATAAAGCTAGTGAGTGAGCTGTTTAGCTGGCCTAGGCAAAGAAGACTCCCAAACCAGGAGACTGGAGCTATGTCTGTGGGTACAGAGATGGCATTAGCAAAGGGAGAGATGGGAGAGAAAAGGAATATCTCACTGGTCAAAGATGGTCCTTGAAAAAAGGCTCAAAGGCCACTGATCTGGAGCTGGCCTCTGTGGAGATGGTCACAGGCAAGGGTAACATTGGGAAGGGAGAGATCAACTTAGCCAGCAAAGCTGACTCAGGAACAGAAAAGGTTCAGGGGGTCCTTGTCTGGAACTAGGTTCCTAAATTTGTCCATCATAGTGGGATGGAGGAAAAGGGGTACCAAAGGGAAGGAGAGAGTTTCCAGGTAAGAGACTTACTGACTGGTTTTGTGTGTCAACTTGACACAAGCTAGATCATCTAAGAGGAAGGAACCTCAACTGAGGCAATGCCTCCATGAGATCTAGCTGTTAAGCATTTTCTCAATTAGTGATCAATGAAGAAGGTCCCACCCCCTGGTGGGTGGTGCCTTCCCGGGGCAGGTGGTCTTGGGTTCTGTAAGAAAGCAGGCTAAGCAGGCCATGATAAGTAAGCCAATAAGCAGTTCTCCCCCATGGCCTCTATATCAGCTCCTGCTTCAGGGATCCTGCCCTGTTTGAGTTCCTGTCCTGACTTCATTCAGTGATGAACAGTGATGTGGAAGTGCAAGCCAAACAAGTCCTTTTCTCCCCAACTTGCTCTTTGGTCATGGTGTCTCTTCACAGCAATAGAAAACCTAACGAAGACACCAGGCAAATGATTCTCACATGAAGAGGGTTCCCAGCTGCAGGTCTGGAACTAGAGTTGTGCATTTACAGATAGTGATGTGCTAGGGGAGGGGCAGAAGAGGGAAGAAGCTACCCAGGAAAGGACCCATGCATGCACAGGATTGCGCGGTCCCAGCCTCTGCCACCTTATACTTGGTCTCATACTACCTGCAATTGTATTTACAGTTCACTGAGTGTGACTCTTTTTTCTTCACATTTCGTGATGATTTGTTGGCGGTTTTGTTGCTTAAAATACTTTTTAAGTGCTGATGTCATATGATTCCCACTGTCCCCACACAAAAGAAGACAGAATGAGACTCATGGAGAAAATGCAGATGTGACATCAGTCTCATTCAGACATTGCTTGTGCTGTTACTGTGTTAGCGAATCAATGCTGCACAGTCAAAAATTCTTCACAGAGAAGTGAGTAAGGAAGATTTTTATATTAGCTAGCTAGATCAAAGTGTGTGGGCGGAGACTTGCACACTGGCCCTATATTGCTCGGGGCTCCAAAGTTATTGTTCTTTACTTCGGTATTCACAGTAATTTTATGCAACTTAAGACCCACCTATTATGAAATCATAACTGTGCAAAAATATAAATCAAGCAATGAACACAGTGATTCTCTGGGGGAAATCCAGTGAGATTAGTGAAAGTAAATATTCTCTTTGAGACTTTTGATCAAAATCAATTTAGGAGATATGTGTCATATGATATTTGCACAATAAACACAATCACTATATTGTGTTTACATTCTAATGCTTTTCACTGTTTATTAAATAAGGCAATTGCTTAACTTAAAAAAAATGAATTTACAAATCAAAACAAAGTTCCATTCAGCCATAGCATACGGAAACAATGTTCTGTTTAATTAAGAAACATACATATCAACAAAAGTGCACCTACTGATGCACTTCTACCTGAGTTTTACACACATGTACCATTTATATAACATTTCAAACAGCCTAAACTTGCTGCTCTCCTGAGGCATTTATCATTTATTTACGCCAGAAACCTTTTCACTATTGAAACTTCATAAACTATTTTACTTTCTGGGTAGTGATTTTTGATAACTTTTTGATTTTCAATTAATCTGTATAGTTTATGAACCTGCAGATATCTGTGTAAATGATTTGTGGGGAAAGACACAAATTAAATAAGTAAACAGCAGCCTCAGGCATTTTCACAGTCTAGTCTTATTGTATATAGGGCTCTTCAAAAACCAGATTTAAATGTGACATATTGAAATATAAAAAGATATAGAACATGCTTATTTTTGTAGCAGATGTGCCCCCAAAGCTATAAATACCACACAGTATAGACTACAAAAGAGCAGACAGTCTTTGTTATTGTTGTTGTTTCGTTTTGTTTGTTTGTTTTCTGAGACAGAGTTTCTCTGTGTAGCCCTGGCTGTCCTAGAACTCGCTCTGTAGACCAGGCTGTCTTCGAACTCACAGAGATCATCCTGCCTCCTCTGGGTGCTGGGATTAAAGACATGCATTACTATGCCCAGCAAGGTCTGTCACCAGCAGATCATAAATGACTGCGCTATTGCATGTATGAGTGCACACCTGTGCATGCTAGTGTGCTATAACAGTAAAAATGAACAGGGGCCATCTACACTAAGATGTTTACTACTCACACAAAAATAGGGAACAGAGCCAAGCTCATTCATCTGTGTGATGCTGAGCTTTGTGATTACATGACTGTACCCAAACCTGCCCCTCCTCCACACTGAGGAACGAAAGCTGCCAACATTCCCAAAGTTGGAGATCAAGTGAATTCTTACTGGAAATATAAACAGAGAGAGTAGTGTGAAGGGAATAAAATGGCAAAATCTGTTATACAGCAGCTTTTAATGTTTTGCAAGGACTTAAATGTCCTTCAAACATTAGCTTAAGATGTTATTTAAGATATGTTTTCTAATGTATCAGGATAGCAATCATATCCCTTTTTTCTGTTGATACAACTAAGCTATTGTCTCTCCTCCTTTTCCTTTCAGAAATATAAACTAATAAATTTTTTGGTAGAATAGTATTTCTGCTTGAATTTCTAAAATAAAAAATAAGTATGACCAAATATAATCTGTCATAAATGATATGAATGACACCAAATCCTGAATTGAAATCATAAAAAATCATAAATAAATCACATTAATCTCTGGAATAACTTTACAATTGCAAAAGATAAATGAATTCTCTTCCCAGTAGTTTAAACTCAGTGTTTTTGGACGTCACTAAGTGTATCGTTTTTAAAATACCCAGAGAAATATAAGGGAAGGCTTCTGCTGGGGGAGTAGATTTGAGCATCCAAGTAGCTATTTGTTAACCTACCTTTTGCATGCATTACCAACCTGGATTTCCTGACTCTCTGAAATGACTTCTTATTTTAAAATAAAAACCCCAATTTCAATTTAAATTCTAGCTTGCAAATAACGCATTAAATTTTTTTAAGAAAAGAAACAGATGCATTTTTCTCCACAGGTGCTGAGTTGCTGATGGAATCAAAATGGTCCAAATATGCTTTCCTCTGAACTTTCTGTTTCTTTATCCAATCACGATCTTGACGTTGTAAACTTCACACATGTAAGGACTCTTGTGTGAAGACTGCACAGATTTACCTATTTATCCTTAGTACTACGAGTCTGTGATTTGAGCAGCTGAATTCTCTCTTCCTCTGGGTCGTGAAGAGACGTTTTTAATCTGGAAGTCTTGTACAGATGATCAAAGGAAAACAAACAGTTTTTTTTTTTCATTTTTTCTTTTCAGCTCACTCCGGTTGGCACCACAATCTTCACAGGATTCTCAGGAGACAATGGAGCTACAGACATTGATGATGGCCCCAATGGACAGATAGAGTACGTCATTCAGTACAACCCAGAAGATCCGGTAGGTACTCATGTCTGTGTTTGTTGTGAGGCATGCAATAGGTAGTTGCTTTAGCTGATACAATTATTAAATTATCCCCTAGTTGCACTATTCTTAATATTGATAGCTCTTTTATAAAAGGTTATTTTGGAAATAGAAATAATGCAATAAAGCACTTTTTTTTTTTTTTTTTTACTAAATTTCCATTACATGGAACTCCAGAACCTTCTAAATGAATCACCAGTGATAGTACAGAATAACACAGACAAGATAGGGCCCAGCTTAGAAGGTATGCAAATAATCTCACTGCTACCATCATACCCAGAAAACACAGTAAGTGTGTCTCTGGTATACAATGGCCCTAATGCCCCATCTGGACCACCATGGACCTAATACACAGCAAGGCACAGCTTCTAGCAATGGCCTCTGTGGTTTGGGAGGAGGGTCTGTTTGTTGTTTTAAACCAGAGGATATCTGTGTTGATTTTCTAATGGTTTCAGCCATGAAATGATTTGTTTCAAGTGACTTGTTATATAATTTTGGAATTCTTTAACTGGAAAGTCCAGATGAGCATGGCACACAGAACCAACTAAGCAGGGCTCACACAAAACCAACTAAGCAGGGCTCCCGCGGGCTCCCACAGAGACTGAGGCAGCAAGCATGCACAGGGCCTGCGTGGGTCTGTGCTAGGTCCTCTGCGTACATGTTATGGTTGTTGGCTTGATGTTTGGAGGGACTTCTGACAGTGGGGGTGGGCATGTCTCTGCCTCTTTGCTTGCCCTTGGGACTCTTTTCCTCTGATTGTTCAGCCTCGCTATGAGGGCTTTTGCCTTGTCTCATTGCATCTTGGTGTGTGTGTGTGTGTGTGTGTGTGTGTGTGTGTGTTTGGTTACTGTCTCTAAGAGGCATGCTCTTTTCTGAAGGGAAGCTGGGGGAGTGGAGAACTGGGCGGGGGAAGCTGAAAGGAGTGGATGGGGGGAAACTGTTGTCAACATGTATTGTATGATAGAAGAGTCTATTTTCAATAAAAAGAAGAAAGGGGGACGGGGAAACAAGGAAGGAAAGCAAAACCCAACCAGAGTACTTATTCATAACTCCTGATTCATAAATCCATATACTGGGTTTCCCTAAGCAGAGTAAAAACTACTTCTCCTGTATGTTTCTGACACCACACTTCTCCTTCATAATTGTATTAAGAGTATAAAATGCAGTGCAGTTAACATCACTTCCCCGTTGCTCAGACCTGTACTCCTTACAAAGCTTTATGCAAACAAGAAGAAACAGGAATAAATGTTTGGGCCTGCAGAGTGCAGACTCAAGTTGAGGTCCAGCTATCATGTTTTATGAAAATTAAATGAATGACACACACTAAGTGTCCACAAGTTTGCATTTTTAAAAAATATTTTATATGTTTCTAAATTAAAATAGAATGCGCAATTTCCCTTTCCCTTTTCTGTCTTCTCCCCCTCCCATTTCCCTACCCTGTTCTCTCTCAAATTTCATGCCCCCTTTTTAGTTCTTATTACACACACCTGCAAACACACACATACATATACACATGTATATTTATGTTCCTAAATATAATTACAACCTGCTCAGTCCTTCAGTCCATATAATGTTACTTATACTTAGATGATTTCAGAGCTGACCAGTGGGTATTGGATAAGTAATTGGGAGCATCTTCCCTGTGGGCTTTCTTCTCTCAGATTAGGTAGTTCAGGAGAGAAAACCAGGTCTTGAGGTAAAAAATGTCTTTCTCTAGTTTGGGAATACAAAGCCTCATTTCAGAGGAGTGGGCTTTTCATTGTGTGCTAATGAGGTGGCTGTTGGTGACCCATTTTGAAACCTAAATACATAACAACAAAATCTCGGGAAGATAACAACGAGGTCAAGGGAAGGCTTTGAAAATGTGGAGTTGGTTTTTGTTTCCCCTAAAAAGGAACCTCTGAACAGGTGTGTAGGCATAGGGCATGAAGCCAGGCGATGGGGAACCTGGAAACGATCAGTCGCTGTGAAGTGGTGCGCAGGATAGTGTGAGGAGCATGCATCTGACCAGTCAAGGGTGAGAGCAACGCCTTCCCTTCAGCAGAAGGAAGACCACATGCACATTGCTTTTCCAAGCCATTTGCTGTTTCTTCTGTGGGTTTTCCTAAATAACTATGTGCATGGCACTGTTCCAGCTTAGCCGTCAGTCTTTCCCTAGTCTTCGGGATCCAGCTGTCAAAACAGAACACAGCTAGCACCGAAGAGCCAACCCATGCATTTTAAAGAAATATTTATTGCATTGAAAAGAACGTCCAAGGTTTAGTTGCAGCTTGAGACAGCTGTGAGTGACTCAGAAGCTGCCCTTCAGAAGTTCTGGGAAGCCAAGTTCCTGCCTCGCAGTGAAAATCTCCTCTTTGACCGCTTTCCCTTTCAGGGATTAGCTGTTCTGCTACTAAGATCAATTATCTGCCTCTTACACCCTACAGATGGATAAATCATTCAGTTACAGAGTCTCAAAATTACAAAGAAACTCAACTGTCACCATTGGCAGCCCTACTACTGTCGATAACTGCAGAACGTGCCCAGGCTGAGGTCCTGTTCATTGGGGCAAAATATTAAAATGTTGTGAAAACTCTGAGCTTGATATACTGTGTTCACCAGGGGTGTGTGTGTGTGTGTGTGTGTGTGTGTGTGTGTGTGTGCTCACGCATGCGCGTGCGCTCTCGCATGTACACATAAGTGTGCCAGGCACACATGTGGAGATCGGGAGAGAATCTTGGGTGTGGGGTCTCACCTCCCATCATGTCTGAGGCACTGTCTCTTATTCACCAATGTATACTTTAGGAAGCTAACCCTGGAGCTCCGAGGTGTTCTGCCTCTCCCTCCTAGCTCACCGCAGACACATGGGGGGGGGGGTTACAAGCCTGTGTTGCTGCATCTGGTTTCAAATGGGTTCTGGGGATTTGAACTCAGTTCTTCACGCTTTTATGGCAAGCACTTTACTCACTGAGCCATCTCCCAGGATCCCCAGGGCATACTGTAGAGAACCTGCCTTTAATCATCCTACACATTTAGTGTTGCCCGCAACATTCTGTTGCGAGATCTGTGGCAGAGCTGCCCGGTGATTTTATTTTCTGCCGCTGTGAATCCTCTAGCTATTAATAAATATCATTATAACAATCTGCTTATTTCTAAATGTCCAAACAACTATAATTTCAAATTAGTCCCATGCTACACAGCACAGGAGAAAATATACAAATTGGCTTGTTCTCTTTCACTTGATACCTCAAGTCATATTTTTAATCCTGGCATCAGGTATTTGTGAAATGGAACCCAATTCAACTCACACACTCAAGAGATTTGTCCACACATCCTCTTAAGACATTTTTGAGCCCAAATGGAAATATTATGAAATTTCACACTAAATTTTTTTTTGCCTTCATGAGAAATGTGTGATTTCCAATATGACAGTAATCTTCTGGTGTTGGGCTGTACCACTCCTACCTCTGAGGCATTGAGTGTGCATGCATGGTATGTCTGGACTCTATTGCTTTCCAACTTATGCCAGTTTCCCCTTCCTATGGATCAGCACAGTATAATGGAGGAGTACAAATCTTCTGACCATGTGCAATCACTTTATTCCATCTTTATTCCATGCTTCTGATATGAGAAGTATTCACATATATAGTTGTGTTTCCGGCATGTGCTGTCTCTCTCTCTCTCTCTCTCTCTCTCTCTCTCTCTCTCTCTCTCTCTCTCTCTCTCTCTCTCTCTCTCTCTTACACACACACACACACACACACACACACACACACACACACATATATATATATACTTTCAGGGGTTTTTTTTCATTTAATTTCAGTGCTTAATGATGTGATGTTTGCATTTCAATTATTCCTTTATAGTTAACTTCTTTTAGGATCATTGTTTGAAATGAGTGTATAGCATCCCTAAATTAAATCAGCCATTGTCTGTTTAACACACTGGTTTCTCTGACTCCCCTGTAACTCTTCCTCCTCTGTGGCCCTAGTTACAGGAATGCCAGGCATTTTGATGTCTTTCCATGGGTTCATGGGCTCCATTCATTCATTTCTAATATATTTTCATCTTTTGTTTACAAACTATTGATCTGTGTTCAAGGCTGCTACATTTTTCAGGCAAGTCCAACCTGTTGTTAACCCTTTTCTATGATCTGTTTTTATGTTTGAAAACAATTTAAGTATTGTATTCTTTGTGTCTAAATGCTCCGTGTTTCATGGGTCTTAATTTCTTTGCATACTATACAAAGATGATTTCCCATTTTTTATTTGTTGTGAGCACTTTATGCATTTAGCACAGGAACTGTCATAATAGACTATTTGTATAATTGAATAAATACTTTGTGTGTTGAGTATAATACTGCTTATTTGATTGTCCCTGTAAATGAGGCTGACATCTCCCTCTCAGTTATGACAGGTTGCTATGGAGTCCATCTTGAGCATAGTGAGTCCTATATGGTAAAGGTACCCTTGATTCTGCCCATGTTGTTGGAACTCCAGCTGCAAATTTTCCTGTGAGCACAGCTCCCATCCCATTCAGTGTGTGCTTTTCTCAGTTGATCTGCTAGTAGTGAGCTTTATGAAAGTGTGGTTTAGAGTCAACTCTCAATTTCTCCTTTGCTCTCGAGCCTCTTTCCAGTATTTCCTTCCTTGCCCTCATCAGATATATTATTATCTTGGAATTAGTGCCTCTGTGTTTCTGTTGATGAATATTCCAGGACCTCTATCAGACTTGAAGTGTCTCAGGGTAATGCTGATGGCAGCCTTCCCTTGGTTAATTAAAAAATAAGAAAATGTACCTCATTCTCTCTCTCTCTCTCTCTCTCTCTCTCTCTCTCTCTCTCTCTCTCTCTCTCTCTCTCTCTCTCTCCCCTTTAGAATATCTTGGCTTTGTTTCTCTCCCCAGTTAAAGGCGGTATGTATGTGAATTGGTGAATTGGGCCACATAGGAGTCATGTTTTCAGTAAATGAGTACTTTGCCTTGTGTTTGTTTTGGACCACCCCAGTTTTCCTAAAACGTAGTGTGATAGCAGCCATGACTGCTTCTTTTAAAATCTGAACAACCGAGAGCAGTTCAGCATCCCTTCAGCCTCTCCAGTTCCACCGAGGATCTGTACCGACATGCTGAGACCTGCTGTGTCGCAACTGTTATTGTAACTAGAGACTTTGACTCTTCAAATCTGTCCTGGGCTGTGTCTTCTGTTAGAAATAAACTTAGTAAAGACAGTGGACTCTGCGATGTCCATTCACTTTATATACAAGAGAAAGAATGATGATGCTCTGGGTAGAAGAAAATTTTATGAGGGTACCACCATTCCATTATGTCCCTATCAGGCAGTAATGGTTGGGGTGTGGGGAGAGCTTTTAAAACATTTGTGAGGTTAGTAAGAAAAAGCTTCTAAGAGCTGGGGTATTCCTTGCCTTCCTTAGCACTTCAGTTACTGGTCCTCCTAGGCACACCTGTGCTCAGCTGCTCGTAGATGTCAAGGGGATCTAGGTGCAAGTGTGTGTCCCTGTCTTTGTGGGGGCTTCCCTCCTGTATTTCTAACATAAATACAAATGGGGATATAACAAATGATTTTTTAATATTACACATGTAGAAGAGTATCATATAATCTATTATTTATCTTTAGAAAAGATGAATGTCCAGAGCTCTAAACAGTGGGCAGAGGAAGGCTAGGTACCTCCTGCTTCCAGAGCACCTGTTTCCATGGAGATATTCAGCTCGGTTGCCATGGCACCTAAGTTCATGGGGTTGGGTCAGCCCTGAGAACAGAGTTTCTGGAATGGCAGTAGCCCTCCCCCTCCCTTCTCGCAAGGGTGTGTAGACATGGGCTAGGAATTCTACCTGCCCTTCCTGCCATCATTGGTATCTTTCCAGAGTGGTGACATAATTGTTTGATCTATCTTAAATAGAGGATGACCTTTTGTCTGATAACTCTGAAGTTACTGAAGTGTCAGGTACTTAAGTGTGTACCTCTGTGAGTGCTGGGCAGATGTTTTGAACCAGTGGGCATTAACAGATTTTTCAGCAGGATTTTCTTCTTTAATATAGAGCGGGAGGTAAACATTGAAGTTTCCAACACTCTTTGTGCTTACAGAGAAGATCCTAAAGCTGATAGAGAGGCAGTGGCTTTGCCTCACAAATATAACACTGCTTTGGGTTGGGTGTGGTTCTATCTCCACAATTCTTTCTTTCTGGGCCAAACCTCTGAGCAAAGAATCAGTGAACAGATCGAGTGCCATAGGGGTCACTCCTGTCACCTCCGTGCTCACTGCTTCTCAAGTAGATTCTTTACCATGTCCATCAGCATCAATCAGGTCACCTAATGTTCTATGACACTCAAGGTGGCAGATACCAGAAACTGAGGTCTGATGTCCACCTCTTCTGTCCTCCTCAGGCACTGTAAATGAAGTGTGTGTTCCCAGTTCCCTCACAGCCCAATTGTAACACATTAAAACAGTGTTTGCTTACCAAACCTCGCTAATTAAGGCATTTCTTTAGAGTTGATTTAGTCAAATATGCTTCTAAATGGAAGGAAGGAAGAAAGGAAGGAAGGGAGGGAGGGAGGAATAAGAAAGAGTATCCTGAATATACAGCCTTTACTTTGTTTCTAAAACTTTTATTAGAATTCTGAAGTTTAGAAAACAAATTTATGCTCAAAAACTACTTGTTTAATTAAACAATTAATGGCATTCTGAAGCAGCTTGATTATAAAGCAAATACTTTCCCTTTTGTTTTTTGAAATGCAAGTATTGATAAAACAAATAAAAAGCAAAAATCTCATATATGTGATAGTTAGATATAGCTACAGGAATTAAATTCAATTGAAAAGGATTTTAATGGCAATAACATGGCTAATAATGTCATTGTTTGTAATGTCTACAAAATTTTAATGAAAACTGTTAGTAACAACAATGGGGAAAGATTACAGATGTTATTAAGTTATGTTGATGGAAGAGTTGCTTTTCCAGTCTCGGGCCATGAAGAATCTGTGAGGTAAAACAAAAATACAAATGCTTTCTTTGGGAAAAAGAATAATATATCATCACATCAAAGTCTTAATCTGAAATGAGCAGACAAAGAAGGTTTCAGAGTAAGGTATCAGACATTTAACTATGAGGAGAAACAAGGGATATATTGCTTAGGCAGTTTTAAAAAACAGGAACAGATGGCAAGCGTAGGGAGCCACAGTCCACATGGGAAGATACAAAGACCACAGTAGGCAGAGACAGAAATCATCAAGAGGCAAAGGTCTCCTTTTGTGAAAGTTAGAAACCAGAAATAAAGATGTCCAACCCAAAACATGATTTATCATCCCCCAAAAGCATGGTAAACATCTGGATGTGTCTAAAACCTCACAGACAAAACTCAAACTCCAATTTTACCCTCAGACTTTGTTAGCATGTTAACAACTTCTAAATAGCTTCAGTAATTCTCACTAATTGGCTGTGGAGGTTCAGGTCTCATCTCCTGACAACATCCCAAAGCAGGAGAGGAAATTTGTTTTTGTATCACTCATCACTCTCTTTCTATTTAAGAGAGTGTCTTCTTCGTTGCCCAGGATTGAATGGCATATAAAAAACAAAAAAATTGTTGAAAAAAAATGGCATTACTGTGGCTGAATTGAATTAGTCAAGAATCATGCTACTTAGAGACATCACCTCCCCAGAAGCACAAATATGTGGAATAGCTAAGCTTTGAATTCTGAGTCCAGGGATGAGGAAGCTTTAGGTGAAGCATCTGAAGGTGGTGTGTGTGTGTGTGTGTGTGTGTGTGTGTGTGTGTGTGTGTATGTATTGTGTATGTATATGAGGGTGTGTGTGCGTGTAAATGTGTATTCATTGTGTGTGTGTATTTGTTTATGTGTGTATGCATGTATGTGTATATGTGTATATAAGTTCATGTTTACTGAAAACCTGTCTCTATAGCTATTGAGTCACTGAAATGTAATAACCTTAGACTAACACACTAATATGTTTTTCAGCATAATTTGCAGTATTGGTAAGCCTTTCTTCATCATAGCTGAATAGACACTTAGATTATGTCACTGCTGTAGTGAATTATGACCACACTGATGCTGAGTGAAGGGAAGGGACTTCCTCTTGCCTTCCTCACCTCCTGTTCTTTCTCCTAATCATCCTCATCCTCTTTCTCTTCTTCCTTTCTTTGGAACGTTCTATGGTTGATCCAAGCCAAATAATCCTTCCCTTGCTCACGGCTGACCTTCCATGAGGAATCTATTTATATTCAGCACTAACTGACTATTCACAGGCCAAAGAGATGATTTCACTCAAGCTCAGCTTGGGTGAACAGGTGAGGGGTGACTTATAGTATGGCTGACTGAAACAGCTGCATCTCTGAAAACTTCCCCAAACCAGCATGGATGAGGACTCAGGAAAGCCAAAAAACTGGAGCCTGGTTCCTGACCTGCAGGAGCTACACCATGATGAGTCTTCTTTTCAACTAGGTATTTGCTGCTTAGGCAGACTCTGGGCAGGCAGGTTAGTCTCGTGGGTTTCCTGAGCCCTGATAGGCTGACTCTCCCTGCAGAAGCTGCTTTCTTTAACCCATACCAAAGAAACTGCTCAACACAGAGTCACAAATCAAGCCCTCGAGAATCAGTCGCAGGGGCAGAAATAGAGGGAACTGATACAGTTCCTGAGGAAATTGCCGATCCTTCTCCACAGTGGCAACTAGAGCCACAGAAGCCTTCTAAGGATAAGAAAGACCCTAGGCTGTGATGTTCTCCCCTCCTGTGAGGGCTGACAAACAGAGCAGGGATTCTGAGCATTCCCAGAGGTTGTCCTTTTCCCTGAATGTTTCTGCTGGGAAAAGCTGGGTGCATAGCCAGAAGTTGCAAAGTCTAACATATCAAGCCACATCCAAGATTATTCTATTGCAGTTGTTTTATAATTATGTTCTTTTTTGTTTATTTGTTATGTGTATGTATGTGAGTCAGAAGACGATTTCAGGGACTCTGTTCCAGGCATCAAAGTCAGGTCCCTGAGGCTTGGCTTGATATCAGGAGCCCTTAACCTCTGAGTCATCTTCTTGGACTTTTCCTTTAAACCTTTTTTATTATATTGTTTGTGTGTGTGTGTGTGTGTGTGTGTGTGTGTGTGTGTGTGTGTGTGTGTGTATGTGTAAGTGAAGTGAGTGACAAGAGGAAATCAGTTCCCTTCTTCCATCATGTGAACCATGTGAGTCCAGGTTGGTCTGGTCTCCAGGTGTGGCTACAAGCATTTACCTACCGAGGCATTTCACTGGCTCCCATATTAGTTTATAATAATATACCCTTTTTTAGTGAAAAAATACTTCAAATACAAAGTAAATACTAGTGTTGAAAAATGAAATTCAGTAGAAATTATAAATTGAAAACATTTGAACTCTTTCGTGCAAAACCAAATGGCAAAGATAATAAGATATTAAGTTAAGTTTTTTCTTTCATGTTCATAGACTTGGTTAAGAGCCAGTCTAGATTTATGGATCTAATAATACATGAAAAACTATGGAAAGTCATCATATTCAAAGGACTTTGAGGGAACTCGGAGATAACCATCAATCACTTTGATAAATAAGAGTGACAGGACTGAAGTCAACACTCATGCTTTATTCTCAAACTATAAACCTGCTAGCCCTAGTGTTGGAGAGGACTGGACCACAAGGTCAAGCTACACAGTTCATGTATACAACTGGTCTGAAGTTTGTACATTTAACGTTTGCAGACATCCAACGACACCTTTGAAATCCCACTCATGTTGACGGGAAATGTGGTGCTGAGGAAACGACTCAACTATGAGGATAAGACTCGCTACTACGTCATCATCCAGGCTAACGTGAGTGCTTGGCTTCTCTTGTTCTGGAGCTTCTAAAGCAAAGTGTGCCTCTGAACAGGGGTGGTGATTTCCTGAGGTTGGAGTGTGCATAAGTCCTCAACTGAGCACCCTTGCCCTTGGTGGACACATTCTGTTTGTAGATGGAGGAAAAGGGGGTTGGGGGTTGCTCCTGTTCACTCTGCTCTTCATCTAAGTCTGATGTGCTAACCACACTACAAAAGCTGGTCTCTGCTCAGACTGAGGTATTTCTCAAGTACTATACACAAAATAGTTACAGTGGTGTCACCTTGAAACATGTGAAAAGGCATTTTTTTTTTCTGAATTCCACCTCAGAAGTTTATGATTAAAATCTGAGGGTAGGACTGAGAGGCTAGATTGGTGATTAAGAGAGTTTGGGTCTCAGCAGCTATGTCGGGCAGCTCAGGAACTTCTGCTCTTTGGCTACTACCAATAGCAACAACCACACATCAGACAATGAATGCAAAGTACCTTCATTTCATGGGTATGTAAGGTCACTTCTGCAACCTCAGTGGCTTCTTTTTCCTGTCTAATTGTGCAGTGTGCATGAATTTAAACCCCGCTGATTTTTCCTTGATAGCTTCTAGGGAGTTTTGAGGTAAAACAGTATTATAGGTTAATGGCTCAAAGAAGAATGTATTTATGGATATCCAGACACATGGAACTATAATACAATATGTTTCCATCTATTGGTATGAATGAAGCTTAAGAACCTGTCCTGGGTGCATGGGCTGGCTTTTTGGAGCCTGGGGCCTATGCTGGGAGGGACACTTTGCTCAGCCTTGGTGTAGGAAGGAGGGGACTGGAACTACCTAGGCTAAGTCTGCTAGGCTGGGCTGACTCCCCAGGGGAGACCTTGCCTTGGAGGAGGTGGGAATTGGGGGGGTGGATTGGGTGGAGAGCTTGGGGGTGGGAGGAGGGACGACGGGGGAATCCATGGCTGATATGTGAAATTAAGTTAATTATAAAAATATTTTTAAAAAAAGAACAACATGTAACTGTGTCAAATGAACAAAAATCACCTTTAAGAAAAATTAAGGACCCATGTCTAAAATACTTTAAACTAAGGCAATGCTGAAGATGTTTGTATTCTTAGATTAATTCCTTAGCTTGATTTTAAAATCTCTATTAGAGCTGCTCCATCCTTGCCTGCTTAGAAGCAACCACAGGCTCCACTGTGGTTGCAGGGAATTGATTGTGGCCAAGTTCTCAGAGTCAATTGAGCTATGCTACACTTTCTCCTAAGCAAACACCTGATAGTGGAGGCATGGTACTTAATGCATGTGTTTTTAAAGGGTCTCTTAGGTGTTCCCAGCCATTTGCTGAGTTACTTTATAGTGGTTGTTTAAATGCTAGACATGTAACCAAAGAACCTGTGACATGGCTTCAAAAATAAAATAAGCATTTCTGCTTCAAATTTATTTAAATGAAGTTCATATAATTTCATGATATTTGCTAGACTCTTCATCTCCCTGGCTCCATCTCATAAAATCATTATTTATGCAATATCCTGCTAAAGAGACTAGAGGTACTAAGTGATAAAAGAGGTAGTGTTTTCACGAGTTCAATTAAAGAAGTCCAAGGAATTAAAATAGTTCACAAGAAGTACTTTCATTGGGAATGGAGGAGGTAAAGTACCACATATTGTCTAATATCCAACATGTTACATTCCTTAAAATTACAGGTTAAAAATTTGAAGGTATGGTTTTTAAATGGAGTGGGTATGATAATGAGCTATACCTGAGCTACTTGTCTAAGGTAATTTTGCTTGAGATTATACTAGGCGCATACCTTGTTTTGGAAAAAAAAAAGGTATCATTTTATTGACCATGTGGTTTTTTTCATCATGTTGTTTGGTGATAATTTCATTCAGAAACTGAGTTGCCTAGGATTTGAGAGGGATTGTGCTACCATGTGATTCTGCAAGTTTGTACAGAATGAGAGTATTGAAACCCTGAGTGAGGTGCTAAGGACTTGGGAGCCAGTCTGTGTGATCACCCATAAGCTTGGACCGGAAGTCTAGTCACACCAATCCCGCCATGGTCTGTAGTTACAATGAGTTTTCGTTGTTATTCATTTGGATTCTCCCTGAGTTTTTGTTGGTATCACAGGACATGGAATCTTGGTAGCTGTGTGGAAAGAGGAGGGTAATGAGAATGTAAAGGCTGGGGGAATTCAGCTTTCCAAACTGCATCGGGGGTCCAGAAGATGTGTGGACCTGTTTCCCAAACTGGGGTTTGGAGATATGAGTACACTCCTTGGCACAGCCATTCCTCACATTTCTTTATCTTGTCTATGGGTGTTTTTTCACCTTCATTCTGGTCTTTGTTAGTTCATGATAAGATTTTTGCCTTTGATGTATAATTATGTGTTGAAGATACATGCCCATTTTTTAAATTTCTATATGTTTGCTAATGAGAACTTATAATACCTACAATTAGCTAAACCTAAAGGTTTTTGGATGATTCATTTTTAAGGACAATAATAAAAGCTTTTGATTTGAAAAGGAGAAGCAAACTGATCGTGCTTTAGGGTAATTTATGTCAGTTTCAGGACAGGAATGCAAAAAGCAAATAGTTTTTACTCTGGTCTTTGTTAGTAGTCAGAAAGGTCCTTGGTTCTGTCAGCAGCAGTTCTGTCAGGGTCAAAAGCTAGAAATGCTACTGTCAGGATCAAAAAGTAGAAATGCTGTAAGAGGGATCTGATTTATGCCATACCTTCCCCTAAATCAACACCTCTGACCAGAAGCTACATGTGAAGACATGATAGAAACAGACAGCCATTGGGATACCTCATGGATGGACAGACTGAATGAACCAGGTCACCTGCTTCCCTGTTCCATACTTCACCCCAGTTTCTGCCTCAAGTCCCATGAAACTCTTCAAACAACTCAGTGGTTTCCCATTTCTGGGTACCCACTTCTACTGAAAGGGGCTCAGTTGTCTTTCTCTTAAACTCCTACCTATAACTCTATAATAAAGTTTTCTTTTGAGACTCACTCATCTTTGGTCTCTGAATCTCATTCTTTGAATTCATGAGACAAGAACCCAGAGAATATAAGCCTACCGTGGCTTTGGTAGTGAATGATTTTCCCGTATCCTACCCCTCTGAGCTATAACCCAACGTATGTCAGATACACTCCATCACTCTCAAGGGTATCATGCTTTTCTGAGTCATGTTAACATTAACAAATACATAGTGTTAGGAAATAGATATGATATAGAAAATAACAATACAAGTTGAGGAAATAGAAATTAATCAGTTATGTTAGCCATCTTGGCTTCAATAACAAACACCACAGAATGGATACCTTGTACAATAGAAATTTATTTTATTAGTCGTTTGGAGTCTAAAACTCTAGATCAAAATTGCCATTGCCCAGGGCTTGTTTCAGGGGTGGGGAAAGCTCTTTCCTTATTAAAGATGGCTGCTTTCTTGTTATGCGTTCACATGGCCTTCCCTTTGTCTTCATGTGGAATAGGAGATCTCTAGTTCCTATTTGTGTGAGCTTTCTGTTCCTGTGACAGCCGTTATCCTTTATCAACCAGTTATTCAGCATCACTGTGATGAGAACTGTCTCGTGCAAATTTGGATGACACATGATTCAGGTTATAGAGTAGTCGTTAAACTCAGAAAATGCTTTAAAGTACTATTTCTGTCAATAGTAATTACAGTCCTCTCAGTTAATGAAATGTCCCATTTTAAAATAAAATGTGAAGACACCTTATTTTTAAGGAGGAAAAGAAAAGTCAAAAGTGTAAATTAGGACAGGTAATGAAAGAGCTTTTCTTCTGAGTTCCTGTGTTGCATCCTCTCCTTTCAGTGAGTGAAACACACCTACTGAAATTAGATAAAATGTATGCAGATGATTTTCTTTCTTTCTATCACTCACAGTTGACAGTGCTCTTTTCCCTGTAACTTGTGCCACACTGCCAGCTGGCCAGATACTGATGTGGGAACAGAGCACACAGAAGTGTGTTCTCCAGGATAGCTCCCCAGGGTGGTGATGCCACCACCACCATCCTCAGTGGATACCTCAGGAGGAACTGATTCATCTAAAGTTTCTTCCTTGTATGCCCTCAACAAACATTCCTTGGATAAACAGTAGCTTTCTAATGAAGTCATTTCCCATTCCTTATGTGAGAAAGAAACCTGACAAATACAGCATTTACTATGTAATGAAAATTACAGTCTTATTAATAAATACAGCCTTGACAAACTGTGATGAAAGGGTGACTTTACCTCTTCAGTTTTCCTTCCCAAATCCCATAACAGACATTTAAAGACATTGTGCAAAATATATAACTTTAGTACTAAATACTGCCAAGATCAACAAAAAACTGAAAACTTGTTAAGAGACATTATGACTAAATGCAGAGTGTTCTTGTGGATATATTAACAGAAAAAAAGACATTAAGTAGCCACTGGGGAAAATTAATAAACTTGAATATTGGTTAGTAGCAATGAATTTTCAAAGTAAAATTAAATAGGGTCAGGATGGTCTATTAAAGGGTATTGTTAAAGCAAAAAAGAAAAAAGTCCATATCACAAGGGCTAGAGGGTAGTTGGCATGTGTGTGGGGGGGGGGAGTTGAGGCAGGAAGTTGGAAAGCATATACTTAATAATGGTCCTTTTCATGGGAAAAATAAACTCTTTTATGCATATGACAATAAGAAATTTTAGAATTCAGACCAAGTCTTTTAGAATGTTCTATTCCTATCCTCCCATGGATAATGAGTAGAAAACTCAAATTCCTTAAGCATAATATTACAAGGCAATGGTTTCTGGGCCATTGGAAGGGAGCAAGCTTAGGCTAGAGGGATGTAGAAAAGACTTCCATCTCACAGGAGCAGAGAAGGAATTGAAATTGCAAGGCTCCTGGAGTAAGTGTTCTAGGAAGAGCAAAATAGATCTTTATTTTAGGCCATCTGGATTTTACAAGGTTCAAGTAGATCAGAGGTCTAAAGGCAGAGACACATGCCCATGAAGTTCCAGGCTTGCTGAGCAAACCCAAAACCACCCAAGATGCTTCTTTATAGCCAAGTTTTTATACTAGTAAAACAAGTTAGTAAAACAAAGATGCTGACGTGGGAATGGGTACTCTGAGTTATTCCCAGTGATGTACAAAGCACAGCTTTTGTAACAAAGAAACAGGATATAATTTATTCTGAGTTTAATGCGGAAGGCAGACTGTGACCTGGAAGCAGCCATTCAGGCTTCTCTGATAACATAATCCACTGTAGGGAAGGTCACATGGACTTTTATAGTCACAACAAAATGACATAAATCAAGGCATTTACCTGGCATATCGGTGGGGAGATCCAGGGAGTGGTAGGCTGTAGTCAAGTGCAGGATCTCTGCTATAGGCCTCATATTGTATCTGACACCATTTTAGCTCTGGGGAAGGTGGAAGCAAGTAATCTACTGTTAATCTATTCCAAAAGTTTTATGTCATAGTAACAAAGATTTTAGGTCAGAATCATACATTGATAAATTAGTTTTAAGAAGACTAATGAAGCAGGGCATGGTGGCACACACCTTTAATCCCAGCACTCCAGAGGCAGAGGCAAGTGGATCTCTGTGAGCTCAAGGCCATTCTGGTCTACAAATCGAGTTCCAAGGCATCCAGGGCCACTACACAGAGAATCCTGCCTCAAAATACAAACAAAAAGAAGGAGGTGACGAGGAGGGAGGGAGAAGAAGAGGAGGAGGAAGAGTAAAATAAGGGGAAGAAGAGAAGAATAAGAAGGAGAAGAAGAGGAAGAAGAAGGAGAAGGAAGAGGAAGAGGAGGAGAAAGAGAAGAAGGAGGAGGAGGAGGAGAAGTAGAAGGAGAAGGAGAAGGAGAAGAAGGAGACTAAAGATATCTCAAAATGATTTAGACTTTTGGTCTTTTGTATACCATGCCCTCGTCCACAATCACAAAAATTATAGTCAGTAAATTGTCTGCAAGATTTTTAATTTAAGTGGCATATTCTGGAAAGTCCATGTCATACCAATTTAAAAAGCTAAGTTAAGTTTAAATCTGCTTCAAATGTTTAAAGATGTATTGAAAACTTTACTGCCAATCACAACTCTTACCCCTAGTAGTTGTGTATTGCTTTATTTCTTCTGGTTCATCTCTGGCAAATTATTATATTCATTGTCAGGTTGTAGGCTTCCACAGTAGAGTCTTCATTCAACCTCAGGCTTCTTTCTACACACTGTCTCGAGGGTGACTCAATGAAGCTAACTCCCAAGTAGACAGGAAACCTCTAACAAAATCATGTCATTTTCTTTCTAATACAATGATAAGCTCTAAACTGTCACACTAATGGTGCTGATGTATAATGCAAGAAATCCACGGGAGTCTGCTTAAGGAGTATTAGGGAAATTTATTAGGATAAAATAAGGAAATACACTCACAAATACAGAACTGAGTAGACAGCGGAAGTCATCCTCTGATCTGGCCAGGAGCAAATCCACCTTGCAATTTGATCACATCAGGAAACAGGAAAAAGGAAGAAGGGGCCTTCTGACCCCT
The DNA here is from genome assembly GCF_004664715.2 of Peromyscus leucopus. Taxonomy (NCBI): domain Eukaryota; kingdom Metazoa; phylum Chordata; class Mammalia; order Rodentia; family Cricetidae; genus Peromyscus; species Peromyscus leucopus. Next base: position 21,678,289 of record NC_051084.1, on the reverse strand, counting down.
CTCCCTTTCCTTTTAAGAGGTCACAACAGCAAGAAGCACCTCTTTCGGGCTTTATATCCCAAGGTCATGAGCAGAGCAAATACCACTATAGATGTACTTTTAAGAAACTAGGTTTTTCGCCAGGCGGTGGTGGCACATGCTTTTAATCCCAGCACTCATGAGGCAGAGCCAGGTGGATGTCTGTGAGTTTGAGGCCATCCTGGGATACCAAGTGAGTTCCAAAAAAGGCACAGAGCTAGCTACATGGAGAAACACTGTCTTGAAAAACCAAAAAAGAAAAAAGAACTAGGTTTTCGTACAACTGTTCACCTTCCACTTCCCCACATCAAACTTGGTTTAAATAGGTTACTGATCATTCATTTAAAGAGAAATAAAGAATTAATAAATCTAAATTGTACCTGATATTTACATCTTCTAGTTGTTTACTTGTTTGTTTGTTGTTTTTTGTTTTACACCCATCAGGACCGTGCACAAAATCTGAATGAGAGGCGAACAACCACTACCACCCTCACAGTGGACATTCTAGATGGAGATGACCTGGGACCAATGTTTCTGCCCTGTGTTCTTGTGCCAAACACCCGTGACTGCCGTCCACTCACCTACCAAGCTGCCATTCCAGAACTGAGGACTCCGGTAAGTACACTCCAATCTTTTCTCCTCCGTTTGTATCTTTAAACCCCACAGAATTCTGTCAAAATGCTTTGCAGACAGTTTGGTTGATAATCGCAAAATTTACTAGCGAAGACCTGAAGTGATGGTTTTATATAACACTATATATAACACTATTTTCATATACTATGTAGATAGCATCACAATGTGTAATTTCATCCTGTACAAAGTGGAAAGAATTCTCAAGGAGCCACAAACTCTCTGACGCTGGTTTTTAAATGTGTTTTCCCCAGTAAATTAGAACAGTGTCCAGTTGCTAACACGTTCTGAAATGTTGGAGATATTGCTGGGCTATCTGGAAGTAGGAGCTAACAGATCCTGAATATACATGTTCACCCCTCAAAGATGTGTTTTAAAGAAGCAGGAAAGCAAAACATGAATTAATATTTTCTACACTTAATTCTGAGTTTTAAAACATACCAGCATTTGAAAGTCATGCTCTGGAACATCCTGAGTACCAGATACACATACCCAAGAGTCAAGAATTTAAGGCAGGCATGCTCCTTAAACACTCAAAAGGACAAGGACTGCATGTTGTTTCTCATTTGCAAAACCTACATGGATGGGTGGATGGATGGGTGGGTTGATGGGTGAGTGGGTGGATGGATGGATGGGCAAGTAAGTTGACAGATGATTGATAAATTGTTAGATGGATCTATGAATGTGTAATAGATGATATGATGACATATCAAAGTAGAAGGACTGTTTGAAAAGAAGAAAGAGTTCAGCAGGAAATGTGAGAAGTCAGAAAAAGACAACTGGGGGTGAATATGATCAAAGTTCATGATATATATCCAAGAAAATGTCAGAAAGAAGCCCACCATTTTATATAACAAATATACATTAATAAAAGCTAAGAAAATACTAATTGTAATACAAAAAGGCATCTAGCCAAGGTCAAAGTAGATTTTTTTTCCTCTCAAATGTGTGTGTGTGTGTGTCCATGTGCATGTGCGCATGTGTACATGCATGCCCATGCATGTACATGTATTGTTTCATGGGAACTGGATTCCCAGGAATCATCTCCCTGAACTTTCTGTTATTTGTCCAGCTCTCTGGCTTCTCAACATACTTTCCAATGTTATAATTTGTTAGAAAAAATCTTTGAAGTTTTTCTCAATATATGTGAAAACAAAAGTTTGGGATTTCTTGTTCTTTTATGAGAATTTGGCTAATACAGCAGAAATATTTTCTCTTAAATCTGCAATAATTGCTGAGATTTTATTCAATTCAAAGTGTTTTCATCCAGTGTTCCATCTTGAGATGTTGCTCATCGTACATCTTAAATGTGTGAGAGCTTAGTCTAAAGTACAAATGACCACTGATGCGTTGGCCTGCATGAACAACAAACACATGAAGCATTAATGTGGTGATGCTTAATATATGAAGGTGTTTATTATATGTGATGCTTATTATATGATGCTAATTTTGTTGTTATTGTATATACTAATTTTGAGATCAGGTTCATTGACCTGGTTGATGGCCACAGACAATGACAAAATTTTACTAATTTTAAAGGACAAAAGGCTAATCAGCCTTGTGTAAATAAAGTTATTGTGTTTTCAATGGGCTAATCTTTTCCTTTGCTCTGAATATACTACTTTTATACAAGGAGAGATCTGATGTCTGGTCAAGAAATCTCTGGTACATTAACCCCCTTGAAAGACAATTTAAACAGAAACATCAGGGATTCTGGGCATGGCAGATGCTTTCTGGTATAAAAGAAGATATTCAAACAAATAATAAACACCTGAGAAAGCATCCTTTAAGTAGCTCTTAAAATTATGCTTTATGAATTAACGCTACATAAAAATTCAAAGATAATCAATCACTATACTTCATATTTTAATTTCAATTTTTATGTTCTGTGTATGCATGAGGGCCGGTATATATGTGCCTGTGTTTGTAGCAGTCAAAAGAGGGCCATGGATATCCCGGAACTGGAGCTATAGGTAGTTGTGAGCCAAAGATAAGGGTTCTGGGAACTGAAGGCAGGTCCTCTGGAAGAGTAGTAAGTGCTCTTAACCTCTGCTTCATCTCTCCAGCTTCATGCTTTATCATTGTAAGAGATCGATTCATTCCTTAATGCTCTGAGAAAAAAAGAAAAGTTATTTTTTCTTTTACATCCATAACTATGTAAGTTGATAGTTACTCATTGGAGATGATTTGTATTGCCATCCAGGAAAATAAATATGCAATGTGTTTACTTCTAGATTCAGTGCCTTTACACTATAATCATTTAAACTTTCCATAAAGCTATGATTTTATTTTATGAGGTTTGAAGAACCGTCTCAATATTTCTGCCTGTGGCACTGGAACCATGTTCGGGATGGCTAACTCGGGTTGCTAGCAGGTTAATTCTGCTGGTGCTTGCCCAAGGCAAGACAGTGAGCTGAAAAATAGCCTTATTAGAGAAGTGGGCATAAACGTCTGTGAAGTAGCTTGGACATTTGCAGTGCTGTTTCTGCCAGAGTCAAACTTCTTCTGGGTTTAGCTGTAGACAAATGTTGCTAGGGAAATGTCCAAAATCTGCTCTAAGAAGACCATATGAAAAGGGAAATTTTTAGGGGTTCCTGTGTTCTTCCACATCATTACTCGAATCCACTCCAAATCACAGGTCAAAACTGGGGTTCATTTTTAAATTTCACATTCAAATTGCTTTGTGTATGTCTGTCTTTTCACTACCTCCCCCCCCCCCTGCGTGCGTGCTTCCCTCACATCTTTAAATCTTTATTTTTTTCCTTACATATCCCAGCAAAATTTGGGGAAATTTCAATAAATAAGATCTTGACATTCTGAGTGAGGAAAATCACCATTGATGTCAGCCAAACTGCACATGTTGACTCTAATTACATACTGTCTGACTCTCAAGCTAATTCCTTGGATTCCAAAAGTCCTTTCAGTACTCCCCACTGTGTTGTTGGGAAATTTTCCAAGAATTATCTCAGTGATATTCTGAATTCTACTACAATACACACAGAATTTATCAGCTTAAAAAAAGCCTTTCAGAAGGTGGTCTAGTGTACCCTAACTTAGCATGCTTAGCTCATGAAAGGGTATATGTACATATAAAAAAAATCAAAGTCTATGCTGCCTATTAAATTTTAAGTGGGTATATACTTAGAGATAAACATGTTTACAAATGTAGATCATGTTTTCTACTAGAGAAAACTGTCTTCAACAGAAATTAATGTCTTTATGGACACTAACATTAGTGTTGTTTAGTGCTGAATATATTACTGTGTATATATGGTATCATATAGATCCTAAAGTCATTGGTAGTTCAATGCCAGTTATTTATTATTAATTTTATAAATGTCTACTGAGCCCTAATATATGTGAGACTCTGTGCTAATGACTTAACCTGGCCAAATAAGATGAGGAAGATCTTGACAAAATATTTTTTCATAAATTTACTCTTACTTTATCACCCTTTTAAAGCTATTATTTTGCCCATAAAGTTTGTCTTTTATTAGCATCGAAAAAAATCTCTATAACTGAGAATATAGAATTCATTGCTCATTACTTGAATCCATTCTGAAGCATAACTGGTCAAGCTGCAGTTTGCTTTTACATTTCACATTCAAATTTATGTGTTTTTTAATCTGTCTCTTCATTCTTTGGTATTCTAAATGAAACACGGTCCAAGATACAATAAAGCTTAACTCATTTGTTCAAAACCAAGCGGTAGTATATACGTGTTTTTTAGTTTATTGACAGTGTTTGTTGTTAGAGGCTCTGATTCGCTGACATTGTATTTGTATTCTTGTATATGCCATCTTTGACTATTGTACCAATGCCTTTCAGTGTGAGAAAATTAGCTACCTACCAGGTAAGGAGAAATGTTCCTCCCCCTATGTAAAGCCCTTGACAGATCCTCATAACACCCAGATGCATATGTTCCCACTAAAGTCGTTGACAGAGAGCTCTGATTCCCAAAGAACTGTCCAAATTAATTCCTTCAGTTTGTGTATATTGTCTTCTTCTTCAGAGCTGCTCTGTCCAATATCAGAATGATGGGGTTTCCAGAGTTCTTCACATTTAAAATGTCTCCCCAGGCCACACTCTATATAAATAGTCTACAGTCTGGGAGCTCAAACATCTGTGTCTCTTTCACTCTCCTTTCCCTTGAGAGCCTTGAGTTCATCATCTTAAATATTTGATGGGGTTGATTCATTTGGGGAAAACGTATTTTTTTCTTATTGTTAAATGTAGGGATATCTAGATTTCTCTATTTTTAATTTTTTTTTTTGCCTTAATACAGTTTTTGGTAAGACTAAATTAAGCAACACCACATCAGTGAGTTCTGGTTTTCTTTAAATAGGCTATGATTACATCTCTGGCTCTGGCTCTATGCTAGGTTCCAAGCTTTGCTTTATTAGTGTTCTGTAGTTACTGCCTACCTCTGCACAGATGCCCTACTGCCCTTCATGACCGACTGTGATGTGCTGCACACCCACTGTCATTTTCCCTGTTAACTGTGCTCAAATATGTTTGATCTCCTCAATCCCCAAGGCCAACGCATTCATTGCGGGGCATTTTGTTCATTCTGAAGCCCCAGCATTCCGTCCCTTCGGCCTCTAGTCACCCTCAGCAAAATCAAACTTGGTTTTCAAAATACAGTTCTATTCTGATACCTGGCTGTTTAACATAAAACATTATTGATGTTTAACAGGGCACATCAAGTAAGTCACCAAGCTTTTCAGCATTTCGTTCAAAGTCATGCTGTACCTTGTCCTTTTCTTTGACTCACACCCCTAGCTCAGAAGCACCTCAGCTGCAAACACATGATTTTGGCTTTGCCCTGCACTTCTCCACCCATCCTTGTCTTTTTATTCCATACACTAAGCTTATATTTGCAATTCAAGGTTCATTTTGAAAAATGTAAAATTATGTTTGTCGACATATCCCCACTGCAAGTGTTACATAGCACTCATTTACCTATTTCTTTTTTAGTAAAAAGTGAGGATTTTTATTTTTTTATTATATTCCAGCTTGAATACAGTGACCTCACCTAGTAGATGTTGAGAAAATTATATTTTAAATTAATTAACTAAGATGTTAAGACATATACACCATACACAAAAACACACTAAATAAATAATAACAGTTCCTACCCTCTCTGTCCTATCACAGACAAGCACACATAAAGAGTTTATATGCATATGTGTACACATCAATTGAATATAATCATAGATTATAAAAAGCAGCCATAGTATTTGTAGATTGTAATTTACTTTAAGTCTTTTAAAGTGAGAATACAATGGTGAGCACCAATTTGCCTGTCCACTTTCCAGTCAAGGTGCTCTTTAAGCAGGAGTCTAACAGTCCCTGTAAATTGAGCTTTTTGCCTGGTTGCCATAGCAAGCCCCAGGTGTCTCAGCACACTGCTCATCATGCCCCCTTTCCATTTCAATAATGTCTCCTAAGTTAGATTTGACTCACTGCTCAGTCTTTAGGACAATTCTGGGCAGTGTGTTTCCCATGGAGCTTTTTGAGGCCTTGTACACATGCTTGAAGAAGAAACAATGGCAGCTTAGACATCACAGAACAACCTATAAGTGACACATTCAAGTGACATATTTTCTGTTTTCCCCAAAGGTCAAACAAATGATCAGAAGCCTCAGATTCAGGTAGCAGAAGCAACTACTAATCAATGGGAGTGACAATAACAGACTAAGAAATGCAGTTAGGACTGTCCCAGGCATGCAGCTGCAGAGCAGTTTTCAGAGGTGCAGGATCTGTGCTGTATGGTGGTATTTTATTTGTACTGAAATGTGACTTTCATTGTATGTTAATAAATAAAGTTTCCTGGGGGTCAGAGCTATTACAGCCATAGCAAGAGTGTGGTGGTGGTGGCGGCGGCGGCGGCGGCGGCGGCGGCGGCGGCGGCGGCGGCGCATGCCTTTAATCCCAGCACTTGGTAGAAGAGCTAGGTAGATCTCTGTGTGTTCAGGGATACAGCCAGCATTGGAGACATATGCCTTTAAGACGTGGAGGGCGGTACTTACAGGCAGTGATGAGGCAGTCATGTGTTTGGGTTTACAACCAATGAGAAGGCAGAACAGAAAGACTATTTAAAGACAGACACACAGGAAGTAGCTCTCTTTCAGGGAAGTAGGAGCACTGCAGGAGGTAAGATTTTAGCTCTGAGCTCTGACCTCTCGGCTTTCTCTTTTATATTGGTTCTGTGCTTCTTATTTTAATAAGACGATTGGTTACATCTACAGTGCTGCTTACCACCATCCACTCTATCATATCTTGATCTCAATAAGAAATCGCAATTTTTGGTAGAACAGTTAAACTCTGAGAAGGGATTGATTTTCTGAGGTCTAGAGAAGCATTAAAGTAACAATGATCTGAGTGCCAAGATTAAGGACATTTTTACTTGGGAAAAAAAGTTTCAAGTATTAATTTCTATGAAGTCTTGATCTATGTTTATCTATGAAATATACATCAAAGTAAAAGATGAAAGTTGGGTAAATTGTCTTAGATATGTTTAACTTGTATTAGCCATGTATTTTGAAACTCTGATGGTTTCCAAATTTGGTTTGGAGACAAATTACAGAGAAGTTTTCTGCCAGTTAGGACACTTACTGACAAGTCAATGTGAACTGAAATTCTCAGTGGTAGTAGGAAATCAGCCTGGTATCTGTAAACATCTTAGTTTACCATCTATACAGCAAGGGGAATATCCGTCACATGTGATATTCACTTGATTGACACACCCACTTCCTAGAAAAGAGTTTAATAGTACTGCTTATAGTTCTCCTTGTCCATGTCACATGTAGTCACCTGGTAGGGTGTCCCTTCAATGACTCCTGATAAGAAGTAGGTAATTTGGGTTAATTTTCAAATGTGTGTCTACATTTAATTTGAATTCCACCATTGAAAAGCGAGTTGTATGTGTTGATGCTGCCTAATTTATTCTGATTTGGTATTTCTAATTACTTCAGTATGATTTTAGTCCTTTAAAAGGATTGAGTACCTGTGCTCTGTATTTTTTTAAACAGCCAGGTGTGGCACTGGCAGGCTTGTGTTGAATTAATTACACAGTATATTATCCATTCGTGCAGAGGAACAGCTGAGGCAAAATGCCACAAGATAATAAATGCCCTGAGCCAAAAATATATCAACATGCCACATTCCAAATGTCAACAGGAGAGCATTCAGTGCCTGATCTTTTCTTTCTTTTCTGAAAAGAAATATAAAAACAATGGATTTTAATAAAGTTTTCCAAATTGTCCTGCTGAGTTCCTAGCTTGCAAAGGTGCTCCTTGGGTTTCTATGGATTGACACTGACCTTATCATTGGACATTCTGCCTTTTCATGTGAATGGAAAATGATCCACAATTTCCTTCAATGATAAAGGAAGAAGCTAGTAATTATACATGTTATACAGAAACATCTAAACATTATACACATTAAAAATTGGTAGGCCCAGCCAACATCAATCTAAGTAGAGAGAAACTCAAAGTATTTCCACTAACATCAGGAACATGACAAGTGAGGTTGCCCACTCTCTTCATGCCTATTCAATATAATACTTGAATCCTTAGCTATAGCAATAAAACAACTGAAGGAGACCAAGGGAATACAAATAGGAAGGGAAAAAAGTAAAAATATCTTTATTTGCAGATGTTGTGATTCCATACATAAGTGACCCTAAAACTTCCCCTAGGAAACACCTATAGCTGAAAAACACTTTCAGCAAAGTAACATAGTAGAAAAAATAGCTCATAATAATCAATAGTCTTCATGAATAAAAAAAACTGACTAAGAGAAAATTTAGGGAAACAATACCATTCATAGTAGCCTCAAAAATTAAGATATCTTGGGATAACTCTAACCAAGTAAGTGAAAATTTGAATAATAAAGCTTTTAGACACTGAAAAAAGAATCCGAAGAAGATATCAGGAGATAGAAAGATCTCCCATGCTCAAGGATCAGTAGGATTAACATAATAAAAATGACCTTTCTACCAAAAGCAACCTAAAGATTTGATGCAATCCCTATAAAAATTAAAAATTCTTCACAGATCTTGTAAGGACACTTTTCAGCTTCATGTGGAAATACAAAAAAAAAAAAAAAAAAAAAAAAAAAAAAAAAAAAAAGATAGCTTTAAAAACATTGATTAGCCGGGCAGTGGTGGCGCATGCCTTTAATCCCAGCACTCGGGAGGCAGAGCCAGGCGGATCTCTGTGAGTTCGAGGCCAGCCTGGACTACCAAGTGAGTTCCAGGAAAAGGCGCAAAGCTACACAGAGAAACCCTGTCTCGAAAAACCAAAAAAAAAAAAAAAAAAAAAAAAACCCAAAAACCAAAAAACAAAAAAAAAAAAAACAAAAACAAAAACAAAAATTAATTAAAGAGATACTGGAGGTATCACCATTCCTAATCTCAAATGAGACAAAAGAGCTATAGTAATAAAACAGCATGATATTGGCATTAAAATAGACAAGTTGGTCAATGGAATCTAATGGAAGACCCAGACATAAATCCCCTCACCTATGGATACCTGGATTTTTATAAAGAAGCCAGAAATACACAGTGGCATTGGGAAAAAGACAGCATCGTCAACAATTGGTGCTAATCAAACTGGATGGCTGCATGTGGAAGTATGCAAATAGATCCATATTTGTAACCCTACACAAAATTCTACTCCAAATGGATCAAAGACCTCAACATAAGGCCAGATAGACTGAATCTGATAGAAAATAACATGAGAAATAGTCTTACACTTATTGCCAATAAAGGACTTTCAAAAGAGAATGCCATTATCACAGGCACTAAAACCAAAAATTAATCAATGGCATCTCATGAAACTGAAAAGTTTCTGCATGGCAAAAGGATACGAACTCTCAGATAAAAAGGCAGCATAAAAAATTGGAAAATATTTTTACCAACTATACATCTGATAATCTGATAGAGGGCTAATTTCCATAATGTATGGAGAACTAAGAACCTGGACATTAAGAAACATATAACTCAATTTAAAAATGGACTACAAATCCTAACAAATGTTTCTCATTGGAGGAAACTTATATGGCTGAGAAGCACATAAATATATGTTCAACATCCTTACTTATCAGGGAAATCTAAATCAAAACTACTTTGAGATTTCTTCTTACACCAGTCACTTTGGCCAAGATCAATAAAAGAAATGACAGCTTATAATGGCAAGGATATGGAGTAAGGAGAACACCCATCCACTGCTGGTAGGAGTGCAAACTTGTACAGATACTAGGGAAATCAGTATGGTGGTTCCTCAGGAAGTTGATAATAGATCTATCTCAAGATACAGCTATATTACATTTGGGCATATACTCAAGGGACTCTATATCCTCCTATAGAGACACTTGCTCAACCATGTCCACTGCTACTCTAGTCATAATAGCCAGAAAACAGACTAAATGTTCATCTATGAGTTAATGGATAAAGAAAATATAGTACATTTACATAATGGCATATTACTCAGTTAAAAAAAATGAAATCTGCGGGCAAATGGATGGAGCTAGAAAAAATATTCTGAGTGAAGTAATTCAGATTCAGAGAGACAAATATGTTGTGTATTCATTTCTATTTGAATGTTAGCTATTATGTCTTCAATTAGCAGGGTACAGTCCATATAATCACAGATGTTAGGTATAGAGTAAGGGACTGCAAGAAAGATTCAATCAACTTGGAAGGAGAAATAGAATAGATAGTTGTGGATCAATGAGGAAACTGGAGTAAGAAGATCAAACTGGGAGGAGGTAGGACAGCTAAAACTTAGGACCATTTGAGGGAAAGTGAGGAAATCTGATACCGTAGAATCTTAAAATATATAATATATATAAAATATATAAAATATATAATCTTAAAATATATAACCCTAAAATATATACATGTATGAAGGTGATCTAAATAGAAGCACCAACTAATGAAGAGACAGAGGCCCAACTGGACATCTCTCATCACCAAATGGAGCTTTCATTACTAGGAATGAGTTATATCTAATCAAGTCATTGGCCAAAGAGGTACCATGGGAACCCCCAAACCACCCAGGCTATTGCCATGACTACTGGTTGCTATCCAAATGCTGATAGTAAGGCCCTATTGCTGAAGACAACACCTACACAACTCATTAAACATGGAGAAATCAAACTGGTTTCTAGATCTTTCTCCCCTACTGACTAGTGTTTATGCTACCGTTAGGTACTCTGCCTGCTACCAAAGGAGAAAGGCAAACACCAACCCAGCTATAAACCCTTCGATCTACAATGGTGATTTGCATGCAAGATGTTCTAGTGAAATAGTGGAACAAATCTTTTGGGATAAACCAGCCAATATCTGACTATATTTAAGACCTACTCCATGAGACAGATCCTATCCTCAACACTCCTTAGGTGGACAAGAACCTGAGACTAGATAGGTCAGGGACCTAAGAGAAAACCAAATACTACTGTTCTGTTAGAAGAATGTAGAAATATAATGACTCCTAATGACTTTATGCTATATTCATAGATCAGTAGCCTTGCTCAGCCAACATCAGAGAATCTCCCCACTATAGAAGATGGGAACAAATACAGAAACTGCCGCACCCCCTCCCCCAGCCAGACAATGTGCAGAGAGTGAGAGACTTTGGAACACTCATCCTAAATGGAATATATCCATCAGTTTCTTCCCCCTTGGGGATCAGAGAGCCCTGTGGAAGAGGAGGTGGGAGGACCGTAAGAGCCAGAAGGGATGATGAACACCGGGGAAACAAGCACTTCTAAACAGCAGGACCAATGCACATGTGAACTCACAGAGACTGTGCCAACATATACAGGACCTATGCCAGAGTGGGCCTGATGGGGTCCCAACACTGAGAGGGGAAACAGACTGTCTTAGTCAATGCTCTAGTGCTGTGAAGAGATACCATGATTAAGGCAACTCTTATAAAGGAAAGCATTTTATTGGGGGATTGCTGACAGTTTCAGAGGTTTAGTCCATTGTCATCATGGTAGGGAGCAGGGTGACACACAGGCAGACATGTGCCATTGAAGTGGCTGAGAATTATATATCCTGGTTCTTAGGCAGGGATACCGGCACTTGGCCTGGTGTGAGATTTTGAAACCTCAAAGCCCTTTCACAGTGCCCCATTTTCTCCGATAGGGTCACACCTCCTAATCCTTCTAAGTCTTCTCAAATAGTGCTACTCTCTGGTGACTAAAGCATTCAAATACATGGGTCTAGGAGTGCTGTTTTTATTCAAAATATCACATGGACTTAAAGCCACAACCCTAACCCAGAAGCTATCTCCCATTGACAACCACATGGAAATGAAAAATTAGTTTTCTCTAACAGAGTCTCTGTGGGTAAACAAACACTCTTAAGGCCATGTCCTGTACCGAGCTGTAGATAGCCAACACAGAAACAACTTGATGGTATTTTGTCTTTTCTTTTTTCCCTTTTCCTTACCCTATAGTTGTTTCTGATTATGGTTTCTGATTTTGTGTTTTTAGTAGATTTTTATGCATGCCAGAATCCATCTCTATCCTCCCAATATGGGATATACACACTCTCTGCATCTATATGTGTCTCTGGTGCTTTTTCCTTGGCTCTTTGTTTTCTGTACATTTATTTTATTTGTCCTATCCAGCTGTGTTTGATTTTATTTTATCTTGTCTTCCTCTTCCTCTTCTTTTTCCTCTTCTTTTGAAATATCTATTTGCTTTCTCATAAGAGAGAGCAAAAAAAGATATGGATTTCGGTTTCTTGGGAGATGATTAAGATCTAGGAGGATTTGGGAGGGGGAATAATAATCAGAATACATTATATGAAAATAAATCTTCAATAAAAATAAAATATAATTCATTGGTGACCCAAGGAGCAGGTTCAATGGTTAAATATGCTTGTTACAGAAGAATGAGAACCTGCGTTCAGAGAATAATCCCCCAAATCAAAAGCTAGATGTTGTAGAGAGTATGTGTATCCCATATGCCAGAAGGAGAGGATGGAGATAGATCCTGGAAATTTGCAGAACAGCCAGTACAGCTGAGCCTGTAAGCCCTGGGAAAATGAGAGGTCCCATCTCAATAAAATATGATGAAAAACTATTGAAGAAAACATTGGACATGGACCTCTGGTCTGTACAAGCTCAGACATGGGTCTGCACATGTGAGCACACACATACATCATGTACATCTCTCTCTCTCTCTCTCTCTCTCTCTCTCTCTCTCTCTCTCTCTCTCACACACACACACACACACACACACACACACACACACACACACACACACACAGCCCTTAAGTTCCAGTCCCTAGGATAACCAGTTTTAATTTGATTCACATCTTTACAAATGTCTAGAGCTGACTTAGGCAATGATGCTTCTAATTATTAATTCTCCAGACTTTCAAACAAACCAAATAACTCAGACCAGCATAAAGTGAGTGCTTAGAAGTACATTTTAATTTCATAGGCTCTATTGACAGCTTTGAGGACCTGGGATGTAATGACTAAGCACAGCTATGTTCTTTGGGAACTAGACCTAGATTTCTGCCCATGAATACTGACAGTACTTGGGAGGTGGAGGCAGGAGGATAAGGAGTTAAGGCCATCCTGGGCTACAGTGAAAGTTGTAGGCCAACCTGGGCTACATGATACTTTGACTCAGAAAAAAACACAAACAAAAATATAACTTTGAAGACATAGCCTACCACTGATATAACTGTCATCATGGCTCCCTCCCTGACTAAAGGGGTAGAACCCAGGCTGGATAATTTTGTATATGAATTTGGCCAAATCATACCAAATGTTTGGTCCAACAGCTGACTACAATGTGAGTGTGTTTACTTAAGTGAGATTAACATTTAATCAATGGGCTTAAGGTAGAACAGGTCACATTCTATATATAAGAGGTGCTCATCCAATCGGCTGAATACATTAGGAACAAAACATGAGCTTCCTCAAATGAAAGGGCATTCTAGCCAGCTGATTGTCCTTGACCTTGAACTGAGGTATCCATTCTTTCCTCAGCCTCCCACCTGACGTCATCCTCCATAGACTCTTGCCTTTCAGGACCTCACAAGTTATCAGTCTACTTCCCGGTAAACATCCTCCTTGTGTCCTTCTCTCTAATTATATATGAGAGCATGTCTAGTGGGGAATACAGGTGTTTCCTGAAACAGAACCACTGTTAACATTAAGTCTTAAGCAGTATTGGACAGCTGAAAATGTACCACCCAAAGCAGATTTATAATCAAATCATCACCAGTTCACTCCTAGAGTTTCACAATCAGCATTCTCAGGTGGACCTGAAATGTAGTCACAACTGCTGAAAAGTAGACATTAGAGCATGTCATTTCCTGCTTCAACATTATAATCAGTTGTCAGTGACCACAAGGCTCCTCCAGAGTCTCTTGCCTCTGCCTTCATTCTGTGTCTTTTGCCCTCTCCCTCCCTTACAGTGTGTTTTCTATTGCCCTTTCTATTTTCTTCTCTCTTAAGATAACTTACTCCTCTCTTCCCATGCCCCATCCAGGTCCAGTTTCATAACCTAAGCAGGCACACCTCTTGTGCATGCATATGCATACATAGCTACATATACAATTACAAATGCTGATTCCGTTTATGAGAGGAAACCTAGTATTGTCTTCCAGAGCTAAGCATTTCACCCAACATAATGATTTTAATCTCCATTCATTTCCTTGACAATGATTTTATTTCAACTTTTAGGGCTGAGAAGAAAATTATTTTGTTTATGTACTACATATTCTTCATCTATTCACATATTAATTGACATATACATGGGTTTCATTTCTCAGTTATTGTGAATAGAGCTGTCATAAACATGGATACGCAGGCCTCTCTGTGGTGTGCTGAGTCAGTCCCTAGCGGTTCTAATTTTAGCTGTTTTTTTTTTTTAATTTTTTTTACATTTATTTATGTATTTTGTGTATGGTGGAGTGTGTGGTCTGGAGTCCGGTCTGTTCTTCCTCCATGTCAGTCGCAGGGATTGAACTTGGGTCTTCAGTCTTGTCAGCAATCACCTTAACCCCCAGCTATCCTACTCGCCCTCTGATAAACCTCCATACTAGTTTTCATAATGATTGCACCAATTTACATTCCCATTATCAATTTTAAGTACATACCTGTGGTAGTTTGAAAGAAAATGGCCCCCAAAGGGAGTGGCACTATTGGGAGGTGTGGCCTTGTTGGAGTAGGAGTGGTCTTGTTGGAGGAAGTGTGTCACTGTGGAGGTGGGCTTTGAGGTCTTATGTATGTTCAGGCTTTGGAGAACACTTTCTGTTGCCTGCAAGTCAAGATGTAGGACACTGGGCCACTTCTCCAGCACCATGTCTGTCTGCACACCACCATGTTGCACCATGAGGATAATGGACTAAACCTCTGAATGTAAGCCACCCAATATGTTTTCCCTTTAAAACAGTTGCTGTGGTGTCTCTTCACAGCAATAGGAACCCTAAGACAATATCATTCTTTTAAAAATTTAATTAATGTTCACTTTTCCTTCTAAACTTGGGGCAAATACCTTTAAAACACCTTGTTAAACATTCCAGTGGCATGAATATGGTAAGAATACAATCCCAGTGTTCAAATAAGGCTTCAATTCAAACATGTGGTTTTCAAGCCCTGTCTATTGTGGAGTTCTGTTTCCAAATCTTTTTCTTATTCTCTGACCTGCTTAGTTTGTTCACGTGACTAACTTTTTCTGCTCATTCTGATGAAAAATACTTCTGTGTTATTCCAGGGGTTGACGTATTCTCTTCAGTCGAGCCCCGATTTCAGAAACCAAAACCATGCACTAATTTCCTGGTAACACTTTCTAAAGTAGAAGATGATGCCAAATTATACCAGGAAATGACTGTATTTGTTTTCAGTTTCTGTGGAAAAGTGAATAAAATTTATAATATCCCTCTTATAATTTCAGTGAGATTTTTCTCATCCTTGCCATGGTTTTGTGGTTATGTTTATGATTTAAGGCAAAAACAGTAATATCAATAAATAATACAGAAGACAGCTATTTTTATTTTCTGGAAAGAGGAAAAACAAGACCCTGACATTTTGAATAATCAAAGAATAATTACCATGGGCCCTGTATGTATTTGTAATGATAGTGTCAAAAATTTTAATAATCACCCAAAAACCTCAAAATCTCCAATAGAAAGTCTGATAGAAAATTAATCTGAAGGCATACGATATGAATACACTATTCCCTAAAATAAATAACTCTTGAGGTGATTTTCATACAAGAAAAAAAGCAAAGAAGGAGATGTGAGCGGATTAAGTCACTCTGCAGGAAGTGTCTGTATGTGATTTGAGGGTCATAAAAATCAGTTTGCACTTATCAGCATGGCGTACATGTACTGGGCTAAGAATTATTAAAAACACTACTATCTATTCGAAGTCCTCATTTCTCAGTCTGTTTGCCTTGATACAAAGTGTCACAAATAAGGAAGTTCTCAGGTTGAACGCTTGGGTTGTAAATACGTCTTCTGTTCAGAAGTAATATTATACCACACAGTGTTTGAAGATGTCATATGCCAGATTGGTAAATCACACTGGGGCTATGATTATGTTTTCTGTGTGCACCACAAGATGAATAACCTATAAAGCATGTGTGGAATGACCTTGAGTTACAATGCTCTAGATTCAGACTCTGGTTGCTGTAAGACAGTGGCACATTGCCACATTCAGAGACCTGGAGATTTGAAGAATATATGCAAATAAAAAGCAAAAAAGAGTCAAGATGATCACCTGCTTCCAGAATAATTGAGCTCCAATAATTGGTTTGCAAATTACCTATTGGGGATATGGAGTACTTTTGTAATGATGATTAAGGAAACCACCAAGAACCCATTTATCTGATTTTCAATTTTAAGTCTGCAGAAATATATACACTTTTCTTTGTGGGGAAATTGCACTCAGATATCTATCACTGAATGGCAAGGTAATGTGAGAGTCTCAGTAATTCTGTGAGTGTTAGTAAAGGCCTCTGATTTCATGGGTACACCTGTAAGTGGAAGGTCCACTTTAGGTCAGAGGTGATGCCTGTTCTTGAAAACACTGCCCTCAAGAGACTTACAGTACAGAACTCGCCATTCAGTGAACTAAATTTAAAGATGAGGATACTTCTTACATTTTCTTTAATGTGAACTAAAATCAATTAGGTAAAAAGTACAAATGCCCCAAAGCAAAGACTGAGTTCAGAAGGGGAACTGATTGTTAGCATGCCTATAGCATGTGAGGGATGCTGTATAAATTGATTATAGCATAGGAACAATTCTTAGTGTGCTTAGACCACAACAGAAATGCCAAAGTCTGTGTAGATTTAAAACAATATATATTTGTTTTTCAAGATTCTAGAGTTTGGGATGTTTAAGATCAGAGCTTCAGTATGTGTGGAGTTGGCTGTATCCTCACATGATAGGTGAACATGGGACCTCTCTTAGACTTCTTACTTATCATGGGCAAAATCCCATTGATTAGAGTTTGATATTCATCCCCTAATTACTCATTTAACAAAGGTTCTACCTCCTAATTCCATCACCTTGGGACTGAGAATTTTTCTTTCTCTTTTCTTTTTTTATTTAAGACAATTTTTTATTCATTTTACATACTGAACACAGATTCCCCTCTCATCCCCCCTCCCATTCCCCTTGCCCCACCCCATTCCCTCCTCACAAAGAGTAAGGGCTCCCATGGGGAGTCAGCAAAGCCTGGTACATTCAGTTGAGGCAGGACCAAGCCCCTCACCCCTGCATCAAGGCTGAGCAAGGCTTCCCACCATAGTTAATGGGCTCCAGAAAGCCAGTTCATGCACCAGGGGTAGATCCTGATCCCACTGCCAGGGGCCTCTCAAACAGACCAAACCACACAACTGTCTCCCATATGGAGGGGGCCTAGTTTGGTCACATGCAGGTTCCACAGCTGTCAGTCCAAAGTTCATGAGTTCCTATGAGCTTGGTTCAGTTTGTCTCTGTAGATTTCCCCACTATGATCTTGACCCCACTTGCTCATATAATCCCTCTTCCCTCTCTTTGACTGGATTCCCAGAGCTCAGCCTGCTGCTTGGCTGTGGATCTCTGTATCTGCTTCCATCAGTTACTGGATGAAGCTTTCTCTGGAGCTGTGGGTTGTAGTCTGGTTATCCTTTGCTTTACATCTGGTATCCACTTAAGAGTGAGTACATACCATGTTTGTCTTTCTGAGTCTAGGTTACCTCACTCAGGAAGATATTTTCTAGGTCCATCCATTTACCAGCAAATTTCAGGATGCCATTGTTTTGTTTGTTTGTTTGTTTGTTTGTTCTTTCTTTTCTTTTTCTTTTTTTTTTTTACAGCTAAGTAATACTCCATTGTGTAAATGTACCACATTTTCCCTTTCCATTCTTTGATTGAGGGATATCTAGGTTGTTTCCAGGTTCTGGCTATTACAAATAATGCTGCAGTGAATGTAGTTGAGCAAGTGTCCCTATGGTATGATTGGGTATCCCTTGGGTATATGCCCAAGATGTACGTATTTTCCAAAGTCATATGTCTTCAGATGGTAGCACAGATGGATCTTGGAATTCAGAGAAGCATAACTGGATGTATTGCATATGCTTTTTGTGTACAGAGATGTACCTGAGCATAACCCAATTTAACTTACCACTCTCTTCCCCCTCTCTCCTTCATCTTCTCTTCTCTTTCACTTTTCCCTGATTTTTCTATTTTTATTATCTTTCTAATATCATCATTATTATCATCATCGTCTTCATGAGCAGATATCCTCAACTCTGAGCTTTCCTCCCTCTCTGGAGAACTGTCCACAACAATGATGATTTTTTATAGCCTGCTTTAATATTTGAGAGTTCATTTAGGATACATTGTCATTCCTATGTAGCACAAATTCTAATTGATCTTAATTATAAAAAACCTGGAGTCAAATATCAGAGTGAAAGCCGAAAGATCAGAGAAGCAGAGCAGCCAGCCACTAGAAAGACTTCTTGCCTCTCAGAATCTTCAGACTGAAAGGGGACAAGCTCCTGTCTCCTCCTACCTTCCTGTCTCTACCTCTCTAGTGCTGGGGTTAAAGGCATGAGCTTCTTCCATCTGGCTCTGTTTCTCTTTTAGACTGGATCAATCTCCTGTAGCCCAGGGTGGCTTTGAACTCCTGATCTTCCTGCTTCCTCCTACCAAGTACTAGAATTTAAGGTATGTGCCACCACTGCCTGGCCTCTATGATTAAATAGTGGCTAGCCCCACACTCTGATCTCCAGGCAAGCTTTATTTGATAGAGCACAAACAAAATATCATCACATTTCTACCCAGGATTGATTAGCTATATCAGTTTTCATTTTCACAAAATTATCAGTGATAAATTTGTAACAACTTCAATTGTCTTAAATGGAATTTAATCCAAATTTCTGTTAATTTGACATGTGAATTAAGACAGAAATAATACACATTGATGAAAGTAATGTTACTGAAATGAGTATCACTATCGTAAGGACTATATGGGCTTATGAACCACTGAGGAAATACAGAAAAGTGTCCTCTCTCATAATCAATAACTCCATCTGAAAAAGATGGACAGACAAAAATAGATATTGTGGAAAATGGCTAAAAGTATAACTATAGGCTATATTAATGTCTTGAGTTGTTATCAATTGTCACTGAGGAATAAAACACTAATAGTCACATAGGCAGGATATACCAAATTAACAAATCATTAAATTAGGTAGTACCTAATTTCAGCTATGTAGAAAATGGTATTTCAGCATTTTCTCTTTAAAAAGACGTATAATTGACCACGAGGAACCTTAATGTTGCTAATATAATTTAATGAACTACATAACAAATGATAAAACACAAATATAGAATTTTTTGTCATAAAAATCCCTGATTACTGGAAAGATAATTAATTGAAGGTTTTCTACATTAAATGTGGTATGCTGTTAATGTACTATGATTTTTCTTCTTAATTTTTGAGCAGTGTTTTCTTAATTTAACATTAAGAAACATTTGAGAAGAAAGTCAATTCAAACAAAATTGTGATTAAAATAATGAAAATGTACAACAAAGAAAACACTTAGGTTTCAGAGCTCTTAAGTATTAAACCAATCAAGTGTACAATATGTTTACTTGAATCAACCTGCACTATTGAATAATTTTATCTTCTCATCCATAATGAAAACACTGTAATAATACCTGAACATTAAGAGAGGGTAATTAAACTATTATAATAGATACCTACATTAAAAATATCAAGAGGACACATTTTTCAGAGGTCTGAAAGCACAAATTTCTATTGTAAAGTGGTTGTATTACTCATGTTTTTATTGCAGAGATCTTATTACTTCTCCCTCAAGCTTTGGATGTTATAGGTATAGTGTGTAAAAGTTATGCACACATTCTTCTGTTCATATTTAGTAAAACATGACAGTAAACTTTGCTACATGTCTTGGAGCCAAATTCAATATTGATCATTTAATTTTAAGTCACATAAACAGGTAGAGGTCAGCCAGACAAACAGGTTCTAACCAAGCATCTGTGGAATAAAATTAGCTGAAAGTAATCCCTTCAATAGTTTTATTGAGTAAAGTTTGTTACAAAGACTTCTTTCCATACAAAATATTTCATTTGAAACATAAAAGTATTTTATCTATGCTATGCATGTACCAGTTACTTTCTTGGATCTATGAGCCTCTAGGTAGACCACAGAGTAGAGGTAAGCAGTCATGAATTGCTTATCTCCTCTCCCTTCTAGAGCAGGAAGATCTCTGTTGTGTCCTGTATTAATGTGTGCTGTGGCATGAGATAGCCCTGCTGAAGTTGATATTACAAGCAGTTCTTTATCATGGACTCATTTTGATTGGCCAACAATGATAGACAGGGCTACAAGGACAAGACTCAGTACTGTATCATAAAAGTCACTATTATCTTTGTGAATAATTTAACCTTTATTTCTGACCTTTGTAGAAGTCGAATGGCTTGAACATCAAAGAACTATCTCTGACTGAGGTAACGATTTCCTCAGTCTGTGCTTTATTCCAGGTTATGCCTTTATAAATACATTGCCATGTATTTGTTGATATATATGTCAAAAGAATCCTAAAACATGCCACACTACATTTGTCAACACACATCATCAGTAGAGGATAAACACTGGGTATGGAGAAAGCTGACCATCTAGACTCTGACACTTACAAACATTATTATAATCTAAGGGTGGTTACTTTAAAATAATGTTACATTGTTTTCTCTGATTAAAAAAATCAGAAAGATTTAACAGGCATGTCTACATGGATACACATGCTCAAATCTACTTCTCAAAACTGAATTACTAGCTTTTTTGCCTTTCATCCCTTCTAATCCATTGTATATTTATTGTTTACTTATTTATTCATTGGTTTGTCTTAGGGAACTTAGGCATTTCAGGCTGGGTTTGGACTCCTGATCCTCTTGCTTCCACCTTTTGAATGCTAGGGATTACAGGTGTTTTCTGTAATGCCTGATTCTAATCCATTTTTATTAAAGTCCACTTAAAACTTGATTATCATTTTAACTTTTGCATTTCACTACTTAATCCATTTATCTCCCATAATTCTCCTGAGATCTGAGCATCAAGTGAGCCATGTCACTGATTCCAGCATGTTCTGTGGAAAATGCCAAGTTTCTAGTTTTTCATTTTAGATGATACTCCAAGACACAGACTAAACAAGGTTTGTGTATGTATATTTTCTTTCTAATTTTTATTAGTCAAAATTTTGGTTCCTATAATGAATATAAAAAGAAATAACTTTTTTATCTTTCTGTGCTGGTTTTGGAAATATTAATGTATATTGCTACTTTCCAGAAAATTGTCCTGAAATATTAGTATTTCAGTGATACTACATTTCCAAGCCCATTCACTACTGACACTGGGTACAGTTTCCTCCCAGAAGCAATGTGACAGATGAATGTGTTTTTAAATAAAAGTTACAATTACATTTTCCACATCAAGCTCTATAATTTTGGTTTAGTTATCTTCTAAGTATCACAAAAGGAAGAAAAAATTAAAAGAGAGAAGCTGAAGGTAAAATAGAGTTAAGCAAAGCTCGTGTAGTAATGGAACAGGAATTCAGTTGCCCAAAAATCTGCACAAACAATATGCATCTCTCTGCATTCTTTCAACATGTCACTTACCTGCAGCACTCAAATCTTGATCACTCTGCAGACTGAACTGACAAGACACCATTTCCAGACTTTCAACAGACTCTCAGTGAGACAGGTATCTTTAACATTACCCAGTAGTTCTCTTATCAATCACATGTTTTTCTTCATAATCTTACACAGGAACTGTTTTCACCATCTCTTTCCAGAGGTGCTGACACTGGTAACCCAGCAAAATGCTGAACTTAAACATGGCATGACTTGCCAACATCTCTAAATCTTCTTAAACTGATCTCTGTTCGGTCAGCAGGTCTTTCAAAGTTTCAAGGTCACATAGGGCTCCAAAATGCAGACTTCAGGGCTGGAAGGATTGCTCAGCAGTTAAGAGCACTTGGTTTTTCAGAGGATCCCAGTTTGATTACCAACAACCAGACAGTGCCTCACAACCATCTATGACTTCAGTTCTAGGGGATCCAATGCCCCCTTCTTCTGACCTCCTCAGGTACCAAGCATGTGTGTGGTTCACAAACATCCATATGAGCAAAACACTCATACACAGCAAATAAAACAAATTCAAAAATAAAATAAAAACATTTGGGATTCATGACAATCTAACATAGTGTTTATTTTACCTCAAATATTATCACCTTAATTAAAGTTTGTGAGAAGTCAAAATTACTTAAACCTCAGGAACATACAAAGTTAAAGATACTGTACTGATTTTAGCATTATTTGACATTCATGAATCATTCTAGGATTAAAAGTATGTTTTTTTTTTTTTCAACAAAGGGACTTATCTTTGACTTCTGAATGGCAACCACGGGCAACAGCAAAAGCCAATATATTTTTAATACTTAACTTGGACTACCCAGACCAACAATTCAATTGATGATTTTTTATGTCCGATACAGTGCTCATTTTGTTTTGATAGTCTATGGATATTGTGGGTAGCATTGCCAGCCCAAGTGACATAACTACTTTTAATATGTATTGTAGTGGTTTGAAAGAAAATGGCCCCCAAAGGCTGTAGCACTATTAGGATGTGTGACCTTGTTAGAGAAAGTGTGTCACTATGCCAGGTGGGCTTTGAGGGCTCTTTTATCTCAAGCTTCCCCCTCAGTGTTACAGTCAGTTGACTTCCTGTTGATTGAAAGATGTAGGACTTTCAGCTATTCCTCCAGCACCATGTCTGCCTGCATGCCGCCATGTTCCCTGACATGATGATATTGGACTGAACCTCTGAAACGTTAAATGAGCCCCCTCAATTAAATGTTTTCCTTCTAAGAGCTGCTAATGAGGGGTTGGGGATTTAGCTCAGTGGTAGAGCACTTGCCTAGCAAGCACAAGGTTCTGGGTTTGGTCCTCAGCTCTGAAAAAAAAAAAAAAAAAAAAAAAAAAAAAAAAAAAAAAAAGAGCTGCTAATGAAAGCCCCATAGGTACCTACCCCAAGGGGTTTTCTCCCAGAGTCAGGGAGAAGGTGCTCACAAACAACGGGTATCTAATCTGAAGGATATCAATGAATCAACACACACTGTGCTCTTTCAGTCCATTCACTTTATCATTCTAAGTCAGTTCCCTGATCTCTTCGCTGTCCTCTCTTTGTTCCTTCTCTAAGTCTACAGGCTCTTTTCAGCTCTCATTCTCCTCTCTTGCCTGACTTCTCACATTTCTGACAGGAGACTCCTTGCAATCCTGAGAGAAAGGTTTTAAAACCCTCAAGGTCATAGCACATTCCTAGAATAGACGATAAACAACAGAGCCATTACCATAGTAAAGCAAGGTTCCAAGGTCTCAGGACCAGAGGGAGGGGTGCAGTGCCCAGTGCCACAAACTCTGAGACATGGTTTTTTATCAGCAGACTTAGCAAGAATTGACAGGCTTTTCTTAGGTGTTTTGTGTTAGTAGCCTTGGTGGACACTTGTGATTTTGACCTTGTGCATAACTATAAAGTTTTAAACTTATAATCTATATACAAAGGCCTTAGTCTAGTTTGAACTTACTCTGAAGTAAAAAAAAAAAAAAATGAGCTAAATGTATGCAGTTTATGTTAGGCTGAGGAGAGATTATTATTGTCTGCATTAGTCTGAGCAAAAGGAACAAAGCAGGCTTTAAGTGTCTACAGTCTCGTGGGATTGTGGATCTGGCTATGAAGCATCTCCTAAGATATTTTCTATATATCAAAATTATACAGCTAAATGAAAAATCATCTTCCTGACCACCCACAAATATATGTGCCCATGCAATTGAGATGTAATCATGAGATTACATGTATATATTTTATGAAAATGCATGGTAATGGGAAGATATCATAGCTGTTATTGCATAAGAAGTTTACAACAAGAAACAGCCAATTCATTCAAAAGGCAATAACTCCAACATGCTTTGAGTGATAGCTTAGTCCTCCGTCAGAACCCTTGGTTCTGATAGGTTGACCTTTTGACAACTAGTATACTCCCATGGCCTTTTGTTACCAGTGACTCTCAATAAGCTGTCATGGTCATAGTGTCTCTTCACAGCAATAAAAACCCAAACTAAGACAAGTATATATGTATGTATACACGTATAGACATAGATATGTATACATGTTGTATATTATTTTAGGTAAATATAAAATACAATGATTCCTTGATTCTTTATCCAACAGCCTTGGTGTTGTTTGTCCTTCCTCTTTCTTTTCCTTCTGTATTAACCTCCCTCCTCAGCTTAGAACATAGGACTTGAATAATTTGAGCTGGATCTCACATGAAAGCCTCCTTCCTGTAGTCTGGCTTCCATGGTACCAGCAAGTATTAAGCTCGCTGCCAAGGCACAGAAGCAAACAGTGGCACCGTAGCTGTAACATCAGGGAACCCCAACGACGACCAGCATGGCAAGACCATTACAGGTGCAGTAGTGGCACTCATCTGCTGGTAGTCACCAACACCTATCTAATCGGACCTAAGGCCCACTCAGCGTGAGGGGAATCATGTCTGTTACTAGAAACACAGTGAACTGTCCTGAGCTCATGAAGGCATGCATGAGTCTTTGAAAAGAACCAACTACTTGTCACTTCACTAGACCAACATAATTCCTTCCTACATTCTAAATCAATCCTTACAGCCACTGATAAGCATAGCTATCACCCCTTCATCAAAGATGCTTCTTTTTACAGCAAATTGACACATTATAGAAACCTACAACTGAACCCAATGCAGAGACCAATGGATCACAGGGACCCCAGCCTCCGTGGATTCATCTACAACCCAACTCCTGTACCTAAGGCTCAGGGAACATCTCTGACATGATAATGTGGTAGAAAGAAAATTCCATGAGATCCAATCCCTAGATATAGAACTTCAAGCAACTAATAACTGCTGATAGAGAGAGAATTAGCCTCTCCTAGGGATGTGGCCCCTAACTGGTTATCCAACACAAAGTAGTCGTCCCTGAATAACATATACATAAACAATAAAAATTAACTCAGCAGGTTGTGTTTATTGCATATGTATACATGTGTGTGACAATATAACCAAAGAAAAAGATGTCATCAATGTGAAAAGGAGTGAGGGGTTAAATTGAAGGGGTTGGAGGGAGGAAAGGGAGAGAAGAAAGTGACATAATTATATTTTATTTAAAAATATATTTTAAGGAAATAAAGTCAAAGAAAAATATAAATTATGCGTAACGTATGTGCTGGCTAGTTTTATGTCTACTTGACACAGGCTAGAATCAGCTAAGAGGAGGGAATCTCAATTGAAAAATAATGCATTCATAAGACAGGTATATAGGCAGACTTGTAGGGCATTTTCTTAATTAGTGATTGATGGAGAGAAGGCCTATCACACTGTGAGTGTTGCCATCCCTTGGCCAGTGGTCCTGGGTTCTGTAAGAAGGCTGAGCAAGCCATTAGTAAAATGCTGGCAATAGCAACCCTCCATGACCTCTACATCAGTTCTTGCCTCCAGATTCCTGCCTTGCTTGAGTTTCTGCCTTGGCTTTCCTCAATGGACTGTGACTCAGGATATAAAAGCCAAATAAGCCCTTCCTGCCCTAAGTTGCTTTTGGTCATAGTGTTTCATTGCAGCAATGGTAACCCTGAGTAAGACAGTATGCAAGCAGGAAAGGACAGGTGAGCTGCCTTCTCATGTGCTTAAATCTTAGAAATTTTGAGGTCCTTTAAAAAAATTTTAGCTGTCTCTACTACAATGGAAAGCCTAGGAGGATTTTGTCCTCTGTATCTCTCAGTCTCTTCTCTCTTCCATTTTTCCCCACTCTCTCTTTTCCAGTGCTTTAGACGTCTTAGCATCTGTCAAAATTGTTTAAAGAACCTATTAAAACATCAGTGGCTGGACCCAAAGCATTTCTGTTTCCTTAGAGCTGAGGTTAAGCATGAGAATTTACAGTTCCCCTGCAGTGTTGAGACCAGTATTCCATCATGGGTAATTAGTGACATCATTTTCACCATGGATGAAGGGTGAAACATAAGAGCTTTATTGAAGTCTCTGTAACAAAGATTTTCAGTAGTAAATGTCAGAGAGCACCCAGCCTGTTCATGAAATCAGCAGCTCTGATTGGCTCTAGAAATCAAACTAATTGAAGATTCTGTCCCTCCACCTTTAAAGAGTTGAATTAAGATCTCTTTACAGTGACATGCACAGGTGTTATTACTTACATTACCTTAGTAAGAGGATATTTTCGAAGAGTTACTGGGTAGTTTATTTCTTTAATACCTACAAGATTACTTTGAATTAAAGGCTTGATATTTATCTGCAATTATATAATAGTTACACTGTGATAGCCTAGGCAAGAATAACAGCTTAATTATAGAGTGTGTGATTCCCAGATTTATTAATCTCATTATTCTTCCTGGTGTGTAGTTATCTTGGCACTTGTTGGATCTAAGTGTGATTTAAAAGTACTACTCAGAAGAAACTGGAAAATAAATTCTAAAATAAGGCCCAGCCTTCCTAGCAGCAGACTCTATACTCCTATAGAGTACCCTGAGCACATTGTGTGAATCATGGCACTCCTTCTAGAACAGTCTGACGATAATTTTACCTCATGAAGTGCTTTGTATCTTATAGGCAGTGTTCATAGTCATAAAGTTTGTGTTGTTCTCTCTTTAAGCCTTAGCTAGGCTTTATTTAAGGATGGAAGATCATCTGTAAACCTTTCAGTTTTACTTTTACCTCTGTCTAGCCAAAAGGCTATGAGTTATTGTTTACCTCGAGACTTTTCCTAAGTAAATCTTTATTTACTTAGATTTTACACTATGTCAAATGTATGAGTTATTGTTACCACAAATTAATTCCAATGTTGCTACTACAACATCTTTAAACTCCTCCATGTAAACAAAGACATGGCTGCATTCCTTCATGTAATAATTTCATATTGGTTTTAGGACATAGTGACATGGTGAACGTTTGGTTGATATTTTCAACAATTTAAGAATATGTATGTTTGGTAGCAGAAAATCAACTATTCAAGTTATAAGCAAGGCTATATATTTTTAGTTTTGTGAACAGATATAAGTTATTATTGGGATAAAAGGAGGCCAACTGAGGATTACAAACAACTGGGGAATCCAGTTTGCTGACCCTGATTATGATAGAATTTAAGGAGGCATCCTGAGCATTACATGAAGAAATCACATTGCCAGCCACAATCACATTTGCTTTCACAACATCTGTAGTCCTGTAAACATTGGGAAACTGGACAGCTGCTTAATTTAAAATGCTTGCATGCGAGATCTTCTTTGAGCATCTACAAAAAAGCAGACAATAAGCCCTGGAGAGAGATAAAAGAGTAATATATAGGGCTGAGGACCAGACAATAGAAACAGACAGGGAGTTGAAGAAGAAATAAATCCAAGAACAAAAACCTTGTTAAATAAAGATAACATATAACAGATGACAATTTAAGGCAGAGAGAGTGGATTATGAACAAAAAAAGCAAAACAGCAGAATGAATAAAAGATTTTTCCTAGGCCACTCGTTAAAAAAAATAATAAAAAGATTAGATATCAAAGGTGAAGAGTGGAGATTGTTGTCAAATATCTGGGTTTGCTGAGGACCATAGGAAGAGTACAGAGGTTTCAGGGAGCAGAGGTGAATGACTTTGCAGGTGACCTTGACTTTGTTGTTGTGAATTAGCACTCTGTAATCTGGGAAGTTCCTTATCATAATTGAAAGGGAAAGGAACGAGAAGAAGTGGAAACAGGTTTTCATCTTGTGTGTAATTTGCAATGTAATGGCTTTAGCACAGGGGAGATCCTGCCTTAATACCATTTTAATAGGACGTGTCTTTCAGCCATGTCAAAACAGGTTTTGATGAGCCAAGGATTTCGAGGAAAGTCTCAAAGTACTATAAAAAGCTGACTTTCCTCCGTGCCTTCCCCCCACCTTGATCAATCACGTGTCTGCTACAGGCAGTCATCTGAAAAACAATTTAAATAAATGTCACTGTAAACAACTGAAGCATAAAAAGGTTAAAATTATAAAGATGTGAGTTCCAGGTAATTAATTTTTATATATCTGAGACTGCTCTAAGAAGGACAGAAACAATTAAGAGAAACTGCCGCTAATTGAGAAAGTGATTGAGATGTGAGAGGCCAATCAGTGTCAGTTTCCTTGAAGAAATGGAGATATCCAGACTCAGCTATGGGGACTGAGTGCTGGTGTCTCTCATATCCCAGGAGCAAATTAATGGAATCCTGATACAAAGTAAGTTTTCTTCCTACCTAAAATGACACTAGTCACACACTGTTTTCCACTGCACTTTCCTCATTTGGAACCATTTCCTAGGAAGATGTCTCAGGAATCGATTTAGCTACTAGCACACAATGCAACCTTTAGTACTGTGTTTTATTAAGAGAGATGAGAAATACATTTCAATCGTTATTTAAAACATATTTAGACATTGACACTGTATTCAGGAATGGGGTGCATTAAAGAAACTATAGCCAGGACTACTCCATTGGGGAGGAGGAGGAAGGTTTTTATTGTGAGTAAGAGAGAGAAACTATCCAGAGCATCTAGAAGAGTCCAGAGCTGAGAGAAAAGAAAGCAGGCTGAACATGGCCAAGGATAGGGGTAGGGGCAGGCAGAAGAGAGTGATAGAGGTAGCAAGAGATAGAGAGAAGCAGAAGAGAGGAGGAAGTAGAAGACAGCAGGAATAGTGAGATAGTGCGGGAGAGCGAGGGGTGGACAGATCATTCAGATTATAAGGAGAATGAGTGTAGTCCATTTTGAGCTCATTTCTAGACATATAGAGGAGCTAAGACCTAGCAGGCACTATTTAAATATTAAGGTACTTAATTTCCTTGTATAACTATGGAATCATTTTCCCTGTAGACCATACTGTTAGATGAGTACGCCCCACAAAGTGTTCTCTTACCCAGCTGTAACAAATGTCATCTATTTTCATACATAATAGTGTTCGTTTTTTTTATATTTTCTAAGATGTATTTATTGTGTTTATTTTGACATCAAATATCCATCAGCTCTGAAGTGATAACAATGCATATGTAAACAGGAGCTGTTACAGGCAAGTTCATAATTATATAAAAAAAAAAACATTTTTATCCTAGGGGATATAGTATGTCCTCGGAGAAAACTAAGAATGCCGTAGGATGCATAGGGTCTCAGACTAGAACTACCTGGCCCAAGCATAGGGAAATAGCAGACATTCTTGGAACATCGTGATCAGACAGAATAACATGACAAAGATACATAAAGAAGAAATTAATTTGTTCTTAAATGTAAACACTCAGACTGTGAGACTCTATAGGCTAGACACACAGAGAAAATCAGTTTAAACATGCATGCCCCAAATCTAATGTTGTGTGGGACAAATCATCTCAACTCTGTACCTCTCAAATCTAGCCTGAGCATTTGAATAGCCTCCCCCTGAGCTCACCTCTGCTGCCCTGCCCAGGACTACCTTGTCTAATAGGCGTCCTGTCATGCCTTCAGAACACACTTCACTGTTGTCCAAGTCATCTTGCTCCAAGCTCCCCTGTTGTATTCTTTTGATGGTTAGTTCTAATCTTCAACCTGTCACAATCTACACTCACCTGGAAAGAGAGTGTCTAGGATGGATTGCCCGGATCAGTTGGCCTCGGGGCATGTCTGCAGGAAATAGTCCTATGTTAACTGCTTTAGGAAGACCTAACCCACCATGGGTGCAGCCATTCCCTAGGATTCAGTCTGGGACTGCATAAAAGAGAAAGGGGGGAAGAATATAAACAATGCATGCATTCTTTTTTCAAGACTCTTGGCTGCGGATTTGATGTGACACACTGTTTTACCTGCCATTTTGACTTGCTTGTTATGATAAACTGTAAAGGACTGTGGTCTAAAATAAGCCCTTTCTCCCCACTAAGTAATTTTCTGTCAAGGTATTTTTGTCATGGTAACAGAAATGAAACTTGAACCGTTCCCAGTTCATTAGAGAAAATTCCATGTGTTTAAAGTAACTAGCATTTTGCTTCCTACTTCATTGACTTCATGGACCCCCATATAATCTTGTTTTTTTTTAAATTTCCTTAACACTTAAAAGGAAATATAGCTATATTACTATTTTGAAACCTCTTAAGTCAGCCTGAAAGGATGCCAGGTAAAATGTGACATTCCCAGCTAAGTTTCATTTTTATGTAAGCAGCAATGCTTTTATTATTTCATTAGTATATATCATTTTAATTTTTGCATGTAACATATATTAAGCAACATTTTTGTGAATATTAAATTCAAATATAATTGGCTATCTCACATGTTGCCTGTTGAGCTCAACAATTCAGCCACTAGAACTACAAGCCTGTTAAGGCTGATGTTTTGCCTTCTCTATTTTTTGTGGTGAATTCAATTCAATTTTTGATACAGTATTGTCTATCATTAGTGGCTGCTCTGTGGTCTTCACATTTCCATCAAGTGTGATGTGGGCTTAAAGTTCATTCTTGGGGCTGGAGAGGTGACTAAAGAGATCCACAACACTGGCTTCTCGTGGAGAGGAAATCTGGGTTGGATTCTCATCACCCACATGGCAACTCCCAACTGCCTGTAACTCCATTTTCAGGGAAACTGACACTCTTCTCTTTCGTGTTTCAGTTTCTGCTCTATTCAACAATATTTTGTAGCAATTTAACTGAGATTCAATTCTAAAGATATTAGCCAGGCAGTGGTGGCATATGCCTTTAATCCCAGCACTCAGGAGGCAGAGGTAGGGACATCTCTATGAGTTTGAGGCCAGCCTGGTCTACAGAGCGAGTTCCAAGACAGCCAAGGCTACACAAAGAAACCCTTTCTCAAAAAACTTTAAAAAAAAAATCTAAAGATGACATGTTTATAGAACTGAAGAGATAGTTTAGTGATTGAAAGTGCTTGTTACTGAAAGGAGTGGGGTTTGTTTTCCAGCACCCACATCAACCATCTCACCATCTCACCTATACCTATAGGTACAAAGGATCCAACACCCTCGTCGGGCTTTTGTTGGGACCCACACCCACATGCACCTACGTTCATATATAAAAACTAAAAGAAATCTTTAAAACTGTGTATTTCCATTCAAGCTTTTGAACTGTGAATGCCATGCATCTATTTAATTTCATAAACATTAACAATATCACGGGGGCTTTGTTTTGTTTCATTTTTTGAGGTAGAGTAAAATATAGCGCAGGATGACTTTGAACTCCTAATCTTCCAGCCTCCATCTCCCAAGTTTTGGGTTATAAGCAAATGCCACCACACCGTTTTATGTGGTACTGACGACTGAACCCAGGGTGTCCTACATGCTAGGCAGGCACGGCTGAATTACACCTCTAGTCCTATCTTACTTTCTCTAATTAGTTTTTTTTTTTTATGTTTAGATCAGATAATATTGCCAGAGCAGTGCTGTTTTATAACATTTTAAAATATTATGCAGCAAGCCAAAACATCTTTCTTCACCTGGTATCATTAATTTATTTTTGCTTCATATTTAAAAATATTATCTTTCTATTTCTATCTTGGAGGAGATGGGAATGGAGGGTGGACTGGGTGGGGGAGGGCAGAGGGGGGTGGGAGGAGGGAGGGCAGGGGAATCCGTGGCTGATATGTAAAATTAAATTAAATTATAAAGTAAAAAAAAGAAATTGAAAAAAAAAAACCTGTCTTTTCTTACTTTCATTATTGTCAAGTGGCTTAAACTTAGATAATACTTTCTGTAGACCTTTGTGTTTTTCACTTGATAGCATCATTTTGAATGACCATTAAAATCACAAGATATACTTCTCTCCCGAAGATCTCTGGCTTCTACAGTCATCTATTTTCATAAAATTACTGGTACAAATAGAAATAACTTGAAAGTCAATATTGATTTCAAATATTAACTTAGTCCCCAAATAGCTGCTTATGAACATGGGAGCTGAGGATACTATTCTCTGTATTGTTGAAACAGTGAGAGTCCTAGGTAATTTGACGGCTGTGTAATTAATCAAATAACAGGATGCCAAATCAAATCTTGTGTGAGCTATAAATAGAATGCATGTTGATGGGTAGCTGTAAAGAAACAAAATTGTGTCTCTGGTGCCTCTGGTTTCTTTAATGCCATCATTTTAAAAGGAGGTTCAGATATCTTTGCTACTATGTAGGAGGTCTAGTACCCTGTTTCTTTCTCTTGTAGAAATGAGAATGGTGCAGCCTGCAACTGAGGATAATGAGCAGGTGCTCTGGTGGGCATTATTACAGAAAAGCAATGATCTCTTGCCTTCCTTTGCCCTCAGGATAGTCTAGATGGATTTGCATGAGATGTAGCCATCTCCTCAGTCTCAAGAAAATATTTCAAACCATGCATACACTTTTAATCAAAAGACAGGACTATAATAGGCTCCCTTTTTTCACCTCAGAGCCAGAGATCATGTGTAAAATCTGGTTGATATTATTTGCTTTAGTTCATAACCAGATCACCTTTAAAATACACAGGTGGACAAAAAAAATCTAAAGGTACTCTGAAGAAGTGTTGGGAGAGAATCCTTTATAATTTCATCCCCAAACCCTCAAGGGCTTCTTAGAAAATAGCCAACCACATGTTTCATGATTTGTTTGCTTTGAAATATTAGGAGGAATGATCATTGTCACAACTTAAAATATGAGAGAGCTAGATGGCTCAGAAGATAACACCCCTTTCCCACAACCCAGACAACCTGAGTTATAAAGCCCCAAAACCAAAGGTGGAAGAGAAAATTTTCCTGAAAATTGTTCTCTGATCTCCATTAGCATGCAGTTACACACACACACACACACACACACACACACACACACCACTAATAATGATGAGTAAAAATAAAAGTATTAAATATAAATGTGCTCAATATGTTTTACAAAATATTGCTGTCTACTCATTCC
Organism: Peromyscus leucopus; assembly: GCF_004664715.2. NCBI lineage: Eukaryota > Metazoa > Chordata > Mammalia > Rodentia > Cricetidae > Peromyscus > Peromyscus leucopus. Next base: position 21,645,145 of record NC_051084.1, on the reverse strand, counting down.
TGGCCAATGTGGTGATGGTTGCCATGGTAGGGATAAACTCCTTCCTTCAATGAAATAATCCACTCATGGGCATACATACATCCAACAGTTGATGTGACTACCCACAGACAGGTTTTTAAAAAGTTCCTCATAGAACAAATTAAGCATTCAAGAATGAAATGAAAGCTTGCAAGATTAAAAAGTGCAATGATTCATTTTGGGTAGCATATTTTTAAGATATTAGCATAATCAAAACCATTTTATCTGTATATTTATTGTGGATAATACTAAAAATCCAAGTGTAATTTTGAAATATCTGAAGTGTCTGTGGGCCCTTTCTGGTAAAATAATGTGCCTATCCAGAAAAAGTTGACTGTGGAACTTTACCCTTAAGAGAAATCCAACATCTATAGATGGTATCAGAGTTCAGAGGAAATAAAAATAAGAAAATTGTAGCAGTCTGCCTTTGTGAAGGAAAAAAAATGACATGTCAATGAGAAAATATTTATGGCTCTTAATCATAGTTATCAAACTACACCAAAGGGAATTTCAGTCCCAACCTCCACACTCTTGTGTGGACCACACATGAGATTGAGCTGCCCCTGAGTATCAAGGAAGGCTTATAACTTCATAATGCATTCCATTTTTTGTTTTAGCAGTTATTCTGTTGAGGACATTTCTGTAAAGTTTGTCAAATATAGGAAAAGCAATTTAATAACCACTGTGATCAAACACCTATGCAGTCTTTTCTTGATTGTCTTTTGAACATGCGGCGCCTACAGTATTATTTTAAGTATAAAGCGTGTGGTTCCCCCACCACTCAGATTCATTACGTTCCATTCACTGTTCTTTACAGAGTTGTTTGGTCACAGCTCACTACCCACCAATCTGACGAAATGCTTGTTTGCTTGCCTTCAGTGGGGAACACATGCTCCTTAAGACGGCGGTGTCTTCAAACAAGTATTTGCATGTTTTCTTTTGGCTTCTCATTTATCCACATTTGTTCACCCCCGCTGAAAGCTGAGCATATGCCGCCTACAAACAACCTGGGCTAATTGACTCTGTTTCTTTCACATTCTCCAAATTAAATTTCCAGTTGCTCACTTTTTCATGATTAGAGTGTTGAGAGAACATAGCTATGTTGCTACTGCAGGGGAAATTACTGACACTCAGAATTAATGTAGTGAGTCTTAAGGCCCCTTAGATGTACAGAAATGTTAGCTGCCGTGTTGGGTCTGAGTAGATAAAAGATGAATTGTCAAATATGCAAGATACATAAAGAAATACTCATTCAAAACAAATCATGGACATTTTCTCCCCAGAAGATTTTTTTTTAAAAACTCTGTCAATCAAGAAATATCTCTAGGTTCCAAACTGCCAGTTCATGCACTGAGGACAGGACCCCGGTCCCACTGTCTGGACTTGGCTCAGCCTGGGAGGAGGGGACTGGACCTGCAGGCCTGGACTGAATCTACCAGGTTGAACTCAATCCTCAGGGGAGTCTTTGCCAAGGCAGGGGTGGGGTGGGGGTGGGAGTGGGGAGAACAAGGGAATCTGTGGCTGATATGTAAATTTAAATTTAATAAATAAATTTTAAAAATTAAAAAAAGAAATATCTCCAATTAAAGAAGATTTCTCCAATTCCTGCATAAAATTATTTTGTCTTTGTATGTTGTCTCAGAGTTATCTTCATACTTATAATTAAATACTTGATGTCGTGAGAAATTCTTTGAGGCATTGTTGGTAAGAAGCCTTGATATATGTGGACATTATCTTGTGTCCCTGTGCCACTCTGGTGATGACTGCAAATGTTCATTCAATGAATGAATCTGGATCTTAGCTCCTGAGATCCAACTGCCTCTTTTGTGCATAGTCTTTTATACAGTCCTGCCTAGACTACACATTGAGTTCAAGGCTAGACTGGGCAACTTAGGTAGGCCATGTTAAAAATAAAAGCTTAACAATACTAGGATATAGCTAAATGGTAGAGTATGAGTACTTGCCCTATATGCACAAGGCCACAGAGTTGATTTATGCTAACTCATAAATAAAAAGTGCCTGATGGAACAATAACACCCAAGGAAAAAAAATAACTCCTAGCTACATCCTGGTCTAGTCTACCTAGGATTCTTTAATGGTTCATTATATTAATATAAAGCATCACAAAAATTAAAATAAAGATGTGATGAGCCTTACCCTCACACTGTTCTGTGTTCTTGCCTGAAGCTGGACTTGGTTAACACTCTGTCTGGAACATTTGGGAATGCTGAACCAGTGATACTTTTGTATTCTCGCAGTGACTGACTCTCCTATCCTATTCTGCCTGTGGTGTTTCTTCTCATCTCTCCAACACAGATGAGATACTTAGCCCACATGGACTCAGCCAACAATAGCTAGACTAAGGCAATCCTGTCAGGGGCTTGTAGGTATTGCCATGAGAACTAGTGACAAAGGTCATTTTCTTTCCAAATCTTTGATCTGTTTGGAACAGGACTGTTGAATTCCATGTAGATTTGTTTTCTATAAATAAATCTTTGGCTCTCCTGTGTCATTCCATCCTAGTGAGCATTACAGCTGAGTATACTGGGTCACTGTCTCCTCAAATGCAGAGGGTCTGTGACTTCTCGTATGTAATGTGAACACTTTATAAGATTCAAAGTGACTAAAAAGGTTGTAAAAGGCAGGTGGCAAATGGATAAATGTTAAATGCTCTCATATCAGAAAATATGAAAAACTGTATTAACAGAAAATGAAAGGGTGTTTGTATGTCAGAATCCTGTATTGAAATGTCTGTCATTAATATCAATGTGTATTAATATTTTTTTTCTAGACAAGATTTTCTTGGATATAGTTTTTATTTTTCAAAATAATTTTCCCATTGATAGTATTTTTTCACGTTAGTGATTTTGTGCTTATTTCTTTCTATTATATGATTTCACCTTATCAAAAAGTTCACAAAGTCCTGAGACAATTGTCTCAAAATTCAGATGAAAGATGTAACTGAGGTTCACTTTATATGCACAGATTAGGGAAAGAGCAAATAAGAGAGAGGGAGTGAGAGAGTGTGTGTGTGTGTGTGTGTGTGTGTGTGTGTGAGAGAGAGAGAGAGAGAGAGAGAGAGAGAGAGAGAGAGAGAGAGAGAGAGAGAGAGAGAGCATGAGTGGGCAAGCACACTCAAAGTTTCATCTCACATTCCTCAGATGCTGCCTTTAAACCACACCGTGATCGATGGACCACTGTTTACTACTGATTTGTATTTATGTACATTCAAGAGCCTGTATTTTTTCTCTAGTTGATCCCTGGAGCATTCCACTGTGCTTTTCCTAAGTCTCGGTTTTTCTTCGTGTAGTCTTTAGATAGCAGCGCCTTCCCTTCCTTAACTGACCATATTCTTCTGTCTCAGTGAGCAAAACAAATTCTGTTTCCACACCAGACCAAGACATCAATCTAATTCACTCTTGGACTTTCTGCCTCCCCTTGACCATGCAGGATCTGTGGTATCTAAGCAACCGCATCTCCAGGTCTCACTGCTGGCAGAAGTGGCTCTGGAATATTGGATAAAAACCAGAGAATGTCCCCAAAAGGAGAACAGTAACTGAGTGACCAAGAACCACTTCATATGGGTTGTGTCTTAATATTAAACAGATATGGTTGATGTGTCACTGTGTCTATGGGATCAGGCCTCATGTAGAGATTTGTGCATATGGGAAATGTACTGATCACCCTTTTATTTTGTGGAGAGATAGATTTAGTCCTATGTGAAACCAATTGGGAAGAATTCTGTTTAAAGATGCTTTCTTTCTACTAGTGTGATACCCTCTCTCTCAAAAAAAAAAAAAACCATGAATTCTTCCATCATACTTTATACTTTAGGAAATGGCTAAGTATAGTTTAATTACATCTATCATAGGTCTCCCTATTTGCCTGACCATGCACCCTGCATGTGCATGTGTGTGCATGCACACACACACACACACACACACACACACACACACACACACACACACACACATGTATGTACAAAATGCTCTTTTTTAAGTCATTGTTCTGTGATTCTGTCAGCAGATAGAATCACATTATCTCCCCCATTTAGCTGGGTTTTCCCAATGAAGACCACTCATGGATTTCTGAAGAAGTTACAAAAGGGTGATGGCCACCAAGTTCTGTTTTCTGTGGAAAACTTTTACCATAATTGTTGCACAATAGACCCTAAACTATGGAGAAGGCACACACTAATAAAAAGGCAGATGAATGAAGCAATTTGGGGACCTAGACTGGTTACAGGATTTGACTTGAGACCTGCTTCATGAGAAGAAAACTAAAGAAATAGTAACTGTAAAAAAAAAAAGTGCAAGTCTTTATATTTTAACTTAAAAAAGAAAGAAAGTAGAACGGAGATCTAAGAATACTGGGGATAAGAAAGAGCATAAAAGATGTAGTCAGACACCAGCCAAGGACAGGAGGTCTTGTCCCCATGACTGTAGAAAGTCCCAGGCACTGAGGAAGCACAGGCTTCAGGGTCCTCCTCTGATTCACAGTATTGAACCCACTTGCTGTTCAAGCTTCTAGCAGTTTTCACAACATTTCAAGTTAAAATTAAAGCCCCAGAACCAGATGGAAATAGCATGTCAGCAAGTGTCCTTGACCCCACTTTGCATTTAATTCCAGCAAGTGGGTGTTGATCACCCAATCTATCTCAGACATTTTACAAATAGATGATGCTGGCCATGTGAGTTTTCTTTCAAAGTTATTTTTAAATTAACTTCCTTGTTCTCTGTGTTATTGTAAGAGTTCCAAGCCTTTTCTATTTAAAGCCCTACTTTTCTCCCACATTAAATTGCCACATTAACTATTGTTTCTTCACCAGTTACTTAAATCTTAAGATATAATGTGTCTATTCAGTTAAATCCTGGGGTTTGGGGATGACTTGGGTTAAACACCTTTCTGCTACATTGAATATTTTGCTATTGAGAAAGATTTCTTGAGATAAACTTAACACTGTATTTCTGAAGGTGGGATTAATTCCCATATATTTAAAATTATGTATTTGGGAATATTTGAGCTGATACCACAGTTTTGACTACAGTAATAAAACCCAATGGAACCACACAGTAATACCTGCCTAGGCTAAGGTAGCTTCAAATGCAATAGAAAGCCCTGTTTCCATACATTTTCAGGACACATACCTTGAATGTGCACCATGCTTTCCAATACCTTTGTTGTTCTCTTTGTTAGAAATGCAGAGAAATGGGTCCAGGAGATGGCTGCAAGAGCACACACTGCTTTTACAGATGACCCCAGCTACAATCCAAGAACCCACATCAGTGTTGTCTTAGCAACCACGTGTAATTCCATCTTTAGGGAATCCAATGCCCTCTTCTGGCTTCTGCAGGCACCTGCACTTAGGTGCACATACACATAGGCAGACATGCACATGCACATAACTTAAATTAATAAAAATACCTTTAAAGAAAATAATGTGGAGAATTAAGTAGACTTGAGGAAGAGCTGTAAGTGAGGAGGTAGAGGAAGCTGATCAGGATGAGCAAGGAGGTTGTAAGGTAGTTTGCATATATCCTCACTGATCATACACATCTCCTGAGGTACTCCTCCAAAATGCAGGTTGTCCAGAGTCTCCCTCAGGGGTCATGATTGTTTCGCTCCTCCCAGAATGTGGTTTCTTTAACAATGGTTTTGGAGGCTAATATGATCATACTTACTCTTGCAAAAAGACCAGTATAATGGGGAAGTCGCAACACTCTGCAGGGGAAATAATTACAATACCAGTGCAGTGAATGAAGGACAAACCTATCACGTTGAACTTCCAAGGAAAGATTGAAATATCTAATGGATGCCTTCACAGACCCTGGGGAAACATACGAAGAACCACTCAGAGAAGACTTATGAAGCCAGCCTTGGTGCCCTGCAGGTGCCAGTGTTCAAGGCATCAACTCCTCAGAGAGATTTACAACTGCAGCCACTCTCACAAGGACAGAGCAGCAGTCTGGACTCATATCTAAGTCATATTTCTCCCAGATATAGAACCAAGTGTTTTGTTTCCGGGGGAAAAAAAAAAAAAAAAAAAAAAAAAAAAAGCCCGTCAGGGATACTGGGATTTACATAATGAGAAAATTCAGTCTGCAGAAGTTGCTCTCCTGTTTGTGATTCGGCTGCGGGGAGCTGATGGGGCAGCCCACCTACAGGCTGTATTTTGAGTTCCTCCCATGAGGCAGACATAATAACACCAAGCTTTGCTGTTTGCTTCCCTTGTGTCCTCAGGAAATTCCAGGTCTATGAGCTTCATAGACACATTATGATTCAAGGTACTCGGTTCCAGTGTTGCTTCATAGGTGTTCTGTTTGTCTGCCCGTTCTTGTTCTTACCATTTCAATCACGCAGAACCTTCGGTGGGACAAGTTCGGTTGGGAACAAGACATGCCTCTTTTTAACCCACTTCCATTAAAGAATTTAAAAAAAAAAAAAGATTTTAAAAAATCAGTTCAGGGCTGGAGAGATGGCTCAGTGGTTGGGAACAGTGGCTGCTCTTCTTGTAGACCCGGGTTCAATTCCTAGCACCCACATGGCAGCTCACAACTGTCCCATTTCCAAGGGGAAAAAAGACTACTGACCCGTCTCTCTCCAGTTAAAAAAAAAAAATCAGTTCATTTATGTCTCCAAATGAGCATGTGCTTTAAGTCCTCTTTTCAGTATTAGGGATGTACTATGTAGAATTACATGGGATTCCCATTTTTTTTAATTTCACACATATTTTATGCACAGGATATGATATTATTTATAAAGAAAATGAATAAATTATAAAATGTCAACATATTAGATTAACTACAACCAGAGAGTGATATTAACATCTCTCTCCTCAATACTAAATGTAAATTCAGTACGTGAAATTGAAAATATTGTATTTGAAATACAGGACAGGGCCTGAGGATGTAACTTAGTGGTAGAATGCTGACGTACCTGCCCAAGGACCTGGCTACAAAGCACTAAATAATCTTAAAGCAGTCATAAAAAGGAAAACTTATCTATAATTACAATAATAGCACTAATTCATTTGTGCCTATTGGCTATTTAGTGAAATGAGAGATATAATGTAATAAACATTACTAAACTTTAAGTAGCATATATTAATAAGCTATTAATATATCATATATCTTCTATACTAGCCCACAATTACTAGATAACAAGTAGAAGTTGACCAGTAATTGTGTTGACATACGACTAATAAAATGTTTTTGATATTCATGTGGAAGCCCTATTTGTTAATAGTTTGCTAAAAGTACTGTGTAAGATGTAACTAGGTAGGGCTGGAGAGATAGATTACCAGAGAGAAAGGATTACCAAGAATCCTTTATGCTCTTAAAGATGACTGAGTTCCCAGCACCCAAACCAAGAGATCCACAACCATCTCTAACTCTAGTGCCCGGGTCTCTGACACCATCATGTAGCCTTTACAGGAACTTGTTCTCTCTCTCTCTCTCTCTCTCTCTCTCTCTCTCTCTCTCTCTCTCTCTCTCTCTCTCTCTCTCTCTCTCTCACACACACACACACACACACACACACACACACATACACACACACACAGTCACACACACACAGTTATATACACATAATTAAAAATAAAAATATTACAAAAATCAATCAGCATTGTGCTTGTAATTAATAAAATGCCTTTGATATTCTTATGAAAAACTTGATGATAGCTTGTATAAAAGGAATGTTTAGGACCCAAATTTCTAATAATACTCTAAATCACTCCCTTTAAGATTCAGGGTTCAGCCGGGCGGTGGTGGCACACGCCTTTAATCCCAGCACTCGGGAGGCAGAGGCAGGCGGATCTCTGTGAGTTCGAGGCCAACCTGGGCTACCAAGTGAGTTCCAGGAAAGGCGCAAAGCTACACAGAGAAATCCTGTCTCAAAAAAACAAAAAAAAAAAAAAAAGATTCAGGGTTCATAGAGAAAGTTTCTACAGCAAACATAATCATCTTCTTTTTTATTGTATTTTTGCCTTGTTTGTTTTCCCTTTTTCTGTGTAACAGGTTTCTCTGTGTAACAGCTCTGGCTTTTTGTAGACCAGGCTGGCCTTGAAATCACAGAGATCTACCTGACTCTGCCTCCAAGTTCTGGGATTAAAGGTGTGAGCCATCATGACTGGCCAACATAGTTATCTTCTAAAACAAATCCAGTTATTTCTGAATAAATTAGTTTCTCTGAATAATACAAATTCATTTAAAGTATTTTAAACACATATTTGAAGACAATAAGAGTTCAGAATCCAAAGCTGCTAAGGGTCATGGCTCTCTGGGTGCCAATGTTTAGAAACTGTTCTATGAATGCTGCTGTAAAAGTAGTTTGTATTTCATTTACCAAGGGAGTGTATTTTGTGGAGTATTCTTTATGGGTTCTATGTCTTCTTATGAAACTTGAAAAATCCGTAAAAGACTCAAAGAGGTAGAAAAAAATCCTCTGGATCTCCAAGGATCACAAAGCATTTCATACCATGTGTTCAATTAAGGATACTGCTGTTATCACTACTAATATTAATATAATATACCTCCCGTCAGTCTACATATTATCTGTCTCTATGTATATTTATCTATTTGTAATCTATATATTCATCACTTATACATTTACACTCATTTGCATATCTATCATCTATCATTCTTTTATCTAATATATATATATGTGTGTGTGTGTGTGTGTGTCTTTCTACCATATCCAACCCTATCAGAGGCAAGCTCATCTTTGTCTCTGTCAACCTCACTTTTGCTAACTGTATCAAAATTTTCTTTATTCAAGATGTACATAATTGAGTATATATAATTCTTCCTGTTCTGAAATAATCTCACACTATGCATTAGCCTATGTATTTTCATCAAGTGCTTTCTAGAAATGTTTATCAGTAAATGTAAATTAACTTGTGGAGCACAAACTTTCTGACCTCATATCATGAGATCCTCAGGGAATCAAAAGCATTATCTAGTTTACTTCAACCGATTGAACGTGATTAGAGTTCAGAAACACACTCAGAGTTTCATAGATTGATACAACTCATTCGTAGATCAATGAGTTATGAGATGATCCCTTTAAATTTTTATTTTAAAAACACAAAGAACTTTATAAAATTGGATGTAAAACTAGTATATGATTTGTTTTGTGAAAAATAATTTCATTGTAGCTCACCTTAATAAGGCCAAATAAAATACTCATTTTAAATGAATATGCAACTCCCTCACCCAGAATTTTAACTTATGTTCAAATATAATAATTGAATAATTTATTTTCAGATTTCTCATCTGTAGCTAGTTTTAAAATCAAGTAGCAGTGATGTATATATCAATGAAGATATTCATGCCTCCAAGCCGACTTCTCAATGAAGTGTTGTGAGGCCCTTGTCCTCCTTAGCTAGTCTGGAGACTGGATTAACTCTGTCTCCAATTGATGGCAAAAATGTGGTATTATAAAGATTTCAGAGTTGTAAGGAGATTGCATGTGGAAAACTGTGATAGGTTATGAGCAAAGCTCAGACTTGTGACCCTCAAGAATGCACTGAATCAATCTGCACCTGAAGTCCTTCATTTTGAAAATGTTTTGTGCTGTCTGGGTTATTCAGTGCTACAGATAGCAGAGGAAAGAGGCATTAATCATATTTTCAAGGAATACGCAGAGACTTCCAGGTATGCAGGAATCAAATGTATGACAAGTTATGATAAGAATAGATTAAATATTCTGTAAACAGTAATAGGGAAGAAAAATGTATATCATGGGTGGTCAGAATATGTATGGCAGAGCTAGGCAGGTTTCAGTGAAAGGGAAAGGGATAAAATGGACTATACTAAATATATACTACAGCATGCTATAATTAATATATATATATATAAATCAGAAAACACAAACAAAGTAAAATATAAGTCACCAAAGGCATGATATTTATAAGATATTAAGCAAGAATAAAGACTTGGATTTATATATACACTATTTGTATAAATTCATGAAATTATGGACAAAAGGACAAATCAAAACAGGCAAGAGAAGAAAAGGGCTGGTCAACCCTGTATATTATTGATATATTCAAGTTTATAGCACTGTGAGACCAAATATACAATCATAAAGAGTGGCAAAGTTCCAACAAACTGGAATTATAGAAGGTGGAACAGCTGGGATTATTCTGCATCTAAAATGATAATCCCATGTGATGTCTTTCGAAGAACAGCAGTAATACCACCTATTAGACCATACATCCCTTCAGTTGCTTAATTCTTAGGTGTAACCCAAGCCCGTCCATGTATGTAAGCATCCATGAGGGTCTGGTAGCATTGTTCATAATACCCTTGAATAAAATCAAGCCAGCCCATCACCAGTGACTTTTCAAACATGGATAAACAGTGCTTGGCTTATTCATCTAATGAACTCTTCTATAAATATTAAAATGAGTTGTTGTAACTATGCATCTCACATGCATGTAAGACAGGATGAAGCAGAAAGGGTGAGTTTCAACAGGATATGCGGTCTTCATAGAAATTCACTTCATAGAAAATTCAAGACAACTAATACTAGTTTGTGATGTTAGAAGATGGGCTATTTCTGGATGGAAAGATGGGTAGTGATTGATAAAGAACATAGGAAATGGGCTGCTGAGGTTCTGCCAATATTCTATTCATCTCAGTGGTGATCCCATCAATGAAATACAACTGTGATAATCTGTTGAATAGATAAGCAATGACTTGAGGAGATTTTTTTGTGTCATACTTCAATAAGGAGCATATTTCAGAAAAACAGCTGATGTGTTATGCATTCTTCTGATACATATGCCTCTCTCTGAGCATGTTTTCAGTGTAGCTCAAAGAGCAAGCTTTCAGTCTGAGCTCTAAGTACTTCAAATTTGTCACAAGACTGGCAGTTTTTCCTGCAACTTTTCTGTCCCAGATCATATGTTCATCATTCCCTGTGCTCACTACTGGATCTATCTTTAATTAGTGCTGATTTATTTGATGAACAAAATACTGTCTAGGATTATTTCAGTCATGTGCCCATGATGTGCATGTGTGCATGCCATAGTGCAAATGTGGAAGTCAGAAGACAACTTTCTGTGGTCAGGCTGTTCCTTCCACTTTTATTTGGGTTCCAATATTTGAACTCAGGACCTCAGGCTTGTGTGGCAATCACTTTACTCACTGGCCTGTCTTGCCTACTGTCTCATTTTTCTGCTGTTGTGATAAGATATCCTTCCAAAAGCAATTTAAGGGAGAAAATGTTTATTTTGGCTTATGCATTCAGAGGGCTTACAATCCATCATGGTGAGGGATATCTTCCCAACAAGACAGCAAGATGAGACAACCACAGTACATCAGCAGTCCAGAAACAGAGAGAGCAGGAAGTGGTGCCAGACTATGATGCTCCAAGACCTACACTTAATGACTCACTTCCTTGAGTGAGACTACACTTCCCGAAGGATCCATCACCTTCCCAAATATTGCTTGGAGACCTGTGTTCACACACATGAGACTATTCAGGGCATTTCGTGGTGAAGCCACAATTCTGTCACAGGACTTTTTTTTACTAACCATTTATTTTCCTTATTTTTACCTATGTTATCTTATATTCATTTGAGTCTCTTTCTTGTATTCATTTTTAATCCACAAAAAAAAAATTATTTTGCATTGTTTGGAGTGTTGGTGTCCGACATGACTTTTCATGAGTCGACAACCATAACATCATCATCGCTATTTATAAAAATTCTGTTTTCTTCTACATAGTTAGTATTCATGTTTACCTCACACACATTGATAAGCTGATAAAACCATACAGTTAAAATTTTATGCAAATGACTCCAGATCATTGCTTTAAGACACTAAACGTACTTCTTTCACCAAATTACATATTGCACCTGATAATTCTAAGACTTTATTTTCTTCAAAACAAAATTTTAAATGATTATATCCATATATTCATACATATGTACATATAGTTACGTATGTACTCTGTGTCTATAAGTGTGTGTATATGTGTATGTGTGTACATGTATGTGTGTGTGTATTTATATATATATATATATATATAATCTGTTTGTGTATGTGTGCCTGAAATTCAGGCTGGGAATGGAGGGGAAGAGATGAGATTCTCAGTCAGACCCAAGGCTGTAAGGAACAAAACAGGGGAAGCCACCAGAGAAGCAATGAAACTGCTGAAGACGGTCGCAGGAAACGGTTCTTCTACCTGCAGATCCTCTTCACTGTGTCTCTGTAGTGGATGCCCTGGAACCGGGGTGCTGTCAATATAGCTTCCTGGAAGCTAACCCCCTGCCTTTAATTTACAACCATGCATGGGGACGCTGTGGTTTGGACAGAATGAAATGAGCCCACAGGCTGCTTCTTCGTCTTCTTCTTCTTTTATTTGCTGTGGATTTTATGGCCTAGTGTTAGGAAATAATGAAGGGGTTGACTCCCTGTCTAGGGATGATTTGGAGATCCATAGTGTCAGAGACACAGACTTCTGAGGAAATAAATATTAAAAGTAGAGATTTGAGGAACATTTTGGAAGTTGGAATTTGTAAGAAGTGCTCAGATGTGCGACTGAAAGGATATTCAAATGCAAATTTTGAAAGTGAATTCAATCTTGGCATAGAGGTGATTACACACCTGAGAGATATCAGAGTAAATATGTTTAATATTGAGAGGGTCACAAAGTTTGAACATTGAGACAATAAAAAGAAGAGATTTTTGTTGCTATTATCCAGGTGAATTTTGTTGTTTGTCTGGCTATAATATAAAATTCCAATGGTCCTGTAAGTATTGATATTATTTTCATGTGTTTTGGCCATGTGTCTTCTGCCCTGTGCACTTTCTACTACTATTCCAGGGAAGATAATTATCAGTGTTGTTTGGAAGACTAGTAAGAACCAGGTGTCTTTCATTAGTGAGTATATAAGCTTCACAATTAGACAAAAGGGCTCCATTTGTTAATATACCATAATAATAGCCTTCAACATAACCTCCTTGGCCTTGCCTCTCACCCAAGTTAATTTATCTTTCAAAAATATGCCAAAGGCAGAGAGCATGTAAAATTTTCTGATAGCTTTCAGCCGATATGTTATTTATACAACTGGTAAAAGGCAGAAAAAAAAAAGCCAAATAAAAACAAATAGGCTCTCAAGGGATCATGTAAGTCTATTTGTTTATATAGAAATATGTGGAAGAACATATTGAGTTTGATATTCATTTCTGTACTATTTAACACATACATATAAGCAAGACTGTGACACAGAACATTTCCAAAGTCTTTTTAAAAAATACTGAATTTATAATACAACATCAAAGGAGAATAATAATGCCCACGGCTTCCCTGTTGTGCACTCTAAATATCATTTTGTTAAAGGGATGCATAATATCTTTAAAATGCAAATCAACTAGTGTTTTTGAATGTTAAAAAAATAAATAACTGTTCAAATGTAAAAAGCATAGCACTAACAAAATAATTCAGTTGTAAATACAAATGGTTAAATTTAATAATTTAAGAATGAAATTTATAACATGCTGAATTTTCAAAGCATTTATTTTGAGCGTTTTAAATATATAATGAATGACTTTTAATATTTTAATGTAGCTTTACCAATCCTGTAAGATTATTACTTGTTTAAAATTGGGAATAAATGTCTAAACACTGATAAAATGGTGAGCTCAGGACTTCATAAGTTGAAAAATATAGAAGTAAAATTCATATTTATATTACTGTAAGATAGTATCTAAGTCTGTTTTTTTTTTTTAATTCCAGGGAACTATGTGGGTATATAGACACATTTTACCTTCCCAGGGCTGCATCCAATCCTACCCATTTTAGAGTTAGCATAATGTCTTGGGAATTGGTGTATTTTCATTTAATTTAGAATACTCCATTACTTCACCAAATGTAAAGTACTGTTAGCCATATGCTATTGAAGTCCATGGAAAGCTAAGCTGAAGTCTACTTAGAATTTTAGCACTGTTTCTCTTACTGGAGTCTCTTAGGTATGAAGACTTCAATAATCAGTCTTCTGGGATCAAATATAGGTCTTCAATTTTATATCCAATATATTTATATAAACATAGGACATATTTTCCCAGTAATGAAATAGAAAATACTTAATGTATAATGACTGTCTGAAGTTATTTTAAAGATTGTCTGTCTATATATGAAAGACCTGGATTTAAGACGGGTCATGCACCTTTTGGACTTAGATCTGATATAATAAGGCTAAATGTTATAATTCAATGGATCATGACTGTCATTGGTCTGATGCAAGTTAAAATTCCAAATATCCGAAATTTTAGCACCTGTTTTTCATACAAGGCAGTTGTTTGAACCATTAAAAAGAGAGCAGAGACTCCTTAAACTAACAGAAAAGTTTCTTAAACCATCCTATCATACGTGGTTGCTAATGAAAAATTCTGGTTGATTATCTGTATATGATAACATTTGCCTTAAACTATTTGAAAGGCAAACTTCAATTGCATAACATTTGTCTTCTCATAAGACCGCAATAACCGTACCTGAAAACTCTGTCTCGGATCAGCTCAGAAGAGCATGTGCATCTCAGCAATGCCAGTGCAGAGAAGCAAGGACTCCAAGTGGAGGCACCTTGACCTTCATAACCATTGAATGACACACTGATTTTTAGGGTGTGTTTTTGTTATTGTGAAAGCATCTATGATTATCTTTACAGTGTGAACCTCCACATGCACATAATTCAGGGTAGATGTGTGTCCCCATAGCTAAAGTGGAAAAAGAACTCAATGATTCAAACCACAGTGAAATGATGGGGTACCCTGCAAGTGTATGTGAGGCAGGGCTTCCCCAAGACACCAAAGACTGTCACACAGCAACTGTGCTTCAGAAGGAGAGTACAAGAATCCCTTGGTGTTCGGGGAGCTTGTCTATGTCTCCTGGAGTTCAGCACAGTTGTGAAATTATGTTAAAATTCAGTAGGCTTGAGACTGTGGTTTATAATACGAATTGGGTATTTTCTGTGTACCAATACAATTCCCCATAAAGAAGTAAGTATAGAAGATAGATGGGGATTTTGAACCACACTTTCCGAATTTCTAGACATATTTAAGCTATGAATGGCTCTATAACTGTAACATATACCAGATACATACCCTAGACAGGCAGGTCACACGCTAAGAGAAACAGGGAGATGAGGACGGACAGCAGTTCTCACCTCACAAGGGTGATTCACTTCCAGACAGCTGAGCTGGTTGGCACTTCATGCACTTGGAGGAATTCTCTCTGCAGTCACAAAGAGACTCTTCTGGAGGTAGTTACTGCAAGGTCCTCTTGAGAGTGATGGTCCAATATAAGCAGCCTGGAAGATTCATTAAGATAACAGTGGACCAGAAAAAGGAATTGAACATGCTGCTTGTCTAGTTCTACATACGGCCACATGACACTTGCATGCAATAAGAATTATATTCTCAAGAATTCAGTTTATATGCTAAATGGAAACTACAGTGTTCCTGAACAAGTCAGCATACCATGTATTAATCTTTATTTGACTTTTTTATATAGGGTGACATTCCAGATTCAAAGTCGTTAAAACATATCTCAGATTAATTAGGAAAAAAAAAGTTGGAACAAGAAAACATTTTTTCCTGGAAGTTCCAAAACTAAGATATTTTGGTGCTCAGTGATATGAACCAAGATGTCTCCTGTTTACTTCATCTGTCATATTACACATGTCACAATGCATATGGCCTCACCCTTGACCATTTTACACTGTATTTTAGAGCTTAGCTTGTTCTTTAAAACTAAGTCCCTTAATTGAATATTCAGCTAATTTGTTTCCAACTCTCCAGTGGTTCTTTGCAAGTTTTAGTGTGTAAAGACATCACTGTCATTCATATGCAAACACTAACATTTCTACTAACTTATTTTTATTTATGCTATTAATAAGATTTTTGTGAAGTGCAGTGTGACAATTCAATACATTATATAATGTGTAAAAATCAAATTAGAATAGTAATCATTTACATATGGAACTTTAATAAGCTATTTTTGATCCACACATAATAATTGTACATATCTGTGAGGTAGAGTGTAATTCAGTAATTAATGATTAAGCAATGAATTATCTTAAAATGGGCTTTATGTATTTGTGTATTTGTTTATTTGACCGTGCACTCAGACATGATCTCACTCTGCAGCTGAGGCTGGCTTGATAATTTCCATCCTCCTGTGTCAGCATCAAAAGCATAAGTGTCATGGGCACAACATGTCACACCTGGCTCATAGTTGTTTATTTGCTTGTTTGTTTGTTTTTTGCCATACTAGGAATTGTAACAATGATCTTCTCCATGCTATGCAGGAACTCTACCAATAACTTTTCAAAGAAGTTTTTGACTTATAATTATATTGACTATTTTTGTATCTATTTAGAATCTCCTTGTATTGATTTCTACTTTTATTTCACTTAGAGTGCCATCTTTGTGGAATGGATTATGTAGCACATTAATGGGTTAGTTTATCATTGAATATCTGGTTAATTTTGCTAAACATTTGATGTGTAGTGGGCTACAATAGTACCTCCCAACTGAGCTGGAACCAGGTCCTCTGCCCTCTGCTCTCTCAGCTAAGAATTCTTGTTGCACTGAATGCATCCTTCTTAAATTTCCATAGTTATCTTTGAACTCTGTCTTAGCCTGGTCCTAGCTACTATAGAGATTTTAGTGTAGACATAAGCTCAAAACAGAAAGCATGCAATTTGTACTGTGCTTTCTAATGAATACACACACATTTCAAACTGAAATGACTTTGTAAAAAGTTTATTATTTTTTTTAAGAAAACCATCCTCAATTAAATATAACCTTCAGTATTCTATAATATTTAAAATTCTCAGTTTTAAAGGTAATGATTTGTCTAAGAAGTAATCTCTATTATCATTGAGGACTTTTTTTTTAACCTATTGTATTAGTTAGGGTTCTCTAAAGGAACATATATGTGGTATGTTAGAGTGTCTTATAGGATGTGGTACACCTAGTCTAACAATGGTTATTTACTGATGAAAAGACCAAGAAGCCTGCAGTTGTTCATTCCACAAGGCTTGATGTTTCAGCTAGTCTTCCATGCACA
The DNA here is from genome assembly GCF_004664715.2 of Peromyscus leucopus. NCBI lineage: Eukaryota > Metazoa > Chordata > Mammalia > Rodentia > Cricetidae > Peromyscus > Peromyscus leucopus. Next base: position 21,628,048 of record NC_051084.1, on the reverse strand, counting down.
TAGTTGTCCCAAAGAAGTAGGCTCTGACACCGGTGAAGGAATGGACTCTCACTGAGAGTGAGGGAGGCAGGCAAAGAAAGCAAGCTTCCTTCTTCAATGCCCTTCATAAAGCTTGCCACAAGAAAGTGTGGTCCAGATTTAGAGTGGTTCTTCTGGCTTCAAGTGATCTTGAATTAAAATGGGTCTTCGTACCTCAAATGATTCAGTTAATTAAAAATCCCTCACAGGTGTACCCAGCAACTTGGGTTTTTAGTTAACTCCAGATGTTGTCAAGTTGACAACAAATAACAGCCATCACACCAATAAACCTAGAGTTTGCTGCCAAACTCATGGATGATAACAGATGAGAACATTTCTATAAATATGTGCTTCAAGCCTATAGAGGACAAGAGAAAATATCAGTCTTCATATGCTAACAAGAGATTTAAAATCAGCAATTCTCCAGATCTTCTATAAAAAGAAGGAAGCTTTTTACCCAAAGGGATTCTCTTTTCTTATTCTTATCACTATATTTATTTCTTTATAATATAAAATAGTATATGTATGATATTGATCTAGTCCAAAAATAATAGGTAATATATATGTATATATACATATATATATTCCATTTTCTCCTTCTAGACAAAGTCTCTGAAGTGTTCTTACTCTTTAATTCTTCTAATGTCAAGTAAAGTAATTCTAAATCATATCCATACCTCTTTCATGTTCTCACTTTTTTATTATATGAGACTTATTAACAAACAATGATATAAGATGAGGAATCTAATTTACACTTCTCTATCTTCACTGATTTTCTTTGCTGTGTTATTTTCAGTTTTTCTATTGTTTGTGTAACTTTAAATAATGTAATCAAATCTCCATTGCTCATTTCAACAAGTCTACATAATAATGAATGTGGATTTTAAATTACCTGATGAATTACCAAAACCAAACCTTATTCTGGTTTGGTAGCTTGGGGGTGCTAAAGGAACAAGAAGAGTAAAGGGGTTCACAGGGAAATTTCTCTACTTGATACTCCAAGAGAATAGCTCAGATTCTAGTTTCTTACAAATTGTGAATAGCAAAATGGGTTTTGTCTCTCCAATAGTCAGAGACTTCTGAGAATTCCTGGGAATACCTGACTTTGGGACATAGGAATGGATTGTAGAGAATCGTCAGCTTTTAGGAGCCTCCCTAGGTCTACTAGAATGATGCTTATGGAAAGCAACTGAAGAAGTAATTAGTGACATAACAGCAAAGTAGTTAAAGGATGAGTTAACGCTGAGGCAAGGTCTCTTCAGGTGTGACCAAAAGGTACTGTTCAACGCTTAACTAACCAAGATAGAACCTCGGACATTTTTCATTTTAGGGAAAAATACATTATTATATATGATATGAACTGACTATTGAAAAGTTACTATGTGAGAGAGGGGGATAGGAAAAGAGATGGAGACCAAAAATAAAGTACAGGGAGAGGAACAGTGGGAAGGAGGAAGGACGGAGGGGAGGACAGTGAGGAATTCTAGAAGGTTTTCTATATGTATGATGGAGAGAAAAAGAGTAATCATCTGGATTTAATGAGACAATTTTTATTTTGAGGTGATATATCCATGGTTCTAAATCCACATTAAAAGAAGATATACAATGTTATTAAATTGGTCCTATCAGTGTCTCATTATTTATAGGAAAATATAGTGAAACCACTTAGAAAGCTTATCAACAATTATGCAGCCCCTGAGATTTATGTGAGGTACTAACAATTGGCCAATTATTATATTTCATCCTATGATTTTAATGAAAAAGAATTGCCTGTGGCTATATAACATGATTGCTCATGTTAAATATAAGCAAACACCATACAATGTCCCCTGAGAATTTAAACTACTGGATTTGCCTAACAGTACATAGCATGGTTCAGTGTTCTTCATTTCAGAATAAATCCCATAAAAGCATGTTGTAGTACTTTCTCAGACACTGAGGAAAAAATTGATTTCCCTTTAGACTTACCATTTATATATTTTGTTTGGGAGTTGTACACCCTTAATGTTTCCTAAACTATGTTCTAAGAGGATTATTTCAAGGAGATATTAGTGGATGATTGCTTAATGTATGTAAAAAAAAATAGCATTTTCTTTGTGTCACTATGAAAAGCAGCATAATTAATTCCCCGAGACCTCCAGGAAATATTATCTTTTCAACACTTTATCTACTATAGGGTTTCCCAAGCTGGTCTGCTGAGTAAGATTTCCATTGTTTTCCTCGGCATGCATGTCACCGTTTTCTCATTTTACTGGGCCATGTCTGCTTATGCATCCTCTACTGTAATGGCAGAGCTGAAAGGCTGCACACCAGACCTCTGACTACAAGAGCCTAAACTTATTGCTTGGTCCCTTTCAAAAAATAAGTGTTCCAATCCTCTTTTAAAGATTTATTTATTTTAATATTTATGTGTAATATGATGTTTGCCTACATGTATGTAGGCTACACCATGTTATGCAGTGCCCATGAAGTTCAAAAGAGGGTGTTGGAAGCCTTGCAACTGGAATTATAGAGAGTTGTAAGCCACCACATGGCTTTTGGAAACATAAGCAAGGTCCTCTGAAAGTAAAACAATGTGCCTAGCTGTGATTAATCTACCTATTCACCTTTCCCACACTAGTATGGCAATCTTAAAAGCTCATTGGACACCACTGAACATGAAACTGAGAAACACTGACTTAAAGGAATCCACTATCATCCTAAACAGAATCTTTTTAGGCCACTATCAATTAAATAAACACAACTGTAATATGTACTTTATTTTAATTACATGAAACTTGAATGGTGTGGCTTCGGTTTCTTTTTAATTAAAAGATATTTTGAGTGTTTTTTTTTTCTCAACTTCACTGTAATTATCAGGATAAAATAAATTATTTAAGAATGGAAGTATATAGAGTCTCAAATCTTTTCTAAAACAGGGAGAAGTCACATAAGGAGCTATTTCATGTCTTTGCATTTCACTTAAGTCTTCTAAGCACTTTAAGGCTATAATAATTTTTCTCCCCTAACTTCCTCCTGGGGGAATCCTTTAGATAAGGTTTTGTGCACAAAGCTACTACATGTTTTCATTTTGAATTTGAGAGACGCTCCTTTTCTCTCAGACTTAGAATTACCTACTAGGGAAAGTATCAAACTGTAAGCCCATGCATTTGAGCTTCCCTGCCTGCTTAGTACATATCTAGTTGTCCAAATTCAAGGAAACATCCTGGTGTCAGCTTTCCCTGAAGTATGAGTGTGCAGCACAGCTAAACACTCTGATTTTCTTCCAGGAAGAACTGAACCCCATTTTGGTGACCCCACCTATCCAAGCCATTGATCAGGACCGAAACATCCAACCTCCATCAGATCGACCTGGCATCCTCTACTCCATCCTTGTCGGTTTGTATTTGCCAACATTTTATCCTGTTAGAAATCTGTGAACGAATTCCCTCAAATCTTATCAAGCTCTTTCATAACAAGACTTTTCTTATTGAAAGTTACATATATAAAACTAGATATAAATCTGAGTCTTCCTTCTTCCTGTTTCAGTAAAATGTTATAGAACTGGCAATATTGGCTTTATAAAACAAACAAGATACAGATCAACTTTAAAGCATTTTACAGTGATTTTTTTTCAAAATCAAAAAAAGATGGGCTTTGTTGAAGCTCCTGGAAGAAGGGAAGGACTACCATCCCAAGAACATGATATGTATACCCAGGGCCCATTTCTGCTCTGAAAACAATGTTTGTGCTAATCCATCACTATACATGTTATCATTTGCAGAAGATGCAAAAATGAATTGATTTGACAAAACTGTTTTAAATTACATTGATAAAGCATAGATGTTTCTGGTTTCTCTGACTGATGGGCTCTGGAAAGACAGATGCATGTGGGAAACCAGTATCTCTGAACTGGGAATTGCTCATCTTAGAATGACCCCAGTAGAATCCAACATTCATTTCCAGTCCCAGTCTCTGGCTGTGCCTCCAGCCTATGTGCTCACATGCACACACCACCATATTAGGCAGATTCTAGACAATTTCACACTGTCATAATTAGAAGTAGTATTTCTAAAATTTGGCCTGATAGTTCTATTTCAAGGCTTTATTCTTTAGAACAACGAATAAAACACAGGCCAAATGCAGAGCTCTAGCTATTAAATTATTATTATTTTTAATTCTTATGAATATAAGTCGTTTTAAGCCTATCGTTGTCTTGTTGTAAATAACAGGAAACATGAAATGTTTGATCCACCAATTGTAGGAAATTATGAAATATGTCCATCTGTACTATAAATAGAGAGGTGAGAGGTAAATGCTCCAGACTAAAGAGAGTATATGTGGGTACAAAAGTATCAAAAGCAGAATTAAAATAGGAGGAAGAAGTAAACATTTCTAAAAGAGCTGCCCAGCTCTGGCTATAGCTATTTTAAGAGGAAAGTGGTGTCTGCAGGTGGAAACCAATAGAACTATTGCTATTTGCAATCAAAGTCCCACTGTAACTAAGTCAGTTCTCTGATACCTTGAGGCCATTAGTGCCCATGATGTTCTAGTCAAGACTTTCTGCAAAGGAGATAGAAAAATACTGATGGATTGACAAAAGACAATGCACAGGAATATCATCCAAACATCTGCAAAATCAATAACAAAAGACAAGCCCTTCTTTTAAAAGTTGAGTTTGATATCTCCTTAAGTGGGTTAATGTTTTTATGGGTGTAGACTCAAGCAGGCTGTTTAACTGGTGATCTTCCCATGTGTAACAGTAGGGATGAATTTTAGTCTTACTTTGAAACGGGCTACAGGAAAAACATTCAAATCTAGATTTCTAGTAAGTACAATGTTAAGATTTTCTGCTGAACTGAACTTTTCCATGAAATATGTGTGTATTTAGATATTTTTATTTGGTTTTACTTTGTATTCATTATTTCGGTAATAAGAAGTTATAATTCTGATTAAGCCTTCATGTGAATTTCAATGCTGAGTTGAAAGTTTAGATGAAAGTTCCAGTCTCTTATGGATGGAATTAGGAAAGGCAGTCCAGTAAGAACTTTTGGAGACTTAGCCCTCTCTGTGGTTGGATAACTGTCCCCAAAAGGCCACAAAGTGAAGACTTAATGCCTAGGCCAATGGTGCTGCAGGTGCTGTGTGTGTACACAAAGTGGCCCAGTGGAGTCCACGGTCACCAGGGATGTGCACAGGAAGGAGATCGAGGGACCCTGGTTTGTCTTCTCTCTCTCTATCACTCACTCTGATTTGCAATTTCCATCTGCCATTCATATTAAGAGCCTGAGGCAATGGGCCCTGTGATCTTGGACTTGAACCTCTGTATCTGTGGAGTAATAAACTGCATTTTTTTAAATAAGTAGTCTGTCTCGTTTTTTTGTTTTGTTTTGTTTTTTTATCATAGCAACACAAAGCTGACTAATGTAACCCTCCAAAAACATTGGAAAGGTAAAGGAGAGGAAAGAAAAAAAAGAAAGAAACCAACAAAAAGAAACGAAATAAATGGGGAAGGAAGCCCAAATCAACTTTATCAGAACTGAAAATTAACGAAGCTTCCCCATTTCTCATTGGCTATACAAGCAAAGCAGCTAAACGTTGATAACAGCAGTGAGCTTTGCATTGTTTTCGCTCTTTAGGCCCCACAGCCCGCTTCGCAGCCTGACTCCTCAATGTAGCCCATCGGCACTTAAAATGGACAGAATAAAACAGGGGATCTCTCAGTGCCTCACTTACCAAAACTGTTAGTTTCTGACCTTTCTCAGGGTTCCCTGAAGCACCATCAGAAAGGGACCTCTCACGTCACCAAGGGCAGAATGGCTTCTCCCATGGGCATTTGTCAAAACACTTAAGGCAAATACTTTGCCTTTGTGGCTGCTTCTAATGAAATGGGGAATATTTAAGGAAATTTGTAAATAAGTAAAAGGTTTGAAAGGTAGAGAAAAGGATCCACTTCAATGTAAAAACTTCATCATGTCTGTTGGAATCTAGAACAACAGAAAGATTTATGCTGTGTGTACACACAGAAAAATTTTGGGAAGGCTTTAAACTCTGCCCTTCCTTGCTGACCTGCAAACCCCCCAAAACCAGTAATTGAGATAAGGGCTCTGCAGACAGAGAGTTGGACAACTAAAGATGCCGCTCAGACAGAGAGCTCTTCTGGAAGAGCTAGAAAGCATGTTGGCAACAGTGTGTAAAACAAGACAAAACAGAGCACAGCCCCATGCAGTCATTCAGCCATCCAAATGACAGAGCAGAGCCCTTACATAAAGCAGATATCACCACATACAGATATAGCTACACAGCCTGTACAACAAGCAGGACAGCAGCAGACCCTGACAAGAGCAATAGTATGACTTCCTCAGTTGTCACATAATAAAATTTAAAATGCTCAGATCTGAAGGAATCAAATTATTAAACTAGAGAAAATCAGTAAGTATGGATGTGATAGATAGAAAATTAAGTCAAATTTTGTTTTCCTCAGGAAGACTAAACATTAGTCCACTGGACAAACACTTTCAGTCTCCTAATCAGTGTGTAAAAAGTTAAATGGAGGCACATACAGAGAGATAAAGGAAGGCAGAGGGATGACGCCTGAACAAATACAGAATAGCGACAGAGAAACAGATGACTTAAAAATAATGGGAATAAAATTGAGAAGTATCCCTGAAATTAAAATTTCAATAATGGTTCTGAAGAGCACCTTCCACTGAAAAGAAAAAATGTAGCAGGATGTGAAGAGAGACCAGCTGATGTTCTGAAATCCAAATCAAACCGCAATCTATAGACCTCTCTACTTTCCAATTGCCGAAAACATAAAATAGTCTTCTCAAATTCACCTGGAGAGCTTGCTCTCCAGTGTAGACCATTCTGAACTGACAATAATGTTGATTAAGTGGGAAATCATTGAAATTATACAAACTGTATTCTCTGACTATAGACAGACTTCATAGTACCCCAGACAAAACCTCAAAAACAAAACACCACCAAATTACCATAAACATGATGTGCCCGATGTATTGAACCATCTCTATCTATTTCGATTTATTTTGATCATATAGGTTTTAACATCATATTAATAGTAACAGCTTACTTTGTCACCTCAAAGACAGTTTATGGAAGTTATCTAAAACCATTGCTTGTTGCAGACCTGGCCAGAGAGTGGGTATTCTGTCTTCTAGAATCAATGAGACTCCCTTCAACACAGGACATTACATGATCACTAATCTTTGTACATAGATACATTGAATTGGAATGTTGAATTGATGTGTGGAGGTCATGTAAAATGGCTGTCAGTCACTTTCCCAACACTGCCAGTAAGATCAACCTTGTAAGATAATTAACACCCATTATCAGGAGAAAGTGACAATTAAAATCTATTTATGCCGAAAACAAGCAAAAAGGCTTCAGTAATTTATAGAAAGTATGTATAATGGTAATGAGACTTCCTTTGGATGGATTCCTTTCTGTGGATGCTGGATAGCAATGGGTCTGAAACAGCAGATTAATCACAAGTGACTGTAAAAAGAGGCCTGCCAAACCTCATACTAAGCTAAAAACCCACTGACAGAAATAGTCTGTGTATGTGAGAGTTTCTTGCTTCTAATTGTGTTCTTAAGTTTTTCCAAGTAGTATCTACCAAGCACTGTTTCAATGGCATCATTAACCCAGCATCATAAATTACAAATTAACTTCTAGTGGTGTGAAAGGCTACTGATTTTTGCTCTTGTAATAGACAGAACTATCAGTACTATGAAATATGTATGAACAGTAATTATGATACAAGTAATACATATTAAATATCATCTAGATATGTTATAACCTAAAATACAACATTTTAAAAGCTATTTTCTGGTTGATCATGAAACTATGATATATAATAATATTTCAAATACCATGGCAACTAAAAAATAGGTTTCATGAACTAATTAAGGATGCAAAAAGTAAAGCCAGAAACCTCAGTTCAAATTTGTTTATAAATCTTCATGAACCACCCCCCAAAAAAATCCCTGAGAATTTACTTTGTCACAGCAGGGTATAAAGTACAGTCACACTGGAGGAGTCACAATAGTGTGTGGATTGTCATATATATGTCCATTGAAAACTTGAAGAAAATGTCTCAAGCCCAAGACATCCTGTGATATACTTCAGATCCCAGAATTATGAAGAGAGCACAGATTTTTTTATTGTTTTGTTTGTTTGTTTGTTTATGTTGTTGTTGTTTTACTTTGTTTTTACATGGTAGGAGACATCTTAGGGATGAATCATCCCCTGTGTGTCGGTCTTTTAAACATTACATAATTTGCACAACATCGTCAAGGTGCATTTTGCTCACGCTTTTCCCTTCTCTATAATGTTGATCATTGGGGGAGATGAGCAAGGCATTAAAGGTAATAGGTATTATAAGAACTGAAACCCAAGAGTAATTTGATGCAAATGTAGATTTTTTTTAAGTCCTACATAAAAATAATATTAAAATTTTCAAATTATTTTATTTACTGTAAGGGAGAAACCTTTGGTGGTAGCATCAGAGGAATGTAAACATTAAAGGAGTAACATTTGAAATTAACATCAGAGGAACACAATATTAGTAGAGCTTACCTGAAGATTAAGGAAGACACGAATTCACTGGAGAAAATACAGAGCTTTGGAGATGTTTGTGGATGAGTAGCACGTCCAGACAGATGGAGAATTGTTGCTTGGACTTAACAGCACATTTTTCTGTGATAAATGTAATAAAGCCCAGTGGTATGAGGAGACCTTGGTTTTGCACATGCACTTGTGTCCTCGGAGAATATGATGCTTTAATACCTTCATTTCTACAATGCACTCAACATTCATACACCACTGGAAAGGGTTCATAGACAACCAGTTGAAGAGAAATTACATATTAAAGTTTCTTTTGTTTTTGGTGTATTAATTAGCAACATTTGACTGGTACTTATAAAATGAATCATTACTTATCTATAATGTTAGCTTTGGAAATTATCTTTAATTTTCATGTCTTCATGACAGCAGTAAACAAGGCTTTTTTAATTTCTGCATATATCAATCATATATATATATATATATATGTAAATGTCCCTCATCATTATATTTGAAACACATCTTCAATATAATGAACCACAATGATAAATGATTTTCGATGGAAATCTGTCTGTTAAAACACAGACAAATGAATTTTTATTTATCTTGGAAGTAAAGTTTTTAAATAGAAAGTTTCTTCCTCAGTTCAAGAAAATGTTGAGGACATATCAGAGGCAGGAATTTCAATAAAAGGCATTCAAGGACCTTTATTCCAAGCACTTCATGTAACCAGAGGGCTATTAGCACTGTGCTCACAGTGAGGTGGGCTGGGGCTCTTATACAGCTCCATTCAGGATCTCAGGACTTTGAGAAAGAACACAAAGCACAAAGTGACTCTGTGGAGACAGAAATTCCATGAGCAGCTCACATTTGCTCTCAGCAATGCACAAAAACTAGGTTAGCAAACACAACTAGATACATATCATCCCATCTACGTGTCTAAGACATAAAGATATAGACCTCTTCTTGCAAACAACAGAGGTCAAGTTTTAGTGGTCTTGCAATTATCTTTTATTTCTTAATTCCAGCAAAATTCTGACATAGAAACAGAAAGGATTAGCTTAATAGTATCAAAAAATAATGTGTTCTTCAAAGGATATTGTTAACTGACTTACAAAACAGGTGACAGAAAAAAAAGATCTAGACTAGCAAAATGTATACAGAACAGGAGGCTTTCCCTGGGAATGTAGAAGACGACAATGTAATAATAAAAGACAACTTAATTATAATTTGGCTAAAGTTTGAATAGACTTTATTTATCATAGAAAATCTATAACTATATAAAAGTAAGTAAAAGTTCTTTTAGTTTATTTATCTTTAAAGAAAAGCAAATCAAAACTCAATGAATATGATTGCATACCTATTTGAATTGCCCGCATTTGAGAAATGACCTCTTCAGTTGCTAGCAAACACGTGGAGATTACAGAATTACTGTGCAATGCAGTGCTGATGAGAATGTCAAAGGGTTCAGTCACCTTGGACAACTAGCATTTTCTTAAGAAGAGAAGCGTGGTCATAAATGAAAAAAACTGGTAACAGACACTTCTAACAATCTCTCATGCATCCTACTGAGTTGAAGAAGTCTGTTAATTATATGATTTCATCTAAATGGGTTCTTAGGAAGGTGGACCCAAGAGACAATGAGCAAATCTGGCTGCTGAGATAAGAATCTCATGGAGGGCACTTTGACCATAGCCTGTGTGAATCACCAATGAGGTAGTGATTGCACAACAAACCTATCTGAGACACTTGCAACAGTGCTACCTTAAACAGATAATAAACATTTAGACTCAACACCTGATAGGAGCTTACTCTCTGGCTATTTATCCAAGATAAAAGAACATCAATGCTCATCAACTACTGATGTGCACAAGAATGGTAAAGAAACTGCATCTGTGACTAAATGTTATTGGCATCCTCACAAACACAAGAATAGATAAAACATGGTGTATTGATAGAGCAGAAAAATTCCAATCCAATAAAAAAAATGGCCTATAAATGCAGAAAAGAGTATGAATCACAAGGTTGCCATGATAAGAATAGATGATACCACAAAAATAACACATGCTGGCGAGAAGTTCAGAGTAGAGGAGGGCAGTCAGGAGCCATCGTGCAGTTATTCACAGGTGCATTGCTTGAATAGTGATAGTGGTATGTGGATCAACATGAAATTATACTTCTAAACTATATAAAGTTTATGGTACAGTAATTATAGTTCTCTTATAGAAAACAAATTACATCCAACTTTGTAAAAATTATGGAGTGCTAATTTACCTTGACATTCCCTTCACAGAACTATGAGGGTAGAAATGCAGGCTTTTTGTGTGTATATACAACAATAAGTTTTCAAATACATGAGTTCTGTTGACTACAAAAAATTACATTCTGAAATTCACTGTATTATAATGTTCATAATTTAACTGGTCTGGGATCCAGCTTTCAAATCTGCATAAAATTTGGGCAATCAAAATTGTGTCTAGGCAGGAGTTTCATATGAGTATAAAAATTTGTGTACAATGGATAGACAAGCATTGTATTTTTACTTCTCCTTAGTAAAGCATCATATTTTAAGAAGTATAGAATATTAAACTGCCATAGCATTTGCTCTAGATCTCTATCTACACATATGATCCATTAGTATGTACAATCACTTCTACAAATCTACCTTCTGTAACAATAGACCTAATGGTTTAATTCATTGGGCGAGCTTATATGACCTGAAAAAAAAGATTATGGGGTCTAGAAACAGATATTCTATGGTAGAATCCTGGTTCATTCATTTGCCGGCTGTGAGAGCTGAAGGCATTTTCTCCTTAATCTCTCTTGAGTGTTCCTCTGTTCATAGAACCAATAATGACATCTTTCTCATAGAGCTGTTTGACACTTAGTTGAAGGAGATTTATAAATAAAAAGATGACAATGTTTCCCCTACAATACGCTCTGAGTTATCATCTAATAAATGTTTCTCTCCGGGGGCTAACCCCCTTTTCCTAGATCAACTGTGTTGCACATTCGTTCATATTCATGGCTCTCCTTCTAGCATATCCCAACTATATTCTCCTCCGAAGGGATGGCTGGTGAAACCAACAAAGCCAACTCTGAGTTATACTGTACTTTACAGAAATTTCAATGGAAATATCTAAAAATATGAGAGAATAAAGATTTTCCATGTGCTATTACTTAAGAAATGATAAACAAAGTGAAGTTTTTATGTATATATTCCCTTCCATTCTTCCAACTTATTATCGTGAAGACATAGCTCTTCAATCCACAAATATCCATTGCAAATGTCTGTAAAATAACTGCTTAAAAGTCTACTGTTCATCCCTATTTATTATAAGTTTCTCACAAACATACTTATGCTTTACAGCTTTTTTTTTAAACTTTGTAAGTATGTCAGGCAGGGTGGTAAAGTTGCATATGTTTACCTGTTATAAATAATATTTCTATTGAGTCATTTTAAATTTACACTGATTTTCTTCCAATCAATTTTTCCCTAGATGTGTTTACTGGAAACATAAGTTGAAGGTTGTTGAGGTTCCCTGCTGAACACATCGTGCTCTCTTTGGCATGATTTTATATGGCCGCCTCTTAGATTTACTGTAAACAAGTGAAGGGTTTTGTTGCCTCTGCTGAAGCCATTTCCTAGCTGATGGGCAACCTCTTTTGTGTTATTATCCCAGAAAACCCAAGACTAAACATGCATGGCACATAGATAAATATGCACAAACACATAGACAGTGTTTTCTTACAATTTTGGAGGTTAAGATCAAGGTTCCCATCTCTGACTCTTGACAAAGTCCCCATCCTGTAAATGCAAGAGGACATCCTGACCTCCTTTTTGTTATTAGTAGGGTTTTTTTTTTTTGTTTTCTGTTACCAGCTTGAATAAGTTCATAAAAAGAAATGTGTGCTCTCAATTATTTGGATTTCCTGTATAATTTTCTAGTTTTCAAGTGGTACCAACCATCCTCCTCCATAATAAAATAATGTCTTAGTGAGGGTTTCTATTGCTGTGAAGAGACATCATGACCATAGCAACTCATATAAAGGAAAATATTTAATTGGGTGGCTTGCAGGTTCAGAGGTTCAGTCCATTGTCATCATGAGAAGCATGATGGCATATAGGCAGACATAGTGCCGAAGAAGGAGCTCTATGAAGAAGGAGAGTTCTACAGCTTGATCTGCAGACAGCAGAAGGAGACACTGTGTACCACACTGGGCATAACTTGAGTATGTAAGACCTTAACACCCACTCCCACAGTGATACAGTTCTTCCAACAAAGCCACACCTACTCCAACAAGGCCATGCCTCATAATAGTGCCACTCCCTTTGGGCCAAGCATTCAAACACATGAATCTATAGGGGCCTTACCTATTCCAACCACCACAATGATCAATACAGCACTCTTGTTTTGAATGTTATGAAATTATGATAAATTTTAAAAATTTAAACATTAGATTTGTTTCAAGTCAGGATAGTTATTATAGATGCTCAAAGTATCTGACTTTCAGGAAAGAAATCTTTCTTACTGGCTCTTGAAATGTGGATGGCAGCTTAGGAGACTTGTAAATCATTCTTGCCACCTGTAGTGAAATAGTTCACAGTTCTTTTAAATTTCTGACATGGACCCAGAGTGAAAAATGCCCTTTAAAAACTTCAATTATTTGTGATACAAGTGATTTGTATCAAATCAAATACATTATATCAAATAGAGTTGATACAATGACAACCAGACTACCAAGGGTGATCATTGTTCCCAAGTGGGTCATCATTTCAGTGTGCAAAGCCATGGAGTGTGCATTTCTCTTCTTAGAGCTAAACTATAACATGAGATTACCCATTTACTTCTAACTTAAGACTTGATGTAAATATTTTTATTTTACCTTCAGTCTTACATTCATATCTCTTTTTTGGTATTTCTATTGGTTTTCAAGACTTTAAGTGCTAAAATTCAAATATCTCATATTTAATTATTTAACTAACTGTCAAATGCCTTCAGAGTTAGAATAAAACCATCAACCCTACCATCATGCTATGAGTACTATACATAGCTTCATTTCAATCTGTAACTCTTCTGTCTCAGCTATATTCACTGGGATAAGATAACAAATTGTTACCTTTTGAAGTTCTGGGATGTTTGTGCTTATAACACCAAATGAATTCACATTTAGATTGGCATTTCTGAAATATCTGTAAATATATTTTGTTTTATAATTACATAGGACATAGACAGATAGATAGATAGATAGAAGACAGATATAGAAATATAGATATATGTCCAAAATTAAATGTTATTAAGAGAGTCTGACTTCTATGCCACCCTGACATTTATTGCTTCACTGTCTCTCTCTTACATTATAAATTTTTAATATTATGATTTTTCCATTTAAATATAATATGTATTCCTTTTCAGTAGGCCAATTTCCTAAGTTCAATTTTACTCATCTAAAGATAGCTACATTGATAGTTAAAGAAACGTGTTCTAAATATATATGTATGAGTAGATGGATGGATGTATATAGTATTCATTCAAAGATATAGTGTCACTTATTTATCCAGATAACTAATATAGATTTTAGATGGTTATTTACGATAACAGTGGTATTCTGAATTTGTTGAGTGGAGGATGTGTATAGTCAGTGGCAGTGTACTGATCATGAATAAGGCTGTAGGACACATCCCTGGGGCTATTACAAAGAAGATAAACCTAGCTTTGGTGCAGATCTACAGACTGATCAAGCCAAGTTCTTCGGAGGTTTTGCAACACTCTTTACTAATGCAACATTTTTCCAAAAATGAGAGATGGAATCTTAATGCAACTGAATTTTTATTTGTGTTCTTAAGTCCAGAGGAAGCCATCTACGGGTGTGACTAATATCACACTATTTTCCTTCTATGTGCTCTGTATAATCTCTCTCAGCCCATTTCAACTCATTGCTGTCGATTTTTCCTATAAATAAATCTCTCTATAGCCGTAAGTATAATTACTTACCATGGCTGAAATTAGTAATTATAAATCTCTTTGTATTCAGAATATTTAATCTCCCAAATTTTCAAGTCCTCATTACAAGTATAAATTATTGACCGGGTCACTGATGGTTACTGACATGTTTAATCATTAATGTGATATGATTTTACTTTTACATCTGACTGCTCTGACCTGATATTTCTTTTCTTTGGGAAACAAGAATATTCTAACATACAGGGAAAGATGATATAGGAAATAAGAAAATTTGCAGGAACAAATATATTACAATGTACTAAAATGCCTGCATTTAAGAAATATGCACCTTAAAAAACAAATCCATTTAAATTTTCAGTGGTTGGCATAATTAGCTGAATTTATCTTAAAAGATAGCAAACAAAAAAATCTTCCCTGCTGCAGGAGAACATGTTTATGATAGTTCGTAGGCATCTTGATATTTGGTTTAAATTGCTAGTCTTTATTTATTATAAGATATGTTGAAAAACCATGCAGGGTATAATTAAGATTTATGTACCATTAAAATATAATTTTATAATCCAGAATTTGCTTTTCCCTTACTTAATGTCTCTTTTCATATGATGAGTTTCCAAATTAATTAAAGAGCTCTAAAAAAAAATCCAGAAAACCATCCAAACAAATAACTTCCCTTTCTCTAACTCATAAGCTAATTAATTATATATCACATTTGCATCTGCTCTCCCTAGACTGGATAATTTAGAAACTTAATTTGCTAATGAAATTGTAACTATGTTGCTCGGTTACTGAAGGAAAAGAGATGACTCAGACCAGCGAGCTGAGGTGCCTTTTGTGCTCAGTACTGAACAGTGTCTCTTGTCTCTCAGGCACCCCTGAGGATTACCCTCGCTTCTTTCACATGCATCCCAGGACTGCAGAGCTCACTCTTCTGGAGCCAGTCAACAGAGACTTCCACCAGAAATTTGATTTGGTTATTAAGGTAAATTAAACTAAGACCTTATTTCCTTGTAGTTATGAAATGCTGACCAAATGAACATATGGAGGCTACTATAGACCTCATTTTAAAATTGAGAAAGAATATGAACCACAATAGCCAATTTTTTTGCCTATAAACATTGGAATTTTTCTCATATGTATAGTAATATTCAATATATCTATGTAATAAATTCATTGGTCAGAGGTACATAGTTTAAATAACAAATTGTACTTTATCTTTCAGCATTAATTTTTTTTATAAAATAACTTTTGGACATGAAAGATAAACAATGACAACATTAGAATGTGTTTTAAATATTCTTTACTTTAATATTATTATTTTGGTGCTGTTTCTTTTTTTTAGCATATATTAAAAGTACTTGTTCCCCCTGAGATTTTTTTTAAATGTATGCCTAACTATTTTCTTTATGTTGAATGATAAACCTAGAACTGAAAGAACATTTAAAGCTGGGATGATCTACTTGACATTAAAATAATATCATTCTAAAGGAACAGTAAATAAGTATAAATTAATAATAATATCAATTATATTATAAGGAAGCTACAGAAGAAATACTGTGAAAACTAGTTAATCCTGACTTCACTAGAAAGTTGAGATTTAAGATTTCAGTTGACACTGAAGGAAGAGTGAGAATTTGCTGAGTAGAAATAAATATTGAATGAGGATCATTGTAAGTTGAGACAAGACAACAATAAACCCTGAATTAATCTAATATGCATTACAAGATATTTCACACACACACACACACACACACACACACACACACACACACACACACACACACCACAATTAAAATAATTAAAAATATCAGTGCTGTGACATTAGCTCGGTGGTAGAACATTTGCCAGGCAGGCATTAAGCCCTGGTTTCACTCTCCAGAACCACATACATAAATTACCTAATTAAACGAAAAATTTAAATAAAAAGGAAGTGAAGAAAGGGGGCTTGCTGAGTAGGCACTCTGGGAATGTTGATTTTTGTACTTCTTCATTGGCTGGCTGCTGCCATCTGGTTGGCCTCTTATTTGCTCCACTGTGGGTGGGCTGTGAAGTTCAGTGTCAGTAGCTATCATGAGACACATGGCTAATAGTGACTGGGCAGAAATGAGACTGGCTTTGGTTTTATTTAAAACCAACAGGCTCTTTTCAGTGCACAGACTGTGTGTGTGCTAATCTGGATTAACTATAGGTAAGTCCAACTTGAAATACTGTTATGTCAATGCATTTACTTTTAGTTCTTAGTATGGAATAGCTTCTAACATCACATTATATTATGTGTAATTAATCATGTGTTTATTTAGTTATGCTTTGTCCTTGGATAATTGATAGTGTAGATGTAGGTGCATCTCCATCAGTCTAGATTTTATCTGCTGACAGATAGCAGATAAAAGAAGACCCAACAACCAAAAGAGACTATTTCAATTATCTGGAGTTTCAAATATTTTCTGAAGATTAACCCAAGCTTAATGTTGCTGGGTCAAGAGGTTTTGGCCAACAAATGAAAGCAAAAATGTGTTTCCAATAGAAAAGTTTGAGGCATAATGTAGCTGACTATAAGCAGTCAACAGAAAAATTAGGGAGAGCACCTTTTTGGTGGCTACAGCCCCCTTGGATGTCACTCAGCAAAGACACACTACTGTCCTCCTTTGTACAAAGGGTCACACATGAAGTCATACACATCTTTCACTGACTTGTGATTATCATGGGACAGCATAGAAGTCAAGCAACATCCACTGCCTATGTCCTTCTCCCTGGGTCCCATGATGCTGACCTTTTTCTAAGTATTATTTCCAAACTGCTTCATTTATAACATGAAATCAGTGTCCCTTACTACCCATATCATGTCTGAGGGCAGTATAACAATCCATCAGTTACAGAAAAAAATCAGTTAGAAATGGGAACAAATAATTGTTTATGATTTAATAGCACTTTATACTATTAACCAATGTTTTTGCAGATATTTCTAGATCCAAATGGCCATGACCTAAAGGTACCACAAGAGGACCATGAGCAAAAGTATCAATTGAAACAGTGACAATGGGCCACATACCCAGGAGTAGCTGAACATCCGGGCATTCTTCAAAATGCCACAGTCCCACAGTTCTCCTCAGTAGTAAATATTTCATTATCTTTACTTTTTCCTACATTAGTGTTTTGTTTTTCATTGGCTATGGGAGTGTTTTGGTGGTGATGGTGGAATTTGATCCAAATTCCTGTTTGGGAGGCTGAGAAAAATAAAATATGGCAGTGTCTACCTCCGGACTGAAGAAGTATTCTGCCTTTAGAAGTGACATGACACACTGACTAACAGCTGGTTTGTATCATAAACCAGAAATTTCTCACCTTTCCTTCTTGCTGTTTCTGCCAGTGATTTATTCTGCATGCTGAAAAGTAAACATGTAAAGACGAAGCCGGGAAGACAAAATTGGATAATTATAAACTTTAGCCTAGTCAACAACCCAAGCACTCTGGACTGAAAAAGAAGGGGGTACTCCATTGTAAAACATGTGTCCAGCCTTTAATTAACTGCCTTCATCTGAGGATACTGAGAAGGTGATGCACATTGAGAAGAAGGATCAGTCATTTGCTTCATGCCAGAATTATCCCACTTATGGACAAGGTCCTTGAATAATTGTCCATAACACACATGCACTATCAAGAACATCCCAGTTTGGATTATGAAGTATCTGATCCTCCCACATGATCCTCCCAAAAGCAACCATAAATTTCCTGTGAGGCAGCAACAGAAAAACATATTTCACATGTGAGATGACAGTGAGTTTAATGCAGTACCTTAACCAAGTACCTTAACACGTCTCAGAAAATTCCTTTTCATTAGTATAGTGTATTTAAAGTAGTATTTGTACGCCGGGCATTTAAGACAAAGCAAAACCTTGAATTATTAAAACAGATCAAATGGGTAAATTATTAATAATCCATTGTCCCTAGGTTCCTTAGAGGATAATTGCATTTCATCTAAATCCTTTTGATTAAAAGCTTTTATTAAACTCTGATTAAGCAAGGGCCACAGTAAAACTGCTAACACAGCATTATGGTGCCTCCAGCTTCCTGATGCCACTCAGTGGCTTGCTCATGTGTCCGGCAACCACATCCTAGTTTGTTTTCCTTCCAGGCCACAGACATACTATACTATCCTGTAATATATTTCTATGCTTATATCCTGTATATATTGCTATGCTGGCAGGATCTGAGGCCCAGATGAAGAGAACCACAGAGACCTAAATGTATCATGCCACTCTGGTTTCCCTCTCCTTGAAGTTTACCTCCTTTTTCAGGCCAGAGGTCTAAGGGACAGCATAAAACAATTGCATATGCATATGGAAGAAGCCTCCTCACAGCCTGTTTGTCTATACCCTGGCAATATTTCTCCATATTAAATGTATCTCTTTGACCTCTTGCCCTTTTCAGATGAGGGATGGTAATAATTTCCTTTTTAATGGTTTTATATTGTACTTCTATCATTTTTAAGTATGTATATGTGGGGAGGGTATGTTTGTACATGTGAGTCCAGGTGCCTGAAGAGACCTGAGGTATCAGTTTCCCCTACAGAAGCAGTTATATGCAGGTATATAAGCCACCTGGTGCCAGTACTGGGACTCGAACTCAGGTCCTCATCTTCTGGAAGAGCAGAGTCTGTTCTTGGCCCTTGAGCCATCTCTCCATCCCTGCTCAAATATAATTTACATTGTGCCTCCTGCTTACCATTACCTACATAGAACCCTTAGTAAAAGTCAAATGCATGATGATGCATAGTTTAAGCTGTTTATGACTGCTGCGAACAGACACATTCCTTTCTAAAGAAAATGTACCTATTTGAAATAAGAGATGACATGGAAATTCAAATTAGTGATATGTTAGTCCCCACATGCCACCAGTCCTAGTCAAATGTTTACCTTGAGCACTATGAGAGTTACACATGATAAATGGCTGTTTTTAAGAACACAGCCACTTTAACTCCTGGCCCTCTGTGTATCACTAAAGCTTCACCTCTAGATTCAATATTTTAAAAATAGGCAGTATTTCTTAGTTTCCGGTTCCCAGCATCCTTTGAGTACTGATTAAGGCGCCTGACATCTGCCAGACAGATGTGTACAAAGGCACAAGACAATCTCAAATACATTTTCCTTCTGATGGCTACAATAATATTTCTAATTATCACCTGGAAAACTACAGCCAGATTATATAATGGTGTCAAGTTCATTATGCAACCAACTGTGGACATTCTCTTGAATAGCTAAGTCTTCTCTTGCCTTTTCTATGAATCACTAGTCACCGAAGCCAGGCATTCTTATCTTCTTGCAAGTTGTCTCTGCTTGTTTCTATGCAGCCCCTCATATAACCTGCCCTGATGCTTGAATAATTTCCTCAGCCTCAGGTGCTCTTAATCATCCATTCACATCTCACATTATAGGCTGGCGCTCTCTCTCTCTCTCTCTCTCTCTCTCTCTCTCTCTCTCTCTCTCCTCTCTCTCTTTCTCAAACCTTAGCTGCTTTCCCAGGCACCCCATCAAACTTGTCACATCATCCATTGAGTGTCTTTAGAGTCACCACAGACATGCCCCTCTGCATGTTGCTCTCTAACCTCTCTACTGTCTCCCCTTCCCACCCAGCCTCCTGTGGTTTTTAACACAGATGTAAAGGATTACAGGTGACAAGGTCACAGAAGGTAGCCTGTCCCTTGTCATCCATCATAGTTTCTCAGTGTACAAAGATGGAATCTCCGTGGAAATGAATGAGATGTCTGTAATGTGTAATGTTGCCAGTGTATAGTACCGAGAGTTGAGAAGGGAGGGGGGGCAGAGAGAGAGAGAGAGAGGGAGAGGGAGAGGGAGAGGGAGAGGGAGGGAGAGGGAGGAAGGGAGAGGGAAGGAGAGGGAGAGAGAGAGAGGAATAAGATCATCTTGAACCTTTCCTTTTTGGAAGAGTAAACGGGAGCCTTCAGTAACAAAAGGTTAGAACAAAACAAACAAATAAAATATTGTCCATGGCTGCCTTTCCCCAGCTACAGTCAAGTTGCATGCCATAGAATAGGGATCATATTCCCCCAGAGTGCTGGAAATATTTTTGCTATGTATGTTGCTGGAGGGCTTCTCTCCAGGTTCCACCAAGCCCCGCAGTCCCACAATCCACGTATAAAATAATCACTCAGACGCTTATATTACTTATAAACTGTATGGCCATGGCAGGCTTCTTGCCAACTGTTTTTTTTTTTTATCTTAAATTAATCCATTTTTATAAATCTATACCTTGCCACGTGGCTGGTGGCTTACCGGCGTCTTCACATGTTGCTTGTCCTGGAGGTGGCTGCAGTGTCTCTCCCTCCTTCTTCCTGTTTCCCCAATTCTCCTCTCTCCTTGTCCCGCCTATACTTCCTGTCTGGTCACTGGCCATCAGTGTTTTATTTATATAGAGCGATATCCACTTTCCCACTTCCCCTCCCCTTCTCCCCACCCCAATCTTGTCCTTTCTTCCTTTCTTTCTTTTTCTAGTTATCAAAAGCATTCTATTAGCTAGGATGTACATGAACCACATAGCCGGGAGATTTGTACCAAATCTTGGTCCATCTACTTCTCGCTGCCAAGGGCTGGCATCAGAAGTATGTGCTGCTACGTCTGGCTAGTACTCTGATTCTTCTATATTCCCCTTGAACAATGAACATTCACAAAGTATGTTCTAGTGAGCTGCTATCATTACCACCGTCTGTCCCAAACCCTCACAAACCAATGGTCACAAGCACCCTCTCCCTCACTCTGCAGAGGCTGACGTGAGAGTGACGTGGGTAAGCTCTGCTGAGCTCGCTTTGTCATTAGAGATCTGCAACATTTTATGTCATCACACAGTGAGAAAGACATAATAGGGCTACTTGGGGCCATTTTTTTTAAGAGTTGGTTATCTGTATGTATGCCACCTATGTATAGATACCTATGGATGCCAGGAGAGGCTCTCGGACCCCTGTAGTTGGAGTTGCATGTAGTTGAGAGCTTCACACTGTGATACTGAGAACCAAATGTGGGTCCTCTGAAAGCACAGGAAGGTTTCTTCACCACTCAGCCATCTCTCCTGTCCCCAAGGT
This sequence comes from Peromyscus leucopus, assembly GCF_004664715.2. Lineage (NCBI taxonomy): Eukaryota > Metazoa > Chordata > Mammalia > Rodentia > Cricetidae > Peromyscus > Peromyscus leucopus. The sequence goes on along the minus strand of NC_051084.1, from coordinate 21,606,409 downwards.
GCTTTTTTTTTTTAAAGGACACTAATCTCATCTATGAACACTCAACCCTTATAAACTAATATCTCTCAAGGTGCCACCTCCTGACACCTTCCCTTAGAGGCTGGGAACACATTGACTCAGGGAAGCACAGACATTCAAGTCATTATCTACCACACCATCAAATTAGTAAAGAATTAAATCCATCACCCTGCTCCAGTCAAGGTCTGTAAGATGAAGTGAATGCCTTTTTCTATTTCCCATAGAGATTTCAGGCCTGAGGTGCCATTCACAATGTGTTACAATCCTTCCTTGGGTTTATTTAAAAAAAAATACTTTCTGAAGTCCATTGGCCCCTTAGAGTAGTAAATGTTCCAATTCTTTTGAAAGCTTTTATTTAGTATGCTACCACATGAAATGTTTTTTAATATTTAACAATAATATTTTGTTCTTTTGTATCATCCTGGTTGATGTCTAATAGGACAAATGAATTGACTCCTTCTGATTCTGTGTATAAGTAGGAGGAGTGAATGGACGTGTGGCATCTCACACCACTGTTCATCAAGAAGGGAGAATGAGCCCAGAAATAAATGGTAGATGAATGCAGTGGCCATCGCAATGCATGTTGACAAAATACACACAGAGGCAAGAGTTTACTCAGCCACTGTCTTTCTCACAAGTTGACCTACCACTGCTTGGGGAAAGAGAAGACATTTATACAATGCCTTTATGGACACTTAATTCTAGTATGTCCTCTCTGTAGGTACAGGTCACTTTGAGGAAAAAACAACAAGTCCAGCTCCCCTGGGGTGTTCAGATGAAAGCAGCATTTCAGTAGCTGTATAAGCCCTCTACTCCACCCAATCCACATTAGACCACCCAGCCCCACACTCCACACCCTACCTACCCCCCCACTCAAGGCCCCACATGAACTTCCTCAGTCCCCCACTCCATACCCACAGGAACTTCCTTAGCCCCCATTCCATGTCCCAAATGAACCACCACAGACTCCACTCCACTCCCCACAAGAACTTCATGATTCCATACTCCATTGCCCAAAGGAACCACCCAAGACCCTACTCTATACCCTACGTGAGCTAGACAAGCCTTTCCCTCACTCCCCTGCATGAACCACCCCAACCCTCACCCCACTTCTTCACATAAGCTACCCCAAACTCATGCCATTCTACTACATGAACCACTGTAGTCTCCCACATGAATGACTCAGACATCCACTCCAGCTCTCATCTAAACTACCCCTGCTCTCATTCCCCTTCCCTCACATGAACAGCCAACCCCCACCCTCACCCTACTTCCCACCCATGAATCACCCCAAGCCCCATACTTCACTTCCCACTAATGAACTTCCCCATCCCCCACTCTACTGTGCCCAAATAGGTGGGTTTTTTTTATGTGATTCTTGGATTTTTCATAGAAATATTAACATGAATATTGGAAAACCTCTGGGCCAAATAAAGCTTTTGTTTTTCTCAAGAACAGAGGACAGAAATAGTAGCCTCTGCTACCCACCTACCAGTTCATTCTTGCATCAATACTTTTACATTATTGGTCCTTAACATTCATGTAATGCAAAGTGGGATGTTTATCAACCAGTTTAGAAAAGGCACTTGGCTGGTATTTTCTAAAAGTCAAGGCTACTTTGGCAATGGGAACAAATGCCTCCCAGAACCCCACTGTCATGGCAGTGTTCAGGGGAAGGCAAAATGCAGAGCTATCTCAAGTTGTGTAACATCCTTTTCAAAGCTGTGGTCTTCCCATGAGTGACTGCATCTGTCTTCTTCAAATTGCTGAAAATAGCCAGCATACTTGTATCAGTTTGTATTTTAAAGTCTAAACAAAAGGAAATGATTTTATTATTGAGAAGTGCACAAGGGCTTTGAAGATTTCTATCTCCATTGTAATAAGTTACAAACATATGAGCAACTTGAAACAAAAATAAAATATACTTCATTATATTAAAATAATCCCTAACTGGAAAGTCTGTTGATTTTTATCATGTCAGAGTAGAAGGCCTTCTGAGGGTATGCTTCCTGTATTCTATGTGGTAAAGATATCTCTCTTTGTCAAAGGGAAATATGTTTATTCCTATGAGAAATGAGTTCTTTGGATTTATATCCCTGTAGACAGATCAATTTTACTGTACACAATACAATTCTGTGTATTTTGTTTGTGCCATCTATTATATATTTTGTGAGCTCCTGAAGATTTCTAGTAACTTTACTTCTAAACTACTGGTTGTGGTGTTAATTTTTAACCTTCTGAATGATGTTCTATAGGCTTGAATGCAGAATAATTTATGCATATTCAGGGAGCAATAGGCTATACTTAATAATATTTTAATTAGTTATTAATATTATTATGATCTTTGACCAGGAAGCATAGCCTTCCTGTAAGCCATCTCTCTCTACGAGACATCTGAATTTCAGCCCAAATTGAAATATGAGACATTGCTCAAATAAGAGAGAATACCAGGATATTAGAAATATATGTGGGGAGATAAGTAAAATGGAGTGGGAGGGGGCACTTAAAATCAGGCAGAGGAGGAAGGGTAACAATACAAAAGGAGAAGGAGGGAAGAGGGTAAAATAACACTAAGGATAAGAAAACCCCATAAGGAATCACTATTTATTTACCTAAAATTGCATACAAGACGCATAAGTCAATGTGTATACATATGTAGTTTGATGAAGTTATACCACTTGGGCTGACAGTGCTCTCCACAAGAGTCATAGACTATATATCAAAAACCCCTAATACCAGGCATAAGAAACCACCTTTCAAATTGTTGGTCAGAGGAGTCAATGGCCCCCATCTCAAAAATATATAAGCTATTGCTGTTACCACTGGTTGCTTCCCAAAGGTCTAAGGTGTTTCCCTGTAGCTGAAGTTACTATGTATTTCCAACACAAGACCTGAGCTAGATCTGACTTGAACACCTCCTCCCTGAGGGAGAACTAGTTCTCTTGGTACAAGGGAGGTTATACAGGTTTCTAAAGGAAGAAAGAAACAAATAGTCCTACCCAGCACTAATCTCTATTAACCACAGGGGAAAAAAAAGTCAGCATGGCATGATAACCCTGAGGGTGTAATATTGGCACCCATGTCTTGGCAGTAAACAACAGTTCTATAATTGGACTTAAATCCTGCTCAATAGGCAGAAAATCATGCCTGATACTAGAAACATAGCCAATTACCTAAGGCTAGCGAGCTCACAGATCTTAGAAAACTACCTACTACCCCCGCTTACTAAATCAGCATGACACCTAAATGCATTCTGAATATTTAATCTTATACCCACAGATAATGCAGCCACCCCCCTCACCAAAGAAGCTTCTCTTTGCAATACAGGGAGATTACAGAAAACCAGAACTGCCCCAAAGCAGAGAACATGTGATAGGAGGGATCCCAGCCCCAGTGGATACATCTGTAATGTAACTCCTGCACCTTAGGCCCGGGGAACTTTTAGCAGAAGATATTAGAGCCAGAGCACAAGGACAATTGTTATATGAATGTGTCTCCTAGAAATGACAGGAAAGGTACACCAATGGTACTTTAAACCATATGGCTATCTAACCAAGACCCAACTGACATGCTAACCTAGATGGGGGAAATTCCATGGGGCCCTTTTCCTAGAGAGCGAAATACAGGCAACTAAGAAATACTGAGAGCAGGAGAAATTATCTTCTACAGGGATGAGCCCAGTAACTGGTTATCTAATGCCAAGTGGTCAGCCCTGAAATCATATACACAAATTATACTCAGTGGACTAAGCGGGTTATATGTTTATATTTACAGGTTATATAGTAGATCCCTCTCTCTCTCTCTCTCTCTCTCTCTCTCTCTCTCTCTCTCTCTCTGTCTCTCTCTCTCTGTCTGTCTCTCTCTGTCTGTCTCTCTGTCTCTCTGTCTGTCTGTCTGTCTGTCTCTCTCTCTCTCTCTCACACACACACACACACACACACACACACACACACACACACACACACACACATTGAAAAGAAGCCATGATTTCAAGAGAGATCCATGAAGTACATGGGGTGGATTAGACTCTAATCATTAGAGGGAAGAAAAGGAAGGGTAAATTATATAGAATTTCACTTAAAATTAGATTTAAATGATGCTTTTCTCAAAGTGAAGTGATTGATAACCAATTGTACAAGAAGTGTGGGCAGAGTTAACTTACCCTGCTCAACTGGGGCCTGTTTTCAGTGAATTAGCCTTCACCACTTGTTAGACTTTATAATACAGGTTGAAATGCCAGAGTCGTGTTTTCTAAAAGAGTATACTGTGGATGTGTCAGGTCATGGTAACATTTTGTTCGCTTGCTTGCTTGTGAAGCAGGGACTCATTGTAAACTTGCCTGGCCTGGAACTCACTATGTAGACCACACTGGCCTTGAACACACTGAGATAGCCTGCTTCTTTCTCTTGAGTACTGGGATTAAATGTTTGTGCCTCCACATCTGCCTTGTGGGATTAGAAGGCAAATCTCAGAACACCAGTCACTGAATATGGATTTCTATGCATTTATAAGGGAAAGGAATTTGAGTGCAGCCTATATGAGTGCATGTGTGTATGTCTATGTTTGTGTGTGCATGTATATATGTACATATGTTTGTATATTTAACAAAACTAACCACTATTGAGCAGTTCTGAGTTCTAGATGCTGTTCGAAGTTTTGAACATATCATAATGCAGAATCATCACGTTATAGTAATGTCTTGTACATTATCATTTTCTGTGACACAAGAGTGTTGAAGGACTCACCTCAGTTGTGAGCTTTGTTAGATGTGGACTGAAAGATAAGTATTGTTTTATCTACCCCAGTTTTTCACGTTATATAATTGGTTTTGCAGTAACCTATACCCTCCTTTCTAAAGTAAATGCTCTCATAGCCAGGACCACCAATCTGTGCAGGGGTGGTCTTGCACTTGGGAAAGAACCATTAGCATCAAAAGAATAATAAAATTACCATACACCTTCAATTTTTGAGGACTTTTATTTTTTAGTAGTGGTTGTTCTTTTGAGACAGGTTGTCAAGTGGCCCAGGCTATCCTTAAACTCTTGCTAAGTAACCGAGGATTGAACTCCTCATTGTCACACCTCCACTTCCAAAGTGGTAAAATTACATCCATTTATCAGCATACCAGGCTTTGTAAATTATATTCTATGGTAAGATTTTTTTATAGTAAATGGCAAGATGGTAAATATTTTAGTAATATTTTAGGAGTTTCAAAGTGCTATAAAAAGGTAAAGGAAGGAAATCTAGTAGAATATCATGTTAATTAACAAGGTGGTCAAATAGGCCATGGGTCAAAAACATTTGATCCATGTAATGTCTATGAGGAGAGGATTTCAGAAGAGGAAAGATCTAGAAGGTTCTAACCTAACAGCATTTTTGGATGTCAGTGGCACCACATGGGGCAGCGAGCCAGAGCATAGTATCCAGATCTTGCTGGACCTGGGGTAACCTGGAACTCACTGAAGTGAGAAATAAAAGTTGGACCTGCCTAGGCTCAGTGAGCTGGGCTCTGCTGACTCCCTATGGAAGACCTTAATTTGGGGGATGTGGGGATGCGGGGTGGCTTGGGAAAGAGGGCTGGGTGTGGAAGGAGGGGGTGGTCTGTGGATAGCATGAGAAGTGAGTAGAAAATTTCTTAATAAAGAAAAAAAGTGGAACTGGAAACAGCTCAGTGGTAATGTGTTTGCTTAGCATGTGCAAGCTCTTCATTCCATAGTCTACATGGGACCAGAAAAAAAAAATGAAAAACTAGGGAATTATAAAGATAGTATTGTTAGTTGACCAAGTCAAGTTGTCATTATGAGAATGTTCAATGGTCAAGTCAAGAACTAGCCTGAAAAGTTTAAATAGCCCCTAGGAGAAGGTAGCAGTTGGATCATGATGGATAGAAGCATTTGTATTCTGTGTTTTATGGTAATCATCACTGAATTTTTAGACATGAGACTTGAGGGGAAGTAGGGAGGAAGATGACCTCAAGGCTCTCGGCTTCAGAAACTGTCAATAAGAAACTGCCATCAAAGAATAAAAAGACTGCCTTTAATTGATTGATTAACGTTGGGCTTAGATTTACCTTTTGTCAACTTTCCATCTGATATCTGTTCCATTAGATATCTGTTGGATGTCCAAGCAGCATTATGAAGTACACAGTTGGTAAGCTGTATCACATCCCACCTCTCAGGACTCAGGGACCCCTGTGGAAGAAGAGGATGAAAGGGTGTAAGAGCAAGAGGGGACAGAGGACACCAAAGAAACAAGGCCTCTTAAACACAGCTTGACTGAAGCGTGTACGAACTTAAAATGACTAGAGTAGCATGCATAGAGCCTGCCCAGGTCTGGACCAGATAGGGTGCTAAAACTGAAAGGAAAAGTAGGCAAAGCCCCATTTGCTAGCCCAGGAGTGATCTCCAATTGATAACCATTCACAAATGAAGGTTAAGTTTTCTCCAAAGGAGTCTTACTGGGGAAAACAAACGACTTTTTTTTTTCTCAAATTGTATTGATTCTCTGTGGATTTCACATCATGCATCCTGATCTCAATCATTTCCCAGTTCCCTAGCTTCTGCCCTCTGCCCATGCAACACCCCCCTCAAAAAAGAAAAGAAAAGAAAAGAAAATCCAAACCATAAAAAAAGAAAAAAAGAGAAAAGAATTTTGTTGTGGAAGCTGTAGTGTGGCCTGTTGAGTAACGTAATTTACCCTTTAGTCCATTCATCTTTACTTGTAAGGGTTCATTGCTATGAGTCCTTAGTCTGTTTCAAGGCCTCTGGCTTCTGCTACACCACCTATACTGGGCTCTCTCTGGGGCTCCTTTTGGATACCCTGTTGTCCTATGTCATGGAGATACTGTAGTTTGAGATCTGTAGGTTAGTCTCCTTCACATGCTTCAACAGTTCATAGATGAGGTGGATGTTGAGGTGGGCTCACTCATAGTCCTGGTTCTGGGCCTGGGTGGTAGCTGGATTGGTCAGTCTGCTTTCTCTCATCATCACTACCCAGGTGAGATCTCCAGCACTGCTTCAACTTGCTCACCCAATACAGCCTGCAGCTAGAGTCAGAGCTAGATTTTCTGTTCTCAGGACCCCAGATCTGACCCACTCACACTCATACCACCAGGGTCAGCTCTACTCTTTTACCCAGGTGAGGTGCAGGGCCCTCTCTCCTGACTGATGCAAGGGGTATATGAGGATGGAGGTGGGGGTGCCAGCTCTCCTGCTCTCATGCCCTCAGGGCTGGCTCACCTAGATCCAAACAGCAGGTTCAGCTTTACTGTGCTGCTCAGATGGGGTGCAGAGACCACAGGGATGCCAGAGGTCTGGGCTGTAACCTGTGGCCAGGTGGGTGTCTGAGGGTCATGCCACTGCCAAGGCCATGCTGTTTAGAGTGGCCTGTGCTCTCACACAGAATCATGATGTTGATAGGGCCAGGGTCTGAGCAGACGTCCATGGTTCCTGTTACCACTGGGAGCCATGGACTGATTGCAATCTGGTCTGCCACCTGAGATCACCTTGCTGTCTGAGGGCCATGCTGCTGTGGGGGCCATACTGATCTGGGTGACCTGTGCTGCCACCTGGGGCCATGGAGACATAGTCCAGCGCTGCTGTGGAGGGCCATGTCCGAGTCCGTGGCCCTGCAGCGTCATGGCTCCCATTGCCACTGAGGGCTCTGCAGATGCCCAGGGTCTGGTCAGACACCTGGGATCTCATTGGTGGTAGAGGGCCATGCTGCCACCAGGGCCATGCCTGTGCTGCTATTGGGGCCATGGTGATGTCTGGACCTGAGCTGCTGCTAGGAGCCATGTCTGGGTCTATGGTCCTGCTGCATCTGGGGTCTGTGATGATGTCCATGGCCATTGTTAGCATAGGAGGTCATAGGAACCACGTGTGTGGAAATTCGAGGGCTGCACTGAGCTAGATCTGCCCTTCACTGGTCCTGGGATGAATGGCCCTGTCTCTTGCTGAAAACAAACTACTTTGAAGGGTAGGCTGCATATCCAGCAGTAGATGGCCAACAGAAAACAAACCCAGTGGCATCTTTGGAGGTTCTTTGTCACATAATGTCGTGTCAAGGTTTTCTCTCTCTCTCTCTCTCTCTCTCTCTCTCTCTCTCTCTCTCTCTCTCTCTTTCTTTTTTCCTTCCTTCATTTATTTATTTATTTATCTTCCTTCTTTCCTTCTTCCTGTTTGCTTTGTTTTATCTTTTTAACTTTTTCTCTTTCCTTCTCTTTTTAACCCAATATGTCCTTTGTATATGCATTATGACTTCCGGTTTTCTGCTTTTATAGGATTCCTGAATATGTGAGCAAATGGTTCACTGCATCTCACCTGGTTCTTGTCTTTCCTTGGGTTCTTTTCCTTCTGTTTGCTTGTTTTATCCTATTCTGATATGTTTTTTACCTTATAATATTATATTATATTTTATTAGTATTCCTTAGAAGCCTGTTTATTTTCTAATGAGAGACAGAAAGGGAGGTGAACCCATATGTCAAAGGTGTAGAGAGAAACTGGGAGACATGGAGGGAGGGAAAACCCTAATCAGGCTATATTATATAAAAATATGTTTTCAAATAAGAAAAAAATAAACACTAGCTTAGAAATGTATAAAAGTCATATTGTTAAGAGTTATCACTTTGCCAACTTTTGGTTGGTACTATAAATAAAGTCCTTTTCTAGTTAGTAAGTCATTTAATTGGGAAGGGAATAAGAAAAGTTGTTATAAGAAATTTTTTTGTGCACACACACTAAATAAGTAAATATAAAAGGAAAAAAGAAAAGAAATACGTTCTCCCTGGTACCATAGGAAAGGAATCTATTCTCTTTTTGTGGAACATTTTTAAATTTTTTTTTTTTTTTTTTTTTTTTTGGTTTTTCGAGACAGGGTTTCTCTGTGTAGCTTTGCGCCTTTCCTGGAACTTACTTGGTAGCCCAGGCTGGCCTCGAACTCACAGAGATCCACCTGGCTCTGCCTCCCGAGTGCTGGGATTAAAGGCGTGCGCCACCACCGCCCGGTTAATTTTTTTTTATTATGCTTTTTAAAGTTTATCATATCTATGTGTTAAATTACTCACCACTAACCAGCATGGAAAGAGTTTAAAAACCATTGTGCCACCACATGCCTGTAACTCCAGCCCTTTACAGGCTGAGGCAGGACCATTCCTCAGAGTTTACAGCCAGCCTGGGCCAAAAGTAAGATGCTGTCTCAAAAAGACAGTGGTGTGTGTGTGTGTGTGTGTGTGTGTGTGTGTGTGTGTGTGTGTGTGTGTGTATGTATGTGTGCATGCTAGGAATACAGAATATATAATATATACTATTATATACAATCTGTATTCCTAGTACTTAGATGCAAGGCACTCAGAACTTATAACTGTTTCCTTATTTTAAAAATAGCATTGAAATACTTTCAGCTTTCTGTCCTTGGAATATCTAAATAGTTTGAGCTTTAAACATGGGCATTAGTTTTACTTCACTCTTTTCTCTAAAACTGAAACTTATACTGATAATTTTTACAAGCAAACATGGGCCTTTAATTGTGTGTGTGTGTGTGTGTGTGTGTGTGTGTGTGTGTGTGTGTGTGTTGATGTCCATTTGTGTTTGTACCTGCATGTATGTGCGTGATCATGACTATGTGTGCATACATGTTGAGGACAAAGATTAATATTTGGTGTCTTCCTCAATCCTCATGACGCATTTTGAGCCAGAGTCTGTAGCTAGAGTTTTCCTGCCTTGCCCACAGTCAGGACAAATCTTTGTCACCCACCAGTCCCACAGCCTCTCAGACCCAATCAAATAAACACAGAGACTTATATTGCTTACAAACTGTATGGCCATGGCAGGCTTCTTGCTAACTGTTCTTATAGCTTAAATGAATCCATTTCCATAAATCTACACCTTGCCACATGGCTCGTAGCTTACTGGTGTCTTCACATGCTGCTTGTCATGGTGGCAGCTGGCAGTGACTCTGACTCAGCCTTCCACTTTCCAGAATTCTTCTCCTCCTTGTCCTACCTATACTTCCTCCTGCCTGACTACTGGCCAATCAGTGTTTTATTTACTAACCAATCAGTGCAACACATTTGCCATACAGAACATCCCACAGCAGGAGTCTCTCACTGAACCTGGACCTTCCTGATTTGGCAATGCTAGCAGGGCAGTGAGTACTGGTTACCCTCCTGTTTCTCCTTTCCCCGTGCTGAGGTTAGAGGCATACATACTCCACTGTGTCTGTCTTTTCATGTGGGTGCTGGGAATCAGCAGTGTTCCTCATACATAGCAAGCACTGTATTCACTGAGACATCTCACCAGCCCTCAAATCTGCCATTCAGATACGCTTTTCTACTTCTAACCACGCACTTGTCAATGTTAGTAACATTACTTTACAAGAGTAAATGGCTGTAAATGCTACCATTTTTATCTGTCTTTCTTTCTTAAAAAACCTCTCACCCCTTCTGATTGCTGCCTAATAGGATAAATCAGAGTCCTAAGAACCCTTGGCCTGCTAAAGAACAAAGTGTAATAACTGTTGCTTTTCAATGCTACATTTTAACTCTAACTGAAGAGGAAGTGTGTATCTTCCTATGATTTCCTTTGCCAGTTTCTTCCATCCATTTTCCTATTGTTATTCTTCTGTAAGTTTAGGGAACTTGCAGTAAATTTCCTTGTACAGTTTCTCACACATCTGGAGACATCTCAGCCCAACCTGCCTTAAATAGCGCATAGCATTGAACAGGGACTAACATTCTCTGCATTTTTCCCAATGTAGAAGCTTACGGTTTGATATCTAGAGAGGCAAATGGCATAAGAATAAAAATGTGGGCTTGGACACAGATCACTAGACATGGGTCTGCCGTGCTTCCGATAGAACTACAGGTGTAAGAGCAATCCAAAAGCATTAGTCATTATTACAACAAATCAATATCTGTATAACAACCAGTAAAAAATTTCATGCGATGCTTTTCAAAGCTATGGGTACAGTGGGAATTAAGTTGCTCTGAAGAATCTAATTTGAGTTTTAGTTTTCTTCCCACTGAATCACTTTGTTTTCATGAAGGAAATAATACATGTTTTCCCAGCTTCACAGCTGGTAGTAAAAGCTAATGACACAATCTGAATATGGAATACAAGCCTCTTGCATTATTATACAGTTGTGCAGTTTCCCTCATTTTCCCCCACATTAAAAATATGTATGTGTTTGTCTGATGAGGGAAATAAATTATACAACTTGCAAGTTATCACACCATTGTTGGTATCTCTGGACAACACTTAGTAACTATTAGAACAAGAAGAGTAAAACAGAGAGAAAAAAAAATCCTGTTAAGAATGGCCCGTGTGGGGCTGGAGAGATGGCTCAGAGGTTAAGAGCACTGACTGCTCTTCCAGAGGTCCTGAGTTCAATTCCCAGCAACCACATGGTGGCTCACAACCATCTGTAATAAGGTCTGGTGCCCTCTTCTGGTCATACATGCTGTATACATAATAAATAAGTAAATCTTAAAAAAAAAAAAATGGCCCGTGTGTATGAACTGCTCCATGCCCACAGGCCTGACATAACATCTCTGCCTTTAGCAGTCCATGATGCTGGATGGGAGCCCCATGGTTGAACCATTGGCTTCTATCATGATGGACTATATGCTGGTTGTACACTGCATCTCCATTTCTTTTTGGCTATCTCTCTAAGTGCATATCTCCTGATGTGCATCACATGAGCTCCTAGAACTTCCATGGCTCAGTACAATTAATCCCATTTCCTGAAAGTACAGTGAGCTCTGAACTGATGATGTAAGCACCACCCACATCTGTGTGAAAAAGCCATGGGTTGATTCTGGGGTCACCCTCATTGAGGAGTGGAGCTCAAAGGACTACTTTGGCATTCTACTGCTGAGTGACAATGTAAAGACACAAAATAACTGTATAAAAGAGAAACTAACCTTAAAGTAGGGGCAATATAATAAGTTAAAATACATAAGGAAGTTTCTCAGTGCAGTGTATAACATTTGGCTGTCCATTTACTAGTTGTCATACTTTAAAATTAGTAATTGTGACATTCATAACATCTTAAATGTGAATGATAGTCCCATGTAGTAACAGATCCTGGGGATTTTCTCGAAACAAAGTCATCAATTCTACTTAACCCCAGTGGGGCTTATTATTCATCTTCTTATTCGATGGAAATGTTAAATAAGAAAAGTTTATGTTAGAAGCCTAGGTTTGGGATATGAGGGCAATGTGATTGCCACATGTGACTCCATTGATTGCCAAGATGGATTCTGCTGGTCTTGGGGGCTCAGTGGGTATTTCTTTCTTCTCTTACCATTCCATGTCCTTTAGTACTGGAGGAGAAATAGCCCCCCCCCCAAAAAAAAAAAACAAATGGAAAAATAAGCACATATATTAGTACGGTTTTATCCAAGTATACTTGAGTAATGTATTTCCAATAAATAACCTTAGGAATTATTTAACTACTAAAAATTATGGTGGAATTTTCTTTCACTTGTAGCTGTGATTTTTCAGGTCCTTTTCTGAGTAACAAATGCAGCTTCAACCTATTAATTTAGGGAAGACAGTTACTGGGGACTGTGCCATGACAAAATGCACAGTGCCAGATTCATGCCAACCACATGAATCTCTTATAGTTCTGGCCTTTGAAGTCTGAGGACAAGGCCCTAGCAGGCTCGTTTTGCCAAGGGTACATCCTCTCCTATTTGGCACCTCCGTGCTGTGCTCTCATATGGTGGCAGAAGCCCAGGGTTCTTCTAGGGTCTTTGCATGTTTGTTTGTTTGTTGTTTGTTTGGGGAGATGGTTCTTCCTGTATAGCCCAGGCTGTCCTAGAACTCTTATCCTCGAGTGTAACATGAATCTTAAAAGTTCTTATTAATAAAATCAAACCTGGGCCAGGTATTGGGGTCAATGCTGGTAGATCAGATAGAACAAGCCACAGCTAACCTCACCTGGCAAACTTCTCAGCTGGTCTTGTTTTCTCAGACTGGAAGATTCTGTGTCCTCATCCTCAATGGCTCTGAGCTTAACTGCTGCTAGAAGCTTAACCAGCCAAAATTCTTAACCAGCCAAATGCTTCTAGTTTCTTGTCCTCATGCCTTATATACCTGCGGCGCGCTCCTCGGCCAGCGAGGAAGAACGACCACCATGCGAGGATCCTTCTCAGAACACACTTTATTGGAGCGCCTCTTGGTTAAGGGAGAGCGGGAGGTGAGGGGCCCCAAGGACTAAACTGCAACTGCTTATATAGGGAATCAGGCAAACGTGCCATACTGTGATTGGGTCCCGCCAGAATGCAAGCACGGGGAGCCACGGGATAGGCTGAGGACATAAGGCCAATTACCATACTCGTGCATCATAGCCAAATATGGAGTTGTTTACAGCTAGGCTACCAGGAAGCCAGCGCCATCTTTGAATAGCGGCTCCCTACATATACCTTTTTGCTTTCTACCACTACTCCCTGGGATTAAAGGTTTGCTTTCTGGGATTAAAGGTGTGATGAGTCACCATGCTTGTCTCTATCCTTGAACACATGGATTTCTGCCTCTGGAATGCTACGATTAAAGGCGTGTTCTACCGCTGCCTATCCTTTATGTTTAATATTGTGGCTGCTCTGTCTCTGACCCCAGATAAGTTTGTTAGCATGCACAATATTTGGGAGAATACAGTACCACACTCGAGAATCTATCAAACAGTTCTGAGATGGCAGGCCAGCCTCCTCAGGGCCACATGGGGCCTCTCTATTCAGGACAATAATTTCACTGATAGAGGCTGAACATTTGTCAAGGTATTCATCCCCAAAGCCACACCTCTTACTCCCTTTTAGGTTAGGAATTTAATATATCACTTTGGGCATACACACATTCATGGGACACCAGGCAGTTAATCTCCGGTGTGGAATAAGAATATACTGAGAAGACAAAAGAAGAGAAGGTTTTTATTTGACTGATAAATCTCTTTTTTCTGTATCTTTGAGTTATCGACAATTCAATTCTAATTCACCTTCTGTATTTCTAATTGTATATTAAGACACTTATCTCTTTACTGTATACAGTATTGCAATAGTTTATTATAGTCATTTTTCTGAAATGAATACTGGGTTTGAGAAAAAGGCAATTAAGCAATAAAGGCTCTCTACTTCCATTTCTCATTTATGTTTTCTAACACTTGTTAGAGCAGTTTGCCTTGCTGCAAGAATCCTATGGTAAAGAATGTCTATGCCTATGGCATGAAAGAGTCACTCCAGAGGATATCACAGCCATCTTTCCTTTAATTTACAGGCTGAGCAGGACAATGGCCACCCACTTCCTGCCTTTGCTAGTCTACACATCGAAATACTGGATGAAAACAATCAGAGCCCATATTTCACAATGCCCAGCTATCAAGGGTACATCCTGGAATCTGCCCCAGTGGGAGCCACCATTTCTGAGAGCCTAAACTTAACCACTCCTCTGAGAATTGTAGCTCTGGACAAAGACATAGAAGACGTAAGTTCCATGAACATCTTTGCTATTGTTTGTTGATATCCTCTTCTTCTATATATGTTTATAGGAAGTAGTACAAAATAACAGCTGCACAAACCACAAAGCAAAGACTAAACAAAATTCGTATAGTGAATCTTAGTGCTACAGTTTAATTCCTTATCAGAGGTATTTTTAAATGTGTGTTTCGTTTAATTGCTCTTCTTCGATGTAGCTGTTCTGCATATGAAAGCCAATGAATTGTTCACTTGGTGCTTGCTAAATCACCAAGGTGATCTTGTGTTAATATAAATTGAAAGCTGTTTGATATAGCTTGAGATAGGGAAAATAATGGCATTATAAAGTGAACATAAAATCATGAGAGGAGGACTAAGGAGGGAGACGCTTCCTGGCATGTGGGAAGACCTCAGTTCAGCTTCTGAGCACTCACATAAAGAAAGTAGCCAGTAAGTGATCTCCAGACCAGTGAAATACCGCTAACAATAAGGTGTGGAGGAAATACCAGATTTTCCCCTCTGGCCTCCATGCCTGGATGCACACCCATACACCGGCAAGTGTTCATGCATTCCATACATACACAGAAGCAGGTGTATTTGCACACCACATACATATACCATATGTGCACACACATGTATCACACATGCATACACACAAATAAATAAGTAAATAAATAAATAAAACAAAAAAAGTAGAAACCAAAAAAATGTGAATCAATCATTTAAAAAAAAATTCCAAAAGCAGCCCAGACTAGCATCTTGGGATTCCCTTCCACTGTGATGGCAGGTTATTAAAGAAGATATCTTGGGGGCCATTGGCCCATGCATACTTCCAGCTGGTAGCTGATGAAGCTTCTATTCCTTCAGGTCCCATCTGGCTGACTTCTGGTCTTGTAGTATAGACCTTGTTGGTATGAGGGGAAAACAGTCTAGTTAGGCAAAATGAGAGTAATTTATCCCATTAGCCACAGAGATTGTATATGAAGACTGGACAGAAAATTCATGAGAATCAACTCAGCATCCTTTAGGAACTTAGAGAAGGAGAGGCAGAGCAAGGAAGCTTGACATCATTTTCTATAGCAGTAGTGAATGTGACATCTTTGTAGCCAATCAGCTAATACAACACTAACAATGAAAGCAAGCTGCCAGTGGAAACGTGGAGCATACCAGAGTCCTGAGGAGGCATGAGGTCCCAGAGCTGTCCTGATCCCCTGAAATCCACTTTGAACTCTTCATCTTTCTGCTTCCACCTCACAAGCCCTGGGATGACAGGCCCGTACCACAACACATGACTTGAATTTTTAAAAATTTTGATTGACAAATATAGATATCACATTTGGCTAAATGGACAGCACTGTTCTAGAATGTCCTTAAATTTTTCATCACTGCAGTCACAAGAAGACACAAAGTTCCTCCGGTCGGCTGAGACTGGCAACTCCTGTGTTCCCTTCCCCATACATCTCTTCCTTCTCAATGTTCTCTTTATCTTTATGCTTGTCCTTCTGATTCTCGTCTAACTTTCTGGTCCTTCTTCATTTCTTCTACTCTTAATCTCGAATCACATATTTAACCACAGTCCTGTCAATTTTGTTGTCTCTGCTTGAAAGCACAGTGAATGTCCCATCTCAAAAATCCTCTTATTTCAGAAAGGGACATTGAGTGACTTTTCAAAAACTCAAGAAATGACTGTATGACACTTCAAAGGACTTTGATATTATTTTTTAATTAAACCTTTAGGTTAGAATACATGCTAGATTTCTTTGTAGTTAAGATATTTTGAGACATGTGTTGCTCTGTAGAGGAATACCCAGTCTCATGCAAATGGCACTTCTTGTTACCTGAAAACTTTCCCATCTTCAATTTCTGAAACTTCCTGCTGGCCCTATACAATCACGGGCACATTTCACATTTGCCAAGCTATGTCTTAGCTAAATGATTTTGCTGTATTTTGTATGACTTAAGGGGTTTCATCCTATTTTATATAAACTGTTTTGGCTAGCTAACATTTTTTTGTTGTTGTTTGTAATTCATCTCTGGGGGTTTCCTCATTCAAGAATCTTTTTCTTTCATAGTCCAAGCTGAGACGAGTGTCCCTTTTTGGAGTATTTCTCTAACACACTTTCAATTCTGAAATATCAGTCTTTCCACTTCACTAAACTGAAATCTCTTTATGATATATCTCATGCCCTGATAACTTGTTTATTTTTCACACCACTTCCCATCCCTTGATAGGTTTTTATAACTCTCCAACGTACTGATAAACTCAGACATGATTGAAGGAATGAGGACATCCAGTGATATTGAGTTAGTCAGTTCAGGGACTCACTACATATCCCTTTCAATGGTTAGTCCCCTCTAATTCTTGGAGAACTCTTTACCATATTGACATGAGCTATTTACTCACAACTCATCCATTATTTTTAAAGTCTACATTCACTGGAACACAAAATAGACATTTATGCGTTTGAAAATGGATATTTGACTGAATCATCTGTGTTTGTTTGTTGTTTTTTTTTCAAACAATCTTTTTGGTATTTTTAACAAGAAATTAGTTTGTTTCTAGGAGTTTTAGAATATCTACATTACAAAAATAAATAACAAGATTATTGCAACTTACTGTGAAACTATTTACTACCTGGTAAGACCAACTTGCTCTGAGAGGAGCCAGAATTGAGATAGCCAGCACAGGGCAAAAGGTCTAATAATCTTATAGAAATGAGAAACCTCAAGAAGATGTTACTGATATCAAAAGAGATTGACCTCCCCAAGCAAGGGGAGCCAGAACTCACTGCAGGAGTAGATTCCTTTGGACAGCTTCAGGAATAGTCAAGGCTAAGGGCACATGCCAACTGGACCCATTCCATCTACATCCTACAGATGGCTTTTTCCTTCTACCAGGAAAAAGTAAGACAAGATTTTAGGAAATAAGAGCCAAACTTTCTGGATTATAGTGCCATTCATATAGTATGGATGTGGAGTTAAAAAGCACCCTGAACATCCTTTGTAAGACTGAAAAATTACTAAAGAGAACACCCTTCTATCAATCTTTATTTTTCATAGATCAACATGCACACACACATGAAATGCTTACTTACATCATTTAGTAGTACAGCCAGTATAGTTTTGAAATAGCCCTTCCTGGAAGAACATCAAGAAATGCACAAGGTCTACAACAGAACTGAGGCCACAATGCTTCCAGAGGCAGAGCCAGGAAAAGCTGAGCACTGAACTTCTCTGTAAGAGCCCCTGAGGTGACAATCAGCGATTATTCAGTAGCTTGTTTAATGATAGAGATTCACTAACAATTCAATGTAAGTGTTGATGTTTTAAGATGTTTAATCAATGTATTTTTCAAGGTATTATGTACTGATAAATAGATACTTATAAAAATGTAATTCTATCATATATATATATATCAAAGTGCAAAGAAAAATGATTATATATCTCATGAACAACGTTGTTAGCTTAAGCAAACTTCATTTATTTTCTCTACTATTGTGTATTTATGTGCATTGGGTAGGCATGACCTTTATGCTTACCATGTTTATTTTGTGTCTAATTTACATATAGGTGCCACCTGGTGGAGTTCCTGTAGGTACCAGGTTGTTGGTTTTGTGATTGCCAGTTGCTGTGGGTCATTTCTAGTTCTTTTTCTTTCTAAATAAAACTTTATTATCACTTACTAATATAAGTGATAATTTAGTCAATAAATAGTAGATTAAATGTTATTTAAATATTGGTGGTTTCTAAGTCTGTCATGGACATTGGGAATTCATCATGCAATTTCTTTCTAAAAGGTTCTAAATTTGAGATGAAGGAGTATTGATCTAAGTACTTTAGTACTCGATTACTAATTAATTAAAACTGACAAGTTAGATTAGATTTCTAAAATTTCCTGTCATTCTTTGTCATGTGTATATATGCACATGAATATGCATACATGTATCTGGGCACATATATAGGCATGTTTTATGTGCACATATGCAAGCATGCATATCATCTTGCATGCATGTGGTAATATTTTAACTCATTAAAATGTCTGTTCCCAAATCTTATACACAGCCATGTGAACGCAGATCTATAAATGAAGTTTTATTTGATATTTTATTTTATATTCAAATGTTTATTTATCTTTTTGTATATACATTTATTTTTATATTGATTTTTTTCCTATTTTTGTGAGTGGATTGGAGTTTATTTTACCCTACCTCAAACAATTTCCAAAGCAATATACTAATAAATCATATATTTTGTGTATATTGCATGGTGTTTTAGGGTAAAATAAATTGTATCTTATGTGACAGAAGGAAATATTATCCATTAATAAATTCTATATTTAACAAACCAAAGTTCATTTTAGAGTCACATAGACATACTGCTACATGAACTCTCCTGGCCTTGTGGAAAATGAGATCAGAGTATCCTGTGTGTATTCATAAAATCCCCTGGCTATGTGGAAATATATGTCCATTCATATCTTATTCAGTGAAGACCAGTTATCTGGACATTTATATGGTCCAAGGCAATGCAATGTTTTCTGAACTTAACTCTGTAACTCTATGAAAATTCAATTATCCTTAAAAAAAACCCAAAACTGTGATATTATGATACAGTTGGTCAAAGGAAGATCTATACCTTATGAGAAAAGGAATATTTAACATACATATTGTTTTTTGCCAAAATTTTGGCATATTTAAAATGTTTCTGGTCAAGAAAGATGAAACTTTTAATTATAAAATTCTTAAAGCATTAGTGCTGTTTATGTTGAAACACATACACTGGAATTTGATGCTGATCATGACATTTCTACTTAAGTCATCAAAAACTTAATGTATTTTATAATTCAGCATTAACCTTAAAATCAATCTAAAATATTAACACTTAAGTGACAATTTGCTCAGTATTTCCAACTCTGTCATAAATGTGTATTTTTGAAGGATCACTAAGTAGTTTAGCGATAACATTTGCATATATGTTATAGAGATTTAAAAGGTTCCTGTTGTAAAAAATTATATATAAATATCAAGGAATGCTCTGTTGTAGTAACAGACTAACTGCAGAACAGAGCAGAATGAGCTGAAGTGTGTCCTGTGACATGACAGGTCCATGTGAGGCAGTAAAGGTCAGCTCTAGGATATACTGCCTCCATCTACAGTCAGTTTTTTCGGAGAGGCTCAGCCCCAGTTGCTCTGAGATGATAAGAACCTCTCTGGTGTTACTGTAGTTGGAGAACTGTGTATGCTGATTTCCAGTTAGCAGCATCAGATGTGGAAAATCATTGTAGCCTCCCAAAATTGGTCAAAGTAAATGGTGTCATCTGGAATTAATTGTTTTACTACAGTCACATAAGCACATGCAGGGTGACAAGTTAATATTCATGGAAGTCTTATGTTGTCACAGTGCTGACATGTGAATGTATTAAGGAGTGTACCTCACAAATCTACAGTTGATGGAAGAGAATAAATTGAAGGAAAATGAAAGCACAAAAAGAGAAGTGAATAATGGAAAATATGAACCAGAAGGAAGAATTGCATTGTTATTAAACATATATATGTCAAAGCTCATGAACTTACATCACAGGAGCCTGGAGTCATGAATAAAATGTGTTAGGTAGCAATATCAGCAACACACTCAGAGAACAGAAAGATAATGTGAATTTTAAAGTACTGGAATTATAAGAATAAACTAAACATTCACTTATTTGTGAAACTGTAAGCTCACTAATTTTTATCATCTTTAGGTTAATAACTGAATTTCATCAAAATTGATACTGTTATTTAAGAAAAGAGTTTTCAAGGATGTTGGTCAAGATATAATCTTTCATAAATCATTTCTTTTTTTAATTAACATAGTTCCTCAATCAACTTAACCCACACTCTAGGCATGTCAATGCCCCTTTGAAGAGATAGAGCATAGACTCCTGACTCTTTATGGGTTAATGGATTCGATTATCTAAAAATCAATAGACAAAAAAGTCAATCTCAATAACACTCCTCCTTTATTGTTCTGAGATGAAAAGAGTACACCAACCTGACCCCCAAAACATGGGCACAGAAGTGCACACAAACCTCAACGCATACTGTGTTGCAGGTTCAAATGAAGAGCATCCATTTTGAAGAAATTTGAAATATATACAAATAACCACATGAGGCGGAGAATCTACTGATGAAACTTGTGGTTTAAAGTATGCCCACTTTTATATAAATAGTTATTTTCTCTTTCTACACAGAAAATTTAAAATGCAAGGTCTTATTTCTTTCCCAAATTAACACATGTGACAATCCCCCTGCTCTGCACTCCGTGATCAATACTTAGCAAAAGGCCTAGGGAACCTTTCTTAAACACATTAAACACCATACTATGATAATATTTTAGAGGAAGCACACATAAACATATTTGTCTCCCGTATCGCCCAGTTTTATAAGCCTACAGGGCACCAGATTCCCTGGATCCCCTTTTATTTCCTCCAGCTCCTTCCTTGTTCACTGTGCAAGCAGTAACCCAAGGACATTACATCGTGTCCATCCCTTTCCCAAACAGCAGTGAATGGTGTCTTACCATTGAAGGGAGATGAGCAAAACTGTGAAGGGTTTTCCATGCTATGCTAATTATCTTAGTTCTGAATTTAAAAAAAAAAAATTCTCTATAGTATCATTTTCTCTAGGCTCTTTGACAGGCACAAGTGTTAAGTTTACATATATTTTCTAGCAAATCATCTGAAATATTTTAATTAAAATATTGTGTTTTCCTTTGAAGAGCTTTACAGTGTTAAAATGAGACAGAAAATGCAAGCCTAATATTTATGGGAAATGAATAATGCATCACCAATTTTATTCCTGTTTTACATTGAAAGTGAGAGTAACACAGTAGCATGCATATGTTCAGTTTATTGCTATAAATGAAGTGACTATAAAATTTTACAGCTGAAATTCTAGGCTCCAATTTTCCTTTCTTCCCATTATTTCTTGTATCTTGGATCCAATACAGCACAGAAAGTTTTACATCAAGTGACCAGCAGAAGTACATTCAATTAGCTTGTTTCCTGCTCTTTCTCACTGTAGTCTTTTCTGTTTTACATTAATTGTGCTAACACTTCAGTTCTCTGTAGCCCATGTTCTTGGGTGGTTTTGGTTGCTTGTGAGTAAATGCTACTCAAATATCTCCTTTCCTATTAGGACTCTTTAATATAATGACATGTATTTGTAATAAATTTCAAAACTTAATTTTCAGGCCAATGAACTAAAAGTCCATTGTGTGATCACCATTGTAAATGATATATTTTCTTTCAAAGACAAAAGATCCAGAGCTCCACCTTTTCCTGAATGACTACACCTCGGTCTTCACTGTTACACCCACCGGCATCACCCGCTACCTAACCCTACTTCAGCCTGTGGACAGGGAGGAACAGCAAACATATACCTTTCTGGTAAAATATTTCACATGTTTATATTCTCACAGTTGAAACTGATATAAAAGTTGATAAGGTCAATGATTTGTGGGTAAAAACATGCTGTGTCAGGAAAAAGAGAAAATATCAATATTTTCAAAAAAATATTCATTTTTTCCCCTTTTACTCTATAAATGTGTGCCATTGGAGAATAATAATTGGAGAATGTGCCATTGGAGAACAGTATTATTATTTACTCACTACAGAAAAATATTTTCAATCTTTGCCTTACAGGAGTGAATGATATAAAGTGAAACCCAGCAAATAAAGCATTGTTTTAACTATTGTGGTATGGATGCACTTTCAATTTCAGTGCTGTCTGAAGCAAATGGTTCTCAACTAGCAATGATTTCCTTTCTCCAGAGAGCACATGTTGATGTGTGGGAGGTGCTCCTGGCATACTCTGGTGGAAACAATGAGTGCTGTTGGATATCGATCCCACAGTACACACAGGAGCCCAGCACCAGAGAGTATCTGCACCAGAATGTCAGTAATACTGAGACAGAGACCTTGGGTTTGACTTATTAGAGGAGCAATGAAGGTCATTAGAGTTGTGGTTTGTAGCCATTTATCACGGTGTAGGAGATAAATGCACCATATATCATAGAGATCAAAGCAAGTTTATTATATCCAAATTCCCAAATGACGCAAAAGAGAAAAGTGGATGATACAAAAGCACACGTTATGGGGCTTACTTAGTTCATTCTGGAAGAGCCCACTTTGCAGATGACCGTAGCTTCCAGAAAGCCCCAAATGACAATTACAACTCAGATATGTAGTAGATTTTCAAAGTTATTTAGGCAAGATGGCCAACAGATGGCTGCAGCACTCATGAGTGTTAGGTACTTCTAAAGTGTCAATAAGGTAATTAAGATATCTTGAGTAATGAATGTTGATGAATCGTTTATATCACCATTTTACATATTGATAGAATATTACATTGCATATCCAGGACCTTCATTTCTTAATTAATATAAGAATGCTGATTGTGAAATAATTGTCTTGTATGCAAATTCTATAATCATGAGGAAAGTTTTTCAGTTATGCATTAGGGAATAAATTTAACTGAGACTAGACATGTGGCTCAGTTAGTGAGGCACTTGTACAGCATGCACGAGGTCCTAGGTTCAATCCCCATCATTGCATAAATCAAATGTGATGGTGGTGCATGCCTATCATCCCAAAATTTAGGAGGTGGAAGTAGGAATATGAGACAGTCAAATTCAAAGTCATCTTCAACTGTAACAAGTTTGAGGTCTGATGGAACTATAAGATTCCTGTCTCAAAAACAACAACAAATATATTGACTTTGAAGAGTCATCAATGTCATTGGTCCAATGTAAGCTTCTAAAATCATTCCATATCTCGTTATTTAAAAATCCCTGTAACCATATGTGGAGCCCTCATAATTGCTTCTTAAAAGATTGAAACACTTTTGATATTTGTAATTTATATCTTACTAGTTCATTTTATTGAAAGCTTAGCATATTTTTAAATCACATAAAAAAGTATTAGCTTGTTGGAGTCACTTCTTTGCTCTTATGTTTATGTGACTTCTCCACAGATAACAGCATTTGATGGCGTACAAGAAAGTGAACCAGTTGTGGTCAATATCCGAGTGATGGATGCAAATGATAACACACCAACCTTCCCAGAAATCTCCTATGATGTCTATGTTTACACAGACATGAGTCCTGGGGACAGTGTCATTCAGGTAACTCCACTGAATGTGAGATACACTTGCAGCAGGCCTTTCCAGAGCATCACACACTGATCTCCCAGGAAATGAATGTCCTTCAGACATACAAATGGCACAGCTTTAGAGATTTTCTAGTTGATGTTAGTATTTCAAATAAAAATAAACATCCTGGGCTGGCAACAGGATGGCTCAGTGGGTAAGAACACTCCATGTACAAAGCCACATATCTTATGCTTGATGCCCAGAAACCATGGTAGAAGGACTGAACCACAACAAGAATGTGCACACATGCATTCATACATCACACACACACACACACAACACACACACTAACACTGAACATATAATACACACACACATATATGTATATGATGTAGCCACTACATATAATTATTTGACTTGCTAATGCTTGTTGTTTTTTTTTTTTTTAAATTTAGCTTACTGAATATGATTAGCGTTCCATCACATAATTTAAATATTCACATTACCTTTCACTGTCGTGGAAATGGGCTAAACTTCCTTTGTTGACATATATAAAAGATTGCTTTAATAAATCGGTAGGTTCCTATATTAGGTATTGCATGTCTAGATTAAAGTCAAATCATTACAGGAGAGAAATTTTAGATTAGATAGTAAATGGTTCTTTCAAGAACATGCGAATCAGACAAAATTATGCCCAAAATTGCAGCAGGTCTTTCCAGAGCATCACACACTGCTCTCCCAGGAAATGAAAATTACCTTCAGACATACAAATTTGGTTTTTCACATTTTACGTGCTCACATTTAAATAATTTACAAGCCAGTTTACAAATTCTTTTAGTATTCTGACTATTTGGAATACGGGTATAAAGACTTGATAATATCAATCAATGAGGATTTTTTAAGAATCCGAAGTGTAGTTGATTCCAGTATTTTCCAAGCCATCTGTTCAACCTTTTTCTGGGGAGCTTGTTAGGAAGACAGCCTCTAAGCTTCACTGTCGAGTTTCTGGATGTGCCTCCCAAAGGGCGACACATAGGTGATTAGCACCGAAAACTGAGTTCGCTGGGTTCAGCTCTGCCACCACGAAGAGACCGAGACCTAGACCTTCTCTGACCCTGAGGGTTAGACCTGATTAGATTGAGTCACTTTCAGGCCAGGGAGGCCACCATCCTGTATACTCATTACAGGATCTGGCAACAAATTATTGTAAATGACTTATACATACTAAGCAATGACAAAATAAGTAGAGTTAAATGCTGGTGCCTAGTTTGTCATAGATAGGTCAAGGTTTTTGAAAACTGGCCAAACGCCTCACGCGGTCTTCATGGCGTCCCTGACCCTTCATTTAACGTCATCTCTGACCTCCATCCCCAATTGCCCCATTTTCATTTCCTTGAATTACTTCTTCCTCTTGATCTCTTTCTTCCTAGATGGTTTTCATGCTTGGCTGTCTTCTCTGTGCTCTCTCACTTTCTTTTTCTCCTAAGCCATCACCCTTTCTTTTCGGTCATCAGTGGTTTGCTCCTAAGAATCAAGCCGCTCCTAACCTTGTGTCTCGGAAGCAGAACACTTCATAGCCAACAATGTGATGTGGTGTGGAAATGTTTCTACCAGAATGTCAGCTGACTCTGTGTGTCCATACACACATATAGATCCGTGTGCACATAGACACACGTACATACATGCACACAGGCATACACATACATGCACACACATGAACTACAAATACAAGCACACGAATGAACATATGCATGTTCGTATGTTCAAATACAAACACTTCTGCATGTATACACTCACCTATATATCTATACTCACCCACATGCATAGTACATACACACATACTTGTGCATGTATGTACATAATCACATACCAGTACATGTTCACAGACACACCCACACAAACACCTGTGCATGTACACAAACATGTAAATGTTCATGAACATACAACCAGTGCATGTATATGTACACACACACACACACACACACACACACACACATACACACATCTGCCCATGTGCACAGACATATACACATGTACTTATACTCCATGTATACCTTACCCTCTATTTAAGATCCAGGCAGACCCCTTATAAACATCTGAAATTTTCTTGTTTTCCTCTTTTCTTTGCCTCAGATCCAAACTTTCAGAGTTCATCACCTCTTTCTCTATATTTGCTGCTGCAATGCCAGCATGTGTCAGGAATATTTCCTCTGCAAGAAATGCATGCTCTGATGAACCACCATTATCCACTTACACTCTGCAGTATTAACAGGAAACCATATATTCCCTCTTTTCTTCAGTTTGGGAATTTCTGGGGTCATATGAAAAGGAATACTGCAATTGTGTGTGAGAATCTTTCTGCATGTTGTCTACGTCCATGATCATGAAGGAAAGGCTTTGCATGGACCCATAAATGTCCTTCACATATTGTGCAGCACTTCTCATACTGAGGGGTTAGTTCTAGCTCATTTATTTCAAGAGCAGACCTATAATTAGTTCATTTGCTTATCCATAGTACCTGTGTGTAGTAGTTGATTAACTGAGTAGGTGCTGAGTATATGTATTTCAGACAAAAGACAGACAGAAACCAGCGTCTGCAAATGGAGGTGCAGGATGGGAACTTGTTAGTGCGTCCCCTTTATTTCTAGTCAATCTGTGGACCAGGCACATTTTTCTTTAAAGAAGCATCTTTCAAAGGTAGCAGATAAGGGAATGACAATTATTTTCATGTTTTTATTTAATTAGACCTGATTCTCATCTCTGTAATGATGTAATTAGAAATAAAAGTAAGTTTATATAGAAAACCAGCCAGCAGGGAATGGGAAAGTTTAACTAAGAAAACGATAGTAATTATGTGGTGAAGCATAGCTCAAAAATGTTTGCCCTCAGGGATCAAAAGCTTATTTCCGGCATTTGAGGTCTACAAAAGTTAATTTCCCTTATGTATCTGTTTCTAAAACAGATCTTGCTTTGCATTTAAAGATTTATATTGTGTGCATTTCCCTGAACCATGCAGATTATGAAGACAGACTGTTGTTTGTGTCTATATGCCTTCAAGTTTTTCTTAATTATTTAAAAGCCAAGAATTTAAGGTTCATAATTAGTATTTGTAATGTTGTTCCTGGTGTGTGCTGAAAGAACTGTGTGACTGTAAATCATCCAGCAAGAGACTAGAAATAAAAATGAAATTGATTTCCCAGGGATAGAAAAGTTTAAAACAAAGCAAAGGGATTCAGAACTCCAGTCTGCAAATGCCATGTGAGGTTCTGACCCATTTCTCTACTCCCTCGTCTCACCATTGACACCCCTGGCCTGCCAGAAATCAGCCACTTGGCTTGTTGCTTAATAACCTGATGTCCTGTGAGTGAAGGTCTTAAAAGGCAAAGGTGAGAGCCAGCAACCTCCCAAAAAGTGAATCTTCCTTACAAGTTCATTTATTGTAAGGTCGCTGTCTCTGTGTCTAAGCCTGTTTGGCCTGTAGGAGCCCAGATCCACCTCTGAGTGCAGTGTTTTTATTAGATGGTGGCTGTCCTAGTGTACAGAAAGTGGATAGGTTGCACATAAAGAGAGAAGCCAGAACTATCTCAAAGCTTGCAGTTATGAACTACAGCTATGGGTTTATGTGTCGGCCTTATTCTTAAATGCTGTTAACAGACCATCATGAATCTTGATGATGAATGCGTAATGAACCAAACTTTGGGGAGTATTATCTTAAAGTAGCTCTTTAGCCTTCTGTATCTAGGCTGGAATGTAAATGTTATTCCCAGAGAAAATTCTTTTGGTCTTCAGTGGGTAATGAACCAAACTTTGGGGAGTATTATCTTAAAGTATACTCTACTGTGTCTAGGCTGGAATCTAAACGTTACACCCAGATAGAATTCTTTTGGTCTTCAGTCTGGGCTGACCATGAACTCACTGTAGCAGATTGTGTCATTGATTTCCTGATCCTCATGGCTCCACATATCGAATGCTGGGATTACAGAGAGGTGCCACCATGTTGGGTTCCTGTAGTGCTGACAGGGAATCCAAGGCTTAGTGCATACTAGACAAGCACTCTATGAGCTAAGTCATATCTCCAGCTATTCATTATGTTGCCTTACTCTGTTCATTCCCCTCATTGACAAAATTATCTGGACGGATGCATCAATTCATGTATCTACAGCTGTAGTGATCCGTCTTCTTTCTGTCTGCCTTTATCTCTGACCTGTGTGACCTGAACTTCACTCATGCCGCACTGCTACGTTCGCGTGGAACCACACATCCCATCAGTGCACCATTAAATGTCAAACTCGCGAGCTTTTCTTTTAGTCCTCAATCTGTGTGACACCTGTTAAGGATCAGGTAGATAGGAGATCTTCCTGGATAATTAGAACTCTGTGACTCTGTCAGAACGCTCAACACTCAAAGGCAGGTGCAAATACGCGTTCTTGCAGAGACAGATGTTATGAACACAGGTGTAATGACTGCCTGAGGCGTCCGGACACCATTTCTACTTGGAGAGGGGTTCAAAATGGAAGGAGAGTGAAATATTTGCTTTCCTTTTACTATATTAAATATATATTGCCTTGTTCTCCCAACACTGTTATTGTTAAGGGCTTTTCTGTTGTTTTATAGCAGACTTTGTTTCTTGTATGACAACACTTCTGTTAAAGAGTTTTTACTTAGCCATCACCTTTCCCAGGGTTCCTGCTTTGCTTAGCTTTTGAATCTGCATGTTTCAGAATGCAGTACCTGGTACAAGTTAAGACTGCTCTGTGCATGTCAGTTAATCTGTCAATTGGTCTGGGAAGAATTACCTTGGATAGAAAAGCAGTTTAGATTTGGCTTTTCAAATCTGGGGTTTCCTCAAAAAATAGTAAAATATCCTGGTACAGGTGGGCTGCTGATGCTTGTGAGAGGGATTTGATGAAAGCCTAGTTTAACAACTCTTTATTTAATATAATAAAAATATAAGCTGAATGTGAGAGAATTTAAGAGCATCTGAGATCTTCAGATCTCTGTCTCCAGTCTCAGAGTCAGTAAAAATGTGGTGATATATTGTGTCCCCCAATATATTGTGCATCCTAATAAACTTATCTGGGGTCAGAGGACAGAACAGCCACTAGATAGACATAGAGGCTAGAAAATGGCTGCACACACACCTTTAATCCTAGCATTCTGGAGGCAGAGATCCATCTGAACTTTGTGAGTTCAAAGCCACACTGGAAACAGCCAGGCATGGTGACACACGCCTTTAATCCCAGGAAGTGATGGCAGGAAGCAGAAAGGTATTTAAGGCATGAGGACCAGGAACTAGAGCCTGTTAAGCTTTTAGGCTTTTGAGCAGCAGTTCAGCTGAGATCCATTCAGAGGAGGACTCAGAGGCTTCCAGTTTGAGAAAACAAGATCAATTGAGGAATTGGTGAGGTGAGGTTAGCTGTGGCTTGTGTTCTGTTCTCTGATCATCCAGCATTTACCTCAATACATGGCCCTGAGTTTGTTTCTATTATTAAGACCTTTTAAGATTCGTGTTACATAAGTATTTTGTGAATCAGTAAAATTCTAATACATGATTTTGAAATTGTCAGAGAAAAGGAAGCAAGCACTTAAAATAACCCCACAGTATAATGTCTTCTCATAATTTCATTCCTTGTTTGCTTTTTCTGACAGTTCCTAAGACATGAGTGGCATGTGCTAGCTTATACTTAAGCATCTAATTCATGATAGATGTATAACTGGGTGCTATACATTGTTATACTCTACATGAGGAGTCCATCATCTTTGATTGTTACAATATACTGAACAGTTGAGGCATAGACTGTAGCCTGGTATACGTTTAAGCTTCAGAGACTCAATTTGTCCCATCAGCAAACATTATATTGGATCCAAAGACTCCAACTTTGAGATCGCTGGTGTTTCAGATCCAGGACGAAGTTCATGTAGCTTCAAGAAAGGTTGCAAGACCATATATCTCATATATGAATGGCAATAAGACCTCTAGGTGATACTTTTTTGTTCTTCTAAGATGTATAGACACAGAATGTAAGGTCTTTTTTATTATTATTTCTATCACCACAAAATTAAGTCTGTGATGTCTGGAGCATAAAAGTAGATCGTAAAATAGTATCATCCCACAATACATTTCAACCAGAAAACAATTGGAATTTCCTGCAATAAGCACACTATCACCCTCAGGCAGCTTTCATTTAGTTTTATAATATTTACACTTTGCCGGAAAAAAAAATGTTTGTGTCTTCTACTGGTTATAGCTTTTATTGGTATTGGCAGAAACCTTCAATGTATTTCTTTCCCAATTGCAGCATACCTTCTTCTCCTGGTGACTCTGTCTGCATGGATAATTATCAACCTTATGAGGCTTGGTTATTTTCCCAGCTCACATTTCTGTCCTAGAGATCAACATCTATTCATTTTTATTAGCTGCATAAGGAAAAATGAATCCTTTATTACAACAAAGAGTTGAGGCACATACTATAGACCTTTAGCACAACATCCTTCAGTTATTGAACACACCATGTGATTTTTCTCAACTTTACCAGCAAATGACTTTTAAAGCATCTCTCGGGTGATTCTGGTTTTTGTCTGTTGGGTTGGCATAATCAGACACCATCCTGCATGTATAAAATTTTGTTATCCAGAGAGACAGAGAATCAGTACTGTAGTACAAGCCATTTTTGTCTAAGGAGGACTCATTGTGGAATGGTCCAAACCACACCAGAGGTGTCTGTGCCAATGAACACATCCCAGTGCAGAACTCATAGGAAAAGTGCAGGTGGGAATTTCTCCTTCCAGATACTAGTAAAGCAAAGTCAGCCCTCTGCCATCAAATAGCTATGAACTGTGAACTTGCTTCTTTTTCTAGCTGCCCTTTCATAAGGAAGAGCATGCTTTCATCTGTTCCTAGCTTGCTGAAAATTTATCATGAACTAGATATTGAGTTCTGTTAACTAATCTTCCTGTATTTATTGAAACTATCATATTATCTGATTTTTCATTGACATCATTATTATGTACAATGTTAGAAGATCTCTTTATATTTAATTTTTAGAGTTCTTTTTGCAGAGTAGTTCGTTAAAGAGAAGTGTTAGATATTTTTTTAATCTTCCACAACAACATGCATATGTTTTACTCCTGGCTTTTATTGTTTGTGAGAAGTAGTCATATAACTTAATGTTATTTCTTTTTTGTAAATTGAATTTTTATTCCTCTTGCTTTCAAAGTTTTCTCTTCATTTTCCACAATCTATGACGTATGGATCCATCTGTGTTTTTATACTGTTTGGGGTACTTAAACTTTTGAATATTCACGATATTTCTTTGCTGAGCTCAATTCACATAAACTCTCCCATGCTCTATTGCACTGATTTTTTTTAGACCCTACCACTGACCTGGCTAGCCAAACGTTAGCAAGAATCCCAGGTCAGAGAGAGATTGATTCCATCCTGGAAATCTGATCAAGGTCTTCCACCCCTGCCCCTGTCACCTGGTCATAGATCCCCTACTTTTGATGTCTCCTGTTAATAAGTTTCCAGCTTTTGTATTCTTCCCTCTTCAACTCTAAATTCCTTCTTGCTGTCACTTGGAGTTGAGCTGAGCTGAGTTGGCCTTCTCTTACCAATTGTAGAAGTCTCCACAACTGTCCCAAGAATTCTAGGTAGAGATCCATCTCATTCTAACACCTGATGTAGTTTTTGTTTTCCTTAATAATATCTGATTTATTATTTGTTCATTTATATGCTTAACTTGAACATTATATTTACTCTAGAGTTTCAATTTTGATCCTCAAAAATTATTTTAAAACACATATCTAGATTCATCTGCCTGATGTGGTTTTGCTTCACCTTGTGTAACTCATGATGTCTGCATGGTTTGATCATCAACTCTTATTTACAGTCTTTAATGTCACATTTCATGAGAAGTTTCTGCATCTGCTTTACTTCAGGGCATGGGATTTTCAGTTATCTTGGGGGAGGAAGTTTATCTGCTATGGTAAACCACCATTGCCTAAAGTCTTGTCTCCAACAGCCTTGACTTTGCTAGAAAAGATTAATTTCAGTTGGGAAATATCAGTCATGCCAGATATAAAGGTAGGAACAGAATTTGGAAGATGGAAAAACCTCTGAAGGGAAAAGATACAGAATATTACTGTACTCTTGTTTCAATGAAGAAATTATATCTCTTTTTAGTGACGCAATCAGAATGGATAATTTCAAGGGTTAAGTATATGTTAAATGGTTTTTTGTAAAGGGAAAATTCTGTGTTTTGAGATAACCACAATCTAGTTTAATAATTTTATAACTCAAACTTTATATTATGAAGTAATGTATGCTTAACTAAACTATACAATAATAGAGCGTTGGCATACAAAATTTTGCTCTATTGAATTAAAATAAACAAAGAAACTACTGTCTGAGAAAGTTAGAACATCACAAATCCCTTAATGTAAAGGCAATTCCGTGACCTACAATGTTATTCCTAAGGAATTATTTACCTTATTTTCTCACAAACAGACCAAACAAGAAACAATGGATGAAATACAGAATTCTTGTCTATTAAAATTCAAAACAGAAAATGGAGTCTCAGCATGACTTGGTTGGAAGCAGGCAGAAACACAATACATTCTTTTTGTCTACCTCTGTCCCTTTTGGTCTATTGTTTGATTGAAATTTGTCTCCTGTTAAGATTCAAATAAATCACGCTCTGAGGGGATCTGAAATTCTAAGGAAAATAGAAGCATCCTCAGTGAAAATCACATATTATAGATATAAAAAATCTCTTAGATTTTATGTTAATATTCTAACAGTCTGTCTCTACTAGTTAGGAGTCTCTCAACTTCATCATTAATAATAACCATTTGTGCTACACAATTTAGAAAATACTTTTTTATCACAACAAACCACTATAAGAATTTGCAAGTTCACAGCAAATAATCTTCATTCTTTGTTGTCTGTTTACTTTTCATAATTTGTTCAGAACTTCTCGTCTCTGTATCTACTCGGTAACCTAAATCAGGTGTGCAAAGTTTTGATTCATATTTTGGAGTTTAAAGGACTTTGTCCATCATTTCATCCTCATAGGTAAGTCCTATGGGGACTGGATGGATGACTCAGCCCTTAAGAGTACTTGCTGCTCTTGCAGGAGACCCAAATTTAGTTCCCAGCACTGAAATAGCAGCTTTGGATTTCAATTCCAGGGTATCTGTTACCCTCTTCTGGCCTCCAAAAGCACCACACATGCATGTGGTACACATATATACATGGAAGCAAGCACTGAGATTAAAAACAAATTAAAATCTTATTAAAAATGGCCCATATGTGTCAATGAAAAGACTCAGCCATTACTAATGGCACCTACCATCAAGTGAGAGCACTAGAGTTCAATCTATGAATCCCATATTGTGAAAAGAAGAGAACCTAATCCTAAAGGCTGCCCTCTGACCTCCATACACATGGCATGGCACACGTACCCACACATATACACTCACATATGCATACAAATAATTAAATAAAGGTAAAGTTAAAAAATAAACATTAAAATAATCCCCTTCCATTATTTGCCTCTTGCAGCCATATTTCCTAACTAAAAGCATGTCAGTCTCCCCAGATTTCCAAACCCCAAATGCCAAAACCAACACTAACCAACCATGATGGAGGAAACAGTACAGAGACTCCTCTGCATGTTGTGCATGTCTTATGAGACCTCTGTGGGTTGCACGTGTTGTTTGAGAGTCCCTTGTGTGCTGCACATGTCATATGAATCAACCCTTTCCTCTTTTACTTCTGGCACAGGGGTTTTCAAAGACTTACTGCAGTGTAGGGGATGTTTCGTCAGCATGCTGGTAGTACTATCTATGGGTACACTGTGAGCTTCAATTTACAATTTGGTGTCGGCCTCTCTGGAAGTGTTCAGAGCAGTCAACGCATTGCCTCTTGACGGAGATAAGTCCTTAGAAATGCTTCATTAGATATTTGTCATTGTGCAAACACCATAGTCCACATGAGCAAACAACACAGGGCAAAGGCAAGTGTGTGACATGCACACATGTGAGGCTGTGCTGGCAATGTGGTACAGAAGGAACACACTCTATGGTAAAGATGATGAGGTGTAATATGTATAAGCAATGGATATTAATCTGGCATTTCTGAACAGAGTGTTCACACCAGCATCATCCCCCTATAGCAATGCTCTGTGTGACAAGTACCGTGGCTCGATCATCATTTGTCTTTGTAGGCCCATTATAATCTCATGAAATCCCCTTCATCGATGCAGCCCCCTTACACTGCACATGGGACACAATGGGATGTCTTGTTCTTTATATCTTTTTCTTTATCCTTTTCCTCCTGCCATATCTGCATCTTTCAGACAATGTCTGGAATCTAATCTATGCCTAAACAACTTTGTATCTACCCTGTCGCTTGTTAGCCTCTTATTATGTTGGTTTTAAAATATAGAGATTACAAAATGTCAACATGAGTTTATTTGGGGTTTTTTTTTTTTTGCATGTTTTTTCCTTACTCAACAGTATATTCCCCAAGAATATCACCCTGCATCCTTTATGAACTTTTGTATTTTGGTTTTCATGTAGCTCCTTCTGCATTTGCCTTGGAGCTTTGCAGTATTCATGACTCACACTGAAGTGAATGATTCCTCTAGATTATGACTCTCTCTCTCTCTCAATCAAGTTTACAATTTAATTCTGTTAATATCACTATCATGTGGCCTTGTGTAGTGTACTTTTATAACTCTCTTCCAATGAAATAATGGAGTATTTTCCAGAATTATTGAACTCAAGTTGACATGTTTTAGGATATCATCCATCTACAATTTATTTTGTAAATTTATCTTCATTGTAATAAGAGCCATAATTGAGCATTAATGGACAAATATTGTTCTAAATGCCACCAAATCTTACCCAAATGGTTCTATTATTTTCTGTACATCTGGTTCAAATAGTCAACTGTGATAATAAAGAGAACATTAACAGATATTGTAAGAAGTAAGGCACTTTAAAAATGTGTTCAATTTAAAATTTAGATAAATATAATTTTAAAATATAAAAATGAATACAGAGAAAAAGTCTGCCATTTGCATTCCATCACTCACTTATCTTACAATTTCTCAGTAAAAGTAATGCTACTATCTTCATATTAAGACTTCTGACCATTATAATGATTAATTAACCATAGATGGTTAGATGACTTTGTGATCACATTTACCACATACCAAAATATCAGGACACAATCATTCTATACAAAGGTCATGGCATGAGCCAAGAACATAACTGTTATGGACTGTTGGGTCACAGTTGGGTGTCTGTAAGTTTTTGTCATCTTGTTGAAGAAATTGAAACAAAGGCCCATATATATTTGCAAATAATAGAAAGGAAACTTTATTGAAAGCCAAACTATAAGAAAGACCAGCATATAGTGCAAGGAAGCAAGTGGCAGCCTAAGTGATATAGATTCAGGCCCATGATTATTGTTTGGAGCTTCCTCTTCTGCAATTCAGATGAAGGAGGAATCTGATTGCAAAGGGCAGAGTTTGGATAGTTCTCCATCTCGACTGACATATTAAGTTATGTATTGTTGCCCTTGTTCATTTTCATGATATATATAATTTTTTTTTTTTTTTTTTTTGGTTTTTGCAGACAGGGTTTCTCTGTGTTGCTTTGCGCCTTTCCTGGAACTCACTTGGTATCCCAGGCTGGCCTCGAACTCACAAAGATCCACCTGGCTCTGCCTTCCGAGTGCTGGGATTAAAGGCGTGCGCCACCACCACCCGGCGATATATATAATTTTAATCATATGTACACCAAATTATGCACAGGGATAAGATAAAGTTCAGTGGAGGATACAATTTTGTCTTATTTGCCCAAAACCAGTTCAAGCCAGATTCTCTTTTCTGGTCTCCTATTAGGACATAAGGAAAGTAAAATGGAGGCAGGGATCTGAAGTCACTAGATGCTTGTTTGGAGAGGCATGTGTATGCAATAATAGTGCATGAAGGTTAGTGAGCAAGGGTGCCAAATGCATTACAGGGAGAGAGGTATGTGCCCAGCACAAACCAAGAAGAAGAGTACATATGACAAACTTATTCCTCATGATAGTATGCCTCATAACCAGTTACAAAACTCTCTTCATATATGATTTAAAATTATTATTCATAAAGTGGCATACTTTCAATTTCAATTAGTTTTTTTGAAGGTAGAGTTTTGATTTATATATCAAGAGATTTCAGTATCATTCAACCTTGGACATAACTGTATATGAGGCCATCAGTATCTATGACACTTGCTTTAATTCTTGGACCTGCATTATCCGTGTGGAAGTTTATCTCAGCTTAGGGTAGACAGGGCCAACAGAAATATCCACAATTCCAGGGTTCAGCCTCAGTACTGTGCCTTACAGGAGCCAAGTGTCAACATCACACACATATGGATTGAGAATTGATAAACTACTCAATGAAAAACAGAGTCTCTCATTATCACTAACCCAGGATGCCCAGGAAGGCATAGCATCAATGATCAAATCAGGCTGGGACCTCTAGAATATATACATTTAAAAAATAGCAGAACAAAATTATGGAAGGGTATGCTTAAACTTCATGGAAAGGACTGTAATACAATATGGAAAAGAAATAAATAGCTCAGTATTCATCATTTAGTTATTAAAAACTTTTAAAGCATTAAAAAGGCAGGATTCATTTTCATTTCATTGGAGATGTTACACTAACGTCTTCTATAGTCAGTCATTTCCACAGCTACTTTTAATTTAGGAGGTAGTTCTCCCCATCCCATAATAGAATATGTGTTTCCTACACCCTCACCTAATGACTTTGGACACAAGTCATTGTATTGTAATGGCACCGAGTACTTCAGCTGTCAAGATGTCATTGATACTTGTATCCAACCCCACAATGTAGACTACAGCTGAGCCATCCACAGCAAACCTTCACTGAGAATTTAAAAGAAATGTGTTGAGTCGTCAGTTTTATACAGGAAAGTATGGGTATTGATTGGGTACTCAGAGGAGTAGTTCAACACTAATCCTACCGGGGAAGTCAACCCAATTTAATCCTAGACTACTGATAATTTCTTCAAAAGAAATGCTTGCTAATGTGCAAAATGATGTTAATTCTTACAACTCAAAACTAAGAGAATGAGACAATCAAGATTGTTTGAAACTGTCTAATTCTCTTAAACATACTCTCATCACGTTCATTTGCTTGTTAAACTTTCCACAGGCTGATAGTTTCTGAGGGGTTAGTTGCAGTGTTAGCAGAATAGTTGAGCTCATCTCTGGTAAACTGATGGCAGATTTAGGTGAGTTCTTAACACTTGTGTTCCGTAGCCCTGTTTGATATTTATAGCACCTCCCACATGGGTGCCTTCCTCAATTTAATTATCATCTATCCCCGCCTCCCTTCCAACCTCATTTATAAAAATGTTAAATAAGACCATCCATAATACCTGTGTCCCCAAAGCACACTCCCAGCTCCTCTTCATAAATGGATGCACTGCCATTTATCATTAAATCTCTTTAGCCAATTTAATTCCCAAGAAAAATGTTAATATTGAATCCACTTTGAGCTAAGTTTTAATTAAGATTTCCTAAGACATTTTGTGTAAGTGATTTACTATAATCAAAACTGATATCTCCTCCTCATTACCCGCCCTCTACGATTCTAATTTTATCCTCACACCAAAGATCATGACTTCTTATGACAGGACCAGTTCTCCCCAAATACACATCATTCATTTGACTGTTTCTACAAATAGCTCCCGTCTCCTTTGCCTTTAGGTGTATGGTCTGTCCTGCCTACGTAAGTCCCAGAATCATTTCGGGAAATGTCTTCCCTGTAGCAGCCACATCTCTCTACCTAAAATACCAATGTCTGGATGTAGCATCCTTAATGCCAGTCTTTCAACTTCCTTTGGTCTTCTCTATTTTTGTTGCTGCTATTTCTGTGCCCACGACCACTCCAAGTGCAGTGAATAATTAAAAATGTAATTAGAGGACCAGCAAGATAGATGGATCAGTGGGTAAAGGCATCTTCTGTCAAGCCTGGCAGCCTGGATTTCATCCTGGAACCCATGTGATAGGAGGACAAAACGAACTACTGAAAGTTGTCCTCTAACCTACACACACACAGACCACAGTTATAAAGTAGGTTTTTATGTGTATGAGTGTTTTCATTTCATGCTGCATGTACATCATTTACATGCCTGGTACATGTATCTGATCCCCAGGTACTAGAATGATGGTTGTTAGCCATCATGTGGGTGCTGGGAGTTGAACCCAGGTTTTCAGGAAGACTAACAACTGCACCTAACCACGGAGTCATCTCTCCAGTCCTGTATAAAATGGAATCAGAGTTAGAACATGTGCCATGTGTCTCCTCAATCCGTCAGAAATGGATATGTGAAATTTCTTTGCATTTTTCTGGTGATAGTAAACATGAGCCATCTGTTAACACTGCCTCTCTCGGGTAAATCTGCAACATTCACATTTTCACCAGCAATGTGCACCAGGCTTCACCAAATCCCCAAGGGACTCTGAACTTGGAAGATCTAGGACTTCAGTGTGATAGGTATTATCAGAGCACAAGGGAAAGTGACCAAAGAAGAGGCTAACTGGTTAAAGGGATGTCCTGTCCTTATCCAAAAGAAAATTTCTGCTTTCCTTCCTGGGTACAGTGAGGCCGTGTACTTATTCCCTCCATATTCTACACTGGGTGAACATAGGATTGTGTGAAAGCTTATGAAGAGGATGTTAGTAACATCTCCTACCAGGATTATTTCTTCCCCTCTTTGTAAATCTATATCTATCAAAAAGTGGAGGAACTTTGTTCAACACTATCGCTTTAATATTGCTTTATGAGATTAACAATGGTCATTCTCCTCTCACAGGCAATAAATAAATACCAGTTGCCTACAAGTGATTTTAAATGTGTGCACATCAAGTCTTCAGGTGCTTATGTGCCGTCATCTCCGTGGCTCTGAAAGCAATTCTCTTTTCTTAAAAGAAAATGGTTTTTGTCGCGTGGGCTTTACCAGTCCATCGTAAGCCAGTGGGAAGAGGTTAAGGCAGGAGAACACTGTAGATGGGAAAACAGGCCAACAGAAGCAGAGTGGAAATAAAACAAACGTTGCCCTTTCATTTTGTCCTGGTCTCAGAGCACAGTGATATGTGTTCATGTGTCAAGAATGGCAGGTAAGATAAAGAATAAATTCTTAAATTTTATGTTAAGGCTTTCTTTCCTTTTTCCTTTTATTAAATTAGAATAAATACAGTCTTCAATATTGAAAAACTGTTCTGAACATGATCACAAGGGATGAAACAACAATTCTGGTTCCTGTAGTGACTCAGTGTTACAACAAAACGCAAAAGCAGTGGACACATTTGCACACCAAATGCACGCTGTATTATCTTCAGCTTTGAAATCAGTTCCCTTGGGGAAGCCACACAGTGGCGAAAAGGCTGAATCCTAACAAGATTTGTGTTGTGATTTTTCAATTCCAGCTGACGGCAGTAGATGCTGATGAAGGCTCCAATGGGGAGATCTCCTATGAAATTCTGGTGGGCGCCCAAGGAGACTTCATCATCAACAGGACCACCGGGCTGGTGAGCATTGCCCCAGGAGTGGAGCTGGTCGTGGGACGGACGTATGCACTTACAGTGCAGGCCTCGGACAACGCCCCACCTGCAGAGAGAAGGTGATTCCCACTAGGTCCCATAGTTCTTCGAAAAATTATTCTTTTTTTATCATATTTTTTATTTATTTTACAATACTATTCAGTTCTACATAATAGCCACAGATTCCCCTGTTCTCTCCCTTCCTGCCCCCTCCCCTTCCCCCCAGCCCACCCCCCATTCCCACCTCCTCCAGATGAAGGTCTCCCCCGAGGACTGGGATCGACCTGATAGACTCAGTCCAGGCAGGTCCAGTCCCCTCTTCTCAGATTGAGCCAAGCATCCCTGCATAAGTCCCAGGTCGAAAAATTATTCTATTTGTACACTATCAATACTAAAAGGGGCTACTATAAAAAAACAGTCACCTTTTTGTTATTTTCAGTTAAAAGTCTGTAAAAGGCCTTTAATATTCTTCAGTTTATTTTATATTACATAACTCATTCTTTAGTTGAAGACATTATCATGCTGAATAGATCTGGCCTGGTTTACATGTGTCAAGATATTACAGTTACTATGATGTAAGGGTTTTAAATCACCCCATGGATTGTGGTACTGCCCCCTTCTTTGTAATAGGCTCACCTCCAGTGAGCAACCAGGACATCACTCACAAAGGGAATTATTGATGTGTTGACTTTGTATGTATGTATGCTGTTTTCTTACTGTATTCACATATTCATAATATACTTTATAAATGAAGAGCAGTAACACAGTAATGGTAATGATGAAATCCAATTATTGTAGTGACATAATAGTCCAGCATTGCCAGCATCACACACTTACACTTTGGGGTCTTTATTAAATAAAAGAAAGGCTGCTTGAAACAAGGTCCCACCAACAGAAAGCTGTTATATGAGTGAGAGGATGCATCATATAGGCAGCAGGGTTTTAGGGAGAGTGACTGATTGACAGCCAAGGCAGAAAAGAGAGGGGAGAGGCAGACTTAATCGTGCTAGTCAGAATGATATGCAATTTAAAACTTAGCAATTCTTTATTCCATTTTTTTCATTGAATACTTTGGGACCACAGTCAGCCATGAGTGACTGAAAACACAGAGAGCAAAGCTCGGGGTGGGGCTACTGCTACACTTAATGAGTAATAGCTGAAAATACTCAGCTTGTTTTTTTTCCTGTGTGCAGATTGCTCAACTCTGCCTGAACAAGCTAGTTCAGTAAAAGGATTTTACTCAAGTAAAATAGCATTCAAAGCATCATCCTCAGAGGGGAGTGTCTGTCCTCTCGGTGACATCAGCTTTCTTTATATGTTTTTAAATGAGTTGGATGCTAAAAGATTGCCTTATACTATGTCATCAGACATCACATGTGGAAGGCAGCCATGCTCACTACTGTATCACCAACGTACTCTTCAGACACCACTTGGGACCAGCAGAGAATAACATCTACACACCCCCTTTCTACCTGCAGGGATAATGTAATGTTTGTTGCTGGACAATAATATTCACTGTTTTCTGGGGGGAAATTAAGCCTTCAAATTGAGTTGGTGAGTGAACTGAAGAGTTGGGAGGCTTTGCTTTCAATGATTCCTTTGAAAGGAAGATGGCATTTGAAAGTTACCAACATAAAAGTATAGACAGCTATGGATTGACACCACCAGCAACAATGGAATATACATGTCCATAAGTAGCAGCCTTGAAAAATTTGGCAGCAACAGTTAGAATTGGGGGCATTCTCTGTATTATTTCTTTTTTCAGTTTGACAGCTTGAGTTTGTACATTCAGATGGTATTAAGACTCAGACCCAGTATAAAATGACATCAGGCTTCTGTTACTCCTGTCCTAGTGAAGTGTCCACAAGTTCAGAGTGACAGCAGTAGAACTCCATCGCTGGATTCTTAGGGTTTTTTCTTTTCTTTCCTTTTCTTTTCTTTTCGTTTCATTTCATTTCATTTCGTTTCGTTTCATTTTGTTTTGTTTTGTATGGGGCTTTGATGTGAGCAAACATGCAGACAGAAGTTAAAGGGTTAAAAATGCCCTAAGATTAAAGCATCACTTACTCTAGTGGTGTCTATTAGTTAATATTAAGTTCGTTCAATTAAGTTGAGTGAATATTCTTTAATCCTGGAATGAATTATTACTACTATCTGGTATGGAAAGAGTGCTGATCCCAGCAGCTCCCCATTCAATGACAATAAAATGACTGACACATGATATGGCATCCTCATATAATCTTATTTTTTTTTGTCATGGGATCCAACTTAGTACTTAATTAACCTATGACAAAGTAATGTTCTCCAATAGAAAATTTTCCATTGTGAACATATGCCCTTTAAAATAATTGTACAGGGTGATAAAGACATAACAGAAGGCCATCTATCTGTTTTGACAAAAATATAGTGGATTCCTAAAATTGCTCATGTTCTGGGGGAGATGCTGGAAATAAAGGTAAAGAAAGGCCTGGTGGGATACTGGCCTTGCACTGGCTATAAATGTCTGTGCAGGCATTGTGAGAAACGTCGGGGAGGAAACAGGGAGGAGGCTTGGAACATTAAATCCAATCAGCGCCCTGCTTCTAATGTGTTGTTGACTGCCACACTGTCGAGATAAAGTTCACACTTGATGGAGTGGAATGGTTGTATACTCCAGTTTCAATAGCTCCCTCTGTTCCTTGCCTACTCCTTCTCCCTGGTTGTGCAAATTTTACCCTTTTTCATCCTTATTCTTTCATGAAGTTACACAAATGCTCCCCCTTGTCTGTGAGGCCTTGTGTGTTACATATGTAAAAAGGTTGTCTGTCTAAACCTCTGCCCCCATCTTCTTCTGATGTTGCTAGAGTTATCTCCAGTCCCACCCAAGCCTGCAGCCACTCAGACCCAAATAAACACACAGACGCTTATATTATTTAAACTGTTTGGCCTAATGGCTTAGGCTTCTTGCTATCCAGTTCTTATATCTTAAATAAGTTGCCTCGTGGCTTGTGGCTTACTGGTACTTTATATCTCACTTCACCTGGCAGCGATGGCTGGCAGCATCTCCTGACTCAGCCTTCCACTCCCCTGAATTCTCTTCTCTACTTGTCCCACCTACATTTCCTGCCTGCCTACTGGCCAATCAGCGTTTTATTTATCAATCAATCAGAGCAACACGTTCACAGCATACAGAACAACCCACAGCATTCTGATAGGTGTTCTCTTGTGTTGGACTGAAATATGAAGTTTCTGCTTCTGTAGATGTCTGAATTTTATGCCAAGATAGTCAAATGGAATCAATAAGCTATGAATACAGATTTTGTAGCAAGTTATTAATGGGGAGGGGAGAAAGGAAAACACACTGTGATTTCTTTGTTTTAAGTCTTGCAGAGAAAATAATAAAAATAACTCTGTCATAGAAACAAGTAGTCATATATAACTGCATAGGCACAATCATACTGATTATTATCATAGTGATACAAAATTAGGCTATTTTATCTTTTTAAATTATGACGTTTCCAAAGTCAAAGTGCATTAAGTCCATCTTCCTGGCTCTTCTTCATTCATATTTTATTTTCCCCTTACAATAAAGAAATACACTTCATCATGGAGTTTCAGTTATGGCATAACTAATCAAATATTCTAATTTCATAGTCCGAGTCTAAGACTTCAAATACTTGAGGATTTGGAATAAGACCCCATCATTTATAACAAAGCAAGGGCCTTTCATATCACAACCATGGGATAAATAAAAAAAAAAAAAAACCTCTCCCAGTATAATTCTTAAAATGCATTCTTATGAGACCTAAAGAGTTCAGAAGCCTTTTTATTTTATCTGCAGTTGTTAATGAGCTTGGTAACTTTAATTCAGTCACTTAATCTTTGTGATTATTTAAAATTATAAACCAAGCTACTCAAATTAGGTGATTCAACAGACATTTTGAGTCATAAAACTGTCTTAGAAATTCATTACCTCTTTTGTTCTGCCTTGAACCTTTTCTCAACAAAATAAGAATAATAAGACCTCAATAATTTTCATTTTCAGAAATTGAAACTTATTTGCATCATACTTGCCCTATTACCAAAATAAAATATGGATAGAAAAAAGCTTGGTTTTATGCATTTAGGACTGGCTATAAATGTAAATATGAAATACTCACATAAAATGTTATTATTTACCTAGTGACTGCCCTGCTTTACTATGTGCTTAAACTATACTGGTGAATGATTGCTATTTATTACAGCCTTAAGTCATCATTTTATTGTTAATGCTGTAGGCATTCAATTTTAGGGATGCTTGCTATGACACTATGCTGACATCAGGGATAAAGAGGAGATCTCATTTTATAAAGCAGTAACCCTCAAAAAGACTGGTACTTATTAAATGCACCACAACAGAGTGCCGAGATAGAAGGGATGAAAAAGGTGCGACTGAAATATGATCTTCCCCAAACAAGTCTGAGAGATAAATCCTGAGAAGGTGTTGGAAGCGTGACTAGCAATCCAACCCCCTGAGTTATGAGAGAAAGAAAGAGGGAAGAGAAAATGAAAGGGGCAGTCACCCTGGACCAGAGTGGTCCTCTGTCTCAGCCCAAGATCACAAAGTGGGAGGGGCAACCATAGCCCAATAAAGCATTATCTAGCTATAGCATCTGACAATTGGTCTGGGGATGGTGGTTTATGGACATAATCCCAACACACCAGAGATAGAGACGGGATCATGTTAACTCAAGACCATTGTAGATGAAAGTTCTAGGCCAGC
The DNA here is from genome assembly GCF_004664715.2 of Peromyscus leucopus. Lineage (NCBI taxonomy): Eukaryota > Metazoa > Chordata > Mammalia > Rodentia > Cricetidae > Peromyscus > Peromyscus leucopus. Next base: position 21,562,424 of record NC_051084.1, on the reverse strand, counting down.
CTGGGATAAGTAGTCAGACTTGTTCCCAAAAACAAATGAGTATAGCACCCAGTTTCTGAGACTCACCTGTGAGTACTGCCAAGCCTGTTGCTAGGGGCATCAGCCCAGCTGAGGATGAAAATCCCCCCATTTTCACCACAGAAATAGGACTCATTAACATTAAAACTGGTATTGAAAATAAAATAAAAGCCAGATGGTGGCGGTGGTGGCACCCACCCTTAATGCCTGCACTCATTAGAGGCAGGCAGATCTCTGTGTTCAAGGCCAGTTTAGTCTACAGAGCGAGTTCCAGCCCAGGACAACCAGGGCTACACAGAGAAACCCCTGTCTGGAAAACAAAAACAATAAAACAAAACAAACAAATAAAAAAACAAACAAAGAAAAACTGTAACTTTCTGTTATTTGGCCTTCATAGGAACACTTACAAGCTTATATACAATGATTTATTACTTTAACTCATCCTTCCTCATGCTGCGCCCCTTTAATACAGTTCTGCATATTGTGGTGACCCCCCCCAACCATAAAATTTCTTCCATTGCAACTTCAGAACTGTAATTTGCTACTGTTATGAATCATAATGTAAATATTTTTGGAGTTAGAGGCTTGTCAAAGGGGTCATGAACCACAGGTTGAGAACCCATGCTTTAACTCATTTTAATTAAGCCTTAAAAGCTAAATTTTAGCTATTAAGTCTTTTAATGACTTCACCATGGCATCTATATCTCCATCTGAATATATCTCAATAGGAAAAAAAATTATTTTTGGGGGGGCACTTTCACAAAATGTAAACCAGAGATAATGAATTCAGACACATTAACTGGTTCTAAAACTCTGACGTATTTTAACTTAAAATGAGTTTACCTTGGAACAGCATTGCAATAAATAGAAGTAATAAATGTCTTGAAGTGACCCCAGTTTAATAGAAATGCTTAACAGTGTGTGTGATCTGTCTGCAGAGAACTCGGCAACTTGCACCCATGCGTGTTATGGATGGACAAGCTGCCACCCAGATCTCAGCACTTGTGGTCTGCACCTAAATCATTTAAAAAGAAGACCAGATTAGTTACTTCTAGAAAAATATGTTATTGGAATACATTATAACAAGGTTTTTTTTTTTTTACTTTAAGAAAATTCTAGTCCCTAAACAGGAATTGCCACTGAAATGTTTTAAATTTAAAAATACAATTAAAAAAATAATTCATAAAGCCTACATTTTAGGAAGCAAAGTATGTTCCTATGGAGTACTGTATGAATTACATGGTAAAGGACCAGATCTGTAAATTTATGTGTTCCATTTATCTATTTTGTCAGTGTTTCTCTTTATAAAACCCTATAGCTCTCTTCAATTTCATTGTCTAAATTTCCAGTGTTAGAAGATGCTGAAAGAATGGATGTGAAAATGGTAAAAATTTTACTTAAGACAATAAAGTGACTTTATTTCCTTCATGAAAATTTCCCCTCATTATAGGCTTTAACTGAAGGTAATTTTCAGCTTTTCATTTTATTTTCAAAATTTTACAACATTTCCAGGTTTATTACCATGAACTTACCCTAGGATTACTTTATGATTTTGACATTCAACCAAAAAAAAAAATTCACAGTATTCACAGTGATTGATGTTAGATACAGAACTAGTAAAACACAACACAGCCCTATATGTGCTCTCTCTCTCTCTCTCTCTCTCTCTCTCTCTCTCTCTCTCTCTCTCTCTCTCTCTCTCTCTCTCTCTATGTTCATTTGTGTAGCTATGTGTTGAATTAATCAATACTCCTTCACCTGATTTAATTGGAAGAGAACTTGAAAGACAATTTTTATTAGCAAGTGTTTATACAAAGACTTTGTTTGTTTGTTTGCTTTTCTTCACTGCTAAAAACAGGGTTAAAAATAGGATCATCAGTTAAGGCAAGTTAATTTATTAGCTCTCCTCTACAGCCACTGCTTTTTAACTTACACTATTCATCCAAGTAGTAGGAACAGGTACTAGAGGCAGTATTTTTTCTTTTACTAAGCTAATTTCACAAAGGCATTATATTTTGGTGGTAACTTTTATTGTTTTATTCTTTCATGATTTTACTGTTTTCTATAAAAGTTGAAATTTTCTTGTCCTGTAAACCTAGCAAACAAATAAAACATGCATTCTAAGTTCCAGAGTAGTTATGGGTCATTAAACACCGTGTTCCCTTCTCTCTCGCAGGCACTCCATCTGCACCGTGTACATCGAGGTGCTCCCTCCCAACAACCAGAGCCCTCCCCGCTTCCCACAGCTGATGTACAGTCTGGAAGTCAGTGAAGCTATGAGGATTGGTGCTGTTTTATTAAATCTACAGGTGTGCCTAGGATATGAATATGTGTGTCTGTGTGTGTAATGTGCCCAAAGACCCCATGTAATAACTTTTAGTTTATATGGTGCTGGGTAGAAACACTTGATCACTTGCTTGTGTTCTAGTGAATGACATTTCTCTCTGGAGAGGAAGGGACAGAGACAAGTGGCATGTGGATGCAGAGCAGGGGGTGTTTCCACAGCCGATCTCTTCCATAGATTACACAATTGACAACCTAACACAGGCTGGCAGGGATTGTTTGCACTGATCCTGGGAGGAAATGATGGGATAGGCAGTGCGTGCTTGAATATTTTATGCTTTGCAACTGAAGAGTATAGTTGGGAATTTTCCAGTGTCCCACCTGGCCCTGTGGTCTCTCTGCAGCTGCTTATAAAATAATCACCCTGAGACTTAATATTATTTATAGCTCAGGCTTATTACTGACTAGCTCTTACACTTAAATTAACCCATAATTCTTATTTATGTTTAGCCACATGGCTTGGTACCTTTTCTCAGTTCTGCCTTGTCATCGTGCTTCCTCTGTGTCAGGCTGACGACTCCTGACTCAGCCCTTCTTCTTCCCAGAATTATTCTTGTCTGCTTCCCCTACCTATACCTCCTGCCTGGCTGCTGGCCAATCAGCATTTTATTTATCAACCAATCAGAGCAACACACATTCACAGCATACAGAATGACATTCCACAGCAGAAGAGTACAGCCAACCATTGTCCCAGTTTCCCCAGCTGGGTTTATTTGGGCTACAGTGTCATACCAGGGGGAGCAATCCTAGACTCAGGTTGATGGTGGTATTCAGAGGCTGAGGGAAACTTCATTTTCCCTATGGTTACAGATATGTTTTAATGACTGTGTTTCAGTGTACTCATTTATATGAAAAGGATGCTTTGCGATGATATTTCTATTTGCAGCTCAAGGTTCCTGGCATAGGAGAGTCTTATAAAAGAATAGCCTGGTTTTCACTATTTTCATGTCACTGACCAAAGCATACTGAATCACTTCAGATATACCTTCAGATATACTGAATATGTAGCTTCAACTCCTTTTGCATTTGATGTCCATAACTGTCTCTGGGATTTAAACAATTATGAAAATGTTATCGGGGGAAGGACTATATGAGGAGGAAGTGCTGTATAAAGAAGGGGGTTCAAGCGGAGGAAAAAAAGGTGAAATGTCACTTTATCTCTCATATGCAAGCCAGATATAAATATATCTTCCTACATCTCTAACCTATATGTGCAGTACAATATGCTGTTTAGTGAAGAGTAAGAAAGGGTCAGTATGAGCACAGTATAGTTAGGTGTGTGTGTGTCTGTGCTAGTGTATGTGCAAGTATGTATGTGTGTCTGTGTATGTGTGTGCATGTGTGTGTTTATGTGTCTATGTTTGTGTGCATGTGTCCATGTGTGTATGGGTGTCATATGTCAACATGTGTCTGTGTGTGTCTGTGTGTCTGTGTAAGTATATGTGTCTATATGTGTGGTATCTAGGTTTGTGTATCTCTGCATGTATGTATGTGTGTGTGTTTATATATTGTGTTGAAAAAGACATAGTAGACATCACTGATTTTTAATGCCCACAAATATTAATAATTTTCCTTAAAAAGATCAAAATTAATCATAAGATATTACTTTACCTGTTCATAGGACAGATATTATCTTTCCCGGTGTTGCTTGGAAATGGACAGGTTTCTGATATACATATTCAGGAAGCTGTGCTTTACATAAAGAGATATTTATTATAATAATAATTTATTAATAATTTATTAAGTTGAGGAAAATCCAAGGCTCAACTTTTACCCTTGACAATAGTGACATAGGACACAGCTAGGTTTTCCTCAAAGTTGTTATGGTCCTATGCCCTCTGACCTCCAAACTTGCTATGAGAGTGTCATCCTGTGGATACCCAGATGCCAGAATTTCATTGAAATTCCCAAGAACTTCTGAGGTTTTCCTTTAATATTTATTTTACTGCTTTTCTCCAGGTGACTTGATGTTTCCCTTTTTATTACTTAATCATTAATAGAACATTTGGGCAGCAAAATTATATGCAAGTAGGAGTATCAGTAATAATAATAAAATGTCATGAATACTAATAGTTGAAGCAAAGAAAATACAGTGTTTCTTCAGCTAGACAAAATACCTAACCATACTATTATAAAGATATAGAGTGGGAAATAAAATATTAATTCACATTTGTTAAAATGAAATAATGAGAAAAAATACATCTTTGAAAATTATTTATCAAAAGAAATAGAAAACACAAAAAAACTTAATTTTTTAAAGACTCAAGTCAAGAAATTATCCATGGTTTACAATTCAATCTTCCCTAACAATGTTCCCCTTTATAATATAACTTGTATTACATAAGTCATAACTTTTGCTTATAAGGCATCCTTGTTTTTATGTCAATTAATCTCAGGGAGACTGGGAACCCTATTATAGGAGAATAACACTAACTGAACATTCAAAATGAATCACGTTTGCCTTTCTCATAGCTCACATTTCTTTGTGAGCTGAGGGGAAAAAAAACACTTACAATGACATTTCAGTTCCCCTTTGTGTTATTGGAAGAAGCAAAAGAAAGAACACAATGGTGGTGGCAAACTGGATAAGAAGGGACAAGGGTGTTACCATCACGGGTTTCTCATAGGACACCAACCCCTTTTGTTCATAACCCACTGAGACACGGTTTAACTCATGACCTCAAAGTTGAAAAGCACCCATCAAATTACTCCTCCGAAGCCTTGCAATAAGAGGCATGATGGTGCCTGCCTGCAGCTCTCTGTCCTTACCCTTTCTTCATATGTGACGATGCCACCCAACATGAAAAGAAAAGAAAAAGTCTGGGGTAGTGAGGGATTTGCTTCAGGAAAGTCTCTTCTACCTAAAATCTAGGGATTTCAATGATCCTTGTTTCTAGACCCACATATATCTTTCAGTATGTTCTTTCATTCCACATAAAGGTGTTTAGGAAGCTGTGGTTTCCTCTTTGTGTGAATATTAACTTGATGACTGCTATAGGGATGGCATTCCAGAGAGGAAAACTGCCCTCAGACCTGTTTCTCACTGATCATGGTTAGGTGGGGTAGGATTTTCTTCCCTCCAGAGTTGTTATGTAGGCTGGCAGCATGCTTTCCATTCATCTTTATCCATATTTAAATTCTTTAACAATAGTTTCAAAATGCTGTGGAATTTAGCCCACATGCCTGGAGGCAGTATTATTTTTAGTCTTGAGGAAAAATGTCCTGCTGCCTTGACCTCACTACAGAATTGATTCTTCCCATAACAGCTTGAATTAAATGCAGGCTGTCCTACACATGCCCCTCTGCAGCTCAGAGCCCGTCAGAGGTGCTAATTTGTTTTTTCTGACATTTGAAACGCTCTAGAAGTTTCAGGTTCTTGCTCTCCTCTCTCATTTTCTTCCTTTTTGTTTGATAAATATTCCTTATACAATAGGATGTACTTTTGCCCCGAAGATGACACCAGAGTTTATGATTCATGAACACTGTGCAGCGGGTGCAGGTGTGCACCAGATAATTGACAGTGTTGTGTGGATGTTTTTCTTTAATATTTTCTCTTCTGTGATCAAATATTTTCCCTGAGCATTCAAGACCCTTCATGTGTTACTGTACTGATGAGAACTGAAGATTAGGCTTGAAGATGTCGTTTCCCTGTAAATGACAGGTGCCATTTATCCCCTTTGGAAGGCTACCCTACTTCCCCTATATGCATGGAGAAGGAAGATCACTGATTTTCCTTCGTTTTCAATATGTGTGTTGGAAAATTCATTTATGTACCTTTGTTAGCACTAAATTTCAGATTTGGAATGACTCTTTAATGATTAGCATTATCTCATAAGAATTTCAGGAATATAGAAGATGTAGCTGAAATATGTGAAATACTGATGTTGGTTTCATGATTCCAAGCATAAATTGTAGTTTATATAAAGAATGAACAGATGGTAGGAAGATGATAGATGATGATAGATATATGATAGCTAGACAGACAAACAGAAAGATATAAGAGATAGATGATAGATAGATAGATAGATAGATAGATAGATAGATAGATAGATAGATAGATAGATGACAGATTGATTTTTAGGTAATAGATTGGTCAGATGATAGATGGATGATAGAGAGATTATAAATTAATAGATCAATAGGTAGATGAATACATACATTACAGATGTATGATTGATAGGTGACTGATGGATAGATGATACATAATTGATAGATGATAGATGATTGGTAGAGGATGTATACATATATACATAGATGGATGGATGATACAAATATGAGAGAAAGGGGGAAGGAGAGAAGGATGAAGGGAAGACAGAAGGAGGAGAGAAAGAAGCAGAGTGGGGCTTTTTCATAATGTCAGTTGTCTGCTTCTTGCAAAAATTAGCAGATTCATAGTGAACGTTTTTCTTTATTGAGTAGATAAACAGGTATGAATAAGTTTCAAAAGAAATATTTTGATGCTTTTGATACTATGAGAAGTAGATTACCCAAGGATAATTTTCATGTGCAGGCAAGTAAAGTTATAAGGAAACCCCATTTTTCATTTATTCTATTGAAAATGAATTTATCATACAATATATTATGATCATGGTTTCTTCTATTCCCATCTTTTCCTAGATCAGTTCCAACTTCCCACCCAAATAATCCCATCTTCTTTCTTTCCCTCTTAAGAAAACAAATAGGAAACAAAATAAACAAAGCAGAATAAAAGAAAAGCAAAAACAAAAACAAAGAGAAAGCACAAGAAATACACACACACACACACACACACACACACACACACACACACACACACAAGAGAAAAAGAAATCAAGAACCATAATATACAAGCAAGAGATCAGTAAGGCAAAAACATGCCCCAACACAAAGCAAAATGAGGCAAAAAAATATCTACAAAAATGCCATTGAGTTCATTTGGTGTTGGCCAACTACTGCTTGGCCTGGAACCTACCCTCAAGTGTGGTTTATATACTGAAAGAGACTCTGTTAGAGAAAACTAACTTTTCATTTGCAAGCAGATGTTAATCAGAGACAGCTTCTGAGTTAGAGATGGGAGTTTGTGTCCACGTCCTCCTCTCAGCACTAGGACCCCATCTGGCTTGGACTTGTGAAGGCCCTGTGCATGCTGCCATGGCTTCTGTGAGTTCATATGCATGTCAGTCCTGGTCTATTTGGAAGACACTGATTCCTTGGAGTCCCCCATCCCCTCAGGCTCTTGTAATCTTTCTACTTCCTCTTCTACATAACTCCCAGGGCAGTGAGGGGAGGGGTTTAATAAAGACATTCCATTTAGGACTGAGTGTTTCAAGGTGTCTCACTCTCTGCACATTGTCCATTTGTGGGTCTCTGTGTTAATTCCCATCTACAGTAGAGGAAGCCTCTCTGATGATGGCTGAGGGAGATACTGGTCTACGGGTATAGAGGAACATTATTAGGAGTCATTTATTTCTGTGTTCCTTTAGCAGAATAGTAGTATTTGAAAGAAAACATATTTTTACATATTTTCTACTTGTACACTCTTCCTTCTTCCCATTGATAACATAGTCCCATATAATAAATATTCCTTAGACAACCATGAGCTCACATTGTGACATGAAATCTGACATGTCTGGACGATGGCGGAGATGAATCCTAAGTTAGGTACGTCTAAAGCAACAGTTATTTCCTACCCAATTTCACCTGACCCTTTTGCCTCAGGCTGCGACTTACATGCTTGTTTTTCATGAGATAAGGCTTTATTTGTGCTTCTTATTTACAATTTAACAGCAGGAGCTTCCAGAAAAACAAGTAAAATAAGAAATATTTTCTCACAAAGAGGACTAGCAGTTTAGAAGAACTCACTGTGGTCTAGCAACAAAGGGACCTTTCTCTGGTCCATTTGTAAAATAATAAGGGATATAAAAATGAATTAAGATAAAGGTGTCTTCTCTTCCCTCCCCCATCCATCATCCTTTTCTCTTCTTGCACCCCCTCCTCTCACCCCCACTCCAGGCAATCTAACATTGCCGAAGAGATGCCTCAAACTTGCTCTCTAAGCTAGCTTCAGACTCATCACCTTGCCCCCTCATCTCCCCATGTCCTGGGGTTACAGATGGACACTTAGCCCAGCACTCAGTGTTTTCTGTGTGCATAGAACAGCAGTCCTGGGGCTTCTGGTGCAGGCCAATGTAGATGTCATTTAGGCTTAGAATTGAGCCCAACAACCAAGACTCATTGGGAAAAGGGGGAAAGTTTACATTAGCTTTTGTCCTGCCTCATCTCTTCACCAAACACTTAAAGGGTGACTCTCACAGTCTCTCACCCTACAGCTCAGACTTACTCGTCTCTTTCTTATATGCTGCATTTTTACTTCTGAATCACAAAGCCCTCGATATTCTTACCTCAGCTATTCCCTTCACATCTAAACTTACTTCAAAACTTTTGTGATGAAGGCTGAATTCAATTGAATTATTGGAAAATCAGATTTAAAAGTTGATGGGGGTGGGGGGTAGAGAGATAGCTTAGTCTGCAAAGCAGGACGACCTAAGTTTAATCCTCATATTGAAATAAGGAGGCAACATGGTTGCACACATTGTTGTCCTGGAGCTGGGGAAGTGGATGCATGAGAATCTGTGAGTCTTGTTGGCTTGTCAGTATTACCTGTTTAGTGATTTCCAGGCCAGTGAGGGACATTGTTTCTGGAAACAAGATGGGCAATATTTTCGGTATGACATCCACGCTGTCCTCTGCCTTCTACATGCAATCACCCGCATGTACATTAAAGCTATTCAGCTGGCGACATTCTCAACACACACAGGGAAATACTGCTCTGTTCTTTGAAGGAGTCATGGGATGGCAGTCATAGTACTGCCATGGAGCCTCTGAATTAATTTATTTTGGATGGAGCACTTGAGACTAACTCTGCTCCTCGAAAGGAAAACAAGGACCCTCCTGCATTTACCCCACTCCCTAAATAGCATCATCACTTTGTAAATTCTCAGACCTCCTGTAAAGTCACCCCTGAACTTCACTTTCTCTGTAGCCCTCACTTGGAGTCAGTCAACCGAGATATTTGTTGGTCCCAAGATAACTCAGTCTCACTGTTTCTCCCCAGGCCCACCACCTTCAACTGACCTTACCAGCTGTTGTCTCTTGTCTCTGTAGTTCTTGACTAACTCTGAAATACTCAAACTTGACCCTGCTAACACTCAGTTTCTTAAGGAGTCCAAATTAAGTCTTTTAGGATATATTATTAGGAAATGAAGCATCTTTTTAAGAAGCCCCAATGCTCCAGACACAGAAAATCCAGTTCTATTTTACATTGCTTCATTAAATTTTGATCTCAGAAAAATACACATTTTGAAACATGTTTAAACAATTAAAAAAATAACACCAATATTCACAAGTAGCCTTATCTCCTGGTGTAAAAGTGAGCTAACCACACTTAAATAGAACTGTAAAGTCATCATTAAGATTTTAGCTTAAACAGAACTTAAGTGAGCCCCGATGCTGCTACTGCCGAGATTAACAGCAAACATAGACTATTAAATTCTTGTTTAATAGCTAACCACTTTAAATTTTGACTACAAGTAGATCAACATTCTAAGAGGGCCTAATGGCTTTGAATATAAAGAATTAAATGAAGAATGGTCAGTCCTGAAATTATACACACACAACCGCACCAAATTTGTGTGTGTGTGTGTGTGTGTGTGTGTGTGTGTGTGGGTGTGTGTGTGGGTGTGGGTGTGTGTGTGTAGCAATAATAATAACAATAACGAGCCTACCAACTTGAATGGGAGTTGGAGTAGCATGAGAGGGGATAGAGTGAGGATAGGGAAGGGGGTAAGTGATATAGTTGTGCTGTTTTAAAATGTTTTTGAACAGTTACAATAAACAACATTATAGTTATGGTTTTACCTAACTATGTATTTTATTACAATTATTTATTTATGTGTGTACACACATGTTCACACACACACACACACATATACACATTTACCACAACACATGTGTGGAATTCTGTTAGAACTGAGTTGTCTTTTTCTACCATGCAGGGTCCAAAAATCAAACTCTGGTCTTGAAGCTTGGTGGCAAGTACCTTTACCTGCTGGGCCACCTTGGCAGCCTAGACTTGTGTTTTAAATCCTCATACAAATTGAAATCTATACCACAGACACATGATGGATGGGCATTTACAGATGAGACCATGCCATGTTCATTAAAAAGTTAGTACATTTGAAAATCTTAAAGAAAACAAAATTTCTTCTTAAAAATATTGATTGATTGATTGATTGATTGATTGATGATTGACTGGTTGAATGTGTATATATATATATATATATATATATATATATATATATATATATGTGTGTGTGTGTGTGTGTGTGCCTAAGTATACGTATGTGCACCATGTGCATGCAGAAACCAGTGAAGTCAGAAGAGTGTCAGATCCTTGAAGCTGGAGCCACAGATCCTTGTCAGTCACTTCACAGGGGATGGGAACCAAACTCAGGTCTTCTGCAAGAGCAGTTAATGCCCTTAAACCCAAAGTTTCTAATGATCCTTTCACCATGTTGTTTTTGTCAGATGTGCATGTAGCTTATATTGCAGGCTTCAGGAGAACATTTCCTGTTACAAGCATAATTGAACCTCTGGCAGAAACCGCATGCTCAGAGCCTGCATGGGTCTGCACAGGTCCTCTGTGTGTATGTTATGGCTTCTAGTTTAGTGTTTTTATGGGATTCCTGAGTGTGCAAGCAAGTGGGTCTCTGATTCTTCTGCTTCTTAGTGGGTTTTTTTTCTTCTGTTGATTGGTCTTGTCCAACTTTGATGAGATAGCTTTAGTTTTATATTATTTTGTTTTTTTATAGTTTTAAAAATGAATGAATAAAAAAATTTAATTTCTTATTCAAGGAACATAGAGACTCAAAATATACCACCTGGTTATGAATGGTGCTAGTATTATATTGATACCTTTTTAAATATAAATATATACAAAGTTAGATGCTATAACATCTAACTGCATAGCACTATTGATAGCAAAACGTATTCTCTGACCATTGAGTTAATATTGAGTGACTGCATTAGTATCCTAAAAACATTGGCAAAATACACGCTTATGTTTTTATGGAGCAAAGCCATAAAAAATGTAAAATTATCGCTACATATAGACCAGTCTTAAAATTGTTCTTTAAAATTTACATTTTAAGTTAACCTAGCAAAAAATAGTTTAAATTTTTTTCTGAGGATTTAACAAAATCATACTTTAACAATTCAATCATCCTATAATGCTACATACTAATCCATTAATTTTGGAAACTCTTAAAACAGACATGTTCCATCACATGCCGAGTAATCTATTTCAGACCCTGAATGTGACATTTTTGTATGGATCACATCTCCTGCAATTTTCTTTTTGAAAATGGAACTCAACATAAAGATTTTGTGAAACATATCTGTCCATAATTTTATATGGTTTGAGGTCTTAAGAAAAATATCATAATTATGGCTTGCATATTAAGAGTATTCCTTAAAGAGAAGCTCATAATACCAATCCCATACAAGGACATTTCATGTACATCACTTGGAGATATTTTGATCCAGATAAGGCAATTAACATCTTCACGAGGCCAGAGAGTTTAAAGCTGTTGTTTTTATGCTGTGGAGTAACTGAGGGCAGATGATAGCCTTGGAGTCCACAATGCCCAGCCCATCCATTAAGACTGTATGCATCAGCGACAGGAGGGAGTGATCGCTGGAATCAAGTGAGTTCTCATGATCTGTCCTCTTTCTGCCCTCTAGTGTCTCTGTAATGTTTGCTGCCATGACTACAAGACCATACTTGCTGTAGGTAACCACATCCTCCATTGTGTGGTAGAGATGTTCATGGCAGGCTAAGAGGGAATCCCTGTGTTCCAATATAATATCATCTTTAACAAAACATTACACACGATTGCAAAGAGTTTGCATAGAGCGACAGCACTGTACTTTTTAGACACCTGAGAAAAAGATACATTGGATTTACCTTTGTTCTACGTTGAGTGCCTTTGACAGGTTTTGTTATGTCTACTTTGAAGGCGTGACACTCCCCAGTTTTCTGAGGATACTCCTGGGTCTCCCTTTTTGCATTCTTATTTTCCCAAATGACATTTAACAGAGTTATACCCGTAAATGAGAATATTAGATTCCACTTGCTTTATGCCAGGAGACGGTTGCATGATCCAAAGGAAAAAGAGGTGTACATTGCCTAATGTAGGTGACATAAAGAGTTTTTGTTAGTTAGACCATTCTGCCTTTTTAAAGTTAACTGAAAACAGGACTAATTTGAATTCCGTGTTGAAGATAGAGTATTTGCAGAGATAACTACTTATAGCTGAGATTTCTGTGGAACTTTTCAATCCCACCTTTAATAACTTGGCAGCAAAGAATCTTGCTGCTTTGTGTTTTGGTTTTTAAATAATTCTCAGAGTGTATTTCAACGTCTGGAAGCCATTTATTGCTTCACAGACTGAAAGCTCTTGTTGATGAAAGCTTAAGTATGCAAATGTCATTATTTCCCTGAGATTTTGATAGATACAAGAAACAAAACCGGTGTTCCTGAGAAACACTCAACAAGAAGCTAACGGGAGTCAGTTTTCTAGGGAAATTAATGTGAGTCCCATGAACCTGAACAAAGTCTGTGGTGTTCCCACACTTACCTGCTAGAATTGCAGCTGAGAAAACAATTTTTAAAAAAATCAGAGATTATTTACATTGGAAGGTTTTAATTTACTCAAGAAACCCGAAGAATTCAATTACATGCCTCTTGTTCTTATTGCAAATATATTTTTAAGATACAGGTTCACAAAATCCAATCATTTGAAAAATCATAAAACGAAATGTTTTTTTTCCCTCTGTTTCCACACTCATACACATGACCCACTCACACACATGACCCACTTGGACACCACATGACCCACTCCCACGAAGGAGTAGACTTTTTTTTTTTTTTGAGGGCTGCAGCTAAAGTAAACAAACTTCAGAGAGGGAAACAGAATTATCTAGCAATAAAAATTGACTCAGCTCTTCAATAGAGCTGGTCCCTCCCTTCATCCAAAATAAAAGTAGTTCATTTTGATTTGGGTAATCAAATGGTTAGAAAGCACAGCACACTTGATTGTCACGCTTGATTGTTCCTGATTGAATACTGCTGAGTGATTTGGACCCAAAAGCTGCCTGTGTGAGGCAGGATGGAAAAATGCAAAGACTGGGACCAAACACAGCAGGCTGAAATCACCCAGGAGTTTACAGTTTGTCTACCTTTTTTTTCCCCATTACTTTTGTACTTTAAAATATGTCATGTATTCACAAATCCAATCATATAGACATTATTTATTTCATACATATATTTTTTTAAAGATTTCTTATTTTTGCTTAGTTCCCATTTCCTTCTCCCCTCTCCCCAGCTCGTTACCCAGCTTTTCCTTACCTCTTCCTTTCCACATTTGCCCTTTATAGTCACATGGGATTGTATAAGGCATATATTTTTGTGAACATTTCCATATAATTGTCACCTACACAACATAAACGTGCCATTTCTGCCATGCTATAAATATGCATGAGATATTCTAATCTTAAGTTTATTTTGAAATAACATCAAAGATACAGAAATGATTGCTACAAAAATCTTTGGGAATAACTTGTCAGCGTGATGTCATGTCATCATCAAAGGCCACAACTTGTAATTCTTATATATATAAAAAAGCATGTTTCTTTTTATGTTCTTTGCTTTTATACATAGCTACAACTCAACCACGGAAACCAGAAAATGACTTGGTGCACCCTTGCAGTCTAGTAGCCCTCTGACTACTTTCAGCTCTCACTAGTCCTCTAAGAGACCCCTAGTGAGCATGGTCCACAGTCTAGGTCCCATGGTAACACAGAGCTCTTCTTAGCACATATCCACAGTCTAGGTTCCATGCTAACAGAGACCCCTTGTTAACCATATCCACAGTCTAGGTCCCATGGTAACATAGAGCCCTTGTTAGCACATATCTACAGTCTAGGTCCCATGGTAACATAGAGCCCTTGTTAACCATATCCACAGTCTAGGTCCCATGGTAACACAGAGCCCTTGTTAGCCATATCCACAGTCTATGTCCCATGGTAACATAGAGCCCTTGTTAGCTCATATTCACAGTCCAGGGCCCCACCTGGCATATTTGCTATTCCTTTAGCTTACTCAAGCTGAAAAATACTCCCTTGGCTTTTGTGGCTCTGACATTTTTTTCAAGATTCCAGGACAGATATTTAGTATATATTTCCTGCAATGAGTTTGGTTATTATTTCTCAATAGTCAGGGCCTGTCAATCGGTTTTCTGGCAAGAACACTGGAGTGATGTTGCCTCTCGGAGGGTAAAGAGCTTGCTTTACTTCCTTACAGCAAACTTTACTACAGATACTTTGAACCTGTTGCTTCAGTAAAGACAGCTCAGTACTTAGCTCCTATGGGTCTTGCAGAGGACCTACATCCAGTTCCCAACATCCATACTGGGTGGCTCACAACTTCTTGTAACTCCAGTTCCAAGATACCAAAGACTCTTTTTATGCCTCTGCATTACTCATATATGCACATCGATAAAAATACGTATTTTTAAAAAGAACCTTCTTGAACTACTTGAAAATTATAGAAATATCCTTTCCCCATTCATTTCAATCATTTATTTTTAAAATTTCTGATGATATATGGATAAACTATCATTATTGTTCCTAAGTGGCAATTTCTTAACATCATTCATTTTACATCAATTTGTTGCTGTTTTACTATAAAGAAAAACACCTCTTTTTCCCTCATGAATGTATTCTTCTATTGATTTATATCAATATGAAGTACATATTTCAACTTTATTCAGAGGATTATAAGCCATTGGTATTGATATAGCACAGTGTAATACATGCTGAAATAATAAGGCACAATGCTCTTTTAAATTACTCATGGATTAGTTCACATGATAGATGTTTTTCTAAATCCTTGAGCTGGGGAAGAGGGAGGACAGATTGTCACCATAGTCAGGGTCCATAAGGCCCTCATAGTATCCTCACTTATGGAGGATGGTGGGGAGAGAATGTCTCACTCCTGGTCCTCATCACACAAGGACACAAATCCACTCGTGATACTTCCCTCCTACAGACAACCCTGTGGGGGCCTGGAGCTTCATATGTAGGGTCGCAAGAGGATATAAATTTAGGTCACAGCCCTGTTGCTGGCCTCTGGCCTTAGAATTATTCTCATGACTCTGTTCAAGGAAGGCCTTGTGTTCCTTTATCATGTCCTCACCATTCTCTGAACACTGCTATTTTCTGTTTTAACAAGATGTTTCACACACATTTATTTTTTTATGTCAGCCATGGACTTAGCTATTTGAAAAGCTCGGGTTTATATGATTATACAGTAGTATTTATTCAAACATGCATGTAACATACACACACATATACATTCATACACATAAGCACAGATGTATGCATACATATAAGTACACACAAATGCATATACACATAAACACACTACACAAACACCCCCATGTATGTGTGTGTACATACATACATATACACACAAACACAAACATGGCATATACACAATAAACACACAAGCACACACAAATGCACATGCTCACACACATATACACACATATTTCAGACACGTGTACAAACAGACACACATACATTTTATACACTACTCCTTTTCTGTCTTGGTTTTAGAAGCACTTAAAACAGAGACATATGGAACAAGCATGGAGGAGAATATTATTCACTTTTGCTTTACATACAGTTGACAAGTCGATGGGAGTACACTGTGAATCTGGGTACACTGTGCCTATAGTGAAGTAAACCACCTCTTCTAGTCAGAGCAAGGCAATACAGGCCAATTGTCATAACATCATATGCACATACAGAGAGGAGAAGAGAGAATCTCCTACTAAAGCTTACTCTTCTGCTCTCCTGAGTGAGGAAGAGGCCAGCAGGCTTCTGTATCCTCCTAGAGGTTATGTATGCATGCTCTTCTGATAAAAAGTACGTAAAGTGAGAGACATTTCCTTTTCTACTCTTTTCAGAATGAGTTTCTCTCATCATAATCTTCTTATGATTGATGACTTCAAAAGAACCAGCTAGAATTAGACATTGTATTCTATTGCAAAACAATTATTTTCAATTTTGTTTTCTTTTAAGTTAACAAGAAATACTTAAATATGAGGGTGGAGTGTGATAGCTCAACACATGTATGCAATGCATGCTGGTCAGGTCATGGTGCTTCTCTTCCCACTAATTGTAACCCCATCTTTATGCTTGCCATACCTGAGCACCATGCCATGAGCTCTTCACACAAAGGTAGAGGGCCTCACTGTGCTACAGAATTCTAGAATAGTCCTCCTATCTCACAGTATTCTGGATCCCATTACCCAACATGCCCTGTCTCCTCCTACCTCTAGTAAGATCCATTTCACCCAGATCAACTTTTAGCTCCCACATCTGATAGGAAACACACCCAGTTGGTATTTCTGTTTGACTTACTTTACTGTAGCCTCCTCTTTCTGTCACAAGTTACAATTGTCATTTTTATTAGACTGAGTAATATCAGTGACATATACCATCCTCTTCATCTCTTCATCCATGAACATATAGGTCCATGTTATGAGTAACACTGTAACAAACAGGGGGATGTGGGTCCCTCTTCCATGTGTCAATTACATTTTTTCCTTTGATACCCCAAATTCCTATTGTAGAGCTAATTCAATTGTCTGAGGACTCTACACATCACCCCTCTTAGTGGATGTGCTAATTTATAGTCACAGCAGTAACATGTGAGTATCCTTCCCTCATATTCACTACCAGTATTTGCTTTTATTTTATTTTATTTGCACTGAATAACAATCATACTATCCTGGATGTGGCAAGAGTGTGCCTTTGATATTTTTATTTCCTTTATGACTCGTGAGCCAGCACCTGTTCATAAATCAGTTGACATTTTCTCTGGTTTGTGTTGTGAGAAATGTCTGCTCACATGATTTGCCCAATTTGAATCAAATCAGAATTGTTTGCTGTTGTTCGAGTTCCTTCCACATTTTCTGCATGACTCCTCTTTCGCCTTCTCCCCTCCGAAATGGACTTGGTGCAAAGCCTTTTCAGGTTGATGCACTCATATTGGCCCATTTTGCTTTTGTACTTGTGTGTTTGATATATTATCACCTGTATTCATTACCTAGACTGACTTTCTGGGAAGTGTGCCCATGTTTTCAGCTAGTCACTTTACAGTCTCAAGGGCGACATCTGGGTCTTTAAGCCACGCTGACTTCCTGTGGGGGTTTGTGTCAGATTTCATCCTTCTGCATATGGAAATTCAGTTTTCCTGGGACCATTTATTGAAGAAGTGGTCCTTCCTGAAGTGCTTTTTTTGGCGGCATTGCAAAGAATCCCTTGGATGTAGATGTGAAGGTTTGTTTGTGTCCTCAGTGCTGCCACTGGACTCCTTGTCAGTTATTAACCTCACTAAAATGCTGTCTCTCTGATTCTATCAGTGCCCTGCATCGTAAGACCAAGATGTTGTGTCAACTCCGGATCTGCTCTTGGCAGACTGCTTTGGCTTTTTGAAACCTTTTAGACTCCAATACAAACTTAAAATAGCCTTTTCTATTTCTGTGAGGAATACCATAAATATTTTAATGGGAATTGCAATTGAATCTGCAAATCATTCAGGATAAAAGAACAAATTAGTTAAAATCTTTTCTAAAATAGCAAAAAAGGGGTGTGTGTGTGTGTGTGTGTGTGTTTGTATGTGTGTGTGTGTGTGCATGCATGTGTGTGTATGTGTGTGCGTGTGTGTGCGCACGCGCCTGTGTACCTATCATGATCTTTCATGTTGTATCATAGAGGGGGCATCTGCATCCTTGGTTTCATTGATTCCAGTGGATTTACCATAACCATTAATGATGGGAGACAAGGGCACTGTTGGCTTTTGAAAGCAATGCTGGTAGTTTGCATCCTGAAACTTTTATCAGTCTATTGCATGCAATAACATTTTGATGGAGCCTTTCTATTTCCTATATGTAAAAATCATTTCATTTGCAAACGGGAACGATTTGACTTCCCACTTTCCCATTCATATGTCCTTTATTCTTTCTCATCATAATGGTGCTGACTAAGACTCCAAGGAGCATGTTGTTTCAAGTGGACATCTGTGTTCTTCCCACCCATACAGGAAGCACGTCCAGCTTTCCTTCATTCAATGTGATGCTGGCTATGAATTTTTCACATACAGTGTGTATTATATTTCATGTGTGTTATATAAATATGCATGACTTTTTTCAGAGCTTTATCATGAAAATGTTGAATCTTATTGTGTGGGAGACCAGCTCTTACCTTTTAAGGCTTCCTAAGAGGAGGAGAGAGGAATAAGAAACTTTTAGATAGAAAGATAGCAAAGAGGAGACAAACAGAAACATGGGATAGCTTCCAGGAGGACCTGGATCAAAATCCACCAGCCCCTTCCGCCTCTTCAAAGGGGCTTTTTTTTATGACAGTGCCAAGGGGTAGGGCAAAAGACCTCCCCTTGCTAGATCAAAGTACACCACACAGCCAAGTGCAGACCCTTCCAAAAACCTGGTAACCATGCCTGTCGTCCAATCATTCCCCTATTCAGCCCTGCTGGATAAAACAAGCTCAGATTCTCAGACCCTGAGTAAGTTCTCACTAGGAAACCTCTGTGGGTCTCTACATTATTGAGTGTTTTTCTTGCATCTATTGACATAAACATACCATTTTGTTACTGAATTGCTAAGATGTGTAATATTTATCAGTTTGTTATTAATCTCAACTTGAAGCCCTGAGATAAATCCCACTGAATCATGTTGTCTTTTTCATGTGCTCAAAGAATTTATTTTTAAGTATTTTCTGATAATTTTTGTTTCTGTGTCCATCAAGTTCCTATGGCCTTAAATATTTATTTTTTTATTTTTTATTGTATGTGTGTGTGTGTCTGTGTTTGTGTGTGTGTGCGTGTGTGTGTGTGTGTGTGTGTGTGTGTTGTTATTTGGTGTTCTCATTAGGATAATGTTAACTTCAAAATGAGTGTTAAGGAATTCCCCTCCCCCAGTTTTTAATGTTAAGAAAAATAGTGTAGAGGTTTTTGTTTGTTTGTTTGTTTGTTTTTTGGTTGGTGTTTGCACTGAGTAAAGGTCAACTATGAACATGTCTGCTCCTGATCTTCTCTTTGGTGAGAAAATTCTTGTTTCTGATTGTCTTGTTTTCTACTGTTGAATTTTTCAGGTGGTCTGTGCCTCCCTTCCATTTGTGTTGGTTATATATGTACATTGAGATTTATCACGTATCGATTTCCCAGGCAGTTGTTCCTTCTAGCTCCTAGTGATACTTTGTGTTTCTGTATAGCAATGACTTTCATGTCTTTAGATGTTTGATACCTTTGGTTATTCATTACTCATTTTATTCCATTATGGCATCCAAAGTTGATGTCTGATATGACTTCTATCATTTTCTTTTATTGAGATTTGGTTTGTGGCTGAAGAATGTGATCAGCCCTACAGAACTGTCCATGTGCTCCTGAGATGAAATATATCTGCCAGCCAATATGTTAAGTCATGTGGTTTGTGACTCTCAGGTCAGGCTCTCTTGCCTGTGTGTCCTGTCCTGTGATTCAAGTGGGGCTATGAGGTTTTAAACTGTCCTTGCATCGAAGGTCATCCTTCCCCCAAACCTGATAGCATTGACTTTGGAAAGCTGGGTTCTTGATGTTAGGTGCATATGGGATACAGTTTTAGAAGTTCTTGCTAAGTTGGTTCATTGGTCTATTTACATAAAAACACACATATATAATGTAATTTTCTATATATTTCTACAGTGTTGTCTCTAAGTCCATTTTATCTTACATACAATTAGCAATTCCTGTTCTCTGTATTTCCTTTTCAAGACAGTATCCTTTTAAATCCCTTCACTTTGTAGATTCAGTGTGTCCTTACTAGTAAGTTTCTTGTAGTAACTTATCTTTAAATCTTACATGAGTTTTCTTTTGGTTGAAAGATTTTTTTCGTAGGTTCTTCTTTGTCTCATAATGCTGTTTAATTATTTTCCTTACAAGTCCTTGGCACATGTATTATGGTGTCTGATTTGGGTTTGTTTGTTTGTTTGTTTGTTTTAAGACAACCTTCCAGTCTGTATCTTTTAATTGGAGAATGTAATGCTTTACATTCAGGGTTACTGCTAACATGCCAAGGCTGACTCTGGAACTCAGTTCATTGTCATCTGGTTGTTTGGGTCCCTGGCTCCCTTCCTGTCTGTCTTGGTAATTTGCACTTCAGATTGCTTTTCCCTGGTTTTGATAAAATTTGGTTTCTCTCTCTCTCTCTCTCCCTCTCTCTCTCTCTCTCTCTCTCTCTCTCTCTCTCTCTCTCTCTCTCTCTCTCTCTGTGTTTGATCTCTTTATGGATTTTATGGTATTCCATATTTTATATGGTTCTCTCTCTCTTACACACACACACACACACTTCTAGACATTGGATATCCTCTTAATGTTTGTGTTGGAAACTATTTCTTGCTCATTTCTGAAGCTTAAAATTTTGAATGTGTCAATCATTTCCTCTCTAATCTGTAATGTTTATTCTGAGAAATCTAACTGGGGTCTTTATATAATACCGCACACTTTATTTTGCTTTTTCTCACATATGAAGTATAATATATATATTTCAGAGAGGATCTATTATTGTCAAATATATTTTACGTCCTTCTACATGATTCTATATTAGGAATCAGGAAATTCAATGTTGGACCCCAAAGTTTAGGGTCTCAAGTGGGCGACCCAAGAACCCAGACTCCAGTCCAGTTGATACAATAGCAGGAGGATTTATTAAGCTTCTATATAGAAGGGCTCCTCTAGAGTAAGAGTCGCATCTTACTGCAGCCCCTTAAGGGCTTATAAAGGAAAAACCCACAAAACCCACAAGATTACAACTCCCATACAATTTCATTTCATAAGATCATGGTCTGGTTACAGAGTGATCGCAGAGGGGGTGCAGTTACGTCAACAGGTACATTTTCCCTGAAACCTCAAGGGGGGGTATCAAGGCGGGAGTGGAGTTTACACAAAGGTCATGGTGGTCCTTCCTGGAACACCTGCAACTATCCCAGTCACAGTTGAGCACATCTCTTAACAGAAATCTTTTTACATTGTTATATGGTTGCAGGGGAGATTGAACAATGGCTAAGTCAGGTTGCCCTTGGAACTAGATTTTTAGTTTCTCATTTCCTGGTGCTTGAAGTTTCTCTTTTCCTGAGGCTTGGGGGTCTAAGCCTGAAGGGCTAGGGTCTTTCATTCAAGGTTTCATTTTGCTCAGTTTCCCAGGTCACTTTCCTTGTCTCGACCATGTGTAATTCTCATCATTTGAAAATTTGCTCACATAATTCTGCCTCATTAGTCTTGGGTGTTTCCTTCATTCTTGCCTTTTTTGAGGGGGAGGGTGGAATTTCAAGACAAGGTTTCTCTGTTGTAACTCTCTCTGTAGACCAGGCCAGCATAGAGCTCACAGACACCTGCCTGCTTCTGCCTCTGGGTACTGGGATTAAAGGGGGGTGCCACCACTGCTGTTATTGTCATTTTCTAAAAGTTTAAGTTCCTCTGACAGAACATTATAGCACGAATCTTAAAGAGTCTTATTAATAAAATCAAACCTGAGGCCAGTTATTCGGGTGAATGCTGGAAGATCAGAGAAGCAGAACAAGCCACAGCTTCCTCACCTCAACAGTTCCTCAGCTGATCCTGTTTCCTCAGACTGGAAGCTTTTGTGTCCTCATCCCAATGGCTCTTAGCTGAATTGCTGCTCAAAAGCCTGAAGCTTAACCAGCTAAAAGCTTAACCATCTAAAAGCTTAACCAGCCAAATGCTTCTAGTTTCTGGTCTCCATGCCTTATATATATTTCTGTTTTTGCCATCACTCCCTGGGATTAAAGGCATGAGTTACCATGTTTGGCTGTATCCTTGAACACACAGAGATCCAGGTAGATCTCTCCCTCTGGAATGCTAGGATTAAAGGCGTGTGCTACCACTGCCTATCCTCTATTGTTTAATATTGTGGCTGCTCTGTTCTGTGACCCCAGATAAGTTTATTAGGGTGCATAATATTTTGGGGAACACAATACCACCACAGGACATTTAGGAAATCCAGTCCTTAAGACATTCTTTCTTCTGCTTTAGGTACTCTGTTGGTGAGAAGTTTTGCTCATATCATTCATTTGACCTGTGAGGTCGTCCATCCAAAATGACTGCTTCTTGAACATGATCTCAATTTCTTCATTGAGTTTCTCATTTGTACCATGCTATTTTTATAAATCATTTACATATTCTTGTATTTTCACAGACATTTCATATAATCAGTTTTCTTTTTTTTTTTTTTTTTGGTTTTTCGAGACAGGGTTTCTCTATGTAGCTTTGCACCTTTCCTGGGACTCATTTGGTAGCCCAGGCTGGCCTCGAACTCACAGAGATCCACCAGGCTCTGCCTCCCGAGTGCTGGGATTAAAGGCGTGCGCCACCACCGCCCGGCTATATAATCAGTTTTTAAAGACTCTTTTTAGACATTTCATTAATTTTCTTTCTTCCTTTATTTTTTATTTTTCTTCTTTTTTTAGAGTTTGTTGATAAAAAGTTTTATATTCCCTTTTTGATAAAATGTTTTGTGTTCCCTTTGAGCTAGCTAGCACATGTCCTTGATTCTTATACTACCCACTTTCATATTTGTCCATCTGTTAGATCAGTTTATTCATTTATAGAGGTTTCACAGTAAATAGCTTTCTTTTTCCTAAAGATATATTTTAGGGTATGGATTTGGTTTCAATTGGATGTCATGATACAGTTTCCGTATAGAATCTATAAGTGCAACTGATGGCCTTGGGAGTGGTGTGTACAGCAGTGAATCAGAGCATCATCCACTCTGAAAGGCTGTGAACACTGGTAACACTGTAACATCCTGGGAAGGCATGGTGCACAGAACTGTGGGAGTGGAGCACCCTGCTGCCATGAGCATACAGTGCCCATGTCTGTCTCTACAGGCTAGTGCAGATATATAACATAGTGACTGTAGTATGCCAGTTATGACAGGAAACAATTTAGTCTTCATGGGCTGAGCAAGGATAAACCTACACTAGTTGGCCCTGTGCATGTGTCCTGTAGCTTGAATGGCATCCCCCCAGGGCAGGAGGTTGCCTAGTATGATGTATATGTCAGCCTTTGAAGTATGTAGTAGTCATAGATTCCCTAAATGCCTCTGGGTAATGTACCACAGTGTGTATATCAAATGCCTGTCAGTCTGTGGGTCATGAAAAAAACCTGAGTGAACACTGCACACAAGTGTTTGTGCCTTGCTGGGCATTGGTGGTGCATGCCTTTAATCCCAGCACTCGGGAGGCAGAGCCAGGTGGATCTCTGTGAGTTCGAGGCCAGCCTGGGCTACCAAGTGAGCTCCAGGAAAGGTGCAAAGCTACACAGAGAAACCCTGTCTCGAAAAGCCAAAAAAAGAGTTTGTGCCTGGGTGTGGTGATAGTTTATTTGTGCTCTAACATATAAAGCTTGCCTGGGGATCAGAAGACAAAGCCAGCTACTATATTAAACATAGAGGTCAGGCAGTGGTAGCACACGCTTTTAATCCTAGCATTCAGTAGGCAGAGGTTCATCCGGATCTCTCCGTGAGTTCAAGGCCACACTGGGAACAGAGCCAGGCATGGTGGCACACACCTTTAACCCCAGCACTAGTTAACCATAGAGGTTTGGAGGTCTGTACAGACAGACAGAAACTGATAGAGCTGGGCAGAAACAGGAAGTAAGATGACAGGGCACAGAAAGGTATATAAGGCGTGAGTATAGAGGAAGTACCTTTCTTGGGCTGATTTCCTAGCAGTAAGAACTTGTGGCTGGCTTGTTCTATTCCTCTGAACTTTCAGCTTTTACCCCAACATCTGGCTCTGGGTTCTTTATTAATTAGACCATTTAGCAATTCATGTTACACATGGGTATTTGTGGACACATTGCTGACTTTGGTCTCTCGTGGTACTCTCCAGCTGCAGCCTATGGAGGGAGATGGGGTAGATGTAGCATAGGAAGGAGCAAGTAGGTGTGCAGTGACCTATATGGAACCACTGGGGTGTGTTCTGAGAACTGTACCTGTCAGTGATTTCATCATGTAAACACCAGCATGTGTTTACAGAGTCCAAGATGCATATACATCACCTGTTGATACAACTTTACAGAAGCACCAGTGTGCATGTGGCCTGTCATGTCACTCAGAAGAACATCCCATGTGGGACATGACTGTACTTCCTTTAAGTAAAATTAGTTACCATTGGAAGAATTGCAGTACAAAATTAAATTTCAAAGGGATTATTATAGATCTATATGAAGATCTGCAATTAAATCATGTGAAAATTGTGATTAATTGTCATTATATCCACACTAAGCCTGGAAATTATATTTTATGAAAAGAAAATATTATTTGTCAGTGCGAGTATGAGACAGAAGGAATAAGAAGTGTTGTTTTTGCAATTTTCTATACAACTGAAAATATGAAATTAAAATTAAAAAGAGTTCCTCAAAAAAATTTTAAAAATTTGGGGGATATTAAATGTGAAATTCTTCTTGGATATCTACTCTGGAATAAATGTGTATGTTTCCCCCAAATTCATGGGGTTGAAGCCTAAATCTTCAATGGGATGTTATTTGTAGGGTTTCCGGGAAGCAATTCAGTCCTGTATATGGAGGACTCATGAAGGGAATTATTGTCCTGATGGTGAAAGAAACCTGAAGCCTGGATTTCCCACTATATGAGTCAGTATAACAACCATTCACAAACCAGGAAGAGCATCCTCAGTACACACACGGCTATGGGACCACGGGTCTGGGTGGGACTGGAGAAACTTTGCTTCTACAGACACCAGCTCTGTTGCTGCATTGACTCAGAACTTTCTAGTCCTTAGAGCTATGAGAAAATATCATTACACTCCACCCTAATTCCTGATGCAGCTACTGAAGACATTAACTGGGTGGTTTGATGTACGCTTTGGAATAAGAACGTATTTGTTACTTTTCTTGTTTTGTTTTTGTGATCAAAATACCTGACCTAAACAGCCTAAGGAAGGGAAGGTCTATTCTGGTTCAGAGGGGTCAGTCCATGGTAGCTTGTGCCTATGAACTATGACATGGCATGATGGTGGTGTGAGCAAAAGGGAGATTATTCACTTCACTGGAGACAGGAAGCAGAGAGAGGAGGATGGCAAGGACCAGCTATCCCTAAGCTCCTGCTATGGGAGACCTACGTCCTCCTAGCAAGACATACCTTATAAAGCTTCCAGCATCTCCAACCCTCCAGCACACAAAACTTGTGAAGGATACTTTGTATCTAAGCCTGTAACAGGAGCTAGAAAAACATAGTATCTTGAGGACTTACTTATTATTTAAAACAATTATTTTAGATTAACAAAGTAGGCAATGAGACTGACATTGAGCAAATATGGGAAGGAGGGATGTTCATTCCTGTAGAATTGAAAACATGCACAAGGAAGGCTTGTAGTTGATACCTACAGTCGAGAGAATAGGGTGTTGGAATGAGAACTGAGTAATTTCAGAACAATCTGGAAATAGTAGTGAGGAGCAAGGCAGCTACCGTGGAACTCACACCTTGAAAAGAGGGTACTCTTCATACAGAGAATTCGCTTGGATTCTAACAAGAAAGTGGTTAAAAGCATGATGGACAGTGAGTTGTGTGTGAACTTCAAGAGTCCTTTAACTCTTTGGAAACTCAATATGTTATCTACATGAAAATAGAGAAGACAGTTCTCACCAGACAAGAAGGTTGTGTGGTTTAAGGACTGATGTGTGCGATCTAAGGTGTCCTGTGGATATAAAGAATAGCTAATTTGAATATTTCTATTATTTTTACATTTATTTTGCTGATTGTTTTTGAGAGCTGTATACAGAACTGCAAATGTATTTAGAATAGATTAAGTTTTATTGTGTCTCAAAATTACTAATTTTGTGTATTAAAAAAATAAATGAAAGAAAATGGAAACTGGACCTTGTAAGCATTCTCCAAGTCTGAAGACTTTCCTTTTTAGGGCTTCTGGTTTACAGGCATATCCCAACATGGAGCAAGTAAAAGAGACCCACGTTAACCACTATTCATTTTTTTTTTAATATTGCACACACTTAGTTTAAATTTGCCCCTTTTTAATCCTGTGAGCAGAGACTCTGTTCTGGCTCTCCAGCCTGAAACATTTTGTGTGGCTTCCTTCTCATAGATTGTTTACCACACAATTCTGAAAGAAAAAAAAAGAAGCATTTGAGGAGTTATAGCCTTCCAGTGTGTTATTTTCAACATTATTATATATTGAGGCCTACTTTTATTTTGTCACATATTTAGGTACACAAATTTCAAAATTATGCATCACATATAGTATTTACTTCATATATTTTGAATATTTAATAAGTGGATCTTTTGAACTTGAGCTTATTTTGAAAACTGATTTTTATATCAACAATCCTTCACATAAATAGGGTACACGTGTTAATCTATCAAAACAGGTTCATGATGCTATCATTTTATCAAAGGCCCAACAGTTTAACACCAGGAATAAGCACATGTTTCAAGACACTATTGCAGCAGATGTGTGGTGCCTTGGCATACATGTAAACAAAACATCTACCACATAAAAGAAAACAAGGAGAAAAGTCTTTCAAAAAGAGTAAGACACTGTTTCGCTAAACTGAGTTTCAGTTCTTGCTCTCAAGTAGTTAACAGCCTCAGTCAGGACCTGTTTGCCTCAGTGAGAGAAGTTCCATCTAAACCCGTTGATCTTGCATCTCCTGTAGAGTCCCCACAGGCTGGTGCTTTGTCTTAATGTACTCTGAAATGTGTAGCATCATTCTATGGGTGTAAGGTGCACTTCGCCAGATGGCATTTGATGGCTCTGCTCCTCTGTAACTTAATGGAATACTGTTTATAGATTTGCTTATTTTTCAAAATTCTTTTCTACACTCCGAGAACATTGCTTACTTGAATGCTTGTGAGAATTTTTTGTGCCCCTGAAATGTGTGCATGAATGCATATAGTAACAATTGATTTTTTTAAAAAAAGGATGCCATGAATTTGAAAGAGAGCAAAGAGGGGTTTATGGGATAGTTCACAGAGAGGAAAGGGAAGGGGGAAATGATGTAATTATATTGTAAACTTAAAAATAAAAGGAAAAGAAGATGGTAATTTCCTAACATATGAATTAAGTCATCTGGTTGAATTGACTATAAAGAGTTGTTTTCAAAGGCACTGTTTGTCCTTCAAGCAATAATGAAAGAAAAACTTAGCTTTATTAAAGCCATTCAACTGAACACATACCAGCAAATTGATGGCTAAACACCATCACTTGCTATCTGTCCAAAGTCAACATCAATCCATTCATTAAGCTTGAGGTCAGTGGCCAAGCAAATGCCCGTCGTCCTTGTCTTCTGTGTACCAAGCTAACAAGCTCTTGGATCTTCCCCACACCCACTGAGCATGTTCCTCCTCTCTCAGCTTCCCACTTCTGCATTTCTCCCACCTCCTAGTCAAGCAAGTGCTGGACTTTCACATGCTAAGTCATGCTGTTCCCATCACTCATTTGTGAAGGGAAAATGTACCATCATCTCTAGATGTGCTTCCCAGATTATTTCACAAGGATCTGAAAGTTCTGCATTCGAATTAGCTGTTTTGTTTGCCCTTGGCTCCTGGGTGGGGTGTGAGCTGAGCAGGCAGAGGTTTGTCTGAGCTGTTCACCCCTGAGCTTCCAAGGTTTGACATAGGTGAAATACCCAATAAATATAAGGCTAATTAGGGAGGAGGTATGGTACTCATGATTTAGCTTTTTTAGATGTAGGTATCTTGCCTCAGAATAGATGACAGCCAGGGACCAACCTGGCAGCTGACTCTACAGCCTCCCAGTGGATTCTGAGTCCAGTGAAGATATGTCACTTTCATAATTGTTTTATTATTTGTTATTTATAATTGATATTGCACTTTTCAAACTCTTAAAAAGAAGGGCTCATTTTCCACTGGACTTACATAAAATAAATATGTTAGAAATATTTTGCCATGAGGAGGAGTGATTCCTAATTATTACATGAAAAATGTATGGTAGAACTAAACTTCCCCTTTTCAAGAAAAAAAGTCTCAAGATGTAAAAAGACACAACTTTCAATTAAGTAGAGCAAAAAGTACTCTGTTTGAAGTGAAGGTAGAAATAATAGCATAACTGGACTATTCTGCATTTTCTAATCTACCAATAAAATTCCTATTAACCTCAGATAAAACTGTAATTTACTAACACCACAAGAGAATGATGCAAATAAAGTTACACTGTATCCACAGATACTTCATCACCAATTACGTAAATTGTAGTTGCTCCTGCACATTGAAGGATTCATGGGCCAGCCAGTGAGATGATTCAGTAGGTAAAAGTGCTGCCACCAGTCTGATGTTAGATATCCAGGACCCACTTGTTGGAAGGAGAAAATTAATTCATGCAAGTTCTCCTCTGACCTCCATACTTATGCCTCATTACACATGTCCCTCATTAGATAGATAGATGATAGATAGATAGATGATAGATAGATAGATAGATAGATAGATAGATAGATAGATAGATAGAAATAGATAAATGTTAAAAAGTTAAGATTCAATACCCTGAGATGGGGGTGTAGCTCAGCAATAAAGTGTTTAACGGGCAGAGAGCCCTTGGTTCTTTTCCCAACAGTCCAAACCAAGATTCAGTATTAATCAAGACTTAAGAAGGGTTTACACAGAATCCCTGTGTCAGGAGCTATGTCCTCAGACTTTTGAAAACTTAAAGTGATAACTTGTTCCGGAAGGGAAAAAAAGAGAGAGAGAGAAAAACAAACAACAGCGAAAAATCCCAGCTACAAAGCAATGAGCAAACGGGAAGTTCTTTGTAACAGGGACAGCAGAACAAGTGGCAAAAGCTTTAGTGTCAACCTCTTAGTAATAAAAGGCACTCTCCAGGTTCTGTTGCCTTTTTCCTACAAACAGAAAACTAAGAGGAATAGCCATTGAGTAAATTATTTTCTTACTATAGAAGATGTTGTAGGTAACTTCACAAAATTGAGGATTGTGTATCTATATTTAATAGAATGCTTCCTAGATTTCCCTATGCTTTTCTATTTGTGCTTCATTTTCTTTGTGTATCTGTACATGTGACATGGCAACTACCTGAAGGAATAATGTTTGGGCCTAGAAACAATGGTTCCTTTGTGACACTAATTGAAAACTGATCACGGTGATGGTATAAGAATAATACCTGGGCTTGCTGCTAAAATGCTATTTACCACTATGCCTGAAGTAAGTCCATGGTAAGAAAGCAACTTGTCACAGTCAAGCATTTCAAAAACAGCCAGTGGAACTTGCCAATGGGTTAGACTGGGAGTGAGGTGAAAGGATGTGAAGTGTGTCAGCCTGAGAAGGCAGGAGGATGCAAGATGTAGGCTAAAGGATGGAAGACAGCGGGAAAGGTGATGGAGAAATGGAGACATTGGTTCTTTCTGAGATGTGGAGGCATGAAAGTAACAGGTTCTTTTTATTATTATTACATTTATTCATTTGTGTGTATAGTGGGTAGTATGGTCATCCACATTCTACAGTGCATAGAGAATGGTCAGAGGACAATTCCAAGTGTCAGTTATCTCTGCACCATGTAGGTCCTGGGGCATGGAGGCTCTGTGGCAGGTATCTTGACCCCCTGAGCCATATTGATGGCCCAACAACAGATTCCTGTTGGGTTCATAAATGAGGCAGATGCAGGGAAGCATGAGTCACAGAGAGGAACTGGCCATGCACAAGGCACATCAGACAGACACTCATAATATGGGATATGGGAGTTCATTACAAACTGAAGTGTAACTGTTCAGATGTCCCTGGAGTCTGGGAACACATTGTGCTGAAGGAGTTTCTAGCCATAGCTGCCCTGTGGCAGTTTGAAGGGATGTTGCATGTTCAGGTCGTGTAGCATGTCAGATAGGTTGACCCATAATAAAAATAGCTTTCCTGCCTAGTGGGGCATGGGTTGCATACTGTGCTGTGATTGTCTGATACACTGAATATCCTCCTGAAGGTTTTCCAGTGACATCCCCTTTCCTGAGTCTTCCAACTCCAAGGCAATAATAGCTGCCAGAGCAAAGCTTGATACCTGGTCAGTAACAGACAGGAGTTACCCAAGGGACAGGCTGTGTCTGAACAGCGACCCACAGATACAGTTCATCTCACCCCGTGGATAATCCCATCTCCCTAGGATAAGATCAGAGAAGTCCCTTGACCTCCTTTACACAGCATTCAGATTCCATTCTCCTCCATGACTTCCCTGTGATATTCCTCACACCACCATTGGAGTCCCCTTTCCATCCTTGATTTCGTTGGCAAATTTAAAAAGAAAGTATTAAATGTTTTTAATGGTCAAACATAGACCTCTTCCCACAATACACGCTTATGTCTCTGTTTCGGAGGAGAGAGACAGAGAACTCAGTGTGAGAAGACGTGGGGTTTGTTTTGCTTCTCAGACTAAGGTTGGGAGAGGAGAAACAATGCCAACAACAAAATAGTTAAACATATTGAAATTTTGCAATATTCTAAATACCAGCCTTGATATCGTGTCTCAGTTTAGATCTCTCAACTTCCATTACACTTTGTGCCATAGCCCTCTTTTTTACGAGTGAAGAAGTTGGAGTTGCACAGCTGGGAAGTGTAGTCTGACTTGAATTCAAGACTGTTAATTATTTTGCAGATTTGAATATTGTCTTGATACATTTGACCAGGTATAAAAGTATTTAAATAGAAAAATGTTTAAATAATATAATGACATTTTAACCAATTATGTACGTAGCATTTAGCATAGTTGATTACATTTCAGACATAGGTGCCTAAAAATAAAATCATTAAGTTCATTAGCTTACATAAATTAACTTCTATCACACATAAAATTCCATGTGCTGTCAAAAATGCCAAGATTCAGTATAAAATTCTTCAGTCTCTTGACATTAGGCCATTCTTTATTCCTTAACACTAATAGTTTGAACATTCTGTAATTAGTTGGTAATTGAATTATGTTTTCTTCTCTGAAGGCAACTGATCGAGAGGGAGATCCAATCACATATGCCATCGAGAATGGAGACCCTCAGCGAGTTTTCAATCTTTCAGAAACGTGAGTTACAAGGAAATGATTTATACTTGACTGCCCCCTGTTAATGTCAAACAACATGCTGTTAGCAAGAGAACAGACTTGCAGCTGTTTGTAGCTTTATTTTACTTTTTTTTTTCTATGAATGTTAACAAGCACTGGGGGTAATTCCAAACTCAAAACCTATCCCTGGAGACTATTTGTTTATCTTAAACAATTTTATCAAGTAAAATCCACTGAGGTGGAAAAATTTGCCTTTGCAGGCAAAAGCTTGGACTAATTAGATGCCTGTGAAGTTGGCAGTTGCTCATAGCGACTAGGGCATTTCTAAAAAGAGTACAGCACTAACTCATTCATTTGAAGGGAGGCTTGGCAACCAGGTGTGTTACATCACATCCATGATAAAATAAAACTGCAGCACCTTCTTTGGTCTATCTACTCTCAACATATCAGAGACACTCAGGTCATAGCTGTTGGAATGGGTGATGGTGTTCAAGAAGATGGTCAATGTACAGACACCACAGGCTTCTACTCCACATCATGACGGCAGTGAGGTTATGGGACTTTTTCTTTCTTTCTTTCTTTCTTTCTTTCTTTCTTTCTTTCTTTCTTTCTTTCTCTTTCTTTCTCTTTCTTTCTTTCTTTCTTTCTTTTTTTCTTTAATGTTCCAGAAGGAATCCAGTTTGGGGGGTACCTCTTTCTTTCTTTCTTTCTTTCTTTCTTTCTTTCATTCATTCATTCTGTCTTTCTTTCTTTCTTGTTAATGTGTTTTTTATAAATATTCTTATTTTATAATTAATTTAATTTTACATATCAGCCACAGATTCTCCTGTCCTCCCTCCTCCCACCCCCAGCCTTCCCCCCTCCAACCCACCCCCATTCCCACCTCCTTCAAGGCAAGGTCTCCCCTGGGGAGTCAGCCCAGCCTAGTAGATTCAGTTGAGGCAGGTCCAGTCCCCTCCTCCCTGCACCAAGGCTGAGCAAAGTGTCTCAGCATAGGCCCTAAGTTCCAAAAAGCCAGCTCATACACCAAGAGCAGAATTGATGTTCCACATCTGTGACCAGTATCTTCTCCTACTGAATGAAGGGAGAGGTGACTTATCATGGTTCCAATAGGATAGCCACTGCTTCTGTCTCTAGAACATGTGGTTTCTAATCAAGTGGGCCATGGGTGGGTCTGTTAATCCTATGACAAACAAAATTTAACATAATAGAACTTTATGAGAAAAGGTCAAGTCCTTTCAGAAAGCCTTAGGTAGACAGTAACAGTTTTTCTCACCTCTCTGGATTTAAAAGTTTGATAAATAATTTCTACTTAACAATAGAAAATCTTATCTATTTGAAATTTCCTCCACAGATACATTAAAACCATAAGTTTACCAAAGTTTGTAATTTCCATTAAAAATAAAACTATGTAAAAGACTATTTTATTGAAACTGTGGTAGTACTAGACTAAGTATCCAAGCCAAGACTGGGATATATTTACAAATCTAGAAACACCCACCGCTAACACTTACCAAATGGGGTCAGAATCCATCCTATCAAGAACAAGTTGTCCTTTCAGCTAGTGAGTTTTGGACACAGTAAGAAAGAATGAAGTCAAGTCATAACACCATTCTTAAAAATTAACTGAAAATAGGTTGCATATCTGAATACAAGAAGTAAAACTTCAGAACGCTTAGAAGAAAAATTATATGATATACATAAATTAGGCATTGTGCTATCCACATATGTAGCACTACATTCACAAATTATTAATAAGAAAGTATATTGATTCTCATCCAAAATTTAAAAAGAAATATGTTTCAAGAGGCACCAGCATCAGCATTGAAATGAAAAGTCACCTATACACTTATATAAAATACTTTAAGAAATGTATATCGTAATAACTCTATATCAAAAATGCATAAAAACCCAAAAGTAAAAAGAAGCTAATTAAAAATAGGCAAAGATTTGAGGAGACACCCCTTCTGTCCCTTATTCCATCATTCTCATTCTCATTCTCTCTCTCTCTCTCTCTCTCTCTCTCTCTCTCTCTCTCTCTCTCTCTCTGTGTGTGTGTGTGTGTGTGTGTGTGTGTGTATTGTGTGTGTGTGTGTATAAATGATAGCCAATGAGCACATAGAAATGTAGTTTCTTTCATTCAGTAAATGCAAATTAAAGCTCTGAAATTAGAGGGGTTCACATCCAGGTAAAAAAGAGTATGAAGAACAAGCAAGAGTCTGAACATGGGGATGGGGAGTCCTCATGGGTGTCTATGGAGAAAATATGCTTACAAAGCTGGAAATTTTCTCCACATGTTATAATATATCCCTATAACTAGGTAATTATCTTCATGTCCACTCAGCAGAATTTAGGTCATACCTATGTATAAAATATGTGAAATAATGTTCATTGCAAGCATATATATGCACAGAGTGGAACCAACTCACATATCCATCCACAATAAATAAGCAGTGTTCTTTATCTACACAATGGATTATTATTCATTGATAAAAGAGAATGAATAACTGAGACATGATTCAATAAGGACATAATTTGAGAACACATTTCTAAGTGACATAGGTCAGTATAATAAATCCAAAATTATCATATAATTTTATTTTCACTTACTTGAAGTACACAGAACAGGCACACACACACACACACACACACACACACACACACACACACACACACACACACGATTCCTGAGAACAAAAACCAGAAGAAAATGACAGTGGACAGGAAGGTAACATGTGTCTGGCCCCTCTCATATCTCTGTTTAGCAGGAATAGATGATCCGCCTTGCTTTATCTGCACACTATTATGCTATACACATGAACAACAATGTGTTTACTCTTTCCTTAGCAGGTATTTGAATTATATTTATTCCTATTGGTTTTCGACACTGTGATGAATACACTTGTGTTTATATGTTTCTAAGTACATAATTTGTTGGTTTTGGCTATATACTCAAAAGCAGAATTGCTAGGGAATATTGTAAGTCTGCATTATAATATTTGAGAGATTGTTAAATGCTTTCATTAGGGTCTGAATCATTTTATATTCTCAGCACCAATTTATAAGATTTTCTGAACCATTTTTCATTTTCACTGGCAATGGATAAGGATTCTAATTTCCCCCATAATGTTGCCAACACTTAGTATCAAATATTTTTACTATGGTTTTTCTTCTTTGATTATAACTATCAGTGAGTGTGAAGTGATAGTTCTGTGTGCCCTTTATTTGCATTTTCTGCAAGAGTAAGTAATGACTTTGAACACCTCTTCATGACCCCTTACTCTACTCACTTTCTTTGAGAAAACATTTGCTCTGATCCTTTGTTACATTTAACTGGTTCCATCCTGGTTAGTGGCATGAGTTTCTGGTAGTTCTGAAGCCACATGCTTGCTGGATATAGAATTTGAAAACAGTATCTTCTGCTTTATTGGCTTCTCACAACACTGATAGTGCTTTTTGATGCAAAATTTTGTACTTTTGACAAAGTCCAATAGAATTACTGTTTCTTTTGCTTCATGTGTATATGGCATCTTATCCAATAAGCCATTGCTGAATCCAAGTCATAAATATTGTCCTTGATGTTGCCATATGAGGCCCCTTTGGTTTTATATCATATAATGATACAATTAATACATTGAAGTTAATTATTACAGATACTTAAGTAGTATCCTTTACACTATTGAATATAGATTTCAGTTTTCACACCATAACTGGTTTAAAATAATTTTTTCCAGTTGAATGGTTTTGATACCTTTGCTGAAACTTTACTATAGACATAATTCATTCTGGGACCCTCAGTTTTGTACATTGGATATTCCATTCTGCCTGGCAATGATCAGGTCAACCTGAAATTGTGTACTGGGTTTGTATTCTAGGATCTTGAGGGTAGGATGTACTTTGCCTCAGGTTTCAGGTTCTTTTGTACCTTCAGTGGTTTTAAAGAGCACCCAGTGTTTTTCTTCCTTGAGTGAGTTCTAAGTTCAAGCAAGGAAAATGCTGTACAATATTTCTTACTGCAGCTGACAAACTTTCAATAAGACAGCCACAATTCCTTGTGAAAGAGTTATCAGTGTGTCCCTCATAACAGAGTCCAGAGAGTGAATTCTCTCTTTACACTCTCAAGATCAGTGGTTCTCAGTCTTCCTAATGCTGTGACCCCTTAATTCAGTCCCTCGTCTTGTGGTGATTCCAACTATAAGATTATTTTTGTTGTTGGGCTGGAGAAATGGCTTAGAGGTTAAGAGCACCGACTGCTCTTCCAGACGTCCTGAGTTCAATTCCCAGCAACCACATGGTGGCTCACAACCATCTGTAATAAGGTCTGGTGCCCTCTTCTGGTCATACATGCTGTATACATAATAAATAAATAAATCTTTAAAAAAAAAAAGATTATTTTTGTTGCTACTTCATACCTGTAATTTTGCTACTGTTATGAATTATCTGATAGGCAGGGTATCTGATATGTGACCCCTGTGAAAGGGTCATTTGACCCCCAAGGGGGTCATGGCTCACAGATTGAAAATGGCTGCTTAAGACCAATGTGAACCAGGAGACTAGAAATAAACAAACAAAATCACCATAATGCTCTCCCATGATTGTTAACATTTTTCTTTGTTGTATCTTCATTTGGAGTCTGTAAATATTTGACAATTTTCTATAATCTCATCCAATGTGGGTCTGACTCTGGCTGCTTAAAGCTTTGAAGGTCTGTGGGGTATAGGCAGAGTTTTTCATTGGGATCCCAGGTCAGCTCTGTCCTGCCAGCTATTCCCAAATAACCACACAGACACTTATTACTAATTCTAAATGCTTGGCCAATAGATTAGGCTTGTTACTAACTAGCTGGTACATCTTAAATTAACCTACATTTTATTTACATTCTACCATGTGGCTTGGTACCTATCTCAGAACTGCATGTCCATCTGCTTCATCTGCATCTCTTCACTCCTCAGACTCTGCCCTTCTTCGAAGCATTCTTTCTGCCCCAATAATCCTGCCTAGCCATTGGCCAGTCAGCTCTTAATTAACCAATGAGAGTAATACATATTCACAGTATACAAAAGATTGTTCCACAGAGGTGGGGAGATGCTATTTTGGAATTGTCTCCTTCACCACATCCACTGCCTTCACATCTGAGCCATGTTTTCAGTCCTGTGAAAAAACTCAAGCAGCACTATTGTTGGATTTTTATCAGAAGCAATGCTGATGTACCATACAAAAGAATTTGGGGGGGGGGGCTGGAGAGATGGCTCAGAGGTTAAGAGCACTGACTGCTTTTCCAGAGGTCCTGAGTTCAATTCTCAGTAACCACATGGTGGCTCACAACCATCCGTAATGAGATCTGGTGCCCTCTTCTGGCCTGCAGGTGTATATGCTCTATACAAAATAAATAAATAAATCTTAAAAAAAAAAAAGAAAGCAATTAAATGTTAATGTTAAAAAAAAAAAAAAGAATTTTTTGCACTCCTGATGCAGACAGTGTTTCCTGCCTCGTGACCTCTGCCTGTTGGTGAGAATGTTCCTCCAGGCCAGCTTTACCACGAGAGATGTTCATATTTTCCACGGACTGGTCTCTCTGCTCTGAATACTCAAAGACACTACATTTCACTCTCCCTTCCAAATATCCCCCCACAATCAACTGCCTCCATCATGGAGTCAGAAGGCATAGAGAGAACATTATCTCCCATCATAATCATA
The DNA here is from genome assembly GCF_004664715.2 of Peromyscus leucopus. Lineage (NCBI taxonomy): Eukaryota > Metazoa > Chordata > Mammalia > Rodentia > Cricetidae > Peromyscus > Peromyscus leucopus. The sequence goes on along the minus strand of NC_051084.1, from coordinate 21,525,146 downwards.
TAGACAAGGAAAGATAGATTTATGTGAAAAACTGTTACAAAACCGAAAGCTAAGTCACTTTCAAAGTTCATGCCCAAGGAGAGTTAGAGGAGGAATGAAGGACTGTAACAACCCAATACAGAGCCAGGAACAATCCATTTTTTTCTCATTGTACCACACCTAGGTTGACAGACTTCCCATTTCTTAAGTTGTTTCTAAGTGTGTCTGAAAAGCCAAAACCGCCTTACTTTTCTCTTTGAATGTTTTTGCAGAATGACATTACCTGAGGCATCTGCGGTGTAGAGCGTTGATACAAACCTGATTACTGTGAATGTGCTCTGGAAGTGGTTTTCAGTTATTTGGACTAAACTGTTTTCAGTCAGTGTTTCACAGTCCTGCCATATGCTCTGAGAGCTTCCAAAGTCGGCATCATCAAAAAAAAAAAAAAAAAATCAACCAAATGAGTTTGGAATTCCATTTTTCCCCGACTCTTTTCACTGCCCTTTGCAATGAGTATCATATAAATTCCACTCTCAGAATCGAAGCATTTAGGTTAAAACAAAGCCTATTTATCAATTAAAAGCAAACTAAGTTTTATACTTAGTTTGCTTTTAATTATCTCAGTGTTTATTGCATTAAAATAAATGCTCTCCTACAGTTGGTACTTGGTGAAAATGTTGTTTGTAGTGTCCAGAGTAAAACCCAAAAAGACATTTTGAACTTAATTTGGAGAATGAATTGTTATAAATATTACATTGGAGAAAAGTATACAAAGGGATGTTTATTCTGGGTAGTAAGGGGTAGAATTAAATAATTCTAAGGATGAGAATTTATTCAAGTATTGTTTGTAACTTATTTTATTTATATTGAGAGTCACTCTAAATTCCATAAAAATAAGCAAATGATGTAATTTCTAGTACATCCATAAGTATGTATCTAAATATTAAATGAACACTAACTATAATTTGTTGTAAAGAATGTAAAATATACAATATGATCCCTTTTACAGAAGTTATAAATGTAAATATACATGTGAAAATAAAAATAAATATTAAAAATTTGGCACACTACACATTTAATATCATCTTTGAATTATCTGATTTTGTATAAGTTCCATAAATGTGAAGTGCAAAGGGCTTCCTCACAGAACTTGTCAAAGGGAAAGATTGTCTCCCATTTCCATAGGAATCATTTTGCAATAAATGGGAAACACTCACGTGATATTTGTAAGGGACAATGTCTTGACTGAGAATTGTGACATTGCCTAGAAACAAGGGAGCCTTTTACTTTGAAATGATGACACACAACACCTGTGTGTCTCTCCCAGGAATGAATTAACCATAATGCTGTTGTTTTGCTTGGTTATTCCACTAGAAGGTAAAGAATCATCTCTGTGATCTCATTCAGGTTTGCAGTTTTCTATTATTGGTAAGGATCTCAACAACTTTAAAGAGTTGTTTCCGATTTCAGCAAGAGTCCTAGAATCACACTTTAATACGCAGTTTAGGATTATGGAAAGTGGATAAAAATGATCAAAAATAGCTCTTCCCAGTAGACCCTCTTCTGCTTCATGACATATATAAGAGAAGATACACAATTTTTTTTATTTGTGGGAAGGAATAGAAATGGGGGGAGGGGACAAGGAAAGATAAGGTGTGAACATGTATAAAGGGTAGAGATGGAAGTAGGAAGTGGGAGTGGAAGGAGGAGGGACAGGGATGGGGATAGGGAAGAGAGGGAGGGAGAGGAGAGAGGAGTGACCAGGTCGGTAGGGACCTTTATATCCAATTTGGAAAAAAGAACAGCTCATTGACACACTTTCTGTTTCTCTCTCTGCCTCTAGCACGGGGATTCTCACTCTAGGGAAGGCGCTAGACAGGGAGAGCACCGACCGCTACATCCTCATCGTTACCGCCTCAGACGGAAGGCCAGATGGGGTAAGTGTGGTCACTGGGAAGGGGTTTTCAAAGCAATACTGAAGAAACTGAAGAGTATCCCTACACTCTAAATCCCACGGTACAGACATCAAGAGCCTTATCCACTGAGCCAAGTGCTCCTTTCTCAAAGGGCGTCCCTAACAGATAAACCCATGCTCTGAAACTTTCCTGGTATCTTATCCTTTGATTTTAGGAACTGACCCTTGTGTTCCACACTCATACCATTTTTATCATGGCAACTCATGGTGAACCTGAACTCAGATTTTCTCTATCAAGCACTGCACAGCGGTCAGTCACAAGCAGCAGCAGAGTACCACTTGAGGCTTTCTGAGTTGAACATCCCCCTCTCAGCCCGACTCTGGAAGAGGCAGGACTGAGACAGATTTTAAGTGCATATGGGTCAAATGAGGCCATAGGTATCCACATGGATCACTCAGGATCTGAGGAAACCTTAATGATCTCCAGTTTCAGCTGCCCATAATTTTAGAGAGGTAAATTCCATTTTGCCTTTTTTTTTTTTTCTGGTCCTAATCATCAGTTTTCAGAATAAATAAATTGGGCTGGGTGGTGGTGCATGCCTTTAATCCCAGCACTTGGAAGGCAGAGCCAGGCAGATGTCTGTGAGTTCAAGACCAGCCTTTTCATCTTCCTGGAATTTGTTTTTGTTTGCTTTGATTCTTTCCTGTTTTAACCTCTGGTGAGTGAACTCAGAGCCTGACCTGAGCCTCTAGCACAGATCACTACTACAAGAGTCTAGATTTAAAAATCATTTGTTTATGTTCCTTCAACCCCTTTGCTCACTGTTTCCATATCTGGATTTCAAAGCATCGTAGTATGTGTAAGTGCACAAGTACAAGGCAGAGGTCAGCCTCAAGCCTTGACTCAGGAGCTGTCCACCATGTTTTCTGAGACAGGGTCTCTCCTTAGGAACTGGGCTTTCAGCTTAGGCTGGCTGTCCATCGAGCCCGAGGATTTGTCTGTCTCAACACCCCTACCATAGGACTTACAAGCTTGTGGCACCATGCCCAGTTTGTTATTCAGGTTACTCATGCTTGTAACACACGGACTTCACAGATTGAGCCGTGCCCCCAGGCCCCATGTTTCATCTCCTTTAGCCAACTGCTTGCCTGCCAACTCAACACAGCTGCCTAGAAACGGTTTTGAACCTATTAAATGAGTGGGTGCGGGTCATCCAGGTCAGCAGGATCATACCCCAGTTTCCTTGAAATGACCTTGCTGCTTTCTGTGGCACCTTGACTGTGAGAGTGTGTTTCTAACCTTTACATCAGGAAAATTTACCAAGATGAAACATAGCAAATTAATACTGAAATAATATTAAAGTCTTCATAAAGTTAAGAAAAAATAGAGATAACTGGCCATTATATTCTTCCCATAAGAACTACTTGACATGTTAAAGATTTTGATAAGTACTATGCAGATAATAAAATATGCAGTTCAAAGAATATTGAGACTTGTATGATTTGTAGCGTGCTGATGTTACACCAAGGTGCAGGCATCAGACTCTTTAGGAAGAAACTGCAACTCATCTGATGACTAAATATTATTGATTTCTTGTAGACAAATTTCTAAACAGTTTTATTAAATAAGAAACACAGAGTCAAATACAGAGGTAATAGCCAAAGAGATCGGAGATTCTTCCCATCTGACTTGTGTTTTTATTGCCTTCCTGTTCTGCCTTCTCATTGGCTCTAAGACCAGTCACATGACTTCCTCACCATTGCCTGTCTATACAGACGTCCAGGTCTATATTTGGTACTAGGTACTAGTGTGTCACCACACTTGGCTGTGTCCTTGACCACACAGAGACTCTGCCTGCCATGTAATTGGATTAAGGGCATGTACTACCACCACCTGACTCCTGTTTATGGCTATGTGACCTCACTATGTGACCTCTGATCTCCAGGCAAATTTTATTTATTAACATACAAATAAAAATCACATTTCAGCACAATTAAAATATCACCATAATTTCTTCCAATTTTTGTTTGTCTTTTCCTCAATTTCTTAATTCCCTTAAGAAAAATTTTCATTTCCTCTTTAAGGGCCTCTATCATCTTCATAAAGTTATTTTTAAGGTCTTTTACTTCTGCTTCCTCTTCATTGGGGTGTTGTTCGGGTGTTGCTGTTGTAGAATCACTAAGTTCTGGTGGTGCCATATTGCTCTTTATGTTGTTGAATGTATTCTTACACTACTGTCTACCCATCTGGGCTGGGGTGATTATGGGCACAGGTGTTGATTTTTCCTCCAATCAGTGCAGGTGGGGTCTGTGCCTCTGGGTGCTGCTGATGGTTGATGGAGGGCCAGGGGATGGGTTCCTTGTTTGTGTTTGTGGTTGAAGGTTCCGGGGTCCAATGGGTGGCTGGGGTGGTGGAGCCCTCTGCCTGCAAGAGTTTTACCTGCTGACCAGCTGCTGGGGCTGAGATGGGTGGAGGAGGGGCACAGGATGTGCCTCAGCGCCAAGGGCCCAGAGACAAGGGCTGGGAGATCAAGAACTCACCTCTTCCTCCCTGATTAAAGACAATGAGTCCAGGAAAGGGCAGGTCTTCCAGGAGCACTAACAAAACACAGCACATCAAGGAGTGGATTGGAGGATGGGGACAAAGGTGGGTGAGGGAGACTGGAGGGAGAAGACAGAGGGGAGGCTGTGGCCAGAATGTAAAAAAAAAAATTTCAAAATTTCAAAATAAATAAATAAAAATTACTGAGTCACCTGACCAGCCAATAACAATGGAGAGGGGATGCTAAGGAAATGGAGGAGGAACTATTAAAGTAACTTTTTAAAGGGTATAATTAGAGTAAAGTGACATTCAGGCCAACCATGGGTACGAGGGTAGAAAAAAGGATACACATAGCATTGGGGTGAATCAAAATGTCAGTCGGGAATTAATGGCAGTGACATCACCGGGGATATTTTAGGCCTACCCTTAAAAATAAAATGCCTCAGAGAAGGGACGAGATGGGGAACAGCCAGCATGTTCCCTGTCTGGAGCAGACACTGTCTGCTAAGCCTGCTGCTGCCCGTTCACGCAAGCCTTCTATTACAGCTACTCTGTTACAGCAGGGAGCTTTCTGTCATTTGCATGTGGATCAGGTCTGCTCTTTGGGTTACAGCCATTCTAGGTTTCGATTCTTCTCACTCTTTAATCATTAAGATCTTATTCAGCTTTAAAAATGTGTTGCTTTGGGGTAAGTTCTGAACTATTTTCAAAAGTTTGTATTGAAAATATTGAAATGTTTGTATTTTTGACCAAGCGTATTTGATTTGAAAATTTCAATCATTTATGTAATTTGTTTTAGATAGATAGGAGAGAGAGAGAGAGAGAGAGAGAGAGAGAGAGAGAGAGAGAGAGAGAGAGAATTTTATTTTTAATGGGGAGTTGTGCACATGGGTGCAGTTCCCTTCAGAGGTCAGAAGAGGGCACTGAAGTTATGATGTCACAGGCTGCCCACAGTGAGTGCTGGGGCTGAAGTCAGCATCTTGGCAGAAGCAGTACCAGCTCTTAACTGCTGAGACATCTCTCCAGCACCCAGAAAAATTTTTTTATAGGTGCTTATACAGCCAGTACCTGAAGAACGAACTATACAATACAATCATAATGTATTTTGTAGTCTAATAACACTTCTCTTATTTGAACTTTTTAACTTAAATCTTTTGTGCAGCCATAACAAAATAATTTTTTAAATTAATAACCATGGAATTTTAAATAAATGCATAGTGAACATGGGCCAGGGGTAGTCAAGTTTTAACTGAATAAAAAATAAGTTAAAATTAATTTGTAGGAAACAAATTGCCAGGGTAAATTTTTTTATGAAAATTTCTTGTCTCTTTGAATACTGATGGGAAGATAAATAAGGACCACTCACACTGTGTTTCTCATTTTTAATTTTGAAGAGGGTTTTTTTTTACTTAATTTGACTTTCTTACATTTTTTTCTTTTCTGTTTTCATTCTGAATAATTAAAAAACCTCAGCAAGCTATGTAGATTTTATTAATCATCACAGGCGTAAGTCGTTTTTCACATATTAATAATTACATTCATTTTTCACATATTAATAATTATATTCATTTAGAGTTGCTACTTATTTATGAGCTTGCCGAAGTGTAGCTGGAATAGGTTTTGATGGAACGTCTTGTGTTTGTTGGCCTTTAAGCTGTTACACATTATGGAGAGTATTTGCAGTAACAGCTTGTAGGTTCTCAGATCCATGCTTCCCTTTTCCTTTGAAGGGTTTTACACTTATTCTGTCTTTTTAAGAAAGTTCATGTAGCATTTCTTAATAATGCCCAGTCCAACAAAATCAGACTAAAACAAAATTTGATTGAAAATCTGGGCAAACTTTACTATCTGTTCATGGATATAATTTGATGATCACACATTTCTCGTTCTCTCTCTATGACTAGCTTGCCCTTGCATAGGATGCGTCTGCCATATCTACAGGGCCTCCGAGGGTCAGGGAGGGGGTGAGGAGGGAGACCGTGTGTGCTCTGCCTTCCATCCAGTCCTCTCAGTCTTTCTTCCATGTCCCAGATGGACCTCTTCTCTATCCCACCTTTATAAATGATTCTCTAGTTTTTGGTTTTCCCCCTTGAAAGTTTCTCCAGCTCAGCCTCTCAATGGCAGGAAGAAGATTTTTCCAAATCACAGAGTAAATTTGGTGACCTGAATAGACTCTCCTGCCTCTTGATACTGGAGCTTCATGAAGGCTGGCTGCTAAAATAATAATAATAATAATAATAATAATAATAATAATAATAATAATATAAAACAATATTTTCCATTAATATTCTCTAGGTAGTATGCCCACTACTGAATTTCTACTTCCTTGTTTTATTGGCATAAAAAAAAATCTACCTCTTAAGTCACACATTCTGATTTTCTCAACCTTTTAAATTTCCATTTTTACAAAAAAAAAATTTCTAAAATATGAATAAACTTTTTGTTATTCGGATGCAGGGACTGTGTGTTCTATAAGTAACTTCCCCACCCCCCACCCCAGCCATTATTGTGGTTCATTGACTTTACAGCTGGGTGAAACTTCCAATTGCTTTTCTCCCTTGGTAGCTTGAATAGCATCTTCTGATCCTGTGAGAGCTAGTCCTTGTTAAAGAGGCTTCCAGGTCAGCTTCTGCATTAGGAATGGGAGCCTGTGTCCACTTCTCTTTTCAGTTTCTAGGACCCCATCTGATGATCAGTGCTGCAGGCCTTGTGCATGCTGAGGTCTCTGTGAGTGCATTTTCTTCTAAGTCCTGTGTCAAAAATATGTGGTGTGTTCAGCAATGGGGTATAATCTTCAAGTTTGGAGCACCAAAGGACAATGATAATAGTCTATATTGTTTTGGAATCTTCTGGTTACCCCACAACCAACAACTTGCAGAGAGAGTTCCCATTCTTGGAACTGAGGGTTTTGTTAGATAATACATGGCTCTGGGTAGAGGGCATTATTCCCTAGTGTGGAATTCTGCATGTGTTTAAATCACCTTGTAAAATACTATATTTGTCTGTGGCTTTTGCAGACATTCCTAGTATGATTTAACCTTCCTCCCCCCTACCTATGTATTTACCTCGATACACCATCCTGAGTTAAAGTCTTCCTTGTTTTTACTATTTCTGCCTTCATAATGCCTGAGTCCTACTATCTGCCTCTCTGGAGATCCTTTTCTGTACCCCTGCCCTGTGGAAGCCCTGCTGGGAGACTGGTTCCCACAATTTATGACAGCATACTCTTGAGGAGAGAGAGATAAGAGATATTAGATAGAAGGATAGAGGGAGGAGAAACAGAGACATAGGATAACCTCCGGAGGGCCTGCACTAGCTTATCCTTATCCACCAGCCCCTTCTGTCTCATCTAAAGGGCCCTGTGTAGGAATGCCAAAGGGTGGAACAAAAGACCTCCCCCTAGCACAGCCAAGTGCAGACCCTTCCAATCACCTGGTAACCGCACACATGGTCAAGCAATCCTCTAATGCAGCCCTGCTTGGTGAAGGAAGTTCAGATCTCACTAGGACACCTTTGTGGGCTTCCACATTGCCCCAGTGGTCTCCTTTTGTTTTCCTGATATCTGCACTTGCAATATAAATACATCTTAAGATTCAGAGTTGGGAATCACAAATAAGAAGGCCTTTGTTTTCTCAGTCTGTGTTTCCAGTTCTACCCCCTTACCTGAAATGTTTATGATTTCATTTATTTTTTTTAAAGCTGAATAGTATCCACCATGTCTATGTGTGTTTTTATTATCCATTCATCAATGGAAGGATATTTAGCTTGTTTCCATTTATTCCCTAGCTGTTGTTGAAAAGGCAGCAATGAACTTGGCTGATTACACATCTGTGAAGTAGGATGTTGATCCTTTGGGCCTATGCCAGGGAGTGGTATAGCTGGGTTGTATAGTAGATTTACTTTCTGCTTTTTGAGGATTCTCCGCACCAGTGAATGGGGGTCCCCTTTAATCACTTCCTTACCAGCATTTGATTTCAGCTCTGTTCATCTTGGCCCTTCTGATTGGGGTGAGCTGACATCTCAAGGGAATGTCAATGTGCATTTCCTCAATTGCTAAGGGATGTTGAATAACTTTGGAGATATTTCTCAACCATTTTTATTCCTTCTTTTGAGAGCTCTCTGTTTAGAGCCATGGCCCATATTTTTCTATTTTTAATTTTTTTTATTATTTTTATGTGCCTGAGTGTTTTATCTACACATATATATGTGCACCACATATATTCCTGATACCTACAGAGGTCAGAATAGAGTACTGAGTCCTTTAAGACTGGAGCTACAGTTGTGAATCACCATGTAGGTGCCAGGCTAGGAATCAAAACAGGGTCCTCTGCAACATTAAATACTCTTCAACACTGAGCCAAATCTCTAGCCCTCCTTCCCCCTTAGCCCATTTTTACTTGGGTAATTTGTAATCTTGTTTCTTTTTTTGTTTTTGAGTTATTTGTAGATTCTGAATTAATGTCCACGCTGCACTTTAAAATATTTTATTTTTCATTTATGTCTAAATTTATTTTAAGAATATTTCACTTCTTTTTCTTTTTTCTTTTATTAAAAGTAGGATTTTTTCCTCATGGAATATATCCTGGTTAAGGTTTACCCCCTGTTTCACCTCCCAGTTCCTCCCCATATTCCTTCATATCGGATTTACACCTTGATAAGAAGCCTGGATGGCTGGGGTAGTAGCTCTATGGTATAGTCTTTGCCTAGCATGTCCAGAACACTGGGTTCAATCTACAGGTCCATGTGTTTCCCCACCCATTCTCTTATTATATGTTTATAAATAAATATTTTCACTTAGAACTTACATCACTAAAAAAGCATCATCATTCATTTTACCAGTTAATGCACTTAAATTTTAGACATCTTAATTCTACTTCCAAACTAGTTTCTAACAGTTTAAGAAATTAGCTTGATAGGCTCAACAACGTTTATGATATAACAGGCAACAGAAATAATACACCTTCAACTGTAATATTTTCTAACCGAGAATTTCTTTGTATGAATGATTGTACATTGCTTCCTAGACCATGAAAACTTTGGAAAACCAAGGATGCTACACAAATATCTAATTAAGAGCCATCACAGTCAAAAAAATTAGTTTATGCTGCTATGGAAACATCTACTTTCATTAGTTGAGAACAGAATATATATATTTCAACATCCATCTATTATTGGAAATAAAATCACAGAGGTAATCAAAGTGGGTAAAGACTAAAGGTGATCAATGATAGTATTTAGTACTAAAAGAGAAGAACTTCTAACTAGTAGGATTATAAGCGATGCAACTATAAAGAAAATAATAAGCAATTTTCACAGTAAGAATAGTTATTTATTAGGCTTATTGATTTGATATTTGTTAGTGTCATATGACAAATTGACTTACAGAATTGTGAAAGTGGTCCTTTTATCGTACCTTTAGTTCCACAGACTGTGTTCATTTCTTGGTAATCAACTTTTAAAACCTAGAATCTGTCCTTAGTGTGAAACATGATCCATGTTGAATCATATAGAGTGACCATCTTCCTGACCAATCTAAAAATTGAAATGATCATGCCCTATAACCAGGCAGTCTGTGACTACATCAACATGGTCAAAAGAGTGTGGCCAGCAGATGTAAAGTGGAGCCAGAATCATGTGCAGTACTGACCCCTGCACCACTTTGAGAGGAGAGCTGTCCCTTTCTTAAGAAACGCACAAGCTAGAAATTACCCAGCAATGTGGATTCTGTCATTTCCTATAAAACTCAGAACAACATGGGAAAGTATGCCCAAGCTCCCATCAGTGTGGGTTCTCCACTCAGTGATGACTCAGTTCCCCTGTGTATCAACCAGCCACAGGTCACAGTCTTTGACAGTGGATCCAAGAGTCTGTAAGCCTACTCCTCCATGGGAGAATCTAAAAACATAATAGATGGATAGGAAAGGCAGAGGTGGACATAAAGGTGTCCAGGGAGCTTGAAGAAATATCAGGGACTCTAGTACAGCCACTCTGAGGTTTTAGCTTCAACTGCTAAATTTAATACCATGTTCACCCTCAGGCAAATTGGGAAATACTGCTGCTATAAAACACATTTTTAAAAAAAACCTGGTTTCATTTCTAACACAACTTGAAAAGAAATAACATTTGTTAAAATATTTTTCTGTTATAAAAGCAATGTAGCTTTCTGGGAGAACATTTGAGAAATATATAAATGTTACAAGGGAAAAATAAAACACCTGCACTCCATCTACTCAGAAAACATTTTAATTTCTTTCTATAAATCCACAGTATGTGTACACACATGTGTATTTGTTTGTTTGCATCTCTAAAATTAAACCATTTCATTGGAAATGTATACAGAGTAGAGCACACAAACCATACCTGGAAGGCTTGATGAATTTCTGTAGTAAGAAAGCAAATGTAAGTATAGCCCACTGCAAGAAACAAGTTATCCCATACTTGGGTACTTATCTAACCCTTGTGTGATGTAGTACTTCCTCCAGCTCTCCTTCTTACTGCCCTGTGTTGACTCCATTCAGTGTGTAGGGCTCTTGATGATGTCAGTGAAATCCTGTAACTACATGTGATGGTGTGTGACTTCTGTCCCTCAACCTTATGTTCCAGAACTATACTACAGGGTTGTTCATGACATTGGGTCATCATATGCATAAACACCTTATAAATATCTGCTATGGATGGGCATTGGTTAGTTTCTACATATGGGCTACAAAATGTTGTTGTGACTATCCTCATGTCTTTAAATCAAAGTTTAGTTGAACATTAAATACATATAAATCATGTACATGTAGCTCTAAATTATGGAAGAGTAAGCCACCAAAGGACTCAAATAAACAAGCCACCCATGGCCAGCATCTCTCTTTGATGCATGAGGAGTTCTAAAGACAGCTGAAGATGTTATATAATAGACATGGAGGTTTAGGATAAAGTTACATGGAAGAATGCTCTTGATTTTGTTAAAGCAGAGAGAGTTTAAAATACAAGTCTCAGAAGCTGGGACTGAATCTGAGGTAAGGCATCATTACTCCTACAGTCAAATGAGGAGTTACATTGTTTTCAGCAGAACGCACAGACATTTACCAGGCCATTCCATTCTGGCAGCTGAGGAACCCTAGTTGGTCTCTTTTTACTTGTTGACTGCCACACAGCATCCATTGAGTCACCCACTACAGTTCATGCTCTGTATCTAGTTTCATTGCAAATTGCATACACGTTAGTGTTAGTAGAAACTCTTTTTCTCTGGTTTCAGGGCTCAATGTGTTCATATTTTCTTAAACAAATCTTGTACCAATCTCTCATGGGATTTCTATCCTCTCTGTTCCTCTTATATTTCAGTGGCCTGTAATTAAGCATTTTAATATCATAGCATACTATATGCTTCCCCTTGCAAGTTAGGGTTCTTTCCTTCAGTGTTTGCTCTTTACCTCCTGTAACCCACCCCACACTGAGACGGAGGTGAGGGAGAGGCCAAGGTTAGATGGAGGCTCACGCTCAAGTCACACATGACAACAAACTTACTGATACCAAGACCTCTATAAACATTGTCTGGTTCACTAAGCCAAGATGTCCCTGTAAGAAAAGAGCATCCACAAAAATGGCTAGCTTACCTGACACTAATGCCATTGTCTGGGGACCTAAACACAGCAATTTCCATAATAATTTAATAAAATCATCATCATCATCATCATCATCATCATCATGGGGCTCAAATTCTTGGTTTAAATATAAACATTGAAACTTATTAAGGTAATATATTCTGGCAGTATTACTTTGCATGAAAATATTTATTTATATACAATACTATTTGATAGTATATATAAATATATATATAGTTATACAGTGAAACACATAAGTGATGAAAACTACAGGATTAATATATATATATATATATACATATATATATATATATATTAGTATATCTATGGATAAAAGGGTTCCTGTGTGTATAAACAAATGCTCACTACCTATAAATGTGAATTAAATAAAGGTGGCATCACCTGAAAGGTAAGCCTCCAGGAAATACTTGACATTCTCAGGAAGACATGTGCACTTTAATATTAGCATTGGCTTTCCCCATTTTTTTTCAGTTGTTTGAGGCTTTCGAGCTGATTCTTTTAATGTTCTGTGTCTTTTTTCTTTGGAAAGCTAAGGACCAAGATGCCTTCCAGATAGAGAAAACCCCCGGTGGACCCTTGGCTAAATCCCCAGTGACAGCAGCTCCCCTGCCTCTCACAGTCTTCTTCTCTCTTCCTTTAAGACCTCCACTGCCACTGTGAACGTGGTGGTGACAGACGTCAATGACAACGCTCCCGTGTTCGATCCCTATCTGCCCAGGAATCTCTCCGTGCTGGAGGAAGAGGCCAATGCCTTCGTGGGTCAAGTGAGGGTAAGTGGGATGATCGTGTAGCTTAAATGTTGTGTGGAGAGACCTCATTTCTTACATTGTAATTTTGAGGAGAGATGCAGCTCAGGTGATCTAGTAACTGGTACTCTTTGGGTACTCTTTGTGACCATTTCATAGTCAGATCCTGTACAGTTGATTTTTAATTGTCATAGTTAATGATATGTAATTTAAACATGAGTATATGTTAGAGTACTCCTTTATGACTTAACCCATATAATTTTTTTCTGGAAAAAAATTAAATGTGTCTAGAAAACTGTGTATTTTAGTATGCCATTAGGTTTGACTGGGGCCCTTCCCAATACAAAATATAGAACATTAGATGTGAATTTGTTTGACATTATAAATCTGTCTTTAGACTCTACGTTTTGTGTGTATTCCTGCATGCTCTAGGATTAATTTATACTCCCTCTACTTCCTGTGTGGATGTGAAAGTCACATCTGCAGTATTTATCTTCGTTGCTAGAGAAGAGCCCATGGCTTTGTGCACATCAGTGGAACGCTCATCCACTGAGAAATAGCCTCAGCTCTGCGGTTGCTTTTGGCAAACTATCTCCTTTCTCTTAAGGTATAGCCAGGTTCTCACACTTGGTCTGTGCCTAATCTCCAGCACAGCTTGTGGTTTGGAAGCCATAAGGGAAGAGGTGCCTAGAGGCAGATAGTATCCTCTGAAGCTCCTCCTGCAGATGAAGCATGGAAGTGTCCTCTAGAGGCATCCTCCTGGGAAACATCTGAGACAACTAACATTATAAATGGGATGCTGGTTTGGTTCAGTTTCACTGAGATCAAGCAGTCCATTGATGGGGGCCTCTGGTGAGGACAAACACCACCACACAGTTATGCAGCTGAGCTCTCTGCCCATGTCTGGATCCAGGAACAGGGAGAAATACCTTATAAGAGCATGCTCCAAAGGAGACAACAATCTCCACATTTCAGAGGCCACCATCTTCCAGTAGTGGGGACAATCTTTCAACAAAAGGACTATGAGAGAACATTTAGTCAAGTCCCAGCACCCAACAATGAATGAAAGTCAGTCACCTAGACCTCAATGTTGTTTTGTTTGTGTTCTGACAAATAAAGCTTGCCTGGAGATCAGAGGGCAGAGCTAGCTACTAGTTAACCATAGAAGCCAGGCAGTGGTAGCACACACCTTTAATCCCAGCACTTGGGAGGAAGAAGCAGTAAGATCAGGAGTTCAAGGTCATGAACTGGGCTACATGAGATTGAACTAGTCTAAAAGAGAAATAGAGCCAGGGAGTGGTAGTGCGTGTCTTTGATCCCAGCACTAAGGAGGTGGAGACAGGATCTCCGCCCCCATTCAGTCAGAGGATTCCTTGAGGTAAGAAGTTTCTAGTGGCTGCTGCTCTGCTTCTCTGATCTTTCAGCTTTCACCCTCGATATCTGACTCTGGGTTTTTATTGATAAAACTAATTAGGATCACACATCACCTCATATCTAGGTGTCAGGCCCTGTTCTATCGTTATGCTCATTTTCTCAAAGGAGTTTGGTTGGTTCTCTAAATAAGCATTTTCTAGAATTTGCTACTTCTTAACCAAACATAGAGTCTAGAGTCTAGTTTTTAATGGAATCTTCTCTGACTGTGGAAGATGTTTTCTTTAAATGGCTTGAGGTTGTCACATCAGGTCGTGGGATTTTTCCCCCTTTTTTGGTATGTGTGTGTGTGTATGTGTATGTGTGTGTGTGTGTGTGTGTGTGTGTGTGTGTGTGTGTGTGTGATGTATGTTTGTGCATGTATGGAGGCACATGTGAGTGTGCTTGCATGTGGATGTCTGGGTTGAAGTTGATGCCAGCAAACACCCCGGATTGCTTTTCCACTTTATTCAGTGTGGCAGGCTCACTCAATCAAATCCAGAAATGACTAATACATCTAGTCTCCACAGCTAGCTTGCTCTGAGGATCCCTTATCTCCATCTCCAAGGTTGGAATTATCACCATAACCACCTGTCATTTACATGAATTCTGAGGATCTAAACTCTGGTCCTCTCACTTCCACACAAGTACTTAAACACTGAGCCACCTCCCACCCCAGGTCCTGAGAGTTTGATTAGCTAGTTTGAACCAGCCTTTCTTCTCTCGTAGCTCTGTCAATACTATGACTACCAACTCCATGGTCATTGTCATTTTCTGTCACTTGTCTCCAATCCAGATGAGAGTGTACTTTACATTTTCCTTCCACTCCAACTCACCACAAGGGAGAACCTTGAACCACTGTGATGTCAAAGATGCTACCATGGCAAACTCAAGAACAGATGTGAAGCCATCCATGTGACGGATCCACTCCCTCACACCAAGTCTAGTGTCAAGTACCACATGTAGATTATACAAGGAAATCACAGGTGACAGAAAACTTAGAAATAGTTTCCTAAGGTCTGGGGAGGTGGCTCAGTGGGTAAGGACACTGCATAAGCACACACCCCTCACTTTGAATCACCGGCAACCATATCACCAGCCAGATGTGGCCACAATGCACCTGACAGAAAGATCACTGGGGCTCACTGGCTGCCAGCCCAGCTCCAAGTTCTGTGGGAGACAGTGTCTTGAGGGGATAAGATGGAGATTGCTGGCAGAGAACACTCAGTGTCCTCACTGCCTTCTGTGGTGCCCATAGGGGCATACACACCCACATATACATCTGCATACACTATATACGTAATCAATAAACACACACACACACACACACATAAATAGCTCTAGTACATTCAGGTAGTACTAACAGTGAGGCAAGGACAATTGTAGGATGAAAGGACCCAAAAAAGGGATAGTCATTAGACCAACTACCGCTTGGGAAGCAGGTGATGAATATCAGGGTGCATTGAAGGAAGCTACACACACTTGTACAAGAACTATACTCTTAAAAAGTCA
Organism: Peromyscus leucopus; assembly: GCF_004664715.2. Taxonomy (NCBI): domain Eukaryota; kingdom Metazoa; phylum Chordata; class Mammalia; order Rodentia; family Cricetidae; genus Peromyscus; species Peromyscus leucopus. The sequence goes on along the minus strand of NC_051084.1, from coordinate 21,509,429 downwards.
TTGATGCTGGAAAACTCAAATGCTGAACTCTGAGTCATGGCTGCTACCAGTCCTGAAGGTAGAGTGGCACACTGTGGCCTCCCTTTATCCATCATAAGCAAATGGGCACACTCTTTCATATGGGTAATAAATGAGATGGTGGGTGCTAGGAGGTAAACACCAACAGAGTATGACAGATCCTGTGAGAGCTGGGCACAGGACTCTGATGGTTACTACAAGCCACCAAGAAAGGTAACAGAAATCTACACTAGAAGCTGGTGTGGAAACATCATGGCGATGCCTAGAGAGACACACAGAGGATGGGCATTGGGCAAGAGGGACAGAGGGAGACGGGGAATCTTCTTCAGAACAGTCATTACGTAATTAAAAATAGGAAGTAGGAACGTGATGCACCATATTTATCATAAACAAAACATCCTTCAGCATTAAGGTTTTTCTATACCATGTTTGTTGTAGATTAGGGGACTCAAAAAGAGTCTAAAATGTGGAAACACCAGATGTGTAGGTGACAATGTTTAATTGCTGTCATGGGAGACTCTCCATACACGGGGAGAAATAGACAGTGGGTAAGAATCCAGTCATGAGGTTTAAGCCCATCACTGATTCCATTATGCTCCCCACTGTGAAACACCATATTGTTTAAAACAGATTCTCTCATATAATGACTGCTAAGATGAAGCAGATATTCAATTATCTGTGGAAATTATCATTCACACTTTCTTATCTAGAATTAAAGGCAGAGAGTTCAGACAGTATATAAATAAATACATGAGTAAATATGAATAAGGTTATCAACTTGTAGTTAATTTTTATTTTCTTCTTTCTTCATGTTACCATTTCCTCCAGTGACTCCTGGAAAGGTATTGCATTAATACACACACACACACACACACACACACACACACACACACACACACACAAACACACACACACACACACACTTACTCATTTTTGCATTGGATGAGAAATGGTATAGAACACATATTTCAGTTTTGAAAACTGAACCCTGAACTAGCACTCACCGTCTCAGGCAGTGATCTTAGATGTTCATTGGTCTGTGACATTTCCACACAAAAGCAGAACAATTTTGAAAGTACAAAAGAAGAGAAAAACACCCCAAACAGCCCAGTATCCATCTGACTCTGCAGCTCTGAGAACATTGTAATGTTCTTCCAATGGAATTTTGATGCCTCATAATGGTCTCCTGTTGCTACCTAATGATAATTATATAATACATTAATTTCACTAAATGACTCATGATCTTCTTGTAAAATTTAATTTTAATTGTCACCGCACACTATTAGGACAGATTCAAAGCCAGGATACATATGGTTAATTACTGCCCTAAGCTTGAGTTATTGTTTTCTCTTCATGCTCTAATGGTGTTTTAATATGAGCAATCCAATGTTTAATTCAAAAGCTGAAGAAATTTTTGTTTACTTTTTTAAAAAGTTATATAGTAAGGAGTATGCCTTAAAAATATTTAATATTATACATGTCAGTTTTTTGAGTGAAATTTCATTAGCAGAATATAGTATAAACTATCAACCAGCAAATATTAATGTAGATCTTACTATTCACAAGTAACTAATTAAGGTTAAAAAAGAGAAGCTCATCAATATTTTCCAATTGCTTGAAATAGAGAAGTAGTAATGGAGGAACTATACATAGAATAAAACCTAGTCACATAGCATGAACATGTGCCTGTCCAACTGGTGTGGTGTGGTGTGTGTGTGTGTGTGTGTGTGTGTGTGTGTGTGTGTGTGTGTGTGTGTGTGTTTGTGTGTGTGTCTGTAGTTACAGAAGAGATGGAAGACATTACAGGAGTCTGAGGTGCCCAGGACAGGTTTCAAAAGAAAACAGGTCATTTTTAGTTCCTTTTCAACCACTACTAACATTTTAGTTTGAGAAAAAGGGAACTAAACTAAGATTGTGAAGCAGTAAGAGGTTAAAATATGATGGGATTCATGTGATAGTTTGGGACCACTGAAGCAGAGAATCAGACAGATCATTGAAGATGTGCTTGAACTAGTCCTGATACCTGTGAATAGTAAGAGCAATAGGGATCAGTGTTGCTCATAATCATGTAACCCAATAGCTCCCAACAAAAGGAAACTGCCAATATAATGTTTTTTGGACTCTGTCATAATATTCCACAGGATATCACCTGTAGTGGCCATGACTTCACTATTGATAGAATGGGACCCTAGAATTCCCTGTAGTGACTGTAAGTGTCTTGATTTTAACACACTGGATGCTTTGGCCCATCTCTGCGTGGATGGATATCTAGGTTAAGTGGGGGCAGAAGAAGAAGTGAACACATAAGCCCCCAAGCTCACACCTCAGGTGTCTAGCCTCCATGGTTGCATCTCACTGAAAAATGTGCTAAGGACCAAACTTCAAATTCAGAAGCAACATGTTTGTCTACTTATCAGAGAACCCTCAGGCATAAACATGCACAGATGCACCAGGGAAGGCAAACTGGGGAAGAGCACTTCCTGTTAGTTTAAATTAGGTCTTAGTACTGTGTTCAATGTAGAGGAAGGCTTTTCCCACCAAACTTTCGGTCATGGTCCTCTATGTTCTTAAAGCTCTCTAAGACAAATGGAGCCCTGAGTCAACAAACCATTCCCCTATAGTTCTAAAACAAAGATGCTGAATTTATTTAACCTAAAATCAAGGGCATTTCATAGGAGGTCTGCATGCTAAATTGCCACTGAGATGTAGTGTAGTGATTCATTTCTAAACCCTTAAAGCAGTTTTAAAATCATTAGTAAACTGCGGTGTTCAGAAGAGCAGTGGTGGTGTCATTTAAAAAGAAAATTGATGTTTCCTTCAACTGTATGTTTTAATATTAAACAAAATAAACCCGGGCCTCTGTGGTCTTTCTCTGATTAATGTAGGTGTTGTCTCTCTGTGTGGAGTTCTGAAAATGAAATGAAGGTAGGGAGCTTTATGAGTCTTCCTTTATTTATTTATTTATTTTTTTGAGCTCAGCATGGCACTCAACAGAGCCTCAAACTATAATACTTCTTTTTTAAGTGGACCACAAGTGGGGAGCTCTATGTGTTCTCTTGCCAAATCAAACAATATAATGCAGACACCACCACTCGGTCCCTCCACCACACACACACAAATCACACATTTTCATAATTTGGAGATGTCTACATCAATGCTGCTACCTATGAAGTTATTTATAATGAGATTCATCTGTTTCCTGTCGCTGTTTGGGGAGATGATCTTTTGACTGTTCAATTGGCAGTTCATAAAAAGATTTGAAATATGAATAAGTATTTTTATAGTAGTTATTTAAACCCCAGCCTTTTAACAGTCCTAGTTTATTACCACCTGATAGAATAAATGTATATTCATGTATTTGTGCATATATATACATATATATATGTATAAATACTGTTTTATAATTCTAGACACAGCGAATGATGGTTCACCATAGACCCAAGGTCACCAGTGATGTCTTTATTGAAAATTGTGATCTCTTTGTTTATCTCTTCTCTAATACCTGCTTGCTCCTAGTTTTCATGTTTGATTATACCTGATTCTTTCTATTTCCCCATAAACTTTTGGAAATATCTTCTAAATTGCTCTTGTGACTCTGAGAATTTCTTTGGGAAACCTCCACTCACATTAAGCCCACAGAATACATTATATCCAGATGCCGGTGGCTCCCACAGCTGTATCTTGCTGATCGTCAAGCTTCCTCGGAGAGAACTTTGCCTACAAAACAACCTTCCCTGAAAGTGTTCCTCCTTCTTAGCCCACATCTTAGTTGTTCCTTCCAAGACAGCTGTCATGAATCCATCAACTTCCTCCTCCTCCCCTGAAATCTATATGTTGCCAGTTACCAATATTGATCACTAGTTGTTGTTTGAATCTTAGATTGTCTTTTAATAAATAAATAAATAAATAAATAAAACAGAGCCAGATATCAGAGTAAAAGCTGAAGGATCAAAGAAGCAGAACAGCCAGCCACTAGTTCTTATCTCTATGAAATCTTCAGCCTAAATAGAGTGAGTTCCTGTTTCCTCGTGCCTTATATACCTTTCTCTGCCCTGCCATATTACTTCCTGAGATTAAAGGCATGTGTGCTTCCCAAGCAAAGGCATGGGATCTCAAGTGCTGGGATTAGAGGTGTATACCACCACTGCCTGGCTTCTATGTCTAATCTAGTGGCTAGCCCTGTCTTCTGATCCTCAGGCAAGTTTATTAGGGTACACATTATATCACCATACTCTTCAGACTGACAACTGTTTTATTGTCTCATCTTTTTTCCCCTAACGACCTTGTAAGGCTCATATTTTTTATCTGAAGTATTATTATAACCATGAGATAGTCTTGATAGCTACTAATTACTGTCATGTGACTGCTAAGATAACGTGGCTAACGTAATCCAGCTATAGAAGATGGTCCCTGTCAGCATGCCATGAAGAAACCACATCTCCAAAGATGTTAACTATTTTGACACTTCACCAACACCTGTCCTAGCCTGTTTGGAGTTACTCATGTCTCTTCTGGATCTTTCCCATGTCAGTTAATTTTGATTTGTATATGCAGTTGTATTAAACAGTGCCTAGAAGATAAATAAAGCATGCACTCTGGGTATGTCTGTGATGGCGTTTCTAGAAAAGACTGACTAAGGAAGAGTAAGGACCACTCCTACCTATGGGTGGTGTCATCCATCCTAGAGGCTTTGGAATCAGAGTTAAAAAGGGAAAGAGGAAAGAGCGTGCTGGCACAGGTGCCCTCTCTCTGCTCCCTGCACACCAGGAAGTAAGTTGCTCAACTGAGACTCAGCCAGGTCTTCCCAGTCACAGTGGGTTGGAAGCTCTGAGTGTGAGCTAAACTAAATCTCTCCTCTTTGGGGCTGTTGGCTTCAAGCATTTGTTATGGGATTGAAAGACTGATGACAATCCCTCTGCCTCTGCCTCTGCTTCTGCCTCTGCCCACACTTGTTTTATTACCTTTCTCCATTTTTTAATTTGGGTTACTCATCCTTAAAATTTTCTGTCACATATACTCACTCCTAGAAAACCCTGGGGAACATTTCTATGGAGTAGGTATCTCCTTCTCATTGGATACTTGCTAAAGCATATTAACATCAGTTATCCAAATTCTTTAAATCACAGATCTTAGAAACATCAGTATCCAGTGTTTAGGCTCACAGAAACATGCTAAATTATCTACGATGAATGAAGTTCCTTAAATTTGGTGTTTTACACTGAAGATTCAGAAATGTTTAGAAAGATTTATACTATAATTATATTACATGTCAACTTGCAAATGTACATGTTTGACATATTACACAAGCATGTCCATAACTATAAGCTCTCTTAGCAACTGAGACTGTACTTTAATATTGCATATCTATCCAGTTTTAGAATTTTGGCAAATAGCATACTATATATTTAGTTAATTTTAAAAAGAATTATTAACACACCAACAATTGAAATTGGCAGCAAGCTGGTAACAACATTATAGCATACCTCTTTGCTCATTCCAGGAACAGAGTAACAGTAATGGAGGATTCTCCCAGGTGTAAATGATATCTAGGAGGGAAGTCTAACTAACATGCTGTTAGCCTGATAGGTCATTTATTTAAAAAAAATATTCTCCTTTAAAATGTATACCAGGCTAGAGATAGCATAGTGGGTAAAGTGAAGGGCAGAGTTGGGAGATGCCAGCCAGCCGCCCAAGGAATGAGATGCAAGAGAACCGGTAAGCCATGGACCACATGGCAATAAATAGATTAATAGAAATGGGTTAATTTAAATGTAAGGACTAGTTAGTAATAAGCCTGAGCCATTGGCCAAGCATTTATAATTAATATAAGCTTCTGTGTGTTTATTTGGGACTGGGACGTCAAGACGGAGAAACTCTGCCTCTGTTTACAAGCCCCAATTGATAAGTGCCAGGTCTCTGCAAGAAGCCTTATATAATAATAAAAATAATAGTAGTGGTGGTGGTGGTGGTGGTGGTGGTAGTAGTAATAAACAAAAGAGTGAATGGCTCTTGAGGAAATACACCCAAGGTTGACCTCTGGCCTCCACATCTCCACATGCATGTACAGACATGTGGATGTACACACATACACACACACACACACACACACACACACACACACACACACACACATTTCCCTTAAATTATTTAGCAGTTGCTGAGGAAGAATTACCAACTGTTTCTGCCTTATAACCCTACTCTATTCATCTTGTGGTTTCAGTCAATGCAACATCACATATTCATAAGGCCCCACTTTATACAAATTGTATTCCTGTTTTATAGACTGGTGAGAATTCATGGCCTACGCACTTATTTGGATTCATTTCTCGTTCTTTACAAATGTTATAGCCGCAATTACTTTCCCTGGCTATTACACAACCAGAAATAAAGATGGCCATCAACCTTTGGGTTCTTAGGCATGATTCCAACTATTCTGAAGCCTTTTATAGACCACAGCTTCTTTTCCTCATATGTTAAGAAAGGTGAAAGTGATGTAATATCAACACATAACTCCTAACTCATTGTGAAGCAAACACAGCTCTAAACACAGTGTGTCTATATAGTGAGCCTCAGAACAACTACAGGTACCACTCCCCTGCTGACACTCAGTCGCTTGCTGGCCCTTGTTCTCTGTACAGATTCCCCACCAGAATAAGCTTCCACACCTGAAGTACTTTAGTTGTGTCTATCTCTTGAAATATGTGGAAACAGAACTGTCCAGTGTGCGTGTGTTAGAGGTTGTCATCATTTGCTCATCTGTGTTGCGATTCAGCACCTTTCTGTGTCTTTTATTCCACTTTCTGTAGGCAGTTGCAGCATGGCCCATTTCTAGGCCACACCTTTTGATGAATATTTGAGTGGCCTTTGTCTTGAGGATGTTGTCCCCATAAATCTATGAATAGTTTCCTGTTATTTCTCTTCATGCACATGTACCTGAGTTTCCAGGTCACAAATATGTGTGTGCTTGGCTTCATTGGCAATCCCAGCTTGGTTACCAAGGTGACTATGTAAGAGTCAGCATGGTGACCATCAGCATCCTGCTGTGTAAGACCTTCTACCAATACAACATAACATCAGACACATTATACTGTGGCCTTAGTTATCATTTCCCTGAGACTGAGCATCTTTTCATGTGTTTAATTATTATTCTGAACCTTCTCATTTAAAAAAAAATCCATTTTAGTCTCTTTTTCACTTCCCCATTCGATTGCCGTAGACTGTCCTTTCTTGATGACTCTTCCATTGCTATATGTGCTCAGACAACTTCTTCCCTGTGACCAGCATCTCATTTACTTCAAGAAGAGTTTGGGGGATAGGGCTTAAGCCCAATTCAAGAGTGCTGCCTAGCATATACCTGTAGATAAGAGTGACTTTTGACACAGCTAATTCTCATTCATGTGTCACTTTGAAGTTGTCCCTGCTGTTTTTCTCTTGTTTAAGGAATGCACCCTGTATCCCAAGTCATGAACATCACCCTATACTATTTTTTTATTTTATTTTTTATTAAGATAATTTTTTATTCATTTTACACACCAATCAAAGATCCCCCTCTTCCCTCCTCCCGCCCCTCCAGCCTCCCCCTCCCAATCCCCCATACCCCCCCCCCCGCAAGAAAGCAAAGCCTCCCATGGGGAGGCACATCTAGTAAAGAGGCAAGTCCAAGCCCTCTCCCCTGCCTCAAGGCTGCACGAAGTGTCCCATCATAGGTAGTGGGCGCCAGAAATAGTTTAAGCACCTCAATTTTTCTCTTAGTTGTATTACACTTATTATCTGTAGTTTTGTGGGGGGGGGGTCCTGTATTTATTTATCAGGCAACCCTTCCTTCCCTTGCTGATTTTCATGAACCATATCATAAATTCCATACCCACGTGTATCAGGGGTGGTTTCTGTTTTCTCTCTTCTGTTTTATTGGTGTATTAGTCTACCCTTGCAACAATATCAAAAGTGTCTCGCTTAACTGATTTTCACAATAAGTCTTAGTATATGATGGACTCAGTCAGCCCTCTTTCTTCTTGGATGAATTTTCACTAGAGTCAACTCTGCTAATTCCTTGGTTACAGTGTCTCCTTTTTGTACTTGCAAATCATTTGCATGAGTGGGCAAATAATTACAGCAATTACTGTAAATATTACTTGACTGGTGTCATCCCTGCCTTTTGGCACTGTAGTGGTATTCTTCTTGCATCCTATCATATAGTACACAGTCACTTTGTGATTCTTCCTTCATCCTGTCATTCTAGTGGGACACTCTTGCCTCCCCTTGGTGAAAGCATCATCCTTGTCCTTAGAAGTCACAGGATCTGAGAGCAGAAGTACACAAATCTCTAAGGACAGGAAGTATCCAGATCTGTTGGGATGATGGATCGAAAGGGCCCTCCAATCCTGAACTCTTTCCATTCACACCTGTTTACCCTATTGGTAATGTAGAGTGCACAGTGGTCACTGTTGCCTTAGCCCTTCAGTCATGATCCCCTAAGTTTCCCTTCAATTGTTGTTTCTTCAAGAGTCTGCTCCATGGTTCAAACAGGTCAGCCATGCTTGCGATTTCTATACATGGGGTCAGCTGATACAGTGGTCTCTGTATATGCTAGTACTTCCTTTTCCAAGATGATGAGTCTTCTAAATAATTTTTTAAAAAACATGTTTTGTGGAATCCATGCATGATCAAAGAACTATTTAGTACCCTATAAATATTAATATTGGTGGCTGGATTGTAGAAAGAACAAAATAACCTGATATATATATATATATATATATATATATATATATATATATATATATATCACTCTGATATTATATATATAATATTCACTGTGACATTATATATAATTATAACATTATATGTCATAATAATAGATGTGATATTAATATATGTTATATAATGTATATGCATATTATATATAATGTCACAGTGAATATAACAGAAAACATGAGCCTTCAATCCACCTATTTTAGGAGTTTTTTAAGTTATATAACTCGAGCAATGACATTATTGACTTTAGGAACACCATGATTAGTTTTTTCCACAGACATCTGTACTTCTCAGACATTTAGCTGCAATTTCTTCACTGTGATGGTTAGAAGACTTAATTGCAATGCCATCACTTGACCTAAATTATTGGCCCCAAAACAATGACAGAAGTGAGAATGGAGATGTGAACTGTAAATGTGTGAGCCATCTCAAGAGGAAGCAATTGAAATCACAATGCACTACCTCCTAGTCAGTGGATGCCAATGTCCGGTAATGATAGAGCTTGTGCTTTCTAGTCTGTAATTTTTAAAGTTTGTTTTCTTTTATTTTAATGTTGTTCAGTTTGTTTTACACGCATAAGTGTTTGTCTGCATGGATGTAGGTGCACCTTATGCATGTCTGGTGCCTACTGAGTTCACAAGAGGGTCAGATCCTCTAGAACTTGTTGAGACCCTCCATGTGTGTTCTGGGAACTACAATCAGGTTCTCTACAAGAGCAGCAACTGCTATTAAACACTGAGCCACTTTTTTTTTTAACTCTTCTTGTCTCTGTTTTAACATACTTTTGCCTAGCCATGTTCAGTCAGCTTTCTTCTACAAGTACTCAGACATGGAAGAGTATGAATTTACCAGGAATTACTTCCTGAGATTTCTAAACTAATATTCTAACCAGTTTCATTTTTTGTTTGTTACTATTTGTAGCATCCTTTAATTGACAATTGTGATATTGATAGGTCTGATCTAATGTTAACAAACCAGTGACTTTCTTTGTCGTCTTTTTCTTTTCCAAAGTAGGGCATCAGGAAATACTTTAGAATTCATCTTTGAGATGTGCTAGATTTTTCCTTTTTTGTAAATTAAACTTTTTCATTTATTTTACATACTGACCACAGCTTCCCCTCCCTCCTCTTCTTCCATTCCCTCCCACTAACTCTCATCTACCCCTCCCCCTAACCACTCCTCTTCCATCTCCATTCAGAAAGGGGCAGACTCCCATAGGTGTCAACAAAGCAGGGGACATCAAGTTGAGGTAGGGCCAAGCTCCTCCACCTGCATCAAGGCTAGGCAAGGCAACCCAGATTGGGGAACAGGTTCCCAAAAGCCAGCTCAAGAGCCAGGGACAGGTCATGATCCCATTTCTAGGACCCCCACAAACAGACCAAGCTACACAACTGTCACTCACATACAGAGAGCCTAAGTAGGTCCCATGCAGACTCCCTAGCTGTTGTTCCAGAGTTGGTAAGCTCCCAGGAGGTCAGGCCAGTGGTCTTTGTGGGTTCCGCCATCATGACCTTGACCCCCTGGCTTATAATCCCTCCTCCTTCTCCCTCACTTCAACAGGAATCACTGAGCTGGGCCCAATGTTTGGCTGTGGATCTCTGCATCTGCTTCTATCAGTTCCTGGATGAAGGCTCTCTGATAACAATTTAGGGTAGTCATCAGTCCAATTACAGGAGAAGGCCGGCTCACTATTTGCTATGAGTCTTAGCTAAGGTCATTCTTGTGGATTCCTGGGAGTTTCCCTGGCACCAGGTTTCTCCCTAACTCCAAAATGTCCCCCCTCCCCATCAAGACATCTCTTTCATTACTCTCCCCATCTGTCCTGCCCCCAACCCACCCAACCAGATCCCTCATGTTCCCATGCCCCCCCAGTTTACCCAGGAAATCTCTTCTATTTTCCTTTCTCAGAGAAATCCATATATCTCTCTTTGGGCCCTTCTTGTTACCTAGCCTCTCTGGATTGTGGATTGTAGCATGGTTGCCCATTAGTTTACAGCTAATATCCACTTATGAGTGAGTACATACCATTTTTGCTCTTCTGGGTCTGGGTTATCTAACTCAGGATGATTTCAGGCGGTTTTCAAGGGCTTTTGAACTAGGAGGCATTCTGGGCATAATGCCGTATCACCCGTAGATAATACATATAAATATATATTTTATATGAAATACACACAGATATGTATACATATAAATTTGGATTTCTGGGCTTCTTGATATATAAGCAAGATTCAATGGACTCTAAAATTCATCCCACTTGGGTATATCCTGCAGGACAAAGTTAGATTCCTAAAAGTCTAAGTCTTTCTGTTAATTCCAATTATTCAAACAAATCTCAAACTTAGCACTGATTTTATAATTATAGCAAAGAAATTCTCATGTACACATTTCTTTAAATACTCATTATCATGAAAATCTCTCTCTTTTTTTGATGCAGGGTCTCTGTGTGTAGCCCTCGGTGGCCTGGAATTTTCTATGTAGACCAGGCTGACCTCAAACTCACAGACATCTGCCTGTCTCTGCCTCCTGAGTGCTGGGATGAAAGTCAAGCACCACCACACATCGATACATTTTTCATTTTCAAATGTCTTACCAGTATTCAGTGACTGAGGAGAGCATGTCATCCTAGAACCTCAGTTGGATGACAGATCCTGTAGAGCAGCCAGAGAAAAGTAGGATAAGAAGAAACAACCCCGACTGCTGCCTATATAATAGTTTCAAATAGCTTACTGCCATTGAGTATATTCAATTCATTCCATAGAACATGTTACAGGAAGTTCAAAATGGCCAACAATTTAACAACAAGTTACTAAAGAAAAAAAAAACATATTGAGGTGTTTTTTTTTTTTTTCTTTAGTAACACGCTTCACATCACAGCCCTTCAGAGGGTATTCAGTTTTTGTGTCTGGAAATCCAGGAACGGCTCATTGCTTGCTACCTGGCCCTGACGGCTCTACCAAAAGCTTTGCATTAGGACATTATGCATCTCTGATTAATTTTATCATTTGCTCATAAAATCAACACCCTGTCAGCCATCCACTAAACACAAGTATTGAGAAAGGGTGGGAAAATAAGCAGGAATCTGAACTCTGGGGTTCCTAAAATGGCACTTGGAGAACCTTGTCAGCCAAGGGCCTCTCACCACTGCGTCGCAGACATAAAAGTTAAATGCCAAGCAATAAAATGAAATTGGTTGTTTGTGAACTGCTTCACTCTGAGTTATTTAGTTCTTCATCAAACCACAATGTACTTGTGAAACAAAAGCTTGTTTCACAGGACTTTGGAGTAGTAAAAGATTTAATGATAAAGAGACTCTGAGGAGGCCCAGAGGTGAAGACTCAGGGAGCCTGAGTTGGAGGAGAGAAGAAAAACAGAATAAGAAGATGAGCAGGTTTTCAAAGGGCACATTAAAAAATTATTTTGAAATTCAAAGTCAGCTTCCAGACTGAAATCATGGATTAGCTGGTTATAGTCTCCTTGGGACAAGTACGAGACAGAAATCTTTGTACCTAAAACACTTCTCACCTAATTTTATGATCTCACTGAAATGTACAGGTAATCTAAGTCCTGAGGAGACAGAAAAATCATTATCAGTGTACTGAAATAACATTATGCACAGGAGAAACTTAATGAGTTAATGCAGTTCAGCAAAGCCTTGTCACTGATGAAAACTAGGTTCACTTTTCCAAGCAGCTTTGTGCCCAGAATTTTCTCTTTGATTGCCCCAAAATCACAGATTGAAAATCCTGTCAGCTCAAGGGACATTCACAGAGTTATTAAACACCCCACTGACAATTTAGATCACGTGGCATTTGTAACTTTTACTTGAGAGATGATGCAGGTAAACATATATGGGAGAAATATTTTAGAGCCATGACATCATGTCTATCATAATATATTTTTCTTATACTTAGCTTACTGTCTGCTTTTTAAATGAGAGGTCCTGAGAAGTGAAAAATATCTGTAATCCTGATATTAGATGTTGAAAATAAACTAATGACAGTGAGCAACAAGTGACTGGGTGAAAATTTATGATTATGGTCTTTATGCATCTTCAGACATTTAGTCATGATTTTAGGTCCAGCATGATACACATTATAAAGTTTTTAGAATGGTATGTGTACTATTCACTAACATAGATTGCCTGTTACTTTGTACATCCAGTAGTCAGTTGCACCATGAGGGAAAGGGAAGAACAGCATGGGTATGTGTAAAGGAGTGTCTCCTACGTGGACTAGAGGGCTGGGAAGTGAAGGCAACACAGGAACTCATTAAGGCAGGCTGATGAAAAGGTAACAGACAACTTAGTGAACTGCTCCTCAGGGAATGAGTGCCAAGTCTGTGAGTGTCGGATCTTCTCCCGCTACAAGGTGGAGATAAGATGTTACTTAGAGATACATAGATAACCGCGAGAGTGGTTTCTTCGCAGTGAAAATTTTGTCGGTGTGTTTGAACATTGATGGGTGTAGTGAAGAGAGATTCGGAAGATCCTGGTAGAGAAGTCGCATGTCCCCCCGGGGTGGCCTCTGGGATGTGGGAAGAATGCAGACCTTTCCCGGTGCTTCCTTCAGTGTCAATAGGAGGAGAATGGAGAAGACACAGCGAAGCCGGTGAAGGATGTTTCAGTTCCTTTGCGATCACGCCCTCCTTGTTTTAAGATCATGAGTGATGCTCCTAGCCCTGAGCACATTGCATACTCTGTCACTGTGGTCCAGCAGTATGCCTTCTGCTGAATTTTGTAAAGAATTTGGCTTCCTTTTGACAACACATTACTTCAGAATTCTTCCAGAATGAAGGAGAATTGGAGGAGAGACACCAACAATATTCTAGGTTGTCCACATCTTCATATTTCAGATCCAGTGCAAATTCTGAGTTCTTATGGAACTGTGGTCTTCAAAATATGTATTTCTCTGATATAGCTCTTAATTTTCAGAATTAAACTACATACAACTAAACATTCTTAATTAAACAGTACATTGTTTCCAAATAATATCCCTGTCACCTCCGGGCTCTCCCTGCTTGAAGGTACAACACTTAACACCATACCAGCCAAAGTAGTGTCTTCCAGAACAAAAATCACAGATAGAAACCACACGAGGGTCCTAAATTCAAATCCAATTTCTTTTACGTGTTCACCATAATAATCTAAACAAGCTTAATTTTCCACAAAGTAACCATCTTCCAAATGCTGAAAATAGTGTCCTAATGGTTAAGCATGAAGACAAAAAGGATGTGAATCTTGTGCTACCTCTGATTTTTAATCTCACATGGAATCAAATTCAACCGAAAAACATGAGTCGCATCTCTGCGAAGAAAAGAAAACTGTGAGTCTGAGCAACCAAATCATGGGTTTTAATTAAATAATTTTATGGCCCTGCTTCAGCTGATTGTTTTGAGAAAAATCAATGGTTGATAGTGTGATGGGTTTTTATATGTATATGTATAGAAAATTTGCTGTGTCCCATGAACTCAGGAAATTATAATCTAATAAATATAATTCAGATAGATGCTTTCAATGGACCAATAATTCACCACCCAGACTCCTTTTAAAGGAAAAAACAAATTCATGTCTCAGCTGCTGGGAGTAAGGTAGGCAGGTGCTCTTCAGTGGGAGTGCATCAGGACTCTCTCAGTTGTGGGAGGCTTCCTTGCCCAGAATCTCACTCGGATTGTTGTATTTTATGTTCTGACCTATGACAGAAGGGTAGGGCCTGGTCATTTGGGTCCAGTAAAGAACAAGTGTCATCTGTCATGCTAATTATGGAACTGCTTCTGTGTTTGGCTAAATGCTATCGTTGGCACCTTAGAGAATGAGTCTTCTCCTTGACTCTAACCCTGCTTTCTCTGCCCTTCAAAGATGTTGATTTCAAAAGCATTTCATAATAAAGGACTTGCCGGCAATGTCTGCCTCCTTGCCTTCTTCCCACAGAATGCAGCCTGCAAGCAAATGCAGCTTCTCCTTCAAGCTACAGGAATCAAAGAGGGTTGCAGGCTGAAAAACAAATATAGAAAAGCAGGCAATATTTCTTTGGCTTGTTTTCTCACTATTTAGTTTATGGTATCTCAGAAGGATTGCTTCATTGGGATTTCTGAAACTCAGGACTGGAAATATTCCCTCTGTGTGCCATAATTCACAGCGTGGATATCCAGCAAGCACAGCCACTTACTCACTGTCTTGGCCCCCTCTGTTTTTACGAGGGGTTCCTCTGAGCCTGCAGTCTTTTCTGATGGTTTCATGACTCCTCAGCCTCCTGCTCATCCACGTCGGCGCAGATAGATTCCTGTCAAAAACAATCAGTCTTTATGAAGCTGAGGGGTAATGTTTCCTATGGGCAGACAGAATCAAAGCAGTTCTTGCTTCTTATGCTGCCTGGTAGCTCTCGCCTCTATTTAGAGTCTTCAGATTTTACGTTTGAAACAAGTCAATAGCTTTCTTCTTTATTATACACAAAGATTCTTGGTAGACACATTATAGAGCTTCAGTATCTCAGAGTAATATAGTAAGGAAAAAAAAACCTTCCAATTGGCATCTGCCATTTTATTCTATTGTATCATTGCATTCTACTGACTAGACTCTTCCCATGGTGAGGGGGAATATTGCATAAACATACCTCCATAGATAACATCTCATTATATTAAGGAAGATTTCCACTCATCCAATGCACATCCACTCACTGCCTTTGTGCCAGCAATAAAACTACAAGCATGCACTCGCACACACAGACAGTTAAAATTTTTATTGAATTTTTATCTCCAATCTGATTTATTTTTCCCCTCAGTTAGTCAGAAAAACCTAAATATGTTGATGAAATATCTGAGTATTTACAAATCTTGTTTTTAAAAGTCAATATAAATTATTTTATTTTGGGGATTATAATTACATTTTTCCCATTTCTTCTTTTCCTTTCTTCCCTCCATATCTTCCCAAGTACCCCTCCTTGATTTATTTAAAATTCATGCTCTCTTCTTTCATTGCATGCATATATATACATGCATATATATTCCTAAACACAACCTGCTTAATATGTATGACGTTACTTGTATTTATGTTTTCAGAGTTGACGCTTTGGTATTGGATGACCAATTGGTCTGCACATTTCTGTGGAAAGCTATTTCTCCCGCTCTCAGAATTCCCTAGCTGCCTGAGGTTCTTTGCACAGGGTTGAGGCCTCGTGGACATTTCCCTGTCCACGTGGACATGTGTGTTGATGTCATCCTTCTTCAGCTTACGTTTGGGTGGTCAAGTTGGTGAGATTGTGAGTGGAACGCCATCATCTAAGCTGAAATTGAAGGAAACAGATTGACAGTGTCTTGCTTCGGGTCTGTTACATGGTAGTTATAGCACAACCATGTCTTTGTGCCAGCAGTAGATTCCGGCAAGGTTAGAAGCAGGAAGTTGCTAATTGGGATCAGAAGAGAATAATAATCCACTCTTCATTATTCAAATTTTCTATATTTTCTACATCTATACTCTTTCCTTCTACACCCATAAATCTTCCCAGATAGTAAATATTAAAAATATAAGTTATTTCTTCTGATTCATTCTGCTTCCTTAATTGAAATGAGTATACCAGATAGCACAGTTGGAAAATAGGGCCTCAGCAAATTGTTGGTAAAGAAGTGAATACAGAGATCCCAATTCTGAACCACAAATTAGCAGCACCCTACATGACTGAAGGAACATGGCTGAAAAATGCTGAATTTGAGGGCTAACTCCAAGAAAGCTCAACAGCAAATTAAATGTATGAGGTGATCTTCCCAATGACTTTGTAAGGATGAATGTAAGAGGAAGTATAAAATGGAGGAAGCCTTTTAATTTTATGGTTTTGTGGTTGTATTAAAGACAGGGTGAACTTGTGGTTCAAATGTAAATATTACTCTCAGACCCATGTTCTTGAACATCTGGGCCCAAGCTAGTGGCACTCTTTGAGATGATGTTAGAACGTTTGAGGCACAGGTCTCTGTTGTAAGAAGTTGATTGATTATGAGCAGGTAGGCAATAAGGGTCATACCCACTTCTGCTTCTGGTCTGTGAGTTCTGCTGTCTAGTGTGCTGAGACGTGAGGTACTTTGGCTCTATGTTCCTGCTGCTGTGAGCTCTCACACGCCCTCATTCTATGATGTGCTGAAATCCCCACAAAACTGTGAGCTCAGATAAGCATTCTTCCCTTAAGTTGCTTCAAGTATTTTTGTCACAGGGGTGAACATAGGAATTAATACAGAAAATTGATAGCAGAGAGTGTGTCTTCTAGCTGTATGAACCAATCAGGTGGATTGCTGGCCCCTGGAACAATTTTACAGAAGGCAAATACAGTAGAGTTTGAAGGCCTGACAAGGTCTATAAAATGTGGGGCTTAATGGGCCAGTCCAGAGGTAGTGCTAAACACCACACACCTATAGAAATGAAGGAAGTAAAGGCCAGACTCATGAGGAAAAGGATTCTGCTGGGAATTGGTCTAGAAACCGCATATGATATAGTAAAACAATAAATCTGGCTGTGTTGACCACTTTTCTGAATTTTTGAATAAGGCTAAATTACAAAATTAATAAAACTAATTTATTTGATAGATGAAAATTCAAGGCAGAAAACCCTTCAGACTGTGTCAAGTTGGCTGCTCACTGCTTTGGGGCACATTTACAATGCAAGGGAACACAAACTGAAACAGAGAAATGTGAAAAAGTTTATAATAGAGCCATTAAAGAAATGTGAATATAGATGAGGTTAATGACAGGAAAAAATGTAGGCAATGAACCTGTTGACTGTTGAAGAGATTGTTGCCATTAAGGAGAAGCCACACACATATGCTGGGACCATAGCCATGGTGCTTTGAGAGAGCCCTCCCATAGAAAACCCCAGGGGGAAAATGAGAACATCTAAACGACCTTTCTTTATAGTGAGCATGATATAGATAGATAGATGATCAATAGATAGATAGATAGATAGATAGATAGATAGATAGATAGATAGATAGATATTCAGAAAAGGAAAAGAAAAAAAAACTTTAAAAAACTGTCCAAGAAAATGTTCTTCCCAGTTCAGCTGCTCATACACTTAGACTTCAATGCAGTCATGGGCAAAGGGAACTTGACTACATCTCCACCTGGCAGAAGAATTTGTCATCAAACTATAAGGTGCTAATTCCACTGATGTGCAAAATGAAGAGGTTGTATGATCATAGGGACTTTCACCAAGAGGAACTTGTGAGACCAGCCAATAGGAGGTATTAGCAGAACCCTGAATGGAGATCCTGAGAGAGCTATGTGTGAAGACGTGCTGGTGAGATGTATGTTTCAGTGGAATCAGCAGGATGTTGGAGAGGGATATCTGCGGAGAAAAGCTGCAGGTGCTGGGTGGAATCAGTCCAAATAGAGGCTCTCTGTGCTGCAGGGGTCAGGGTTGTAGCTGGAGAGCTACCCAAGTCTGTGGGAACTCATAGGATGCCATGATTGTCCCCAGATCTTGAGATGTAGCTACAGAACTTATTACTTGCCCTTCTGGCTTTTAGTTCTGCTCTCCTCTTGTTATCTTTCTTTTCTTCCCTTTGGTAACTGGACTTGTTACTCTGGACCACGACATATTGGAAGGACGACTTCCTTTATAATTTCATAGGATCCTACAGCTGAGGGTTTGCCTGAAGTCTCAAGAGACTTTGAACTTTTGTACAGTGTTAGGGTTTTAAAATTGTGAGGATTCTTGAAGTTGGATTGGATACATTTTGCTTTTGGAAATGGGCATGACCGTACTGGGGCCAGGGACATAGTTGCCATGGTTTTAATGTAACAGATGTGAGCCTTTGTTCTTGGATGACAATGTTGTTTGGTGATGAAATCATGAGGACGTGGATCTAGCCAGCAGAGGGAGGTGACTAGAAATGGCCCCGTGTGTCATCTTTGTTTCTGACTCCTGTGTGTGCTGTCTGCCTCCTGGTATGCTAGCTTGTAAGGAGCCTCCACCACACAGCTCTGCAGCAAGGCACTCTGCCATGTTCCCCCCCTCTGAGATGGTGACATCCCATGGAAACCACAAGTCAAAATAAACCTTCCTCCTTCCAGTCATGCATTTTGTCACAGCAAGAAGGAAAACAAGTACTCAAAACAGCTTACCTACACTGAAAGAATCATTAATAGTAATGGAGCATTAGGAGGTATTTATTTAGAGAATTTGCCTTTTTTTATTTTTTAGTTTCTTGTTATATTATTCTAAGACTGATACAAAAAGTAAATCAAAAGACAGCAAGGTCAAATCAAAGGTTCTGGGATAGAGGATAATACATAGAGCAAAAATTAGGACAGGCTCCTCCTAAGAAGTACTTGGTATGCTCATATTTAATAGCAAATAATGCTGGATAAGGTGCAATTAAGACATGTAGTAAAGATTAGAATAATGTAGGTATTTAATAGGTAGTATATTACATTGACAATAAATAGGCAGGAGGTGATTAGTTTAGGAAAGAAAACAATACTTTGTGTCTGAACTTGACAGAAAATGCAAATGAATGCATTGAAAATCTGATTCAAGCAGATAATCCCACAGGGTATGATCATTGTGGAAAAAGTACTGTTCCTTGAGGACAGCTCCACTTGCTCTAAGTTACCTTTATAGTGACATGGACACAAACTTCAGACAGTCATGGCGACCAAATGAGCCCTGCAAGGATGGCTCTCATATGACGTTATTTTGTATATCTCTGTCACATCAAGAAGGAATAGGGGCTGAGAGATGAGAACACAAATGTCTACAGGAACATATCATTCCTGAAAAGTAAACACAGAACATATTACCTTCCTTATGCATAAACACAGGTGTTTATAGGAATATAAATATTCTTCAATGTATCTGTAGTAATAAAATTTCTTGAGTGTTTAATTACATATAAGAGAATCTAAAAAACCTCTTTAGAGAATGATAATGAAAAGGGAATGGAACAACACTAGGAAGGGTATGAGGAATTAAACCACTATATTAACTCTCCACAAAATAATATACTCACTTACATTCATGCTAAACCAGAAATATATTTTCATAAGGGATTCTAGATGACAAGCCGAAGAAAGCAATAGAATAGGCACATAGTTACTAGTGTGAGGACAATGAATTGTAGAGGTCATTGCTAACTTAATTTTCACCTTAAGAAGGCGATATTTTATCTTAATTTTTTCTAACAAATTTAAGACTTATCAACAACTTACAAGAAAACACTGTGAATACCAAATAATAATTTCCATTCATTCATGTGTTGGGTGGCTGAGCTAGGAGCAACATGCTGATGCTGAAGGAAAGCATTGTTTACAGAAAATGTTGCATGGCTGCAAAGGTCTGAGAACAAGGAAGGGTGTGACATCATATGAAGAGCTTTTCACATCCTGGGACTGTGATCATTAATCCCAATAGCTGTCTGAATGACTTAACTAAGTTTGTGCTGTCTCTAACTAAGGGTAGAAGGACCACTGAACCACTCATAATATGGAAGCACCTTCCTATGGCTCTGTGATCTGAGCAGAATAAAAGGTGGAAAGTGTGGAAACCATGACAATGACAATATTCCCCCTTCCCTGCTTCCTGGCTCACCATGGCAGGAACAGCTCTGCTCTGGAGCATGTCCCTGCTGTGGTAGACTGACATCTTTGCGACGATGAGACAGACTACATTGTTTATGTTGGTTATTTCTATCACAACAATGAAAAATGGGTATTACAAGGATAGTTTAAATTGCTGAAAATATTAATAAGGCATTGACCAAAGAATTGTGCAAGTCATCCCGTGTTCCCCTGTAAATGCCTGTTATTTCTAGGAGACAATACACTTGAGATGAAAAGTAATAAACTTAGGAAATGGTTGGAGTTTATTGGACTGGAGGAACTGGCATAAGACAGTATTGTTATTTTTTTTTCTGTCATCCTTGTCTTTTTTAAAATAACTTTTTATTAAATTTTTTCTTTCCTTTTACATGCCAACCCCTGTTCCCCCTCACTCCCCTTCTCCTGATTCCCTACCACCACCTCTCATTTCATCCCCCATCCCCTCCTCATAGAGAGTAAGGCTTGCTTTGGGTAGTCAACACAGGCTGGTATACCAAGTTGGGGCCAGACCTAGCCCCTTCCCCTGCATCAAGGCTGAGTAAGGCATCTCACCATAGGGAATGGGCTCTTAAAAGCCAGTTCCTATACCCAGGATAAGTCCTGGTCCCATTGCCTCTATTTCAGTTTTCAAGTCTTGAACTGTTTCCTTCACTTGTTTTTATTTTCTTGAGTTTCTTGACTTTCTTTAAGAGATTTCTTGACTTCCTCCAATTTTTTATCTTTTCCTCCATTTCTGTAAGGGAATTTTTCATTCCCTCTTTTAGGGCATCTATCATCTTCATAGAGTTTTTTTTTTTTTTAAGGTTGTTTTCTTCTGGATCATCTTCTTTGGGATGTTCAGGTCTTGCTGTTGCAGGATCACTAGGTTCTAGTGGTACCATATTGCTCTTTACATTGTTTAATGTGTTCTTACACTGCCACCTACCCACTTCTTCCTTTAATCTGAACAGGTGGAGCTCCAGGTCGCTCTTCTTCCAATTGGTGAAGGTGGGGCCTCTGGCTTCTGTGGTTGCTCTTCTTGCTAATTGGTCCAGGAGGGGGCATATGGCTCTGCTGGTCACTGTTCTCAATCAATGCAGGGTAGGCATATGGCTCAGGTGGTCACTCCAGCATTGTTATTTTGAGAAAATATTTAGTACTTAGACCTGGCCCATAGATCTCAAGAATGAAAAGAAAGGTGAAGATTCCAAATATAATTTCTAACTGTGGGTTTCCACCACCTCAAGGAATAGAGTTATATATATTAAACTCATTGTAGAATTATGAAATAACAAGGGTGATTTTTAATTATGTCAGCTTTATACAATCTAGAATCCCCTGGGAGCTGGAAGTTCTGTGAGAGGTCATTTTTATTTCTTTCATTGAAATGGCTAGACCTACTTACTGTGGGTGAGCGTGTTTTCTGGTGAGAAATCCTGCACTGCAGAAAATGAAGACAGTAGGCTGAGCATGAGAATTTTGATCTCTCCCTGATCATGGATGTGACAAGCTTCTTTCACAATGACTTCCCAGCCATGATGGACATCAGCTTAGAACCGTGGGCTACAATGGCCTTTCTCCCTGGAGTTGCTTTTGTCAGGACATTTTATCACAGCAAGAGGAAGAGAAACCATGACATCAAATAACAGAGGAAAAACATAAAATTTATTGGAGAAGCCTTCCTAGAGTTTTATTTTTTTCATTCCCAGCTCTGTTGGAAAAGACTGAGAGCAGAAAGGAAATAAACTTATCATAGAATTGTAGAAAGCCTGTTAGTGAGCCTGGAAATACCATCGTGCTGGTAGTAAAAATAAGAACTGAATCCTTTTGTGAAGCTCCAACGCATTAATCTCACACTGTCCTCCATCATGTGATAATTGAATATGTAGATATTTGGGCACAGGACTGCATACCTCCTGCCTGATGCTCTTCTTTTAATTACCTAAGTTAATTTACATTCTTTCATTACAAGATCTATAGTCTGTGTGAGGGCATCTTAAAAAAATGACTTGCTTAATTTGGCATCTTCATACACCCAATCCCACAGAGATTATTTCCTCACACTTGCCTGCCTGTTTTAATTTTTTCCACATTTCCACCCCAGCTTCAGCTTTTTATTTCCCTTATCGTCTCTCCAAGTAGCCTACAGGTTCACTTCTCTAATACTGCCTCTCACTGTGACCACCTGACTCTAGCTGTAGTTTTCACACCTAATATATAGTCACACAGTGCTTAGAAACAGCAATAAAAAGTGAGTTTTGCTAAGTGCAGGAAGGATCAGGAGGCCGAGTGAAAAGACTGAGAACTACCTGAGGCTTAGTATGGGAGAGAAAGACTTCTCTCAAGGAAGTCATGAGAGATCCAGATGCATTTCAGGACAAATGAGGCAAGTAGATGGAACAATTGCTTCTTGACTTTTTTTTTTATCTTCCTTTGAGGTTGGCTTCTCCACCTTATGGTATCAGCCTCAGTCATGTGATTTGTCCTAACCAATGAAGCGATAGTAGAGGTGTTCCGTTCCAAGCAGAAACAGAGAGAGGCAGGGCTGGATTAGCTCCTTTCTTGCTTTTCCCCTCTGTCACAAGAGTGGCATGTTTCAATGGGGCTGTTCCAGCACTCTCCTGTCTGAAGTAAAGCAAGGATAGAATACATGTAGAAGGAAGCGATGGTGCCTGCAGCATTGATGGGAGAGAGAAACCATGGAGACAGCAGACGCTTGAAAGCTGACTAGCACATTAATAACATAAATGAAATGGAGACTGTGTCAAAGGGTTAGTTGGGGATATAAATGCATAGACAGAGAAGGGGGAAATCACATAGATTCTTGAATGTTATTATAAAACCCAACTTACTGTGTAACCAGGAGTAATTGCTTTGGATGTTGGGGGAGTCAGCAAAACCTTCAAGAAAGCCACTTATTGCTTGGTAAGTTCTTAATTAAACATTTATTCCACAAATATTTGTTGGGCATACATGAAGGATATGAATAGGAAGTCAAGGATAAAAAGGCATACTTCTTTCCCTGACTGTTTGAAGTATAGTGTAAGAGACAGGCAGGTAAGTAGGCAATTATAACATGTTAGAAAGCCAAATAAATACAAGGTGACAGGGGTCCTGAGTGAAAGGAGAGCTGTTTGAAATTGGTGGAGTCAATTGGAACAATGCAAGCCAGGAAAATAGCTAAACCCTTTACAACAGCTTAATTGCGGTTTTTCCCATGATAAAATAGAAAGAATGTAAGGACACTAAAAAAGCCATAGCTTTGTAGAAAAATATGGGCAGCTGCCAAACCTTTTATGTGTAGAAATACTATTTACTGATTCCTGTGGGCAGAATTTATCTTTTCAAATGTGCTAGGACAGCCTGCAGTAGTTATGAGTAAAGACATGCTTAGTGTGAGATAACTCTTACACCCTTTAATGTATCACTGCTGTGATTTTTTAAGACCAGGTCATAAACACTTGCATGGAGACACATGCATTTGTTTCTCAAGCCACAGTGAAATTACTCAAAAATGAAAATGAGCATCTTGAGATGCTTTCTCCCAGGACAGACTTAGTTGACATTTCTGAGTGACAATATCTATGACATCCCCATGTACACTTCTTCATTGAGATTTTCTCTATCATGTGTCTAATCTAATATCTGACTTTGTATACCAAAAAAAACGCTCTGTGTCAGGCTAGGAGGTTGCTCATGTGGTAAAAGCATTTGCTAAAAAAGGCTGATAATCTGAGTTCCATCATCTGAACCCAAGTAGAAGTGGATATCTACATGTAAAAATAACAATAATAATAAGGCATAATCAGTTGTAACACTTGATGCGGAGCTGAGGATGTCTTTTGGTCAGTATAAGACCTGAGTTCAACCCCCAGAACTCACAGGAAAGAGTCTTGTAGCTTAGCGCAGCTTGCCATTCCTGCACTGCAGAGGGAGGAATGGACGGATCCTTGGAGTTTTCTGGCCAGTCAGCCTAGCCTACTTGGCAAGCTCCAGGTCAGTAAGATTCCTGTCTCAAAAAATAATATGGGCAATGATTTAGGAAACACATGAGATTGTGCTCTGGCTTCCACATGAACACACACACACACACACACACACACACACACACGCACGCACGCACGCACACGCATGCACACATACAAATGCACACATGTACCTGCACACATATACAGGTACACAGATGTATTAATTACTTTTTGTTGCTGTGACAAAACACCACAACTGACAGAGACTCATAGGAAAAGGAGTTCATTTGGCTGACAACTCCAGGGACAGAGTTCATACCGGCGGGGGAGGCATGGCTGCAGATGACCAACCAGAGCAGGAAGCTGACGGATCATAGCTTCAACTACACAAAAAACATGAACTGGAAGCAGTGTGAGGCTGTAAATGCTCTAATCCTGCCCTGAGAGACATTCCTCCCCCAGCAAGACTCCACCTCCTAAACACTCCATAACCTCCCAAACACCACTACCACAGGGAACCCAGTGTTCAAATACATGAACTTATGGGGATGTTTCTCTTTCATACAAACACATATACCTAAATGCATACATGTACCCATATATACATGAATGTACATGTATTTACACATGCACTTATACATGAATATGTAGTTGTATATACATGTACCCATCACACATGCATGAACACATCCACATGAATCCACATATACACATACACACATATACATATACACACATGTTCACACACATGTGAACATGCACACACATACCCACACAGGTACATAAACCCATACTCATGCTCAAACATGTATTCTACCATAGTAACACACACATACATATAAACCTACATACAAGCCGGGCGGTGGTGGCGCACGCCTTTAATCCCAGCACTCAGGAGGCAGAGCCAGGAGGATCTCTGTGAGTTCGAGGCCAGCCTGGGCTATCAAGTGAGTCCCAGGAAATGCGCAAAGCTACACAGAGAAACCCTGTCTTGAAAAACCAAAACCAAAAACAAAACAAAAAAACAAAAAAAATAAACAAAAAATAAACCTACATACAAACATGCACATAGATATGCACTTGCACACACTGACACACATGTATCCTCACACATGCACATAAACTCATGCACATGCACACAAATATGCATTTCACACATACACTCATTTTAGGTGCTCCATGATAGTTCACCCCTTTATAATTGCTATACTACATTTATAAACACCAAAGAGAGCTTTGATATTCATTAATCTTCTTTATAATAACTAAAAATCTATTTTATTACTTGCATCAGATAGAATGTTCTTATCAATATCACTAATTACATTAAAATTGCTATGTGAACAAACAGTGCATTCTATATTTGAGTTCTTTGGCAGATCAACACTGAAATTCCCAGAGAAGCTTCAAAATAAATGAAAACTTTTCAGGACACAACCTGTCCACTTAAATAACCCTCTAATAGAGATCAGAAAAATATGATAACAATAATGATAATCATGGACGATATTCTGATTAATTATTTAATGCGATCTAAGCATGTGGCTAACTCAATACAGAGCCCATGGGAGGCCGTGAGATAAATGTCACTGACTAACAATGTACAGATGGGGTGGTAGCCATGGGCAGCAAGGCTCAGTCCAGGTCATTCAATAAGTTTGGAAAAACTGTTTAGAAACTGGGGGAAAAAAAAAAAACTCTCCAAGACCTCCAGCCTGAGATCTCCAGCCTAAGATCTCAGGGTTCTTTACAGGAAACTGTTCGTGCTGGCTGTGGTTTGGGACTCCGTCCGTTTTTATTCAGCAACAGTAATTAGATATTTGTACAGAGAGAGGAAAATTGCACCCTCACTTTGAGTCATTAAATTGTTTCTTTCCTCTTAAACAAGTTGTCACAGCTCTTGAGAAAGGTCAGCGTCTATAGAGAAGTCCACCAGCAACTGCTTTATACATTTTGAAGTTTCTAGATAATAATCTTCGAAAGGCATCTCTACTAACAATGTCATTAAAGATGTACTGACCAGTGTGCGGCTGACCTCCTCCTCAGGAACACCTACAGCTCCTTCTCTAAGGGAGAGGAGGGGGCATAGCCTCTGAAACCGTGGCGGAGAATGAGCGAAGAAGGAGCAGAGCTTACCCTCCTCCTCACACGGGTACAATGAGCTCTGCATGGTGGTTCACACCTTCGTGATAGCTGGGATATCCCCCTGTGTGTCATCCCATCCTATGCTGGTAGAAGGATTTTGTCACTGTGAACAAATAATGTCTCTCTAAATAATTTGAGTGTAAATACACTTTAACTTGGCATCCATTACTGGCATATTCCATCGGAGACCTACCTCCCAGATGTCTCAGCAGCAGGCCACACACCGCTAGTCTTCTTTTCAAGTTTATTCTCAGTATGTTTTGCCCAAGAAAATCCTTGGTTACTAGCTCCCCCACCTGTATTTCCAGAACTCAGGAAGCAGAGATGTGTTAGTGCAAGTCTAAGCTGAATTCCTGGGCAGCCTGGGCTACAGAGGAAGAGACTCTCAAACAAAGCGAAAGATTTAAGGTTTCTGCAAGTTTGGCAGACCCTGATGTAGAAACCTTAGCAACAAGCTTTATTTACTAAAGAGAAAGATTGAGACCTCTAAAAAGACAGCGAGCAAAGATAACAATATAACAAAAAAGCGGGAATGAATTGATTGCCCAGAAACTACAATTCCTAGCTCTGTTGACATGTAGCATGGAAAAAGCATGCACACAACTGTTCAAAGAGATATATTTGCTTAGTGAGTGATTTTGCAGGGCCTCTGGCCTCTCTCTTAAATTAAGTGGGTATTTTTGTTGTTGTTTTGGTTTGGTTTGGTTTTGGTTTTTCAGGACAGAGGTTTCTATGTATAGTTTTGGTGCCTGTCCTGAATCTTGCTCTGTAGACCAGGCTGGCCTCGAACTCACAGAGATCCTCCTGGCTATGCCTCCCAGGTGGTGCTGGGATTAAAGACGTTCACCACCACCACCCAGCATAACTGGTTTTCTTTAACATATGCTCTAATCTTAATTTTAGTGCTGTAAGTGTACTGTTTGTCTTCCTAGCATATATCTCTCCAATGAGACCTTTGTTTTGATTTTTGAAGTGTTTACTTGATTATAGACTTTCAGCCAATCTCCCAGCCATATGCATGCCCAAAAAACTCACCACAAATCAGGCCACAGTAAGATGTAGATTTTAAAATGAGTATACTGTGGACAGATGATTATAAAGTTGCGGCCATTACTGTTTATTGCTTTGATGTAGTACAAGTCGAGAAGTGCGGTTTTTCTTATTAGCAATTTTAATTAACTTTTAATTGATCTGTAAGAAGATGAATGGCTCCATTACAGCATTGTGCAGTGAGCTGCTTGAGCAGAGATATTAAGCATCCATGCAAAGTTCTCGACAGGACTATTGATAATAGGAACTCTGAAGATAGCCCTCTTGTCTCATCCTGACTTCCTCATATGTAGCGGTAAAATAACTGAATCTGCCCCCAGTGCCTGAGTCCCAACCTCATTCATCTTGCTCAGTGACTGGGAGACAGGGGAGGAAGGAAGGAAGCGGCTTTCGTGCGAATTCTGTCCTTTCGTCACCATTAGCTGCGTATTTGAGCAACTTTAACATTGTTAGAGTTAATTGCTGCGGACTATACAGCCCAACACACTTTCTTTCACAGCAGCTAGCCATGCCGGGAGCTAAGTATTACTAGATGCGACAAAGGTTCAGGTGTCTGTGTGTGTACTTGACACATTCATGGCACTTTAGCTAATTTAAATGGGTTTTAAAGAAGTTATGGAATGCATTAAAGAGGGTGCTCCAGCTAACGTTTGTTAATAGAAATCTTTTTAAATGGGTAATTTCACATGTAGACTAGAAGTAAATAAGAAGTTTTAAAAAATATATAGATTACTATATATTTGCAAAATATACGATTAAAGGAAAGGTCCTTGAGAGGGTAATATTTTAGACCTGTTTGTCAAAGTAAGCCTAAAATACATACACAACCCTTTAAAGCTGGACCATGGGTAAAAGAGGTCAGATCAAAGAGGAAGAAAAGTGATTCAAAACTTGCAAGAAGGACAGGATAAATGCTACTATGCTTAACGGGTACCGAAAATGGTGGACAGGAGGGTGGCGTCAGTCTTCACATTTTTACTTTCACGGGGGTCGAACTCTCAGGCTCACTGCTTACACAGCCCAAGTTTGCCAATATTTCCCTAGAGTTTCCAGGAGGAAGCAGAGATGGTTCATGCCTAGCTTTTGGGTTGATGACCTGAGACTGAATTTCATACCTTCAGAGGTTTATGTAATAAACTTTTATTTCATAGGAGCTGCTAAGCATATGGTTATTTGTTATTTTGGCAATGGAATAAACACTAGTACACACAGTTCTTACATGTGATAGGTTGACTTAGGAGCTTTTGGGTTTATGATGGTACAGAAGCTACAGGTATCATATACAAAATAAACTTTAAAACTTGAAGTTTCTGCTTTATCATAGTGGCATTCATTATGCAATGACAGTGGCTAGTGATGTTGGGCAGCAGCTGGGAGCTTCAACCCCAGTCAGCATGCCTGGAAATAAAAGGAAATAACCAGAGCTGCACAGTGTGGTGGGTTCCTAGTCTGGGGGCTCAGCACATTAATGTATTAAGTATGTTTTGATAAAATAATGGTTTTAATTGAAATGGGTTTGTAAGTGTATAATCCATGGTAAATCAGGGTATATCTCCCCGGATATGTCTGAATACTGGAAATGAGACATTAGTTAAATAGCTGGGCATACAAAGAAGATGTGCTCAACTCCTTTATACACACACACAGAGAGAGAGAGAGAGAGAGAGAGAGAGAGAGAGAGAGAGAGAGAGAGAGAGAGAGGCAGACAGAGACAGAAAGAGAGAGAGGGAGACAGGGAGGGAAGAAGGAGGAAGGGAAGGAGAGAGATGGGGGAAGAAAGAGGAAGACAGACAGACAGAAAGAAAGAAAGAGAGAGAAACAGGGTGGGAGGAAAGAGGGAGGAAGGAGAGAGATGGGGGGAAGAGAGAGAATCAAAGGTTTACTAGTAAAATCAAACTACTTGTCATAGTGAACTTTGAATATTAAGAATGAACAAACCACCTTGGGTAGGAGTCACTTAAATTACCATGTATGAGTAGAATATTTTTACTAAGTAAAAAGGATGGAGAGTGAGAACGAAAGCCATAAGAGTGGTGGTGTGTGGGACACAACCTATGTAAACTATTGAATTACTTTTTCCTTGACTGGATCGGTTGACTTCTGAAAACAAACGCTTCTGTGTCCCTCCCCAGAATGACGAGCATGTCGTTTGTTGTCCTCACTGGGATGGCGAGTGCAGCTAACTTGCCAACAGTTTCTGGAAACATCTAGGCAAATCTAGAGCTTCAAAGAAAATATTTCTACGTAACACTTTAGTTCTCTGGCTATGCTGGTTTTTTTTCTCCTGGCCTTCCTGTAATTCTGCTTCTATTTTACTCTCAGGGTTCACCTCTCCATCTGTATTTTTATCGAGGGACAGACAGATCTAGCTGAAGTGTCAGGCATATAAAATTGAAGACTAGAGATATAAACATGATGTTCACATATTGTTCTTAGCTTTTTACATTTCATTTATTTATTTATTATTATGCCTTTATTTATTCACTTTTATTTATTTATTTAGTGTGTGTGTGTGTGTGTGTGTGTATGTCTATGTGTCTGTGTCTGTGTGCTCACACATCTCACAGTGTGTGTGTGGAGATCAGAGGGAGTTCTTCTACCCTATATGTGCCAAGGCTTGAACTCAGGCCATCAGCAAGTGCCATCTCACTCCTAGCCAATGTCCACATCTCAACTTGAGTTTTTCAAACTGAGCAATGTGTGTGTGTGATATTAAAATGCACTGCCTTAAATAAATAAATAAATAAATAAATAAATAAGTAAATAAGTAAATAAATAAATAAAATGCACTGTCTTGCATTCCAGACCCCACAAAGCGATCACTGACTATGAAAGCCAAAGTGAAGTCCTGTCCCCTTTCTTTCTTTAGTGGTGGTTTGGAATATCATTATATAGTATTTCACATCTTCTTAGATAGATACAAGAGTTTATGAAAGACAATAGAATCATTTGATATAAAATGTACAGTTTCTGGTGGTGTGAGATTATAAGTTACAAAAAAAATGAATTTTTAAAAAGAATACTCCTATCAGCATTCTATCAGAAATAGAGCCACCAAAAGCTTTTTCATTTTTGATGCAAAATGACTTTTTTGCCTAAAATTCTCAGCAAATATAGATTCAGGTAGCACCAACAATTCTCATCCATTATTTGAGATCCATAGACTAATATTAAATAGTAGCACCATCTTCTAATTTGACAATTACTGAACTTTTATTACCATTCAGTTTGGGAATATGTTTAATTTCAAACCTCACTTCTGTATATTCACAGAGCATTCATTAGCTTCATTAGCATTTATTAAAGAGTTTTGCATATGAGATATTGTGCTAAATTCTAGGACCCCCAAGGTACTTAATTCTTGTGTAACTTTACATGAGACATTAATTTCCTTAAGCCATATGGTCTCATTTGCAAAATGGGACCAATGATATTTACTCATTAAAATCATCACAAGGATTAAATGAAGTAAATATACATCATGCCCAAACATATGTAAATATGAAAATGACTATATGAGTTTCTTAAACAAAAACAATCATCAAATCATAAACTGTTAGTAAATTATCTTAAATTAATTCAACCCAAGCTCTATTTTTGACATTCAAAATCTACTGTAGCAATAAAACTACATGAAACTTTCCATTTTTATAATATTCATTTTCTCTGACATAATATATTGCTGTTTCTAATGATATCAGCTTATGTTCATTTCTACTGAGTATATAATTAAATCATGGCTTATTTCTTTTCATGATTTTGACTGCAAATTGTACCTTTATTATCTTTCTAAAGTTTCCCTTTAGAGGAAAAAGAATATTTGGTTAGAAAATATGGCACAGTTTATCAGCAGTGTGCCAGAAGCTGTAATGTTGAGCCCTCTGTTTCTTTCATCTAGGCAACAGACCCAGATGCTGGGATAAACGGCCAAGTACACTATAGTCTGGGGAACTTCAACAACCTCTTCCGCATCACGTCCAATGGGAGCATTTACACAGCCGTGAAGCTGAACAGGGAAGTCAGGGACCACTATGAACTGGTTGTCGTGGCAACGGATGGAGCCGTGCACCCCCGGCATTCAACTCTGACACTGTACATCAAGGTGTTGGACATTGATGATAACAGTCCTGTTTTTACCAATTCAACGTACACAGTTGTTGTTGAGGAGAATCTGCCAGCCGGGACCACCTTCCTTCAAATAGAGGTGTGTGGACAAGCATTCATTCCAGGAAATCTGTATTATAAGATTAGCTGTGAGGATAAGACATTGAAGTTTAACTGCAAACATGGGATGAGCTCAGAATAACTTAGATTCAGATAAGCCATGGATAAAGCTTATTATGCCTCAAAAATTTCATATTGTGTTTTATGTGAAAACATACCCTCTGGGAGAACCTACAAAATTAAAAGGAGAAAGTTCACAAACATAAGAAATATAATACATTTTATGTGTTTCAGCATGTATAAAAATAATGCTAGATGGTTTTGTCACATTGACAACATGAAGAAAAAATCTGATTTTCATCAAAAAATTAATATTAAATTTTTAAGTGTTTTTCACATCTACCAATTTTGACTGCAAATTGTACCTTTATTATCTTTCAAAATTTTCACACAATATCAAACAGACATTAGTATACACATATGAATGTATACAAACACACATATATATATGCATGTGTTCAGATATATGCATATATAACATGTATATATTCATGTATACGCATACACACATGAACTAATATAATTTCCCCATATACTTTATATGTACATATAAAATACTGTTTATTCTGTAGTAATTTTTTTCATTCACTTTTACAACATTTTCGTCTTCTTAAATGAATTTCCATGTGCAAATCTGTTTGCTCAGCTATATTAGAAGCTCCTGACTTTTTTTTTTTTTTTTTTTTTTTTTTTTTTTTGGTTTTTCGAGACAGGGTTTCTCTGTGTAGCTTTGCGCCTTTCCTGGAACTCGCTTTGGAGACCAGGCTGGCCTCGAACCCACAGAGATCCACCTGGCTCTGCCTCCCAAGTGCTGGGATTAAAGGCGTGAGCCACCCCTGCCCGGCTTTTTTTTTTTTTTTTTTTTTTTTTTGCTCCTGACATTTTAAGACAATAGCTCAAGTTAACCCATAAATCTCTTTTTTTGTACTAGCCCATTTAACTCTTACACAGGGGGTCTGTGAAACATATCATGACAAAAGAAAAAAACTGCTTATATTTCATCTTCAAAGCACAACTTTCTTGATATACCTGTACAAATACTTAGATTACAGACATTAATAATCAAATAATGATGTGTGCTAACAGGAGAGAATCATCTGTCCATTGCTCATCCATCTACCTCTTCAACACTCATGCATCATAAGCACCCCAATGTCTTCTGCTATATTTTTAATATTTTTTTAATTTTGAAATTATAATTATCATTTCCCCTTCCTTTTCCTCCTTCTTATCATCCACAAGGCTCTTCCTTGCTCTTTTTCAAATTCATGTCCTCTTTTCTCATGAATTGTTGTTACATACACATACATGTATGAGTATATATACATTGTTGGTGATGCAGAAGTGATCAAGATGGATTCGCAGTCTCTATAGAATTCTTTGTCACCTTTAGACAACTCTCAACATTGGTAGTCAGAAGCAAGTTCCTAGGAATCTGAGCTATATCTTCTGTTCAACCTTGGGTGGTTCTTTTCAATAGAAAAAGCTACTTTGCAACCGTGGGCTCAGAAGCAAGTCAGTTACCAGATAAAGAGAGAAACAGAAAGGATTATTCTAGGCCGTGTGAAAATAAAACACTCAAAATGTCAAGGGAGAGGCTAATTGATGTTCAAGGTTCTAAGAAGCCAGAAGGCATTGTGTTCTGTCACTGCGTTCAGAGGATTAGATTGCTGTCATTTGAATGTTGAACGTCCCTCAAGGCCCATATTGCTCAAGGTTTGATCCTCAGCATGTGGAATTATTAGAGGTTGGGACACAGGTAGCATGCCCTTGAAGAAGATATTGAGTCTCCTGCCCCTTCCTGTTTCTCTCCACTTCCTGGGTTTCAGGACACAGACAAGGCTTCTCTGGTCCTTGTTTACCACCTGATGTCCTGACCTCCTGTATATCCACACAGGACTATGTGATCAGGAGCTGAAACCCCATTTTATAAGTTTCTCAGTAAAAGAATTTTGTGACAATGCCAGAAAGGTGACTAATAGTGTTGGTCAGAGAGAGAGTGGAAACAGGAGAATTTTCAACAGGAGAATGACATGAAATCTGTGCTTTGATGGTTCCCTCTACCGTGATATCATCAACAGATAAGAGGAGAACACAACTGACATGTAGGTACTCACTCAACAGACCCAAGGTTCTGCAGTTCTACTCTTGCCATTCTGTGACCTCCACCAAGGTGCTCTTCCCACTCTGTCCACTGAGTGGATTGGCCCTTTTACCTCCACAGAAAACCATCTTTTCAGCGGGGCTCGAATTCAGAACACCTTTGGATAAAACACTATCTTTCCCTGTCTATTTGGGTATTTATGCCTCATTCTCTTTCAGGGTATGATGTAGAGAGCAAGATTTACACATCAGTTCATTTTATTCTCTTTACTTCACCTTCTGCATAAGGAGTGCCAAGCAGACACTAGCAGAGGAAATGCAAGAGAGTGGCCTTTGTGGATGAGTACATCACTCCATCCTTCCAAGGCATCCCTCAGAGAAGGAACTGTTTCCATATTTACTGAGAAGACTTTAGAACCTGTTTATGTAAATCACTCCACAAGCATTTTTAATTCAAAAAGTATTTTATGTCCATTAGCTTATGCTCTTCCTTTCTCCTTCACTCCATTTTCCATTTCCTGAAAAATGAGTTACATGTCTTCTTCTCATCATGAAGCCCACACTCTTCCAGGCAGTGATGCATTTCCATCAGCCAGCCCTCACTCACTCTTGTGGGAAACCCTCTGATGTAACCATTCTCTCCAACTTGTCATAGGCCAAGGATGTTGATCTTGGAGCAAATGTGTCATATCGGATCAGAAGCCCTGAAGTGAAGCACCTTTTTGCACTGCATCCATTT
The DNA here is from genome assembly GCF_004664715.2 of Peromyscus leucopus. NCBI lineage: Eukaryota > Metazoa > Chordata > Mammalia > Rodentia > Cricetidae > Peromyscus > Peromyscus leucopus. Next base: position 21,474,875 of record NC_051084.1, on the reverse strand, counting down.
ACTGGAGAACTGTCCCTTTTGAGGAGTTTGGATTATGAGGCCTTTCCTGACCAGGAAGCAAGCATCACCTTCTTGGTGGAGGCCTTTGATATTTATGGGACAATGCCACCTGGTATAGCAACGGTCACAGTAATTGTGAAGGTAAGGAACCTGGAATGACTGCCCTCCTGTCTCTATATACCACATCTGTTTCTTCAACTCACAGTGTATTTGGGGGCAGGGAGAGTCATAGGAACTCAATGATATAAACCAATGATAAAGATTTATTAATATGAAGTACTTATGAAGACTTGCAAAATAACCCTACAACAAGGGTTTTAAAGAGGCATTAAATAAATCCTTGAAGACTGGCTGTGAGTCTGCCACATGCTGTGACTGGTCAAACCAGATCTTCATTTTCATACAGTATGGCCCACAGTCCACAGCAAAGTGGATATTCAGGAAGAAGAGAAAGAGATGGGGAGAGAGAGGAGAGAGAGACAGAGTATACATGAATCAGAGTTCTCAGTATAAACTAGTTCAGTTTGTCATTTCAAGACTCTAAGATAAAAAGGGCTGAAGAGACAGGTGAGTTTATTGTTCAATTCTGCATTAGTCTTCCATTTCTCTGATCCTGGGGACTTGGCTTACCTCTCTGGTGGCTATGAATTTGTCATGACTGTGAGGTATAGTGGTCAACACAACTATGGTCCTAACAAATAGGAGTGTAGGGGGTCAGAAGAAGTCCAATTGGGACTAACTATATCAAATCAATTGGAACACAGTCTGCTTTGATTATATTCTTGAAAAAAGTTGGTAGAAACAAACGGGGGACAAATAATTCACTTAAAACACAGAATAAAAATAGGCTTTTAATTAATCACCCTGTTCCCTATCTAGACTCCAGCCTCCTCAGTAATTCTTCCTTGTCTCAGGCTGCTCTTTATTGTAACACAAGGTTTTATGAGGCCTCACAACAGCATCTTTGAGGGATCCATTAACTATGGTTCATTCCTTCATCAGCATTTAAAGGATACTGAACTAATTCTGTGCCTCAGTCCTTCATTTTATTCAAAGAAGTCAAGTATGCCGGTGGATAAATCTGCCTGACCCACGTCATTTCTTATTTATGATACATTTGAAACAAAACTTCTTTAATGTTTAATTACATACATACTCAATATCAGTTCTTAATTCTTTTTTAACTTATATAAGCATACTAAAATTTCAGACAATATTTCTAATGGCAGGTGGTTGCTTTATCTTTCGGGTAACTCTAGGTGAGATGTGTTTTAAATTGACACTTTAAAACTCTCTCAGACACCATTGGAGCCAACAACTGCAGTACAGGTCACATTTCTCCACAAATGCAGCTTCCCCAAGCTTGCAAAGTTTCAACTGTTTGTCTGCTTTCTAGAAGCGTGGCAAGCTGTTCTGCTGATAACATAATTGCATGGTATTTGAGGAAGAGACATTGGTTCCCCGAACACTCACCACAGGGAAAGCATCTTAAAGACCCTCTTTTTGAAAAGTATGAACAGAGCCATGGTTTCTTTTGTAAAGAAGAAAAGGATGAAATGATAAAGTATTTAGTGTTGAGCTCATCTAATATTTTAAACCTCGGTGACTGGGTAAATCAACAAATACTTGGAAGAATATATGTCTGCATAATGAACAAAATAGAAGTTTACCACAAATTCCTGTAAAAGATTTTTCCAGTGTCAAGTTCCAGTGGTCTAAAACAAAATCATATAAACAACCTATATTTTGTTGTAGATTTAGAGGGTACTGATAAACAAACTGTTATTGTATAAAAAAAACATAATAAATCACATACTATGGAGAAATACCTAATATCAAAAAAGGTCTAAACAACGTAAATGATAAGATCCAATATGATGCCTTGCCTCCTAAACTAAGTTATAATACAAACCAGTTCTTGAAATCTAAGATATGATATAATTGCAGAACAAAAAAGGGTACCAATCAGAAAGGCTGAGCTTGTTCATAGGCAAATGACACCTTCAAGGGACGAGGGACGTCAGATGAGTGGCAGGGTTCCTTCACTGGTTATGATTCTATCAGAATGGCTCCAGAGGAGCAAGTGGATGGGGCGATTCTGTGAAGAGAAGTGATTAAGTTCACCCTAGCTGTGCTTGCCTGTCCCAGCGTGCCTGTGTGGGACAGGAAGGGCTGGACAGAGGCTCAAGAATAAAACATTGCCCACAGAGGATCAGGTTGTGGCAAACAGTGGGTCCTAGAAGGACCTCATGTTTTATTCTTTCAAAGGACTCTCCTCCGGAACAAAAGGTTGCTATGCAACAGAATATAAACTAGACGTTAGCTCCTCTAGAAAGAACCAATGTACAGGACCCCAGCAACACTGACAAAGCCACAATCCCTGAGGGCCACCGAGTAAGGTCCTGGCTTTGATTGGGCCATGATACCCAAGGCTTAAGGAAGTGGCCTGGGCACAAAAGAGTTGGGAACTCTGCACATTCCAAGACTAGGGACAGCTGTCATCTTCCTGTCTAAACGGAGGCATTTGAACAAAAAGATAACTGTAGGAAACTAGCTGTAGGAATAATGATTGCTACTCTTCCGATTTACTGGATGCGTGGAGCTGGAGAGAGTGTTCTGTGATTAAGAACAGTTTTTACTCTTCCAGAGGACGTGGGTTTAATTCCCAACCCAAATTGCAGCTCATGCCACACCTGTAACTCCAGTTTCTGGAGATCTGATGGTTCTTGCCTTCTCAGGCATCAGACATTCAAGTAGTGCCCAGACACGTATGCAGGCAAAACACCTTTATTTATAAAATAAAATTTTAAAATTAAAAAAAAAGACACTGAGCTCTTCCATGGGGCTATTTATCTTGACAAAATAAAAATAATAGCTTTGTATTGTGGCCTTCAAATATCTCCACTCTTCTCTTTTGCTGGTCAGCATCTTATTAACTTGTTCTTTCTAATGCATTGGCCAGCAAATTTCAAAAGCTGAACACCTGGGGAAACGTGATTGGGGCTGATACAGAGAGTTGTTTGGGACCTCTTCATATCCTACCAGTTTAGAATGTGAGGGCTAAAATGTAACTTGTTTCCTCTAAAATAGAGGAAGCCAATAAAAATCTACACACAGGTTGAATTTGTCCCCTGAACTGTAGCAATTACATGGGTCTCGTAGAACTACATCAGTAAAGCATGATGGTTTCTGGAAGTCCTAAATAAATGTCTTAATCATGTACATAATACATCCCTTTAGCCTTCACTGATTAGCTCTTACACCCCTAATTGAAAAAGTCTTGTCACAGTTTACAAACTGTAGCCCCCTTCCAAGGGGAGTAAAGGAAGCTGCTAAGATCTCATTCTTACTAACCCCTGTCACCAGTTACCATAGGTTCTGTTGTCCCAGCTACATCCTATCTGTCCTCAGCTGATGTCCCTGCCCTGAGGAGCTACCTGCTAAGCACTGTATGGTGCCTGTCATGTTAGGTATCTTAGTATATCCTTAGAAAGTTTTGATTAAAGTTATTCGGTTTTCCAAGCAATGGTAATTTACATCTTCAATATCTCAGACTTGTCTCTTGGGAATCTGTTATAGTGTACTAATTCTTGGAGATAGTACATGCGAGCGCGCACACGCACGCACGTGCACATGCACACACGCACACGCGCGTGTACACACACACACACACACACACACATACACATATACCATAGACAAATAACTTTGGGAAACACTAGATTAAATAAAAGCAAATGCAATTTCTATACAGCAGGACTTCGCATAATGCTACTATAGACTGTGAATCTCAAAAAAATAAAATGGTATTTTTTGATACTGATAAAGAATATTTGGTCCTGTTTGTGAAGCTTCTTCTGGAACTAATGTTCCCAAGAATGATATTTGAGGAAACTGTCTTGGGTTTTAGAGAAAACAAGTATTTGGATGGTTGAATATTGAATGGGTTGTTGTATTTTTAATATAGATATAACTTCTACCCCTTTTCTGTCTTATCCATAACAAAAATTTTCATAAAAAACTTTAAAACTATGCAATACAAAATCTGTAAGTTCTCAAGACAAATGAGTTATATTGAATACTTGGAGGATTGTTTAAAACTGGTTTCAGAAAGAGATACTTTAAATGTTATCTGAGGGTTTTCTTTGTTTTTGTTTTGTTTTTAATGAAAATTCTATTCAGGTCTACTTCCCTAAAATGTTCTGGTGAGTTTTGTGGTACCCTTTGTTGTTGCCTCCAGCTATCAGGATAATGGTTTAGGATCTGTCTGACTCACCAGATTTCAGTTGTGTCTTTAGTGAGCGATTTAAGGTCTCCAAACTTCAGGTCTTTATATTTAAATCATAATAATGAGTGTACACCTGTAATATCGTGGCTGGAGCTTTAATGTCCCTCGGAAGTTCTTCAGTGGGCAGTGCAGCTGCATTGGAGATGGAGATCTCGCTGATTGGCTCACCAGAGCTCTAACCTCATAAAGGGATTAACCTATTGATAGATCATGGAGGACAGGACTAAGGGAGGGTCTTTGATATTACAGGTGCTCTTTCTCTTTGCTTTCTGGCCACCAGAAAGTATAAAACTTTGGTCTACAATGCTCTTCAAACATGAAACTGTAACTCAAAAAAAAAATCATTCATTTTTAAAATCAATTTTCTCAGATATTTTGCCTCAGCAAGAAGTTTACAAACTCGGAAACTCTCTATCTATCTACCTACCTACCTACCTATCTATCTATCTATCTATCTATCTATCTATCTATCTATCTATCATCTATCTATCTATCTATCTGTCTCAGCTGGCCTTCAATATATGCTGGAATCCCCATCCCCCTCCAAAAAAACCCCAGGCTTTATGCCAGTGAAGGAATGTGCTTGCAAGTGAAGGCAGGAGGAAACAAGCAAATGGTGTGGCCCAGATTAAAGGCCTGTGTCTTCCCACCTCAAAGATCAAGATTAGAAGTGGATCTAACTACTTCAAATTAAGCCAAAAATCCCTCACAGGTCTACCCTCCATCTTTGGGTTTCAGTTAAATCCAGATGTAGTCATGTTGACATCCAAGATTAGCCACCACAGTCAACAACTAAGAAGAAACCCTCAAGTGAAGATTTTAGTTTTCTAATACTATGAAAATATTAGAGAAAATGATTTCTATTTAAGAAAGTCCCAGTGCAAAAAGAGGAAAATATGCTGTGTGTCTCGAGGCACGCCTATGTTGACTGCTCACTCAGGAGTGCAGGGATGAGAGGTGTCAGAAAACATAACACAAGAATGCAGCAGGATAAAGAGAACAGAAGAGAGATCGACCCTACAGGAAACAACAGTGTGGCAGCTCAGACATGGAGTCGGGTAGCCAGGAACAGACTTAATTGGCACAGATAGTAGAACCAACTGTACTTGACTGAGAAGAGGTGGAGGAGGTCATGGTGGCCAGACAGTGGCACAGGACAGTGCCAGTGCCAAACACAATGGCGGAAGCGTGAAGTCTGCTCCATCCGCTGTTGCCTACCACTGTGTCTTCTTGGGGGGCATCAGAGCTGAAGGAGATTTAGACCATAATGGATTCATATTTCTGAAATCATCACATTTGTGTCATCTCTTTATACTTAGTTTTTGTGTTTTCTTTTTCAACTTGTTATTCATTTATAAACTGGCCAGCTAGCTAATAGCATCCTGGAATGATGTTCAAATTATTCTCCAAATCTACTCTTTGGTCTGAAAAAAAGAAAAACAAAAATGGTTTGCATGATTATTTAAGACCTTAATTTTGAAAATGAATGTGTGATACTCATGGTTTTCTTCCAGCTAGCTAACAATATCTTGAGGTCAAGTTTTATTTGCAGGATGTATGGATTTAAATTACAAGCTTTACTGGTTTAAAAAAAAAAAAAAAAAAACACATAGTGAGAGATCCCTGATGTTATTTTAGTTGAAAACCATGGTAATATTTAGAATGCTCTATTGAAACACAAAAACTAATTTTTGTTCAGATCAACAAATATAACCACAGGAAGCAAACTATAATGGGTTTTAACGATAATATTAACTATAGGGCTGAGGAAGAAATCTTTCCTTTTGCCAATACTACCCTCTAGTGGGAAAGTTGAGCTCTTAAATTTACAGCGTAATAGAACACACACAAAAGCAGAGTTAGTTATGTGAGATTTTTTTTTTGATGTCCCTGAAGCATAAAAATAATGAACTATTGATTATGCATGTTGGCATTGCATTTCAATAAACTGCCTCATCTGAAACAGCGCATTGTGGGAGAATGATGGGCAATCTGCTACATATCTCAGCCACAATAGAGATTATAAGACGAAAACACGTACAGTGGGCCATCAAAAGAAATACTGCTACATTATAACTATATTGATTTATTCTTCACGCTGTCAATGGCAAGCAAAAATAATGAGAATGATAAGCAATCTTGTAATGGCCTTCTGTTATTATAGCCTTAGGTGTGTGTGTGTGTGTGTGTGTGTGTGTGTGTGTGTGTGTGTGTGTGTAATCGGTTTATGAGGACAGATATCTAAACACCCATGGTGAACTCATAAAGGTGAATGTGGTAAATACCTTCCCAGCAGAAAAGAATAAAAGGTCTTTTCTCTCAATACCACCCAAGAACTGAATAAATGCAACTAGAAGAATACAACCTTATATCCTATCCCAAAGAGAGAATTTTTACAAAACTTTGCGTTTCCTTGAGCCAGAAGAGCATGGATAACTACAGAAGAAAATACACAGGGGCACATTGAGTTTCTCAAGCTTTGGAAAGCCATGCGGTCAAAAGTGTGGTGTTGGATTTTCCTTTTAAAGCCTCTAGAAGTTACAGATTAGGGGTGCAAATTGGATTCCCATCTTTAGTTATAAGATACACTCACTATATTAACCACTACTCTTGAAAAAGCAGTGAAAAGTGTGTATGCAAACGGACAGTGTGTATGCAAACGGACAGTGTGTATGCAAACGGACAGTGTGTATGCAAATAGTGTGTATGCAAATGGCAGTGTGTATACAAATGAACAGTGTGTATGCAAATAGACAGTGTGTATGCAATGTTTCCTCCATTTTCCCTACCTGGATCCCAAGATGTGTCTCTTTACACCACCCCTTATGGAGAGCCAGCACTTCTAAGTGCATTTGCTAGTTCAGATTCTACATTCCATAACTTACAAAGAAAGCCTTCTTTTTATAGAAAAGGTTGTGAGCACTATGTGTCTGAGGAATTGGTACCTTTTATTTTTCAATTTTGCTGACTGAGGACTGTTTCTGTCTCATATCTCATACCTTTGGGTTATTCTTATCCAGCCTACCATACTGTACATATGAAAGGAAACTTGCCTCATTTCTCAGACATAACCACCCGAACCATTCTGCAAAAAAAAAGGAAGTTTATAATTGGTTAATTAGTACATTTTGGATTAGCATTGGGTAGAGAAGATGTCTCTGAACACATATGAAAGAATGTCTAATGTAGTTTTACCATATTCATTTAAGAGTAAATGAGAAAAGGTGCCTTGGAGAGTAAAAATAGCTAATTAACAAAATGTGCACAATGCCTAAATGTGTTTGACCTGAAGCACTCCCAAACAGTGCAGAAGTTGATGCTTAATCAAACATTAAGGCAATCACTGTAGTAAACATTATTTAGTCAGAAATAAATATCACACAGTTCTCCCTAAATGATAAGATGGTTAAGAAAAATCTTCTCCCTCTCAGGAGACTTGATTTATTGTTTTTGGCTCTAACAAATAAATAGATCAGTTTGGACAAAGTCAGTAATTGTCTGGACCATCACTTTTATGTGTCAAAAGGAAGTTAGGAGAGGTTTGTTACAGGAATATTGTTATCTGTAGTCACAGAGTATCCAATAGTATAATATCCAGTGCTTAGTTATCATGGACATAACTTAGTAAATATCTACTTAATAACTGATAGTAGGCCTTAACTAACAGAGTGAAAAGGAAATCAGATACATATAAATTGCTTTGAAATTTTCCCATAAGTAAATTAATGCTGTTTTCTATCTGTAAGCATGTGTAATTCCAAATACCATCACTGTAGTGTGCTTCAGGGAAGATTCCTCCTTACTATTTTATATTCATAAGAATGAACATCAAATCAGAGGACATTTCAAAGCTTGGTCATACAGTCATATAAAGTATGCAAGATATTCAAAACAAGTAACAACACATCATCTTATCCCATTTCCTGGACTGAAAAGTTTTATGTTGTTGTTGTTGTTTTTGAGACAGGGTTTCATCTGTGTAGCCCTAGCAGCTCTGGAACTTGCTCTGTAGACCAAGCTAGCCTAGAACTTAGAGATTTGCCTGCCTCTGCTTCCCATGGATTAAAGGCATGCCAAGTTCAGAATGTAACATTTTAAGAAATCACATTGGGACCTAGGTGGCTGGGTAGCTTGTTCGGTGAAGTTCTTGACTTGCAGGTATGAGGACCTGAGTTTGAGGCCCAGAATCTACATTTTAAAGAAGGAGGAGGAGGAGGAGGAGGAGGAGGAGGAGGAGGAGGAGGAGACGGAGGAGAAGGAGGAGAAGGAGGAGAAGGAGAATAAGGAGAAGAATAAGGAGAAAGAAGGAGAAGAAGAAGGAGGAGAAGAAGAAGAAGAAGGAGGAGGAGGAGGAGGAGGAGGAGGAGGAGGAGGAGGAGGAGGAAGAGAGATGGGGGAAAAGGAGGGGGGAGAGATAGGAAGGAAGGAAGGGAGGGAGGGAGGGAGGGAGGAAGGAAGGAAGGAAGGAAGGAAGGAAGGAAGGAAGGAAGGAAGGAAGGAAGGAAAGAAAGAAAAACCAGGGGTTCATTGCTTATATAACTGCAGAGGCAGAGACAGACAGATCTCTGGGACTCATAGACCAGTCAGTCTGGCCTACTAGTGAGTTCCAGGCATGTGAGAGACCACATATCAAATCAAGAGATGCAAACATCCATAGAATGCCACCTGGAGTTTTACTTTAGCCTTCAAATGTACATGGGAACACGTGCATGCTCCCTCTACACACATGCTGAATGGGCACACATGGGCACGTAAACATTCACACCATAAAAGAAATTTTCTTTGTGTTTTTAAAGGTTAGAATTGGCATCATACCTTTAGGGATATTCTGGAGCAAATTCCAAGCATCACTTCAGCCTTGAAAGTGTGTGATATTCTGAGAGTGGCCATCAGCTGACATCATAGATATTGACATAGGGACCTGGCTTCTCTAGGGTGTCATTTTGGGAAATAAATAGATATGGTTGAGTGCAGCTGGCCATGGCAAATAGGTTGCATGACATAAAGAGCTGAATCGACCTAACCATTTCCCCAGTCTTGACTACAGCACTAAATTCTCTTCTCCATTTTACAGGACATGAATGATTACCCTCCAGTATTTAGCAAACGCATCTACAAGGGGATGGTGGCTCCAGATGCTGTCAAGGGGACACCAATCACCACTGTTTATGCTGAAGATGCAGACCCTCCTGTAAGTAGAGATACTGGCCTATGGTGATATTTTATTTGTACAAAAATGTTATTTGTATGTTAATAAATAAAGTTGCCCAGGGGTCAGAGCTATTAGCCATAGGAAAGCTGGGTGGTGGTGATGCACGCCTTTAATCCCAGCACTTGGTAGGCAGAGCTAGGTAGGTCTCTGTGTGTTCAAGGATACAGCCAGCATTGGATACACATGCCTTTAATCTCAATACCAACCACAGAAGACCTGGAGGTCTGTACAGACAGGCAGTGACGAGGCAGTCATGTGGTTGGGTTTACAACCAATGAGAAGGCAGAACCGAAAGTCTTTATAAAGACTTTAACACAGGAAGTAGCTCTCTTTCGGAGAGTAGGACCACTGCAGGAGGAAGGGTAAGGTTTTAGCTCTTAGCTCTGACCTCTTGGCTCTCTTCTTTGCATTGGTTCTGTGTTTCTTATTTAATAAGACGGTTGGTTACATCTATACTGGCCAGTGCTCTGAGTTAAGTGAGAAAGTGCCCAGTCCCCAGGAAAGCAATGAGGTCTTGAGGACCCCTCTGTAGCAGTAATCTTAACAGTTCTTATTAATAAAATCAAACCTGAGGCCAGTTATTGGATTTAACACTGGGAGATCAGAGAGACAGAACAAGCCACAGCTAACCTCACCTGGCCAACTTCTCAGCTGATCTTGTTTCCTCAGACTGGAAGCCTCTGTGTCCTCATATCTGAATGGCTCTCAGCTGAACTGTGCTGCTCAAAACCTAAAAGCTTAACCAGCCAAATGCTTAACCAGCCAAATGCTTCTAGTTTCTGGTCCTCATGCCATATATACCTTTCTGCTTTCTACCACCACTCCCTGGGATTAAAGGCTCACTTTTGGGGATTAAAGGCGTGAGTCACCATGCTTGGCTGTATCCTTGAACAGATGGATTTCTGCCTCTGAAATGCTAGGATTAAAGGTGTGTGCTACCACTGCCTAACCTCCTTGTTCAATATTGTGGCTGTTCTGTCTCTGACCCCAGATAAGTTTATTAGAGTGCACAGTATTTTGGGGAATACAATACCACCACACCCCTCCCTCCTCTCAGGAATCCATACTTAATACCCACATGGCTACCTTGACCACTGATGAAGTGAGACAGCCAAGGATATGCTTTTTACTGAGATTTCAAAATTTTTACTATTTTTCAGTCTATGTTATATTAATGATAAACATATGCAGAACTGTTTGCATTTGGAAACATTCACCATCATGCGGAGTCTTTAAGTTCAATTTTGTACAGAAAAGGTTCCACATTCATGCTTTTTCTGTTTTATTCATGCATGACCATTTTATAAGAAAATGCTAAGTCCACATATAGCATTAGACTGCATTTTTATAAACATAAATCTCATTTTTTTTTTTTTTTGGTTTTTTGAGACAAGGTTTCTCTATGTAGTTTCGGTACCTGCCCTAGATCTCACTCTGTAGACCAGGATGGCCTTGAACTCACAGAGATCCACCTGGTGCTGCATCCCAAGTGCTGAGATTAAAGACGTGTCCCACCAAGAAATCTCAATATTTTTTTCCAAATATATTTAGAAGAGTTTTCTTTAACTATGTAGAACATTTACCTATTTCAAAACATCCCAAATTGCCAATCAAGGCACAGGGCTTTCAACTAATACATTATTATAACAGAAGTGGGGAAATTTTTCCTTAATGTTGTTAAATTATTACATTTGATACAACTTAAAAGTAATAGCTCCAGTATAAAATGCTCTGTATAAAACCTATGGTGCTTTCCACTGCTTTTTTTATTTTCTGAACAGAATATTAAAGATTTATATTTTTACTTTAAGTGAACTCATGCTACTAATGGATTCTGGAAAACACAAATAAATATATTAAGCTATAATTGAAAAGTCGGGGGGAAAATTAAAGTCTTGAATCATGTAAGCAAGTTAAAAATATTTTTAGTGCTAATATCCATAGTATTTCTAAAACAATTTTTATTTAATGAAAAGTCAATGGCAGTCATAGAATTTGTCAGTTCCAGCAGTGACAATCTGTATGAAGTTTATTGTGACTGTAACATCTGGAAAAAAAAAAAAAGAATACATTGACTTTGGAAGCAACGGTCTTTAGTTCAGGAGCACCTTCCCAGGGATATTAAAACATTTTTGTAACTTGTAAGTTAGCCTTCCTAAAAGTCTCTGACTTAAACCTTTAAAGTTCTTTGAAAAATTGTTCCAGGTCCACATTTCTGTGTAAGAAACTTTTAATTTGCAGTCTCCGTTCTTCAGTGACTGTTGAAATATCTGATAATTGATAATGATGTTGACGATGATGATGACATGATGATGATAATTGATGATGATGATAATTGATGATGGTGGGGTGATGATGATGATACCTTCTCAGCAAGTAAAAAAATGGATTGAGATCATCCCATTGGCTGAGCATTTTGGCTTCAGTGGCTACATTTATGTGCAAATCTCTGTTTCAGTTTCTACTCCTGAAACATAGCAATGTTTCATAATAGCTATTATTTGGAGTTTGTCTTTTCAACTATTTCTACAGATTTGTTCCCTTGAATTAAGATGCCTGTAGTTGGGCTACATCCATGACAGTGTAAAATAATCACCCAAATCCAAGGATTTTTTCAGAAGACAAGTGCTCTATGCATAATTTTAAAGTATTGTAATTTTGTTCTTATACTTTGATGTCGTTCTCATAAAATCATGTGTTTTTCAGATATACTTACCTGATACTTTCTTCCCTCTTAATGTTATAGACATTTGCCAATAGATAGTGATTTTAATTTCCTATCCTGTAGAGTTTCTCTTCCTTTATCTTTCAGTACTTAAGGCTATTACTGTCTAATATACTACTACAGGTTTATTTGGTGACCTCTGTTCTAAACCAAATTCTTTATGTAGGAAACTCACTCCCACATTTTAGTTCAGTACATTGTAACCAGCTATGAAACATTTGCATAATATGATAAATAGATAATGTTTATCTATTTTATAATGTGTGCTCTTCATTGTTGGCAAATTTGCTAGGACCTCAGAAATCTGGCTATGTATTTATGATATTCAGAAGGTTTGCTGTCTTCAAGCCTCAGTCAGGTCACAGAAGAACTGAAATTTAAGAATGATGCATTTTTATTCTTAGTACGGCTTCTGACCCCTCCTGTTTTAAGTATCGTTGCTATTCAGAAATTGCTTTTATGTGTAGAGACTTACCACGTATTTTCCAAGATATCCCATTTGATTCAAGGAAAGTGAGAACCAGCCACACATTTGAAACGCTAAAGAAGTAACAGCCAACCGTTTGAAGGATCAAATGCAGAAACTGAGTGCAGTCTCAAAGCAAGAGAGAGCACTCTTTCTGAATATAAATTAAAAATTATAAAATGCATGTTGTGCAAAATTAAAGTGCTCTGGAGGGAGGAGCAATCTTCCAGGACTCCAACACTGTTGGGATTTTCTCTTCCCTTCTACTGAGATGGCAGGATTGACATTACATTCTCACATGAAATTGAGGGACTGATGGATTGCTGGGAGAAAAAAAAAAATACTAACCTTTTCTTTCTGATCGCTAGGGACTTCTCACTTCAAGCTTTCACAAAACAAAACTGTAAATGTAGTTCCCCGATCATATATTTTGATTCTTTCTGAAACTACAGGTCAAATAAATGGAATTCTGTCTGTGGACAGGGCTATGAATTAGTCTATTATATAATTAGTATTAAAATAGTGCCTTCTATCAACACACGGCCATGAACCAACTGGGATACATAAGTAACGCTGGCTGTTTACCCATTTCTAAGAAGAGAGGCATGGAAGCTCAACTCCTCAATGTAATCTTTCCTTTCATGTGTTTTAGGATTAATGAGATTCTTGTTAATCGAGGTGTTAATGAGAACATGCTTAGTAATAGTAACTCATCAACTTCCTTATTTAAAAATAAATACATAGTCTTAGAGAATTATGAAATAAAATCCCCATAAAGATTGTAAATTACCAACAGCAATTGACTTAAAATCTATTCCTAAACAGTAAATAATATTACAATATTTCTTCAAAAGGAATAATAAGACAGTAGTCACTAGTGTGATGTACTTCACACCCTTCTATGAAGACCTGAGACTTAGTAAGTCTGGATTCAGACAAGCCACCAAGGAGTTATTCCTGGAGTGTTTGTATAGTTGTCTTTAACAACTATTCTCACCAGTCAGGGTACCTCTGCTGATCTCTACAGAGGGGGGAAGATGGCCATTTATTTTATTTCTACAATGAGTACCTTGTGTTTTGTTAAAAATGCTGTGATGTCACCAGGAACAACAGCTGATTATGATCCTCTGAGAAAGCTTATCTTTGGTTCTGTAGTATTTTGTAGCCGACGTGTTTATAAGAGGAGTAGTATCATTTTCATCCATAACTTGCTATTTGCTTGCTCCATATGCAACACTGAAAGCTGCCCATAACCAGAAATGTTGTAAAATTGTGTTTTCACATCTGCTTAGTGTGCTCATCTGTTCTTTTCCTTGAATATCTTTACTGATCAATTTTTCATCACTCCTCATTTCCCAGCCTGTCTTGTAACACTGCATTGATTCAACTTATTGCCAGTAGAAACCAACGTGACTCCACAGTCTAGAGCATGTGGTGTGTACATAGCTGTCAGGTTCTTTCCTTCACTGTAAAGCTGAACCAAGATGCAATCATGGTCTACTGGCACCATGAATGGCTTATGAACACTGAGGTGACATGGCCCATCCCATATCCCTTTGGTTTCAGAAACTTAATTAGATGGAAAAAAACAGCACCATGAAAAAATGGGGTGGGATTTTTCAATGATATATGGGGTATAGTTGGATTTGAAGAAAAAAAGATGTGAATTCAAGGAAAGGTTTTATGAGACAGCATACATATGATTAATATTTGGAAATAGTTTATTAATACATTTTAAGTATCTCTCATTTATGATCTCTGGACTTACATTATGTTATGTAGCATTATAGTGATATGTTATAGGTAATGTGTCATGAATGATAAGTTGCTAAAACCAATTATATGGCGACTATTACTTGTGATCAATACTACATTCAGATGAAAATATCTCTGGTCCCATTTAGAAACTGTCAAGCTATCAAGGCTAAGGGGGTATCTTTGCTATTTTTTATTGAAAATACATTGTTCACACAATATATTTAAATCATTGTTATCCTCCCTCATCTCCTCCCAAATCCTTCCTACCTCCCCACCTGGCTAAATGCATGCCTTATTTCTTTCTCTCTTTAAAAAACACATAGTCAGAGAAAACAAAATGAATAAAATAAAGAAAAAGCACAAGAGAAACACAACACACAGGGACACACACACACACACACACACACACACACACACACAAATTAAAACATAAATTTGTAAACTATAATATACAAGCAAAAGATCAGTAAAGTGATAACTGCCAAAACAAAACCATGAGGCAAAAAGGCTCTAAAAATAGTGTTGAGTTCATTTTGTGTTGGTCATGTACTGCTGGGCCTGGGTCTGGCCTTAAGTGTGTTTTGTAAACCGAGTGAGACTCTATTGGAGAAACTATTTTATCTTTTGTAAGTGGTTGTTAGTTGGAGACAGCTTCCTAGGTATAGATGTGAGCTTGTGTCCACTTTCACCCATTAGCCCTTGGAACCCCAGCTGGCTTGGACCTGTGTATGATGCCTTAGGTTTGTATGTGTATCCGTGCTGTTCTGTCTGGAAGACACGGTTCTGTTCCTATCATCCATCCCCTCTGTCTCTTACAGTCTTCCTGCTTCCTCTTCTGCAGAATTTCCTGAGCCCTGAGTAGAGAGGTCTGATGAAGACGTCCCACTTAGAATTGGGCATTCCAGGGTCTCTCATTCTCTGCACAATGCCCACTTGTAGGTCTTTGTATTCCCTTCTACTGCTAAAGGAAGCTTCTGTGGTGATGACTAAGGGAGACATTGATCTATAAAAATAGCAGGTGTCATTAGGGGTCATTTCCTTGCTATGATGCTTTAGTAACAGAACAGTAGTATTTGGTTTTCCCCTAGGTCCATGGCTTATCTAATGTCATTTTTTTTTTCTAGCCAAGCAGTGTCAGGCATAGTCCTTAAATCCAATCAGATAGTGGTTAGTTATTCCCACAACTTTTATGCTACTATTGTACCAGTGTATCATACAGACAGATCACCAATGTAGATCAAAGGGTTTATAGCTTTTGAAGTGTTTAATTTTCTCCTCCAGTAGTGTGCAGAGTACCTGCCAGTACCATGAGCACGAGTTAATATGGGTGAAGGTTAGCCACCAGCTTATCTTCTCCATGTTCAACAAGACTGTAAGTGTTGCTGTTCACAATAGGGCCTTACCATCACTTTGTGGAGAACAAACATAGCCTTGGCAATAGACTTGGAGTTGTTTGGGGGTCTCCTGGGGATTCCTTTAGCTAACAACTCAATTAGATGTAAACCATTCCTGGAAATGGAGGTTTCACTAGGTGGAAAGAGATGTATAGCTGGGCCTTTTTCCCCACTGTTATTCAGTAATTCCATTTAGATTTTTCTCGTATATGTATATATTTATTTCATGAATCATCTACTGTAGTCATTTCCATATGACCCCTCAAATGGCCCTTAGTGTTAGCTATCTTCCTCATTTTCTCTCCCTTAGCCCTTCTGTCCTCCACCTCTCCATTCAATCCTTCCATTCCATTCTCCCTCTGCCACTCCACAACTGCATATTCTATTTCCCCTTCCTTGGGAGACCATTCCCTCCCCACAATCCCTTACTCTATACCTAACCTCTGTGGTTATGTGGATTGTAGCATGTCTATCATTGGATTAGAAGCTAACATTCACATATTTGTAGTTTGGGATGCGGGTTACCTCATTCAATGTGATTTTTTTTCTAGCTCCACCCATTTACCTGCAAATTTCATGTTTTTATTTTTTTTGGCAGCTAAATAAAATTCTATTGTGTAAATGCACCACGTTTTCTTTATCCATTCATCTAGATGGACATCTAGACTGTTTCAATTTCTAGTTATTATGAATAGAACAGCAATTAATATGGATGAGCAAATGTCTCATGTAGAACATGTGATCCTTTCAGTATATGCCCAAGAGTGATATATCTGGATCTTGATCTACATCACTGATTTCCATTGTGGTTGTACCAGTTTTCACTCACACCAGCAATGGATGAGTCTTTCCTTTTACCTGCACCCTCTCCAGCAGGAATTGTCATTTGTTTTATTGTTGTTGTTTGTTTGTTTGTTTGTTCATTTTGTTTATCTTTGCCATTATGACTAGTGTAAGACAAAATCCCAAGTGGTTTTTATTTGCATCTCTCTGATGGCTAAAGATGCTGAACATTTCTTAAAGTGTCTTCTAGACATTTGTGTTTCATCTTCTGTGAATTATCTGTTTAGATCTGTACCCCATTTTTAATTAAGTTATTTGTTTTCTTGATGTTCAGTTTTCTTAGTTCTTTACACATTTAAGTGTTAAGCCTCTATCTGATGTGTCATTGGTAAAGGTATTTTCCCATAATGTAGCCTGATGCTTAGTTTGCCTCTTATAACTGCCTTCATTGTGTCCAATAAATTTGGGTGTGTGTTGTTTTCATTGTCATTCAGTTCTAAAATATTTTTAATTTATTTCTTAACTTCTGTCTTGATTCAATTTTCATTTAGTAGTGAGTTGTTCACTTTCCATGATCTTGTAAGCTTTCTGTTGTTTCTGTTGTTTTTGATATCCAGCGTTAATCTTTGGTGTGCAGAGAGGACACAAGATGTTATTTCAATCTTGTAGTTGTTGAAACTTGTTTTTCGTCTGAGCATGTGGCCAATTAAAAGTATCATTTCATGATGTAATTCATATCAAAGCCTTTTCTTCTTGTAGAAACAAACTTTGTGGACCAAGGTCACAACAAAGGACATTTCCGAGGGCAGTGCATAAAACATAATACTTTGTCTTTGGGGTTCACTCATAGGTTTCCATTAGATATTGAATGGGATGCTTTATTCCGAACATCTTTTCAGAAGAAAAAGTAGCAGGCATACTGAAAGAGATACTTTGGTTCTTTGTAAGCAAGATTCTTGGTTTTAATCATCTAGAAAGGCAATGATAACTTGGCTCTGCTGTTGTCCATACTGTAGCTTCAAAAAATATACCAGAGAATAAATAGATATATGTATTCTGATTTTTTTGCTATTGCTGTGGGCAGGAAGTTGTTTTATAAAAAAATACAGGGATTCATATGGCTGCAAATAGAAGAAATTGGCAGGAAAAAATATATTGACATGTTGC
Source organism: Peromyscus leucopus (assembly GCF_004664715.2). Classification (NCBI taxonomy): domain Eukaryota; kingdom Metazoa; phylum Chordata; class Mammalia; order Rodentia; family Cricetidae; genus Peromyscus; species Peromyscus leucopus. The sequence goes on along the minus strand of NC_051084.1, from coordinate 21,457,082 downwards.
AGAGTCCAGAACACTCATGAATTTATGTAACATGGTTTCAATGATGTCTGATTAAATAATACAAGTTATATGAAAGATAGCTTAAAATCTGCCTTAGAAGTTCTTTTGTAGACCTCAAATATGGTTGATGAGATCCAGTTTATTATTTAGAAAATAAAAGTTAATAAAGAAATAAAGAATAGTTAAAAAAATCAAAGGTACCTATTATGACAAATTATTCTGTGATATGTAAGTTTTTTGTTTGTTTGTTTGTTTGTTTGTTTTGGTTTTTTGAGACAGGGTTTCTCTTGTGTAGCTTTGCGCTTTTCCTGGAACTCACTTGGTAGCCCAGGCTGGCCTCGAACTCACAAAGATCCACCTGCCTCTGCCTCCCGAGTGCTGGGATTAAAAGGCGTACGCCACCACCACCCGGCTGTAAGTTTTTTTAATAAAATATGATAATAAAATCCAGAGGACAAACTGGCTACCATATCCTTCATTCAATTTAGAAAAGCAAAAAAGCAATGCAAATAGAGACAAAAGAAATATATGAAGGCCACTCAGGCAGAAGAATGACAGCTATTGGAAATGAGGTTGAAAATTACAGGGTTCAAAAGGCACGCTCAAATGTCAGTCCAGAGTTCCAGCTGCGGTGGGGAAGGTAGTTGTAGAAAAATTAATAAAAATATACATAGAATGGTTGCTTTGATGTAAAGCCATGATGACTCAGCTGCAGGGACGGCTGAATCGGGCAGAAACTCTAGAAGAAACCTAAGACAATAAACACAGACTTGGGAATCCCCTGAGCAGAATTTAAAGCTAGGAGTGAATTCATTCTCCAAGACAGTGACACCCTAGGGCAGAAGAACAGAAATGTCTACAGAAAAGAGGAATTTGCCTGTGTTTCGGAGCAGATTAGATATGCAATGGTGAGGAAGAAATGAAGGTGAAGGATTTTACTGACAGAATGTAACCTACATAAGGACCACAGCTCTGAGAATTGACAGCTTACTGGGTAACAAACCACCTTGGGTACCCACAGTGCCTCTGCCACTTTCCTTATGTATCAAATTATTTGAGTGTTCAACTCTCATTTCTGGGTCAGTTTTTCTTTTGTCATTATCTACTTGTATTGCATTTTTTGTCCATTTATTTATAGGTTTTTTTTTCCAGAAATGAGTTTTGAGTTTCAGATATAGATCTTAAATGAATTTTGTTCATTTATCTCTAAATATCCCACCGTTCCTATTTTCTTTTTTTGCTAAACTTCTTACAGAAGGTCTCTATAGGAATTAGTCATGGCATCTTAACTGAATATGTAGGTATTCTGAGGTGATCCTATTCTTAACTCCAGTTCATGCTATGTGTGAGTAAGCCCCATCCTATTCTTTTGCACACTGATTCTTCCATCTCTAAGCAGTATATCTTGTGACACCTGGGCTTAGCTGAGGATAGACTAGACACTTAGTTCATATATATATGAAATATATATATATATATATATATATATGGTTTTTTGTTGGTATATATAAAACATAATTTGACACGCTATTAGAGCCCTCTAATGTTTTCTCTTTAACACCATATGTGTATGATCCCTGCTATTTTATGTCATTTGAAATTATATAAAGCCAAGGTAATTTTATTACTATTTTGTATTTTGTTTTTACCTGTCTACTGGAAATAATCTACTCACTAGTAATGTAATTAGATATTGATTCCCATGTTAATATTATCTGGTACTTATGGCTCCTTATACGCAAGTGTAAATGTTCATTAACTCAAAAAAGTTTCCAAGGGCTTCAAGAAAATGGGTTTTGCATGAACCTGTACCAACCCTACACAGCCCCTTCCTCATACATCTACTTAACCCCTCTGTAGGAAATTGCATTACTTAGCCTAGCAAATGTGTCTAAGTCAGGCAAGTTATAGAACAGTTGCTCATACATTGTCCTTCAGTTCTTACATGCAGAAAAGAGAACAAAAACACACAGCTGAAGGTTGGACCTTGTGAACATCAGCTCCCCATTTTCCTCCCCCTCTGTCCTTGTCAACCCCTGTTCTCTTCTCTGTTTCTTTGACTATGTTAGATTCTTAGTGCAAGTAAAATTAGGTAATATTTCCCCTTGCGTACATTCCTCATACAGGAAGAATTAAGTAGCATTTTTCTTTATGAATTTAAGTTTGGAGCTGCTTCACGCCCTTAAGGTGGATTCCCATTATTATAAATAGCAGAATTTTCTTTCCTGTTAAGATTGTATATACATGACAAACTTTACTATATATATATATGTGTGTGTGTGTGTATACATACATACATATATATATATATATATATATATATACACTTTGTCATTGTACATATAGAACACACCTTTACAGGATGATCCAGCAGTGCACACATAGGCTGTTTCTATGATTTTAATAAAATAAACAGTGTTCCAGTGAACATAAGCTGAAAATGTCCCTGAGAGGCCTCTTTCTAACCTCATGAAAGCAGCAGTAGTAGAAATTCTGGATTTTTTAAAATTTATTTTTAGTTTTTATTGATACATGTGTGAGCATGTAACACACATGTGTGAGTGCCCATAAGGGCCAGATGAAGGTGTTGTAATCCTTAGAGCGGGAGCTATAGGCAATTGTGAGCCACCAGACTTGGGTGCTAAGACTGAAATTTAGGTCCTGAGAAGAGCAGCAAGTGCCCTCACCCACTAAGCCTTCTCTCCAGTCCCTGAAGTTCCTGTCTTGTGATTAAAAAGTAGGAAGATTTTAGGCAAGTGGGGACAGGGTCTCAAATGAGCCACTCTGGTCCAGGTTCAGCCTCTGGGTTGGGTTATCCGTTTTGTAAGGGAAGTGGGGAATTTGCTATCTCTTAACCTAGCAGATGTGTCTAAATCAGGCAAGTTATAGAACAGTGTTATTGGGCATTTTGACGGGTTATGTTTCCCTCTAACAAGAACATTTCCCAAGAACTTAAGTGGTAAACAATCTCAAAGAAATGTTTCTTAGGACTTTAATGGCTATGGTTATACTACAACTGCATACATACTAATTATATGACCTGTGACATAAGAGCCCTCCTATCAGTGTACTGTGTCACATACAGACAAGAACAATACAAACGAAAAGCAGATCTTTGGGATAAATGGAGTTTGACCCATAGTTCCTCTTTTATCATTTTTTAGGATATGATAGTATTTCACTAGAATTAAAAAAAATAATTGACACAATTATCAGGAATGGTGAAAAGATACTGACTACCTTTTAGTAAATCCTTGTGCTAATTCACACTTGGTAGACTCTGTGTGAATTGCAGTTACCAGGTAAACCAAAGCTTTTCCAAAGACACTGGAAGAAAGAGCTTTTGAAACCATGTCATGGAGAAAACAAATCTTCATGTATCTGAAAACAAATTACTTAGTATTTGTGTTGAATGATTATGGGTGTAGTATTTCCTTATATAACATGACCACATTATTATAAAGGAAGTTATGTGAGTCTGAGTAATTCCTTGTTAATTTAATTGTATTTTAAAAAAGACTAACTGAGATGTCCTGCAATAGTAAGAATCTGATTATTTTGGTCCATTACAGACTCATTGAAATTCCACATGTTTGTATGTTTGCAGCATCTTTCACACAGATCTGCAGTTACTTTCTGTACTAATTACTTATATTTTTACCATAATTAAGTCAAAACATATTACCTTTAACCCATAAGAAAGGAAGTAAAGTAAAAATTGTATTGATAATAAAAAATAATTGAAATTGCTTATAATTTCTCAATATAAATTTATATTTAATTTGTTATTGATGATTTCTACCTTATGGGATGGAATAGTTTTTAAGAAAACCTACTGTAAGTGACATCATGATAAGATTCTTCAATCTGGACCCATAGGGTATAGGTATATCATATTACACTGTCAGAATACCTATAATAAATAAAATTCTTGTAGTAATATGTAGGCTTGTAGATGTCAGTTTTAGCAGACAAAAGGCATTGCAGAGTTAATACCATCTCTTTCACATTTAGAATACAAAATTAAATTTCATGTATTGCTTCTTGGTTTAGTTTATTTTATTTGCATGGGAAATTTTTACTGACTACCTTATCTGATGAAGCAATTTATATGGAGAGCAAAATTTTCCTGAAAATAAGGTAAGAAGACACATAAAATGCACAAATAAAATAATTACATTTGACAATCAAATCATTGCCCAAAATGGTACAGTTTCATTTAAACAGACATTTTTAAAGTACACACACACACACAGGCACGCACGCGCATGTGCATACCTGTGTGTGTGTGTGTGTGTGTGTGTGTGTGTGTGTGTGTGTGTGTGTGTGTGTTGCATGACTCCTAATTAGTCTTAATAAAAACCCAGAACCAGATATTGGGGTAAATGCTGAAAGATCAGAGAAGCAGAGGAACAAGCCACAAGAGAAACTTCTCATCACTACTGAATTCTCTGGCAGAAATGGGAAGATCCTGTCTGAATGAATCCTCAGGCTGAATGTTCCTGAGTCCTCAGCCAAATAAAACTGAGTTCCTGTCTCTTCGCACTTTATATGCCTTTCTCTGTCCAGCCATATCACTTCCTGTCTCTAAACCTTCCTACTGCTGGAATTAAAGATGTGTGACTCTCAAGTACTGGGATTAAAAGTGTGAGCCATTACTTCCTGGCTCTGTTTCTCTTTTAGACTGCATTAATCTCAAGTAGTCCAAGGTGGCTTTGAATGCACAGAGATCCAGACAGATCTCTGCCTCCCAAGTGCTAGGATTAAAGATGTGTACCACCACTGCCTGCCCTCTATGTTTAATCTAGTGGCTGGCTTTGTCCTCTGATCTTCAGGCATACTTTATTTGTTAAGAGTAATATATATATACAGGTGTATATATATAATACCTGTGAATATATGAATATATATGTATATATATATATATATATATATATATATATATATATTACAGAGGGAAAGGGAAGGTAGGTATGTGTGCGATGTGTGCATGTGCATAATATATCACTTTGAACTTAAAATAGTAAAATTACTTATTAGGTCAAACTCTACATATAGTATGATTACCTCACTCCATGAATGAGATATATTTTGTGTCTGTTGAGATGTGTGTCTATAGAGTGAGGAATGAAACCTACAATATATAAATAATGAGGTGAGGAGCCCATAATAGCACCACAACCTTACTCCTCATTGCCAAAGAAGTTTCAGAAAATGGTATTTATCTATGTATTATCTATCAACACTCCTTAACCCATAGTGAAGATCATAAGCACAGGATAAGCACAAAGAAATTTGTCTGTCTGTCTCTCAATATCCCTGCCATCTTCAGAAACAAATATAAGGATGGAAGTATATGAACAGATAGATATTAGTGGGTGGAAAAACCATAAACACATAATGTGTAACATAAATGAATTGAGAATAGAGCCTTAACTAATTCTAATTTTTTAAAAAAAGGAAGAGAAGGAGCATTCAGTTAGGCATGATGGCACATGTCTATAATCTCAGCACCATGAAAACTGTAGCTTATGAGTGATTTTAGTTACTATGCTGTAGTGCAGATGGAATGGGAACTAATGTTGGTAAAAACTCTGTTTTCGTGCCATGTTTTAGCTCTTTATCATTATGACAACCTGGAAGTTATGCTTCCCAACATGCTGGGAATATCCCAGTTGGGTTTTCCTGTAGCATCACCTTCCCCAAGCATGTTTTATAAATTGTTTTTCCATGTTATTCCCATGTTAGAGGAATATTGCCTTGAAGATGTCATAATCATTAAGTGAGTTGCATGCCTAAGAACCATATTTCAATATAAAATATGTCTAATAATTTTGCTATTTAGATGAGGAAATCTCAGGAAATGAATTCATTTTTAAAACCTTGCTTTTGTCATTTGTAAAATATGAATGGTTATGCTAACTCCTAGATCTATTTTAAATATTAATAGGAGAATAAATATAACACACATATGCTGTTTGGTTTCTAAAACTAGTGTCAGCATCATCAAGAAGCAAGCAGCATTGTCACTGAATTAAAAAAAAATGTGCATAAACTGCACAGACTTGATGCAGTTTCCAATAACTGTGCCTCTTTCACCACACTGCTGGACTTTCCCTCAGCCACTCCGAGAACTTACGGTTCACGTGTAAAATTACTATGGAGGTAACAACTCCTTCTCACAAGAGTTCAATAGTGTTGTGTATTTCTAAAACCTTGAAATATGTAAATATTTACATATCTGTCAGAATGCTTGGGCATGATAGACACTATTAACCCTTAAATTCTCTAATTTATTTATTCAGTTTGTTGACACCCATGGGAGGTCTGCCCCTTTCAGAGCAGAAACAGAGGAGGAATAGATTGAGGAGGGGTGCAGGAGAGGTGGGGGAGGGAGTAGGAAGAGAAGAGGAAGGGGAAACTGTGGTCAGGACGTAAAATAAATAAATTGAAAATTTAAAAAATCTCCAGCTTCCTTGTCTACCGCTTTAAAGGATTAGCTCATGGTCAGCCAGTCTGCATGTTTGGTCCATCTCCCTGCTTCATTCTGTGTTCCCAGTTCTCACTATAGACCTGACTAGCAGAAATGAGCGGCAACCCTGTCACAGATAAGATGCTATGGGATCATAAGATTTATTCTGCTAAGGCAATACACCCTTTGTGTTTTAGTTCTTCCTCACTCAAAATCTGAAGACACGGACGATTACAACACAGATAGCCTGGTCTAATATCTGCCCCTGAAACTTCGTGTGCACAGTAGTCTCTGCTTTTGCATTGCTGTCTTGCCATTTTGGTTTCCTTAGGTCCCACCAGAGTCACCAAGTAAGCTCATCTGATAGCAGGTTAGGCTTCTCTATCCCATATCTCTAAACACCTCCAAATTATTCATTTAAACAGATCCAAAGGCCCAAACCCATGTATGTAGGCTTAGTTCCAGCAGTGAGCCCACTCCTTGTACTGTTTGTGCATTGACTGCTAGTGCATTGCTGTTACAAGACACCTCACATAACAACTTAAAAAGAGGAAGGACTTACTTTTGACTTATGATTTCAAAGTATTTAGTCCTTAATTCATTGGCCCAAATGTACTGGACAAATCCTCACGGTAGTGCAAGAAAAATAGCAAGATAGAAAGTATTGCTTTCAAATACACATTCCCAAGGCCAAGTCTACTAGCTGGAACCACCATCTGAAGCTCCCATAGCCTCCCAAAATTATACCAGATATTGAGAACTAAGATTTCAAACCATGAACCTTCAGGGGGTATTTCATATTTACACCATCACAATAAGTAAACAGAAATGTGTGATACAATTCCAAGTAGACTTAGTGAATAAAAACATCTTAGATACACATCTTAAACAGAACCAGGAAATCATGAGCACAAATTCAGAAAGTGGAAGTCTGTCAAACATCAAGTATCCGAGCATAAGTAACAGCAATGTGTGAGGCAAAAATGAATAGTGAGCTCAAATTAGATAGAAAAAAAAATGAAACATTTTCAAGATCTGATATCACCATGTGAGGAGTCTGGATTTGTGTGTTTGATGGAAAGCGCTAGAGGGTTTTGACCAGCTCTTATGAGAAGAAATTCACTCGTGCTTGTCCACTCTCGCTCCTGCTCCCTCTCCGGGTTTTGTTTGTTAGTTTGTTTTTTCTTTTGACACAGGCTCTCACTCTGCATTCCAGAACGTCCTGGTACTCACTGTGTAGCACAGGTTGGCCTCTTAAGTGCTCTTTCTTTGAACTCACTAGCACTGAGACTGCAAGTGTGAGCCGCCACCCCCCAGCTGAGAGTGTTGATGTTTTAAAGACAATTTTAGCAGAATGGAAGCAGAGAGCCAGATCAGTGTCCAACACAGAAGTGGCTGCAAAATATGGAAGAAAATTGAAGTATGAGTTATCCACAGAAGCTGTGACTATGCAGACAGTTGGTTGTAGATTTTTAGTGGGTAGAGGGATCGGTAAATATTCTTGGGCTTTGATATTCTATCCCTTTCCAGTGGTGCAGCCATTTATCAATAGTGCAGATATACATAAGCAAAAAGGAACCAGCATTCTGGATTTAGATTAGCATAATTAAAATGAAACAACTGTGGCAGAAAGTAAAATATTCAGAGACACTGGGTATTTAGGGAGGCAGACAAGCTGTGGATTGAAAGGAAAGCTGCCTGTGGCAATATACTAAATTTTCCCCTCATAAAAATTACTTTACCAAAGCCTAATTGCAACACACTTCATTGATTAGGATTGAATTGTCCACAGAAAGAAATATCCTGTCACATTTTTAACACGGGGTATGGAACCAGGACAATTTTTCTGTTCTACAAAGCCATTCATCACAAAAGTGAGATTATCTCCACTGATGTTCTTTGCTTTCATCCTGATAGATCAATTATTTCATTTCAGGGTTTGCCTGCAAGTCGGGTGAGGTATAGAGTGGATGATGTGCAGTTTCCATACCCTGCCAGTATTTTTGATGTAGAAGAAGATTCTGGAAGAGTAATAACTCGTGTCAATCTTAATGAAGAGCCTACCACAATTTTTAAGGTCAGTGTGCCATTTTCTTTGTGACATCTATTTGACATCCAGCACTGAGGGTCTTGCTTAATAGTTGTCAATATGATCTTCTTTCTATTTTTCACCTCTTTAATTTTTAAAAATCATTTCTCACTGAAATTTGGAAAATGTACTTTAAAATAAAAGAATCACTTCATATTTTATATATTTGGCATAATTAGATGCTACTACTTGATCTTCTAATGAGAGTCTAGGCTGTACAATAATCATGATATTCAATCTATACTCAATTATATACTGTCCATACCAATCAGCACAACATTATTTTAATGGCTATATGGTGTTCTGCTCTGCAAGTAAAGCATTACATTTTTCTTTGTATTTCTAATGCTACAATAGTAAATCATTGGGTTGCTACTGTGCACCTCTATCATTCTGAAATGACTTGTGTGAATGCTATTGTACACCTGCTTGCAAACCTAAGTGCCTACAGGTTTAAATGCAGAAGCAAAATCATGTATTCTTGACAGATAATGCTTCTAGAAAATTTTAAAAAATAATCTCCATTAACCGAAACTGAGTTGCTTTGTGTTAATAACCTTTAATTTTCACAAGAATGTACATCTCTGTGAAAATGTTTGCATGCCTTAACATAAATATTAGAGCACTTCTTTGTGTATTGTGGTTGTTAAGGGAAAATACCAATTAATACTGCAGTAATAATACATAGATATTACCTTGTACGTCTACAACTTTCCAGTTTATGTATTTGAATAACTCCCACTGTGTACTATGGGCTCTTGGTTTTAAATGGACTAATTGTTTTAAGAGAATACATAACAAAGTGTTAACCATAAAGGTTGCCTATTTTATTCTCTAGAGAAAAACATTTTTACTCTTTAAATTCAGGGAAAATTCACTAGAAAATTATTTTTTTTATGAGTAAGCTAATTATCTTTCTGCTGTTGATACAACTGGATTTAACACCTTTTAAGTAAGTGTGTTGGTGCTATAAAAGTACATTTTTCTTCTTAGAGGCAGCATTGACTGTAGAAATCCATTTAGAATTACATAGAATGAGCATCATCCATATACTCTACAAGAAGTTGATTTTTTTCTTAACAGAGTTTGTAACTCATTTGATTTTTTTCTTCTGGAAAATAAAAATGATATTACCTATCTGGATGTTTATGAAGATTAAGGGAGAATGTGGCATATCCTAACACAATATCTCTCTCCTTGGAGGAAAATGATTAGTTCTTCCCACAACTGGAACCAGGAACAAAATAGCAAAATCTTTGATGCCGTCCATGTTGACATTTTTCTCCTGTTTATAATCTGTATGTGGGTCCTGTCACTTTTCTAGCTGGTGGTTGTGGCTTTTGATGATGGCGAGCCTGTGATGTCTAGTAGTGCCACCGTGAGAATTCTCGTCTTACATCCTGGAGAGATCCCACGCTTCACCCAAGAGGAATATAGGTATGAATTTCTATCAGGTTTTAAAAGACTGAGCTTTTAGTGTGCTTTAGAGGCACTCTCAAAATTGATCTGAATTTACCAATGATGCTGACTTTCAAGTCCAGCTTGATTTTAAAATTAGAATGAAACCTTTGAAGATGTACCGTGATTACAACCGTTTAATATGACGTACTTTAGCAAAGCTTCAACTGATCCTTTATAAATAATAAAGAAGTTTTGTTGAAATATAATCATATAATTCTAAGTAATGAACCCGGGGTAAAAATGGATTTTCAGTTCTCATTGTTGCCAGTATAATGTGACCTCCACCTCTGATGTATGTTCTATAGCAACACTTTCCAAGACATGTGATGTGTGCCTTAATACCATGTTATATATTATAGCAAGGATACTTTCAACTCATCAAATGATAAGAAAATAATTCAGAATAACCAATGAACTGAGGCAGTCTAGGGAAAGTTGAATCAGGTCAGAATCTTCTTACATGTGCTCTTACAATGGCACCAAATGATTGGCTAGGTTTGTTTTTTTTTTTCCTAAGTTACCAATTTCATTAATAGAATCGCATTGCAGTTAGTATCTGTATTAAGACATTGCATAAAACTCTAAATTATTCATTAAGCAAAATATTTTCAATTTTTAAAAACTGGTATTAAACAAGGACACTTAGAAAGGAAAGCTAAATGAACACGTCCTAGAATTCATTTTTTATGGCCGTGGTGGCTAACCATCCAAGATTCTCTAGGGCACCAGCATTATCAGGATCAGATTCCTACCCAGTCTTTCTTAGAGATGTCTTCCTGCTATGTCTGCACATGGCAAAGAAAGCCAACTCCTTGTAAATGTTCCTTATGTGGGCACAAATGTGCATGTGCACATATATGGTGTGACATGCACATATATATACATATATATACACACATATATTCATACATGGTTTATAATTATGTTACCATCAGAAATCCCTATTTTTCTTGCCTTAATCAGTATCTTTATCTAACTTCTAGTTTGTCTCAAGAAAGACTGGATCACTAAATGCCCTGGGACCCCATGTAGACTCCATTATCCCTTGTTTATCCTGATGCTGATGCTGATTCATGGCTGTGAAACATCTGCCTTTATTTTAGTGGATAATCTCTACATTCCCTTTAAGATTGCTGAAGGGTGGTAAACATCCTCACTACAAATACATGAAGCAATATATAATACAGCAATTTTAATCTCAAAATATTCCCAATAAAGTGATTATTGCAAGAGGTTCACAACCCTGGAGTAGAAACAGATGTAACTGTTGTAAACACAGTACACCATGAAAACACAATCCACGAGGAGACAGTAGCACTACTGTGCTGGGGAAACAAGGTGTATAGATGTACAGTCATGCCTGAATACCCACATTCTACTGAGCTGACTTAAAGGTGGTGTAGGAGTTATCCATAACAATACAGATAGATGGCCCACATCTGTGAGTCAGCATCAGCATCACTTAAACAGGGAGGATGGAATCTTCACTGGGTTCCAGAGCATTTGATGATTTCAGTCTTTTCTGAGACAAATTAGAATTGGAAGATGATACTGGTTGAGGCTCAAGAGCAAAAGAGATCTCTGATGACAGTGGAATTCATCGTGGTTTAAAATTTGGATTTGGGTGTTTTATTACTTTTTTTCTTTTCTTTTTATTAAGAGATTTTCTATTCATTTTACATATCAACCATGGATTTCCCCTGTCCTCCCTCCTCCTACCTCCTTCAAGGCAAGGTCTCCCCCTGGGGAGTCAGCAAAGCCTGGTACATTCAGTTGAGGCAGGTCCAATCCCCTCCTCCCTGCACCAAGGCTGAGCAAAGTGTCTCACCATAGGCACTAGGCTCCAAAAAGCTGGCTCCTGCACTAGGGACAAGTCCCGATCCCACTGTCTGGGGACCCGTAAACAGTTCAAGCTAAACAACTGGGATTTGAGTGCTTTATAATTTCAAATAACTTCTTAAGAGTTTGAAGCTACAGCAGGAGCCAAGATACTGGCAGGTGGAGTAAATGAGGACATATCTTGGGAACATCTGCCACCACAAGAAAATTTTATCTTTATAATACCGTAGCTCAAAATCAACTTCCATGATGTAACTCCTGGACAGTCTTCCAAGAGCAAGCACACAAACTATACTAAGTGTATTCTAAGTTCTATGTGAGACAAATAAAATCCCATAGTTAATGTGATGACAAGTTCACTCCCCCTCAAGCCCATAGTTGCTGTCCCTCTCGCTTGGCGGTTCCGGGATGCTTTGTCTCTGGTTTGCACTGGGCACAGTTTTCTGCCATTGGAGATATTTCCCTGTTGAGTTACTTTGAGTGTTTCAAACACCAACGTGACAGATTCACATGGTAGTTTTTGCTAGCTTTATGTCAACTTGATACAGGCTATAGCCATATGGGAAGAAGGAAACTTAACTGAGAAAAATGCCTCCATGCTGTAAGGAAGCCCACAGGGCATTTTCTTAATTAGTGATTGATGTAGGAGGGCCTAGTCCTTTGTAAGTGGCATCATCCCTGGTGGGCTGGTGGTCCTGAGTGCTATAAGAAAGCAGATTGGCCAAGCTCTGGGAATCCTGTTGAAGAGAAGGGGGGAAGGGTTGTACAAGCCAGGGGGGTCAAGGTCATCACAGGGGAACCCACAGAAACGACTGACCTGGGCTCATAGAGCTCACAGAGCTGGACCGACATCTAGGGATCCTACATGGTACGGACCTAGGCCCTCTACGTATGTGCGATAGCTTGGTCTATTTGTGAGACCAGGACCTGTCTCTAAGGCTTGGGCTGGATTTTGGGAATCTATTTATCATACTGAGCTGCCTCCCCAGCCTAAAACAAAGCAGGGAGCTTATCCATACTGCAACTTGATATGGCATGCTTTGTTGATAGCCATGGGAGGCCTTCCTCTTTGTGAACAGAAACAGGGGAGGAATGGATGGGTGGGTGCAGAGGGGATGTAGGGGAGAGGAGGGGATGGGAGGAGAAGAGGAAGAGGAAACTGCTATAGAGATCTAAAATAAATGAAAAATTTAATTAATAAAAAGAAAAGTTAAACAAAATATAGGTACTTGGGATAGAAAAATAAACTGCCTCTTTATATACAGATATTAAATTTTTATAGTATTCCTCAAAGAAAAGAGAAAGAGAGAGAGAGAAGGGAGGGAGGGAGGGAGGGAGGAAGGAAGGAAGGAAGGAAGGAAGGAAGGAAGGAAGGAAGGAAGGAAGGAAGGAAGGAAGGAAGGAAGAAAAAGAAAAGAAAGGAAGCAGTCTGAGCAAGCCATGAGGGAGCAAGTCGGTAAGCAGCACTCCTCCATGGTCTCTGCACCAGCTCCTGATTCCAGATTCCAGCCCTGCCACATGATCTGACTTCCCTCCTTGATGGTCTGTGGTGGGAACTGTAAGCTTCAATAAACCTTTTCCTCTTAGGGTTGTTTATGGTCATGGTATTTTGTTACAGCAATAGAAACCCCAGCTAAGACTTTATACTTCTCCCTGTCTTTGCTGGGCCCCTCACAGACGCTGGTAAAGGAAATTTTCTTGTTCATCCTTGGAAACTCTAATAGGGAAACAAACAAACAACACAACCAGCCATGGAATAAGTAACATTTCCCCTTGAGTAAGATCAGGACATCCTGCCCTTTCTCTGGGCCCCCGCTTGGAGCTGGACTTGTTCCCAGTTAGTAACAGGTGTGCCTCAGATTCTCAGACATTCATGCTGATCTTTGTCTCCTTTGGGTAAAACCTTGAGGCTTTGAGGCCAAGGTCAGGATGTCAATCTGGACATTGTTCATTTGGATTTCTTTTCTATGTGTTCTTGTTCAACACTAAATTTGAAAAACACAAATGTTTTTGTTTAATAAATAATTTACCATTTCCCACTGTGTCTGAATATAAATACCAACTACAAATAGACTCTATTAATAAAATTATTAACTTAGAGAACAAAAAAAAATAATGCCAATTATCTGGTGCTATAATCAAAAACAGTCAGGAGACCTTTAAGAGAGTTCTGACCTTCAAGAACTTTCTCACAGCTACAGAGTCTTTGTGATTGTCTCAATCCTTTGTTATTCTGAATCAAAAAGGGGACTTAGACATCTTGTAACTTGTTTATGGATAGACTCCTATATAAAATCAATGTTACTGATGAAATAGATTCAGTGGAATTTGGTACTGAAAAAAAATGGCCTTGCTTTCTATCAGATACCCAGGAAATTTAGAAAAAATAGCAAATCTGAGCTGAAGGCATTGCTTTGGGATTGGTGTCAATATCTGAATTTAAATGTTTATACAGTGTGCTAGGAAAACCTTAAAACAGTGGGCAGCTCCTCAGCAATCGCTCCAGCTTTGCTGACTTGGGGGACACTCATGGCAGTGTTTCTGGACTCTTCTACTTTCTCATGAGCACACAGCCAAACTGTTTCCTAGGTCCGCTTGCTATTGGGAGTCACCCAACAGGGCTATACTTTTGGAAATAAACTGTGGTACTGAATGGTCTTTACCATGTTTTGGCCTGGCTGAACCATTTTGCCCAGGAATTCCTGAAACACAGAATATACCCAGGGCAACCCTGTCAGCCATTTGTTGACAAAGGTAGAAACACAAGATAAGAAATTTGCATGTCTGTCTTGTACTAGGTACTGTTCTTTTAAATGATATAAATTAACATTGATATGAAAGAATGCATGACATAATTTATTAACCATACTGAAAGTCCTGCTCGGTCATGCTGCAACATTTTCTAGTTTTGTTTTGTTTCCTTTTGGAAGCATTGTCTGTAAGGATGATTCTTGTCATTATATTCTCAGTCACTAGCTGTGGCAATGTTCTTATGCTATTATAGACTACCTGAAAGACCATCCCAGCTGCCTTCTAGTATAGAACCATGAGGTGTTAGATGCTTACTGCCTTTGCTGTCTTACTTTTAAATCCATTCCCTGCCTCGGGAGTCCATGCATGACTCCCAGAGGGCAAAGAAGCATCAATCTCTGACTACCTGAAAGATGCCTGGTGTTTGTGTCACTCCTGGTGGATGAAAACACAAATCCTTCCAGGATCAAATTTTGCAGAGATACAAAATGGTACTGTGTGGATTCTGATCCTGTGGCATGGACTCACCATTTACATGTGGACAATATTTTCTAAGAAAAAAATCGCACTGGGAGCTGGAATACCTGTGGTGGTAGGTTTCAGGATTGTCTCCATTTCCAGGGTTCATGTCTAGGTTCCTAGGGGAAATTTTATTTCCAACAAATGACCACATTTAAAGATGAACTATTCATTTATCTGTCATGAATTTAAACTGAATTCATGACAATCATGGCACCATCTCCCACTAACCCTACTGTTTCGTGTATATTGGAACTGTCACTTAGATCACTAAGTTTCCCAAAAGGAGAACTCAGAAACATGAATGGTGTAGCAATTAAAAGCCACACACTTTGTCTTGCATGGCAATCGGAAATGAGTGCAGCTCTGTGGCAGCCGACAAATGGGCATTTGACCAGGCAGGTGCAGGGACCCTCTCCTCACCTTTTAATTCCATTTAGATCCTCAGCCTATGGGATGGTACTAACACTTTCCAGATAGGCCTTTCTCCATTATGGAATCCCCTCTAATTACCCTCAGAGTCACACCCAGAAGTGTGCTCTTCACATCTCCCAGAACATCTCAGTCTAATCAAGTTTAAAACAAGATTAAGCATGCAATGATGTAACACACCAACGTGACTATATTGAGGCTCCATGATGACCTCCATCCTCATCCCCCCCCCCCTCTTCTACCTTTACCTAAAATAAAGTGCTTAAGGAGCTAGAGGGATTTCATTGCTGAAACATGTCATGCCCTCGATATCTGTCTAGATTCTTTCTCCTTTGTTTTAATTATGACTTATTTTTCCCTTTACAGTGAATAGAGATCAAATGATAGTGCCTACCTTGAGCGCTATAAGTTAGTAGGGTGTGTGTGTGTGTGTGTGTAGCCTCATATCTTTATTTAAACCATTTCCCACAATTTGGCCTACATTTAAAACTAGAATCACCTTCTAATAATTTGTTCTCAAACTTTTCTCCTGTCTTGATCAGCTCAGACCATAGAGACTACCTGATGGACCTGACAATTTATTATTTGGTTTAACAGAAATCCTTGCTACAAGGGTAAATAGGCTGGGTTTTTTTTTTTCATTTTTACTTATTCTGTGTGTATATTTACAGTGGAGAGAGGACATGTGTCACTGTGTGTATGTGTGGACAAATTTGTGAAATCAGTTCTCTCCTGTCATTTCTTTGTGGGTTTTAGGATTCAAACCCAAGTCCTCAGGCTTACAAGGTGACTACTTTTCCCTGATGAGGCTTCTCACTGGCTGAAGCTGTCAAAATCTTTCACTCCCCTTTCAATCTTAGAACCAATGTGAAGGTTAGGGAGTTGTCCATACATCAATACCCCAGTTATTAGATTCATTTTGTTAAATTATTACTGATTCATTCTTCTTGGGGCCTTCAGCTGTTTCATTATTTATTCCCTCGTCTAAGTAGTATGACGAAAACTGAGTTAAAAGCGTTATATGAGAAAAAAAGTGACATAACAGCCTACTGGCCGTTATTGGTAGGTATCCTGACATGGTTTGGGCAGTTTAGGAATGAAAACTCCATGTAATTAGTGTCTTTACTAATGTGGAACATGTATGTAAATTAATATGTATTAAATATGTCCAACTTATTCATTTTCTTTTAATATACAAGCACATAAATAAGGCCTACTTTAACATATATGTTTAAAGTCTACATTAATATCCATTAAATTTCTCTCTCTTTGTTTTCCTTAAAACTTCTCCTAACTAATCATAAATATCTTGAAATTAGCTTACATCTATCAAAATAGTAAAGTCCCGCAACAATTAATTACCAAGGTGAGACTTTAAAAAGCAACAATCTCTTTAGAGGAAACTCCCATGTGAGAGGGTTGGAAGAGAATTTGAGCCAGGCTGGGGGACTTTAAGAGAAATATAAATTATGTACCCAAGCTAAGAAGAGATAGGGAATATTAGGCCCAAACATCCCAACATCCTAGACTTCATTGTGACATTGAAATGAACACTATCTCACTTAAGTGTGTGTCTACATGACAATCAGGTCATCCGTAGGTTATGGTACAAACCTCCCACCTCTGTGTCTCTGCTCTCCTCATCATTAACTGCAGTTTGATGAGGGACACATGTCCTTTATACAAACACCACATGAAATTCCATAATGTGAAACTTAAAGGGTGGTCCAGATGTGCCTTCTGTGGCTGTAGCCTCAAGACGCAACCTAAAGCACAACATGCTCATGTCTAATGAGAGGGTTTCTATCTTTCATTATTTTGCATTTCTTAAAAAGTTATTGCATTGTCATGGATAATTCATCTAACTCATCTCTCCGTTACCCTATGCAAGAATACTAAAATCCTAGTAGTAGTTAAGGTTGGATGGTTACCTGAGAGTGGATGGACTCCTGTAGGTCAAGTGTGTTGGCACCCTGAAGAATGACATTTGATCTTCATCGGAGGATGGCAGACTGAGTCATGCATACACTGGAATTAGCTTGCCTTCAGGTGGAGAGTAAATATCATGGAAAGGTCAACATGTCTAAGATAGACCATGCAGTCTAAATGTGAATATTGATTTTGGGTGGAAAATGCAGTGTCTTACTCCATTTATCAAAAAATTAGTCAAAGACAATGATTTTTAAATTTTCCAAAAAATACAATGCATATATATATATACTTTTTTTAATTTTCCAAAAAATATAATGCATTTATACATATACATATAGCTTTGGTATTCATTTATGATAGAGATGTGCCAATTTATTATTAAATATTTCCAGTTTAAAGTTATAGACAATAAAAACTGTGTATTTTGAAGTATAGTTCTTACAAAAATAAAAATTAAATTTATAACTATATGCAAATAAGAAAAAGATCAAATGTTCCAGACATATTTTTGTTAATTTTTAAAGTATTTTGTTAATCCTACAAAAATATTGTTCTGTTTCTACTAGTATTTAATTTTAATATATGAAACCCAAATAAAAGATAATTATACATAAGAACATCCTGACATTTTCCAAATTTTAAATACTCTTCACTAAAATATAACCTTCACAATTTCCATATTAAAATTAAAAAACTGGTATGCTGCTGATTAATGTGAATTAATTTAATCACTAATGACAGTAAAGACTTATATATAATTCATATTTAAACTCAATCTGAACAGTTTTTGTATTGGGGATTGAAATTAGTATAAACTGAATAAAGAATTAATAGTCTACCTTCTAATATGTAAAAATGAGGAAAATTAAAATTTATAATCAGAGATAGCCATTTTATATGCTAAATTATAAAAAGTAGGAGTAATGCTTTTACAGCAGTCCAGTGAGATTTCATCAGCCGAAGAATTGCAGTTCTGTTCTATGAAGGGACATTGCTATCATTCATGGAAATCTTGATTTACAGACTTAAAGGCCTTTATCCATCAAGAACATGAGTGCAGGGAGAAAACACTGAAGAGATTACAACAGAAGACAGGATCTGTGGAAACTTTCATGTGTAGGGAGTGCTGCTTGCTGACTAAAGCTGCCCGACTTTTGTATAGGTCTGTTGTCCAACATGAAATCTCATATTTCCTGAAGATAAACTGCCATGACTTCTGCCATCACTGTTCAGGTCATCCTCGAGCATAAGAGAGTTTTTCTTTATATTTGAGAAAAGACTTGGGATGTTTGGGGTGAATCCATACACTTTCTCTGCCACTCGGGATTGAACTTCACATCTTCCCAGTTGTAGATGATTTACAGTCGCTTGTGGTTCCCCTTGTTTGGAGCTCATTACTCACAGTTTTAGGGATGGCATCTTTCTCTCCTTGTGTTAAATCTCTGGGGTGTCCTGTTTCCGGGCTCTGGGCGTTAAGTTTCAGAGTTGATCAGCCTAAAGGTGCAAGCTGGGGGACATATGAGCAATATGAAGGGCCTTATTTATATTATTTATTACAAGAGAAATTTCAAAGTATTGAAAGGAGTTAACCAGAAAAAGTCATACTTACCGCTCAGAATGGAAGTCAGATCTTCCCACTGAGTGTGGGCTCGCAATCATGACGTGACCTTTAGTTTATAATGGTGAAGTCATTCACTTTCAGTCTTCCATGGCACTCAGTAGCTGTGCCATTTAATTCATCTTCTGAGGGGTAATTATTTTTTCTTGTAAAATTTTAAAACATGGTTGTGTTCCGTTAAGTCACGCACAGAAAACAAAATCACATGCATAAAAATCGCACGGTAGGAAAAGATACACCAGGCCATTGCAAACAAGAAAAGGCAAGGACTATTATATGACGTTGATGAACGTATAATTAATTCAGAGTCAAGTTCTGAGGGTGCACATGCCCCGTCTCACTAAATAGACTGTAAACTTAAGTGAGAGAGTAAAACTTACTCCTTACTCTATTTTTGTAATGCCCAAAGCACAGTGCTTTTCAATGTAAAGAGGCATACACTGTATTAGGCGCCAGTGGTAGGCACAAAAGTGTTGTCACAGATAAACTGAATCATATGATCGCTAGAATCTCTATCGGCATACCTTTGATTTGTGGTACATGCCCTGTGGCTTTGATGTCCTGTTTTCAGATATGTATAATGGAGTCTTGCTCCTTTATAGGCTTTGCCTGTGTGCATAAATTACATATCATGGTATAAATAAATGTAGTGATTTCAAATAGCCACCGGTTGTTTCTTATGATCCATACGTTGCTTGGACAGAACTTTTTGCTGGTCAGAGCTGGGTTCACATACGATGCTGTCAAGAAAAGAGGGACACAAACCATCCCAACTGAGGACATTGATCACCCAAAAGATAACAAGCTACTGTAATAATAGAGAAGGCCAGAACTTAGCCACACTGCTTAGGAAATGGGGTTTTAATTAAGAGTGGTGCTGGAGAGGCCCTCCCATGTTTACTAGTAGAGGTAGTTTTACAGTGTGAAGCAGGGAACCCATAAAACAGAATAGCCAGGTATGGGGGCCAGTAACAGGAGAGATAGGTCTTTTTCCTAGTGGCACTGTGTCAAAGCATGCCTCCCTGGTCAGTGGCAATGCCAATGTCCCTGAACTGTAAAGCTGACAAGAAGGATTTTTTCTTAAAGGTTTTATAGAAACAATTTACAATGTCAAGTTTTCTAGTGGAAAGCTATAAGGACAAGGAAGCTAAGACCTAAGAGCCTGGAAAAATTTTCCTTAAGCAAAACTGGGGAACTTTAAAATTATCTCAGGTTATGGACCCTACTGAAGTTCAAAATGGTGGCTGAGTTTTTAGAGGATGTCTGGACATCTCTTCCTGTGTTCTCTTCTGTCCTTAATAAGTCTGTATCGGATGATTTCCCATGCTACCATGGAGCAGAGTAGAAGCCTCTGTACTGCTTCAGTGTTGGACACCAAGTGATGCAGTGTTTCCCCTGGAGCACGAATCCTAATTGGTCTTAATAAAATCCTGGAGCCAGATGTTGGGGGAAATGCTGAAAGATCAGAAAAACAAAAGGAACAAGCCACAGCCACCTCTCACCTCCCCAACTCCTCAGGCAAAAAGGACTGAGCTCCTGTCTCCTCCCACCTTATATTCCTTTTCTTCCCTCAACCATATCACTTCCTGCCTCAACCTCCCTAGTACTGGGATTAAAGGCATGTGTGCTTCCCAAGTAGTGGAAGCAAAGTCATGAGATCCCAAGTGCTGGGATTAAAAGCATGTGCCACCACTGCCTGGCCTCTATGGCTAACTAGTGACTGGTGTTGCCCTCTGATCTTCAGGCAAGCTTTATTTGCTGGAGTGTACACAAAATATCACCACAGCCCCAAGCTTAGGATACATGCACATACTACACACACATGAGTGTCACCCTAGGTGACATTTTTATCTTGACAATAATTTGAGAAAACCTTTGTTATTCCTACTCTCAAATGTTTATGCTCAAGGTGCCTTGAGAGCCTAAGCAGAGCTGAACCTCTAACAGCTTCTGCCCACGTGGTCCTTGACTCATTTTCTTATTTATAAGTCATCCCCAGAATCATGGGGTGCTTGTGTCTCTGAATATTCCTATCTTGGCACTATTTTTCTTAGTTAAATGTGTGGAATCAGGTCACTCTGGCACAATTACCACAAGGTTACAAATAATAGGAGTTCCAGTGGGTGTTTATTTCTTCTCGTTTTCATTAAACTTTCTCATAGCAGATATAAAAATGGTCCCTTAATTGGTACTCATTTGCAAATATATTGAATTCCAACATGTCAAAATAAATTAGATTTGTCTCTCTCTGTAGAAGGAGGGCAATAGTACCAGATTGGAACCACTGAACTTTTATAACATCTATTGACAAACACTTTCACGCCCTAAACTGCACAGCATTTAAAATAATTAGGAACTTTGTTCAGCATGCATAACATTTACTTTTATTGTTACTTCTTGAACCCAAGTATAAAGCTTGATTTTAAACTGTGAAATAATTGTTTCATCTCTCTTTATACTGTAAAAATGGGGTCTAACATTTGGATACTACAAATTATGTTATTTTATTATAGTTATTAGCTAGATGACTCAGATATTTTAAAATGTTTAATTGAAAAAGAATTATTACATATATTTTCCCAAACAATTAGAAATGTTAAGCAAATATTAATTTATGACATTCTTACACATAAATTATTATAAAGTTGATAATCCTTCTGAGTCATACTTTATTTACAAAGATTTTTTTAAAAACAGTAAGTTTAGAATTATTTTGATCAGTTTTTTTCTTAGTTAAAAACTGCTGCTGTTTGAGTCCATGCATGTAATGAAGCATTATCCAACAAGGCAATGCAATGTGATGTACATATCAGGAAGCCATGTTGGAAACTCAAGTACCTGTGGCTAGAGAAAATCAATATTCTATACCATGTAATTATAACCTCGTGGCATTCTGGGAAATGGGAGCAGAGATAGTGAACAGATAGTACAGCTGGAGGTTCCGGAGGAGATCAGGAGCAAAGACGACAGGGGAGTTTTGAGATCACCAGAAAGCAGACTTCCAGTGCCTGGAACAGCAGAAGGCCTGACTGAGCAGACAGCAGAAGCAGGCATGTACATACAGCGCAACCGCCCCAGTACATGCTGAGCTACCCCGTTAACCTGCTTGAGTTTCTGAGACAGAGCTCACTCTCACACAAGTCATGGGAATGCTGTATTAACAGCCATCCTAGCAGCTGGGGCATGATCGTATCTCTCTATGCCTTCCACTTCATTTTCCATAAATAATGTTCCCATTTCTTCATTGCCTTTCTTTGACAAAAATTACACAATAGAATATTATTCAGTTGTTAAGAGAAACAAAATTAATTTCTCAGGTAAATGACTGGAACTGGAAACATTCTGGGTGATATAGAACACAGACCCAGAAAGACAAATGTCACATGGTCTTTTATTTTGTTTTGTCGTGATTCTCATTTGTGGATGTTAGCTTTGACCTTCAGATAGGTCCACTTCCTTTGGAATTCCCGCAGGAGTCAGGAAATTAGTAAGGGGCCATGGTAAGGGGAGGTTTACAAAGGAGTACAATGCAGTTGTATAAAGGGAGGTAATGGAACAAGCAGGATTAAGTGGGGTGGGAGTGAGAGAGCAGAGTACAGCAAGGAATAAGGGGAGGAATAATTAACACTAAGGACCTTCTGAAAAAGCAACAGTTAAATCTATTTTATTTATTGTAGACAAAAGCTTTCTAAAATACATGCATATACATGGATTAGAGGAGTTTAAATGCAGTTACACTATAACTGGGCAACAATATCCCAGTCAGATTCCCCATTTTTTAGTTATTGTGCAAGGGAGTCCAGTGGACCCCAAAACATTATAGGTCATTGACTGCTCTTGGTTACTCTCAAACAGTTCATAGTAAGACCCTGTGACTGAAGATACCACATACTTAACTCACAGACCATGGAGAAAACATGCTGGGACTCACCCAGGAGCTTCATCCCTAGTGGCTAGCTTGCATAAGGCTGAGGGGTACGATGCCTGCTACTGTCAGGAATAAGTAATCATCAGTCTTACCCAAGTGTGAACTATGTGTACTGCCATAATGACTGACCTGGCAAGAAATGGCCCCTGATGCAAGAGTGGCACACATGTCATGGGAGTCACCAACCACTTTCTGATTGGATTTTAATCTTGCTCCATAAGAGGAAACTGATACATTGTACTGTTACAAGGGCCAAGAACTTGTGGCCACCCAGATAATAGGCCCTAAGAGAGTACCTACTGCTATTATTCTGCTAAATGGACTTAGTATTAAGTTGACTCCTAATGACTTGTAGTTATACCCATAGATTGGTGTGTCTCTCAACCCTTATCAGAGACACATTTTTTAATCCATAGACCCACAACTGGTAAAGGTGCAAAGAATGAAAGACAGTGGAATGCTCAGCCCTAAATGGGGTGTCACACTCCTTCTCCCATGGCTCAGGAATCATTGTGAAAGATGTAAGTAGAAAGAGTGTAAGAGCCAGAGGTAATGGATGACTGCAAATAACCGGTGTTCTCTGGACACAAAAGAGTAGCTGCACATACAAGCTCATAGTGGCTGTGACAGCATGCACAAAGCCTGTGAAAGATAAAGCCAATCCTTAAAGGGACAGGGGAGCTTGACATAGTCCCATGCCTAGCCAAGGAGCTACTCACAACTGATGGATGCTGTGAGAGGAAGAGTCAGTTTTCTTTAAGAATTTGACCCATGGTAGGCTGACCATGCTCAAGTTGTTGGCTACACAGCCAAGCATATACGAGTAGCACAAATTGGACTTGCTGGGTTTTACAGAAGAGGGCTGGGGCAGAGTTGAGCAGGAAGAGAGATGAAAATGAATCTAGGAGGGGTTGGGGGTAAATGTGGGTAAAATGTATTACATGAAACCTTGAAAAACTAATAAAAACTTAAAGAAAGGTAGGACAACCACAACTATGCAAGCCTGTAATCCCAGCACTCAGGAACACAGAGACATGAATATCACTCAAGTATGAGGGTAGCCTGAGCTACGCAGAGAGTCCTACACCAACTAGACTACATCCCTGGTGCATGAGCAGGTTTTTTGGAGCTCATTATGTGATGGGACACCTTGTACAGCCTTGAGGCGGGGGAGGGGCTTGGACCTGCCTCTACTAAATGTACCTCCCCATGGGAGGTCTTATCTTTTTGTAGGAGGGAATGAGGACTGGGTTGGGACAGGGAGGCTGGAGGAGCTGGAAGAGAGATGAGCAGGATCTTTGATTGGTTTGTAAAAGGAATAAAAAAATTCTTAATTAAAAAAATAAAAATAAATAAATTTAAAGAGGTCTAGTATCCACACAGTATAAGAAGAATTTCAGGTGTAAAAGTTAATGATAGAAGATTTGTTTGGGTTAAGCCTTCTGAGAAATCTTTACCTATAATTTAGTTGCCTCTAAAATAAAACAGAACATTTTGATTATACTTTGTAGAAGGAAAGAAGACAATGATACATCATAATCTATCAGTTACAAAGAGTGAAATTTAAAAGTACACTTAAAAAATGTTTGTCCATAAATCAAACTTAGTCACCTGATGTTATAAAACAAAATCTGTTAGCTGTCAAATTTTAAAAATTTATACAATTCACATTTTTAAAACTTTGAATTTCTTTTGTCATTTGGGAATATCACACTGGACTTGCATTCATGGAGTTTGTCAATATACTCTAACATCTCAGCTATACATTGTCTATAGCCTTACCTCCATTCACCTCCATGGTGATTCATGCTCATCTGATTTAACCTGAATATGAGTCTGTCTCTCGATCAATAGGATTATCTTGCTCATAATAAGTAGTTAATGCATTTCATATTCAAGTTATATCTCACTGCAGAGAAAGAATGTAATTTGTCAAATAATATAACAGATATTTTCCAGAGCATAAAACAATAATAAAATGGGCCTGACTGCCAATAAACAGAGAAGAATTGAAAATGTTTAATCTAATGTTCACTTATCATAGAGGTCCACTCAATTCAGGCAGGAGAAAATTGAATTTTTATAGCAGTGTTTGTTCTGGTAGAGAGAAGTGTGCCGCTAGAATAATTAAGGCAAAGGTTAATGAGCTGATATTTGTCTAGAAGTAAATTAGTTTTACACATTCACTACCAAGAAGAAATTCAAATGCTTTATTGGTATGCAGAAGATGTAAATTTCTTTATAAATTATGTCATTGATTTTTTTCATGTATTAATTAATTCTATCCTGATTATTCAGTTAAAGTAGCAAAAATGCATACAGTATATGTTTTCATGTTTGAATTCTTTTCCTAATGTTAATGCCTAAATGGTACTTGTTCCAGATGTCAAGTTCACATGCATACACCTTGTATTGATGGCAAAATAGATCCATCATGAAAACATAGCGATTAGCTTACCACATATAATAACAAGATAGAAACTCAATCTAAGCACCAGCTATAAACTTCTACAAAAGAAATTCCAGCCTTAAAGATCATCCCATAGTATAACTAGTATGTTTTCTTGTGTCCAATTTATAAAAAAAAATAGCATGTAATATTATGTCACAAATAAACAACTCACTATTCTAGTTTTTGAGTATCCACGGTAGCACAATAATATCACAACCAACTTAAACTGTAAGAACAACACCCTTGTCATCTGGAAGATTCAGGAGTCAGGAACCCAGACATGGACTAGGTATGGCCTGTTTTGTGATCCTTCACAGTGTTTGCATACAGGTGTGGACCAGGTATAGAGTCTCTTTTGAGGCTCACATAAATTCCAAGTGAACAGTTGAGCTTAGAGATAATTCTACGTTCAAGGATTCATGTCAAGATTTGGAGGCGTTAGATCTTGGGGCTTAGGTTCATTGCAGATTGATGTTCAAAAATCATTTTGGATTTTTGTCACATTAAACACTCCCTACGACAACTGATATCATTCTATCCAAGGGGGATGTTGTCAATAAAGTCTATTGGCTATGGTAAAGATATAACCTTCAACTTCCTGCCATATGGACCACTCCCAGAGTAGCTGATGTCATCCTACACAGCAAATGATGTGGTCAAGAGTATCAGTTGTTTGGAGTTAAGTTTCCACTTATGTCACTCAGTATAACAATGGGAAGATGAATGCTTGTCAGGGATCACTTGGGAGGAAGAAGAGGCAGATCATGAAGGTAAAATTGTATGACACATGTAATTAAATATTTGCCCAACACCTTTGAATAAGCAACACCAGAATTGAGGTGACCATGGCTTCTTAGTGCCTGCCCAAAGCTGTGGTGACAGTATCCATAGCTTTTATAACTTTACAGCAGAAGGTGTATCAGGAAATTCTTTATCTTTCTGTCACTTTTTATGTGAACTTGAAGTTGCTTTGAAAACCAGTCTTAAGGAAATGAGATTGGAGCCTCTGCAACCATGTGAAAGCTGGACATGGCAGTACATGTCCATTATCTCACTGCTGGGGAGGTGGAGAGGACAGAATCCCTGGAGCTCCCTCATTAATAAAATTGGTCTGTCCAGTTTCAGTGAAAGACTCTTTCAAAAATAAAGTGGAGAGTGATAGAAGAAGGCATCTTACATCAAGATCAACCTCTGGCCCACACATATAAGTGCACACACATGCATGCACACCTGCTCATACATGTACCCACACACACACACATATGAACATACATACACACACATATTTATACTACACACACATCGTTATACACATAAACACTCACATACATGCATTCATACCTGCACATGCATGAACGTTCAAACACACATGCATATGCATGCATCCATGTGCATACACTCAAACACACATGTATGCATACTATATACAGAAGTGCAAAAACATACACTATGTCAAGAAATATTAATTAAAGGGAATCAATAAGTCTTAAATTTGTCCGCATATACAAATAACATTCACCAAAATCTTCTAATGTTAGAAACAGAATTGTCATTTTTAACAAACAGCTTCAAAGACTGTTGAAGCAGGATTCTATTAATAAAACCAATGTGGCCGGGTCGTGGTGGCTCATTCCTTTAACCCCAGTACTCAGAGGCAGAGCCAGGTGGATCTCTGTGAGTTTGAGGCCAGGTCTACAGAATGAGATCCCAGACAGGCACCAAAACTACACAGAAAAACCCTGTCTCGAAAAACCAAATAATAATGATGATGATGATGATGATGATGATGATGATAAAACCAATGTGATAAACCTGCTATAAAATAATTTGTGTGTAATGCTTTTAGGAACTGTAACTGGAATAAAATGTTCTAAAATTTATAAAAGTATTACTTTTTTCAATGGATTTTGGGTTAGATCTCTGTATGTTTTCAATTTCACTCTTAAAAATAAATGTTACTTATATTTTTGGTTGTGAGTCTAGCCTTTAATAGCTAAGCCAACTCATATACCATTAATCCCAGTACTTGGGAGGCAGAGTCAGATGGATCTCTTGAGTTCAAGGCCAGCCTGGTCTACCTAGTGAGTTCCAGGACAGCCAGAGCTACACAGAAAAACTCTGTCTCAAAAAAAATCATAATGATGATGATGGTAATGATGATGATGCTGTTGCTGATGATGGTGATGGTGATGATAACAATGATGATGATATTGATGATGATGATGATGTTATGCTGAAATAAGAAGGAAGGAAGGAAGGAAGGAAGGAAGGAAGGAAGGAAGGAAGGAAGGAAGGAAGGAAGGAAGGAAGGAAGGAAATGAACATCCATTTTTTCTTTTTTTTTTTTTTTGTTTAACCTCAGACCTCCTCCTGTAAGTGAGCTTGCCACCAGAGGGACTGTAGTTGGTGTCATTTCTGCTGCCGCTATCAATCAGAGCATCGTCTACTCCATTGTGGCAGGAAATGAGGAAGGTAAGTAGAGAATTTTGCCTATGTTTTCTCCAAAAACCAATAAACGTAGAATCGGGAGAACTTTTGGTTGCACTCTTATTTTCTCTATCCCAATGTAATTGTGTCCACCTTCAATGTAATTGATGACTTGATTAATAGTCTGGGTGTGTTATCTAAAGTCACTGTGTGCCCTGATTAATGTTTAACATTCAATTATAGAAGCCTTTACCCTCACTCTCTTGGTGATATTTTTGTGACATTTCTTCAAAATGAATGAATTGTTCATTCGGCTGCAAGAGATAATTATTTTCGAGACTCATCTCTCCCCTCTGTGTGGACCACAAGCCTGATCTTATGTCATACTAATCCTGAGGAAGCTTTAGGATCTTGTATAAGTATACATACCAAAAGAGCCATATCAGTGCTAGGAGGCATGTGTGTTATATAATACAATGCCCCAAACAGACAAATCAGTTAACGGGAACTTTTGAGGTTTGTCTTTCAGCCACTTTCAGAATGGTAGTCATCCTAGAATGGATGTCATCCTAGCTGGATTCTAGGAACAAAACCATCTCCCACTCATGTTCCCACCATGTCCGCACTAGAAACAATATCCTCTCTCACTGAAATTCTTCTTCATTTCAAATGTTGTCTGCTCTCTTCTCTGCTGAGACCCTGAGCAGACTGGGATAGGATGGGTGGCTGAGAATGTTTAATCCATATTTACTACATTAGTTTATTTGGAGTTTAATCAAAGAGTGAACATGGATACTTCTTAGCATCTGAAAGGACAGTCCTGAGACTGCCTGAAGTGTTTAGGCGGCCACCTGTCACTAGAGGGGGTTTGCCCCTGCAGGAAGCGCACACTGATTCGCTGCTTATCGATCCTCTGTTTTATCACCACCACTGAGCCTCCTCCCTGAGGGCAATGGAACCTCTTTTCCCCACTGCTTCCAAATCCAAAAAGGCTGGAACCTCTCAACCTGTTCTGATGTTCACCCTGTCCTTCTCCTTCAAGATAGCAACAAGCTCTATTTGTCAACCACAGCGACTGTTGCGTGCACTTTATCCATTTGCTCATTCAGCAAATACTGAATGTCAATGGTGTGGTAACGGCTCTTCCAGCTACTAGAAGTGTGGAGCAAAGCAAGCAAGCATGTTCCTCATGATCTCAGAATTAAACGGTGCAGCAAATGTTAAACATGCATGTAGAGTATTTCAAAAGATGGTGATTATGGCAGAGAAGGGTGAGGGAAGATGTGGTGAAGGAAGCAGTGGGATCCTATACAGACAGA
This sequence comes from Peromyscus leucopus, assembly GCF_004664715.2. Classification (NCBI taxonomy): domain Eukaryota; kingdom Metazoa; phylum Chordata; class Mammalia; order Rodentia; family Cricetidae; genus Peromyscus; species Peromyscus leucopus. The sequence goes on along the minus strand of NC_051084.1, from coordinate 21,427,843 downwards.
CAGTGCTCCCCTCTTTCCACTTAAAGTACTTACAAACTTAAAAAAAAAGCAGACCAAGGCAAAGCATTTTTAAAATGCTCATGATAATAAAGCATGAGTAAAAGTAACCTACAAGCTAAATCTGCAGGAGTGAAAACAGAAAACACCCAGTTAAGCAAAGTGCAATGGGCTTCTATAAGAGAGAGGCCCTGCTAAGGCAGGACCATCTGACATGATGACAGGAGGCTCGCTAACTGCATGCCTGCACCCAGCAGACTCTCAAATAACACACAACCAAAACTACAGTCTTAATGCACCATTCAGGGAACACACCCTGATAATCCCAACAGCAGGAATGTTTCCAAACACAGGAACCCTGTCATTTTTAAGCTTAGCAACTCTTTCAGATGTTTCTAGTGCTGTTGAAACCATAATGCTTTTTAAAGAGAATTTTCCCTTACCATGTGAAGAAACTAATGAGTTGTATCTTAAATTCCAGATAAGTTTGGAATCAACAATGTCACAGGTGTTATCTATGTGAACTCACCATTGGACTACGAGACAAGGACCAGCTATGTCCTTCGGGTGCAAGCAGATTCTCTGGAAGTGGTCCTCGCCAATCTCCGAGTTCCTTCAAAAAGTAAGTTACATTGCTTAAGAGAATGACAACATTTTGAGGTATTTTAGGTGTTTAAATAGTGAGTTACATATGCATGGGGAGAAAAGGCTATCCCTTAAGGCTTTAGGAACCTCCTTAGTTGCTGGAGAGGAACAGCCATTCATCTTAGCAGATGGCAACATGTGTATGGAGGCCCAAGAAGGTGACCAATCCTCAGGAACTGGAGTTATGGGTGATTGTGAGCCACGGTGTGGGAACTGGGAACTGGAACTGGATTCTCTACAAGAGCAGCAAGTGTCTTAACCACTGAGCATCTCTCCATTCTTCATTCACGTTTTCAAGACCTTAAGCTGGGGCCAGTAAGGTGGCTTAGAAGCTGTCCTCTGATTCCCCCTTGCCCATGACAAATCAGCGCCCGCACACACACACACACACACACACACACACACACACACACACATATACACACACACAATTAATTAATTAAGTGAATGTAATAAAAAAGCCTGTAAATTACAAGCATTTACACTTTTAGAGAAAGGTAGAAGATTCCATAGACTGTAAACTTATCTTGCTAAATAAACAGATAAAATGTTATAAAAGAATGGTATTATATAACTTGTTGGCTGAAACAGCTACAGTGTTCTGAAAGAAAGGTATTATGTAACTTGTAAACACAGCAAGTGGAAGAAGTTAATTGAAAATTGCAACTATCACTTTTCATTGAAACAAATAGCTTTAAAAGGAAAATTGTACTGCATGCTCAGGGTATAGGAACTTGTATTTCCAAAGAACTATCCATGATTTTCAGAATAGATAGAGATGGTAAGTTCTCTATGTAAACATAATATAAGTACTTCCATTCACTATAGTATTAAAGTACATGGTAGACAATAGAAGTTTACCCAATGCCCAGGTGTAAGCTTGAATGTGCCCTAGCGGGTATGCAGTGATAAGACTAGCTAACAAACTGATGAAATACCCTGCAGAAATGCAAGAAGCCTAAACGGCACATGTTCATTTGCTCACTGCCTGATTATTTGAATATTGCTATTAACATTTCATGACTAACCTTTGCCTTCTGTTCAAAATGAAGACACATGCATTTCCAACATCATTCCATTTATTAATAACTGTTAATGGCCTGTAATCAATCCGCAGTCCATTAGCTATGCAAATAAGTAGACCATTATGTAAATTGAGGTTAATTAATTAATTGTCTAAAGGTTTTACTTTGCTACAAAATTAGCTACCCTATGGATTTTAACTCTATTGCACATCATATTAATAAAAGTAAGCATCTAATTCACTGAAGTTGTGCTTTATTGTGACTCCTTTATCAAGTGATTGTTCATAAAATAGTTTTCAAAGTGAATTTTACAATTGTTCTATAAATAGATTTAACATGTGAATAAAAGTTAAAATAGGCAATTATAGAGTTCATTTTATAGATTCACCATTAGAGTTTAAGACAGTATGGGTTCATGTTTTTCAGTGCTACGGCTAAGGTTGGGCATATTTCAATATCTAATTCTTACTAGACCATCACAGTAAAATATTAGCATGTGTAACACTCTGCTACAATTCCAGCTACCTCCCATGATCTCACTTTAAAACTCATCAGAAACATACTAACCCATCTTTAAGTATTTCCATATTATCTCTTTATTTTATTTTATTAACATTTTTCATTTATTTTACATGTTGATCACAGTTTCCCCTCTCTCCTCTCCTCCCCTTTCCTCCCCCAACTCCCATCTACCCCCCCTCCTCATCCACTCCTCCTTCCTCTCCATTCAGAAAGAGACAGGCCTCCCATGGGCTTGAACAAAGCATGGCACATCAAGTTGAGATAGGACCCAGCACCTCCCCCTGTATAAAGGCTGGATGAGATAATCCAGCATGAGGAACAGGTTCCCAAAAGCCAGCTAAGTGCCAGGGATAGGTCCTGATCTCACCGACAGGAGCCTTACAAACAGACCAAGCTACACAGCTGTCACACATAAGCAAAGTGCCTAGGTTGGTCCCATGCAGGCTCCCTGACTGCTGGTCCAGAGCCCACATGCTTCTACAAGCTCAGGACAGCTGTCTCTGGGTTTCTCCGTCATGACCTTGACCCCCCCTGGCTCATACAATCCCTCCTCCCTTTCTTCAGGAGGACTCCCAGAGCTTGGCCCAGTGCTTGGCTGTCAATCTCTACATCTGCTTCCATCAGTTACTGAATAAAGGCTCTGTGATGACAATTAGGATAGTCACCAATCTGATTACAGTAGACGGCCAGTTCAGGCACCCTCTTCATTATTGCTAGGTGTCTTAGCTGTGGTCTCCTTGTGGATTCTGGGAGTTTCCCTGGCATCAGAACACTGGCTGCTCTTCTAGAGATCCTCAGTTCAATTTCCAGCAACCACATGGTGGTTCACAACTATCTATAGTGACATCTGGTACCCTCTTCTGGTTTGCAGGCATACATGCAGGCAGAACACTATATATAATCCATATTAATCTCTTAAAGATAATACCAACACAAAACAGCTCTAACCTCAAAGGGAATAAGTGATATTTTATTTTTGAAACAAAAATGATGACCATGGCCTAATGTCCATTAGCTGACTACCACGTGCTGAACAGCATAACAGTGTTTCAGAACACAAGGATTTAGGAATCCAAATTGCTGCCTTCAAGTTCCCTTTGGTTGAATTAAGAGACAAAAGCCACATATAACTCTTGACCATGCAAGACCTATACCCTGAGAGTGATTGCCAGTGCATGTACAAAGTTTACATCATTCAGAAGCGTTCACTCCAGCATAAATGATTAAATAGCTCAACTGTTGCCCTATATCTTTGAGAATGAACTAGAGGAAGTTACAAGGGCAATCCTGAACACAGTAAGGAGATACTAAAAATATGCAAAGTAGTTATTTTGTAAGAAGTTGGGATAAGAGAACCAAGGTACTAAAAATCCAAAGGGATTTGTAAAAATTTCATATAAATAATCACTAATAATAGGTTTTATAATGTGTTAAAGCAGGATTGATTGCTATGAAAGCCCATACTCACAGGAAGAAAGGAAGAATGTCAAGTGAATGGAATCATGAGAGATTTTTTAAGGAAAGAAAATTAGATTGTGAGGTTAGATATGAATCCTTTTCTAAAACATACTCATCTTCATAAAAGGTGGGATGTGGGCTTACATACACCTTCCCACATCAAGTTCAATGCTGGCAACTACAACAGAAATACTGTTTCCTCTATTGGCTGAGTGGTGAACTCACATTTGAGACATAGTAGATAAATCCAGAGGTAAACAGATGGAGCAACTGCTGTTACCAGGGTGGTACTTCCAGCCACATCTGGATCTGTGTAGCCTTCCAGAATTACACAACAGAAAACCTGTGAATGCTGTGTGGTTTCAGCCTTGGGCTTAGCAGTGTAGAACTCAGATCTTGTTCCAAAGGCAGAGTGAGTTCATTATGAGCCCAGTATGAGTGCCCGCAGACAGGGAACACAGATCCAGCTTGACCTTCGTGTCACTGAGTGAGATGGCTCAGTGAGGCTAAAGGCACCTGCCAAATAGTGTCTGATCCCCAGATACATCGTAAAAGGATGTTGGCCACTGAGCTCCACAGGGTGCCAGGGATCACACATGGCCACACACAGAGACACAAAATAAATATATAGTAATTAAATTTTTTAAAAAATATATCAAGTACAATAGCACAGCTATTAATGAACCAAAGAGAATGGAGAGAGAGAGAGATTGATAAAAATAGATAAATAAAAGTTGGTTTAAACAGAGCACTTTTGACGCTCCACACCTTAACGGGAGACTTCCAATAACATATTTAAACTGGGGAGGGAAGGAAAGTGTGCCTTTAAATGAAACTTGTATTAATTAATATATCAAAGTAAATATTTTAACTCATTTTTAAAATATACTTCCTACTAAACAATTATATTCTCTTTTTTACTAACATCTATTAGTTACATAATATGAGTTCAATAAAAACCATATCCCTGTGTGGAGGTCAATTTTTTTTTTAGCTTCTACATATGAGAAAGTGTGTGGTACTCATGCTGTGGGATGTCTCTCTGTACACTATGAAGATATTTTGTTCCCATTGGTTAATAAATAAGTTGCTTTGGCCTATAGCAAGGCAGCTTAAAAGCAGGTGGGAAATTCAAGGAGAGAGACAGAAAAGAGAAAGGCCAAGTGGGGGAGATGCTAGACTGCCATCCTAGGAGCAACAAGTAATGGGACGCAGGTAAAGCCACAGAACACATGGCGATACATAGATTAATAGTTATAGGCTGAGTTAAACTATAAGAGCTAACTAGCAAGAGGCCTGCCATAGGCCATCCAGCTTGTAATTAACATAAGCCTCTGAATGATTATTTTATAAGTGGCTGCAGGTCTGCAGGGCTAGGCAGGACTGTGAGGTGGGACTATGGGACCAGGTGAGATGGGAGAAACCTTCTGGCTACATACTCATCTTTCTGTGAGTGGATTGTTTCATTTATTTCCCCCGTGTCCATGTACTTTACTGCAAATAACCAAGTTCCATTCTTGTTGGGGGGGGGTGAATAATGTTCCATTCCAAGTGTACATGACAATATTTCCCTATTCATCCATTGATGGGCATCTAGACTGACTTCATAGCTTAGCTATTGAGATCATGGTTACATTTGTATCTTCTCTCTGGCTGCTGGTTTTATTTCCTGTGGCTTTTCATCTAGAAGTAGAATGAAGGACTGGATTTTATGATTCATCTAATTTTAATTTGACAAGGAAATTCCATACTGTTCTACAAAATGATTGTGCAACTTTACACTACTATCAGCATATAAGAATTTGTTTTCTTCTTTCTGAATTGTGTTTTTGCAGTGAGACTGTTTGTTTTCCATCTCCCTGAGTGCATTTATTATGTTTGATTTTTTGATAATTATGATGCTATCTAGCCTCAGGTGGCATCTGTTGTTTTGATTTCATTTCCCTGATAGCTGAAATATTAGTAATTAGCCATATATTTTACTGGTCATTTACAATTTTTCCTTTGAGAAATATCTGTTTATGTCATTTTATCATTGCTTGGATTGTTCCTGTTGTTAAGATTTTTTAAATTTAATATATTCATATGACATATATATATATACATATATATGTCAGACAAGTTGGAAAATACATACTCGTAATCTGTATTACACTCTTCACCCCATTGCTGTTTCCTGTGCTCTGCAGGGTCTCTTTAGCTTGAAGAAGCTACCTCTGAAGTTCTGCTTTGTATCTTGTGCATTGAGAATCATGTTTCGATCAATTCAAAGTACTTCCCCATAATTTTCTTCTGTTTTATATTTTCACATCTTTTAACTGTGGTATTTTTAAGCTTTTATCAACCAGAAAGAAAACATTTTAAATCAAAAATTAGAAAGGATAGTGAAACTATATACATGCTTTGTGTAAGGAGTTATAAGATAGAATAATTAGGATGCACTATATACACATATAAAATTGTTAAAGGACATATTTAATTGATAATGAAATATAAATGAAAGAATGCTCTTTTAAAAACTATGACATGTGTCTCTGTTCTGAGACCACCTTAGTATGAGTATAAATATGGTGAGAATAGTTATAATGAATTAAGCCCCATTCATGTACAAGTTTTCATTAAAATTACTAATATTTAGTGGCATATGGAATAGTGTTAGAGTATCTCTAGCAGGGATGGGTCCCTACCTAGCATTGGTTCTTACCCCAATAAAAAAACAAAATTGATATACAACAATAGCCTTTAAAATGGAGTGTATAAATAGTCCACCAGGCATCTGTTCAATGCATGAGTGAATCTGGGAAGTTAAGGCCGAATCCTGAAAGGCTTGAGTGTCAGGCTCACAGCATCAAATACAGATCCTAGTACTCATCCACCCCAGGACCAGATGCTGGAGTACCAGTTTCCCTCTGGCCTGCCCACACTGGCTCTGTAGCCCTGGCTACTCTGCAGAGGAGCCACACCTGTACTGTCGTCAGGGAAATGTGCCAGGTTTTTGTGTCACTTAGTGCTGACTATGAGGACAACCCATTTGAGGCATTTCCTTCCTTGGAGTAAAGTCAGGTTGGTTCCTATGGTGTTTTCCACTCTGTTCTCTAGACCTCCCCTTCACCTTCAGTCTCATTCTGACAGTATCCACACTTCCTTGCTCAGCCCCCATGTTCATCACTATTTTTGATCAAATAAGTTTGAACATGAGAGCACTGGTATTTCTAATAGGCTGTCTGTCTTGAACACTGACACCTCTCTAGTACACATGCAATATACCCCCATACAATTGCTCCTGAGTGCACAGAGTAAAAGATTATGTGTCTCAAAGCAGCTCTACAGAGTTGGTAACCAAAAGACCTTGCACAGAAAAGTATGACAGTATTTCTGCCACAATGATATCCACATGTTTCATTTTTATGTAGTGTAAAAGCAGTAACACAAAACTTTATAGCTGAGGTGGGTTTATGTAATTCCATAACTAAAGTGGCAATTTTTGTTTTATCGTAAAATTATAATTATCTTTAAATGTCGCAGAGAAAACCAAATCTTTTTGCAAACATGTCATCATATTTTGATTCCGTTAACTAGGCCTTCAATCAGGAATAAATGACAGAGCAATTAAGATAAGCTTAAACTGGTGATAAAATGACTCAAATGCTATTGATTTCATTTTATGGCTTTGCTTTAGGGTACAAGCTTGTAATACATTTCATTTTCTTGGCTTTTTCCGGTTTCAGACAGAAGGTCTGTGACAGATAATGCTAATGACTATTTGTTATTGACTGACTTACAAAAACATTCTTCACATAGTCAAGTAACAAAACTGAAGCACTGTCACATAGCTTAGCCTTCACCATAAAAATACTAGGTATGATCAGGGTCTATGTTCATATGGCTGCCATTCTAGAAATCCTATGAATAATTCATTAATGTCAAATATGGAGACCAGGTTAAAATAATGCCATGCCATGTGCAGCATTTTTATCTCAAACATTTTAGGCATCTTCTTAACCGGGAGTGGTGGTTCCAAATCTAAGCCCCAGCATTCAGCAAGCAGAAACAGGAGAATGAGAAGCTTAAGGATAATGAGCTAACCTGGGCTACATAGGGAGTTGAAGGACAGCCCAAAGTACTTGGAAAGATCATGTTTCAAAAACTTGATGATAATTTTCCTCAATGGCAGATGTTTGCCCAGCATTCACAATACTCATGGGTCTGATTCCTGGCACCAATGCATAAATAATAAAAAGTATCTAAGAAATTAGGAATGCATAAAATGGTCTCCTTGCTTATCTTTGAGAACTGAGCCCCACTGTAAAGACAAAAGATGTCATTTTCTTCCTTCTCAAATTTCCCTAATTGTTGTAGTTAACAATTGTGTCTATTGTTACTCTTATCCCTCGCCTGAACTACATTCACTGCCTCATCACTTGAGCTTTTTCTAAGCTATTTTAGTCCAAGTCTAAATTGAGAATCAAGTCAAGATCATTTATTGAATTAAAATGTTTTTCAAACTTATATCCGATTTCAGAAAATAGAAAGCACAAATGCTCTATTAATAATAAGAGTCCTAAACGATACAATGGGTCCCTATACATCTGCAATCAGAAAGACACTTGCTCCATGGAGAGCAACTAACCCAATTTAATGCACACGGAACTATGCATGGAACTGAAATCCATTAAATAATGCATAGAACTAAAACATCATTTCTGAAAACGGAAAATTGAAGCAACTGTCTAGGTAATATAAAATACGGGATAAATCATCATTATTTTCTTCTAAATGACATGAAGTCCTTACTATTTATGAGTAGGAGTCAGCTGTCACTATCTACAGATATTTAATTATGATCGAGTTTTGGATATAGTTCAGTGATAGTGTCTGCCGAGCATACACAAGGACCATCTACAGTCCCTACTATCAGAGAAAGAAAACTTGGGTCTGAACTTTAAAACCAGGGTCAGTGAGAGAAAAGCCAAATAAGCCTTTTGGCTCCATGGGCTTTTGGATGCTCAGTAGTTCCTGGAACTGAATGGAAACCCTCGACATGTCTGTCCTTCCTTTCTTGCCTGAACCTCTGGATCAAATTCCTTCCAGCCCTGTGTGCAGATGTGCTGACTACCCCTTGGGGCAGAACTAGTGTCCTCCTAGTCTCTCAGCAGCTATAACAGCTTAAGCATCTGAAGTCATTCAGGCACGATGATACTTACCCATTAACCTATGCCAGCGCATCGATAAAAGCTGCCTCTTCTTTACCCAGAGAGCAGCCTGGCTTCTTTGTCAGGTTGGCTGGTACTACACTCGCAATAGAAACCCCAGCACAGCCAGGCCTGTGTTTTCCGAGCACGCGACTCTGTCTTATTTCTATTGCTCCAGTGACAAAAGACCTCAAGTCTCCGATAACATAGCTGACATTTTACACTTTCCTAAAGATGTAGTGTACCTGTTAAATTGATTTGCATTCATTTTACTTCTTATAGCAGGTGAGTAGTGGACATTTTTTTCTACTTAGTGAAGTACTTTATTTTGATCAGATTTTAAAAGCAGCTGAACCTACTGGGTCTTGATTGTTGGGGGTTGGGGGGAAATCCCATTAACTAGACAAAGATACATTTCAGCATTATTGTTGCCTGAGTTTTAGAGCAACAGCCCTGGCAGACCTCATAGGCTTCACTCAATAGCAAGTTGAGGTGAGCGACTGTAAAAAGCAGAGAGGCATTTTCTTCAGTGTGGGTGTGTCACCAGTGCCAGTCAAGGTGTGTCTCCTCAGTCATCCTCTCGGTTGTTTGAGAGGAGGAATCTGGTTCCTGTAAGTTGGCTTCACCTGCTTTGCAGCTCAATCTCGCCAACAGAGATGATTGCCTTCACTGTGGAGGTGATCTGCTCAGAGAGGCTCATCTGTTCCTGAAAGTCAGGGGGAATGCAGCCAAGGACAATGATGCCTGTCTCTGTGCCTTTGGCCTTGGAGACTGAGAGATAGGTCAGGCGAATTTGAGTCTTTAACATGTCTCTGCAGGGTCAGGAGGGGTCTGACCCAGTGGACAGACATAAATGAAGGGAGAGACGCTAGACATCAAACCCGCTGTCAGTCACCTTATAGAACAAGGGAGGACCGTTAGCCTGGCTGTGTTCATGTCAGTAGATATATATGCTCAAGACTTCATGTACTCCCCACTCATTGTGATTCTATAGTGAAAAGAAGTGCCGTAGAAATGCCATGTGTAAGAAGTGTGAATGGGAATGACCCATTCGGGTGAACCTCTGTCTCAACTGGTATGACTCCCCATTCTGCCGAGTGTCCAGGTGGCTGCTTTCTTAATTCTATATTCATGATATCTGTTTATTCTTGAGGAATAAATATAGCTGAAAGTGGGCCTTGACACACCTGTAATCCTGTCTGGTAGGATATAAAGGCTGGAACATCAGGAGTTCAATGCCATCTTCAGCTACAGAACAAACCAATGCTAGCCTGCACATGAGCCTGTCTCATGGACAACCAAAGTCAAAAACAAACTAAAAACAACTTCAAAAAATAACAGCATCTTAATTACTTTGCTTACACTCCTCTCCTTTTAAAATGACCTTTCTCTTCTTTGATCCGCATCAACCCCTGATTACTCTTCCCAGCCTTAGTCTCAAAGTGTCCCAGTTTTGAAACTTTTAATGATAAGCGGTCCCTGTCATGTGGGAACAGATATATCTGGCCTTGATTTCTTCGTAAGGACAAGGATGTGACATTATTCAATTTTGCACTGCCCCAGTTTCCATCACCAGGACACAGGTGATATGTGGAGAATCTCAGAGAAGATGGATTCTGAGTTTGATCCTGCAGGTCGATAGAACAGGGACAGCAGTGTGGAGTGGAGGGAATTAGTTCAGGGGCCATTGTGAACACGTTTGCCTTCCCATTGCAGAATTTATGTAGTAAATGCAATGTGATTCTATGTCCCATTGTTTTCTGTGAACAAAACCCTTTCATGTCATCAGTTGCTCTAATTCAGTCTCACATTTTGTTTTTGGTTTTTCTTTCGGCCCTGGAGATTGCACCCCAGTTCGCACTCACGGTAGCTGTATATTTTGCAGAAGCCACAGTCTGGCACCTCAACCTTACCATTGACATTATTATATGTGAAAGACCATGCTATAATTATTCATATATTATGGTCAATTACTTTAGGAAAAACACTTGTATAATTTCCACGTGAAATAATTTCTGCTTAGTGAATTATGGCTTGTCTAGAATTTAGAGACATTCTAAAAATTAAACATGAGATCACAGAGTGCTAAATACCAAAGGAACTAATAGGATCTAGTACGTTCCAAGATAAAATTAATATATGCACCACAAGTTATAGGAATGATGTTCTTTTGACCTTGAGATGAGATCTCTATTATCTTAGATTATACCTTGGGGACTGGAAAAGGATTTCTAACCCTCTCTTTATCGGTATTATTCTTTGAATGATATTAGTGTAAACCTTTTCAATTCTATTAGATGTCTAGGTAACTGTTTTTCTCAGTTTCCATATTGACCATGTTCATCTAATGTTAAGGAATGATAGATAGTTAGGTGTAGAGGTACACACCTGCAATCCCAGTACTTGAAAGGCAGAAGCTGGAGGGTGAGGATTTCAAAGTCATCCTAGGCTATATGGCAAGTTGGAGGCCTATCTGAGCTATGGAAGACCCTGCCAGAAAAACAATTTCTTTTTCATTTTTTTAAAACTACTTCAAGGATAGCTGCCTACATTCCTTTGTCTGCCTTATTCTCTCTTTTTAAAATGTCTGCCCTTGCTACTTAATGCAAGTTGTATAGAATGGAGATAATCTATACAGTAGGGAATGTGACTCAGCTGGTAAGTACTTGCATAGCACAGGCAAGAATCTCAGTCCAATCTTTAGGATGGACCACCCAAGGATGGGAAAGAGGACATACATGAGATGTAAATATCTGGACTGTATTTCCTACTTTATTATGTAGGAAATGCATACATATTATATATTATTCGCAACAACAATATCTTAAATTGTGTTAATGGAATACTTCAAAAGACATGCAACAATTTAAAACACAGCATTACTTTGACAGTCTTTATATGTACATACACACACACACACACACACACACACACACACACACACACACCCCTCCCAAACAGAGTAACTATTTTAAAATTATTGTGTCCCTTAAAACAACTACGGTTCTTTTATTATGAAGGTATATGCCTAATACGATTTTATTTCTGTCACATGGCCCCAGGAACATTATTTCCATGCCATTGGAATCAGAGTGAAGGGCTGAATTAATAAGGCTGCATTGATTGCTCACTAGACTACGCAGCATGTTTCTCTGTGTGGGAAGAGGACAGGTGGCCAGAAGGCAGATCCCTGTCCTCAGATATTTGTATTCAAGTGAGACATCATCATGAATGAATGATGATTACAGCAGTAAGTAGTGGGACCAGGCAGTGTGCAGCCATTTGATAGATGAAGGACTGGGGAGAGACAGGGGTTCAGATTAAAGAGACAAGAATGCTGCCTAAGCCACATTCTCCACTGAGATACAAATGGGCACTTAAAATCACTGGTTTTGTTTTCATCCATCCATTCTTATTAAGGCTGAGGGAAAAAGAAATGAGAAAGGATGTGGGGAGGTAATTAGAAAGAAAGGATTAGGGAGAGAGCATTTTTATATAAATTTATTTATTTAGTTATTTATCTATCTATTTATTTATTTATTTTACATCCCAGCTGCAGTTTCCCTTCCCTCCTCTCCTCCTAGTCCCCCCCATCTACACCCCATTCTAACCCCCCCCCAATCCACTCCTCTCCATTTCTGTTTAGGAAAGAGCAAGTCTCCCATGAGTATCAAAAAAACATGGCATATCAAGTTTCAGGAAGACTAAGCACCTCCCCATGCATTAAGGCTGGGCAAGGTGACCCAGTATGGGGAGTAGGGTCCCAAAAGCCAATAAAGGAGTTGGAGACATCTCCTGTTCCCACTGTTAGGAGTCCCACAAGAGGACCAAGCTACACAATTGTCACATGTATGCAGAGTGCCTAAGTAGGGCTGGAGAGATGGCTCAGTGGTTAAGATCACTGACTGCTCTTCTGGGGGAGAGTATTTTTAAGTGTTGTCTCACTGGAGAAAAGCAAGTGCATGAGCGCTCACCTAGGACAAGTGAAGAAGAGAAATGAGGAACAGATAAATACCTGATCACAATCACTCAAGATGCTTCTTAAGTGCTTTTTGTGTTCCTTCCACATTCTGACTTCAGATTTCTAAAGACAGACATGGGAATCTGAATATCTAGTGTGGACCCATTTGCCTTTGTTTGTGTGTTTGTTTGTTGACAACTTTTGAAACAGTGATCTAGAGAAGCACTAACTCGAGGTTCCTTTTTGTATACCCCATTATTTACACAAGAATTACTTTGAGTCACTTCTATCTGGCAGGGAGAAAGAATGAAAGCATAAAAAAAAAAGATCAAGCCAGAACTAGTGTTGAGCAAGACATGGAGACTGCAATAGATGCAAAAGAAAAGGTTATAAAAACTTATGATTACTATTAGTAAAGAACACAAAATAAATCAAAAGTGATTTTATAAGCCTGAGTTACATGAATTAGATCTAGAAAGTAGTTGGAAAAAAGCAACTGGACTTCTAAGGGATGTTTAACCTGGATGTGAAGATTGTGGAAACCATTTAGAATGATAAGTTAAGTCAGCAATTGCTATTCAGTCATTGATATACAGAGGGTCAAATATATATCAATGGAAAAACCATCTTGGCCATCTTGATTTCCCATAATTCGGAGGGAGAAGGCAGGGATCAGTTAGCAAACATATGACTCTCCATAGGAAAAGCTCAAAGTAAGATGCTGAGGAGAAGCTAATCTACACATGTAAAAGAATATGAAAATGAAGCAAGGAAGGATCAGTTCACTAACCAAGTGATCATGGAAACTTCTGGAACAAAATAATGATCTGCTATGTCAAGAGACCTAGTGAGGCAGAACTGCCTCAGGGAGGAGTCCACTCCTCTAGCCCTGCTCTTGAATTGTCACTGATGGCTATCTGCTCAGGAGGGAGCTTTGAGCTTCCAGAGCCCAGAAGACTTCGTCTTCCATAGAGACTGGCAAGAAAGCAATAGAAACTTGGAAGATGGTTATCTATTATCAGTGAAAGAAAAGACCTTAATCCTAACCTCTGGCCATAAGAGAGGGTTCAAGAATGACAGAGAATATGAGGAACATTGAATGCCATAGATGCCCAAAATGATGCACTACAGAAGGCAATGTGTGGCTGAGACTTCACTGAGGCTCACAACAACATAGTGAGTGCTGAATAACTATTGAAAGGCTTGGGAGGGAGCTGGTTGGCTGCCTTAGCAGGTTAAGGCACTTGTCAACTGGTCCCAGGGACACACATGGTGGAAGAAGAGAACCAGTCCTTGCAAGTTGTCCTCTGACCTCGACTCGTGCACCGAGATTGCCATGACCCTGTCCACATACACGTGCATATATACAAATTAAAATTTATAAGTGGAAAAACTTCAACCTTGATTCATTTTTAAACATTCCCTAATTTGCATGAATGCTTGTATTTTATGAATTTTATATATTTCAATTCAATTTAATTTACATATCATTTCAGTTCAGAAACAGAACTTCATGGTTCTGAAACAGTAAACATAAATGTATTTAGCTTGCCATTCTTTTTTTTAAATGATTCTTTTTTAAATTGAAAGTAGATTGTTTTAATATAATATATTATGATTATGGTTTCCCTTCACTCTATGTCTCTAATCCTTTCCCAACTCCCCTCCAATCAAGATCCAACCCCTTTCTGTCTCTCATTAGAAAACAGGCATCTAAGGCATAATAATAAAATAGAATAGAATAGATGAGAATAAGATAAAACAAAAACAAACAAATTGGAATAGACGAAGTAAACAAACAGAAGGAAAAGAGCCCAAGAAAAGGCACAAGACACAGATATAAACAACAGAGACACACTTGTTCACACATAAAAACACAAAACCACAATACATACAAAAGAACCGGTAGGGTTAAAAATGAAAATTAAAATTAAAAAAACAAAAGGCTGAGACAGTGTTATGAGACAAGGAACCTCCAAAGCTGCCCTTGAATTTGTTTTCTCTGGGCCATCTACTGCTAGGTATACAGCCTACCCTTAAGAGTGGTTTGTTTTGTGGTGTCCCTACCCCTCTGGTTCCTCTGATCCTTCGTCCCCTCCTCCTCAGGACTCCCTGAGCTCCACCTAATGTTTGGCTGTGGAACTCTGCATCTGCTCCCATTAGTTGTTGGATAAAGTCTGGGTCTCTGCTAGGCTCCGATCCCAGAACACTCTGCAGGCAGGTCAAACTGTAGGTCGGCTGTTTTGTGGCTAGGTTGGTGTCCCAATCCCTCCATTTGAGTCCTTACCTGGTTACAGAAGATGGCTGGTTCAGGGTCTATGTCTCCCATTACTAGGAGTCTTTGCTAGACTTACTGTCATGAATTCCATTGAGTTTCCATTGCACCAGGTTTCCACCTCACCCCCGAAATGCCCCCTAATTCCAATTGTCTCTCACAGCATTTTCTCCCCGCCACCCTTGATCCCTCCTGTTCCTATCCCCACCTGCCTATACCTAATCTCTGTGGTTCTATGAATTATAACTTATTTATCATTGACTTAACAGCTAATATCCACATATAAGTGAATGCATGCCATATTTGTATTGCTGGGTCTAGAATATCTCACTTGGGATGATTTTATTAAATGATTATCCACTTACCTGTGAATTTCATGATTTCACTTATTTAATGGCTGAATAATATTCCATTGTGTAAATGTACTACAATTTCTTTATCCATTCATCCATTGAGGTCCATCTAGGCTGATTCCAATTTCTGGGTATTATTAATAAAGCAACAATGAACATGGTTGAGTAAGTGTTTCTGTGGTAATATGAAGTGTCCTTTGGGTATATGCTCAATTGTGGTATACCTGAATCTTGAGGTAGGTCAATCCTTATCTTCTTGATGAACTTCCACACTGATTTCCAGAGTGGCTGTAGAAGTTTGCACTCCCACCAGCAATTGATGAGTATCCCCTTTACTCCATATCCTCACTAGCATGAGGTGTCATTTGTTTATTGATCTTAGCCATTCTGGTGGGTGTAGGATGAAATCTCTAAAAGTAATTTTGATTTGCATTTCACTGACAACTAAGAATGCTGAACATTTCTTTAAGTTTTTCTCAATTATTTGTGTTTCCTCTTTTGAGAACTCTGGAACTGAATCCTATTTTTAAATGGGTTGTTTGTTTTATTTAAATCAAGCTTTTGGAGTTCTTTATATATTTTTGATATTAGTCTTCTATCAAATGTATAGTTTGTAAAAAAAAAAAAAAATACTTTCCCATTCTGTAGACTGGTTTTGTTCATGAAGAAACTTTCCAGTTTCATGAGGTCCCATTTATTAATTTCTGAATTTAGTGCCTATGCTAATTAATGGTGTTCTGTTCAAACTATCTTTTCCTATGCCAATGAGTTCAAGGCTATTCCCTTTCTCATCTACCAGATCCAGTGTATCTGAATTTATGTTGAGGTCTTTGATCCATTTGGAGTTGAGTTTTATGCAGGGTGCTAAGCATGGATCTATTTGGATTCTTCTACATGTACCCATCCAGTGCAATCAGCACCATTTGCTGAAGATGCTGTCTTTTTTTCCAGTGTGTGTTTCTGGCTTCTTTATCAAAAATCCAGTGTCCATAACTGTGTAGATTTATGTCTGGGACCTCAATTCAATTCTATTGATCAATGTGTCTGTTTTTGTGCCAACACCATCATAGTTTTATTACTACAGCTCTGTAGTAAATGTGATGTCAGAGATGGTGATACCTCCAGAGGTTCTTTGATTATTCAGGATTGTTTTAGCTAGCTATCTTGTGGTGTGTGTGTGTGTGTGTGTGTGTGTGTGTGTGTGTGTGTGTGTGTGTGTATTTCCACATTGTGGTGGCTTGAGGAAAATGCCTCCCAAAGGGAGTGGCACTATTAGAAGGTGTGGCCTTGCTGGTGTAGGTGTGGTCTTGTTGGAGGAAGTGTGTCGCTGTGGAGATGGGCTTTGAGGTCTCCTATGCTCAAGCTACTCCCAGTCAGATAGACCATTTACTGTTGCCTGTAAGATGTAGAGCTCTCAGCTACCTCTCCAGCACCATATCTGCCTGCATGCCAACTTGTCCCACCATAAAGATAATAGACTGAACCTCTGAAACTGTAAGTCACTAACTCAATTAAATATTTTCCTTCATAAGAGTTGCCATGGTCATGATGTCTCTTCACAGCAATAGAAATCCTAACTAAAACACATATGAACCTGAAAATTGTCCTTTCAAGATCCTTGAAGAATTGTGTTGGAATTTTGATGGGAATTGCATTGAATCAATAGATTGTTTTTGGTAGGATGGCCATTTTGACTATATTAATCCTACCATTCCATGAGCATGAGAGGTTTTTCTGTCTTCTGATATCTTCTTCAGTGACCCATTTTTCATTCAGTAGTGAGTTGTTCAGTTTCTATGGGTTTGTAAAATTCTGTTGTTTCTGTTGTTGATGATATCCAGTTTTAGGGTGGTCATTTAGGGTGCAGAGTATCATTTCAATTTCCTTGTATCTGTTGGGACTTTCTTTGTGTCCAAGTATGTGGTCAATTTTGAAGAAAGTTCCATGAGGTATGAAAAGAAGTTATATTCTTTTGTAGTTGAGTGAAATGCTCTATTAGATCATTTGATGTATCATATCAGTTAGTACCAGCATTTCTCTTTAGTTTTTGTCTGAATCACCTGTCTATTGGTGAGAGTGTGATGATATTGGAGTCATATACTATCACTGTGTGAAGGTCAATATGTTATTTAAGCTGTAACAGTGTTTCTGAAAATTTTATGACTCAGAAACAATAAACATAAATTTAGTTTGCCATTCTTTTTAATCATTATTTAAAATGCAAGTCTAGCAGTCACTTCTTCCAAATCTAATTCATGCTTTTATTCCCAGGAATTTTGATAAGCTCCATTAATCAATCTTGTTCCTGTTTTCATCTCTTGTGGAAACTTGTAGAGAATTAGCTCCCTGTGTAATATCTTTAAAAAATAATTACAGACAAGCAGTTCAAAGGAAATCATTATTCTAAATGTTGTCACTCTCAATTTGGAAAGCCTATTGCTAGTTATTTACTTACAGCATGTATTTTCCATCTTGGCTTTTTGACATGCAGAGCTGTATGCCTGCTTTTCTAAAACATACAAGGACAGCAAGAATGCTAGCCAGGCCAGTGGTTCAGCTTTGCTCATATACTTTTCCCATAGAAAACATTCCAGAAAAGAGGCTAAATGTAGCAATAAAGCAAACAAGGAGGAAATGCTATTTTAAAATCTGTATTAGAAAAAATTGTACATCTCACAAAGTTTAACAGTTGAAATATTCACAGTCAAATTTGCCAAAGCAGAACAGAGAAAGGCATGTGTATAAAATATTTGTGCAATTGTCTCACATCCCTGTCTTTGGTATCAGATAGGCCTGGGTTTCCTAACAAGGATCAATATTTACTAAATTTTTTAGTTTAGAATTCTCAACTTCCTTTGGAGGTAAAATGTTTCTATCTCATTGGATGCTTGAGAATTTTAAGCATGATATTTTTTATTGTCCCTTTTGTTATTCCTGGAAAGTATCCCTTGTCAAAAGTAATGGAAGCTATGTTTTACTAACTCATGCTAAGAATTTATCAG
The DNA here is from genome assembly GCF_004664715.2 of Peromyscus leucopus. Classification (NCBI taxonomy): domain Eukaryota; kingdom Metazoa; phylum Chordata; class Mammalia; order Rodentia; family Cricetidae; genus Peromyscus; species Peromyscus leucopus. The sequence continues at coordinate 21,409,413 of NC_051084.1, read as the reverse complement.
AAGAATCCTCTAAAGCTTGAACAATCAAAGCACAAGTAAGATTGGATCTGTGGAAAGACAAATACTTGAGAAACATACAATATTAGAAACTAATATTCTTTTTGCAACTATGCCATCATGACAGCTGGGACAATAACGTTCTAACCTATGTCAGGATGTATTGGGGACAGAATCTGGTTGACTTGAGTTGAAACGTGTCCCCTTGAATGTGGGTGGTGCGGATCTTCACAGCTCATGAGCTGTGGCAATAACCCATAGGGTATGTGGGTGCAGTGATAAAAGTGTATGATTAAAAATGAAAGATGATAGGTGATTGATCAGGAAAGACAAAAAAAATTATTTTACCTTTTCAAAAATAAACTAGAACACCACTGTGTTTGAGGGAATGCTTGTGCAAGCAGTATGGAGGTCACTATGAAGGAATGGGCCATTCTTTGAAGGTTCGAACTATCACTAGAATTTTACTTCTGATCATAATTTTATTTTTTATTTTTATTGACTTGTGTTCCAAATTATTATCAGGTAAATAACTGAACTAATTTATGAAGTTGTGTTGTTTCAAACATCTTTTTTTAATAAGTAGTTTAGGAGTGGAAGGAAGGTAATGCTTCGAGGTAATGACCTCATGCGAGAACTGTGAGATGCTAACAGGTATTCATTATGTACTTTCCAAAGGCTAAATTTAGCATACGCATTACACTAAATAGTTGCAAGTACATTGCTTCATCTTAAATTGCTTCCAAATTTTCTGTAAAATTTAATTATTTAATATGTTGTGTGCCAGTGATTAATGAACTGATTGAAAATAAACAGATTAAAAAATAATTAGATTGTATTTTGTATGATCATTGTACTGTTTAGTGGTTCCTTCTTGGTTAAATCTTCACAAGTAAGTCATGTACAAGTTGGAAATATCTTCTTACAAACAGGTGAACCGGCAAATCACAAGTTCATATTTTTATTTCATAGGGGAAAAGATAGGTTTTTATCGTGAGTTTATTCATGTAGAAAAAGTAAATATTCATATAGTGTTTCCTTTTATATAGTATATTATAGAAAATACATATAATGTACTTGGTCAAATGCACTCCAGGATTTGTGTGTGAGAGAGAACATTATGTTTTATAATTTGGGGATTCTCTATCCGTTTATTCATTAAAAGTGACTTATTTTAGTTAGAAAAGTGATTTATTTTTTATATAAAATTATAAAATGTTTATAGAAAGAAATTTAATTTGCATTTCCATATTTTTGTTCTTTTATACCTTGACATATTTTCTCCTAAACTATTTTACTGTAGCTACAGACATACAAACACAATTTTCATCATGTATGCTCTGTTTAAAATCTGGGACTGTTCCTTTTCATTTATTATTATAGTATCCAAAATACTTTATGTCATTAGCTATCTTTCGGAAACACCATTTCAATGACTTAATAATTTTCATAATCTTCCTTGTAAGCGTATCATAATTTAGTCCCCTCATTCTATGCTATTCAAAATCTGATTTCTTTTACAGGTATAGTTGGCAACAGAATTCAATACAGGAGATAGGAGGTCTCATTGTTCATTCATTCTGTTTCTAAATCATTTCCTGCTTATTGAAGTGACGTTGAGGAGTGTCTTCATAGAGACACTCCCCTCCAGGACCGTGTTCATTTCAACTAGCTCATCCATTTCCTGAAGCAGTTTTAAAGTAAAATTCAGTTCCTGGATTCCATTTCCTTATTCTGTTCTCAGCCTCCAAAGTACCTATTAAAATTTGGGAAACTTTGGAAATGCCCCAGTGAGATAATATTTCTTATGTTTTCAGATACAGAATAATAATAACATAGCTGGTACCTATGTGCATAAAAATACTTAAAAAAAACTATTGACACAAAATTCTCTGTGCCCTGTTCCTTCTGAATTACGATGTTTAGAGAGTTTTAAATAGTCTCTAGATTTTAAAGTGACTTAACTGAGGCCATAATGAAATTATTTTGTGTGTGTTGCCAGGTGTTTGGGTCTAAACACTGTTTCTGGACCTTCCAGTTGTGTAAATTTAAGCATGTTGTTTAATTTCTTCAAGCCCCATTATCTTCATTGATAAAACAAAGACAGTCAATGATCCTTAAGATTTAAATGGAAATAGCACTTAGAAAGCATTTAACCCCCAAAGTTCCCAAGGTCGAACAACCATTAATAATAGTCACTGTCCCTGGTCACGTTCATGCCTGAATAAAAAGTACAAAATACAACCATCTGTATTGGAAAATAATTTCACTTTCACTAACTTTGTTATTTGGGAACACCCTAAAACATTTCTGTTTTTGTAAACCTGTCTCCTGGAATTTACATACAAAAATTATAGCAATTGTAGACAGAATGGTAGCCTCCATTCCCAAGAGATCTCTGTGTCCAAATCTCTGAACTTCATGAAGCTTTGACCTTGAGGAACTCCTCAGATTTGGTGAATGAGAGACACAGAGCTAGCTCTAAGATATCTGGGGTTTAACATAAGTACAAAGGTCTTAGTGAAAGAAAGAAGCAAGATGATCTGGGTTGGTAAAACAGCACCAGGAAGTCTCTAACTATTCTAGATTTAAAGAAAGAAAAGCATCAGGAAGCAAAGAGCACATATAGTTTCTGGAAGCTGGTGATGTAAGACCCTGGCAGATTAATTTAGAAGAACTGTGATTTTTGCATAGCAGATGTTTAATAAAAGGCACAACTCTACCTGGGGCTTCCCAAATGGGATTCAGTGTTGCCTACATATCAATCAACCTAGGGAGATACTTTGGGCCAACAGACTACAAAATAAAATATTTGGTTACTTAAAGTCACCAATTTAATGTAATTTGCCATAAAACTGTATGGAATGTATATGTTAGCTAAATAGATAATGGGTGGATAGATATATGATAGATTGATAGTTGATATATAAATAGGTTGATAATAGAGATAGACAGATAATGATAGAATGTACACAGATAATTGTAGATATATAGATTAGATAGATAAATTGATAATAGATTATAGAAAACAGAAAAGATAACCATTAATATAGGAGACTCTCACTTAATGCAATATAGTATTTATACTTTTCCAAAAAAGGAAAAATGTTAATATGAACACAAATCCAGACGTTATTTAATACCTAGAATATTACTCATTTAATTATGTCCTCAATATCATAGTAATAAACTCATCAGTGTTGTCATTTTCCCAGAAGACCTAGTTAAAATACAGTACAATATATTTTAGTAATCTGAGTGTGTCTGGGGCAAGCAGTTGTGTGCGTTTCTTCCCTTAATTCAGCTATTAACCTTTCAGTCAAACACATACATAAAATGCATGTTTTAGATACAAGCAATTAAAATCATGCAAAGGTTAATTAAATCAACATCAAAGCTAAATTAGAAAACTATTAAAATAAACTGTGAAATATTCAATCTTTCTCGCTGTCTGGCTACCGAAAACAAATACCACAGAAGACACACAGTCTAAACCCACAGAGAGAAGCTGAGAACTAAGGACCAGTGGTTTTCTCATCTTATTCTACCTAGTAGTATATTTCCAAATACTCTGTAGGGGCAGCCTGTAGGGAAACCCTGGCCACCTTTCCTGCTCTACAACTCACTGTGATTCTCATACTGCTTTGTCTGACCCAATCACAAGGAGATTGGAGAATATCAGGCCTTCCTATCATTTTCTGATCCATTTTATCAACACTTCTCTCATTTTTATTTTATCTTTGTTCATTCATGTGTGCTTGAAATTTGTCTTAAATAAATGATACAGCATGGGGAGAAAAAGGGATTTTGCAAATGTTCAAAGAAATTTAACTTAAGTCAGAGTTACTTCCAAGCTTCTTCCTGAAAATAACCAAACCCCAGAATTGGCCGAGAAAAACAAAAGCAACACAGTCCTTACAGCCAATGTGTGTGAGGTATGGAAATCAAGGCACCATGCATGCTGTGTGCCCACAAGTAAAAGCATCCAAATGAAGGCATCCTGGTGATTCCATGCTCAGGTGGACACTTTGATCTTTCACTCTTGGCCAACATTCATTCTCCATCCTTCCATGTTCCTTGTGAATTCCTTCTCAATCTTCTTTCTGCCTGGATGGCAAGCCCCGTCCCTTAGACACAGGCTGCACACATCACCCAAACTGGGTAAATAAGGTGCTGTGTCTCCAGTACATGACTCTTCGGTTTTGTCTAAGGAATAAAAATAAAGAAGGGAAAGATCATAAGGAAAGGAAACAGCAGGGTTTGATGAATTATTTTGAGATGAGATAAAAGAGAAATATTAGGGCAAGGAAATGATTTCTCACTCTGAGTGTGATTGCATATCCTACTGTCTGAGAGGCCAGAACTGAATACAGCTGGCAAAGTCAGTGAAGACTGGCTAGGAAAGACAAAAACAAAACAAAACAAAAGTGTTCACATTCCCAAGACTCTCAAACGAGGATACAAAAAACGAGAAATGAATACTATTTACTTAAGGCCAAAAATACCGATGATGTTTGAGTTTAGCTATATGAGGACTCTTCTCTCAGCCCTAAACCTGGACACACACTATTTAGAACAATGCAATTCTTTAAGAGAGACAAGTCAATCCCCCTTGTGGTTTTGTATATAGTTTAAGCTTTTACTAATCATTGAAACTGCTTAATTACATCTTTTGAGCAGTGCAATTTCAAAAAGCTTAGAAATACACACACACACACATACACACACACACACACACACACACAGTGAAGACATTTAACATCCCCCCTCTTCTCCAAACAACTCACATTTAAATCTAAAGTCTGACCACTTCTTATCTCAATAAAGCACCAACTTCTCTATAATACCTTCTAAATTATTTTCTCTTGCATGGTCAAGGACCTGGTTTTATGGAAGGGAAGGTCTTCAGGGCAGTTCCTCTGGCTTCAGACACCAAACTGAGCAGTACCTCTCCTGCACTAATGGCAATGTCATTGTTGGTTACCTGTCAGAAAATTGAGCAACCCCTATAGCCAAAACTCTGTAACTCCTTGCTTTCTTTGAATACCAAAGTGATTGCTAAAATTTCATCCCAACCTAGTATGCTACCATAAACCCTACTAGGTGAACTGTTCTTTTCAAAGTATAAGAGTAATTGTTAATAACCACACAGCAAAGTTAATATTAGGCATTGTTGAAATTTCTTCCACCAAGGAAATAGTTGATCCATTAATGGAAATAGTTAATCCATTAATTTTTAATTTAGCTCCAGGCAAGTTCTTAGGAAGCAGCCACATTCTTTACCAAAATATCACAAGAATCTCTAGACCAGTCACTAAGATTTGTTTTCCTCACTGAAACTCTTGGAATTGGGCCTCCATGGTCCCACATTGCTCTTAGAAATTTTCTCTTCCAAGTCCCTATGCAGAGGGCCCATTAAGCTCTACTAACAGTATTTATCTGCTTTTCAGGTACAAAGTTCAAAGGCCTCTATAGTCCTGTAAAAAAAAAAAAAAAAAAAAACAGCATGATCAGGCCCACCACAGCAATGTCCGTCTTAGTTACTTTTTTACTGCTGTGATAAAATACCATGACCAAGACAACTTATAGAAGGAAGGGTTTATTTGAGATTACAGTTTCAGAGGCATAGGAGTCCATCACCATCATGGTGGGGAATCATGGCAGCTGACAGACTTGGCAACTGGAATAGAAGCTGAGGGCTCACACGTTGAACTGCAAGCAGAGACTAGAGTAAACTAGGAAAGGCACTTGGCTTTGAAATCTCAAAGCCTTGCCCTCAGTGACATACTTCCTCCAGCAAAGCATTGTCTTCTAATCATCCCCAAACAGCACCACCAACTAGAAACCAGGTATTCCAAACATGTTAGCCTAGAGGACATTTTCATTCAGACTGCCACCAATAATAGTATGTTAACTGTTTTCCTCAGGAAATAAATCAATTTTAATAATGTCTCCAGGAAAAGAAAGGGGTGGTAGCCCTGGAGAAATTACCAAGAAATTAATGTATTATAGCACTAATAATTGATCAAGGTAGACTTCCCATCTGCAAGAACCTTATTGTGAGGAAAATCAAAGTATGCTAATCATTTAATGCGATAAAATTTGTTGAAAAGTTTGTTTATAGAGAAAAAATGTTTAGAGTTCTATATATTTAGAGGAAGGATACCTATTATCATCTATCTAAAATTTACAGGAAAAGGAAGAAGTAGACTAGTTTATTTTACAGTACAAAAACAAAGTTAATTTTATTCTAAATATAAATCACACAATTAGAATAACACTTGTCTCACAACTGAGCTTTAGCTAACTGTCATAGTTTTGCATAAGACTGCAAACATAAATTCCATAGTCAACTGCCAAATTATATTAAGTTACAATTCATAAAGTAATTTTTATGTCTTTTGTAAAATAAATGCAACCTTAGACATTTAAATTTGAGCAATGAGTGATTGTTTCTAGATTGCATGGTTATTTATTTGGAATCTTGTATATTTACTAATCTCTTTAAAACTAAAGGCCAGTAATTTAAAGTCCCCCACAAGTTCTATAACACAGACTAGTGAGTACAAGTGATTGTGAATAAGCCTAGAAAGCGTTATGACTAGATGAATGCACACATTTGAATGTTTCTGCATTGAAGCATTTCCTTTCCTTTGTATCACTGAGTTGGTGAACCACATCTGTGATCTGGTGACAGGAAATGAATACAGAGCTCCGATTCTCCAAATAATATGGAAATCATGAGCCATTCTCTCCTCAAATGATTTCTGACAGTCCTACACTTTTTCCCTCCCAGCCAGATGCCAGGGGATTCATCAACTAGGAAAGATAATTGTCTTTATTAAATTTATAGAAGACAGATTCAACTTTGTTGGGAAAAAAATGGTCCCAGTTTATCAGAATTTAAGTGAATGGAATTAGGACAAATAAATGAATGTCTTCTGTTAATTTTAACTCTCCACAGATTCTTGAGATGGCAAAAAAAATTGTAAAGAGAGCTAATAACACAAAAGACCATCAAACAGAAACTTAGCAAAATAATGTAGCTTTCTTCTGGAGCCCAGAAGCCATGAGTCCTGGACATTGGACGCCTAGTTATTGATATTTCCAGAGTTCAGTTTTGCTTTGATTTGATTGACTATGCCCTAGTTTTCCCTCTTGGAGTAAAAAAGTATGTAACTTACTTTTTTATCTTATAGAATCCCACAATTAAGATATTTTAGAATTTCAGAAAGATGGATTTTTTTGAGATACTAACAATTTTAGATAGACACTGGATGTTTTAAAGAGACTGAGCTTTTGAAATGTTTAAAGTTTTAAAGACTGGAACTTTGATAAATTGAAATACTTACATTGTCATTTTATTACCAATATGACATCTAGAGGACTACCAGAAATGAAAGGTTATGGTTTAATGGTGTTTATTTATTGTGCTTGTCAAGTTGACAAGCTGTAATATGTGCTGGTTGGGTTTTGTCAACTTACCACAAACATAAACATGCCTGGAAAAGGGGACTGTTGATTGAGAACATGCTCCATAAGACTGGCCTACAGGCAAGTGTATAGACCATTTTCTTGATTAATAACTGACATGGGAGGTCCCAGCCTACTGAGCCTGGTACCACCCCTCAGTAGGTGTTCTTGGAATATATAAGAAAGCAGGCTGAGCAAATCATGAAGAGCAAACCATGTAAGCATTGATCCTCAATGGATTCTGCTTCAGTTCCTGCCTGTAGGTTCCTGCCCTGTTCTGAGTTCCCACCCTGACTTTCCTCAGCAGTGGGCAGTAATATGGAAGCATATGCCAAATAAATCCTTTCCTCCCTAAATTGCTTTTGGTCATGGTGTTTTATCACAGCAACAGAAACCCTAATTAAGACAAAGATGAACTGCTAATCTAAAGGGAGTTAATACAATAATCCTAAAATGTCACCATTTAAATTCTACTCCTAAGTTAAAACCCGTAAGTTTTTCCATTACTATGAATTGAATTGTTAATGTTGATGGGTCCTTGAAGCAGTATTTAATGCTTAGTTTTATACCTTAAACTAGGGTATAAAAGTTAGGTACATATACCAACCTCAGGCCTATTTTAAGAACTAATAGGAACACTACCATAATTTTATAAAAATGACTTTGAGAGATGGCTTGGTGGTTAAGGAGTGCTTCGCTTCTCTTCTGGTACATACAGGAACCCACAAGCATATGCATGTACACACACAAGTAGACAGACCAATATGCACATAAATTATAATAAAGTATTTGTAAGCTTTTGGGAAATTCCACATGTAATTTATGTTTTTGTTCATGAATTATAACTATAATTATAAGTTCTGGGGTGTGCTAGAGGATAAATGGGTTTAGGAGTGAAAAGGGGACCAACAGCAACTGCCATGTTCTAAATATTGCTGTTAGCTGTCTCATACGTTCATCCAGCAGCTGCATGGGAGCTAAATAGCTGGATTTACCTTGATAGACAGACAAACAGATAGACACACACACACACACACACACACACACACACACACACACACACACACACGTAACACAAATTACTAAATGATCTTATTAATAAAAAACCCAGAGCCAGATATTGGGGTGAAAGCTGAGAGATCAGAGGGATAAAACAAGCCAGCCACAAGTTCTTACTGCTAGGAAATTCTCAGCCCAAGAGCTACTTCCTGTATACTCAGGCCTTACATACCTTTCTGTTCTACCATCATACTTCCTCTTTCCACCCAGCTACATCACTTCCTCTTTCTGCCCAACTCTGCACTTCCTGTCTGTCTGTACAGACCTCCAGACCTCTATGGTTAGTGCTGGGATTGAAGACATGTGTTACCACACCTGGCTCTCTTCCCAGTGTCTCCCTGAGCTCATAGAGATTTAGATGAATCTCTGCCTCCTAGATGCTAGGATTAAAGGCATGTACTACCACTGTCTGACCTCTACGTTTAATGTAGCGGCTGGCTTTTCCCTCTGATTCCCAGGCAAGCTTTATTTGTTAGAGCATAAATAAACTATCAACACACACACACACACACACACACACACACACACACCAATGGAATTCATTAGCTACCTGCACTTTTAAGTTGTTTAGTGTTTTTGTCAGCAGCTGTCAGTAAATCTGACCAAAATACATTTTAGGGATGTATACAATTTCAAAGGATTAAAAAAAAATTATTTTAAGAAGTGGATAAGTGGTCTTGAGTTCTAACAGTCTTACCTCTGATAACAAATTGACAACAAATCAGAATGTCATGTGTAAATTAGGAAATGGAACTAAAGCGGGGGTGGTGGCTCAGCTTTGCTCCTTTCTGCCTCTCCCGGGTCCTGTAAGGCCAGGGATGTCTAACCTTCCGACATTACAACAGGATGCTGCCATCTGCAAATACACTGGATGCATTTCCACCTGCCCAAAGCATGCAGCCCCTAGGCCAGAGCACAGGTTGGACAGTCCATAGAGGGTGACTATGCTAAAATCATAGTTTGAAAAAAAATGAAACATTAAGATTTATTACTCTGATCTAATATATTTTAATCCATTAACTTAGTCAATAAAAAGTTGTCTGGTCAAACATACAGCACAGAGAACTTCCTACCAGCGTGCTGGAGCCAGACAAGCCCATTTCAGAAAGCAGTAAGGTCTCTGGAGAAAATAAAAACATGTCAGTGAGGTTGGAAAGATAGAAATGGGGATAGAAATCAGTGACCATGTTCAGAGTGGGGAAGACTGCTGGGGAGATGGGCAAAACTGGAGGAGAGCACAAAGAAAGCTGGGCGTTTTATAAATGTAACCTTAAGATGGTGTATGCATTGAAGAGTCGACTGTCTTTTGATTTACCCTTGCTGGGATGGACGCACACCACTTGCTCTTTCCTGGGGAGGCAGAGGTGGTAGCCAGCACATGTAGGGGCTAGTCATTTTCAGTCGGATATCACCACGTGTTCAAATCTCAGGCATGCTGAGTACTCAGGGGAGGTTGGACTACTACATAACCTCTGTTCCTCTTAATCCCTCTAAAACTGAGAGTGCTAATAACTACTTCATCACCTCATCTTCAGATGGTTTTGCATCCCCTGGAGCAGATCCTGTCACATCCTGTCTAGTAATTACCAAGAGCCAAAAATATGGATGTTTTATGATATTTTTATTTTTTAATTATGATATAATATAATTACATAATTTTATTCCATCTCTTTTCTTGCTCCAAACTCTCCTGTGCAGTCCCCCTAACCACCTTTCTCTCTCTCTAATTTGTTTTTTGACAATTAACAAAAAGAGTCTGAGCTTTTAAAATGTTTCAAGTTTTAAAGACTGGAACTTTGAAAAGTTGAATATTTATATTGTCATTTTATTATCAATATGACATCTAGAGGACTACCAGAAATGAAAGGTTATGGTTTAACAGTGTTTATTTATTGTGTTTGTTTGTCAAGTTGACAAGGTATAATATGTGCTGGTTGGGTTTTGTCAACTTATCACAAACATAGACGTGCCTGGAAAGGGGGACTGTTAATTGAGAACATGCTCCATAGGACTGGCCTACAGGCAAGTGTATAGACTATCTTCTTGATTAATGATTGACGTGGGAGATCCCAGCCTACTGAGCCTGGTACCACCCCTTGTTAGATGTTCTTGGAGAATATAAGAACGCAGGCTGAGCAAACCATGAAGAGCAAGCCTTGTAAGCAGTGATCCTCGATGGATTCTGCTTCAGTTCCTGCCTGCAGGTTTCTGCCCTGTTTTAATAATTGTTAATTGTTTAAAACCTTGTCTCTTTTTTGTTAATTGTTACATTTATGTATATGTATACATACATATTCCTAGATATATAAATAAACCTACTCAGTATGAATAATGCTATTTCTAAGTACAAGATTTCAAGGATGATCACTTGATCGTGTGCTTTTGTACATGTGATCATGTAAATTTATGATTTCCTTGTTTTCTTTTCTGTCACAAATGTCAGGATATATGTAATTAAGCAGATCAAAGTTATAATCCCATCCCAATCCAATATTATTATTTTGCAGGATGGTAAGGCAAATATTCTTAACATCTGCTATAATCAGATTGGAAAAAAGGCTACAGGCAAAGAGAGTGACCAACTAAAGCTCAACCACAAATGCTTGAGCTACTTGTCGTTACCCAAATATAAATACCATTTCCTGGCAGGTGACTGAGTAATTAAAAAAATAAATAAGTCATTAACCCATGGTGCTCACCACTGCTCTGCCCTAACCTGGTGGAATTTATTTAAAAATAGCAGCACTGGGGCTGGAGAGGTGGCCCAGCCATCAAGAGCACTGATTGTTCTTTCAGAGGACCTAGGTTCTGTTCCCAGCACCTACATGGCAGCTCACAGCCATCTGGAGTTCCAAAGGATCTGAAGTCTTCTGGCATCAAAAGCCACTGTGTGAACATTATGTACAGACATACATGCAGGCAACACTCATATATACATGTGTGTATGTATGCATGTATATATACATGAATACACACACACACACACACACATATATATATATACACACACACACACACACACACACATATATATATATATATATATATATATATATATATATATATATAAAATAAAAAGAATAGCAATGCCATGATTGTATGGTTTCTGGGAGCACCAGTCTCAAGTGTATAGTTCTCTATGATTTAGTCATAGAGCCGATGTAAGCTAAGTACAGTTTCTACACAATCATGATGCAGCCTAGCAGTGCTGACAGCCCATGTGCGTCATGGTGAGACAGCATGATGAAAAGCTCACTTCCATCACTAAAATGGAATCAACTGCTTTAGAGGAAATATAAGTAGGAATTTGTATTTTTTTCCAATGCACATTTATAGACGTAACCAACCGTCTTATTAAATAAGAAACACAGAAACAATGCAAAAGAGAAAGCCGAGAGGTCAGAGCTCAGAGCTAAAATCTCACCCTTCCGCCTGCGGTGTCCCAGCTTCCTGAAAGAGAGCTCTATTTCCTGTCTGTTCGTCTATTTAAAGTATTTTGTTCTGCCTTCTCATTGGTTGTAAACCCAAACACGTGACTGCCTCGTCACTGTCTGAATGTACAGCCCCCTAGGTCTTAAAGGCATATGTCTCCAATGCTGGCTATATCCCTGAACACACAGATATCTATGGGATTAAAGGCGTGTACCACCACCGCCACACTCTTGCTATGGCTCTAATAGCTCTGACCCCCGGGCAACTTTATTTATTAACATACAATCAAAATCACACAATCAAAATCACATTTCAGTACAATTAGATTACCACCACACACATTTATTTTAAAGATTACTAAAACTTGCTGTGTGGGTGCTTTAGAGTTATTTTAAATATTTCCTGTGCATTTATAAGTTTATACAATTGAAGTTTTTACAAACCATATAAGTCGGTGGTTCTCAACCTTCCTAATGCTGCGACCCTTTAATACAGTTCCTCATGTTGTGGTGACCCCCTCAACGATAAAATTACTTTCATTGCTACTTCATAACTGTGATTAATCATAATGTAAATATCTGTGTTTTCTGATTGTCTTAAGTGACCCCTGAGAAAGGGTCATTTGACCCAGGGGGTTGTGGCCCACAGGTTGAGAATCACTGCCTTAAGTTCTGACACTAACTTCCACATTACTTTTCCTAATGCCTGAGGGTGTATTGGCTTCTTGAACTTCTTGCTAAGGTGGAGTGTCCCTACAAATGCAGCTTATTTATAACTCCCTAGCCTTTCTGCTGCTGTTTGTTTCAATGCCAGGGAAAGGTAAATATGTTTCAAAGACCTCAATGTTTTTTACAGTGTGTTCAAAACTGACCTTTATATTTTCAACTATTGCACATAGAAACCATAAGCAAAATCACTAGTTGTCAGCATGAACAATCATAACCAGAATTGAAATCAATAGCAGGAAAGATTACTCCACTCGGATGGAGCTCAGATGGGAGCATGCTTACTTAGCACCCACAAGGCTCTGGGTTGGATGGTCAGGACCTAAACACTGGGCTTGGTGGAGAATGGCTCTTATCCCAGGACTGAGGAGGTAGGGGCAAATGAATCAAAAGCTCAAGGTCATCCCTGATACTACCTGGCAAATCTGAGGTCAATCTGTCTAAAAGAAAGAAAAAGCAAGAAAGAGAGGGAAGGGGGAGGGGAAGAGGAAGGAGGAAGGGAAGGGGAGGAGAGAGGGGAGGGGGGAGGAGGAGTGGGAAAGGAAAATCCGTTATAGCAAAAGTTGGTAACATCTACTATTTACTCCTCTTTTAGGATTTTCAATTATTTTTGTTACGCTAATAAATTGCCTGAGACTGTGTACTTTATAAAGTAGTTTATCTGATTCTTAGTTTGTGGACTCAGGGGCTGGTCTCGGGCTTGACTTGGTCCAGGTTTTGTGGTGTAATGTATGATGAAAGGGTAAATTACCTGGAAAGAACTAAAGTCAAAACAAATAGAGTACCATTTCTTTTTCCCTTAAGACAAACTTCCAAGATAGCTAACATTGGCCCTTGATGATTATCTCTTCCAGGGTCAGCACATACAGTGACTTCCCCCCAAAGTCCTAATCTCAACTTTTCCATCACTTCCTAATATTGCCACCCAGGGGACCAAATCTCCAACATGAGAAACCTTAGGAGACAATCACACCCAACCCATAGCCTCCCCATTCCTTCATCTTCAAGTGACAGCTTGTGTTTTGAGTTGCCCATAAGCCTTCTTACCTCAAAGCCCTCATGAGCTGGCCCAGGCCATTGAACCAAAAGATATTCAATAGGGACAAGAGATGATTTATCTTAAAATTATCATCTGTATATGTGTGTGCATATATGTATGTATGTATTGTGTTAACAAATACACAAGTGAAAATTTGAATTCTCCAGCTCTTACTTAGTCAAATATAGATACCATATAGAATAATGTGACCTATAATACAGTTCCAACTGGTTTTCAGTAAGCCGGTGTCCAGTAACACCATAAAGAAATATTTGGATGGCTTATTTATTACTTACTACAAAATGGAAAATAAATTAAACAAGTTTAAGTGGAAAGTAAATTACTATAGCATGGTAATTCAAATGGTGGCAGTTTGAGAACACTGAAAGAATATTTGCTTAGCACTCATTAGCCCTAGATTCGATGTCTAGTCCCTTAAAAAGTAAAAAGTTAACATTAGCAGTACCATTCTTCTCCATCTCCTCTTGACCTAGAATTGGGCAAGGAATGACCTTCTAACAAATTACTTGCATCACTTTATTTAAAAATATGATAAAAATAGTGTGCCAAGGGCCATTGGAGCACAACTAGTGTCTGACAAGTTGACCCACCCCACTGGCCAAGCTGTGGGGTCACTGGCTGTGGAAACTGGCTGTTTTCTGTCTGTAACTTTTTTGGGTGCTGCCAGTACACCTCCCTATAAGAACAGCTGTGGGGTGCTCTCCACAACCCTTTGGTAGTGTGCTTTGCATCTCTGGGCACACGTTTAGGTGTGGATTTCTGTTTAAGCTGTATAATTCTGATGAACAGAAGTATTACCAGAACATTCTTTACTGACATAGGAAAGTAACAGTATTCTCAGTCTCAAACACAGGCTTTTACATATTTTGCAAAGACCTTAGAACTAGTCCAAAACAGACTAAGCTGCCTCTACAGAATATACAAAGACTAATTCTCAGGTGTTGTTTATTGCTAAATCAAGGCCAGGCTGTTTACATCAAGACACAGTCCTTACAGTAGCTCCCTTTCTGTACCTACCCTGACCGCTTAATTCAGCCAGTTGTTTATGTCTGGGACCCCTCACCAACTTAGAGCTACATGTATGGGTCAATGTGACATTACTAGCCTAAGAGAAGCTATGTGACTTATCTTGTGTCTTGAGAATGAGTCAGGTCCTGAAAATGTAACTTATAATTGTCCAGAGTTTGGCTGTGGAGCAGCAGCAGTGGTATGGAGACAGATGGCTGTGTAGAGCTTATGTGAGAGCTGCTGCAGAATGTGAGTGAAGTGTGTGTGTGTGTGTGTGTGTGTGTGTGTGTGTGTGTGTGTGTGTGTATGCACGCGCACGCGCGCACACGCGCGCGCTGGGTGAGAGATGCAGAAGCAGCATGAGAGAAGTGTGAAGGAGTGAGGGGTGAAAGAATGAGTGATTAATGTAAAAGAAAGATGTGTAGCCATGTGAAAAGATTTGTATAATTAAAGATATGTAGCTGTGTGCAGTAGTGTGGAGATATGTAGCAATGTGGACGGAAAGATAATGCAAACAAATATAGATCCAGCCTATATTGTTTGCTCCAAAGGTCCATGGAAGAGTCTAACAACCAGCTGAGGATTCTAATCTGAGGGCTATCACATGAATCTAAGCACACTGAGCTTGTTAATCCATTCACTTTATTCTTCTCAGTCAATTCTATCTGCACAGTTTCTTTTCTGTTCTCATACTTAGCTCCCCCAGTCCCTCCTGCTCTCAGCCCCTTTTGCTGTTCTCTCTTCATTCTACCTAGTTCTTTCCATCTCTGTCCTCGTCTTTGTTCTTCTCAATCAGTTCTCTTGCTGTTCTCTCATATCTATCTAGGTCTTTTCCATATTCTCCCCCTTCTTTGTTCCCCTAAGATTATATATCTCCATTCATAAGCAACTTATTAGTAAAAACTACAAAGTAAACTCTTGGGGATAAGTGTTCTGATAAGAGTTACACTTGGCAAAGACTTGGTCAGCCTAATTGGTAACTGACAATAGCCGTAGGTTGTAAAAAGTTCTGGCTATCTCTTAAAGGGATAACTACAAAGGTTACAAGGAAAGAAATTAAACCAATGAGAGATTTAAGGAAAAGTCAAAGAACGTGTGTACTATTTTATGTGATTAATAATATCCAGATATGGTTAGTCAGTAACAGCCTGTTAGTCACCTGAATCTCAGGACCTATACATAATTAGTCTACTGAGCCTAAAATCTTGCATTAAAAACTGGTGTAGAATAATACAAAGTGTTAATTGTTATTTGAATCAGAGTGGGGAGTTGCTAGTGGAGGAAGCTTAAGGCAACATAGGTGCTATTGATCTCTTGAAGGACTAAGATATACCAAGGCCAGGCACCTGCACTATCACTTCCGGTTCACTATAATTCTGAAGAGTTTTGATCTAACAAGGCCAGGCACCTGAAATTCTGCTCTGTGAAAGTTTTACGAAGACTCTTTGTCTGGCCAATATTTACCTTGTCAGTAGCTAAGGATGGAGAATAAGACCTCTAAGTGTCTACAGTCCACATGGAACAATAGATCTAGCATGAAGCATATTTTAGTATGTTTCTATTCAAAAAAATGTACAGTTAAATAAGAAACCATCTTCTAGACTATCCACAATTGTGTGCCCATAGGATTGAGATGCAATCATGAGATTACATGTACACATAACATGGAAATGCACACTAAATGGGGAGAATCATAGCTGTTATGCACAAGACGTTTACAACAACAGACAGCCAATTCATTCAAAAGGCAGTAATTCCATAACATCTTGCATGATGGTTTCCTCTTACAGAACCCTTAGTTCTGATAGGTTGACCTTCTGAACACTAGTTGTCACTGTTGTATACTCTCATGGGCTTTTGCTACCAGTGGCTCTCAACAGAAAAAGTCAGAGACCATTTTTAAGATGAAGTAAAAAAGAAAATAAACATCAGAAAGCATGTGTTTTTTCTTACTTCCCCAGTCATAGATAGATTAAATTTATTCCTAATTACCCTCAGATAAAAGTTTCTGATCCCTCGATACTCTAAGGCATTCCTTTTATTACCCTGAGCAGATCGTGGGAGCTGGTCTCTCATGGTCCACATTACTAGTGGTTTTTGTTCTAATGAATAATCACCAATAAAGTTATATCTTGCTTTCCAGGTAATACAGCTAAAGTGTACATTGAGATTCAGGATGAAAACGATCACCCCCCAGTGTTTCAGAAGAAATTCTACATTGGTGGTGTGTCCGAAGATGCAAGGATGTTTGCGTCTGTGCTCAGAGTGAAGGTATGAGAAAAGAAACCCTGATGTGAAACTACACTGAGAGCAAAGAGCTCTGAGTTTTGTGGGTATGTTATACCCTCATCATTTGTGTCAATAGCATTTACACTCCTGTTAAAAACACAAAATTACTTTTGTTTGTTTGAGTTTTTGTTTTGTTTTTGAGACACGGTTTCTTTGTGTAGCCTTGGCTATCCTGGAACTAGCTCTATAGACCAGGCTGGCCTTTAACTCACAGAGACCCACCTGTCTCTGCCTCCCCAGTGCTGGATGAAAGGCGTGCACCACCACTGCCTGGCTAAAAGGATGAAATTCTTTAACTAGAGTTTGCATCAGCTTTATTTCTGTTGCTGGATAAAATACCCTGATGAAGGCAACCTAAGGAGAAAGGGTTGTTTTGGATCTTAGTTCCAGAGAGGATAAACCCACCACGATGGGGATGTCTTGGCACTGGGAACAGGAGGTCCACCAGCACATTGCCTCAGCAGTTCAGAACCACTGAGTGGACAGGAAATGGGACCAAGGTCTAACATCTCAGAGCCCACCCCAGTTACACACTTCTTCTAGGAAGTCTCTACCTCCTAAAAGTTCCATAAGCTCCCCCAAAATGCACCTCCCTCTGGGAACCAAGTCTTCAAACACGTGAGCCTGTGGGGAACATTTCACATTCAAACATGATAGAAACATATACATTTTATTATTCAAACTCAACACACTTTGTTTATATGATGTGAACCACTAAGCAACTTAGTATATTTTTACTAAAAAGTGGGTCAAATTACTTATAATAGTCTACATAAAATGTTACAGTGTTTTACCCAGTATATATTTAGGGTTTTTTTATTCATTCATTCATTTGTTTGTTATGTGTTTATGTATTATTGTGTATGTGTATACCTGTTGCCGTGGCTGGGGGTCACATCATAGGTGGATAGATCAGAGTTCACATTTCTGGAGTCAATTCTTTCCTTCCTCCTTTATTGGGGTTTGGGACCTTGAACTTGGGTTTCCAGGTGTGTGCTGCAAGCCTCCTTACCTGCTAAAGCCATCATATCAGCCATCTCCAGGGAGGATTTTCATGCCTCCATTAGGATCACTTCAGAATAACTCCACAGAGTCTCAAAATGAAATTTCTAGTGACAGATATGGAAACCATCAATTTACAATGAAAATGATTGCCGTCTTATCATAACTTTTCAAATTTCAAGTGATGCTTCAATTAGCAAGAAATAACACTTCATTAACACTGCTAACTTTGGTACTTGACGAAAAGTTTATTTTAATCCCTTCATAGTCAGAAAAATTTTGCCAACTACTTATATAATTTACAGGCTGCTCAGGTTTCAGATCAATGCTTTCAGTTTTAATCTATCATCCACAAGCATATCTAGAGATGGTTTAAATACTCTCACATGCTTTCAGTTGTTTTGTTAGTACAATTTTTAATGGTTTCTTCTTATTAGGGTAAGAGTAAGATTCTTAGTTCATAGTAGATTATCAGTTATTTATTTTTCTGAGATCACCTTAACAACCGTTTTAACGGCTATACACAAAGTATACAAAGTCGTTTTGATCCCTGGCAAGCTCGGCTTTGGCGGTCCTGTGCTCTGCTCATTAGGAGCTGTCATTTTTCCCCCTTAGCAGGACCTCCTTGATGAGTTTTACGCTTCCATCTGCTTTCAGCACCTATCAAACACCTTCAGTAACCAAAAGAAATTTCAGCCAAGCCGACAATCAAATGTAAAGGCAATGCTCAGAGGGGAGGATAAACATCCCAGAGCCTCTGAGTTCCCACACAGGCAGAGAAGTCTGTGTGGGAAACATTCAGGAGAGGTCCAGCACTTCATGGAAACCAGTGTTTGATGGTGAGACGTGCCCCCTGCAATGGTCAGAAACCGAGGCATGGGATGACTGAACAGAGATTGGCAGTGCACTGGTGGACAGACCTGATGAAGGAATTCGGTTACGAGAGCCCAGACTGCACTATGGACCTAAAGGGAGGAACCATTTCAACTACTGAAAGAACATGTTTGTTTTTCTTTTCTGGAGGACATGGAAGATAACACTGGTGCAGAAGGGTAGATAGATCAGACGGGAGGGTATATAGATTCCCCTAGTGCAGGGCAGCAGGTGAGTCCAAAGGTCAGTAGAACAGCAGTAGGAGGGAGGGATTGATAAGCTAGTGGAAAAGTCTTTATTGGCCAACACAGTTGCCGCTCTTAGCCTGGAATGCAGGAACCTTCTATTTCCCGTTTTATCCCAGCAGACATGAGTTAAAGCAGTTCTCAATTCATACACGGGGTTGGAAAATATTATTCAAAAGTAACGCTGAATTGGTGCCTACTCTCCTGGGAGGTTTGAGAAAAAGATGGTTTTAAAATGAGAAATCTCCCAGGATTATGATAGAGGCTTTTTAAGCCACTTGCTGCAGCATATTAGAGTAATGTCGGATTTCATCTACTATGAATAAAAGTTATTTTTTTAGTCTGCCATAAAACTCAAAATACTGAAAGTTAGACCTTTCCAAAGACGCTGCCAGTTAAAAAACAAAGGAGAAAAGAGAAGTGTCGCATAAAATAGAACTGACAGTGTAAGATTGAACTTTGAAATACCAAGAAAGAAAGCTGTAGTGCCTGAGAATATATAGCGTGGACTTGAGCTGATACTTAAAAATATGTTGCATGAAGATAACACAATAAGATAACTGATGGAATGAATTGCCCAGTATGTGCTGGGAAATAAGGAAGTTCTGAATCTGCTCTCTATTGAAGCATCTAATATGCTAACTGGCTTGCTAGGCACTCATGCTTAAGAAGTAAGTGTACTCTTCCCCTACTGTGTGCTAAATACAGAAAACTAGCTTTCTTTAAAAAATAAATAAATAAATAAATAAATAAATAAATAAATAAATAAATAAATAAATAAATAACATTCTAGTTAAAGAGACAAAAAGAAAGAAGGATGGAGAGAGCAGCAGCCATTAACTCTGCATGGACCTACCATCTAATGTAATCACACTGCGGGTTTATACTACACTGAGTAGAATACAATCATTTGGAATAGAAGTGACGACAGCTTTAAGTGATTTGCCACAGTGGGACAGTTTAGAGGGTGTGTTTGGCTTCTACTTGCTTTGCTTGTCTAATTTTATTCAGGTGTCTATCCTCTTGGGGCCCTGTGTATTAGGAGAGGCTGAGCCTCCTCTAAAAACTGGCTAGCCCAAGCTGAGCACACTTGTGCCTTTGTAAATGATGCCCTCGGACATGAGAGTCCTGCTGCGGGATGTACCTTCTGTACTTTCTGTACCTTTCTGTACGCTGTGAATATGTGTTGCTACTATTGGTGAATAAAGAAGCTGTTTGGGCCCATGGTAAGGCAGGATAAGAGCCAGATGGTAAATCCAAAAGAGATACAAGGAGAAGAGGGCAGAGTCAGGGCAGATGCCATGCAGCAGCCTGAGGAATAAGATGCCAGCAGACTGGTAACATCACAGCCACGTGGCAAAACATAGATTAAATGGGTTCATTTAAGATGTCAGAGCTAACGAGAAATAAGCCTGAGCCATAGATCAAACAGTTTGTAAATAATATTAAGCCTCTGACTGGTTATTTGGGAATAGGCAGACAGGAGAGATTCATCCATTTACAGAGTCCCACTTATTTTGCATATGTATTGAGCAATAATGCAGCCTCCTGAGGAGATCATGAGACAGTGTTTCCCAAGGGGGTGGAGCCTTCTGGAATTGAAATGCTTCTGTCACATTCAAACAATTCTTGGATTGTGTTAGAATGTCCCAGAAGAGGAGGACTCACCTGGCATCATCAGCATTCGCCAAGGTTTCATGTTGACACATTTGTCGCAAAGTGTGTCACCACACTGATTTCCATCGGCAACAGGCAACAAGTCATCTGTCAGTCCATTTGCAGAGAGTGGAGGGACCCAGTCTTTAATCCAGGCCATTACCATCATTTAAAAAACCTCACTCTTGGGCTTTTGGACAGTAGAATGCTTGCTCTATCACCACCACAAAGGTTAGATCTATAACTGGAATAATTTAAAGCAAGATCTCAAACTGGCATACACAAACATGCATGGAACAATGTCAATCAAAAAGATAAAAACTGGAAACAATCCATATGCCTGTCTATGAATGAACAAATGAGCAACTCTAGTCTACACATATGATGCAATATTATTCAGCCCTAAAGGGAAGTAAAATCTTGCATGTAGTTTTATCCTGGATAAACCCTGAGGATGTGGTACCCAATGAGATGGAATAGACCTACAGGAGATAACAATGGTGTGATTCACTTACAGGAGATATGTTAACTGGTTATGTGTGCTGTGATTTGATGTTTCTATACATCTAAACTGTTTGACTTCTGGGTATACATTATTTAACTAAAATATATTTATTGCACTAAATATTTTCTTTGATATGTTTGTAGTAGATTTTTGGAGTAAATGGACACGGAGTATTATTAAAATGTTCAACATGACTATAAGCTATATAGAATTTTGACTTTTAAATTACTGAGGCCTTAAGTCTAAAGAGAATGTTTAGGGGAATTAAAGGAAATGTCAGAAATCTGAACTAGAGTTACAGATGGTTGTGAGCCACAATGTAGGTGCTAGGAATCAAACCCAGGACATCAAGAACAAGTCTCTGAGCCATCTTTCCAGCTTCAGTTAGGCATCTTTTAAGGAACATAATGTCTAAATTAGACAAAAGTAGAAATGTACCACAAGGGTTGGCATGTATGCTCATACTTAATAGTTGATGTTACAGTGTTCTCCAAATCCTTATACCAATTAACATCTAAACTTTTAGCAGTACCTGAGCATTCTGGTTGTTCCAAAAAAGATTCTGTCTATCTTTCTATCTCCTGGTTGAGTTCCGTTCTCAAGTCTCAAGTCTATTCATTTCCTTCATCCTTATATTTGAGTTTTCTTGGTCACCACTCAGGCATTTATTTCCTTAAGCTCTGTCTTTTTTTTTTTTTAGTATATTCTTTGAGGAGGTTTATGATTGTTCTTTTAAATCCTGTGACCTAGAATTCATCTAGATAGTTGTATTTGCAAGTATGTCTACAGGACTGGTCAGCTTTAGAGAAAAGATACTGGCTTGATCTTTTACAGTGTTGGTATTCCTAGGATGAGATCTAGGCATGCAGACTTCCTCTGTTGATTCTGGGTTTATTATGGATAAAGCATTTTGAGGAAGGAAACAAATGTGTGAGTGGGTTGGGTCTACAGATTGGAAATGTTTTGGGTGGAATTAAGTCAGGTGGACAGACCAAACTGGGCTGGTATTCAGGATGTGCTTCCCATTCCAAGTCTGGAGTGTGGGAGTAGATAAGTCTGAGTACAAAGGCTGGATATGATGTGGGAGACATGGGAAAGTCCCATGGTTGGGCTGATAGGTTGGGAGGATCCTGGCCCAATTTAGATCTCCTTTGCAATGAAAGCCAGACTAGGCGGGTCCACTGGCATGTGAGTGCCAGACTAAGCTGGTGAACTGAGGAAAAGGAATGGATGAGGAAGTCAGGGGTACTCACCAGACTAGACCCTGAAGGCAGACCTGGGAATAAGTCTGTGTATGGAGTGAGGTGCTAGGTACAGGTAGCACAGAGAGACTTATGAGTAACCACAGGAAACTCATTAGTGGTTTAGTAGAAGCCTAAAGTTCTGCTAGATCGCACACAGGGTCAGTCTAACTAAGCCAGGGCAAGGATATGGGCCCTATGCTACACCCTGGGGTATGTGGGAAGTCTAGGTACGTTGTATGGTGGTGGAAGGGACCTGTGGGTAATTGCAGGTAGGGCAGGTCCTCTGCTGTGACACAGGTGGGACTAGGCTGGGGCACAGGGAGTAAGACCCTGAGGAAGGCTAGATAGAGGTCAGCTACTGCAAGGTGCCAGGGTGCTGGCTGTGGGACCTGGAGTAAATCTGAATGGCTGTGTAAAAAAAAAAATGAGGATGGGTGGTAGGGGCTACCCACTAGGCTAGACTCTGGAGAAGGACATGGGAAGTCTGAGTATAAAGGGGTAGAGGTGGTACAAAGAGATCTGTGAGTGGATGCAAGGAGGGTAGGTCTTAGAAAACCTACAAACTTTATCTCACATTTCTAAAGCAGAAAATAGCATCAATTTATAAATTTTAAGAGACCTTATACATCTTCCCTTATAGATGAATGGTTTTTTAAGCTGTTTTATTGTTGTTGTTTGTTTGTTTTGTTTTGTTTTGTTTCGTTTTGTTTTCAGAGTAAAGGTATAGTGGAAAGCCCTGAAGAGCTATCATGAACATAAAATAAATTATCTATAAAACTTGGGAAATAAAGCAATCCTTTCTCTCACTAATGAATCATGGTGTAATCTTTTCTGCCACCTCCTGTGCATATTAATTGTATGTTACATGAATAATCATCGAGGAAATTAGGGACATCTAATGAGAAAAGCCAAAGTCTGCAGAAAGCTTGCATCGCACCTATGTTGATGAGTGTCTGCTTAGCGGTAAATGCAATTAGAACCTGGAATTACGGTCCCACAGCTCATCTACTGGAGCTGCGTTACAGACAAGGTCATCCGCAACTCATTTCCTTCCACACTTAAGTCCTGCTTTGTCTTCAAAGGGAGGCGTAGAAAAGAATCTACTTGTTTACTTTAATTCACACTGGAGTCCAATAGTGTGCATAGACAAGAAAATAATGAGCAGTGTTAGATTGTGTGTGTGTGTGTGTGTGTGTGTGTGTGTGTGTGTGTGTGTGTGTGCGTGTTTTGGGGGCTGCATGTGTATGAGCATGTGGTAGCCAGAGGCCAACATTGATTGTCCTGCTCAGTTTCTCTCCACTTTGTTTTTTTAATACAGTTTCTTGCTGAAACCGAACTCACCAACTAGGCTAAACTGTCTGGCCAGTGGGTTCGAGGGATCCTCTTGTCTCTGCTTCCCTGGCCCTGGGGTTACAATGTGTGTGCCCATGCCTGGCTTTTACATGGAAGTTGGGGGTCCAATTCAGTCTTCAGGCTCTGGTGGCAAGTACTTTACCAACTAAACCCCACACCCCCACACCAATCCCTAGATAGTAACTTTTAATAAAATCTATCAACCCAGTGCAAGAATTGTCTCACTGTGAAACACGGAACCTCATAGTAATCTTCAACCTGGCTCCTAATCTTGTCAGTTCGGTTTACACAAACAGCGTTTCTGCCTTGGTGTCAAGAGAAATTCTTCCTCGTGTCTGGTTCTTTACTGCATCTTCTGTGGCTCAGGAAAGGCACGGGCAGGATGGGCTTGTTATTCTGCAGGACTGAAAGAAACCTATTAATCAAGCATTAGGACAAGTACAATATATTCTACATCCTCAGATTATCTTACGTTCCCCAGATCTTCCTCAAATATCATCCATTGTTCCTTCCCTTTGTGCAGTACCACCCCTCAGCATGGAGTCACCCCAACCATCATTAGGCCCAATTCCTGAGGATTTGGCTGGAGAAAGTTTGAACCACATCAAGCTCATCAAAAGCAGTTAGATAGACAACAGGTCAGCAAATCCTCTCCGTGGGGCAAATCAGCACAATCAAACTAGAGATTACAAAATTTACAATTGTAATGCCCTGTTGGTGGATTTGTCCCTTAGTTGACATGACATGCCTCTCTCTGTGTCTCCTAATTACTCTGAGGTCCCTGTCCTCAGGAATGCCATGCCCTGCTGGCTTCTTCATCCCTCCATTTTTCCCACTGTTTCACTCTGTGTTCTCATTTCTCCTTGACAGTGATGTGTGTTGTTTAAAAGTGGTTCTAAGAGGAAAGCTTATATGATAAATGCCTACATTTTTAAAAAA
Source organism: Peromyscus leucopus (assembly GCF_004664715.2). NCBI lineage: Eukaryota > Metazoa > Chordata > Mammalia > Rodentia > Cricetidae > Peromyscus > Peromyscus leucopus. Next base: position 21,384,553 of record NC_051084.1, on the reverse strand, counting down.
TCAGAGGGGTTGGAAATAAATAATAATGAACTTCAAGGTTTTAGAAAATCTAGATCAAACAAACCTAAATCAGTGGGCAGAAACAGTAAGATCACAGCACAAGGTAATGAAGTGGACAGAAAAGGAATCCACAGAGCAAAGAGTTACTTCTCTGAAAAGATAAACAGGATTGGCAAACCCTTATCCAAACTAATCAAAGTTGAGAGAAGACCCAGAATATACAAATACAGATGAAGTAAGACATTAAGACAGACAGCAGGGAGATCCAGGGGATTATTAAGGCATACAATAAAAACTGTAGTCTAATAAATTTTAAAATCTTGAAAAAAAAGTTAATTTTCCAGACGCATAAGCCTACCAGATTAAACAAGGACCTAGAAACATTATAAACATGCTCATAACAAGTATTGAGTTTGATCCCCAGGCTCTGGTGGATTCACAGCTGAATTCTTCCAGACCTCAAAAAAAAATTCTCCCCAATTACTGCACAAAATAGAAATGGAAGGAATACACTGAACTCATTTTACATGGCCAGCATTGCACTCATATCAAAATCAGACAAGGACTTAACAGTAAAAGAAAATGATAGGCTAATTCCCAGGATGAACATTGTTAAAAAAAATTCTCAATACTTGTAAAATGAATTCAGCAATACATCAGGGTCTTCCCCGTGACCAAGTGAGCTTCATACAGGGATGAAATGATGGTTCAACACAGGAAATCAAATAATGTATTGCATCATATTAAAAAACTCAGAGACTTAACCACATGATCATCTCAGTAGATGAAAAAAAATTAATAAAGTACAACATACTTCCATGATAAAAGCCTGGGAAAAAATCAAGAATAGGAGGAACATACCTCAACATAGTAAATGATATATATAGAAAACCCATGGTCAACATAATACTAAATAGGGAAAAGTTCAATACATTTCCATTAAAATTAGGAATGAGATAAGACTGTTTTCTACATATAATCCTTGAAATCTCAGCTAGTAAAATGAGAAGTCAAATTATCTCTCTTTGTGGACAATGTGATCTAGTACATAAAGACCATAAAGATTCTAGCAGCCAACACTTAAAACTGGAAAATACCTCCAGCAACATAGCAGGAAATACAATCAGCACACAAAAGAAACGTATTTTCTATATTCCAATAATGAATATGCTGAGAAAGCAGCCAGAACACCTATCCTATTCATAATAGCTTCAACAATGGAAAACCTAGGAATAAACCTAGCCAAGGAAGGGAAGACTTGTAATAAAAAAATTATTTTTTTAATTGAAGAAGACTTCAGAAGGTGGAAACATCTACCATACTCAACCAGCACAACTGATATTTGTGGAAATGTCTGTATTACCAAACATGATCTACAGAGCCAAAGCAATTCCCATCAATATTTTAATGAAATTCTTCAAAGAAATAGGGAAAAAATACCCTAAAATGCATACATACACAAAAGACCCCACAGAGCAAAGCAATCCTGAACTAAAAGATCAGTGCTGGGCATATGTTAATACCTGATTTAATGTTACACCATGAAGTCAAACTAACAAAACAGTGTGATAGTGGTGCAGAAGCAGACGTATAGATTGATAGAAGGAAACACACACATGTTTTCCTCCTATTCTGAAACATCCATCTGATCGTTCCTTAAAGATGGCACACGTGTGTGTTACAGAAAAGGCAGTCTCTCCAAATGGTGCTGGGGAAATTGGATATCCATATGTAGAAAAATGAGACTAGATCCCTATATTTGCTTTATACAAAAAAAGTCAACTCAAGTGTATTAAACACCTTAATGTAAGGAATTATGAATTTGTTATAGGATATATATATATATATATATATATATATATATATATATATATAAACTCAAAAGGCTAAATAGCAAAAACAATTAAAAAATAATTTCTAGAATGAGCTAATGAAATGAACAAGAAATTCACAGAGGATTAAATATAAATGTCCAATAAGCATATGGAGGATGGTTCAATGCTCTTACCTACCAGTGAAATACAAATTAAAATTACATTTCACCCTGTCAGAATGGCCCTCACAAGAAAACCAATTGACAACACAAGCTGGTGTGGATGCAGAAGAAGTTATCTGTCACCACTGTCCTGAATATAGGCACAGACCTCAGTGTTAGCCAACCAGAAGAAAACTGAAATTATGTAATTTACTGAACAATGGATGTAACTAGAGGTGATTATATTAAACAAAGGGGCAAAGACAAATGTTCAATGTTTACTCATTTAGGGATCTAGAATAATTTATAGAGAAGTAAAACCATCACACACACACACACACACACACACACACACACACACTAAAAGAGAAAGGAGTTGGGATAAAGAGAGGGCATGAGGATAAATATGGTCAAAGTAAATGGCATACTTGTACTGGAAAGATATTTGTAAAGTCTACACAGAAAAAGCTATGCACAATGAATACATGCCAAAAACAATCAGGATCTGATGATTCTAACTTATGCTTAACCCTGAGTTCTATCCCTGGGACCCACGTGGTGGAAGTGGAGAACCAACCAGAGCAATTGTTTTTCTGACCCCTAAACACATCATGGCACATTTATACGCATCCATTGATACATACACATATGCACATCCATGGAGAAACAGATATATGCACAAATGCCCACACAGACATGCACACACACAAATACATGCACTCATGTACTCACACATTGTGCACATACACAAACAAACACTTTATTGCCTGCTTTGTCTCAATGATCAAAAAATTCCAAATGTCTAATAATTTGGTAAAACTGATAAATCAGATAAATTATAACAGAAAAGCTCTTTCTCATATATATTTATATTCTTTTTATTGCATATGTCTAATACTTTGGTAAAAATGATAAATCAGATAAAGTCTAACAGAAAAGCTCTTTCTCTTTCACGTATGTATCTATTTTCTGTTAATTGCATATGAGTTTTTCCTCATCGTTTTTCCTCACTCATCTTTCCAGTCATTTTCTGGTTAAACCAAGAAATTTTATCAGTGTATGCTGAATGTGGCTAAGAAAACCTCAAATTTCAGGTGGTGTTTTTTTCTGCAGATCAAAGACTATTTCATAATAATTTTACTTCTTCTTAGAAAATATTAGTTTTTGCCCAAAGATGTAAAATCCACTGTTACAGAAAAATATATTTATGTTGATTCATATTTGTAACTATATACATTTACACACCAATATATACAAATGCCAGGAGGGAGGGAAAGAGAGAGGGAGGGGAGGAGGGAGGAAGGGAGAGAGAGAGAGAAAGAGAGAGAGAGAGAGAGAGAGAGAGAGAGAGAGAGAGAGAGAGAGAGAGAGAGAGGAGCACTCTGAAATATGGCCAATTTAAATGAAGGACATTTTGAATAGCCACTGCTTTGGATAAATGTGGTGTTTGTATTAAAGTGTGGCACATTGTGTAATCCACAGAGACAGATTTTAGTGTCCTGTAAACAGATAGTCCCATTCCAGCCTGTGAATTGGAACTTCTTTACAATTAGTGTCACTTTCGTGACACTAAAGGCTTTTTTGATTATCATTAGCTTCAGAGCAACAATTTAGACTCATCATGTTTTTGAACATTCACACTGACTTTCCAAACTAAAAGGTTTATAAATTGAATTCCATTTGTCTCCATGTGTTCTTTTTTCTGTAAAAGCTGTGATAAATAAGTTTTTCTTTTTGTAATGGGAGTCTTTGTATAATTTAATGGATAGGCAATAAATATCAAGAGAGTGAATTCACAGAAATTTAACTTTCAGACTGAATATTCAAATGCCTTGTTCTCTTTCCTTGATTTTCTATTAAATTTGGGAGCTGAAATATAAGAAGAATTCTTATCTTTGATTCTTACTCAAAATTGCAGCCATTTTTGTTTTTGTTTGTTTGTTTTTGAGATAGGGTCTCTCTATGTAGTCTGGGCTGTCCTGAAACTCACTATGGAGATCAGGCTAGCCTTGGACTCACAAAGATCCTCTTGCCTCATCCTTCTCAGTGCTGAGATTAAAGATTATCTTTTAGTAGTAGCTATGCTTTAAAATACGTCCATGTACATGTGTGAGTTTAAGAGAAAAATACTCAAGAGAAAAATGCTCTATACATCAATATGATGCAAATTCACCAACAATGAAAATTTTATTCTGTTAAATAGTAGGAAGTGAAGCGATTTAATTTGCATTTGTAAATGTTCCAGTATCTATTTCTTGTTATTTTGTTTTAAAATTGGTTGCTGGGGATCAAATCCAAGACTTTAAGCTATGAGGCAAAGACTCCACAATGAACTCAAGTCATGGGTGACTGATTCACAAGGTTCCTTTGCAATAATATTGTAGCAATTCTCCTCCATGTAAGTATTTTTGCTTTTTAACCAGCAAATAATATGACTTTATTAAAATATGTCAATGAATGAACTTCTCTAGAAGTTCAAATTGTCATTCAACAATTATTTAGTATGTAAGACTCTAAGCAGTGAGGCTTATAAAATGAAAAGAATGAATCAGAAAATTTTCCCTGATGCTCCCAAATTTACAGACATCACAAACAAAAGAATAATGAATGCCTTTACCTGTGAGCTACACACTAAAAATAAAAAATAAAAAAAATAAACCAGTAGAGACCTATAATATCCTGATCTAGTCCATATAGACCTGTCCTGGTTCCCCATTTTAAACAGGAGGACCTAAATGCTAGAGTTAGTTGTCAAATTTCAAATAACTAGTAACAATAACTAGGAGAAATGAGCCTAAATCTATCTATTCTAAATACTGACGTGTAATCTACTGTGACATTCTTCCATACATATTTAAACAAAACACCACTTACTAGATAAGACATTACCATCAAATGCACGAGTCAAAAAAATCTAGTGTGTAATAGAGAGACATAATTATGTAATAGTCATGACAATAAATAAAAGTACACACACACACACACACACACACACACACACACACACACATACACACACAAAGGCACAAGCAACTGAAGGCAACTCTCTTGTAGGGAGAGAAAGAAGCATTTAAATCCCCATCAGTCTCCATCTCTCTCACCGACCCTTCCTCCTCACCCATCCTCCCTCCTCACCTACCCTCCCTCCCCATTTATACTATATTAGAGTCCCAGAAACCATTGTTTCTTTGGCCTACTAGATAAGAGTTGTTTTGATTAAGTATAAAAAATATTAAAAGTATCGAAACCAGAAACAGTATAGATAGACTATTAGAAAAATGTAAGTAGTATGAAATGGGCTGGTTCACAGTACAGATTATTAGAAAGATGTAAGTAATAAGCAATAGATGGTTCCAAGTATTGAATTTGATGTGAGATTCAGTCTCTGCTGTAAAGAATCCCAGTTGAGATGATTCATTGCCGTTACTAAACTGTTGACATCTCTGTGGTACATCATCAGTGTCCACTGGATACTTTCTCAAGAGAAAGCATAAGTAATAAAATAAGATAAGGCAAGAATTGGGGATAGTAAACTGGGATCAGATTGATAATAATTTTCTTGTAAGTGGAGTGATTCAATATTTTAATTATTGAAAAAGAAAACAAAAAGTCATACGTGATGAGACCCTGGAATTGGCCATCATAAGCTTGGCAGCGTGTGAGAGAGCTAGAGGACTGTACAGTCAGAATTCAGAGTTTTTCTAATGGACTGTTCATGGGGAGTCAGGAGTTGGGGATGAACAGAGAAAGAAGATGCTAAGAAGCAACTCTGAGCTCAATACAGAGAGGCTGTGGTTTGAGAAAAACAAAACAAAAACAAACAATGCTATCTGGTGAGACTGTTTCAAGAGAGTGAGAATCCTTTGAAATGGGGGCTTGTGAGAGGCTGTGGGTTATTGAAGATAGACTTTAAAATTGTGTAGCCAGTTCCCACTTTCTGACCAGTTTCCACTTCCTATTCCTTTGAGGTGTGAGGAGGTGGGGAGTCCCACCTACATACACCCTCTGGCCTTCATGTCTCCTCTGTTGTGATGGATTACGTCCTCTCAACTTGTGAGCCTTTCGGTGGCATCACTATGAGAAACGTAACTAATATAAACGATCACACACTCACCATGGAAAGAAAATACAGAAAGAGGGGTGATAGTGGAGAAGCTGAGTTTGGATCAGAGTGACAGGATTCATCGTGACTAAAGAACAACCAGAAAGTGAGAACATATGACTAAGTGGTTTCACTTTTAGTGAGGAAGTAAAATCACAAATAATCTAGGACTGGACAGATGGCTCAGTGGTTAAGAATATTGGCTCGCTCCTCTTACAGAGGACCAGGTTCGATTCCCAGCAGCCACACAGGCAGCTTACAGGCAGCTTACAACTGTCTCTAGTTCAGGTTCCACCCTCACACAGATACACAGTCAGGCAAAACACCAATCAATGCTCATAAAAAATAAATTATGTTTGAAAAGTAATGCTTAAGCAGTGTAATAACCGGGAAACTTCTAATAAAATTGATACATTGTTATTAAAAATAAACATTGAAACTAAACTCACTTTATCTCTCAAAAAGAATGCTCAAACAGTGGCTTTTCTCTTGCTTAAATACCCATTGAATGGAGAGCAATCTGTTTTTATATGGATAAAAAGAACAGAATTCATTTGAAATCATCTTGAAAGGACTTAAAATAGTCCTTATTTTGGACTAAATAATTATAATAATGAAGAGAATAATTAATTTATGAGGTAAAAAAATATTTACTTTGTGAAAGAATTTGTAAGGAAAAGAAAATTAAACACTTTAATTACTATATAAACACAAGGAAGTCCGATTTATTTTTCACTATTGTGCCTTCTATGATACAGAATTTTGCTGTGTATATGTTTGTTTGTTTTGTTTGTTTTTTATTTTATTTATTTATTTATTTATTTTTTGTTTGTTTGTTTGTTTTTCGAGACAGGATTTCTCTGTGTAGCTTTGCGCCTTTCCTGGAACTCGCTTTGGAGACCAGGCTGGCCTCGAACTCACAGAGATCCGCCTGGCTCTGCCTCCCGAGTGCTGGGATTAAAGGCATGCGCCACCACCGCCCGGCTGTTTTGTTTGTTTTTTAAAAAAGAATTTTTCTTTAGGTCAGTGTCTAATTTTTCACAAAGATGCTATCTTTGTGATGATTTTGATACCACTCTTTAAGAAAAATATTGACAAATTATGAATGTAAATAATATATCAGGATCGTGTAATTCAAGCTGTGACTGCAGGCCTCCATAGATCATTATTACAGTCCTGTTTAAGTTCTAAACCGTGTTGGCTCTTTAGTAAGAACAGGCAGGCGAAAGACCAGATCGCCACTTCTGAAGTCCATACACAGTCCGTGGGTGAGGCTGCTTCTAACAGGATCCCAAATCTATCCTGGATCATTGTAATAAAAGCCTGCAAATATATCTCTTCAATTATATTAAATTGACATTTACTTAATTCTGCAATTACCTGATGTGAACCTTAATATTAGGTGTTATTAATATCCTACAGTAGTCATGTTTTATTAAATTCTTGTGAAAAAATCTAACATGGATTTTTTTTCCTATTTAAAACATTTCTTTCTTTTCTTTTTAGTTTTTGCAAAATTTTTGAATAGGCCTGTGAACAGATCAATCTCCTTGGTATTTCTTTATCCATGTTTTATCAGAAGCTGGGCACATTGACTGTAAGGACTCTAAAATGAAAGTTTCTTCATGTTTTCTAAAAATACAAGAATAAAGTTAAAGTATTACTCAGAACCCAATGCTCTGTTCTTTTTCGCCTCTAATAATCACAGTTTGACACCCACATCAGTGGGTGGATGTGAGGTGTGAGTTTTGGGCCCTACATTCTAAATCACTTTCACTCTGGGAAAAGCAAGATTTTTGTGCAGCTAAAGTTTGAAATGGGTGTAATTGAAAAGCTGAAATTAAAGCTCCATTATTGGACTTTAATAGGTTTGGAAGTTTTAGGACATCACTAATTATTTTACTAATATTTCTGCATCCGTGGTATTCATTTAGGCAACGGAGAGGAACAGTTACTAAGGCTATTAGAAAATTAATGTCTTACCTATTCCCTGCATGATAGAAGCAATTATTTGGTGGTTGTCTCTTAATGTTGGGCACCTGTACACATCAAAAATTCCAGATGAGGTCTTAGAAGTGTGTAAGTGGTTGCCTGTGTCTGAGTTTTCATTATAAAATATAATTAAAGCAAGTAGAATTATAATATCCAAATTTGGCTTCTTTCCAAGCAAGTCCAGACATAACTTTCCTCTTTTCACCAAGAGAAAATATAAAAGTCAATAAATCTACTCATCAGGCTCCCCCTTCCTCCTGGTAACTATGTCATGGACCCTGTATGACCTTTTTATTATAAAGAAACAGGTTAACATTGTACTAACTCTTTAAGAAAATATGATTCATTTAGAATTTTCTGATGAGTCTGTTTTAGTTTTTAAGCATGACTTTAGCCAAAATTATTGGCTGTTCTCTTTTTATGACCTAATAAATGATAAAACAGGTTTATGGTTTTTATTTATTTATTTGTGCCTTTATGAAACTATTTATGAATTTTCTCCAATTTTAAGAAAGTAGTCCTTTGTGTATTTGTAACAATTTATATTTTTAAAAATATTAACTTATAATGAGATTTTTATGGAATAATTTATTTTCCATTTCTGAAAGGTATTTTGTCTTCATCTACTTCCCATTCTTTATATGAATTTTAAATAATTTAAAGTCTTCTTAGTTATGCATTTGACTTTTCCTTTATCTCAACATCCTCATACTATTTTGTTTCTTCTTTGAAATTTGTTTTACTTGAAATTTTAATCTCTCTTGAACCTTTATTTGTTAGAATTACGTGTGGTGTATTTTGAGGTGAGATTTTTTTTCTCTTTTTTTTCAATTCTTTTTTTTCTTTATTAAGAAATTTTTTTATTCATTTTACATACCAACCAGAGATTCCCCCCTCTCATCCCTCCTCCCACTCCCCACCAACCTTCCCCTCCCAACCCACCCACTATCCCCCTCCAAAAAGATAAGGCTTCCTATGGGGAGTTGAGATTTTTGAAAAAGGCTCGCTCAGTCAGAGTCATAAGCCATGCTTCATCGTACATCATTGGTCTTAAATTCCCAGACTGTGGTTTGCCCATCAAATCAAGCAGAGTTCAGGGCCACAGGACCTTATGATTTTGATTATTTTCTCTTGCCTTGGGCAAAGCGGTAGTGTGTGAAGAGGGACTGCAGCCCTACATGGGGGATGCATTTGATGATGGGATCTCCAGGAGAATTTGGCCCACTGCAGTCGGTGTTAGGGTTTAAGCTGGGCAACTCTCACTGCGGTTTTGTGGTGATGGCAAAACACAGCTGGATAAAAGAGAGGAATATTCTTCCATTTACAGTGAGATTTCTACTTCCTGGGAAAGGAGTCATATTAAATTCTCTTCCATGAACACACCTTGCTACCTGCTCTCCCAGCCACTCATAATAAGGGAGGAAGGAAGGGAAGAAGGAGACATCTAAGCAGAAACCACCATTCACCTTAGAGTTTTGTATTCTTAGCCAGGCTTCTTGGCACATATCTATAATCACAGCATGTGAGGCTGGGCCTTGAGTATGGCAAGTCCAATGACTGCCTAGAGCACATAATGAGACACTATTTAAAAAAAACTGAATAAAATAAAATATCAAGTAAATAATAACATTTACTTAGTGTGTTGCTGTTCTTACTTATCCATTCTGGGATTTATAACTGAGGGATTTACATGCAAGATAAATTCTTTCTCCTGGGCCTGGGTCATTAGCAATTTTTACCCATCAACAGATTCACTGGGGCTATATCTCTAGCTCCTACATAGCTGTCTTTACACTATGCCTTTACATGGCAGAAGTGATAAAGGGGATCTTAGAACCTCCTATAGGACTCTACCCCCATGCACCAATCACTATCCAAAGGCCAGCTTCTATACACATTATAGGGGTATTTTTCAACAGCATTGGAAGAAGCAAAAACACTTAGCTTCCGGCATGTGTGTTTATTGTTCTTTCCATCTCCTTGTTGCATCCAGGAAAAAGTCTTAGGGTGGTTCATCTTTCATTTTCTGTTCTTTTCCGTGAGTGTTTAAATCCCTGGTCATCTGACATGTTGGATAGAGTGGACTTAGAGTGAGACCCACCCTGCTTATGCTACTAGCAACCTGTGTAGTTATCAATAGTTTACTGATCTCTCTGGCCTCCAGCGTTCTCCTGTGAAATAACAATGGACTGTTAGTGAGACCATGCGTTTGAGGTGTCACAGCACTGGAAACCATGAATGGTGGGCAGATATTAGCACAGCACTGGAAACCGTGAATAGTGGGCAGATGTTAGCTGACAGCGGATTGCACACCAGTGTTATACACACACACACACACACACACACACACACACACACACACACACACAGGCCCAGCAAGAGCACGCGCTGGTAGATCTGAGTCTGAGCTCCTGAAGCCTGACCTGGGATAGTTGCTCTCATTGGAGAGGCTCGGGTCTGACTGTGTTTCAAGGATGAAGTAGTGGATAGGAATTATAGAAAGAAATGGTAGAGAACTGAACTGTGAAAACAGTGGTGTGGTTAGCATCAGAATAAAAACTTTGCTTTGTCTTAATGGGAAAGACAAATGTGGTTTCATAGTTTGAAGAGGAAAAGGTTAAAATGACAGGGAAATGATAATATGTTCCTTATGAGGAGAACTGGGCGCGGCTCAGATCCTGGTGAACGTGCCTTCCATGGGGGAGGAGGGTCGAATGCATCTCTCAGATTCCAAGAGCTGACAGATGGCACAGGTAAAGATGTTTTGCTTCTAAGGTGAACAGCTGAGAAATGTCACACTTGATGTCCTGAAATTCTATGTAAATTAGAATGTGCATATCTCTAGAGGAGCCTGAAGAAGATGCACATTGACGAATGGGCTGAATTATGATGTCAGACATCACTGTTTACAGAAAAGATTTTCTGAATGGAGCAAAAGCATAGTTTGAAACTCAGATGGAGAGGTTCTGGTCACACTGGTTTTCCTGGTTGTTTAAATTCTCCATCTTCAGTCTTAAATCTTCAGGTATAAACTAATGGCTCAATTGATCGAAGGTACAAAAACAAGATAACCACAGTGTGACTTCAACAGAGCGGAAGTGGGCTGGAACTCCAAACCTAATGTCTCAAGGGAGAGGGCAAACGTGAAAATTCTCCAGCATCAGAGGTTTCAGATGTGAGGAGTGCACCGCGGTCAGAAATGTACGCACTGAAGTTTTATCTTCCTGAGACAGAGCATTTCCCCAGGGCCAGTGCCTCTGTGAGATTTAACACTAGAGCAACTCTCAAGCAGCTCACTGGTCTAGGAGTGTCACTGGCCAGAGAATTGAAGATAAATTGCCAAGTATGCCATCTCCATGAAAACTGCACTTTAAAAGAATTAATAAGTTGAAGAGGAAAACTGAGAGCTAGATACCAATGTCCTTGAATTCAGTAAGAAGGAGAGAGTATTTTCTCTACATAAGTGTGTGTGTTTCAGTGGAGGAAGAAGGTTTGCAAGACTGAGTCAAAAGGGATCTGGAAACAATAAAGAAAACATGAATAAAATGAAACGTGATTATGAAAACCAAGTACATGCACTGGACCTCAATATGAAAGAAATTATTAATATATTACTTTCTTAGCAGAGTTATAATCTTACATGTCTAAGATGATGAGTCTAAATTGAGTTCTTGAGTGCTTAAATGTCTGTACTTATTGAGACACAGCATATTACAGAAAAGCAAAACTTTCTTGTTATTACAATATGTATTTAACAGCTCTAATAGCAAATATCTCTAATGGTCATGATGTTCTTGGTCATTAGCTATAATTACATAAGCATAATTTTCAGCACATCACAATCATGTAATATAGCATATATATGTAATATATGTGCTTATAATAATATTGTTAGACATAATTCATCTCATTGATGGATAAGAAACACAAGTTAAAAGTGACTTTGAAGTCTCTCTCAATATAAAACAAGATGTAAGAGTAAACAAACAAAATAAATGTAAAGACCTTAAAAGCAGGAAGCAGACAGCCATGATGCATTCAGTGCAGAGATGTTTGCTGCCTGTTCACATCCTAGGCCAGATTTCAAACTGTACTCTAAATCTTGTTACTGGCACTTTGGAAGTGAGTCAGTATGTATTTAAACATGTTCTATTTTATCATTTACTTCATGAGAACATTTGGTTCTTGTCTGTGTATGACTACAGGTAATGGACTACAAGCCATCTGACTTATGTCTCCTAGAGAGGCTATGATCCTAAATGGAACTTGGAAGTGCTGTGTGTTGGTCCGAAGGTCATCAGCCACGAGAATTGTCCACTTTTACTCTGTAGTTAACCAACATTCAACTCTACATACTTGATAGAGAGGGGAGAGAGGTCCCCTGTCCTGTGACCATCTCCAGAAGTGAGATCCTTAAAGTAGATTGCTTAGGATCGTGCTGTAGCAGGAATCTTAAAAGTTCTTATTAATAAAGTCAAACCTGAGCCAAGTATTGGAGTGAACACTGGAAGATCAGAGAGACAGAACAAGCCACAACTAACCTCACCTGGCCAACTTCTCAGCTGATCTTGTTTCCTCAGACTGGAAGCCTCTGTGTCGTCATATCCGAATGGCTCTCAGCTGAATTGTGCTGCTCAAAACCTAAATGCTTAACCAGCCAAAATGCTTCTAGTTTCTGGTACTCACACCTTATATACCTTTCTGCTTTCTACCATCACTCCCTGGGACTAAAGGCTCGCTTTCTGGGATTAAAGATGTGAGTCATGTGACACCATGCTTGGCTGTATCCTTGAACAGATGGATTTCTGCCTCTGGAATGCTAGGATTAAAGGTGTGAGTGCCACCATTTTCTAGCCTTTGTATCTAGTGGCTGTTCTGTCTCTGACCCCAGATAAGTATATTAGGGTGCACAATATTTGGGGAAACACAATACCACCACATGGTGCACCTTGAAAGAGGGAATGAAAGTGGGCTATCATTGCATAACATACAGAAATAGAGCTTCAGAGCTTCAAATGTCTAACAATACTTACTTTTTAAAAATTGCACCTCATTTTCACTGTTTTTTGGACCACACTCTGTAGAATTCTAAATGATATTTCTGAGTTTTATATCAAATGATGATTTGCTTCAGAAAAAGTTTACAACAAAAAGCCCTTCAGTCATTTATTATGAAACATGACTGTGTTATAGTTTTCATAATGCAATAAATTAGAAAGCAAAACAATTTTTGAAATGGGACGTTAGTCAGTGGGAACTGTGTGAGTTAGCTTTAATGACTAAGCAACCGCCACGTTTGTAGAGTGGCCATCCCTCCTATCTAAGTATCATGGTGTTGTTAGTGTTGATCTTAAAACTGGACAGGAGTCAGGCACCCCCTCTACTATTTCTAGTAGTCTAAGCTGGGGTCATCCTTGGGGATTCCTGGCAACTTCCCAAACACCTGGTTTCTCTCTCTCCCCCACGATGTCTCCCTCTATCGTGGGATCTCTTTCATTGCTCTCCCCCTCCATCCCTGTCCCAGCTCAACCATTCCATTTCCTTATGTTCTCATGCCCCATACCCTACCCTCCATTGCCCACCCCTCACTCCCATTTCACTCATGGAGATCTCATCTATTTTTCCTTCCAAGGGCAATCCATGCATTCCTCTTTGGGTCTTCCTTGTTAGCTAGCTTCTCTGGAGCTATGGGTTGTTGTCTGGTTATCCTTTGCTTTACATCTAGTATCCACTTATGAGTGGGTACATACCATGTTTGTCCTTCTGAGTCCAGGTTACCTCATTCAGGATGATATTTTCTAGTTCCATTCATTTGCTCTGGCTTATCCCAATGACCAGATCAGTGAATACCCTGTCATCACAGAGCTTTTCTACAGTGACTGATGGAAACAGATGCAGAGATCCACAACCAAACACCAGGCAGAGCTCCAGGAGTCCAGTCAAAGAGAGAGAAGAGGGATTCTATGAGCAAGTGCACCAAGATCATGATGGGGAAACCTGCAGAGAAGACAAAAACCAAGCTAGTGCAAATTCATGAAAGTTGGATCAATGGCTGTGGAGCCTGCATAGGACTGGGCTAGGCCCTCTGCATGGCAAGACAGTTGTGTAGCCTGATGGGCTTGGAGTGGTCCCCTGGCGCTAGGATTAGATTCCATCCCTAGTGCAGGAGCAGGCTTTTCGGAGTCCATTACCTATGATGGAACACCTCATGCAGCCTTGAGGCAGGGGGAGGGGATGTGCCTCCCCCTTGCCTTCTTGTGGAGAGGAGTGGAGGGAGCGTTGGGAGGGGGAGGCTGGGGGGAGTGGAAGGAGGGAAGAGTAGGATCTTTGATTAGTGTATAAAAAATTTCTTAATAAAAATAAATAAATAAGTAACAATTGAACAGGATTGAACCTCATAACACAAAACTTAGTGAAACAGTTGAGTCATAAAGTAGAACTTGTGCTGATTCTACCAATATAAACTTTGAAACTGAGCAAACCTGAGCAGTGCAGCCAGGTGGGTGGTTTCCCTGAGGGAGATGGGTGTGACAGGGATGGGTGTGACAGGGATGGGTGTGACAGGGATGGGTGTGACAAGGAGATGGGTGTGACAGGGAGATGGGTGTGACTGAGGCATGCATGTAGACATGAATAGCTGTGGTGTTTTGATTCTTAAGACACATACTAGTCTCATAGAAATGCATATTTTTCAAAATTTTATTGCTTTGTACATTCATAATTGGGTACACTTTGGGCATGGCTATTGTACTAAGAGCTTACATTAACAATAAATTGTTTACTTAAAGAGAAATCTTAATGCTAATCAAAAGTTAAAAGTGGAGTGGATCACATCTTTGTGTGTGTGTGTGTGTGTGTGTATATGTGTGTGTGTGTATGTTGTGTGCATGTGTTTGTATGTGTGTATGTATGTGCATGTAGAAACCAGAAGACAATCTGAAGTCTTGTTCCTTGGATGTCATTCACCTTGAGACAGTGTCTCACTGGCCTGGAGCTCAGCAAGTAGGCTAGACTGGCTGGCCAGTGAACCCCAGGGATCCTGCCATCTCTACCTCACCAATACCGAGATTATATATGCACACCACCATGCCCAGACTTTTTTATGTGATATCTGGGAATCAAACTCAGGGCCTCACACTTGCAAGGCAGTTGCTTTACCAACTGAGCCGTCTTCCCAGCCCCTTGTCCAAGCCTCTCTGACCTGACCCTAGTAGCAAATTTACTCATGGAACGGACATGTACATCTCATGTTAGTTGGTTTAGATTCTGAGTTTAATTTTGGTTGTGAATGCATTTTTTTTAACTTCTTATGCTATCCTTTGTTAAATGAATAAAATCACCATGGTTTAAAGCTTTAAAAGGTTAACTTTAATTACTCTTTCTTTCTCCTGTGAAAGGGAATGAAATGCTAGCTGAAATCTCTTACCTGGAACTCGAACACCCCAACCCAGTTCAGCTAAACAGAACACTGGGGAAATGGGGTGGTGGCGGGGGGGAGGATACAATGATGAAAACAAAGTAAGAAGGGAAGGTTGACTTTGGTTCACAGTCCAATGATAAAGCCCATCATGGCCTCCTGGGAAGGCATCGTGGCAGCTGAACACATTACACATGCAGTCAAAAGGCAGGCAGAGATGAATCCTGGTGACCACATGGCTTCCTCCATTTCTCCATTTGTTCAGTTGAGGCATTAACCTAGGGGACTGTACTGACCACACTTAGGGGCAACTTTCCCTCCTCAAACTTCTCTGGAGATGCCCCCATAGCCACACCCACAGACGCGTCTCCTAAGTAACTCTACATCCAGTCAAGTTGGCAACCAGAATTCACCAGGACAGCAACTTAGAACAGTCATGATTTTTTATCTTGAGTTGAAATAGCTGTGTTATGTAGTATAAGATAACATTCCCTGTGTGTAGGTGGGACTATCCTGAAATGTTTCATGTGTTTGGAATATGTATAAAACTTGAAGCCGACTCGTGTGTACTATACCTTACTGTATGTGGGCTTTTATGTATTCTTGTCACTGTCTATATACCAACACTACCACTCATGTGATTAAGTTAGGTCAAGTCAGAATCCCAGTTCTTTTGCCGCCTTAGTCTCATTTCAAATTCTCGGTGGTCGTATATGGCTGATTTCTGCTGTAAGGATCAGACATACTGGGATGGTTTCTATCAGCACCCAGAACCTTCTATTAGACATCACTAATCTATAAACTTGTAACAGTAGCTTCCTCAGCAATATTTTTCTTACTATTTAAATTACTTTAATACAGCTCTTAGAGTTTTAATGCAATTAAAAATGCTTAAAATATGATGTTTTAAATTAAACAATGATGAAAGAATGACTGTGTAATGTATGTAATGGGAAATAATTCTAAAAAATGGAAATGGAAATATGAAAGATGAAATATCCTGAATAATTTACATACAGCCTGATGGCATTATCCAATTCCCATATCCACCATTTTTAATATAGTTTCAGTATTAAATACATTTTATTTCCATATCTACTACCGAAAACAAAAAATAATCCATGACAAAATTAGAACTAGAGAAACAGCTTTGTATCTTCTCTTGTAACTCGTGTACATTACCTGCATTCACTCCTTTTTCGTCCTCTTGTATTTAACCTTTTTTGTTACATGTTCAATATCAAAAGTTGAAAACTTAATGTGAAGTTTCACGGCTTCCATTCCAAATGCCTGTTCTAACTGTATAAAAGTTAATTGGAATGTATAGATTTGGGGTCTGGTTAATTGGAGTATATGATATGTTTATTTATTTCAAGTTACTTTTTATAATAAGGCCCATAATTTTTTAAAAATACTTTTAATGTTATGTGTATGGGTATTTTGCCTGCATGCATGTCTACGCACCTCTTGCATGCCTGGTGCCTGCAGAGGATGTAAGAGGGCATCAGATGTCCTGAAACTGGAGTTACAGCTGGTTGTGAGCACTCATGTGGGTGCAGGGAACCGAACCTGGGCGCTCTGGAAGAGCAGCAAGTGCTCTTCTGCGCTGAGAACCTCTCCAGCCTCAACGATATCTTTTCTGAGTGATTGTTTTGAAATAATTCTGAAGCTGACATTTTGAAAACTTTCCCTTAAATAGAAGCCATAGAACCCATGCAATTATATTTCACAGCCATTTTTAAGAAAAAATGGAAAATCTGAGTATCCCTTTTTAAACCTAAATGATAAAAAATTTAAGCCTGTACTCTGTCACTCTATCGCCAGAAACCTTGTTAACTCAGGAGGATCACAAAAGAGAGTTGACATCTATCTTATTCTCATCTTGCTAGAATAGAAACTAGTCAGCACTCACTCATATATCCATAAATGTATTTGTTTAAAACTATGATGTTTGACTTATGATTTGATATATCACTGTACAGTAGTTTATATCTCCTACCCCTTAGGCTGTATGCTAAGTCAAAAGTGTGGGTTTTGTTTGTTTTGATTTTACTTTTGGTTTTGTTTTGTTTTGTTTTGGAGAGAGGGAGAAAAAAACAGGAAGTTGTGTGAATAGGGAGGTAGGAGTTGGGAGAGAGGAAAAACGTGGCCAAAATATATTAATGAAAAACTCTATAGAAAAGTATTTATAAATACAAAAAAGATCCCTGACCAATCTGAAAACAAACAAACAAAAAACCCACAGCCCTGTGATGATGTTCTTCAAGTAGCCCATAGTTCCCACTGTGCCCATAGTTTGGATCCATAGCCTGAGTTTGAACTCATCCTGACAGATATATAAAAATTGATTGATTGACTCCTGGTCTTTTGTAACAACTGTCCTGGAGCCAGGATCATTTCTGATGAGAACTATTTGTTATGCAGATGTATCTTCTGCATCTGCATAATGATATTCAGAGAAATGGAATTTTAGGAGAAATGTACTGTGCTATTACACAAGTAGCCTTGGAAGTGGAAATAAGCTTTCCAGTTGCAAGCTTTTGCTTCTTTCTCACTGATGATTTATTATCTGGTTTTTCCCTCCTAGGCTACCGACAGGGACACAGGAAACTATAGTGCCATGGCCTACAGGCTCATCATACCACCCATTAAAGAGGGCAAAGAGGGGTTTGTGGTGGAAACATACACAGGACTCATCAAGACAGCCATGCTCTTCCACAACATGAGGAGATCCTACTTCAAGTTTCAAGTGATTGCAACTGACGACTACGGGAAGGGGTTGAGTGGGAAAGCTGACGTGCTGGTAAGTGCATGAGGGAGGGACACGAGACTCTAGCCCTGGGCGAGTGTTTCAGCTATCAGCACTTTCAATACTACTTTGAAATAGACTCTCTGAAATATAAATGTCATTAAATTTTCATCAAGATGTTTGGCCTTTGTAATTAAAAAACATAAAACATTTTGTTGTAACGTTTTCCAATATATGTGATTTTCCTTTTAGAGCAGAACCTCCAGTGATGGTAGAGATGATGCTTCACTGTGTTACTTGTATCTCTATAAAAGAGTATTCCTGTCTTTTCTTTCTCTCAGGCTGAATACAGTTTCAGGGGGAGATCATCTCAAGGGAAATTGAATTCTAACTTTAACCAAAAAAATCTAACATCAAAGTACACATCTCTTCTAACTTGGACATAGAGGTTGTTTGGAATTTTCTTTGATGAAACTAATAACAGTTATAAGTAGGATGATTATTGAGTATCTATCATATCAAGAAAGAATCAAGTAAAATCCATCTATTCCCTTGTATATCCTAGTAAATTGTACATCTTGTTCAGCTCTCATTTAGTTAACTTTTAGTTACATGTAGGCATTAGGGATAATTTTTTTCTTTGGTGATGGAAAACCCCAGTTACCATACATATACCAACATACATCAATTTTTGAATGTTGACAGTACTCTCCTTCAAAACAGAAAGCTTCATTGTAATAAGAGCAAGTCAGTATTATCAGAGAAGACTTCACACATTAGATGTTATGGGTGGCATAGTTTTTTGATCAAATATAGGTCTATAAACCTTATATAAGACAATGTACTTTTTCCCCTTCTTGTTATTTAAGATATGTACATTGTAGGGCTAAACAATAAAGTCAGTATATTAAGTATAAATAAGATATTCTAAAATAAACACAAGCAAATATAAATATATATTATATATATTTACATATATAATATATATATACCATTATATATAATATGAATAGAATTCAATAGAGAGATGTGACCAATGTAAAGTTCATGCTTTTTGTTTGAAATTCAAATTAGTTATATAGAAATTATAAACCATGTGCTTAAATCATATGTATTTACTTTTATCTGGACACTTATTAAATATTTATATATTTGTGAAGAGACAAATTCATCTAAAAGAAATCACAATGTGTTTTTTATATACACACACATACATATTTCTGTTACGAGCAAATGGCATCAGAGAAGTCATTTCAAAAGTGATTTTTATAGCAATGCATGCAATCTTTTTAGTTAAGAGAAAGGCCAAATAAAGTCCATGTGCAGAGGGTGTGATGATGATAGGTGCCAAAACCAAGATGAAGACAAGGTTGAGTGAGTAAGAGACGGCTATTCACTCCGTCTACAGAGCATGAGAGGGAGCTTGGGTGATGAGTGGGGCTAGAGAAGTCAGTGGTTTAGGTGAGACACAAAAGCCACGTGAACTACCCTGGAACCCTGTGCTAAAGCAGCGGGTTGTCACTGAAGATGATTAGTAAGAGGAGAAGGTAATGATCCTCATGTTAGACGAGGCACTTTTTACCCCATTTCTTACTGTTACTTTCTCAGGGGAGGGCTTTAGTTCATGTGGAGTCTCTGCTCATTCTGTCTGTCATGTTCTCATGCTACCCAAGTGTGGTCACCTCTCAATCCTTACTCCTTCCTCAGCATCCAACCTCCACCCTCGTGATTCCCGCTCCATACCTTAAGGAAGCTTAGTTAGCTGGGCTCCTTATTTCCAGCTCTCCTGACTTATTTTTTGCAACCTCTTCCATTTTTTTAATGAGGTTATTCTTCTAGTGTTCCACAGTCACACTTCCTTGAGCTCCATCCCTTAATGACTCTGCCCTCTACCCTTTTTCATCATTGGAAGCCACAGTTACCTGTACGAGTGCCCCTAAACTTCCACTTTGAACCTCCTGCCCTTAATCACAATATCAAATGTATTCAGACAAACTCAGCATTCCTGTTCCCAGCAGGACATGCAATCTGCCTAACTGAATTGCTTCCTTCTCATACATTCTCTTATGAGAAACCTGCATGTTCCCCATACTTGATTACCAAATACATAATACTTTATCAATTAAAATGAATGGCCCATGATATAAAAATTAACTTCCTTTCCTTATGTATTCCTTACTCATGATCTCTAAGGAAACAAAGTCAGTGGATTGACTACATTGATTCACAGGCCCATTGATGCTAAAAAGTCCCATATTGTCAGTCTGCATGATGGGAATCCAGAAAAGGTGACAAAATACCCTAGTCTAAGAAGACAGAAGCATCAGAACTGGGAAGGCTAACAATGCAGCACCTGGCCCTGAGAATCCTTGGAGTGTTATGGGAGCAAGTGTCAGTGTGCAGAGTCAAAGCACTTGGAGTATTTGTCCATAAAAACATGTCTACTTGGGAGGAAAGAACCAGAGAGAGAAACATTTATTTTTGTTCTTGTGTTTTATATTATCGGGGCTCCCAAGCAACTGTACAGCAAGCTTGTGGTCAGGGCAGGTGGACTCCACTAACTTCATTGACCACTATGCTCATATCCCATCACACTCTCAACTTAGATAAACCCTCACAGGTGCTTTTCCCATTCTACAGCCAGCAGAATGGTCTAGTCAATATGCAACCACAACATCATTATTTATATTGTGCTCCTTTGGAAAAGCCATAGAATTCTGAATCTCCTTCGGCTGGATCAATGCCCA
The DNA here is from genome assembly GCF_004664715.2 of Peromyscus leucopus. NCBI lineage: Eukaryota > Metazoa > Chordata > Mammalia > Rodentia > Cricetidae > Peromyscus > Peromyscus leucopus. Next base: position 21,363,571 of record NC_051084.1, on the reverse strand, counting down.
TGCTGACACTGTCTGAGACAATGTACACAATGCATGCTTACTTTCATTATCTAGTACACTGCAGGCTCACACCTTTGGCTTGTTTACCACATCACTCATAACTTCTTTTCTTTTCTTGGTTTATTTTGTTCTCATCTGGTAGCATTTTTGCTTTACATGGCTCAGGCTAATTCTCTTTCTTGTCATCTCTCACTGACTTGGCAAGTCTTTTGCTACCATAATTTTAAAACACCATCTATGTAGTAAATAAAAATGCTCAAACCTCAGAGCTTATTCCTGACTACCAGACACTATCTATCTACCTACTTATCTATCTATCTATCTATCTGTCTGTCTGTCTGTCTGTCTGTCTATCTATCTATCTATCTACCTATCTACATAACTTCTGTCTTCCCAACAGTCATGTCTAGCTATCAAACATCATTAAATATTTTGTATGATGAATTAAAGTATAATAAGAAATTGTGGTTGTCTCAAGAAAAACATGATTCAAATTGAACTACCCAGTTTTTAGAATAGAATAGATATTTTTATTTCAAGGAACAACTTAGAGACAAAATATGTTTATTCAAGCTGAGTATTCATAAGGCATTTATAAAAAAACTTAATGAAGTAAGCCTTTCATTTCGAGGATCACAACTGGCAGCACTTGCTCCTGATGACAGATGGCGTTGGAGCTCTCCAATTGAAATCACAGCACTGGAAAGCTAGTCTCCCCCACTGTGAACTTGACAACTTCCCATTATCCAATGACTATGAGATTGTCTGGTGAGATTGGTGCTCGTATTAAAAAACATTTCTTTTTTCCTACTGTGTAATGAAATGTGTCAGTATTTGAAAAATATGAACTAATATTATCCAAATGGCAAAGACAACATGTTGAAATGCATTCATGGAGTTGAGTATGAAAGTACACTCCTGCAATTCCACTTTTGGAGCTGGGTGGCATGAAAATCAAACATTCAAGGCCAATTTCAACTACACACAGAGTTCAAGCCCAGTCTGGGTTATGTGAGACTGTGGTCAAAAACAGAAGTAACAAAATATTAATTTGAAGTACAAACAAAAAAATTATAAAAATATAAGAAAAAAACAAATAGCCTTTCATATTTGTAATCATTGCTTCAGATCTCAAATGGAATCCAGGATTGTGTAAACATTCGAATTCTGGTGCAATATCAAAGAAGAATATACAGTTTCCCTAAAAGGCTCTTAGCCCACCCATTTCATTTCATGAAAAGTAAGTTCATAGCCAAGTCCAGTTGTAAAGGACAATTATGTTCCATGAGGAGAGAACAAGTGTGTGCAAACACTAGCTATTAGCCTTGTGTAGGTGCCACATCCAGACCTGCTCTGGGCCACAGTGAGGTCTGCTGTGAGTTTGAGATGAAACTGAATTCCAAAGACTCTGTGAATAAAGTCAACCACCTACCTTAGGAGTGGAGGAGTTTTATAATGGTTGCATACTGGGATTGTGTTAAACATGTGTTGAACTATTTTTAAATGTTTGATTCAAAGCATGACTAAAACAATTTTGCTAGCATTTATCTTTCTGATGTGGAACCCAGGGAATTTAAAATTACATAGGGTCAGTTATTGGTGATTTTGTGATTGTTAGATAAAATGGAAATGTTGAATTTCATAAGAATGAGTGGGGAGGTAAAGAAAATGGCTCATAAGAAAGGACCTAGTACATAGTAAAACTCTGTCCTTAGACCTTTGTAAGTCATATACTTCTCTTTATTTTGACCACACTTATTAATTTTACTCTATCACTTAAAGCATCTCTAACAGTGATATAAATGAATATTTATGAAATTTTTAAATCAGCCAATAGAGAGAAAAATCAAGCAATTATATAAGGATATTTTTAAATTATGATACAATAAATTATAAATTTCTGGAAATATTTGCATAGTGACTGCAATGGAGAATTAAGATAAATGTTATACTCTAAATTGCTTATATATGCTTGGTATGGATGCTGAAAAAAGCAAAATTCAGAACCCAGGATTTCCTTAAAGACTAGAACCTAAGCTATAATGTATTATTCTCCTCATATGAATAGTAAAAATATTTACACTGTTCAACACCAGCTATCCGAAAATTTAAAATACCTGTTCAAAGGTAAGGCAGAGCCAACCAATTATAGAGTTATAGCAGCCTAAATTTATTAACTTATCAGAAATAGATATATACTCTTAATTTATTAAAAATAGATGTATATTTTTGTCCAGTGATGAGAATTTAGCTCAGGCCTTTACAACTATAAAGTAATTGCTCTTTATACCTATAAGAGAATTGTTCCTTATACCTAGAAGATAATTGTTCTTCTGATATGCAATTTGTTAATCCCTTACCTATATTTCGTTTATGCCCTAAGAATTCTTTTTCAAAATTTGTCAAGATAATAATATTTAAGTTGTAAGTGAATACATGCATATTCCAGGGACCTGAAACCTTACTTCCTTGTCCTCTGGTACAATCAAAATCAGCCCAAATCTTACTAACAAATGAAAATTCTTTTTGGTAAGTTAATTGTCCTTATGAATGATAAGGACCCCATTTATATCCTTAGTTGACAAATGATAGAGTCACATGTATCCCTATGGCCAAATTTAGCTTTCCAATGAAGTTCCTCCCACACCACTAGACTCTGCATTCTAAACATTTACTCAGAGGTAAGCTACAGAAAACCAGAACATATGTATTTAAATGCAAAGTCTACAACTTCTCTGAACCCATACACTACTAACATAATAATGTTTCATTGTCCTCTGTGAGACTCTACTGAGCATGTAGAAATCTTGGATAGATTTATTATATCTTAGCTCTGTATGACAATAGAAAGACTGTATTCCAAAAATCTCCAAAATTCTAGTAGCATAGCTGTCATGACTAAAGCCCTATTATGATATAAGAATAAGAGCTAATTTTTTTTGTTGGTTTCTTGGTAGCTTTCTTGCAATAGGGGTTTGTGGTTTTACTGACAGGCTCTTTCAGACCCATGTTTCTGCCCTTTCTATGGCTTCTTTATTCTGATGGGGAGATAGAAACAAAAAACACTACTGTCTCTTACACAGTGTTTACATCCCTCTAATTTTATCCCATGGCCTCCCTAAGATGGGAAATCCATTCCTGCTGTGTTCCCAGCTGGAAAACAGAAACATCTGGATGGACAGCCACCAGAAGATATGCCTGATTACCAAGTGTGATTTTCATTTTTTTTAAATGTGTATCCTAGGCTGGCCTCGAACTTATGATCCTCCTGCCTCCGCCTCCTTCAACAAATCCTACTGGCATGCACCACCACAACTGACTCATTTTTTTCCTACATAAAGCAGAGTCTTATCATTTAAACTTGCCACCCGAATCCAAACTGTCAGCATCACGTGCTGCTCATTCCATCAAGTCTAGATGCTAAAAACTCAGTAACAAGAAAAAAATTCTGTGCATGGGGGTCCACCTATCTATAACGAGAAGGAGAGTTCAAACTGCCAGTGCCCACTGCTTGCCTGTGGATGTATCAAAGGGATTCCTAATATAGACTTTGAGAAGATTTATTAGACTCACAAAATATTAGACTCACACTAAATTCAAACAGTCTCCTAATGAGTTGTGGACATTTTCTGTAATATTTTGGACTTATTTCCTTAGAAATCTAAGTGATACAGCATGTCTGGGCTGCTTTTTCTACTTGGCACTGCTCAGGGGAAGCCAACAGAGCCTGGCCTTTTCAAAGCAGTGTATGCCCTCAGATTGCAGACTTCTACTACTTCCTGTCAATTATTCTCTTGTCTACTGTTGTTATTTAAATTTCCTGTCTGATTCCTTGAGGCTTTTTAACCCCCCCATCTATGAGTAAATGCATATAGATAACTTGGAGCCAATATAAGAATTATATGGCAGCGTGAATGTATTCCCTATCATAAATCATGTTGAGATATTCTGTGCTAACTATAACTAACCCACAGTGTCCAGTTTATGGTTCTGGTGTACATGCACTAATACTGCTGTAGTAGCACATGGACATGTAAAGGATTGTTCAAGACTTGACTTCACATTCTTGTATAAATTATTTGGCAACAGTTCAGTGTGTACAAGCTATGGAGCCACACAGCTCTCACTTAAACAAGATTGATTATTAAGCTATGACTAAGGCACAACCTTTGATCTCTGTCCTAGTTAGGGATACTATTGCTGTGATAAAACACTGTGGCCGAAAGCAACTTGAGGAGTATAGATTTAAATACCTGGAATCCCAGAAGTGGCTGGTGTCCAGGGATGGGGTCTAATTAGTGAGAAAGAGGAGGGTTTATATGAGCGAGAATTGTTGAAACCAAGGTTGGATAAAGCACAGGGACAAATAGCCAAACGAATGGAAACACATGAACTATGAACCAAAGGCTGAGGGGCCCCCAACTGGATCAGGCCCTCTGAATAGGTGAGACAGTTGATTGGCTTGATCTGTTTGGGAGGCATCTAGGCAGTGGTACCAGGTCCTGGGCTCACTGCATGAGATAGCTGTTTGAAACCTGGGACTTATACAGGGACGCTTGGCTCAGTCTAGGAGGAGGGGACTGGACCTGCCTGGACTGAGTCTATCAGGTCGATCTCAGTCCTCGGGGGTGGCCTTGATCTGGAGGTGGTGGGAATGGGGGGTGGGCTGGGGGGAAGGGGAGGGGGCAGGAAGGGGGAGAACAAGGGAATCTGTGGCTGTTATATAGAACTGAATAGTATTGTAAAATAAAAGAAAAAAAAGAATGTAGAAATAAATATTTGTATTCATGGAAAAAAATAAAAATAAATAAATACCTGGAATCACAGTCCATTGAAGGAAGACAAGGCAGGAACTCAGAGCCTGTAGGAATCTGGAGGCAGAAGCTGATGCAGATACCACGGAGGGGTGCGGCTACTGGCTTGCTCCTTATGATTTGCTCACCCTGCTTTCTTATATCACCCAGATCCATGAGCCCAGGGATGATAGTACCCACAATGAACTGGGCCTCCCACATCAATCACGAGTTAATAAAATGCCCTACAGGCTTGCCTACAGACCAATTTTATGGAGGCAGTTCCTCAACTGAGGTTCCCTTCTCTGAGGTGACTCTAGCTTGTGTCAAGATGACATAAAACTAGCCATCACAATCATGCAACAAATATTCCAGGTTTCTTATAGTTTTCATAATTAAATGGGATTAATATCAATAACTACTTGTGATAGTTGATGATAAAGTTGAAACCTGTAGAGTTCTGAAGAAATATAAAATAGAATGTAGTCAGCATGGAATTACTTCTTTTATTTTATATAATAACAGAAGGAACTCATTGAGTACTACTACTACATGAATATAACATATCCATCAACAATTGCTAAAAAATAGCTCATATTAGTTCTACTGTAGATTTATATGCATGCATCTCCAGATTACAGTTGACAAAATAGACAAGGAGACTGTATGTGAGAATCCTGTGGAATTAGACATTCTACCCTGTTTTACCTCAGAATACCAGTTGCAATGAGTAAATTATCTGCTGAGGTTTTGAAATCCTAAACAGTGTATGCCTATTATGCTGGGTGTTCCTTACTGATGAAATCAAGTACAACAAAACTCCATTCCTGTTGCCATTGCCTTTGTCGCTCTTCTATTGCTATAAAGAGACACCGTGACCATGGCAACTGTTATAAGAGGAAGCATTTCATTGGGGGTTTGCTCACAGTTTCAGAGGTTTAGTCCCTTATCATGGTCGAGAACGTGACAGCATGCAGTCAAACACTGGAGCAGTAGCTAAGAGCTACATCCTGATCCATAGACAGACAGACAGACAGACAGACTCTGGGCCTACCATAGGCTTTTGAAACTTCAAGGCCCACCCCTAGTGTCACACTTCCTTCAACAAAGCCACACTTTCTAATCTTTCAAAGGGCTCCACTCCCTGGTGACTAAGCATTCAAACATGATTTCAAACCACCACAGTCATCATAGAGTTTTAAAAAGCAGACTCAAAGCCAAAATAATGAAATCCTCTTAGCATGTAATTTCTGGATCCATAGCAAGTACTCCCAACAGCGGTTTATTCCTAATGCCAATAGGAATATACATAATTTTTCAAAAAAAAATCATCTGGCAATGAGCTAAAAACAAGAAACAACAAATTCTGTAGATAGTAGGGAACAGACAATATTAGTACCTAAAATATAAATTCCCATGATCAGGACTTAAATATGTTCTGTTTTCCCTTCTCAGGTATCAGTGGTCAATCAGCTGGATATGCAGGTCATTGTCTCCAATGTTCCACCTACGTTAGTGGAGAAGAAGATCGAAGACCTCACAGAGTAATGGATTTTGTTTCTTTCTAGATTTATCTCCATAGAATTGTGATCTTAGTTTGACTGAGCCATTGAAGTTATTACAACATTCAGATTGAGTGAAGTTACAAAATCACTTTCTTCATGCTAATTTTCTTGCTCTTTTCCCAAGCTGTAGAGTGTCACTGGAAGTAGGTAAAGGTTCTGAAAGTCCCTTCAAGTAACATGGACATTAGATTGGGGACAGTCCAAGGTTTGAAATGCTTTGTTACGTTGACAAGACTTCAGAGTACAGCCTAAGCAATTCCCAGGCACATGATTTGAATATGTGCCTTGAAATGGCCTTCCAAGATCATCCAAAAAATTCATGATTGCAGTATCATAGAATGTACAGAAAGTGTTATTTTTCAAAATGGCATGTCCACTGATACAGCCCATCCTTTTATAACAAAAGTATGGTATTTTTTAAAGTCATTGTTGATTAACAATTTGGTGGTTTGTTCTCCATTGTTCCATGATGCCAGAGAAAGATTCACATTCAATAGTCTGATTTGACCCCACATTAAGTGGGTGGTAAGAGACAAACATTAATCATTTAGTGCTAACAAACACTTTACACTGATTTTAGACAACTGAAGAATAGAAGGAATAGCTTTTAGATCGGGCATAACTGAAGTCCATTCTGCTTGTGCTGTAGTTAACCTACCATTGAAAAATATTCAGGTTTCTGTGTCCGAAGCTGTAGTTCTGTAGGATGTTGACTGTTTTATTACAAGGCGGCACCTTGAATGGGATGTTTTAGATATTCATGTTCTTGGCCCTCTATTTCAATTTTTACCTCACTTCAGGACCCTGAAGGCAGACCTGGGGGATCACTGGATCCCTTGGTTCCCCTTCCCAAAGGACCACATTGAATAAATCTCCTCTTTCTGCTTTCTACTTTAAATAAATAAAATAAATTTTAAAAAGTGGCATTAGCTTATTAGTTTATGCTCTTTGCTTCCTTAACATTAGTTAGATAATGACTTCATCTGTCATTTTTGACTTATCTGTATTTATTGTTTGTGACAGAGTCTCTCTCTGTACCTCAGGCTAGCCTTGATCTCTTGATGCCCCTGCTTCAGCTTTCTAAGTACTGGGTTAAAATCTGTGCCCCGTACCTGGCTTGCTATTATTTATTAACTCTTTATTCTTTAACATTCTGTTGCTGTCAAGGATTATCAAACTACAATTATCCTTTTAGCCTGGTACCACTTTCTACATTTTACATGGAGCATGTGATGTTTGTGCCTTCTTTGGATTCAGGTGGATCCAAAGTGTCAGCTCTTGCTGTAAACATGGTACTCTCTATGAAAAAATAGCCCTAGTTGTAAATGCACAGAAACATTTTCAGATAATTTGGTGGTTTATTTTTAACAGTTAAACACTGAATGAAATGCAGTAAAGCCATGCTAACACATACCATGTTCCCCTATGTACTTTGTAGAGATTTCTTAAGACTTTGTGCTTTTAACATTTAATACTCTATAAATGTCTTAGAAGGTGGGTATTATCACTAACCATCAACAGAATGGAAGCTTTTTCTTTACCTCTGCGGTTCATATGCAGATGACCCCCATGAAACCGTTAGCTGGTGGCACCTGAGAAACAGGAGTAACTCCTGTTTCTTATCTGCTTTTGTTTCACATATAGCCCCATAACACCAACTGAAAAGTGTGAAACCCTCTTCCCTGGCTAGCTGTTTAGTCCAGTTTAATTTTTCAAAGTATACCCTAATGCTCTTATCATTTGTTAACTTCTCCTTAGATTTTAATCTAATGAATGCATTAATGGGCTTGAATGCCGTCATCAGTTCAGTTTTACAGGAGGCATTTGACACATTTTATTGACTGAACATTTAACCCAAACACAATCATTTTGCTCTTCCTTTATATTGAAACAGAATATATTAAACAGAAACTAAAAGTAATGAGACAGAAGAATAATTTCATAAGCATTCATAAGATTTAATGTCCTAAGTGGGTCTGAGGGCATGAGTGAGAAACTGAGATCCTGAGATACACGTTGCAAAGGAAACTTCAATGCTGGGGCTTTTTACTTGAAACAGTCGTTCCCAGACTGAGTTCTAACATATGTTGATAAGGGCTGGTAAGGCTTGCATGACTGATGTCAGGAGAACTCAATTATGTAAGGTGATAAGAATCAAGAACACCCAGTGAGGGATTATTGTTCCGTGTAAATTGGCATGGTAGACAAAGTCAATGGGTTCTTGCAGAGACAGGCCAGGCTTTTGTACTGTCTTTTAAGACAGCAAAGCTTTGTAACAGATGGCCGCTTAGTAATTCAGGTGACTATGTTTGAATACTGTTAGAGCTGCATGGCTTCTGGCAGCCTCGTAGTGCTTGAAGCTGTTCTTTCTCATCTTCTAAAGTGGAATGAAAACATCTTGTTGACCCTGATAGAATTATATATTCTTTGACAAGGTAGATAGATGCCTATGTGCCTGGTTTCTTCTTATTTCCCTTCTTACACACACACACACACACACACACACACACACACACACACACACACTAAATTTTACCACCTTAAGTTCATAGTTGTATATTATCAAATAGGCTGACATTATTGTTAAACATATGCCATAGCTTCAACTCATAGAAAAGACCCTACATCAGCCAAATGGCAGCCACATTCTGCTCCTAACAGTGTGAATTTGGCCTTCTAACTCCTGCTGTAGAAGGGAACCATGCATTTCACCTTTTGTTGACTGACTTACTTAACTTGGCCTAATATCCTCCAGATTCATCCATTTTGACATGTGGCCATACCTACTGTGATTCAACTATTTGGGTGTTTTGATTCTTTGTGTTTTGTTGTTTTTGTTTTGTCTTATTTAATGAAAGTAATTTTTCTCCTGTTATAGGGGCCCTTTCTAATTTTTTGGCTTCTACCTTTCCTTACTCTACACATGTATTAAAAATTATTAGCTAAGATCCACATATAATGGAGAACACGTGGCTTTTGTCTTTCAGGGCCTGAATTACCTCATCTCATAGAGAGTATTTTACAATTGCGTACATTTTTGTAAATAATTCCATTGTACTTTACAGCTAAATAAAATTCTACTTCGCTGGATGGTGGTGGTGCACACCTTTAATCCCAGCACTCGGGAGGCAGAGGCAGGTGGATCTCTGTGAGTTCAAGGCCAGCCTGGTCTACAAAGCGAGTTCCAGGAAAGGCGCAAAGCTACACAGAGAAACCCTGTCTCAAAAAAAAAAAAATTCTACTGAGTATGTGCACTGCAACTTCATTGTCTCACCAATAGTTGGTCAATATCTAGGCTGATTCCATTCCCTTGTTATTGTGTCTAGAACAGCTGTACTCATGAATGAACATACAGCTCTATCATAAATGCCTCAGAGGAGAGCAGCTGGGTCATTCAGCAGTTCTGTTTTCAGCTTTTTGAGAAATCTCCACAGTGATGCCCACCATGGCTTCCCCACATCGCACCCACCAACAGTAAATCAGGCAGGATTCTTCTTTATCCACACCCAGGGCAACATCTGTTGTCATTTTTTTTCTGGATGATAACCATTGTGACAGTGGCAAAGTAGAATCTCAGAGTATTGATCCTGCGCATTTCCCTGGTGGCTAACAGTGCTGAATACTTCTAAAGCATGGATTAGCCGTTTGTATTTCCTCTTTGAAAACTTCTGCTCAGTTCCCCAGCCCATTTTTGTTTGGGTTGTTTGTCTTCTTGGTGTTTGGTTTTTTATTTCTTTTTATATTCTAGTTTTCAATCCTCTTTTGTGTAACTGGCAAAGTCTGCAGGCTGCCTCCTCCCTGTATTAGCTACTTTCTTTACTATACAGGTGCCTTTGGTCCTGTGATGCTTCACTCGTCCTTGTGGCCTGACTTCCTGAGCTTCCAGGGTCTTATTTAGGAAGTCTTTACCTGTGCCTGTACCTTGCCATGTCTTCCCCTACTTTTTTTCTCTAGCCCTTTTAGGGTTTCACTATATTGCAGTCTTTGGTCCATTTGGAGTTTATCTTTGTGCAAGGTGAGAATCAAGGGTCTTCCTCTATTTTTTTTAAATCTTTGGACATCCAGTGTTCTCAGTACTGTATATCCATTCGTCAGTGAGTATTATTTACATCTTTGTATTTAAAAAAAATGTAGCTGCATGGGTTTCTATCTGGATCTTATTTTATTCTCCTGATCTACATGCCTGCTTTTATGCCAACACCATCTGTTTCTATCACTGTGGCTCTTCAGTGTAACTCAAAATAAGGGATGCAAATACTTCTAGCATTATGCTTTCTGCTCAGAGATGTTGGTGTATTTCCAAATGAATTTTAAGATTTTTTTCTGTTTATGTCTTTGGAAATGATTTTGGTGTTTTGTTTGGGATTACATTAAATCTATAGAATGCTTTTGGGTGGCACTGGTTTTCCCAATATTTTTTCTTCCAATCCAAACACACAAAAGATCTTTCCATCTTCTAGAGCAGTGGTTCTCAACCTTCCTAACGCTGGCACCCTTTAGTGATGACCCCCAACCATAAAATTTTTTCATTGTTACTTCATAACTGTAATTTTGCTACTGTTATGAATCATGTTGTAAATATCTGATGGTCTCAGGAGATCCCTGCAAAAGGGTTGCTCGCCCCCAGAGGGTCGGGACCCATAGGTTGAAAACCATTCTTTTAGTGTCTTGTACAGTTTCTCTTGAGTGTTTTATAGTTTCATTATGGAGCTCGTTTGCTTCCTTGCTTAGGTCTTGTTGGGGCATTTTATTTTGTGTGAAGTAATTTTGAACAGCTTCATGTCCGTCCTTTCTTCCTCGGCATCTTTGTCGTTGCTAAATAGGAAGGCTGCAGACTTTTGTGTATTGATTTTTCATCCTGCCACTTTGCCGAAAGTTATCATTAGGTCTAAAAGGCTTTAGATGGTGCCTCTGAGGCTTCTTACATACAGAATCATGCCATCTGCTGATGAGGATGGTTTGAAGGATTTGTATCATCATTGACCTCTCTCATCGCCGACCTCTCCGTGTCTTTGTCTTCTTGTCCCCAGCTATGACATGAGCAGCTTTCCTCCTCTGTGCATGTCCTTCTACCATGATAGCTATGCCTTGTTCTGGACCTAAAAGCAGGGAGCCATCCCGTCATAGACTGAAACTGTTGGGCAAAAATCAAATGCTTTCTCTTTAAGTCGATCCACTCAGGTGTTCTGTCATAGTGACAGAAACAAAGACCACAACATTCTCGATAATTTTTTGTTTCAACACGTAAGGAACTTACTTGCTACTTTTTCCTAAATATTAGGTTTTTGCTTTGTCTTAGCAAAGAAGGAGCAACACCTTCCATTTGCCAGAAAACTGGGCCATTTGAAACTTAGAGCTTATAAGAAGTCATATTTCTTTCCTGGATTGAAAATTAATGTATAATTACATTTGGAAACCATTTTTCATCATTCTTCAAGGGCAGGAAGTAATATCTTCTTTGAGACCTAAAGCAAGTGTACACACACACACACACACACACACACACACACACACACACACAGTTTGTGTTGTAGTATCCTGTGGCAGAATTCTAATTACTGACTGTTCTTAAATCTTCAATTAACAACACAAGAGAAGGAAGTAAACAAACGTGACCTCTTCTCTGTTTTTTGTTGGCTTGTTTTTAACTTGTTAAAATCAATTATTTTACTGGGGTTACTCACAGAACATCTCTGTTACTTTATGTAACATTTGGTATAAATCCTTAGTTATATGAAGGAATATTATCCTATTATGATATTATATTATCATACTATGAATAAATTATTTATATTGGTGATTATTCATGCATCAAAATGGCTCAATTTCATAGTAATTAGATTTTAGTCTCCCAAATTATCTTTAACTTGAATAATGGTAAATTCTTTTTTATTTTATATCATTTTCACTTTGTAAATCTGTTCTTACTTTCTTTCTGATAAGCAGAAGTAACACAAAGTAAATGACTTACAAGTGGATATAACTTGGTCCTTTATTATTTTTTTATTTAAAATGATTTTCATACCATCTATTTTGATCATATTCTTTCCCCTATCCCAAATCTTCTCAGATCTTCCCCAACTCCCTAACCACTCACGTTCTATATTTCTCTCCTGGATTGAAAAGCATCTGAAATAAGTGTATAATTGCACTTAGGAACCATTTTGCATCAATCATCGTGTGCAGGAAGCAATATCTTCTTTGGGAACTTAAACAAATAAATGCATGTACATATATTTAGTTTGTATTGAAATATCCTATGGCAGGGTTTTAATTACTATCAGCTCTTAAACCAACAGAACAAGAAAAAGCAAACTATGAAAATTCAAGCAAACAAACTCAAAGAAAAAGAAAATCAATTTTGATTTCACTGTTTAATAGACCCCTCTGAATACCCCTGTGTAAAAATTCCTGTAGGCAACCTGTTTGTTTGCATTGCTTGCTTCTTCTAAGATGTGATTCCTATTTTAATGTCCACAGCAGTCATCATTCATTGTTGTCTCTGTTTGGGATGCTTATAGTCAAAACTGTGTCAGTTTCTGTTGGGAAAAATACATTTACAGAAGTATAATGAATTGATCAGCTTTCTGGTTAGACAGGATGTAGAAAATCAAACATATATCTATGCCACTTTTCTATGCTTCTTTAACAATATAAAAATAATAGATTAAAACAACATGCAAGGCTTAGCATGTAGATGTAACCATCTTGTTGAATAAGAAACACAGAGCCAAATACAGAGTTAAAAGCCAAGAGGTCAGAGCAATAGCTAAGAGCTGAGATTAAAAACCTTACCCTTCACTGCGGCTGCTGTCCTACCTCTCCACTAGAGAGCTACTTCTTGTGTATCTGTCTTCTTATAGACTTTCTGTTCTGCCTTCTCATTGGTTGTAAACCCAACCACTTGACCTCCTTGTCACTGTCCATCTATACAGACCTCCAGATCTTCTATGGTTGGTATTGAGATTAAAGGCATGTGTCTCCATGATGGTGGTATCCTTGAACACAGAGATCTGCCTGTCATGTGATTTGGATTAAGGGTGTGTGCTACCACTGCCAGACTTCTGCTATAGCTTGCTATTAGCTCTGACCCCCAGGCAACTTTATTTATTAACATACAAATAAAATCACATTTCAGTACAAATAAAATATCACCATATTAGCAATTATGTTTAGGTGGTGTATTTTGTAAAAATCAGTGTGTGTGTGTGTGTGTGTGTGTGTGTGTGTGTGTGATATGCATACACGCAGAGGCCAAAAGAGGACATTGGAAGTCCTACTCTATTGCTCCCATGCTACTTTTTGAGACAGGGTCTCTTACTGACCCCCAGGTTCTTTGTTTGACTAGGCTGGATAGCCAGTGAGCACTCCCAATTCACCAGTGTCTATGCTATGATGCAGAGGTTACAGACACATGTGGCCATTCCTGACATTTGCATGAGTCCTGGAGATTAGAACTCAGGTTGTCTTGCTTTTAAGGTAAGCATTTTTATCTACTTTCCCCCAGACACCATAATCAATAAACCACTAAAACAATGAGAAAATGTCATTTTTCTAGTTGTTTATTTAACTAGATTTTCATTTAAAAATACCTTGAAAATTAAGGGAGATCAAGATATAGAGTAGCCAACCTTAGATATCATGGATCTGTTTTTATTTGCTCCCAATATAAGATTATTTAGTTTGGCTTTTTTTTTTTTCAAACATTTGCACCAGGAACTAAGTAGAAAGCAGCTGCACGGTGAAAATGGACAGAACACTGGCCACTGTTCTTTGGATAAGTTGTGCAGTTACCTCACAGAGATGAACTAGTGGAGTAAGCCTCTATCCCCTTTGAAGTACTTTTCTTCTCCATAGACACTAAATGAATAATTTAGCACTGTAATATTTTATGCTCTAAAATCCAGAAATTTTGTCAAATAGAACAGCTTATTATTTTATAATCCAACCCATCAGGGAATCAAATCAATGAATCTTTTACTTGGGACTGTGCTCTGAACAGCAGCAATCAATTCTGCATTTTCTGACTCGTGCTTATGGTTTTTCTCTTAACTGTCTATGGTTTATTCGTGGTTTTTCTCTCTGAGCTACTGCTTCTTATCATGGGAAATTCAACCACTTACATTTAAAAAATTCCATTTGTATCAGGAACGTGATAAATAGTATTTTAGACGATTTCATTTATGTCTCATGTGTATTGGCGACTATACTGAATTATTCTTAATGGTCCCCCTTATTCCAAAGAGAAAGAAAATAGCTTACAGTGACTTTTATGGTATACTTCACTAAAATACACTGAAAATTATTTCAGAAAAATGAAATAAAGAACTCACAATGAGAGAAAATAATAGAGAGGCTTCAGAGTCTTCCAGACACTGCAATACAACCAGCGAACCAGTGAGCAATCACCAATAGAGCTTTCTAGATACCACAGAGCAACCACAAGACAGTAAACAATCAATGAAGAGTCTTCCAAATGTCACTGGGTCATCCCAAACCATTGAACAATTAGCAGGAAGCCTAGGATCAGCAAACCAAGCATACAAATACAAATTAAACAGACTCAGTTACAAAGTTCGCAACACCAAACCAATTATTAAAGAAAAGCAACTCTTTAAGAGTCTAATTCCAGACTAGGGGGAAGGCTTTTACCCTGTGGGATGTCCTAGAGAAGGTCCCTCCAATGGTGAAAGTGCTATGGGATACCTGGCCTGTACTGAAGTTTAATCTGGGAAGGTTCCCTGAAAAAATGGAACAAAGAGGTTTAGAATATCCCAGGAACCTGCCTCCTGGAGCTCTCCTGCCATCTGCCATGTCTGTTGACTCTTTTAACTCCCCTTCTGAAAAAAAGAAAATGTATTGACAAGTTCTAGGTAGAGCTTTTTGGGTTGCCAGTTAAACTCAAGAAAATTCCAGGCAGCATGATACAGTCGTCACACTCATGAACTCGATAAAGATATAGTTACCTTCAGAAGATCAAGTCCCGAAGTTCAGTCAACATTCCAACAGGCAGCACTAAGTAAGCTCAGTCAGATATATATGAGGATATACACCTCCGACCAGGGCTCAGGGTTCTACGTGGAAGAGGAGGCAGAAAGATTGTAACAGCCATAGAGGATGATTGACAGCAAAGAAACAGTGCTGGGTGGAATCCCACACAGAACCTGGCTTTGGTGGGTGTGACTGACCCCCATTGTGCAAAGGAGTTCAAATGCTTTAGAAAGTGACATAATTTCTAGAAAGACAGAAGATAGCTAGGAGAGAGTGGTTAATTTGAATCTACATTGATGGACAGAGGCAAGCCAGGTCCTCTTGGTGCTATTGGATCCCATGAAGAAAAAGCAATTAAAAAAAATCCAACAAATATTTCTTGGCTGAGAATTCAAGGTCAGAAATTCTCATCAAATAATCATTCTAGTTTGACTTATTCACAATAACAAATAGGTAATTGAGAAGATGACTGCCATAATAATTTACTAGAAAAATAAAAAAATAAAGGTTAAAACAACCTCAAATGAACACTCATCTCAGCTTCAAAATTATTTCGGTAAAGCCCTTACACATTAGCTTCTTCCAGCTGGAGCTAACTGAAGAGCTATATACAAGTGACTGGAAATGGTGACAGTGCAAATTTAAACTTAAGTATCTGTCAAAAATGATTCGGTTCCAAAATATGTAAGTGAAATGACCCAGGCTTTTTTGGACACGCTTAAGTTACTATTTTTTAAAATGTTATCTACATAGAAAAATCTTAGTTAAATATGCTTTTCCATATTTGCTGTGTGTGACATTGAGCCTCCGAACTATAGTGAAACAATAAAAAACCCATTTAAATTTGATTTTTATTCCATGTTGTAATTAATTTCCACATTATATACTTCACAGAAGATGGCATGTCCAGTTCTCTGTTCTGAGAAGCAAGTCCTAACCAGACACACACACACACACACACACACACACACACGCACACGCACACGCACACGCACACGCACACGCACACGCACACACACACCCTGTTCTGTACTTGATTGGACTGCTACAGGAATCTAGGGTTCATGTGGCTCACAGCCTTTGTGAAAATCCAGGAGCCAGAAATTGATGGAAAGAAATGCATTGAATCAAACCTGGCCTTTTAGTTTTTATTTTAAGTTAGCACAAAAGGCAGTAGGTATAACAGGCATTTTCCACTATGGTACGTCTTAGTAGACTCCCTGTCCTCTCCCCTGCCTCCCTGCTAACACTGTCTCCCAATCTCCTTGCCTCTTTTATGACCCATATATCCCCCTTGCCCTGCCTCCCCTCTTCTTCCTCACCACCTAGTCACCTAGTCTTACTCTCTCTGGGTACTCTTCAGTTTTGGAGACTTCTCTCTCTCTCTCTCTCTCTCTCTCTCTCTCTCTCTCTCTCTCTCTCTCTCTCTCCTCTCTCTCTCTCTGCTTTGTGGTTGTGTCTTAAGGTGTGAGCTCTTAGCTACTGCCCTAGCACCACGCCTGATTGCTGCTAAGCCTACCCCCATGATGGTCATGGACTCTGACCCTCTGAAACCATGAGCTCCAAACTAAATGTGTCCTTTCACATGATACCTCCAGTCATGGTGTTTTTTTCACAGCAATAGAAAAGTAACCAAGAGAGTTATATATAGTCTCTATTATATAGTCTCCATCTATTTCTGTCATGACTTTGATCATGAAGACCTGTTAAGCATTTTCAAATTCAGTTTCTTCATCTATCAAGATTTTTCTGTCCACATGACCTGATTTGTATATGTCGAACCAATCCTGCATCTTCAGGATGGTTCTTCTTTGCAAGCATCCTTTTGAGAATTTTTGCAATCACCAGCCTGTGGTTTCTTTTTTGTTGTTGTTGCTGCTGCTGCTGCTGCTGCTGTTGTATCATCACTGGGTTTTGGTATCAAGATAGTATTTTTTTTTGTGTGGATAGCATTTGGTAGTGTTCCCTTTTTGTAGAATATTTCTGTTTTGTAGAACAAATTGAAATGTGTTGTATTCTATTCAGAGTTGGCTTTGAAGAAAATGGAGAAGGCCTTCTATCTCATCTTCACCTTCAAATGGTTTGGCTGGTTGCTTGAAAGCTTTTGTGGGACACTCTAGGTTACAATGAGGTATGTGGGTATATCCCTGCTGCAGTGTGTGGTCCATTCTCTTGGAGAGCTTTGTCCATCTATGTTGACCATTTTTCTCCTCAGAATGGAATGTAATCTCCATCCTTGTCTTTGAAATTCCTTTGCTTTGACTCTGATTTGGGACCTCCTAGAGCCAGAACCTGTATGTTCTTTTTAGATGAGCATACTGCTTTTCTGTAGCTAGAGTTTTTCTGGCCCTGCCTGGCCCACAGTCAGGACAAATCTCTCTAACCCACCCATTCCACAGCAGCTCAGACCCAACCAAGTAAACACACAGAGACTTATATTGCTTACAGACTATATGGCTGTGGCAGGCTTCTTGCTAACTGTTCTTATATCTTATATTAATCCATTTCAATAAATCTATACCTTGCTACGTGGCTCGTGGCTTACTGGCATCTTCACATGCTGCTTGTCATGGCAGCAGCTGGCAGTGTCTCCTTCACTCAGCCTTCCACTTCCCAGAATTCTCCTCTCCTTGTCCCACCTACTTCCTGCCTGGCCACTGGCCAATCAGCGTTTTATTTATTGACTAATCAGAGCAATTTGACATACAGACCATCCCACAGCACTTTTCTGAGCATCAATTTCTGTGAGTTGAAAATGTTTTCTTTTTTTTTTTTTTTTTTTTTTTTTTTTTTGGTTTTTCGAGACAGGGTTTCTCTGTGTAGTTTTGCGCCTTTCCTGGAACTCACTTGGTAGCCCAGGCTGGCCTCGAACTCACAGAGATCCGCCTGCCTCTGCCTCCCGAGTGCTGGGATTAAAGGCGTGCGCCACCACCGCCCGGCTGAAAATGTTTTCTTTAATTTAGAATATAATGTGAGAAGGCATGAGCCTTTAAAACATGAAGGAGGCCAGGCATGGTACTGTATACCTGTAAGTCTAACACTGGGAGGCTGAGGGAGGAGGCTGTGAGTTTAAGGCCACCCAGGAGAACCAAGCAAGACACTTCCAACCTTCAAAAATGGATGAGAGAAGACCTGGAAAAGGAGGGCATAGGTCACAGCTTCTTCCTACTCTTCCCACCACACTTCAAAGTCTATCAGGGTGGTATGAAGCCACTGTGTAACCATGATGGTGATGGGGTGTGTTCTCCATCCTTACACCAGCTCTAAACATTATATCGGCATCACAGATCTGTATTTCTAGCAGCAACACAACAGCATTTCTTCTGGGAGTCCTCATCTCAGGCTCTTATTATAGTAGTATTTGTGTTTTAAATAGATCTATTAATGGTGAGAATTTAAACTTGGGACAATTTTTCTTTTTGTTATTGTTCAGTCATCTTCAATTCATTCTTCTTAGATAAATGCCACAGTTATGCTCTCATTTATTTTTGTTCTGGCTAAGCCTATATGATGTTAAAATATCCTATAATAATGTAAGAAATACAGTCACCCAATATCTTCTTTTCCTGTGTACATGACAATGAGCAAGCACCATTGCTGAAATTTTCAAAATGTTAAATAAATCCTCTGTTAAAACAGTGTAAGCCAGCCGGGCGGTGGTGGCACACGCCTTTAATCCCAGCACTCGGGAGGCAGAGGCAGGCGGATCTCTGTGAGTTCGAGGCCAGCCTGGACTACCAAGTGAGTCCCAGGAAAGGCGCAAAGCTACACAGAGAAACCCTGTCTCGAAAAACCAAAAAAAAAAAAAGTGTAAGCCAGAGGCTGCAGTGAAAACTAGAAAAAATGTCCTGTGACCACAAAAGAGACTTTCAGTGGTACTATCCAGCATGTACTATCATACATCAGTCTTGTAATGCTTATATAAATTTTATGAAGTCAGGATAGTTTTTAGATGTTATTATTGTTATAGGTGTTATAGATAGATGTTAATACTGTTCATACCTGTGTGTCTAAGGCATAGACAAGTGGCTGACACAGGGACAATATGTGTACATGTATAATATATATTTTACATATATATAATAGTTATATTTATTCACACTAAAGAATAGGTAACTGACAATTGATTCTATACATTAAAGAAATATGTCCATCATTACAATATCACATAGAGTATTTCACCATAAAAAATCCTCATTACTCTCACTCATATGCGAATATTTGATAAATGAACACATCACAGGAATTACTGTCAATATTGAGGAAACACACTTATTTCATGCCATTATCTCCATTTCCTCTCACTCACCTGTACATATTCTGAACTTCATACCAAATGCATTCTTTTTCACATTGGAATTCATATTATTAAATTCACAATTTCTGTTATTCATTTTGAAATGTCATTCTCAAAGAACCTATTGTAGGTCATACTACCTAATGATAAAGGTTCATTTTTTTAAATTTTAAAGTGCCAATTGCCTAAAATGTTTTATTTATAGGATTTTGTGGTTAACCTTGTTCTGACTTTGTACATTTTACTTCTATTCTTTGACTATCACTAGAATTTATTAAATTTGTTTTTAAAGACTATTAAAAGGAAATCATGATGATTTTCCATGAGCCTCATTTTCCACCTCTTAGTTAGCATTACTAACATATCCAACTTTATGGTGTATTCTTTACAGTTGAGTTGCTATGAGACATAATTATCACCTAGTCTAGAATATATATTATGATTCAGTCTTAACCTAATACATTCTATGGATTTAAACAGTATGTGTAACCAGAGTTTTAAGAAACAATCCTGGGTTCCTGCAGCCTCAACATGCCAAGTTTGACCAGCCATCCCAATGATGCTGATTAAAGAGATGAATGGTGGAAATCAAAGAGGGGACATTAATTCTATGTGACCATATTGGGAAGAAAAGATAGAGGGGGCCAGTGACCCGCAAGTCTGCTTTCTAGCTGCTGGCAGGAGATTTAGGTTCAAATAGAGAGTCCAAGAAGCATACATAATTAAGCATACTTGCTCAAAGTGTGGTCCAGCACATCACTGACCCCTCATTGTCTCAGTCCTGGGATCCTACAAGGTAATCAGATGAACTGTTACTCTACTAACTGGTGTCATCACCACAGGGGACCAGTCTGGTTGCTAGATGTGTATTTCTGTTGTGTAGTGCAGACTTGCCCTTCTGGATAATTTCCCTCATATGTAGAGGGGTCTGATTCCTCTGAGTTCTTGTTCTTCCTGGACTCTAAGACGATGCTAGCTTAGGACAATGACCTTTATTTTGCCTTCACCCTTGAAGGGAGTTGAGACAGATTTAGACACTCCTTAAGGGATTAAAATGTCTGTGCAGAGTCAAGGAGAGTCTGATCCATAGTTAAGGGGACACACAAAATGAGAGAGGAGATGTCCACCTGTCATTCACTTTTAGGTGCCTTGTAGTCCAAAGTGAGGACTCTGTTCTCATTCACCCTTAGAAAAACCAGTTTCTAAGTGTCTTATTCCAGTGTAATAATTTGTGTCTAACATTTTGCTGTTCCTTCCCTTACCAAATCCCTAGAACACACTTTTTTTTTCTTAATCTGTAGTTTTGTTGGATCCAGAATGAAATGTAAAATTGCTCTTATGCATCTGTAGGCCACATATTATGGACTTAACCAACTTGTGGTTCAAAAATTTAAAAGAAAAACATAATTGATGCTGAACATGTATAGACAAACAAGCCAGTATAGTGGCTGTCTACATGGCACATAACACTGTCATATAGAGATGGTTCAAGTCATTTGGCAAAATGTGGAAAGATTAAATGCAAATACTATGACATTATACAAAAAGAACTTGAAGATCCACAGACTTTGCAATTCCCAAGGAGTTCTAAAACCATCTCCATGGAAACTGAAGGACAATGTTTGGAGTTATTCAGTATGCAGCCTTTTCAAGTTGGCTTCCTTCATAATAACCATCTAAGGTTGCTCCACAGTTTCAGGGCTAGCTAGCTCATTTTATTTTATCACTGAATAGTAAGTGCATGTGTTGCGAGGATGTCACTCTGGATCTTCTCTGCTACCTAATCCTTGTGTTCCCCATCAACACAATTCAGACAAGACACACAGATCTTGGTATAGAAGACAGGCATAGTTTACTCTGGAACAATAGAAGCACACTAGAAGGGTAAGAGAGAGAGCAATGGCCTAGAGAGCACTGTGCTGACCTACATATTTAGTGGGCTTTGCACTATTTCTTAATGTTTCTTGAACAGACAGGTTTCCTGGAGTAAGGCAGCTGGGGGAGGAGGGAGGGTCCTGTCTAGATATTAGCAGCCACATTTGGCTGCTGGTATGCATTATCTTAAGAGAGTAGGGAACACTATCTCTTTGTTCTCTATCAGAAGGTCTTGCCTAGGTAGTAATCTTTTGGACACTCTAGGATGTTTCTCTACTGGGACCAGAAGAAGGACCCAGATCCCATTCTTACATCCAATAATCAAAAAGATGGCCCCTCCCCATTTCAGCTCCTGGTCTTACCTTCAAGTCTGCTAATATCTGAATTAGCTACTTAACAGATGTGCCACAGTTTACTTGTCCAATAGCCTTCTGAAACACACCCTGGTGATTTCTAAGTTTTGGAGTTTCAATTCACAGCAAATTTAATGACTAAACTGATACCTAGAATATAGATTTCTGCCTAAGGCAGTAGCAATTATTGCAACTCTACACAAATGTAAAATATGGGATCCATAGAATTACAAAGACTGAGGGATAGGACAGTGGCTCAAGTCTATGTGACCCTGAAGCAATTAGAAAGGCAAGGGCTTGGCTGTTGCTACCCATTAAAATGACAACACACATACCAGAAGCTCCTAGGTGCTAGAAACCAAATGAGCCAGCTAGCTCTAGCACATAGAGGTGTATGGAAAGACCTTTGAAGATGCAGGATCAGGATGAGAATAGAAATCAGGGTGAACACACTCACCATATGACACCAAAGGCCTGAAAGAAGATTGCCTGCAACAAAAACTGTAAGAATGTGACCCATAAAGCTGGGCAGCAGTGGCGCACACCTTTAATCCCAGCACTTGGAAAGCAGAGCCAGGCGGATCTCTGTGAGTTCGAGGCCAGCCTGGTCTATGGAGCAAGATCCAGGATAGGCACCAAAACTACACAGAGAAACCCTGTCTTGAAAAACCAAAAAAAAAAAAGGAATGTGACCCATGAACAAACTTGCAAGTGTGTGGTCTACTTTAAGTCACTTGGGACTAGGGCAAGGAAAAGAATTCTTCTGTTTTGGGAGGAGTAGTTGAGGCTAGAAAGAAATATATGTGGGAAGAAAACATCAACTAAGACTAGAGAATGTCATACCTTGGTGTTAGCCTATTAAATGGAAGCCCTTTGAAGAGAACTTACATTGGACTGGAAAGTTAAGGGGCTCAGAGAAAGGAGAGAAAACACACAGTTTACTTTTTAAAAGAAAGCATGTTTAGCAAAAGATTAGTTCTGATTGATCAGTGAGAATCAGTTACTTAAGAGACCCAGAAGTGGAAGCAGGGTGTGTGTGGCATTCTCAGAGATAAACGAGGGTCCACCCCTGAATCCTCTCCATGCCATAGTAGAGATGATGGTGGTTTTTAATAAGTAGAGTCTTATATTAGAAAAGGATATAGGACATTTTAACCATCCTTATTATCCAGGAACACAGAACATGGGTAAAATTCAGTATTGTAAGGTATAAAAGGGGATTCTATCTGAACCAACTCATACATTTTCCAAGAATGTATTTAATAAAGTTTTAATTATGCATTATTTGTTTTATGTCTAGGTGGTATTGCTCTATTAAAGGTACCCTTCCTTCCTTTCTTCCTTCCTTCTTCACTCTCCCTCCATCTCCATCTGCATCAACTCCATCCCCATCATCTTCAACCCCACCTTTATCTTTAAATCAAAACAGCTGCCATTATTCTTTTGTACTGTGTGATGAGTTCAGTGGAACTCAAGTATACTTCCAAAAGCAATTCCTTTATAAAGTGAATAGCATGGGAGAGAAAAGGTGGGGCAGGGGTAGTGTGGCTGAAATGTCTTACACATTATTTTAAATCTTGCCCCTTACTAGATATCAAGTTCATACATGCTCCCTAGATGACCTTTGACTCTGCTGGTCTCTCCCTTTATGGTACAGAAAGTGTGTAGCTTGCTTTTGTCCCATGTTTTTGTTTATTTGTTTCATTATCTGTGCTTTTTGTATGACATTCAGGAAAATATTGCTTAGACTAATGCTAAGAGCTTCCTCCCATATGATCTTCTGGTTTCAAGTTTTATATTCTAATCTTTTATCTCCATTTAATTTTGTATGAGATAACCTAATAAAAAGAATGGTCAGGTGACACAAAAAGAGCATTTTCAAAGAAGACACACAAATGGACCACAGCTGCACGAGGCAGATGTTCATCTAACCATCACAAGGACACAAGTCAAGGTCACAGTGAGATACCACCTTGACCCTTTGAGGATGGATATTATTTTTAAAATACCTTCAAAGTAAATTAAAGAAAGTACTGGTGAGGTTCTGCAGCAAGTGGAATAGTTATATATTGTGAATGAGATAAAAAAAAATGGAGCTACTATGAAAAATGTGAAGGAAGTTTCCCAAAATATTTAAAAAACAACCATGTGATCCAACAATACAATATTACTTCCAGGCATCTGCCCCAAAACACTGAATTTAGGACCTCAAAGAGGTGTGTATACTTCACATCCATTATCATATTATAGGAACAAGCGCATATGTGCTCAAGCATACACACACCCACACACATACACACACACACACACACATACACACACACACACACATACACACACAAACACATACACACACACACACACCTATACTAAAGATAAATGTAGAAAATATTTAGTATGTGGATACAGAATATGGGGAAAGAAATACTTTTACAAAATACTTTATCATTTGTAAAACATTTTAGTTTTAACTTTTTTTAGGAAAAGATAGGAAGAACTCAAATTAGTATACATTTCTTACTCATAATATATATTTCATATCAAAACAATTATTCAGAGATTAGTCATTATCACATTTTAAGGGGTATGGTTTCTTTTAGGCTTCATTTATTTGGGGGTCTCTGCAACTATAAAGGAATTAGTGACAGTTTTCTCATTCAACCTGACGTTAAGTTGTATACCATCCTGTGCTGTTCCACTGAAGTTTCCTCTCAGTACAATAATATGCAATCATTGTGTGTATATAAGAAAAATGACCTTGGAACAATATCAAAAAAATGCCTAAGGCAACCAGTAAGTTATACACTACTAAACTAAGTCATTGGGATCCACAGCAAGCTTCTGCAATGTGTTTAACCAAACATTCACATTGTTTGTTTATGACTTATGAATTAACTGTACCAGTGAGAAGTGTGATCTTATTCTAATAATCCCACCAATTAGTTAAATATCTTGAATTGGATCAAAACTAGAGGCTTCCTAATGTAAATGTTTAACCCCAGTCAAATCTTGTGGGACACTCTTTGTCCAGTAAAAACAGAAGGGAATAAAGGCTTTAGTCTGTTTAGTTAGTAACACATAGTTCCATGCAGGAAATGATTTTTTTATTATTTTATTTTAATAATATATATAATTAATAAATTTAACATATTTAATTATAAATATACCATTTAAAGAACTTGAAACTTTGTAAACTTATAATTACTAGTTTTAATATTATGCAACTGATATGTAAAAGAATTGAATACTAAAGCCAAATCTCAGTTCTAGTGCTATGTTACTACTGTCTGTACCCACAAAATATCAAAATCAGTGTGATTTGATGTGGAGGCCCTTCTTATATTTGGTGTGTTTTACATGACTGCTGAGATTTCATTATTATTGTGAGCATAAATCTCTCAGGGAGAAAGAAAATCCTAAAATACAGATCAATATTGCTATTAGTTGAGGCCCCTTTCCCTACCCATCCCTGGCCACTGTAGTCAGATACTCACAGTGTTTGGAAAGTAACTTTCTCCTCTCCATGAGTCTTCCATGTTTTATTTGTTCTTTGGGGGTCTCACTGGAAAGAACCTGGAAAAGTGAAGAAACTAATGAGTGAGATAAATATTACAGAGAACAGTACTCTAACGAGACAGGCATCAAGCATCTGGCCTACAAAAGTTTAAGATCAATCAAGCAAACAAAACATTTCACTATAATTGGCAGCATCTCCTAGCAGGCACTGTTAAACAAATTTCTTCCAAAGTTAAGATCTTGATTTTTTCTTGTAATAAGGGCAAAAATAGCACACACCGGACTCTTAAGGCAATGCATTTTTAATAGAGCAGAAAGTGGGTCAGTTTGATATTTGAAACAAAGTTATTTCTAGATATACCAACATTTGCAAATATGTTGCTCTCCCAAATACTTCAAAGATATATCCCAAAAGAAGCATTAAATCTGCAGATAAATTTAACCAGGATGGTAGCACACACCAATAATCCCAGCACTACTGAGACCAAAGCAGGAGCCAGATTCAAGGAAGTGTGGGCTGCGCACTTTGTTCGGGACAGTTCTCATATAGACCAGATTGTCCAGGGATGACCTTGAGCCTCTGATCTTCCTGCCTCCACCTCCCAAATTTGAGGATTGCAGGCATGTGCATCCATGCCTGGCTTGCATGGGTTTTGTACTGAAGTTTTTTTTGTTTTGTTTTGTTTAATGAAATAGAGTGGGGACTTTAACCATGAGTGTGAAGAGAGAGGGGCACACAGAAAGACACACCCATGGTATAACTGTGGGTTTCTCCAAGAAGAATACTGTGGGTGTACCTGTGGAGGAAACCTGGAAGAATCACATTTACTAGTAATATCAGGGTCCCCTCTTGGGGTTCTTAGTCTTGTTGATTAAAAAAAAAATTAAGAATGGACTCTAAAGGGACGTGAAGGACAATTTTATTGAGTTTAAAGAAAAAAAATACAGTAAATCTTAGCAAGTGGCTGGAAAAGACATGTGGAACAGAAAAGGAGAAATGCTTTGTGGTTTGAGTTAAGCCTGTGTGGAGGCCAGCCACGTGGTCAATATGCAGCCAGCCACAAGGTAGGGTGGGGGATGGGGTGGCTTCAGAGACAAAGAGAAAGCCAGAGCACTAAAGAAAGAACACACTTAAAAGAGAAGAGAAAATGGAGAGTCACACTTTTCTGAGAATTCAGGACAGCAAGCAGACTTGCAAAGCTCTCTCAGCTACTGTGCTAGAAGATGGGAATTCTAGGAAAGAGTTTTCCATCATCTCATTAAAGGGCTATGTAGTCCTCCATTCTCTTCGGCACAGCTGAAGGTATACCCACCATTCCAAGGGGTGATCCCTCAGCCAACTTGCCCAACTGGAATGTAAGGTCTCTACCAAGACTATCTATTCTTTAGACTCCTGGATGTTTTTGGCCTCCAGCCAGGACAAGACCAAGGACATTTTCAACTGATGGCCAAGGACATGAGCCAAGACCCCTATGCTTAAACTGCATGCTTTATCTCTCTCCGGTCCTTCTTATCCTCCTCTCTGTAGAGGTAACCATAGGTGCCATTCCAGGAACTGGGACACTGGCCAAAGCTGACTTCATACTGCTGGGTGGGGTTTTCAGACATGGCAGTTGGGGTCCCCCCTCTAATGGGCCTATCTAGGGGCCTTCAAAGATGCATCATGGTTATATTTGTCTAACAGCCCGGTGTAGGGAGGAAAAGAATCCTTGACTAGTGCCCAGGTAGAGATGTGAAGGAAAAGTAAAGACTGGAGTCATTAACATTACAATTCCAAGGCAGGGAACCAGGAGGAGCCACGATACAGAATGTCTATTAATTGTCCAATCCAAGTCTCTTATAGTCTGTAGCACGAACCCTAATTGGTCTTAATATAAACCCGGAGCCAGATATCAGGGTAAATGCTGAAAGATCAGTGAAGCAGAGCAGCCAGCCACTAGAGAGACTTCTTACCTCTACTGAATCCTCAGCCTGAAAGAGAGTGACTCCTATCTCCTCTGGCCTTATATTCCTTTTCTCTGCCCAGTCATATAGCTTCCTGTCTGCACCTTCCTAGTGCTGGGATTAAAGGTGTGTGCCACCACTGCCTGGCCTCTGTGGCTAACTAGTGGCTTAGATCCACACTCTGATCTTCAGGCAAGCTTTATTTGTTAGATCACAAAGTATCACCATAATAGTCTCTTGAACAGTTGGCAAACATCTCTCTCCTATGTTCTTCCTCAGTTTTCCTTTAGTTTCAAAGGCTGAATTCAAAAGTTTTGGGCCAAGAATCTGCTTTAGGTACTTTGAAAACTATTGGAGTAGCCAGAATTGCAGTGTGAGGTCCCTCCCAGATGGCTTCTAGAGAAGAAGAGAAAGAATAAATTTAATCATCATTTGGTTTTTAAGTTTAAGTAACAGTATTTGTTTTTAAAGTTTAAGTAACAGTAGACCTATCCTTATTTTTTGTAGTAAGTAGGTGCTGCAGTATTAAATTGAGTCAGTCATGGGACCTTATATCTGGGACTCTTTTAATCAATATCATTAGTGAGAAATAGTTGTCTAAATAACATCTTATGGATTTAAGTCTAATATTTAGGGAGCATAATCCCCTGGACTGTTATAGAAACATACCAATTATTTTAATCTTTGGTTATACTTTCTTTTTGGGTATTTGAAATCAGGAAAGTAGAGAAGAAAATTAACCATCTCTTTTACAACTAAGGCCAGTTGTGTGTCTGGTCCTCAGGGGTGAGTGGGGCTTAGAAGGAGCCTCTGACTCATTTAGGTTTCCATTTACCAGTTCTTCCATCTGAGTGAGAAGGAGTTAAGGGTCCTGCTTGGATGTAGCTCCACTTGAAAGCACTGAGGAGAATTTCCTATATTGTAGATACTGGTAAGAGTCTCTGCCAAAGGAAGTCTCAGTGGCCTCCCTGAATAAGAGGCTAGGTGACACCCAAGAGTTACCAGACAATTTTAGAGATGCCCCCATAGTCCCGTGGTATCTAGTTAACCTTGGAGGGTGAGGGCCGAATGTTCTTCTGTTTAAGCCCTGTATCCATATTAGATAGGCCTCTACTAACTGTGGTTACCACTCATCCAGGAGGTCAGTTAGGCCAGTCTGGCACTTTTAACCACTGTATAATATTTACATAAAGTTTGCACAAAAAAACCAAAACATTTAGAAAGGAACTTTGATTAGATATACATTATTTTCTTTTAAAGCTGGTCTTTGTAAGTGCCACTATGAACAGATCAATAATTTAAGATAATTCCATTGATTTAAGTAGGTTGAACTTTGACCCAAGAGGTTTTAATATCATATGTTATGTAATCCCTACATTTCCTCTTTTATGTGCCTATAAAACTCTCCCATACCTTTGGGGCTTGACTAAGATCGAATCTTTGGCCTTGTCTATGCTCTTCTTGCTTCTCCCCATCTGCTGTTTGCACTCACTCCAAATGAAAAGCAAGACTGCAGTAGATCATTCTCTGACCTCTACAAAGAATGAAAAGATATTTTACTGTCTTGTGTTTTCTATGGGGTTTTCCTGGGAACATATAAAGCCTCATAGCATGATAATATGCTTGAAGGCAATATTATTACATTATGTTATATATGTATATTGGATTTAAATTTCTTTTAACAAGATAGTAATTTTTGTTAATCTCGCTATGTCTCACAGTAACATAAAAGGACATAAAATGAAAGAAAATCAGTAAATTGGAGAGAAATCTGTTGAAAAGATGTAAGAATGAAAATATTTTGGGTAAAAAAGGGTCTCTGCATGAAAAGACTGTTCTATGGATTGGGTTTTAAGTCAACCTGTGTTGTGTACTGATACCCTATCTCAAAAGAAATTGACAAGTATGGTTATTGTTAATACATTTACATTTAAATATAAGACTTTAATATATACTCTAATGTTCTCTACAAGTGTTAGTGATATAATGTTTTAATAATAAAGAAGTTCTTAAAGAAATTCCCATTTATAGAAATATAGAAAACAACAAATATTAATAATAGTTATTTTCAACTAAGATCAAGTCACAGAACTAGAAAAATCTATAATTTCTAAGAAATTATCTAATGACTAACATCATTTCTTTCTTTTCTACCAACTATTTCTTTTTCTGTAGAAGATGATAACACCCCTTTTAAATTTTTATATTTATCCTAACTAGTTTCTGAGACATTCGGGAAATAAACTTGTAAGCTCACCAAACATGTGTACATTCTTCCGTTGTGACCATGTTCTGAGGATCTTTATATCCTTGGGAAAACAGATGTCCTATTCCTCCACTGTAGCATGTTGTTAGTGTCACCTACTCCTGTAGAGGTGCCAATTTATGATACCAGAAGCATGAGTGGAGAGTCCCAGTGTCCTGTGGCTTCTTTAAAGCAGGGTGTACAATACAGCTGGCATTTCCCATGAGCCAGGTAAACATTCAAATGATATCATAAATTCAGAACTTGAGACTTAAATAGCACGTGGTTGATAACCTCTTGCACCTATTCATCCTCCAACATCATTGAGAGTGGAATGCTGAAACCTAGTATAGACTTTCTCCAATGGTTCATACATAGTAAACATGAGCAGACACCATCTGTCATTTTCTAAATGTCATTTCAGGTTGAGACCGTTTTTTTCATCCTTGCTAAGTCCATCAGAATGTCATATCTATGTGTTATTTTATATGTAGGATTTTGGATCGCTATGTTCAGGAGCAGATTCCTGGTGCCAAGGTTGTGGTAGAGTCCATAGGTGCCCGTCGTCATGGAGATGCCTTCTCCCTAGAAGACTATAGCAAGTGCGACCTGACTGTCTATGCCATTGACCCCCAGACCAACAGAGCCATCGACAGAAACGAGCTTTTTAAGTAAGTGGGGTTTTTTTATTTTATTATAGTAAGCTATGCAGTAATAGTAGCATCTATACCTGATTCTTATTTAAGAATAATTGAAGTTTAAAAGCCACTGAGGTGTTGTTGAAAGTAAAATCAGAGGCAGGTATAGTATCCTCACACATAGTTTCCAAGTTCTGCATGGGTTGGACTTAGGTCAGAAACCTGGGCAGCAGGAGTCAGATAAAGTCAGGAGCCAGAAGAAAGTCATAGGCACTTCACACTGCTGATGCAAGACACTGGCTAACAGACTGCGGTGGAGGTGGTTGCCTGACAATGACTTCAGCAGGTTTGAAGGATAGAAGAAACTGTGTCTTCTTACAACGCTATTGTAACAGAGGGGGAAAAGCGTCTGATGTCCTTCTGACTTAGGAAGGCTTAGTTAAGAGAAAATCACTGTCATGTAGGTCTATATTATAGGTGATAGCTGAATCCACAGAGAAAGGAAAGGGGTCGGGGATGAAGAGGGAAAGGAAGGAAGAGGAGGACAAGGAAGAGGAGGAAGAAGAGGAGAGGAGAGAAAGGCTGAAATCTGAAATAGAATGTTATTACATAGTTTTCATTGGCTGTGAATCTGCTCTAATTCTGAGGCTGTATCCAGATTTTTGCTGGACTTTAGTGACACCTAGTGTCCTGAACATTGTCGGGAAGAAATTAAAACTAAGTCCCATATAAACACAATTCCTAGTCCGATCTAGACTTTCAGGGTGGTGCATACATTCTTTCTGACAGTTGTTCTTCTTTTTTTTTTTTTTTGTGGTTTTTCAAGTCAGGGTTTCTCTGTGTAGCTTTGTGCCTCTCCTGGAACTCACTTGGTAGCCCAGGCTGGCCTCGAACTCACCGAGATCCGCCTGCCTCTGCCTCCCGAGGGCTGGGATTAAAGGCATGCGCCACCACCGCCCGGCCAGACAGTTGTTCTTAATACATCTTTCCATAGTTTTTTTTATCTATCAGTCTCCTTTTCTATATAAATTTGTTCTGATTTTGATAATAAATTTAGGATTTTAGAAAAAGTACATCTGTGTCTTACAGATGTTAAATGGTGGAAAAGACTAAAATGATTCGAGTATGATTTCAACTGCATTCATGAGCAATTTAGAATAAAATATCTGAGTGCAAACCACAAAAGATATGGAAAACGAAAATAATTTTTTGAAGAGATAAAATTTGGCATTTAGAATTTTGCAAAGCTCCTATCTGAGAAACACTAGCCTTTTAAAACCTATGAATTTTTCATAGATATTTTATAACTTATTTCCAAACACAAACACTCACAGCCCAAGACTAAAAATACAGTTACTAACATTAAAACTATGGGAATGGAAATTAAACCTTAAAAGTTATACCAAGATATTATAATTGTTGCTTAACACCCAGCCAAGGGCAGGTTATTCTCTCAGTTTCTAAGAATCCGAGGATGTTGGTTCTTTGGTCCAAAGATAAGAAAGAAAACGAGTAATAATAATCAGCTAGTAATAATAATCAGCAAATTTATTACCAGAGCTCTGGGCATAATGTCTGTCTCTGGCTATGAACCCCCATTAAGATATAGATATATATTTAATATTACTATATTTTATTATTATACACTATATGTCATGAGCATGTATATATTATATAATTTTGTTCTATATAATTCTACATAGTTATTTGTTGCTATATATAATTATATGTAATTATAAAATATAGTGTATATTATATATCTTAAAATATATTTTTATATTAATATGTACATATATATGAGAAAGAGGATAGAGAGGAGATATAGGAGTCACACATACACAAGCATTTTAATTATCATATCATAGTGTAGAAATTTTTAGTTAAAATAATAGGTAGCATCCACACTGCACCCTCACCCCTGGGCTCCACAGTAGGGCCCACAGTCCTGGGAGCTTTACTCGAGGCCAGCGTGGTCCTAGGGACTTCAGGAAAGACACCGCCCACCGTGTCCAAATCTCTGTAAGCTTGTCCAACAGCCCTCCCCTGGGCCCCGTATCCTGGCCTACTACTTTGGAAGAAGTCTTTATCAGAGGCCAGGCAGGATCGAGGGACCACAGGTAAGACACCGCCCACCACCAGCTTACATTCCGTGAAACCCACCCAATAACCCCAGAACTGCACCCCCTCCCCTGGGCTCCATATTAGGGCCCACAGCCCTGGCAGCCTATGGGAGGCCAGGCTGGTCCTAGGAACCCCAGGGAAGACACTGCCCATCACACACAAAGCCCCTTTAAAGGCGGCCCAGCAACTCCAGACTGCACATACACACCCTACCCTGCCTATGGCTCCATATCCTGGTCTACAACTTTGGAAGAAGACTTCTGCTTTCAGAGGCCAGGATAAACTAGGGACCCCAGGTCTACAACGTCAAAAAGAGACTAGCTTTATTGGAGCACAGGCAGGATCCAGGGACCCCAGCCTCAGCAGCTGTACCAGAGGCCAGGCTGGTCCTAGGGACCCCAGAGGCAAGATCAGATCCAAGATCCCAAGCTTGCCACCCCTTCTCTGGGCTCCATATTCTGCTCTACAATTTTGGGAAGACTTCAGCTTTACCAGAGGCCATGTAGGACCTAGGAACCCCCCTCCCCCAAACCCCAGAAGGACATCCCAATACACCTGAAGACATGCTAGTCACCACAACCTTTGGCCATTTAGGCCAGAAGACCAGAAAGGAATAAGAAATCAAGGAACAAAATACCCATCTAAAAAGACAAATGCAAAAATCAACACCTAGACCAATCCACTGCCTAAACGCCAGTATAAGAACACAATCAATAATAGAAAAGGCAATATGGCATCACCAGAGCCCAACTATCCTACAACAGCAAGACCTGAACAAGCCAACACAGCTGAAACACAAGAAAATGACCTTTAAAATGACTTTATGAAGATGATAGAGGCCCTTAAAGAGGATATAAACAAATCCCTTAAAGAAATTGGGGGGAGACAAAAAAAAATCGAAGAAATTAATAAATTCCTAAAAGCAAGCCAAGAAAAACAAACAAACAGATAAAGAAAACTGTTCAAGACCTGAAAATGGAAATAGAAGCAATAAAGAAAATACAAACAGAGGGATCCTGGAGATGGAAAATCCGGGTAAGCAAACAGAAATACAGATGCAAGCATCACCAACAGAATATAAGAGGTGGAAGAGAGAATCTCGGGCATTGAAGATACAATAAAGGAAGTAGATTCATCGGTCAAAGAAAATGTTAAACCTAAAAATCTTTCTAACACAAAACATTCAGGAAATCTGGAACACTATGAAAAGACCAAATATGAGAATAATAGGAATAGAAGAAGGAGAAGAAACCCAATTCACAAACTCAGAGAATATATTTAACAAAATCATAGAAGAAAAATTTCCCAACCTAGATAGGACATGCCTATAAAGGTACAAGAAGCTTACAGAACACCAAATAGATTGGGTCAGAAAAGAAAATTCCTTCACCACATAATAGTCAAAACATTAAACATCCAGAACAAAGAAAAAATTTAAAAGCAGCAAAGAAATAAAGGCCAAATAACATATAAAGGCAGTCCTATTAGAATCACACCCAACTTCTCTACAGAGACCCTAAAATCTAGAAAAACCTTGGCTGACTGATGTCTTGCAAACTATAGGAGACCATGGATGCCCAGCCCAGACTACTATATCCAGGAAAACTGTCGATCATCATAGATGGAGAAAACAAGATATTTCATGACAATGTCAAATTTAAACAATATCTATTCACAAACCTAGCCCTACAAAAGGTACTAGAAGGAAAACTCCAACCCTAGGAAGTTAACTACACCCACAAAAACAGAGGCAATAGATAATCTCACACCAGCAAAACCCAAAGAAGGGAAATACACACACACACACACACACACACACACACACACACACACGCATGCATACGCACACACACACACACACACTAACAACAACAACAATATAGCAGGAATTAACAATCATTGGTCATTAATACCCCTCAATATCAATAGACCCAATTTGCCAATAAAAAGACTCAGGCTAACAGGTTGGATATGAAAACAGGATCCATACAAGAAACACACCTCATCATTAAAGATAGACAGTACCTCAGAGTAAAGGGCTGGAAAGATTTTTCCAATCAAATGGACCAAAGTGTAGCTATTGCAGTATCTAACAAAATAGACTTCCAACCAAAATTAATCAAAAGAGATGGAGAAGGGCATTTTTTATTCACCAAAGGAAAAATCCATCAAGATGATGTCTCAATTCTGAACATGTATGTCCCAAATGAAAGGGCACTCACATTTGTAAAAGTAACATTACTAAAGCTTAAATCAGATATTGAACCCTACACAATAATAGTAAGAGACTTTAACACCCTACTCTCATCAATGAACAGGTCATCCAGACAGAAACTAAACAGAAATAACAGACATTATGACTCAAATGGGCCTTACAGATATCTTCAGAACAGTTCACCAAAACACAAAAGAATATACCTTCTTCTCAGAACCTTATGGAACCTTCTCCAAAATTGACCATATACTCAGCCCCAAAGCAAGCCTCAACAGATAAAAGTAAAATTTAATGAAATGACCCCCTGTATCTTATCAAAACATCATGATTTCAAGCTTAATTTCAACAACAGAAACAACAGAAAGCCTACAAACTTATGGGAAGTGAACAACTTTCTATTGAGTTACCCCTGGGTCAAGGAAGAAGTACAGAAAAAAGTTAAGACTTCCTAGAATTCAGTGAAAATGAATGCATGATATACCCAAACTTATGGGACACAATGAAAGCAGTTCTAAGAGGGAAGTTCATAGCACTTAGTGCCTTCATGAATAATTTAGAGAGATCTCATACTAGCGACCTAACAGCACACCTGAAAGCTCTAGAAAAAAAAAAAGCAAACTCACCTAGTAGGAGTAGATGCCAGGGAATAATTAAATTGAGGGTTGAAATAAAAAAAAAATAGAAACAAAGAGAACAATACAAAGAATCAATGAAACAAAGAGTTGGTTCTTTGAGAAAATCAACAGAATAGACAAACCTTACCCAAACTAATAAAGAGACAGAATGAGAATATCCAAATCAACAAAATCAGAAATGAAAAGG
This sequence comes from Peromyscus leucopus, assembly GCF_004664715.2. Taxonomy (NCBI): domain Eukaryota; kingdom Metazoa; phylum Chordata; class Mammalia; order Rodentia; family Cricetidae; genus Peromyscus; species Peromyscus leucopus. The sequence goes on along the minus strand of NC_051084.1, from coordinate 21,328,196 downwards.
GGGGCATAACAACAGACAGTGAGGAAATCCAGAAAATCATTAGGTCATACTCCAAAGACCTGTGTGTGACAAAATTGGAAAATCTAAAAGAAATTGACAAATTTGATGCCTACCACTCACCAAAGTTAAATCAAGATCAGATTAACAATTTAAATAGACTGATAATCCCTAAGGAAATTAAAATTCTCCCAACCAAAAAAGCCCAGGGCCAGATGGTTTTAATGCAGACTTCTACTAGGCATTCAAAGAAGAGCTAATACTATTACTCTTCAAATTATTCCACACAATATAAACAGTAAGAACATTGCCAAATTCTCTCTGTAAAGCCCCAGTGAAGACTCAGCAAAGAAAAAGAATTACAGACGAATTTCATTCATGAATGTAGATACAAAAATACTCAATAAAATACTTGCAAACTGAATTCAAGAACACATCAAAAAGATCATCCACCATGACCAAGTATGCTTCATTGCAGAGATACAAGGATAGTTCAACATTTGAAAATTTTGTCAATGCAGGTCCACCATATAAACAAACTGGCCATCTCCTGTGACCAAATTGGTGCCTGACCCGATTGCCATCAGAGGGGTATTGTCCAGCAAATGATGGAAATGGGTGCAGACCCATGACCAAACATTGGGCGGAGTTAGGGGAATCCGGCAGAAGAGGAGGAGAGGGGATTGTGGGAACCAGAGGGGTCAGGGACACCACAAGAAGGCTCACAGATTCAACTGGCCTAGGCTCATGGGGGTTCACAGAGACTGAACTGATGACCACGGAGCCTGCATGGGCCTGACCTGGGCACTCTGTGTGTGTTACAGTTGTGTAGCTTGGTTCTCTTATGGGACTTCTAACAGTGGGAACAGGGGCTGTCTCCAACCCTTTTACAGATGTTTGGGATCACCTTGCACAGCTTCAATGCATGGGGAGGTGCTAAGTCTTACTGCAACTTGATATGCCATGTGTTATTGATACTCATGGGATACTTGCCCTTTCCTGATCAGAGATGGAGGGAGAGTGGATTGGGGTGGGATTACCACTGTATGCCACTATACTCAGCTTCTATTTTTCTTTGTTTAATTGGCATATAAAAACCATAACTTCACACTCTTTCTGTGTATCCTGTCATGAATAAGGATAAACCTGTTGATCTCCCTAAACTTTAATATGTATTTACTGCGACGGTGTTCACAATCCTTTCTTCTTGCTTTTTGGGGTCAACAGTGTATATTTACGATCAGCAGTTTCCTTTCTTGTTGCTATAATAAAGTAACTCTGAAAAAACCAACGTAAAGGTGGGGAAAGTTTACTTGGCTCACAATACCAAATTATAGACCCTCAGTGATTGTAGTCACAGAAGCTGGATATGGACAGTGCATCCACAGTCGGAAGAGTAACCAACACACATGTACTGTGCTCACTATCTCCCTTTGTATCATCCAGTATCCCAGGTCTAAAGAACAGTGCCACCCACCGTGGGCAGGTCTTCCCTTCCCAATGTAATCAGGACAGTCCCTTACAGACACTCTCAGAGGCTAACCTTAACCTAGACAATTCCTCACAGGCATTGCTTCCCAGGTCTTGAGTTAATACTACTAACCCTCACATGCAGTTTGCATATTAAATTCAAAATATCAAAAGACTTCAAAGATAAATTTTAATTTCGAATTGACTCCGCTCCTCTAACCTAATTAGTTTTCCCATTTGTCTCACCATCAAGATTCCTGGATGGCAAACTGCTCGATATCAATAAAGACTTCCAGCCTTATTATGGGGAAGGAGGCCGCATTCTGGAGATCCGGACTCCTGAGGCGGTGACAAGTATCAAGAAGCGAGGAGAAAGCTTAGGGTACACGGAAGGAGCCTTGCTGGCCTTGGCCTTCATCATCATCCTCTGCTGCATCCCAGCCATCTTGGTTGTCTTAGTGAGCTACCGACAGTGAGTATGGGGGACGCTAAGCAGATATTCTCAGGAAGGTATTCAGGAAGCTACCTGGTAAAGTAGCTTTTGTGGTGCAAAATGTTGATGGTGTAACTGTTCCATCACTGTGTTTTTCCACTTGTACCAAAGCGCCTTCCTCAAATGCAACACTGCAGACTATATACATTTCTTAGCGTCCTTTGCTCCTAATAAGTCTTTGCTCACAAGACTATTTTCTTCCCGGCTTTGTACATTCGTTTCTGTGGGTCAAAAGCTCCCGAGAAAATCCCCTAGAGAGAAAGCAGAACGAGATGATAGCAGAGTCGCTCCTCGCCCAGTTTCATGGAAAAGATGGCAGGGTCTCTAACCTGGCTAGATATGGTCATGTTAGTTGTTCCGTCGTTTCATTTTATTTTTTGTTTCTTTTATTCCTTATAGTTATGTTTTCCTTTATGAAGACAATGCAGTGTTAGCAAAATCATGGTACTCTCAACACCACACCTGTGGCCTTTGACATGGCTTCTCTCTTCCCGGCACCCTTGCTAGAGTACAGTTTGTCATAAATGCAATGGCTGGATAGAGTTAGTCTTTTCTCTTACTACATACAGTAAACTACGCTTGTTTTGGATTATCTATATGTGAAAACTATTTAATATCTATGAAGCAGTCAAGGAATTTAAGTATTTAAAGTATCTGCAACTGAAGTAAGAAAGGAATACATTGGACCTAATACCAGGTATGAGAAATTAGTAGTATGTCCCTGCTGACAGCCATTTAAAAAAATGAAGAGTTGATTGAAAGGAGAAGTAGCCCTTAGGGTGCCACAAAAAGTAAATAGTGGACAATTGCAAAAAATTTTATACATACTTGACATAACAAACACTAAGAAATAATTGTAGAAAAGCTAAGTTATTCATTATTTAAAATACCTACAGGGAAAGCATTAAGATGTTCCTAATGTATTCTTACACTGAAACCTTTCTCTACTAATTTGCTTTTCTTTGCTGTGATAAAACACTGATCAACACCAACCTGGGGAAGAAAGAGATGATTTGGTTTATAGATCATAATCCATAACCAAAGGAAACCAGGACTGAAGTTCAAGAGAGGAACCTTGAAGCAGGACCTGAAGCAGAGGCAATGGAGGAGTTCTGCCTACTTGCTTGCTTCTAGGCTGCAGTCTTTCTTAGAAAGACAAGCATACATTCTCAGGACTGTCACCGTACACCAAGAGCTGAGCTCTCCCTCATTAATCAAGAAAACGTCCCATAAACTTACCTATGTGCAATCTGATGGAAGCATTTTCCAATTGAGGTTCTTTCTTCCCAAATGTTGCTAACTTGTGAGAAGCTGAAAAAATAAAACAGCACCCACAAGTCAGTTTGATAGAAGCAATTCCTCAATGAGTTTCCCTCATCCCAGGGGTGTCAAGTTGACACACAAAACTAGGTCATCATACCTTTTTTTCAATCACTAAATCACTTTCTATTAAATTGAATGCAATGAGTTAGTTCCAACTTGAAATGTTCCAAGTGAAGATGTTAAGTGGATAATTTCATAACGAAGGTCATCTGAAGCTGCAAACATAACATTTGGGTTGATACAAGCTAAGATTGTTTTCTTAGCCAATTGATTATTATATTAAATCTGAAGTTCCTCATAAACAGTACTGAAAAAAATCACTCAGACATCAATCTAGTGTTAATTTCCACATTTATTCTGTGGTGTTCTTTCTCTATTTCATTCAACTGTTCCTCAAAGGAGTGTATCATATTCTGACATCAGTAAAATCAATATTCCTCCAATGGACTAAACAAACAACTTTTTATAAATATCAGGTCATCCTCAAGTTTCCATTTTCTTCTGAGAATTGAAACTCACAGATGTGTGTTTTAATACAGTTTTTCTTACTCCCTTCAGTTTACCTATTTTTCTTTGTGGTGAATGTTTTAATAACTTGTAAGTCTCTACTAATTCACTCACCAAATTGAAGTTCTTCCTTTCCCTGCTACTGTGACATTAAGAGATTAATCAGTAAATTGTTCATAATTGACAGCAAATCACATTATAAAGCCATGAGTACAGTATTTCTAATGCCGCTCTCTCTTCTTCTTACACACTGCTTTCCAAAAACAGGTTTAAAGTGTAAGTATAATTATGAATGTTTTTGCACATGAATTTATGTAATAGAAAATGAGAAATCACAGATCCTATTGATCAAGTAGTCATACCATCCTAAACTGTGTATTATTTTCTTAGCACTTATTTGAGCTTAAGATTTTGAGGTGTGTGTGTGTGTGTGTGTGTGTGTGTGTGTTTAAGCTGATTTTAGACCATTTGTTATAACAGTAACATGAAAGGTAAGGTGTGTTCTAATCATTTCTGCAATTTTAAGAAAGACGTTGAATACTGTCTGTGACACTTAAAATCACAAATCACCTCTAACACCTGTATCATGGACATTAGGAGAAATCAACTTAATTTGAAAATACTTCCGTGAATTCTATTGTTTATTCAAGGAGCAAATGTTTACATATTGAACATGAGGCTGTTCTGTTATATCAGTTTATTAGTTCAAATATTTGTGAATAATTTAAGCGGGTCCCGCGGATGACAGACCTCGTTATTAAAACAATAGCCTGTTGATTGTTTGTGGTTTCTAAACTGAGTTTCACAAGACACCCTTACTCTACTCAAGACGCCAGGCTGAGTGCACCAAGACAGCAAGAATCCAGTCTGCCATGCCTGCTGCCAAGCCTGCAGCCCCTGTACCTGCCGCACCCCCACCGCCACCACCCCCAGGGGCACATCTCTATGAGGAGCTGGGAGAGAGCGCCATGTGAGTAACAGAGGGGAACGGCTGCTTTGGGGTGGGGTGGATGCTCTGAGTGAAGTTGGTTCCAAGCCTCTGTGGAAATGCAGCTGTAAGCCTATTACACTTACACGCTATCATTTATTATTAAGTCGAAAATAGTTGAAAAGTTAAGTTGGAAAACTGTAGCCAAAAATAAAAAGCAAACAGGTCAAGAGAAAAAAAAGAAAATTACAGAAAAACATATATTTTGTTAAAAAAAAAAAAGCGATATCCATGTTAGGACACAACTACAGAATGGAGTTTAGATATTATATTTAATCTCCCAATCTTAATGATATTGGGACGATTCCCTGAACAAAATTATAGATTTTAAAAAAGCAACCAGGGAGCAGATTTTAGTAAATCCAAATGGTAAGATGGTAATTCCTGGATTGAGATGGGGGGGGGGAGAAAACAAAATAAAAACAAAAAGAAAACAAAAAAACCCTCCCAATTGACAACCAAATTCTGTAGTTTAAAATCAGACATTCTTAAGATGCTGTTGTAGGATATTATATGAAGGAAAACTTCAATCTGAACTATTCAAAGGCACAGTGTGCTCTGAACAGTTTGCTCACTGTACTGCTCAGAGGCGGCTGTGGTCACCACCTCTGCCCTGTGGAATTTCTAAGCAATTTTAAGCCAGACATTTTGACAGAACTTGTTAATGTATGCCTGAGACTTCACAACTGTTTCTGTCAAATGATCCAACCCACACAGTCTGACGTGATTTAACTTGTATTATAATTATTATGAAACTTCAAGAGCAACTACTTTGGGGCATGATAAGCAACCAAGTATACTATACAATTTTGAAGAGAGCTAAACTCAGGAAACTTCATTATTAGTGACTAAAACCATGTATCTTTTATGTTTCTAGCATTTACTCACAATAGTAAAGTGAGTCTCAAAAATCATGAAAATTGCTTCTACTGGAAAAACCAGTTTAGACAGAGGCATGAATAGTATATGCAGTATCAGTAATAGTATACATGAAGAATACTGTAAAATGTATATGGGTGCCATTTTAGTGTTGTATAAATATAAGTAATACATAAGATCTAATAGACGGTATATACATCCTATGTACGACGAAGTTAAAGCAAAATTTACAGCACAGCATTCTATTTGCACACAGGATTCATTCCTTAAGTGTGTGTTTCCACCTCTTTCATAGTCTACAATTATCACCCTCATTGAATTACTGGTGAAGTAGGAATTGAGCCAACATGAGTTGATTCTCTGAATATACTGAGCAGCTCTTCCCAGACACAATGTTCAGATTTAAAAAAAAAAAAAAAAAAAAAAAGGCATTAGTGTGAAGTTGGCAGTATTTACATATGCGAACAATAGCTGATCCACTTTTACAAAAGCAGGTTGAATGCAGCAGCATCTGCAGTCAGTGGAGTTTGGGGAGGGTAAATTTCAGCTCACAGTCTTTAAGGTCTATTTGCACTAGAAGAATTGCAATAGATTTTTCAATTATGTACTGAAACATTTTAACTCTGAACCTTATCTCATTTTTAGAAATGCTTCATTTTTCAATGAAAATGGTTTTTAATAAGGATTGTAGCAAGCTACAAAATAAACCAGCTCCAAGGGAATTATTACCAAATATTTTTTTAAAGAAAAACCAAATCTTCACATAGTAATAACTTCATGTAAATTTAACACTCTATAACAATACTCATCTAGTACTTGATACATTTTCTTTCTTCCCCAAACCAGTACCATCTACCTAATATAGTGCACACTAACCAGTTTTTAAAGTTGACACATTCATGATTCTTGGTATTATTGAAAATTTCTGTTTCATGATTAAGATAACCCATGTTTCACAAAGATAAATTCTACATATCTACAGCAAATAGATTGTTAGATAAAAATCCTACAGGATAAGACACTGGAGTCAATGCCACAAGGTTTTATCTGAAACATTATTAGATTTTATTCTCATGAATAAAAGGAAAGAAAAAAATTTTTAGAACATGCATTTTTCTCTCTTGGATGTGTGTATTGTTTAAAGCAAGTGTCTGTGAGTATTGCATAATCGCCTCAAATTAATGACAGCTAAAACTTTTTTCCCCTGCCACATGTTTTCTCTTTCTCACCTGTGGACACATAGGCATAAGTAAGTAAATAATATCATTCTAATAAAAGGCTGCTAGAAAGTAGATGCAGGGGATGGATTGAGCAGTATGATTGTCTGCACGCTGGTCCTCATCTGTCACGATGTAGGCGTTCGTGTTTAAAAGGAAATGATTTCATCCTCCCTGCCTAGCTTCCTGCTGATGTGACAGTGCTCATATACACCAGGGAAGATTTCAAAAGTATCTTTATCATTATTTCACATATAGAGTTCTTTTGATCATAGGTGTCATCTGTGATTCCATAGATCGCTTCTTCCAAAACTAATGGCTATATAATATCAAGTTAAATGATATCTGATGTGCTTTTAAAATAGCTTTCCAAGCGTAGGAAAGACAAAAGTCCTTGTTGTCTGCTTTTGATCCAGTTGTCCATACTTTCTAAATTACTCAGATTGGCTGATAATCGGGGCCCCTTGTGAGCATGCATGTTGTTGTCATCAAATTTCAAACTTACATGTCATTTTATTGCCTAATCTATTACCCCATTCTGAATAACTATTTCTTACTCAAAATATTTATGTTTTAATTTATATTAAGATATATACCTATATATGTTTTAATGTCAAACATTAAACAACTAACAAAATTAATTTGCTGTTAGACTTTAGCTTGAGGGCAAACTTAATCAGGGGCTATGTAAAGTACATGTCACCTAGCCTTTCAGAAGGAAGGTCCCAATGCTTATAGTTCAGGCCCTGGATTAGTGCTCTGAAACGTTTTAACTTTAGTTAGAACTCACACCTACTTGGGGCACTTGCTCCATATTCATGCATGAGCAAACCACGCAGTGATACCAAAAAACATGTTATTTTAACATAAATGTTTTCATTAAGGGGACTCTTGACTAAAATTTGACCCACATTGTATCCGCAGAAAATGTAAATTTACCTTTTGTATTTTCTGTATTTTAAAAATAATTAAGCATAGAATTTAAATGGGAAGAAGCCATTTTAGTTCAGGATTGTATCATGAAGTTGATATCTCAGCTATGACCTTTGGACTCTCTGAGGACTTTCTATCCTGTCTTTAGAAACTGTCATTCTAAACAGGGAAGGGAGCTATCCCTTTCTGTATGGTCTTACAAATTTTGTTTTATATCAGAGGATATATTTAGCTCCCAGAGTTACTGTGATACAATATAATGGGCAATTGCTAACTGATATACTGCCAAGACCCCATACATAACAGTGGGCTCTGAGCAAGGTGGGATGCAAAATCAAAGCTGAGGGTTTTTGTGGGGTACATAAAAAAAAACTGAGGTGCCTGTCCACACTCTCCAAAACTATGGCTTATATAGGAGCAAATTGTTAGATATGGAACCAGATATTTTGCTATATCAAACTCACGGTGGGGGGGGCAGTCTAAAGATTGATATTTAAATGAAAACTTCTCATCCCTCTCCCCACTCTGGATGCCCCTGCCCTGTCTTTTCTAGAATAGGATCTTGAAAGAGATGATGTTCTACCTCAGTGATGTAGCATTGTTAAGCCTTTGTAATGTAAAATAGAGTGGTAGCCGTGAGAACACTTTTCTTATGAAAGCTATTTCACAACTTGTCTCCTTCTTCTCTTTCAAGTCTTTTCCTTCTCTACCATTTTGAACAAAGCAGGGGAAATAACTCAGTCCCAGAAGACAGGAGCAGTCATCACGATGGGATGGCCTTTTCTTCCAGTACCACTGAGTCTCATGAGCCGGCTCATGTAGAGGGACCACTTAAGGACAGCCAGCCTCACCCAGCAAGGACGTTCTCATTTCTTCCTGATGAGGATGATTTAAGTACCCATAATCCCCTTTATATGGAAAGTATAGGCCAAAGGTCAACCAATTCTGACCTTTCGCCAAGAACAGATTTTAAAGAGCTGTTTTCACCCAGAACACAAGTTAAGAGTCAGTCGCTGAGGGGCCCAAGAGAAAAGATTCAGAGGATGTGGAATCAGTCCGTGAGTTTTCCTAGGAGGCTGATGTGGAAAGCTCCCAACAGACCAGAGACCATTGACCTGGTGGAGTGGCAGATCACCAGGCAGAAAGCCGAATGCGAAAGCACTGGACCCCACCCAAGCCAGAGAGGTAGCAGCCATGCACTGCTCACCACCGAAGATGCCCACGGGTCAGAGAAGGACAGGGGACATAAAGACGCCCTACTCATACAGCAAACAGAGCAGCTGAAATCTCTTTCTTCCGGCTCCTCCTTCTCTTCTTCCTGGTCTCACTTTTCCTTCTCAACTCTGCCAACCATTTCAAGAGCTGTGGAACTCCAGTCAGAACCGAATGTTGTGGCTTCTCCTCCTGACTGCACCTTGGAACTTCCTCCTCCTCCGAGGCCCTGTGTTTTAAATTCTCTAGGCTTTAAGAGAGAGACCCCCACTTGTACGTTAGACCCGAAAACAAAAAGGAACTCCTTTGAAAACCTTCCCCATCCACCTAACATCCCTGCTTCCCTTCCACGGCCTCCCCTCCCTCGACCTCCTGTTGCCTTTAGTACTTTCCCTCTTCCCCTCTCTCCTCCTAATCCTCCTCCTCCCCAACTTCTTACATTTTCTCTTCCCACATCTACTCCCCGTACGTCTTCTCTACCTCCGCCACCATCGCTCCCTCCTCTTCCTCGACCGCCAGCTCCACGCCTCTGCCCACCGCCTCCTTCAACCCCAGTTCCTCCCACGGACAGCATTTGTACACCAGCTGTTAAATGCACTGCCAGTGTCGCACACGCCAGAGAAACTAAATCTTCTACGACACAGCCACCAGCATCCAAACCGCTGTGTGACGTGGAACCTCACAAACACCCCAAGGGGGTCCTCAGACATGTGAAAAACCTAGCAGAACTGGAGAAGTCGGTGTCTAACATGTACAGTCACATAGAAAAAAACTGCCCGCCCACCCATATCTCAAAACTACACACGTTTTGCCCTCCAGAAAAAACAGACCTGGAAAGCACACGTGACCAGAGCCAGGAAACGTTGGTTAGGGTTGTTGAGGGAATTGACGTGCAACTTCACAGTCAATCAACATCTTTGTAATGTTGCTTCTCCTGTTTTAACTGGGCAATTCTTTTCTTGGTCATAATCCTCAAGTGGAACATGAGAATTTGAACGTCAAAGAAGATTCCACTGTTTTAATCCCAAACTCAATGAAATGCCGTTTTCTTCCACCCTTTTAATTTAAATTAATGTCATCTTCACTAATTCATAGAGTAGATTTACCTTAATTTCTTTAACTTCAAGGTAGCATTATTTGTCCTACATTTATTTAAAAAGTAAGTAACTTTATCTGTTTTTAATTGGGGAGATATGGGCATGAAAAGTACTGATCCAACTAAAACCAAAGGCTTGTTGACTTTGTTGATGGGCAATGTTACTTTTTTTCAAATTTTGACCATAGTTTTATGTGAACGTTCTAGTGGGGGAAAAGAGAAAAAGCAGAATGTTCGTGCAGTAGTGCTCTCTCTTGGGCTTGTTATTTTCTTGAAGTCTATGTATTTGGTAAAAAGAAATGTTTCCCAGGTAAAATGTTCCTTAGAAATGTAGGGAATGACAGACAGCAGGGATTTCAAATCAATCTCAGGTGCTATAATATGTAGTTATCGGTTTTCTTACGCTATTCTCCATTCTGGCTTGTTTTAATCTTGTTAGTATGCTTTCAGATGATAAATCTTTCCCATTTTTCAGTTGCTGTTCTATCCCTTTATCTTGGTGCTTTCTGTTTCCTTCTTTATGATGAAAATAAATCTCATGCCCTTGACTTTTGTAAGACATCTTATTTTTATCAAAGGTGCCTAAAATGCTATTCAATTTAGCCTTTTCATTTTATGACATCATCTCCTTAGTTATAATTTTAGGATTCTTCCTCCCAAGAAAATGTTCTTTGATATCCAATTTATTTAGTAAATGAAATAAAATCTCGTTCAAAATGAAGAGAGATTATACTTGGTGAATTATCACCTCTATGTTCATGTGTTTGCTCCTTGTTTTAGGACAAAGATAAAGACTTATCCTATGGGAAGAAAGTGTTGTAGTTGCAGTAGCTGTTAAAATATTCCTGAGCTCAGCAGATTGAATTCTGGGGAATCAAGGCTAAGCTAAGCACAACTGTCTTCATGAAGCATACATACTCAATTTAATCATATCTACATATATAGACACATGACTACTTTTTCCCGTGAAACACATTGAATACATTTTAACTACCAGAAATCCCAACTTGTGAAACAAATTCCTTTATTTGTTGAAGTCTAGCATTGTAGTATTTGAGCAGAGAAAGGTGCAACTTTAAAATAGTGCTATGTAGTGTTTCAGGAGAGCAGCTGAGCCAGCCACCACAGCTTCTATGACTTCAAGGAAACGGCAGATATTTTCCTGAAGTGTCCCAGCCAGGGTTAAAAAGCTTGGTGTTACTTCTGTGTGTCCAAAAAGCCTGAGACAAATGCTAGTGTGTCATCTCTGAAATGGGTTGTTTGTTTGTTTGTTTGTTTTGTTTTGTTTGCTTCGTGGTTTTGGAGTTTTGACTCTTAAAATTTGAGACAGCCCTTTGATAATGTTCGTTCCTGATTAACAAAGATAGATTTTAAAAAAATCAGCAAGTCTACTTATTCTCGGTAGCCCATCTGCTTCAGATACTTTCCCTCCAAATCAAAAGTAATGTACATCCTGGGATTCTTGGATGTGTTTTGTTTTGTTTATCTCTTTCACTGAAAAGCTTCAGTTGGAGTTTCTGTTGGCAGCTGGTCATATACATACCTGAGAACTTGTGCTATGTGGTGGATTCTGATAGCGTGTTGCTGAAAGTCAGTTAAAATATCTTCTACATGAGCCCTAGAAAGGTTATTTAGATATATGGGCCTAAATGCTCCTCCTCTCTGCAATGCTCCAAGGAAAGGACATCCTTTCCTCTGCATTTGTTAGGGTCTGCCCAATGGTTAAAGGATGGTTGCATAGCTTATTTAAAATTCAAAGAAAACATTAATCACACATTTGTCATGATTAAAATTAAATATATACAGACGTAGGATGTAAAATAAGTGATTGCTACACACAATGTAATAGGGTTACATAAAAGACACATTGATATTATTTGACGGATTTTAAAATTATCAACATTCGTGCTTTGAAAGAGCATAGATAATTATGAATATTGATTGTGTTATATTCCTCTTGTGGACAAGTTTCTGCCTTGGAGCTCAAATAGCAGTATAGTTACCCAATGAAAACACCAGTGTGTGTGTGTGTGTGTGCGTGTGCGTGTGCGTGTGCGTGTGCGTGTGCGTGTGCGTGTGTGTGTGTGTATGGGATTACTTTTGAGAGAGGATCTTGCTCTGTCACCTTGAACACGTAACTCACAATGGCTGCAGACTCACTATGTAGTCCACACTGACCTTACACTCATGCCAGGTCTTCTGTCTCAGCCTTCCAAGGGCTGGGGTTGTAGGTAGGAGTCACTAAACCAGGATATTGAATTTTTTGCATATTTAATAAAAGGGAAAAAATTAAAATATCCTAGAAAGTAGAATTTGTCTGGATATAGTACCTGATATGTGTGGCATCAACATAATTAAGTCCTAAGTATGAGCCATGTCTTATTATCACTAAAAAGACAATGGAGTACATTTGAATATGTATATATAAAGTTATACAAGAATCAGAATGGTTGTGATAGCCATGTTGCATTGGCAGAAGTGAATTAAACACTAAAATTCACTACAGAAACTTTCAGAAATTAAACTGTTGAGGATTACTTCACATTGTATTTGCCCCATAACCAGCAGCTCCACTAAGCTATTGGGTAACCATTTAAGGCACATTTGCATATGTAGACTCATCCTGTAGAGCAGTGGTTCTCAACCTCCCTAATGCTGTGACCCTTTAATGCAGTTCCTCGTGTGGTGGTGAACCTCCCCCAACCACAAAATTATTCTATTGCTACTTCATAACTGTAATTTTGCTATTGCTGTGACTCATAATGTAAATATCTGGTTTGACCCCTGTGAAAGGGTCGTTTGATGCCCAGAGGGGGTTGTGACCCACATGTTGAGAACCACTGCTGTAGAATTATGGCTGCCTGTGTTCAGCAAAGATACTTTTGTTGTACCTTAGAAAGCTGTGCCTTCAACTCAGTAACATCTCTTCAACACCATTGTATACAAGGTTAACAGCAGATAAAGAAAACTCTCATAATTAGTGGCACCTATATTGTTACACTCCCCTGTCCCTCTCAAGTGCCGTCAAATATAGAACAACTTGTGATCCATGAACTTTACTTACCTTTTTATAGTGTTTAATACTTGAAAGTTAAATCTCTAGAACCTTCTTCATTTTAGTTCTAATGATGTAATTGACTCATGGGAGGTAGTAATTATTTTGTTTTCATTATTGTTAGAATCAAGTTGACACAGAATTGCAGTCACTTTGCGGAATATAATCTGAGTATGGACATACCTACCTGATTTTCTGTTTAAGAAGCATCTCTACCTCAGTGAACCGATTATTCATAGCAAGACTTAGACAAGAGACAGCACAGAATACCTTTATGCCCATTGATCATAATAGAATCAAAATGAATTATTATATTATTATATTATAATGAAGTTATTTTCAGGTTTATGTCTTCGGTATATTGCATGCATGGGGGTAGGGAACATATGGACCATAACATGCATGTAGATAGAGGTCAGAGAACAACTTTCAAGAGTCAGTTCTTTTTCTCCGTTGTGTGAGTCCTGGGGTTTGAACTCTGTTCATCAGGCTGTGTGGCAATGCCTTTACCTCTTCAATGGATGTGCTTAATGGGTCATATGAGAGCAAGATCTGTGAAAATAATTTTTCAGTCATTCAGACATGACTCATAATCTCCTCATCTTAATAATATTATAGGAGGTATGCCCCAGTGAGACAATTTTTAGTAAAAAATTATCATATTTCCTCTGATTCTCTTAAATGGTCCTTATCTATAATTCTCTCTGGTCTGAAAATCCATGCATTTAATACAAGTTTCCATTTCTGCCTTTCAGGGGAGGCTTTGCACCAGAGGTAAGGGCCTTATCATGTGGTACAGCACCAAGCCTTCAAGGAAAGCTTTTGTATAATATATAGGACAAATACTGGTTCTTTTGAAGCTAGTTTTACCTTCTTTTATTTCAATCAAAACTTTTAATGATGTTTGCTAATGCATTTCCTTTCTATTTCTTTACTTTGGAGTTTTAAGTCTTTCAATCAGGGTATAAACAAAAATGGATGTCTTTGTCCTTAATTGTAACTACTTGGGACTGTGATGGCATGCTAAGTTGGGTTTTCTGGTTCAATAGATATAATTCAGGAGCTGTAAAGTTACTTAACATTTTTTTTCTAAAAAACAGTCCAGGGTTCTACCTAATCCAACTATCTTAAATATCTAATAAGTCAATCATAACATTAAAAATCTCTGAGTTTTCTATTATGTTCCTCTGACTCAGCCTACAAAGAACATTCTGAGGATTCTAACCAATAGTTTTGGATGAGATTTATGAGTGATGGTGTCAGCAAAGTTACTGGAAACCTAGTTTGGTTTAGTACACAGCTTCTCAATCCAAAGGAGGATGGAAAATATATTCTCTAAGTAGCTTATAATTCAGATTGTATTTATTCTAGACTATGTAAAATCATACTCATAACCTATATGAAGAACTAGTTCTCAGGGATGATCGTAGCAGGTGGCAGTTAGAGTCTCTACCCTAAACTTCCTTTCCTGTTCAAAGAGCTACATGTCTAAATGCTCATTTTGAGCAGCTGGTTCACAGACAGGATCACTTCCAGAGCTGTCTCCTACCTTCATAGGGCATACAGGAAGATTCATCATTTAACAATTTACTCCCAAAATGCACTGAGCCAGTGAATTGATCATGCATTAGTTCCCATCTAGTTGAAGCATAAATTATCATGAAAGCTACAGATAAGGACTTTGTCACAGTTCACTGAATGAGTAAAAGGGTAAAAAGGCAAGTTAGAGGCCCTGCAAAATTGGAGGAGGGACAATTTCCTGACTCACAAAAGACTTTGAAAACATGCTTGAATGTGAACCATCCATATTTTATTTTCTAAAAAAAAAAAAATAGAGGAATGAGGACCACACCTTAAATACAATCCCAAAGATACTGCATCTTGTTACTCCAGTTTCCTAGTCTTCCTAGTGGATGTAATTAGACTTAATGTGATGGGAAGTAAAATGATAAACAACTTGAACCAAGATTAAGCTTGTCAAAATAACCCTGTGTTATTTATTTTTAGAAGCCCAAGTAATCCTTGATACTATTACGCTTAGACAAAAAATATCTTTATGGGTATTAGTTATTAAGGTTATTATAAATTTGTTAAAGTAACCAAAATGAAAACAAATTACTTCTTATATACCTTATGTTCCCAAGTAATTATCTAAAATATTACTTAATAGTTTGGTAGCTGTCATGTGAAAAATGAGTCATATCTTAAGTGACAGGTTCAAGCTGTTGCCTTTATTCCTCTCAATCGTATTCTACATTTCCCATCTGAGTTATTACCTAAATCTTTTCCTGTTTTGATTTCCTTTGGCAGCATCAACTGTTGAGACCTTCTCTTCTTAAACCGGAGGTATCGATTTTCACTTCCTTTTCAACCTCACTAAACCTTTACAATACTTTCATATTTCTGTTATGTGTGGGCAGAGTGGGTGGCCTCTGATATGGTCCCCTTAACTGAGAAGAGAAAATGTGTTTTCAAGTTGAAAGAAATAAGTAAATAAATAGAAATCACCTCTCAATTGCTTGCTGGTGGCTAAAATTACAAATGTTTAGCCTTGCTCTAGAAGAATGGGTTCTCAACCTGTGGGTTTTAACCCCAAATAACCCTTTCACATGGGTCTTCTAAGACCATTGGAAAACATAGGTATTTACATTACAATTCATAATGGTAGGAAACTATAGTTATGAAGTAGCAACAAAAATAATTTTATGGTTGGGAGTCACCACAACACGAGGAACTGTATTAATGGGTCACAGCATTAGGAAAGTTGAGGACCCCTGCTATAGAAATTAGGCAAGTAAAGATTGTTCCCTAAGACTCAGCCACTACTGCATAAAGCCACTCCATGGTTTATCAGCAGCTGGGGTTCATCTGAATGTGAACTCATTGATCACATCACTCCTCAGGCCAGAGAGAGATCAGGCAAAGGCTGAAGGAATGTTCCAGCATCTGCTCTGCTCCCTCCAGCACATGTATGAGTCAGCGTTTCTCCTATAAAGTAAAAAGTATTTCCAGAGTTATGCGATAAACACACATTATTTTATTTATTTGTTATCTACCTCTAAGACTAAAATGAATATAAAGCAATACTAGTTTGAAATATTTTTATTCTTTATGATAAATTTAGGCTTTTGATAAGCCTTTCTAAACATCTGATTCCTTTCTCTAGGAACGGTACCCTGCTTTTACTAAAGAAAAGCATTTCTTGTTTAGAATTTCCCCCAATATCTGGAGACAGGGGACAGACATATATGAGTTTAAGGTTAAACTTCTAATTAGAAAACTTCCAGGATGATTGAGCCAGAAAACTCAGGGTTAAAATCTATTTAGATACACACAGACTTCATCAACATATGCATTTTCCTGACCAGCACTATCACCTAAAAATGTTGACAGTCACATCCAATCCATGAGCTTCTAGTCAACAAGAGAGGCAAAGGAGGGAGAAGCTGAGAAATTGGGACTGGAATTGTTCTGATTTATAGCAGTTTAAACATTATAGGAGTAAGAGTCTAAGTTAACTTTGCTTTCTCTGTGTGGTCTACAGCAAAAATTAACTTTAAAATAGTATTAAATGCTTGGTCCACTCACACAATCATTTTTTGGCTCACTAACTGGGGATGCAGACAGGGCCCCTGGCATGCAGTGACTAGGGATTCAGATAGGGACAGTGGCATGCAGTGACTAGGGATGCAGATAGGGACAGTGGCATGCAGTGACTAGGGATGCAGACAGGGCCCCTGGCATGCAGTGACTAAGGATGCAGGTAGGGACAGTGGCATGCAGTGACTAGGGATGCAGGTAGGGACAGTGGCGTGTAACGATGAGACTGAGTCCCACCCCCTGCTTAGTTCAGTTCTGGGGTCTTTTGTGTCACTAGGATTTTCCTCTGTTTCTTTTCCTTTTTCACACTTAGCATTCTGCTTTTTACTCATATTTTTGTTAGTTCCTATCTACCTTGACCTAACTCAGAATTGCAGAATATCTTTCTGCACTCCAGCGTTCCTGTTTTGTTCCCTTCTAACCTTGACTGTGTTGAAAGTAGTTGATGCTGGGAACATACAGCAACAATCAAAACCTGAGTTTTATTCTTACCTTAGCAAAAAAAGTACAGTTTTATATAACTAATCATTACTAAAATTAAATTTAAAACTTAGAGTTTTCTTCTTGGCACCTTATATGTATTAGATTAGTCATGCATTGATTATCAGTGTAAACGTAGCATTTCTGAGATGCTTGCCTTATGTAAACCAACATAATTATGCTATTAGTCACTTAAAAGTCTGAACTCACCAGTGTAGAGCTTACATGTTTTTTGAAGTAACCTAAAACTCGGCTTTAACTTTGTTCTAATTTCTTACTGCTCTTTCTTAACCTCATTTTATGCTTCCCTTCCCATAATGGAAAATTTTGTTGAACTAAAACCTATAGCTACAAAGCACAAATAAACCACTTAGATGGAAATTTCAAGAGTGAACTCCTGAGCGTGACTAGCACGTGAGTCAACTTCGAGCACAGCTTTCCCTCATACTAAGTGCTCTCCAGGCTTATAACATGCAACGTGTATATTACCTCTTTTCTAACTTCTTGTGAGTGGGATCTCACATTGTGCTCTGTCTGAACTTGACCCCAGCCTCCTTTGCCCATCCTGTGCTGACATGCTGCAATGGATTAATTTCTTGGACCTTCACATTGGTGCTGATTTGGGACTGTTATGAAGAATATATTGTGGTATACATTTTCCAACAGGTTTTGCAAATTTATATTCCCCCCCCCGCACATGCACCCCAAAATTTTACGGGTACCAGCTGCCTACTGTCCATGGTAACATATGACATTGCTAATTATTTTTTCAAATGTTTATTCTAATGGAAATGCTAAATGAGTTTTAACTCACACCTGAATTGGTTTTCCAAGCATTTGTAAGTTAAGAAGTCATTTGACATTATTGTAGAAGGGCAGTTGTGGGTCTAGCAGCTACAGGAACTTGGCTGGGAATGTACACATCAACAGCCCTCATAAAGTGAGAGCAAGGCAGGGGGCAGATTGCAGGGTGATGCTGAGTATGGATGTGGAGCAGTGGAGTGGATGAGTAGGAACCAGACCTCATGGAAGGCAGGAAACACCAACAAGATTCTTGGAGTATGTGATAATGCCATGCCTTTGTTTTTCAAGAAAAACCCAAATCCCAGATTTTTGATAGAATTCTTTGGTTTAGGTTAATCACAATTATTCTTTTAAATGATTTGGCAAGTTGTGGCATAATTAAGAGATATTGTCCATATTTATCACATAGGTTATGAATTTGTGTGCCTTATAAATGATTCCTCTTTGCCTTCACTGAAGGGCAGTAGTTCCTGATTCATGCTACATACCTATTAACAAAACCAATTCCTATCAATAGTGGCTTATCTATATTTGCCAACCCACTTTCCTGTGGAGAGTTACAGCTTCTCCCGTCCTGCTATCTTACTCCATTGTAAATTTAATCTTCTTAAGTTTTGCCATTTATCATTAATATAATGGAATTAAAATGGAAATGTGTGGAAATTAATTTAATAGCTACTTAAATTGCTTTTGTGTATACACCTCAAAGCACAGCAAAAGAGAAGAATTTGAGAGAAGTGAGTATTATCAAGAGTCAGGAGAAACCTTAGTAAGATCTGAAAGCGCGGGTCTTTAACCCAGAATCAGCATTAAGCTGAAGTTCTTATTAATGTATGAATTACTATTGGATGATGTAAAATGTTTGATGAGGGAGCACTTGGTAACAGAGAACCATATTAGGAAGACAGAACAAGTAAAGTTATTGTAATAGTTTTCCTGTCTGCATAAGGCACTTGATAAGTTACAATGTAGTTTAATATTGATTACTTTAATCTTAAAAGCAAGTAAAACTACCCACCTGAAAATGCTCCAGTTTTACCATCAGGAAAACTGAGCTCTCCCATTCACACATGAATGACAAATAGATTCCACGACCACAGTTGAAATTGTGAGAACAGGAATGTTTTGCTCCCTTCTTTAACGACACTTGTCATTAAACTTATTTTGGCAGGCATGTTTGGAGAGACATGAACTATAGGTATGGAAATCTCATTTAAAACTGAAATATGTAAAGAATTTATTTAAAAATTGCAAATTTCTCTTTTTGAACAATAGGATTTATCCATGGAATCTGGGATTGATCCTGGCCAGGAATATGGACAAGATTATTACAGTTATGAGCATGGGTACATCTTCAGTTTTTCATATGGAATTGTACTGTATTATTTTTAGATGTAATTGGAAGTTATTATTACTAATAGAATTTATTTTTAAAACGTCATTGTCCCCATTTTACATTTGAAAATGAATAGTGTATATGATTTTTATGTTAGTCAAGTTCTGACCATTTTGCTATTTCATTTATGCTGTTTGTATTTCTAGAAATGTGCTAAGAGGGTTCATAGAAGTCAAACATGTTTGCTCAATTCCTGGATTCACCATTTACTCTGTATGCTGTGTTTAGCATTTTACCTAACCAGTCTACCTGACGTTTTGTGCCAGAGCAGTGAAAAAAATAAAAATAAAAACAGAAAATATACTTAAGAATCTAATAGCAAGTATAAAAAGGTAGAGTTAATTGTGCACACTTAAGCCAACAACCTACAAAAACTACTGAAGAAGAAAAATGCCCCACAGGCCATATTCCATGCAAACTTTCATGTAAAGACATAGATTTTTACATCCTTGGTGAGATACATACTTGTATGTAGACTCTCCCTGGTGTCCTTGGTTCTTCATTTAGTGGTGAAATATTACATCTTTCTTTTTCCTACTTCTCGTCTCTCCTCAAATTTACATGTGAAATAACAACTCTCTTCCTTGTTATTCCAGGGTATTTCATTAAGGGTTTATGGGGGGAAAAAAAAATTTAAAAATTTAAAAAACCCGCTCTGGCCATCAGGTAGTGGTTCTTAACATGTAGTTTTGTTTTGTTTGTTTCATTTTTAGAAGGTATTTAATAGATCCTGTCTAAGTATCTATTGATGCAATGATGAAGAAAACGAGGAAAGCAGAGGTCATTGTGGTAGATTGTACACACGTATGAAAAATGTCTTAAGTTACAAGTTTATGTTACAGGTATGAAATGCCCCAGTATGGAAGTCGCCGCCGACTGCTCCCACCTGCTGGACAGGAGGAGTATGGTGAGGTGATGGCAGAAGCTGAGGAGGAATATGAAGAGGAAGAGGTAATTGTCGCGACTTTGTTGAGTAAAGTAGCAATGCGCTAACAGTATTGTTGTTCCGGTTTGACTAACATGCTGTCCGATATTCCAATTTTGAGAAGTCCTAATAATTCAGTATTTGCTTTTCAAAGAAATGTCACAGTGCTCTTATTTCATCCTCTTATCTATTGAGGGAAATTCTTTAACTTTTTTCAGGTTATTTCCTTCTATAGACAAGTTTAAACAACTGAAAGAAGTTACAATAAATATGCTTCCTAAAATCATGAATGTCTTTCTATAAAGACAGAATTAAGAACCAAATATAATAAAAATTATAGAATACCTGGTTACTTTTGTTCTTAAACTATCTGCTTAACTAAAAGTTATAAAAAAATTCAGTCTTTGTATTTCAATTATCAGAGAATAAAATACCTTGACCAGTATTTTTTAAATATTATGTGATTCATTTCTAAGTTAACATTAATCATTTCTTTCAAATTCTTATACCTTGCCTGCTAATATTTATTTTGCAAACAACCCTTTCTTTCCATGAAATGATTGTTACTGCAGGTCTAATTGGTTCAAAATTCAACAAGACAGTTAGATTTTTCATAAACTTTCAAATTACCTAATGTATTTACATGAATTTTAAAAATTCTGAAACACAGCAGAAAGCTAACAAGCCAAAACTCTAGATTTGGAGAGGAAAATGGCAATGATTATTTCTTTCTTGGTATAAGATTTTTTTTTTTTAATGAAATTATAAATAACAGAAAAGAAAGACCATTAGATTTGGATATTAATACCAGAAAGCCAAAATAAAATAACTTACTGTCTGCCAGCCAGCTTCTCTCTATCATCAGAAAAGAATATTGTCCTTGTTTTGGGGGGACTATTTGCATAGCTTGCATGAGGCTATTACCCAAACTATGAGTCCCCGCTTAACTTATGAGGGACACGATCACGTCATAACTATCCTCAAGCTAACATCAGAATTGCATCTAACATTTGAATTGCACTCTCAAAACTTTCAGGAAGAGCCAGAAAAGGTTAAAAAACCCAAAGTTGAAATTAGAGAACCTAGTGAGGAAGAGGTAGTGGTCACCGTTGAGAAGCCACCAGCCGCTGAGCCCACATACCCAACGTGGAAGAGAGCCAGGATTTTCCCCATGATTTTCAAGAAAGTCAGAGGTCTCGCTGAGAAAAGAGGCATTGACCTCGAGGGTGAGGAGTGGAGAAGGCGCCTTGAGGAAGAGGACAAAGACTATCTACAGCTAACTCTAGACCAGGAGGAAGCGACAGAAAGCACCGTGGAATCAGAGGAGGAGTCCAGCGACTACACAGAATACACAGAAACAGAGTCCGAGTTCAGCGAGTCCGAGACCACGGAAGAATCTGAGTCCGAGACCCCGTCTGAGGAAGAGGAGGAGAGCTCCACCCCTGAGTCGGAGGAATCAGAGTCCACTGAGTCAGAAGGAGAGAAAGCAAGAAAAAACATCGTGCTGGCTAGAAGAAGGCCTGTGGTAGAGGAAGTCCAGGAAGTGAAGGGCAAGAAAGAGGAGCCACGGGAAGAGGAGGAGGAAGAGCCTCCGGTGGAGGAAGAAGAACAGCCGGAAGAAGGGGAAGAGGGGGAACCAGCTCCCACGGATGAGTCCGCAGACCTGGAGGCTCAAGATGTCCCTGAGGAGGGCAGTGCAGAATCAGCCTCCGTGGAGAGAAGTGTGGAAAGTGAGGCAGAATCAGAACTGAGCAGTAGCAGCAGTACTAGTGAAAGTCTCTCTGGAGGCCCCTGGGGCTTCCAGGTGCCTGATTACGACAGAAGGAAGGATGCGGACCCAAAGAAGTCTCCAGGGGCAAACTCCGAGGGTTACAACACAGCCCTTTAGAAGAGTTCCTAGTAGGTGGGATTTGCGGTGGTGTGTGCTCCTGTGTGCAGTGCCTTCTGTGTGTTCTCTGCAATGATTCCTGACAGTAGAATGATTTCACTCTGACTCAAGTTCAGAAAGAAGTCATAAAAAAATGATTACATGTGCTACCTACATAGATGTGCATGGGGAAATACATTAGATCAAAACCAACTACCGTCTCCTATACCATCAAACAGGGAAACATCCATACTGACTATAAAGTGGCATGATCAGTGACAGTTGTCTATAACTACAAAAGATACGCATGTATGTGATAAATATGTAGTCTTTGCGGAAGAGATACTAGACAAACAACAAGTTATATGAGTAATTGTTTCTACACATTTCTGCTCACGGAAAGGGTGTCGTATCAAGGATACACTGCATCAACTCCCACCTTCAAATTCTAGGACTTAAATGAAACCGTATTTTGAAAGTTAAAAGTGATTACCATTTATGTTGTATTTAAAATATATTGTGCCAGTTACAGCTTCTCTTCTGGGCAAATAAACACCATTACTTAAAATACACATGGCCTATTCAGTGCAGAGAGAGCATTCACAGTCCCCCAAAGTGCCATACTGTTTGGAGAAACACGCAGCATTACTTATGTTTTGCTCCTCATCGCTTCTGATGTTGGTTGGTAAAAGACAACTGAGTCAGTGAAACTATCCATTGTATTCCAGTTGCTTATATAAGTAGAGTTTCTATTTTGTGTAGTAATACCCATCCATGTTGGACAGATAGTTCCTTTAAGTAAGTGGAGTCTAAGTGAGATGACCCAGAACACCATGATGCTTCAACTCATGACACACGTTAAATGTACCAACATTTCACTAACATGAGGAAGTGAATTACAAACTAGAGTGATGTACATTCAGAAATATCTTTAAAACACTGAAAAGAAATGCATTAAAAAATGGATACAATGTATAAATTCTGTGCCTGGCTTTCTGCCTTACTCCCTAAATAGCTGGGCAAGCTGTAAAATGATGAGTTGGACCTTAGCTAACTATGGATAATACGCTTTTCTTTTCACATCTCACTGTATTTTGATGTAAAAAGAAAGTGTTTCCTAGTAGGTCTGCTTCCAAACTCAGCAACACTTTATTCAAGGATGTTTAAACTCTGAATCCAATACAGAATTGGAGACAAGAAAGGGAGATGGAAAGGTTCCTCCTCCCTCCGGAGAATTTACTTTCCACTTTTCCAGGAATTGCTGTGGATTGCACAGACCTTCGATTTCCTTTGAGAATGACTTGTGTGTTGTTGTTCTTTATTTTTTCCCCCAGTGGGCAAGAAGAAGAATGATCAAGTTAGTGGTCGATCGAGAGTATGAAAGCAGCTCCGCTGGAGAAGACAGTGCTCCCGAGTGTCAGAGAAGCTGTCCTCACAAGCCCGGTGGGCACAGCCATGTCAACGGCAACATCTACATCGCACAGAATGGCTCTGTGGTGAGGACACGCCGCGCCTGCCTCGCTGATAACCTGAAGGTTCCCTCCCCTGTGCAGCTGGGGAGGCATTTGAAGAAGTCAGACAAGTTGGCAGTGACCTGTGAGGAGAATGTGCCCCTGAACACGCTGTTCAAGGGGCCGTGTCCCACGGAGAAAGTGAAAAGAACACCAACTCTGGTCACATTTGCCCCGTGCCCTGTGGTGGCTCAGCACTCGGCAGGGAAGCCATCGGGGACCAGGCTGAAAAGTACAGCTGAGCAGGAGTCCATGGTAGACAGTAGGCTCTCCAGAGAGCCGATGGAATCCCACGGTGACAATACACCATCAGATGAGGAGGAGATCTGGATGGGCCCATGGAACAGCCTCCATATACCAATGACAAAACTCTGACCAATAAAAAAAAAAACTTGGTTTTTACTTGTTTTTAATGAACTGTGCTTTTTATTGTCACAAAAATCAACATATGGGGTTTATAACACGTGCACAAGCTAACATTTTGAACAATCTGCTTTACACTAAAAGAGAGAGAGAGATGACATTTGTACCAATTAATTGTTAGCTCCAGAAAACCTTTATGGACAGATTCAATTTGCTAAATAACATATCACTTAGAAATTCAGCTATTTGTTGGATCCTGAGTTAGTTTTCATCGTAATAAATAAGTAGTAAACAGTAAAAATCATTTAAATTTGGGTTAACATAGATTGTACTCCATTTCTAGATTTTCAGCACACATAATTTTATTTTCTATGGGATGAGGGATTTTTATAGGTATGAGATTTATATAGATACTGTCTGTACAGAGCTGACTTTATAAATGAAAAAAAAAAAAAAAACGGACCTGCAAAGCAACAGGACATGTAGGAGTCACTTGTAAGCTATTTTAATCCTGAAGTTACTTTACTTATTAACCACAATGAAATTTTAAAGGTTTTGAAGGAATATTTTTGGCCTTAGGAAGAATACTTGAGGTCAAAGCTTTAAAGTTAAATAAATAAAATAACTTGCCGTTTTCCATGGTGCACACCATCAGGTGTCTGCACACACTCTATCCATTCCAAATGTAGCAAATAATTTAGCCACTTGATATTCAAAATAACAATTCGGGGCAACATCTAAACCTCACTCTCAGCTAAAGCTTACTGAGGAGTACAGAGGATCAAATAGGCAATAATGCTTCTAGAACCCAGGTTTAGTGGATGACATGGCAAGGCAGAGAAGTCTCAATGTGACTAGACATGACTCTTTTATAAACCCAGCATAGAAGGATGTGTCAGGGCGATGAATGTATACAATATATGAAATGCCTATACAGACTTGAATTCCAGCATAGAAGGATGAGTCAGGGTCATGGATATATACAATGCAGCCTAAACAGACTGCAGCTCCACAGCTTCATTGCACTGGTGCATTTAACTTCTCCCAGCTCTGGTTTATTTATAGGTAATTTTAATGCATGTATTTATGTGCTATGGTCCAGAGCCAGAAAAATGATTGTTTTTTATCTGCATATTTGTCTTATCAAAGAACACAGTCTTCACTTCCCACCTCTGAAAAAAGCACAGTGTTTTACCAATAATAGAAGCTGAACAAACTGTCCTTTAAAAATTGCCTTGTGTGTTGCATATTCTGCAACTATAGAAAGGGATTCAGAATTTTATTGAGTATATCTTAATGTGATATAGTTCACTTCAAATTTTGCACTGTATTGACCAAGTTCATATTTCAATTAAATTCTCTCAGACATGCTTATTATGTGGTTGAAGAACCAAATAGTGCATTATTATTTATTGCCCATATATGATTCACATTTTTAAAAGTTTTTAAGATATTGTTTTCATATTTACAAAGTAAAGGAATTATATTCACAAACTTGCCTACATCTGTGACTAGTGTGTCTTTATTTCAGATTTCTGAACATATTTGGAATCATGTCCTGACATCTTATGTTATTGGGAATTAATTCTTTTTTGTACCCTTAGAAAACCCATCAGCATTAAGTGTAATATTAGAAGCATGGAGTCATGCCCACACTCGTAGGCATAGCAACAAGAATGTACATTTTCACAATATCTAAGATGGTTTGTATGCATATTGAAGTTTGTGAAGCAATGATGTACTGTAGGTCTTATTCATTCAAGCACCAAAGCAATTGTCTGAGACATCAAATATTTTGCATAGCTCTCAAATTAAGCATGTATATTTCTCTATTAGCTCAGTTATTGATCACTGACTATAATTTAGTATTTTCATGACATTCCGTGGTAGTGTTTACTAGCCTCCCTTGGTATTCTTTGTGCATACAGCTTTGTGTATTTTTTTTCTACCTTTAGCTTCTGGCTATAAAACTTATTCGTTGATGTTTCTTTCACATTTTTTTTCTTATTTTGAGCCACAGTTTCTTATACCTTAGTAGGGAAGTTTGTAATGTTCTATGTTTTGGTTATTGCTATTGAAAAAAATAATAAACTTGAGATGGGGGTGAGAGATGAGCATTTCAGAAAAAGCTGCAAAGCTCTCAGAAAATTTCTGTGACCACTTTTATGAACTATGAGCATAGTTCTGAAGATAGCTTTTTGGCCCAAGACTAATGTCCTAATATGATGGAAAATATTGTATTTCCAAGATCACATTTTGTAAGACAATATGCAACTATTAAAACCCAGGGGGCATGCCTATTTCAGCACTTGCAAGATGGTAGTTTTGATACAAATGATCACAAGGCTAACCTATTCCTGGGGTGAGATAAAGATGAGCAGCCTTGATGTGGAACAACCAAATCAAATATTTGGTTGGTGTATCTGGAGAAAAGAGACAGAACTAAAACTCTGGCTAAATAAATCTGGATCCATTGAACATTACATTCACAAGATTTTGAACAGCCCATAAAATCCTGACTCATGATTAAAACAGGGGAAATGTCTAGGTATGTTTAATCTTAAAAAGAATTAACATAGATGGTATTGACATGTAAGTGTATATAAGGAAATTTGGGGTTGGTTTTCCTGGAAGAGCATAGGAAGTTCCTTTTGCTTTTGTTCTTCACACCAGCTTTCAATAAGGTTAAAAAAAAAAAAAGAAAAAAGAAAAACTTCAGCCCCCAGCCTAAGCAGCAGATAGCATCAAGTGCTGTTGCGAATCATGACTTCCCAAGTCTTATAGGCATGAAAGTCAAGAAACAAAAGCAATCCCTGTGGCAGGGTATTGGTCACTTGGTGATCACCAGCTCCTGGTGTCCTGAGTCTCTAGCTTTGTTCTTCTCATTGGTTGAAAGCCCTGAGAGCTGTCACAGAACTCCAACTTGAATAGTCGCCCAAACGACCTTCTTTAAGTAGAGGAAAAGGCTTGCCTTGAAGTCCCCATTGCCAGCAGTGATGCCAAAACATGCCGTTTGCCCTCTGTGGTTCTTCCTAACAGTCACTGTAGCTACAATCGAAACGTAGTTAGTAACATTTATATATCACAGAGCAAGAAATTGTTGACCATTGATTTGTGAAAGAAGCTGTTGTCTTTCTCCCTTTCATGGACCTTCTTTTATCTCTTGTTCTGCTTTGTTCGTTGCTTGCACTTTACATAGTAAGTAGAACATACGGACTACTTCATTTCACTGGTGAAACAGGCAGAATGTGCTAAGAATCTATTCTCAGGGCAGATGCCTCCTGTGCCTATAAATACCACAGTGGTGTGTCTGAGGGGTAAGTTCAATAGTATCCAGAACTCTATTTCATAGAGAAAGTTTCTCTATAGTTGAGGATAATAACATGAATTCTTTGTTGCATTTCTCTCTTGTTTTACCATTAATTGATTCTATTTACTTTTTTTTTCATTGCAGTCTAGTTTAAGTTTATGGTAAGTTAAGCACATGTACGGAGGATGTGGGTGGATGTTGTCTATAGTTTGAGAAATCATCAGGACATCCATTGCTTTTCTGATTTATCCAACACCTGTTCTTCCTTAAATATTATGTTACTGTATGAAGAAAATCAAGTATAAATTCTGGGTTAAAGTACATTGTTATACATTACACAATGTTTTACAAATAAATTTCTATTTAAAAGAAAGGATGTCTCATTGTTCTTTCAGATAGAGATAAAATCAGCAATCCCTTTGCCATCTGCATGTGCAACTTAATTTTGCTATTAAAAGAAAATAAAAATCATCTTGGCCACCTCTTAAAAATATGTGGGAGAAAGACATAGATCTTAATGTTAATTCCCATTCTTGTTCATTTCAACCATACGTTCATGTAACCATGTTCTACATAGAATAAGACTATTTCTTAAAATACTATTCCCTTATTCATAAAAACATTTTTTATAAGCAAACACTCAGGTTTTCACTTATATCTGGTCAATTCTGTTTGTTGAAATGCTAAACCATAGAACTGTGTCAAGAAGCACACCCAACATAAAGTTATGTTATATACATTTAGCACCACTGAATATGTCTCAAACCCCATAGTTTTATTTATCAACAAGTTGTCAACTATCTGCCCATCTATCTACATTTCTATCATCTATCTACATATTAACTATTTATATATCATCTATCTTTAATCTATCATTGATGTTTTATCGCCTACCTATGATCATCTGTCTATCCACTTATCTACCATATATCAATCTACCTACAACCTATCATTTACTACCTATCTACCTATAATCTACCATCTAGTATATGTACATATATGTGTATACTTATAAATATATCATTATGTACCAATCACCTAGTTATCATCTATTTATCTATCATCTGTCTTTCCATGTTTGTCCATCTGAAATTTGACCTGATTTCCCTGTACACTTGGAACTTGTCTCACTTCCCAATGCTGGTGACACAAACCTTTCCACTGTGCTTAATAAGTCAGGGTCAATAAGGATAAGTTTTCTAACCCCACCCCATTTAGCCACTAGAGTAGCCTGGCCCCTCTGCCATTCTGTTATTTTCTAGAGTGGAATGCCATTGATCCTTACTTGCCCCACACTTGATGCCCCTCCTTCCATAAGCAAAAGCTAGTGAGGAGCAAGGGTGAATTTGTCCCAACTGCAACACCGTAGCCTCAGATTCATCAGTTGATGGTTTATCCCATCAGAAAGAGGAGAGAATACCCTTCAAAATTAAGAGATGGAATTGCTTTCAATAGTCTGCACACATTTGTCCAAATGTTAGTACTGACATGAATTTAAAGCCTATTGATCTGTTCCTCTTACTGATTAAATGAGAAAATGTAACTGTTTTTCTATGATGCTCCTGAAAATACTCTTATAAAAGACAAGTGGGAGGGATCTATTGGTTGGGGAGGGTTTTTTGTTTTTGTTTTTGTTTTTGTTTTGCCTTTTCTTTGGTGTGGGGGTTTTAAAGAGTAAAAGCTGAATTAGTGTCACTGAGGAGCAGACAAGGGCTAAACAGGACAGCCCTACAGCGTTATGGCATCTGTGAGGCCAGGGAATATTTAGAAATGTCACCAAAACCCGTCACCTTTCCACTACTCAAAACACACTTATGTAATGACTGAATTAGCCAAGGCTCTTTGGGTTTGAAATGAAATTGAGTTTTAAATAAAAACATAACCCATATCTAGGCTTTTCTCTCTATCCTCAACATCCCGCCTTTCCTCAGTGAGCACTGAGTAATAGCATTTGGGAAATGTCAAAATCTACGACTCTGCATGTCCTTATCCTCTCTTCTTTTTGTTCCCCATCAGGTTTATACTCCTTGCTCTTTTCCACAAGTGGCTCAGCATTCTCTAACATTACAAAAATATCAGTCATAGTACAATGAAGAGAAAGAGGGAGGATTTTAGATAACTTATATATAAATGAAAAATATAACCCAATAACTACTTAAATTTTTTAGTTATATGTGTATTAATATTAGTAAAACAGGGTAGATATTAAATATTGCCTTCTAGACTTTCATGTGTCACATATTATTTATACTATATTAAATTAAACATTATATCTTTTTCCCAGAGATATATATCCCCATTCATATAATGTTAAGGTTCAAAGGAAACCTATAGGTACATATTTCAGAATATAAATGCATACATTTTAAAACTAAGGCTTACAGGGGATGAAGTACAGACAGTTTTATATTCATCAGTGTGCAAGCAAAGCAATACAGCTCGCCAGAAAAACAAAACAAAAGAAAATGTATGTGCTGTGTTTGTAGATTTCTGTCACATTAATTGGTCATCATGGTCAGTTCCATGCTGAGAACACCTCAGAAATCTGTCCCCAAAACACTAATTTAAGAACTGGCCTCCACCTACTGACACAGACTCTCAGATTGTGTGTTTTACTTATGAAATTTTCAATAGCACCTACTCTCAATCCCAAATCTGTCAATGAAGTCTCTATAAATTACAAAAGAAAGGCTTTACTGGGCAGATGATGGCAGGAAAACTAACTAGGCAGAGGCAAGCTGTACATACAAGGAGGGAAGAGGAGAGACCAAGAGGGTCCATGAGAGATGCTAATCAGGTTGAAATGTTTTTGTATAAAGGTAAGAGAGTAAAATTATGATTAAAAATTTTGATCAAATATACTTATTTTCATATGGTATAGCAGAACACACTGAGACCAGGAAATAGAAAAAGAAGAAGCCAGTATCATAAGAGAATTCGGTCACTAAATAACCCACCTCTCTACATTCCCTGAGCCTGTATTTGTTTCTTATGATGTAGGCTTTCAGCAATCGCTTAAAAAACTCAAATAAGAGATGCTGTCATGTAATTAATTTTTCTATAAAATATAGGATTCATTAAACCAAAGGAAATGAGAAACATCCAGGTAAAAATTTCAACATAGAACGCTGGGGATTCAAATGTCACTCTAATAGGGTCTTTCTAATGTTGAGCCTGTCGGCTCATTCTCCAGCTTATTTTTTAAATAGTTTGCTTTTCCTGTTTGAAATAACAACACTTACACTTTGCATATTGAGTCTCTCAGATTTCCCAACATGTTGTATCTTTCAGGGTCCTCTTGTCCATGTCTCTAAGCAAAAAATAAACTCAAAATCTGAAAACACTAAAATAGTAAACTTTTCATGCCTGTATGGTTTGTGTTTTTTCATAGTCTTCCCACCTAACCAGATAACAAAGAGTCCAACACAGCAGTTGAGCATAGATTTGATCTAACCACAGGGATCTTAACCCTAGCTGTGCTAGTAACTTGTAGAATTTTTCATCTGTTAAAATAAGTACTTATCCTGTATGGAGTTATAAGGGTTAAATGGAGTTATTTGTGTAACACTTTTATAACAAGCACATAGATGGGATAAAGGGGAAGAGTGTGAAGAAGGTACCCTCAAGAAGGAAAAAGATATGCCAAGAGTAAGTCTCATCAAGAGAACAGATAAAGTACTTAACCTACTTCCTCCATCTACAGATATATAAGGAAAGGGATATGATGTAGATTCACTGTTATTTCTTCTCTTGATTCCTCCTTTGCCCCATGTTTCTGAATAGTGAGGGGAATTAGAATACATGTGTTTCTCATCAGGCCCTTGTTTGGGAAATCAGGGTCTGTTCCAGGGTGCTTTGTGGCAGCACAGACTCACTCATGAAGCAAAATTACTTGTAAAGGCACACTGAAACCAAATTCGGCTCCTCAGCTTCCATGCGAGATCTCACGTTGCAGAGAGAAAGTTCCAACGTGGCCAGAGTTCTGTACAATGACTGTGAAAAGAATGAGCAGCTGCAGAGACCATTAATTAGGTCTTGAGTTGGATCTGCATGGCCATAGGTTGAGTTGCTACTAAGCATGAGACAAATGCTGTGGAGACACCTAAGGGACACGAGTGATATAAGGAGGGTGTCAGGAGCAGAGGTCAGAAGATCTCAGCCAAACGGACAGGTAGGTTGCAGACTTGCTGAAGGATCATATCCCATGGACTCAGGGAGAGAATCTGCCGGAAAAAGGATCAAGTAACAGTGATGCCTGTAGTGACATATGAGTCCTGCCTTGATGTCACATGAGAAACATGAAGCTGTTGTGTAATCAGTGCACAAAGCATAGGTGTGTAAGGTGTGTCTGAGACTGGAGAGGATGAGAAGGGATGCACGCGAACCTCTGGTTTGTACCAGAAAACTCTGTGACACTCTTAAATAAGAAGGTTAGAGCACTCTTCCAGGAATCTGGGTAGTGGAAAATGTATAAATCTGCTACCAGAAAATAAAGACAGGGTTTTTTAAACACTTATGGCAGAAGTGTGGCATTTGTGTGTTTTTTTCCATGGGGTCTTTTATTTCATTTTTTTTCTGAGACACAGACTTAAAGACATTCAACTTTTAGGTTATTGTCTTAAAATCGTGTAAAAAGCATTTATGCTTTGTATTTTTAATTTTATGTTATCCCATGACACAACTTAACTTTATATTTCTTATTGTTTTTGTTCAATAAACTTTGATGGTCCTCCTTCAGAAAAGAAAAAAAAAACACATCTCAGAGACTATATTCAAAGACACACAGTTCATGTGAACCAAAATGTTGGATATTTTTGTGTGTGCTTGTTTTAGGTTTTGATTAAAGTAGAATCAAGTAGGTCATGCACTGTGGATATTTTATATATTTATTTACTCCACTTTGTGATAGACACAAGAGTTGGCCACTGCTTCTTGTGTCTGGGATCTAGTGCCTCCATAAAAGCAGAATGATCACCAAAGGTCTTAGTGTCTCTTCTAGGACAAAAGCAATGTCAAATGAACAAAAACAAGCCAGAGGGAAATAATTCACCAGTGTATATAATAAAGCTTCTGCAAACTGAGGAAGAGTATATCATTTGCTATAAATGAGAACAAATACAGCACAAATATATTGCTACATATTTTATGAGGTATGATCAGCATTGGTTCCTGTCTTAATCAGTGTTCTATTGCAGTGAAAAGACACCATGAATAAGGCAACTGTTAGAAGAGGGAGCATTTAATTGGGGATCATTTACAGTTTCAAAGGTTTAGTTCATTATCAACGTGACTCACACAAGCAGACATGGTGCTGGAAAAGTAGCTGAGAGTTCTACATCTGGATCCACAGGCAGTAGGAAGAGAGAGAGAGATTTGAACCTGACTTGGACTTTTGAAACCTCAAAGCCCATCCCCAATGACACACTTCCCCCAACAAAGTCACACTCACCTCATCAAAGGCATTATCTCCTAATCCTTCTCATGTAGTGCCACTCCCTAATGACTAAGCATTCAAATACAAGAGCCTATGGGAGCCGTTCTTATTCAAACCACCACATTTCCTGTAACTGTAATTGACATTGGTTCGTATCACTGAAATGGTCAACTGTAGCCTCACTCCTGAGATCAGGACTCGCCTCAAAAATATACTCATGGAAATGATTGACGTTTTACATAGACACTCTGCCGACTGACATCCCCTCTGACATTTGCCCAGAAACTTCAAATCCAGCACATTCTAAATAAAATGAACTATAGCTTATCATTTTCAAACCTCAACAAGTATGGAGTTTTGTGTCTTTAGGCCCTTTCAGTGGCTCTGTGCTACTCAAGGCATCCACACGTTTCCCTCTTCTCCTGTCCCCTCTGCCCTCTCCCCTCCCTTCTGCACCTTCTCCTGCTTGCCCTTTTTCACTTTCACTCTCAAAGGAGTAACTTCCTGTGTTTGGAGACTCTGCCCCTGACCTGGATCTGAAAACACCCGGCCAAAGCTAGGTGAATAGATTCTGAATAGATTCCTCTAGCCTTTTTCTCCCGAAGCAAAACATCTAATGTAATCTTAACACAATTTGAATTTATCAATGAATAGTTTTCAAATTCTGGATTTTCTTGTTGTTTAGATTTCCAATGCAATATCATATCATCGTAGTCTACCACTTCTAGTATGCAGCTTAGACGATTTCTTTGGACACAGCTCCCATCTGAATATCCAGGGAAGAGCCCTAAAAAGTCCAGGAACCAAACTTGTAGAGACATCAAGAGAACAGAACATGCTGCAAATTTCAGAAAATCTTTAATAAGGAAATAATGATTTCTGATCATTAGAAAAGGTTTTACATTATACATTGTCAGTTGGTTTTTATTGAGAATCAAGGTTTCTTAAGCTACACCGAAGCAGGACTAGTCCATGACAGTCAAAGATGCCTGAAGGCCAGGGTCATGAATACCTCAGTGGTATTAAATTGATAATGCAATGATCAAAGGGCCCTTCACTTTCATCTTTGCATTTGACAGAATTCAAAAAGAGCCACAGACTCTGTGTTCAGACAACCACCAAAGTACATGGGTTACACCGTGGCTGCAAAAGATACGGCCTACACAGAGGAAGGATTTAATGAGCAGAGCTTTGGGCCAGAGTAAGATATCAGGGATAGGGGAACCTTGCCAGGGGGGCAAAAACCAAATAAAAATACTTCTAGGTTCCCAGCTTTCTTTCCTATGCCAACACCCTACTGTACCTACCCGTTTATGTCCTCTACTCCCCAACTAAATCTTCACTTGGCTAAGCTAGGGGACAGTTCTCTCTCTCTCTCTCTCTCTCTCTCTCTCTCTCTCTCTCTCTCTCTCTCTCTCTCTCACTCTCACTCTCTCACTCTCTATCTCTCAACAGTTATTACAAATTCTTGTCACAACTGTAATCTATTCCTTCACTGAAAAAAAATAGTGATAGATCCTAACAGATGGCCACCAGGGATTTCTAATCCAATTCAGCATTTTTACTTTGTAAGAATTAATAATTAATATTAGTGTATCTTACATATATTTACTGTAGATGCTCATGGGAGAATCACCTGTTCATGAAGAGAGCTTTACCTGACACAGGAAAACAGTATTTTTGACAGGCATAGCTTATCACCACTTTGTTTCACACGAAGTCATGTCATTTACCTCCTTGCCACAAATCTTACCCCTACTCTCCCCATCTGAGGAAATTCTTGGCTTTCCTCTGCACAGAAGTACCCTACATGGGCAAGCCTAGTTCACTAAGTTCCATTGAGGCAGGGATCAAATTATGCTTCTTCAGCCACAGCTATTAGAAGTAAGAACTGGAAATCAGGGTAGCCACATGTTTCAAAAGGTGAAACTCAAGTCATTCCCATAACTCTAGCCAATATTTGCTTCCATTGGTATCACATCATATTTTTATTGACTCTTGGGCCGAGAGATTGTAAGTTATAAAATTTAAAAACACCCCTACATAAGACAACAAATTATGGAAATCATTGTACTTCTGAACACATTGTCTGGCTGACTAGTGAACAACTTGTGGCGTCTTTCCATTTTCTGATGAGCTATAACATGTGACGCACCCTTCGGGCCATGTTAAACATGTGCCCTAGTACCGGTTGCTTTATCTATTTCCTTTGCCATAAGAAAGGCCGGATGTCAGGTTACTAAGATGGCCTAGCAAGTAAAGGCCATTGCTTTGCAAGCCTGACAAATCTCGAGTTTGACCCTGGAACTCACATAAAAGCAGCAGAAGAAAACGAACACCGGACCACAAAGTGTCTCAATATGCATGCCATGGCATACATCCGCCCTCACCAACATCATGTGCTCTCTCCCTCTCTTCCTCACTCTTTCCCTCCTCTCTCCTTCTGCCCCTCCCACCATCCCTAATAAATAGAGATTTTTAAAACAAGGCCAGACACCATATTACACTGGCCTTGCCCACAGCCTATTTTAGTAAAGCCTTTCCATTAGTGAACATTTTAAGTTATTGTCGTATTATTTCAGCCTCAGCCTACGACACACAGGGCCTTTTCCCTTGAAACTCAAGTACAATCTTTCCATATGTCTAGGCCAATCGTTGCCTGAAAAATATTGGCCTTTTCATAAAAGGACTACCAAGACAGTGTCCAGTAGTCAAGGCATTTGATGGGAAATTTCCCTATCACCTGAAATCATTGAGCACAGAGATGGCTTTCTCAAAAATCAGGTTACAAACTCTTCTACTTCTTCCTGTCTTACTCCCCCTAGTCACTTAACCAGGACACTCTTGTAGCACTAATCTTAAAACGCCTTATTAATAAAATCAAACCTGAAGCCAGGTATGAGGGTGAATGCTGGAAGATCAGAGAAGCAAAACAAGCCACAGCCACCTCACTTGCCATTCCTCAGCTGATCCTGTTTCCTCAGACTGGAAACCTCTGAGTCCTCATCCAAATGGAACTCAGCTGAACTGCTGCTCAAAAGCTAAAAGCTTAACCAGGCTCTGGTTCCTGGTCCTCATGCCTTATATACCTTTCTGCCTCCTGCCATCACTTCCTGGGATTAAAGGTGTATGTCACCATGCCTGGCTGTTTCCAGTGTGGCTTTGAACTCACAGATATTCAGACAGATCTCTGCCTTCAGAATGCTAGGATTAAAGGTGTGTGTGCCACCATTTTCTGGCCTCTATATCTAGTGGCTGTTCTGTTCTCTGACCCCAGATAAGTTTATTAGTGTTCACAAAATATAAGAAATACTATATCCAATAAGTACATACAATATATACAGTCAAGAACTACATTAACAATGTCCGGTCCATTAACATTCAGACAAAAAAAAACTCCATTATATATATTAGCAATGTCCAGTCCATTAACATTTGACAAATTGAGACAAAAATTTTCATTACTTATCCTATTAAAACAAGCAGTTCCTTTTTAAAAGTAGATTCAATAATCTCCCTTTTTATCTTATCACACTCTGGTTACCATCTGTCCTGGGAGGGGAGGTCATCCTCATACTCTATGGGTGATGAACAAAACAGAAGTGTAGAGTCACTTAAATTTAAGATTTTTTTTTTCCTGGACCATTTTTTTATTGTCTCGCTTTCCCTTTCGTGTTCTGAACAAGTTATATTTGTGTATTTTAAGGAATGCACTTCGATAGTTGGGATGTTTCTTAATCAAATCAGGGTGGCAGGCATTTCCATCTCTTCAAGTGTGATTTGTTTCCTGATTTCCTGTGTGGGAAATTTCATACTCTCTTAAAAATTTGTTTTGAAATAAATGATGGGTTGTTTTGACTGATAGCCATCCCACTGTGTTGTCGAAAGGCAATAACCACTTCCTCACTCCACGTGATGTCTTACTGTTCCAGGCTTTGTAGCCACATCTCTCTCTCTTCTTAAACCCTACCCCAGATCTTCTAGTCACCACCATTTTGTTTCTTTCTCTCTGAGGCTAAGTCACTCCTTCCCTGAAGGGGTGAGGACACATGGCGCTTGTTTCTGTGGCTGGTTTACTTCACTTAACCTAATGAACCTGAGTCCCCTCCTTCACAGAATCTCATGCCTTTTTATTCTCTTCCACTGAGTGGGTAGCATATTTCCTTTGCCTTGCCTGCTCACCCACTAAAGGGGATCTGGGTTGAGTCTGTGTTTTAGCACTTGTAAATATGGCTGTAACACAGATGGCAGTGTGGTTGATCTATTGTGCACTCCAATAAAACTTATCTGGGGATCAGAGAACAGAACAGCCACTAGATTAGACACAGGGGACAGACAGCGATGGCACACAGCCTTCATCCTATCACTCAGGAGACAGGGATCTGTCTGGATCTCTGTGAGTTCAAGGCCACACTGGAAACAGCCAGACAGTGGTATCACACACCTTTAATCCCAGCACTTGAGATCTCATGTCTTTGCTTGGGAAGGACATATGCCTTTAATCCCAGGAAGTGATGGCAGGAAGACAAAAAGTATATAAGGCATGAGGACCAGGAACTAGAAGCTTTTTAGCAGCAGTTTAACTGAGACCCTCAAGGGTAAGGACTCAGGCTTTTAGTCTGAGGATTCATGGAAATAGGATCGGCTGAGGAGTTGGCAAGGTGAGGTTGCCTATGGCTTATTCTGCTTCTCTGATCTTCCAGATTTCACCCCAATATCTGGCTCTGGGTTTTTTTTATTAATAAGATCATTTAGCAATTCACATTACATGGCAGGGCAGTTATCTTGCTTGCTACAATGACAGACATGTCTTAGATATAATTACTTCATTCCTTTTGGCTATGTATCCAGGCATGCATTTACTGGATTATAGGGTAGTTATACTTAATGTTTTGAGTTTATGCTGTTTAGTAATGACTGTGATCGTTTATTTCCCCATGATGTCATGTAGCAGGGAGGGGTCTCCATAAACTCACTTGCTCATGTTGCTCTTGTGTTTTTCAACAATTAACCTAACTGGAATGATATGACATCTCATTGAGATTTTTCCTTTTTCTTGGTGATTAGTGATGGAGACTATCTTTTTCCATTCAGGTGGCCAGTTAAATATTTTCTTTTGAGATAACATGTTCTAACATATTTAGTTGGTTTGGAATTAGTGGTCTTCTACTTAGGACCCTGTGATTTTTTTTTAATTCAGCCAAGAACATATTAGTCATACAGTATATTGCTGAGAAAGGGAATCCACCCGAGTCAGTGAGCACCTCAGTGTTGCCCACGGCATCCCAACCCCAACATCCACATCAAGAGGCAGCCAAGGCCCTGACTTCCTCCTCCTCTCTAACAGCATTCGTGTAGTTGCTTCCTGTGATACTGCCCATGAGCAGCTTTCACAGACTGAGAGCAAGCTGCAGGTGGAAGTTACAGCCCATATCCCAGGTCGTGCCGCAGCATCAGGCCATCATGGAACCAATGTCATGCCTGCTCTGCATGAGCCAGGGAATGGGTCTCCCTTGAGTGTTTTGTGTCAGTTCTGGGAAATATTTTGTATGTATCTAATATCGCATCTTGTATTATATCTCCTGTTACGATCCTTGGAAGAACGGCCTGGTTGGATACATAGGTTTCCAGAAGTCTCATTTCTTATTGCCATTTTTACATCCAGTGCCTTTTACTGTTCCTCTAGTGGCATTGCTTTTGATAAGAAAACAGTTTATTTTTTATGTTTTAAAACACTTCTATTTTTTCTGTACCAAATTGATCCCTTTCTTTCCACCGCTTGGAGATTTCCTGTCTTACGAGGGACCTTACTAGCAACTCTACAAAAATCAATAGATTAAAAGGGAATATCATAAACAACAGTATGGCAATAAATTATGCAACTTAGATATATACATTCTTAGAAGCACATAATTACTGAAACTATAAGAAGAAAGAGAATTTTGAACACAACTCTTTGGTCTTTAACAAACTTTCCACATGGAAAAGCTCACTTTTCATGCTGCCAAAAAAGAAATTATTTTATAAAATTAAATATCTTTTTATTCTTTTACTTTTTTTCTTCTTCGACAGTATAATATAATCACATTATTCCCCCCTTCTGTTTACTCCCTCCAAACCCTCCATATACCTCTTCTTTGTTCTTTCAAATTTGTGGCCTCTTTTTTCATTAAATGTTGTTATATGCATATATGTTCCTAAATATAACTTGCTCAGTTTGTATGTTACTTGTATGTATGTTTCTGGGGATGTTGCTGTGAGATGGTGTCTCCCAGTAACATCAGAAGCTTCACTCATAAAGTCTCACTAACATGACTGCCCAAATGTGAGCCGAGCAAGGACAACAACCATGGACACGTCACATTGAATGGAGGAAAGACCATGTGACCTCAAACCCACACTTTTTAGAAAAGTGCTGAACCATCAAGAACCAATCAATCTTCAGAAAGGAACTTTAAAATAAAATAATTGAAATAAGTTCATGCTTGGCACAAAATAATCAAGTCACCCTGCACAGAGTGAAAGTAAATGTTCACACACTAGTAAAGAGAACAAGAAAATCATGTGGTTAGAAATGTGCAAGCTGGCCATGGTGGAACACACCTGTAATCCCAACACTGATTGGAAAAGTGAGGCAGGAGGATCACAAGGTAAGGTCATCCTTAGATACATAATAAACTCGAGGCCAGCCTGAGCTACGTGTGACTCTGTCTCAAAAAAGAAGAAAGTGTGCTACACAAAGTAGCTGTTAATGGTTAATGGCCATACACTTGCTGATTTTGAGTGATATGGACTTATATGTGTGTAATAGCAAATGACATTTTCAGTAGAAATCCTAATAATAAAAGAGAACTGATTTATTCTTCTTTTTCTCCAATAATAAAGTAGACCTGTGTACTTATTCTTGTATCTTCTTCATTGGCTTGCACAGTAACCCCAGCATTCCTTTCTCCATTCTAGAATTCCTCTCCTCTTGTCTCCAAATTGTTTGCATTGCCAAACCTTATTTTTTGTCAGTATGATACGAGAGGTCATGGTATCCTGCTTCCAGTTTACGCTCCACTGTTTTTTAATAGGTTGGATATTCTTTCAAGGCCATGCTAGCAATTTGCCCTACTTTCTCTACAAATTTCTTCTTCATATACTCAGGGTAATTTTGTTTCTCACTCACTTTAAAGGTCTATGGAAAATGTTAAAAGTTTTGTGGCGTGTTATGAATGCTTATAGCAATGTACATTGTGTCTTTCAATTTCACATACATCCTCTTTCATAGGGTAATTTAAACATATTTATTTCTCATTTTGTCTTTGCTTCAGAAGTTTTTCTCTATCTCAAAGTAAAAGTCATATTCTCTTACATCTTATTCCAACCTTAAAAGTTAGATTCCTGTTTGTTCCTCAGCTATGTCTAACTTTCTACAAGAGAGAGAACAATAACAAGGCAATTGGGCTCTGGGGAGAAGATCAATTGTAGTCAGGAGACCTGTGTCCTTATTCTATTGCTTTGGAGGGTATTCATCTCCCAGTACTCTAGTTCATCACAAGCATTCTTAAAAGAATTAGCTCTAATGAAACAGAGCCTTCCAGGATGCATGAAGATGGTTAGAGAACATATTCAGCATAGAATTTCCTGTGTCTGCAAAATATTTGGATCACCGACATTAGCCTGGAGGTCAACCTGCTCAATATTCTGAGACTCTCCTAAACAAATAGGGCTCTGGACCACAGTGAAGACCTGCTGTGCATCACAGAGCTCCTCAGCCTCTGGCTCACTTCTTACAGCAGGGGCATAAGATCAATACGTTCCCTGAAAGATACAAATGAGGTACCATCTCCTGTGGACTTGGGTTCAGGCTCAACATTTCTTGTCAGAAAGGTT
Organism: Peromyscus leucopus; assembly: GCF_004664715.2. NCBI lineage: Eukaryota > Metazoa > Chordata > Mammalia > Rodentia > Cricetidae > Peromyscus > Peromyscus leucopus. Next base: position 21,287,458 of record NC_051084.1, on the reverse strand, counting down.
TACTGACTTGAGGTGCCCGGGGCAGACTTGCAGAGGACACACTGTTAATGAACCCTCCCACCTTGCACATGTTTAAGGGAGTTCCTGGTCTCCATTTTTTTTTCTTACCTACATTCTCAAAATGATGCCATTCAAATGAGATGAATGAGTCTGACCTTAATCTTTCATTGGTGAGATAAATATTAGTTAAAATAGAGACTCCAGATTGCTGCAGGCAGAAGTAAGTATTGTGGACTCTGCCCTCTAGAGAAAAATTTATTTCAGTTTCTCATGATGGCTGGAGGCTGAAAGACATTTGAAAATCGAGAAGCTGAAGCTAGAAGCAAGCAGCTATTGGAGGTAGTTACAGGGTATCACAAATTCTCAAAGGGAAGAATTTGTCTACATTTCCTAAAACAAATTTAGTTACTTGTTTGTTCTTAAAAGAGCATGGAGTTGAGATGCTTCTCTGTTGACTCTGAAACTCAGTAAAAGCTTCTGCTAAGTGGTCTTCTGACACAGCCATCTACTGAAATGCACTGGTTGTTATTTGGTTTTGTACACAGTCATTTTCAAGTTCAGTTTTGGTCTGACATAGATAGTTATCCCCTTAAACTCATAACCCAATCAGAATTCCTATGCAACTGTTTCTAGTAACCATAACAACTGCAAGTATCCTCATTTTAAAATGTACTTTTAAAATATTTTTATTTGTGATTTTTAAGTGAGATTTTTTTTAACATTAAATCACCATAACCAAGAGCCTTTAAAATGTTCAAATGTATTCTACCCATTCTTATGGTCTTATTGCCTATTTCCTTCTCAGGAACTGCCGTCCTATGCATGTCCTCCCTCAAACTATTTTTTTTTAATCACAGTATTTTTAACCTTCACCAAGAACACTCTGAGAATTCTCAACTTGAATTGCACCATGCTTATTTATCAATGGAAGCCATCATGTGCTTGATACAGATGGACAGATTTATATGTGATGTGACAAATACATCTTGGGCACTGGTGCAGTGCTAGGCTTCCTTAGCAAAGAACAATTGGACTGAACATATATTTATTAAAAATAAGCCATTGACTTTTAAACAACTGGTTTCTCATCCAGAGAATGGCTCTGACTCTAAGCTACACACCCCACCATCATGGCAAGAGCTGAGCTACAACTGATGATGAACTCAACTGTCCTGGTGAACACTGATACTTTGGCTTCCTTGAGAGGACTGATGAGTGTTTGACAGTCAGGAAGCTGACCTTGAAAGTCACATTTCAGAAAGCTGACTCAATTGGATAGTCAAACTGCCTGAAAATTCCACCTATGAATAGAACATAGAGACAAGAGCTTCTTTATTTACTTGCTGATATCCATTGCAGTTCAATGTTTATTTCATGATCCTCTTCTTCTGACGAGTCCTCTTTTGTTCCCTCTCCTCTTCAAGGCATTTTGCTCCAGTAATGTGCAATAATAGCATGTTCTACCTTTTGGGGCGTCGTTCTCTTCCTTTCTGGCCCCAGTTTCTACTGTTTCAAGACTGGTTGGTGGGCTGTTTGGTAAACTAAACCATCATCACTAATGGCAACTGCTGTCATTGAGCAAGTGGGTTGTCAACCTTTTCAGACTATGTTATGAAAGAACTCCGTGAAAATACATTTGGATTTCCTTTCACAAATGTGAGCTAAAAAAAAAAAACACATAGGGTGTATTTCTCACTCAACGTTTCATGTCAAATAACTAGTGAGGTAAGGGTTGGGACACCTATGTTCTGACTAGAGTGAATTTAATTATTGGATGAATAAAAACGTATGGCTTTTCAAGTCCTGTAGGATCACCAGAGCAGCCCCCACACTTGAGATTGGCCTCAGGGAAAGACTGATTATCATATAGCTAGACCTCTATGCCTAGGTCACTTGAGTGCCAGACTTGTGCTGATTATATTCGGCATGGAAGATCAAACTATAGATCTGGAAGTAAGGGACAATCAAACCCGGGGTCTCATGGATGTCAAGCAAATATGAGCTATACTCTCAACCCCCAAAGTTTTTATTTATGTTTATGAGACAGGTCTCACTTATATAGCCTTGGCTATCCTCAAACTCATGATCTTTCTGATTCTGCCTTCCAAGCAGTGGGGATTATAGGCATGACTGTGCCAATGTAAGTATAATGTACATTTTAAAAATACCTATATTTCAAGAAGTTTTTGGTGCTTATCCATTTATAAGTTAAGCATGACATTTTAGATTGCCAATTATCATTTTTAGAACAATAATAATGATTACTACATTGAACTGTTAGAGAAATAAGATTTATTTTCATCCTTATATTGTTTTTAGTACTTTTCTATGTTTTCTTATTACTGTTACAGGAATTGAAATCTTTTTTTTTCCTCTTTCTTTAAGAGGTTTTTTTTTTTATTCATTTTACATACCAACCACAGATCCCCCTCCCATTCCTCCTCCCACTCTCCTTTCCCCATCCTCCACCCCAACTGACCTCCCATGCCCTCCTCTAAAAGTGTAAGGCCTCTCACGGAGAGTCAGCAAAGCCTGGTACATTAAGTGGAGGCAGGACCAAGCCCCTCCCCCCTGCATCAAGGCTGATGATGCACCATAGGTAATAGGCTCCAAGAAGCCATCTCATACACCAGGGATAGATCCTGATCTCCCTGCCAGGGGCCCCTCAAACAAACCAAGTACACAACTGTCTCCCATATACAGAGGGCCTAGTTCAGTCCCACGCAGGCTCCACAGCTGCCGGTCTAAAGTTCATGAATTCTCACGAACTTGGTTCATTTGTCTCTGGTTCAGTTGTCTCATGATCTTGACTCCCCCCCCCCCCCCTTGATCATATAAACCTTCTTCCCTCTCTTTAACCGGACTCCAGGAACTTGGCTTGGTGCTCAGCTGTAGATCTCTGCATCTGCTTCCATCAGTTACTGGATAAAGGCTCTATGGTGACAGTTAGGGTATTCACCAATCTGATTACCAGGGTAGGCCAGTTCAGGCACCCTCTCTACTATTGCTAGTAGTCTAAGCTGGGGTCATCCTTGCAGATTCCTGGGACCCTTCAGAGGACCCAAAGAGGGATGCATGGATCGCTCTGGGAAGGCAAATAGATGAGCTCTTCTGAACAAGGGGGAGCAATAGAGGGGAGGGGATGGAGGATGAGAACATGAGGGAATGGGTTGATCGAGGGGGGGGGTCGGAGTGGGAGCAATGAAAGAGATATCTTTCTAGAAGGGGAAATTATGGGTTTAGGGAGAAACCTGGTGCTAGGAAATCAAGATCTTAAAGAAGTCCAACTTTTTCAAATGTAGTGTGGAGACTGTGTGTGTGTCATGTATGCATTAACAGAGACTGTCTCCTTGACTAATGGGCATCACTGTCATACATGGCCAGTGTAGGCAGCCCTAACTACACCTGGACTAGGAAAAGAATGGCTTATTTTCTGGAGCCACTTCTACCCAGCTGAGGTTATGAAAGATAAGTAAACTCACTCCCTGCATTCTTCCTGTGAATTCCTTTCACATCTGGGTCCAGGCACACCATTAGGAGGCTTATTAGAGCATCTCTTCACAGTGTCAGAAATGATTATGACAATCCCACATAAATCTTCAGTGATGCAGCTTCTCTTGCTGCTTTTTTGGCAACCAAAATCCACACTGTTAAGTGGCTCATCCATGTGGAAAGTGGTGGGAATAAAGCTAGGGAGAAAAACCACAAGTGTCCTTTCCCTCTGGTAAGCTCAGAGCCTGCATGTCCCATGGCTGAGACAGGGAATGCTTGGCTTTTCTGACTTCTGGCTGGAAGGTGAGGCTGACATCAGCCTACTGGAAAGATTAGCAGAACACACTTACCAGCTTATAAATCTCAAAACTCCGAATTACACAGTAAGAAATGTGCATTACAGATTGCTCACTCCCTTCTAGGAATGTGTTCAGCCATACAGACAGGTGTAGGGGGAAAGGGCTGGAACACTACCCTAGCAAGACTATTGCTGTTGTAGCTCTACTGAGGATTATTTAAAAATAAAAACAAACCAATGAACCATTCCTTCTGGGTGGATGCCTCTCACAGCCCTGTAACCTGCTCTGAAATGGGTTCTCATGTTGTTGGAAAGAAGTTGGGAAACGATTCTAGAAGACGAACGTTCCCTTCCTTCCAGTACTGGCCTCCATCTCCATTCTTTCCATGTTCCTTCTTTCTTTCTGTCAGGCTTCTGTCAAAGGAGCATCAGTGTACATAAGAAGTAAGTGGATCTGTTTGTGTTAGCACCTGAGAGGAAAGTATTCTCCCTCCCCTCCCTGCTCCCCAATCCTCAGCGTTCTTATAGGTAGAATGCTGTCTCAGATGGAGCAGGAGAATGGTGCTTCCTGAGCAGATGTGAACCCACTCCACCTTACTTTGTGGTTATTCACCTTATTTTGTGATTATTCAGTCTTGTCTTTGTCTTCTGCCAGGAGAAGCATTCCAGGGGTAAACTATGGCACATCCATCTTGCTGATCCTGAAGCTATGGTCTGGTTCAGAATGACTGAAGGAATGATTCACTGTTTTGATGGAGATTCTTATGACATGAATGTCACACTCCAGTTGCTATCAGCATCTAAAAATCAGCAATATAATTTTGTAGGTACAATAAACCTCTTCTTTTAGTAGTTAGTAAGTTAATATTTATTCCATGTATGGATTTGAAAACACATTTCACTGAAAAGAAAATGCTTTGTAAAACATGAATAAAAAACTCATGACAGCTATTTGTAATTTACAATGAAAACTTTTCTATAAATCAGAGGTTTTCAAATGTAGAATGGGATTAAAACTTGCCACTCTACAGTATTAAATTCCTGTTAAATGTCACAAGAAATGCTAGCTAATGTGTAACAAATAATGTGGAGTGCAGAAATACTACTAGATTTTTTTTCTCTATTTTCTTTGTGTCTCACTTATAGCAAATCAAGTTCCATGTATCAATTCATTTAAAGAGTTCTAGGGTATTCAACATAGGAAGAATTCAAAGATGGTCATTTGCCCCTTAGAGAAAAACAGCCTGATCTAAAGCTAGGGTATCAGTGGATGTCATAGTTAATATTAAATACATTTGAAATTTCTGCAGAAAGAAGTCTCTTCATTTCTCACAGGGTTTTGCCTGCATGACTTGTGACTTCTCCCAGGGAAGTGTGAACAAACATTTGTCCAACCCAGAGAGGACATCCACACCAAGACAAAGAACCAATTCTACCCAATCACCAGCAGGGAGCTGGTGAGTTCACTGAGGTTACATACAGCAGCATGGCTGACTCACGGCAGCAGCATCATAGAAAAGTCCACCCCAGCACTCTTGAGGACTCACGAAAACTGCAATCCAGGAGCTCCCTCCCTGCACAGCCTGCAGGAAGAAGTGTCACTTTATGGTTGACCAGCTCCATGGCTTTGACCCTGAGGCAAGGTACAATGCGGGAACACAAGCAGACGATTGTAATTTGGAGATAAAAAAAGAATGTAGGGAAAAAGGGGAAGAGAGGGAGAGGGGGGAAAAGAGAGAGGAATGTAATTTTCAAGGATACACCTGCAGTGACCTCCAATGACTTACTTCCTCCCACCCAGTCCCACCCCCTAATAGTCCATTCAGTTATGAACTCTTCAACGGATATGTGAATACAGTTATTATGATCTGCTTTTCAATAGTACCACCAGCTGGTGGACAAGAGCCCAATGCATGGATTTGGGGCAAATTCTAAACCAAAACAAAACACCAAGTTTTATGAAACTCACTTCAACTGGATTGAAAAGAGTTGCATTCATTTCACAGACACATCCGGTGCCTTGGTTGGGCTCATGCAAAAGTTGGGTTAAAGTGGTCGTTGGCCCCTGCCTCAAAGTCTAGCTCTCTCAAGACTGAGCCAAGAAGACCACAAGTTCAAAGCCAAACTTGATGACAGAGTGAGACCCTGGCTAGGAATACACACACACACACACACACACACACACACACACACACACACACACACACACACCAGCTGTCAACAAAGCCGTGGCACATACCTTTCTGTCTGTGCTCATTCCCAGCACTGTTGCCTCTTAGGAACTAGGCATCTCACTTACCTTCACTTGGCATTTTATTGAACAAGGTGGAAAATACATCCATTATTTCTCTAATTAGAAGCTCAACTCACATTGTATTTTATCTACTACACTGCAAAACTACCAACTCACCTGATTCAAGGCATGGGGACTCAGAACTTGCTTCCAAAAGGAAGAGAGCAAAGAATTCTGCAATGAGATGGTGTTTCTACAGTCCACCATTTGGCCATACATAGTCTCTGTTCCTCCTGCATGAGACCTGTCCTCACGCGAAGCCACGTGCCGTGTCAGAGCATGAATAAAAATTGAAAACAGAAAGTTTCAGCACCTTTAAAATTCCAAGTTCAACTCGAACAATAACATTATTTAGCTTGTTTTAGTCCTATCTAATGGCACATAAAAATGAGAACCATCACACTCTCCTGGGATTCTCCTTTGGCAGACCCCTCAAGTCACTGAAGCACATTCTGTTTTCCACCAACCCCACACAGCATTTGTGGTAAACATTCCAAGAATGCAAGACAAGGGAGGTCTTTCTTCCCCTCCCATAATATATACACTACTTTAGTTCTTACGGCCATTTGTTTGCAGGTTCCTAGTATCCTTCTAACAGTCCACTCAAGGCCTTCCTAATGCTGCCTCAGAGGTGCAGCCCCTAAGGCAGCAGCACTCAGGGCTCAAAAGGAATTCCACAGTGTTGGCAAAGCGATGACTTTTCTATCTGAGTGCTAGGGAAAAATGAATCCAGTCACGCATTGTCTTGAAGGCTCCTTTCTTTAGTCCCTCATGCTGTTCCCATCATGCTGTTCATTCTCATGCTGTTCTCTCTGTTGCTCCGCTTCCCCCGTGTCTTTTTAGAGCTTATATATCCCAACAAACTCTTTCAGGCAATACAGGAGTCATAAAAAGGCTACATTTCGGTTTTAAGTGAATGAATATGGATCCCATGACTATGCAAACATTTTGAACTAACACCCTGCAATGAGAAAGTATCTGGAGAGTGCTAAGTCTCTGGGCAAGGAGACCCCATAAATTCTCTAATTAAGGCCTACATCAACATTTCTAAGATACTGTATATCTTTTAGCATCAACTCAAGTCTGCACTTCCAAGATGCTTTAAATCTTAAAATGTACTTTCTGCCCTATGTGTGATGCCTGACTATCAAAAGAAAGCTGTAGCCCTACTTTGGGGGCTACAGAGTCAAATTATTTTTGTAGCCCTGACTAGTCAGAATTTATTTTCACAAATTGAGGTCAGGAATGGGTGCAAGAAATTAATCATTTGCCAACTAGCAATAATTGAGCTGTTTTGTATTTATGACCTATCCAGGCAGTTCAGTATGTCCTTGTGACCTAAAGATTGATTTTCTGGAAATGTTTATCTTAAAAACTATTAGCAATGCATCTGGTCTAATCTCAAGCTATTTTGAAGCTTAGTATCACCTAGTGGTGCACAAGAAACCTGTGACTGTGTTTCTCAGCATTAAGATTAAAGGAAATTGAGCCAGCCTGGCTCCTGGATGCAAATGTTCTCCTAAATCATAAATCTGAACTGTGATCTAAAGCAGCTCCTAAGTGGTACTCATAGGCCTAGCTATGAAATATAACCTAGTATTTATTTCTATTCACCAAAACTTTGTATCAATTAGACAATACAGCTTAAGGAGGAATCATCTTCCTGCCAATCCACAGATTAAAAATACCCAGTAGATCAGGATGTTTTCATGAGATAAACACACTACAATACAGGAAGTGAGGGAGTCCCCACATCCATATACATCATATCAGATATCAGGGAAAAATTATAACAGCAAACATGTGAAAGTACAGCATAAATATAAGATATTCTGGTACCTATAGCCTAATTTCCTTGCCTAACAAGGTTAAACCTATCAGAGAGTTTTTCTTCTGATGGGCTGACACCTAGAACCTCAATTGCCATTTGCTATTCCTGTGACATGGCTACCAGCTACTGGCGCCTTCTCATAGTCTGTCAATTGGGCCCAAAGACAATGGCATAGACTTTAGATGCTTCTATGGCAACAGAATGAAGGCATGCCTCCCTTCAATCACTTTCAGATCAGACTTCTTTTTAATCACATCTCCTTCAGCACAAACATTGACCCCAACATTCAATTTCCTAGTGCATTCAATTTCTCACCACATAGCACATTTTGTATTTCTTTTAGCCCTACCTGCTCTTTCTTATTGTAGTCCTGTATAGATGATTGCTGATAACTGTTGTGAGAATTCATTCTATCAACCAATGGCTTTCAGGGTATCTGACTCTATGGTCTTGTCTGCATATGTGACATGGTTGCTTAAAGTGGGGGCGGGGGTGCGCTCTCTCTCTCTCTCTCTCTCTCTCTCTCTCTCTCTCTCTCTCTCAGGGTGAGGAGACTGGGTCAAGTGGCAGAAAGTGACTTGCAGTTGGTCCCCATCAGACTTGAGGAGAACGGAAGCTGGATCAGCAGCAGCAGCAGATCAGCAGCACATCTACCTTGCTTTGTATCAGTGAGTCTGTTTATATACATATAAACCTCTGTGGGCTCTTGAATCAGATAACCATGCAGCAGAGTCAATACTAGGCTGTCTTGAAATCTCCTCTATCCATGATATTAGTCCAAAACTTCTCAATTTAGCCTCAGGTAAGTTCTTAGGACAAGGGTAAAAAAGTGGCAACATTCTTTGCCAAACTATGACAAGAATGGTTTCTAATTGAGTTGCTAATATTGTTTCCCACTGAAATCTCTTGAACTAGGGCCTTCATTGTCTGTATTGCTTTCAGCACTACTGTTATCTAGTCTGCTACTAGAATGGTGCACCAAGCCCCACTTAGAGCATTCAACTGCTTTCCTAGTCCAAAGTGTCAAAATCTTCCACATTCCTCAACAAAACATGATTAGACATGTCACAGGAGTAGCCCACTGCCTAGTACCCTTCTGTCTTCATTATTTTTCTATTGTTATGATAAACTACCATTTCTTAGTTAGGATTTCTATTGCTATGAAGAGACACCCTGACCATGGTAATTCTTAGAAAGGAAAACATTTAATTGGGGTGGCTTACAGTTCAGAGGTTTAGTCCATTATCATCATGGTAGGACATGGTGGCATCCAGATGGACATAGTGATGAAGGAGCTGAGAATTCTACATCTTGATCAGCAGGCAACAGGAAGTGAACTGAGTGTCACACTGAGAGTACCTTGAGCAAAGGAGACCTCAAGGCCCACCCCCATAGTGACAAACTTCCTCCAACAAGGTCACACCTACTTCAACAACACTACTCTCTATGCACTTATTGTGGCCAATTGCATTCAAACTAACACACACCACTACCAAGGCAACTTATAAGAGAAAGCATTTCATTTGACTTATGGTTTCAGAAGGTTAGGGTCAATAATGGCTCAAGAAGGAATAACTGAGAACTCATATCTTGATCAAAACCATGAGGAAGAGAGAGAACACTGGGTATCTCATTAGTCTTTTGAAACTTCAAAGCTCTCCCACAGTGACAAATCTTCTCCAACAAAGTCATACTCCTAATCTTTCCCAAATAGTTCCACTAACATGGGACCAAGTATTCAAATATATGACTATGGAGGGCCATTCTCATTCAAACCACCACAGTGTATGAGGATTTTGTCTGAATCCATGTATGTGCACCACATGGGTACCTGATGCCCAAGGTGGTCAGAAGTAAGCATAGAGTCCCCTAGAACTGGAATCAGAGAGGGTTGAAAACCACCACATAGGCACAAAGAGCAGCAAATGCTCTTAACCACTGAACCATCTCTCTGTTAATACCTGTAATTTTGTCATGGTGGTATGGGCTTTTTTCTCCACTTTTATGATTAACCATTGTGAAATTTTGTATTCCTTGAGTCATCTTGGATATAGTTAACCTCCTCTTTAGATTAAAAGTTTCCTCTTAATACTTTCTGTAGAACTGAATTGATGAACAAAAAAATTGCTTAAATTTGTTTTAATCATTCAATTTTTTTCTTTCTTTGTTGATTATGATTGATAGGGGTTTTTGTGTATAGTAGTCTGGGCTGATATCTGTGGTCTCTCAGAGCTTGTAGAACAATCGTTTGTTCAGGCCCTCTGACTTTCAAAATCTCCTTTGAAAATTCAGATATTATTCTAATGAGCCTATCTTTATATGTGACTTGGTCATTTTTCTTTGCAGCTTTTAATATCCTTTCTTTGTTCTGCACATTTAGTATTTTGATTTTTCTACGTTATACATAGTTTCTGGTCCTGTCTATTTGGTGTTCTATATGCCTCTTGTGCCTTAATAGGCACCTCTTTCTTTAGTTTTGAAAAATAATTTTCTTCTATGATTTTTTTAAGAAAAATATTGTCTTTGACATTAACTTAGGTTTCTTCTCCTTTCTCCTGACTTATTATTTGTAGGTTTGTTCTTTAAATGGTGTCCCGGGTTTCCTGGATGTTTCATGCCTGGATTTTTTTCAAAATATATTTTCTTTGGCTTAGCTATCCACTTCTACCTTATCTTCCATACCTGAAGCTCTCTTTTCCATGTCTTTTAGTGTATTGGTAAGTCTTACCCCTGAAGCTTTTGCTTGACATCTCAAACTTTCCATTTCCAGTTTTGATTTTCTTTACTGATTCTATTCCCTTGTTAAATTCTACTTTCATGTCTTGATTTGTTTTTGATATTTCATTCAACTGCATATTTGTGATTTTCTGATCTTCATTAAGTCATTTATTTGCATATTGTTTAAGGTCCTTGAAAATATTCATAATATCTACTTTGCATCTAATACTTCAGCTAACTCGCTTTTCTCTGGGCCTATTGCAATAGGATTTCTGGTTTCCAGGGGAGACATAGTGTCCCGGTTGCTCCTATTTGTGTTTTTTATGGGGATCTTGGTAACTGGAGTCATGATGTTTGAAGCATTTCTTGGTATAGATATCTGATTGCTTCTTCATTGGATAGGTATTCTTCAGTTGCTGCCTCCCAAGTTGCATCCAAGACATATATGGCAGCTGTGAGTCCCTAGTGGAGAGCTGTTCTGTGGTTGAAAGGGCATCACAAAGTAATGGGAATGGACTAGAAGGAAAGACTGAAATGGGTGGTTGCCAATAATAAGAGGACCCTGAGTTCCATGGGGATGAAAGGAAGCTGGGGAGTAGGGGTCAGGTGGGCAGGCTACAGCAAGATTAAGGATATGTCTGGAGAGGACACTAAATACCTTAATGTGCTACATTTGATGTTATCAAATTAAAGCATAAATGACATTTTCAATATTTTTCCAAATATTAAATTTATACAAAGAAAAAGTGTGTGTGTGAGTGTTTTGTAATTTTGTCATTTGTTTCATTATTATTTAGCCACAAATGGGGTCTAAATTATATTTAACTTTTTTTCCGTTTGCATGTATACAGAGGTAAAGTGGCTAATCTAAAACACATGTTGTATTCTCTGACTCATAAATTAACCTTTCTTTCTGTCTAATGAGTAAAGTTCCTTGTGAATTAACTGATGGCAATGCTGGAAGATGTTCTAACAGTGGATAATGAGGAATGAGAAGAGGATGCGTCAACACTTGCGCCCTGCTATGTCACCTTACCTGTCGCTTTTTTTCAACCTTGACTACTGCAAGATCTTCCTGACCCCAAAGCAAAAATGTGCAAATTCTCTTCTAAATGGAGGAACCAACCAGTGCTGACAATTACACGCATAAGCCATCTTAAGGAAATAAAGGAGGAATTATTGAAAGTACAGCAAACATTTGATTCAGTTTGGCGTTAGAAATCAAGTCTCACTCCCTTTTGTTCACTACATTGTAACAAATCATAATAATCACAAACAATGAGCAGAAGACATTCTAATGAACCCAAAGAGTCTGTTGATTAAATATACTTAATCACTTGGAGAGTTAAGGCCCTGTTGAAAATAAATATGTTTGAATCTCGTTAACATCACCATTCTAATGTAATTCCAATTTGTACAGAAATGTAAGTACATATAGCTCCAGTTCCCATTACCTGCTTCATTAATTGAAATTCTATTCTGTAGAACAAATGTCTTTATATTTGCATCCCTGAAGTAAAAATTATACATGTGTTCAGGAGACAAATCCTTTTCACAAAAGGTAAATAGCAGGCTCCGGGCTAGTGAGTCCTTAGCGTACCATGATGCCTCATTATGAAGAAGAGGGTAACATGAGAGTTCATGTTTAATGTGCATGGCAGAAAATGTCACAGACCATCATCCACTGAGGCCAGCCAGTGTGATCTTGATGAAGGAGGCTGGCACCTCATTTACAGGGATGCACATTCTTCACATTAAAAAATCTGTTTGCTTCTTTGTTTCGGGGTCTCACTATGTATCCCAGGCTGCCCTTGAATTCAAAATGCCTTGGCCCTGATAGTACCGTTTTTCCAGGTGTGTGCCACTGTGCTAGATAACTAAAGTCTTAAATCTACATGCAGAGGATGCAGAATGAGAATAGAGAGCAAGTTGGATGTAGTAGGACTATCATGAGCAGTTTGAATCAGGGGTAGTTTGCATGCAATTGGCCCCATAAATTCATTGGGAGTTGGATTACTAGGAGATGTGGCTTTGTTGGATTAGGAATGTGTTACTGTGGGGGTGGGCTTTGAGGTCTCCTAGGCTCAAAATATGCCCAGTGTCTCAGTTCACTTCCTGTTGCCTTTGGATCAAGATGTGAGAACTCTCAGCTCTTTCTCCAGCACCATATCTGTCTGCATACTGCCTTGCTTCCTGCCATAATGTTAATGGACTGACCCTCTGAACTGTAAGTGAGCCACCCAATTAAATGTTCTCCTTTGTAAGAGTTGCCAAGGTCATGGTATCTCTTAACAGCAACAGAAACTCTAACTAAAACAACTTCCAAACTAAAGTTAAGATTATACAGGGAAAGGGAGCACAGAGGTAGGTAAAGGAAGGGTTATAGAGAGGAACAGCTAAGGGCTATTCAAGGGTTGGGGTTTTTGTTGTTGTTGTTGCTTTTGTTTTTGTTTTGTTTTTTGAGACAGGTTTCTCCGTGTGGTTTTGGTGCCTGTTCTGGAGCTCGCTCTATAGACCAGGCTGGCCTTGAACTCACAGAGATCAGCCTGGCTCTGCCTCCCAAGTGCTGGGATTAAATGTGTGTGCCACTGCTTCCTGGTTCTATTCAAGGGGTTGTATGGAAACTGAATACAGTGGAAGCTTCTTAAAATATATGCATATACGGAATAAATTTAAATGGAATCACCAAATAACAGGAGATGGAGACCCAACTAAGCATATCTCACCACAAAATGAAACCTTTAGTGTTGGAAATGGGTGATATATCAACAAGTATCTCTAACCCAGAAGCTATCTCCAGCTGATAATCCCTCACAATGAAAAATTTAGTTTCTCCAATGGAGTCTCACTGGATATACAAACCATATTGAAGGGCAGGTTCCATGCTGTCAGGGACCAAACCTGGACCATGGAAAAGTACTAGCTAGGCCAGAGAACAAGCCCCTGCCCTAAACCAGATGCCCCCAAAGATAAAGAACAGGTCAGGCAGGTCAGGAAGCATAGCAACAGAACAATGGGCCCTGGCCAGTGACCTTACCACCTGGCAGCCTCACGACTTCAGGTAGTCCTTCACCTGCACGTGCACCCCTTCCCTCCTTCCTGACCCCTCTCATGCTATATAAACCTTGCTGAGGAGAATAAAATTTGCAGCTTGATCAGAACAATTGTCTTTCTGTCTTTTCTCATGTCTCCCCTGTCCCTTTCATTCTCTCCTGCAGGTGAGTCCACCCTCACAGCGCCCCCCCTATTGAAACCCCGCTGGCCGGGGCACCATGCCCATCAATAGATTGGTCAACACACACACACACACACACACACACACACACACACACACACAAAAAAAAAAAAAAAAAAAAAAACCCTCAGTGGTATTTTTGGAGTTGCTGGGGGTGGAGGGTGTCACAGTGTTTTGTCTGGGCACTTTTTTTTTACCTTACAGATCTTTTGCTTATATATTATGGTTTCTGATTTTGCTTTATGAGTTCCTGTGTGTGCAAATGTGTGTGTCTCAGCATCTGTATGTTTCTTGGGCTTTTTCTTTGGCTCTTTTTCCCCCGTTTGTTTGTTTTGTCCTACTCTGCTTTGTTTGTTTTTATTTTATGATGTTTTTTTAGTTGCTTAGTAAGAGAGAGAGAAAGAGAAAGGGTGTGGATTTGGGTGTGTAGAGAAGTGAAAGAGCTGGGAAGAACAAGAGGGAAGGGAAACCTTAATCAGAATATATTGTATTAAAAAATCTATTTTCAATGAAAAGCATGCTCTTGAAACATGGCTATGTCTGTCATAACTTCTTTTGTTACATGTACATATAAATGTATTCCCAATATGCATGTACATAAGAAGCATAACATACTTCACTCTGCTTGCAAAGTTTAAACTTTCTTTTATGATTTTTTTTGTTACCTGGAAGTTTCTTGGCTTGAATCTAAACAAACTCCTGTCATAAAACCCATTTCCCCTTCTCCTGTCAAAACCATCTTACTAATTCAGGAGTATCCATCTCTTCCTCTGAATATCCATAATGCTTTTTATTATTTATCTATATATTTCTTCACACATTATCAAATATACTATCAAAGATCTATTTGGATGGCTGATCTTGAGTGCATCTGCAATCAAGTAAAATACAAGCTGCTGGGGATTCCTGTGAATGATTTTCTTAACCCAATTATTTGAAGCAAGAAGACCGACCCCAAGTGTGGGCCATACCTTCTGGTGGCATCCCATTCAGAGGGACTCAGATGAAGGCACTTTGCCTTCTTGCCCTTACTCTTGCCGGTGAATTCATTCATCCTGTTGCTGTGGCAGTCCTTTGCTGATATTAGAACCAAATGTTCAGAACTTCAAAATAGACTGATGACCAGCAACTCTCCAGGACCACTTCAGGCCTCTAGGACCAGATTGTGACTGCTGAGACATTCAGCCTTGATTGAGACACTCCTCAATTTCTCCACCTTGTCAGTGTGAGATGGACATTGATGGACTACCCAAACCATACCCTATAAGCCTGCCTTTTAATATCTATCCATTCATTCATCTATTTATCATTTCTCTCCCTTCATTCTATCACTTCTGTTCCTTTAGTGTTGCTGGAGGGCTTCTCTCCAGGTTCCACCAAGCCCCTTAGTCCCACAATCCACGTATAAAATAATCACTCAGACGCTTATATTACTTATAAACTGTATGGCCGTGGCAGGCTTCTTGCTAACTGTTCTTATATCTTAAATTAACCCATTTCTATAAATCTATACCTTGCCACGTGGCTGGTGGCTTACCAGCATCTTTACATGTTGCTTGTCCTGGCAGTGGCTGCAGTGTCTCTCCCCCTTCTTCCTGTTTCCCCAATTCTCCTCTCTCCTTGTCCCGCCTATACTTCCTGTCTGGTCACTGGCCATCAGTGTTTTATTTATATAGAGTGATATCCACAGCACTTCCCCTTTTCTTCTTTTTTTAAAAAGGAAGGTTTTAACTTTAACATGGTAAAATTACATATAACAAAACAATTATTGAGCATGAATTACAGCTACAATATTAAAGAAGATGTCCTGTCTATCTTATATTTGTGAGTTTAAGGTTTTATATCTAACTTATCTTTTATCATAACTGAGGAAATTACAACTATCTAGTCTTTAACCACATCAAAGACCTGAGAAGGAACATAATGGTACCTGAGAAATGGTAGATGGATGCAAGCAACTTTCGGGAATCTTGCAAGAGTAGACCAAGACAACTGGCAGCCTGGACAGTCACCTAATGTTTCTCAGCATTGTTGGTGCATTCAAATTGGCTACAGGCTTAGAGTATATGACAGACCATTTTCATAAGAAAGAATTCTGAAAGACCATCTTACCCTGTCTTGGCAGAGTACAGTGGTCGCTTTCCTTGTGTCCCACTTGTCCAGAAAGGACAGCGTTGCATTTGTACTGTCAGCAGTCAAGGCAAGGGCAGTTCTTTGCCCAGTAGGCCATTTTGTGCCAAGAAGACAAACTTCCAAATGGAAATGTCTTAGAAGCCCAACATTCTCTCAGGATCAAATTGGTGCAGGCAGGAGCACTTGTGTCTCACGTCAACAGAATTCTAAGTTATTTAAATGCCATATTCTCTAGGTCTATGAAGTGTTTGAAGATTACCTATCTATCTGAAATATATCTATGTATACCTAGAAGACTTAACTAACATGGCTACAAATATGATTATCATAGATGAACAATTTCTTAATTATAAATTACAATTTTAAATGAGTTACATAAACATAATACCTCAAACAAGAATAGAAATATATATATATACAGTATAACAAAATTAACTTCAAGTTTGTATCAATAAACTAAAATTTATACCAATGTAAAACATTTTAAACATAAACTAAAATCTATACCAATGTAAAACATTTTAAACAAGTTGTTCTTTAAAAGTAGGTTCATTAATCTACTCTTTTATCTTATCATCTCTATATCCTACAGATCTATATCCTATCCCCTTTTCTTTTTTAGAAAGAGATCACACTTATAATCAACCTGTTTTATATAAAAATATTGGTTTTTCTCTGTCCCACACCAGAGGGCTCTTCTGACTTGGGACACAAGAATCTCTTAACCATTTTTTTAAGCAATATGTCTGGGTTTAGATGGGGAGTGAGCCAATTCCACCTCTAAAGCCAGCTTGGTATATTTGGGAATTTGGGCGTAGCATCTCTTACTACTACCTGCTGGAGGGGGGCGCTGTATCTTATGGGGACACAAAGGAAATTTTAGGCCTATGGGGTAGTCCTTGAGGCTGTATTGTGGGAGCCAGTTGCCTTGAAACTGTTCTGGATGTTAGATTATCTGGGCCATAGTGTCATCGGAGACCTTTCAGGGGGTCTTGGCTGGTGAAACCTGATGTATCTTAATCTGGAACAAATCCATAGCCTCTGGCTTTCTGTGGAAACAAAAGCAGACCCTCTTTTCCAAAGTAAGAAATTTTGAAGTCAAGGTACCTTTAAAATTTACATTTTGGCATAACTGAACAGCTTTTGCAATCAAATGTTTTTCTTTAGTTACAAATATCAAAGACAACATAATCCAGATTTTTTGTGTGATAGTCATCTTTACATGGCTTATTACCTTTACTGTTTTTTTAAGCACTTTATTTTTAGATACTATTTGTTTATATAACGGTATATTTTTTTTCTTTTAAGCCTACGTACATTTTTACATGTATTATAAACTATTTCATCTGAATCAGTCTTATTGCGAACCTATTGCTTTAAACTGTAGCCTTCTAAGCCTGAAACTGTGCTGTGGCTGCTGGCTCCTCCCCCTTCAGCTTTTCATCATGGCAGTGGTACGTTTTCTCCAGCTCTGGGAGTCATCAAGTCTCAGAAATAGTAGGTCTATGCTTTTATCAAAGCAGTGTGTAGCCCACTACTTTAATACTAGTAAAGACTAACTCTACCACACAGTGTAATCTGCTGCTGGCAGATGCCTCATTCCCACCATACTGCCAAATGCAAACGCCAGGAAAAGGGCAGTGTTCAAACTCGCATTTTGTAGAGTCTAGCTGCCGGTATGAGACATGAAGCAGGAACCTGGTTTTGGCTCTGTTTAGAATTGGTTATTAAATATTCTCAGGTTTAAGGTGGAAACTCGAGCCGTTGAGTGCCATTTGTTGCTGGAGGGCTTCTCTCCAGGTTCCACCAAGCCCTGCAATCCCACAATCCACATATAAAATAATCACTCAGACATTTATATTACTTATAAACTGTATGACTGTGGCAGACTTCTTGCTAACTGTTCTTTTATCTTAAATTAACCCATTTTTATAAATCTATACCTTGCCACATCACGTGTGGCTTACTGGCGTCTTTACATGCTGCTTGTCCTGGCAGTGGCTGCAGTGTCTCTCCCCCTTCTTCCTGTTTCCCCAATTCTCCTCTCTCCTTGTCCCGCCTATACTTCCTGTCTGGTCACTGGCCATCAGTGTTTTATTTATATAGAGTGATATCCACAGCACTTTAGAGAACCCTGATAACTATCCTGCATCTGGCACGGAGTGGTAGGTATATTAATGGGTCAGAGTGTGTATTTTTTCAAATGTAGCTTACATTCTGCTGTGGCAAAGAAAAACCTATTGATAATTATGATATTAGCATTATTTGTATTTTTGTATCCTTCATCTTTAAAGCATGAGCCATTTTAAAGATAGTCTCTATTTTATTAATTATGTTATATTTTTCTTTCAATATTTAGCAAAGTGTCAGAGAGTGTCCAATAATCTTTTGCTGAATTCTATTGACAAAGATAAATTTGCATGCATTTTGTGTTTATGTAACAGACTTATAAATGTCACTTAGTATATCTCCACCTAAATATAGTTGGTATCAGTTGAGTAATCAACTGATTACTCAATAGCTCATGACCCAGAACACAGGAAGGATCTCCACTCATCTCAAACTTGCCCACTTATCTTTATATTCAGTTTATAAAGACCAAACACTTCCATCCAGACTGCAATGGAAAGGTTGAACTACAATAGAGGGTTCCTTTGTCACAGTAACCTTAAAAATTGACTTACCAGAGTTTTCACTCGGTACCACTTAGCAGAAGGTAAATCAGAGAACACAACAAATCAAGCGAATTAAAGAGATTCACAAACTGCTAGTATTCAGTCTTGGTTTTTCAGTGAAAATTTTTCAAATACTGAGTAATTATTCTAGTAAGCATGTTAAAAAGCAGAATAAAGGCCTTGAATTCACAACTTTTACAGCATGAGAGTTTTGCAATGGAATTTTGTGGGCATCTGTATAAGGTAATAACCTAGAGATTCATGGGAAGTAATCTCAGGAATAGTCTTATCAAGCAGCAGGAAACTGTAAGAACTTATTGAGAATTGTCTTGTATGACTTGGCTATATACAAGACAATAATACAAGGCAGTCACTCAACTACACATTGTGTCCTCTGCTCATAGCAAACACAGCATTAAGACATACAAAAACTCTCTTCCTTTCAACTCTCACACCTCAAGGTACACTGAAGAAAAGGTCTCTTGTTCTCTTGATATGTTCTTATTTTGCTTCACACCACTGTTTATTTTTAACATGAGTGTATTTGGCTGTGATGCTTTGAGTCTCAAATTCTCACCAAGTGCCATGAAATCTTGGTCACTATAGTGGCTAGGGTCACTATGGTCACCTATGATGCTGTTATGAATGATTCAATCTTGAAGAACTGGAGCTTATTTGGAAAAAATTAGGTCATTGGGGTCATCCCATTAAAGGACATGTTGGAAACTTGTTTGTGGTCCATTTTCTTCTTTCTTCTTTTGTTAGTACTGCTATTGCTGTGATGAAACACCATGACCAAAGCAACTTGGGGAGGAAAGGGTTTATTTGACTTATGCTTCCACATCACTGTTCATCATCAAAGGAGGTCAGGACAGGATCTCAAACAGAGCAGGAACTTGGAGGCAGGAACTGATGCAGAGGACATAAAGGGATGCTGCTTGCTGGCTTGCTCATCATGGCTTGCTCAGCCTGCTTTCTTATAGAACCCAGGACCACCAGCCCAGGGACGGCACCACCCACAATGGGTTGGACCTTCCCCGTCAATCTCTAGTGAAGAAAATGCCCTTCAGGCTTGCATACAGCTCAGTCTCATGGAGGCGTTTTCTTAATTATGGTTCCATCCTCTCAGATGATTTAGCTTCTGTCAAGTTGACAAAAACAATCCAGCACAGCTAACATAAGGTAAAGTGAGCAGGATTTCTCTGCCATGTGATCTCACTGTGAATGTACTAAGGCACCTTAAGCCCAGAGATTAGGACCAAGTGACTTAAACCTCTAAAACCATGACCCAGAATAAATCTTTACCCTTTATGAATTGATTTTCTGACACATTTCATCTCCTTGACAGAAAACTCATCTGTTGATCCATTCATAAAACAATTCTACAAAAAAATTATTCAGGTTAAGATGGTAGATATGCACACCAAGCCCCCAAGGAGGTCAGTTCATTAGAAAGAACAGTTTCCCTTTTTGTGGAGGGTGGCACTAGATACATTGTGAGAAAGTGGAGCTGTTTACTTTCCAGCTCCTAAAACTACAGGACTCTGCAAATTCTAATTTGAATCCTAAAGGTTTAAGATGAACGATGGAGTGAAAAAAGTATAAGCAGAATGCCAAAGATGCACAATATACTGTGCATGCCTATTGTATGCACCACTGCCATGCATATATATACACATTGTGTGTGTGTGTGTGTGTGTGTGTGTGTGTGTGTGTGTGTGTGTAAACACGTTTCAGGGTTTAGGATTTTTTTTCTCTTTATATTTACAAATAAAACTCAACTTCCAGGCTGGAGCGATGACTCTTTTCCAGAAAACCTGGGTTCTGTTCCAACCCCACATATCAGCCGGCTCATAAACACCTTTAACTCCAGTTCCCATTGCCCTTCTGGTCTCCATGAGCACCAGGCACACACATGGTGCACATACATTCATTCAGGCAAATGCTCATACACACAAAATAAAAATAAATAAATCTTTGAATTTAATTTCAAATTCATGTATACTACTATTTTTCATTTTGTTTTGTTTTTCAAGACAGGGTTTCTCTGTGTAGTCCTGGTTGTCCTGGAACTCACTCTGTGGACCAGGCTGGCCTCGAACTCACAGAGATTTTACTGCTGCTGCCTCCCAAGTGCTGGCATTAAAGATATGAGCCACCACCACCTGGCTGTATACTGCTATTTATTCTCATCTATTGTTTTGTCAAATTTTTACTAATCTTGACTTATCAGAGTTTTTCCTCAATTGGAGAACAAAACAAATCAAAGGACTTCACAATAAATATTCAGTGAAAATTTCAGAAACCTCAGATTTTGCAGACTTTTTGTATGCTCTATGACTTTCAAATCATGACTTTCTATTTGTGTGACTGCACTTCAAGTCAAACCTAGAATGTAGCAATCAATGGGGTGACCTTATATGGTCTTCATTGGTAGACATGCAACACTTTGTTGTTGTTTTAGGCAGAGGCATGAGTTTGTGCTGTAAAATGTAGTGCAGTTGGCTGCCCATTCCCATGCTGTACCCTGACCTGTGTGTACCAGCCAGTGTGGCTTGTTTCAAGATGCAGGACCATTCAAAAGACCTTCATCATAGTTCTTACCGATGTCTGTGTCTGTGCCTTTGTAGGCGAAATGCTGAATTTACTATCATCTTGCAAAACTTCATCCAGTTCAGCCAGATATACACTAATGTGGTTGTCAAAGCAAGAGGTCTTACGGCACAATCTGCTCATTATCCCTTGCACTGTCCTAAAGGCTCAAGCACAGCCAGTAAGCCTGAAGGTCAGCTGGCATGTCAGAAATGAAAAGGACTAAAGTGCTTGTCCACTGATCTCAAAATACCTGAGGCAATGGAGAAAATGCATTTGGCCTTGGATCTTGGGAAACAGAAGCTGGAAGCTGTAGTCCTGCTTCTATTTGTAGAACCTCTGCGCAGTCCACGGTGATGCCTTAGGAACTTTGTGTCCACTGAGACCTAAGGAGCACTAAGATAACCATGGGCCATGAGGACTGCGACACCTAGGTAAGTAGAAAATGTCAAGTGACAAGCCTGCATTAAAATAAAAGTTTTTAACCATTTATTCACTGCCTGGGTGAGTACAATAAGTCTCCTCTTTTTCCCCCAGTATAATAACATTCAATACAAAGATCAGAGAATTCTGTGCATCTGAGCTGCAGTGCGGAGAATTTTGTCAAGTGTTGAAGAAAGACTCAGATGGAAGGCTGAACATGTTCAGCCGTCCGGTGATTTTTTTTTTATTAAACAATACAGAGAATCTCAAAGGTAACAACTTTTATACTTCTACAGTGGCTTCAAACTGTGCTTTTCTAGCAAACTAAGAGAGCCTTAAAAGAATCTACAAGTCTCCGAAAATATCAAAGTAATAAAAACTTAAGTTAGATGGCCTAGTTATTTGTAATTAAAGTACACAATGTTATGATTTTAAAACGATAATCTCCAAGTTTCCGTCAAATCTCTTTATGAATTATGGAAGATAAAAGAGGATGAAATCATGCAAACCTACTGAAACTGATGATTTATTATCATTCTCCTTGCTTGACACAGATCGCGTGTGCTAGGTATAATATTTAATGAGGGAAGCTGAGCTGTCATAATCCCAGATTCTATCTTTTTGTAAAGCTGTTTATCTTGTTAAATCTGGACCCCACTGCTGCTCCTGCGTGACTCGGGATGAAGGAGGGAGTGCTGTATGTGGGCAGTGAAGCTGGCATGGGTGGGAGCTTTAATCTGCAGATGAAGTGATTTTACCAAGAAAAGTAGGCTGAAGGAAAGGGAATTTTCACTCCTCGACTATCCCTCCGCTTCCAGTTTGATTCTTACATAATTTATAATAACAATCCTAGTTTCAGATCATTTGAAAATGTTCTTTGACATACGTATTTATAGTTTCAAAGGGTACTTTCCCCTTATGAAGAAACTCTAAATCCTGTACATGGTGTCGGAACAAGAATGTGAACTAATATTTGAGGGGGCTTGGTTCTGGCTTTTGCCTTTCTCCGCTGTGTATCTGCTCACTGCATGTGTAAGCTGACAATTATTTTTGATGAACTGTGGTACAGTCGTTTCCCTGTGAGACACTTGTTCATACCAGCAGAAGCTGAGCATTGATCAACACGATACATCAATTTCCTGGCCCTCAACCTCTTCCCTGTGCTCTTGTGTTGTATATGTGTGCGTGTGTGCACGTTTGTGTCTGTGTGCACATCAAGCTGACAGTGCCTGGGCACACGTGTGGATGCCCTGGTTGATGCTGCAAGTCTTCCTCTATTATTCTCCATATTGTTTTTTAGACAGGGTGAAGCTCCAAGGATCCCCCTGTCTCTATCTCCCTGGCACTGGATTAGAGGGCTCTTGTGCTGAGGTTTTTGTTTTGTTGTTATTTTTTGACATGAATGTTGAGGATTCATCCTTTCGTGACAAGCACTTTACTGGCTGACCCACCTCTCCAGCTCTTCTTTGTTTATTTAATATTGAGATAAAAACAATCACTGTCATCAAATTTGATAGAGTAAAAGAGTAGTGTTCTGTTCTTTCATGATGAGCAGGGGAAGCTCACATACGTGAATATCATGGACCACGGTGATCACTAAATGGATTGCTGCCAATACTTTATTTGCACCAACAACTGCCATCCTAATGGCACTGAACTGCTTCTGCAGTGCCAATTAAGTGCAGTTTTTCCATTTTATCCCCTCTGTAAGAAGCAAAAAATTATTTTACCTTTCAGTGGGTACCATTAACCTATTCTCTTTCCTTGGCCTTGGCCGTTTCACAAAGCTTTCTCTCTTGTTGCAATGCTTTTCTAAAGAAATCTAGTTATTGCTTCTTGCCCCCAATTCCTCTAGGTGGTATTTGGTCTCCAAACACTCACTAGGACTGTAAGTGAATAGCCATCCAGTCCACAACAGGGAATACAGAAAGTGAACCCTCTGGGTGTGCTGTTAGCGTCAGGGAGCAGAGACAAACAGTGCGGGTGCAGGGCTAGCCTCATGGTTCAAAGTTGAATATTCTGAGTACACAGCTAGTGTCATAGTGCAAAAATGAACACTCCGGATACATAGTCAAAATCTGGGTATACGTCTAGCATCATGGTACAGAGGTGACCACTCCAGGTGCGGGACAGAGTCACAGTCAGCTCTTGTTTCCTGAAACTCATAGTTCTCTGAAATTCATCAAAATGTCTACTTCCTCTCATCTCCACATTCTTTTAATGCTGTGCTTGTGTGTGTGTGTGTCCCATACATACACATCTCTATATGATGTATAAATGTGCCTGTGCCAGTGTGGAGGCCAGAGGTCAATGTCAGGTATCTTTCTCGATTGCTCTCTACCTTATTTTTTGAGACAGTCTCTCACTGAACCTTGGGCTTAACAGTTTAGCTAGACTGGCTGGCCAGCAAGCACCTGTGAACACACTGTCTGCCTCACAGTGTGAGGATTACAGGGATGAATCCCTGCACCTGACTTTTTAAGTGGGTTTAAGAGACAGAAACACACATCCTCACACTTGCACAACAAGTACCTTACTCAGTTAGCCTCCTCCATGGGCCATTGTTTTAAACCCTCATATTCAAAAAAGTAACATACATACAGAGCGGTAGAGTGACCGCAGACTTCTAGCTAGACGCAGTCACACCATGAGCCTCCCACATTGTGTGTACAAAGGAATAAACTAATGGCCATCTCAGTGTTCACATTCATCAAATCCTCCTGGTTCTTGTAATCGCTGTCAGGACCCCAGGCACTAAGGTTAACTTTTAAATTTAACTCAGTGGAATCAAATAATATTTAATTTATTGTAACTCCAGGAAGGGAAGGAGAAGACTGGTGTATTTTTCTCAGTTACTTGAGATAACTACTTAATCTATTAACTAATTGTTTTTCATTTTCTCTTACCCTCACCAATTATGGCCCAGCTGTATTGAATAATGACATTATTTTATTAGATTTTCAAGGGGACTTATTCCTTTAGCTTTATTCGGCCTATTGTGCATACATTCTTTTCTTTAGCATGAGAAAAAGAATGACATCCTGGGGTCAGGAGATTGCCTCCTCTCCATGATGTGATATGGCTGAGAGTGAGCTCAACAGCACATTCTCTTTAGTTACAGACAGACGGTCTTCCTAAACAACCACCTGTTTTTATTTTCCTCACATTTCCTTCACTTAGGGAAAATGTACATTTAACAATACCTGCGTATTGTTGACAGTTTAGGATAGCATTATGATTTAGAGATGGAATGAAAATTACTCCCCACAGAGTTGGAGAAAGGCCCCTGAAGGCATCTTTTAAAGGATATATTTTGTCTCTGGTTTTCTCTCTCTTTCCTGGCTGCCATGACCTGAACAACTTTTCTTCAGCTCATCTTCCTTCCTTAGTGCTCTGCCTCACCACAGACCCCCAAGCTACGGTGCTGAGTGACAATAGAAGAAAATTTCTGGAACTATGACAAAGCGAGTCCTCCCTTCTCTTAGTGGATCTGTGTTTTACTATATAGTTGCTGATTACCTGCAACACATAAAGCATGTCTTCAGGGTTGTGTAATTTAAGGATTTGAGCTACACACTTAAAAATTGGATATTTCTAATTAACATGATATATAATTTTAAAATTAATCTAGCAAGAGGATTTATACATTGGTGAAAAGGGACTGCAATTAAACATTAACCTATACAACTTGACCATTTTTCAGGTGTTTTTTGTTGAATGTTCCATTCTTAGGAATTAGGAATCGATAAAGACAGAAGTGGTCTCTGAGTAAAACTGAATTGAGTGTGTGACTGCTCCCCTGGTTTCTAGCCCTTGTCATTTCATCTAGGTCATAGGTAACCAGGTCAGAGGTACAGCCCCAGCAAAGCAGTCTGTGAACGACTCTTCACTGGCCATTAAAGAAGGAAGCAAAACAATTTCAAACTTTCTATGTTGGTACAGAATAGTCCTACTAAAATCTTCCACCTAACCTCCCCTGAGAATGAAACACACGTATGGTACTTAATCTACTACTTCTGACTCCTGAGAGAGTGATTCTCACAGGCACGAGGTCTTGGGGAACCTCTTGTGCAAGGTGTGCAAGGTCCCTGACCCCCTGACCTGTTATCATGCTTTTTGCTCCCACAACAGAATAACTGCAACTAAATAATTTATAAACAGAAATTATTCCCATGTTTTAGAGGCTTCAAAGTTTCTGATGACTTTGGGAAACCTGATCTTTAATGCGGGGAGACAGGGAATAGTAGATCTGGGGAAGAAGGGAGGGGGAAAATGGGAGGAGTGGAGGGAACAGATGCTGCAGTCAGGATTTATTGTATGAGAAAAGATATATATATATATAAGGCAGAATATTCTGAGTACACAGCTAGTGTCATAGTGCAAGAATGAACACTCCAGGTACATGGTAAAAATCTGGGTATACATCTAGCATCATAGTGCAGAGGTGACCACTCCAGGTGCGGGATATATATATGTATGTATATACATATATGATTGATGTGCGATGAGGCCTGCTCCCTGCCCCCAAATGATACTATGTCACTGCAACCCTGGGGCCAGAGCCACATAGTTTCTCACATGGTAGAAGGCAAAATGGTAAAGATGCTCTACTCAGCCTTGAGACCTTTGTAAATGTCCCAATGATGTCATAGGGCAGAGTCTCCTGATTTAATCCACTCCCAAGGGGCACATCCCTTAGTGGTGAAATCCCCTCACTGACAGCAGTCCGGCATGTGAGTTTTCTTCTTCCTAATGCATTTTGTGGACATCGGTCCTTCACAAGTCAAGGAGCGTGTGGGTTACAGTGATTCAGCTTGCTTTTGCTTTAAGATGGGTTTCCCAGGGTAATAGCTACGTGTGTGCCGCAAGACATGTTCCCTCACAGTGGTCTCATTAGAGCGCAGACTCCTCAAAGTACAGGCGCATCTACATTGCTGGCCACTAAGTTTCAACCTGAGTATTGGAGAAAACATCTTCCAAGCCAGTTACAGTGGTCCTTACTATGTTCCATTCTATCATGGCTCCCACCTTTTAAGTCCCTGCATAAATACGTGTGGTGGAGCCTGAGTACCCTCACGGCCTGAGTTTATGTAAGCTGGCATCTTTTTGGAAGTACACAGCTCCTGAGTTTTCAGACCTGGATTTATCGCTTATCCTTGCCATTGACCTACAAATAACAAATGCATTTTTGAGATAGTTTGAGTAGAAATCCAAGGCTGTACCATTGAGCAAACCCATAGCGTACCTCTGGGGGAGTCGCAATGATCAGACAGTTTAAATCTGGACATTTCATCTTTGTACAACAACCTTAAGAACCATAGAGCCACCAGGGCGGGAATGGATCTGAAGTCACAGCATTGAATACTCGGTGCAGAACTTTACAGCCGAAGAGAGAAACCAAATCAAAGTGGAGAGGCAGACTTCAGAGTCACTGAACACAAAGCAGGCGACATTAAGTATCAGTCAGGTTCACCACAGTGCAGACTTTCCCTCATTCAGACAAGAGTCTGGCTTTGTGAGTGCTTACCATAATAATATTCCAGAATAAAAAGAGCCTGTCGGTGGTAACACACGTTACATGAAAGAGCTCCTGTGTGGATAGTATCTGCCATCAGTATAGTACATCTCTGAATGAAAATGGCTGGAAGAAGATGAAGAGTATGCCTGCACCTGGGGTGTTTGCTCTGGGTAAAAGAAACATTGAGACACGAGCTCCTTCATCATTTCGGTCCTTCTGGACAAATTGCACAGCTATTAACACACCTGTGTTTTAGCCCTCCGTGGATTTCTTTTTTTTTTTTTTCTAAAAATACTTGTATTTTTCACTAACTTAGTAAAGTTTATGCAGTTCATGGAATGATGTAAATGACCAAGAAACTAATTTATAATCATAACATTTTTGTTGTAATGGGCAATTGTTTAAAAAAAAAGCTTTAAAAAAATCCCTCTCATTTGTAGATGTAACCAACAGTCTTATTAAATAAGAAACACAGAACCAATGTAAAAGAGAAAGCCGAGAGGTCAGAGCTCAGAGCTAAAATCTCACCCTTCCTCCTGCGGTGTCCCAGCTTCCCGAAAGAGAGCTATATCCTGTCTGACCATCTTTTTATAGTATTTTGTTCTGCCTTCTCATTGGTTGTAAACCCAAACACATGACTGCCTCGTCACTGTATGTATGTACAGCCCCCCAGGTCTTAAAGGCATATGTCTCCAATGCTGGCTGTATCCCTGAACACACAGAGATCTATGGGATTAAAGGCATGTGCCACCACCGCCACACTCTTGCTATGGCTCTAATAGCTCTGACCCCCAGGTAACTTTATTTATTAACATAAAATCAAAATCACATTTCAGTACAATTAGAATACCACCACACTCATTAGTATCCATCCCTTGCTTCTTAAGCAAGCTATTATTTCCTGTATTTATGCCTCTCATGCTGTGGGGGAGGGGAGGAGAACAAAAGCAGGCAGCAATAAAATCATTTTCACTACGGAACACTTCACCTGGCATGCATTCCACCTTCACAACAGCCGAAAGCTCCGGAAAGGGATGTATGCGATTTCTTTTTTTCTTTAGCAGTTAAATGTCCATCAGGGAACTTCAATGACTAAGGAACTATTCTGGTAACCATCTAAAGACATTTTAGGATGGACCAAGACCTCCAACGGGTTTTTCACTCCTGTCCCTGAATTCCCTCCAGACCTTTGGCTTGTAGCCAATCTGTTCACCTCAGTGTCCGTGCACCCTTCTACTTAGCTGGGAGCTGTTTGAATCCTGTCTACTGAACTTGTCCCTTTGGAGATGCTGTCTGAACATCACACAACCACTCGCTCTGTGGCTTTTTGTCAACCGCCATCCAAATCTATGTTACCGTAAGTCTTACGCATCTTTCAGAAGAAGTATGGATTTTCATAGGTGTAGTTTTAGATGATATTCTTCACAATGTTCAATTTTGATTCAGTTTACATCAGGGTGAACTATTCTGGGTATTAAGAAAGATGAAATTATTTGAATAGTAGCAAATTATGTGTAGCTAAATCTATCATGAGGTTATAGATAACTATTGATTCCTATGCGAGTTAGGGCTTTCTATTGCTGTGACAGGACACCATGGCCAAGGCAACTTATAAATGGAACATTTAATTGAGCTGAAGTTTCCATAGGGTTAGAGTCCATGTTGGCGAAGCAAAGGGATGGTGGAGCATCGGAGCAGGAGCAGTGGAGAGCTCACATCCTGATCTGCAAGCAGGAAGCAGAGAACTGTGAATGGCTCTGGTCTTTTGAAGGCTCAAAGTCCACCCCAGTGACACACCCCAGCCACACCTCTTAGTCCTTCAGAAACAGTTCCACCAACTGGAAAGTCATGAGCCTATGGGGGCCATTCTCATTCCTAAGTCCGGTATTCCGTGTAATACAATTTCCCCCTCCCATACTACTAGAATCAAAATTGTATCCAGCATGGCATGAGTTCTTTTTCCAAATTTCATGCTCTAAAAAAGGTGATAGACATATGAGAATGTATAATCAGCAGGCCTCCATGTTTCTGCCTAGAAGTAGCTGTCCTTTTATTATTATCTCTTTCGCCTGAATGCTGCTCCAATCATTTTTATCTTTGGTTTCAAGTGTTTTGTGAAATTGATAGTTTTTTTTTAATATGTGAGTGATACAACAGTACTTTAATCTTTAAAATGACATTTTTATCATATTAGAAAAAAATGTGAAAAGTAATTTTTAAGAACCTGGTTAATGTGTTTCTTATTTACATAAGATGGCTTACATGGAATAGTGACACTATTTTCATATAAGCAAAAAAGACAAAGGAACTTCAGGCCCTGTCCTGAGCAAGTCCCTGTGGCAGTTGTGGCGACAGCAATAAATTGCTGAGTTATACTGCAGCTAAGGGACTGATAGATAGCTTACCTCAGGTTGTATGCCTCGGGAGCCATAAGCCTTGGGAGAGTGGGAAACAAAGTCCTGACTCTCCAAGGCAGCTCATCCCTACTACTTTTCCTTTGACTGTCAAGGCCAAGGCTGTTTTCATTGCATTTCCAGAATATTCTATAGTATCTCCCTGTACTAAATGAAGTAAACAAATGACAAGACCAGTCCAAGGTCACCAAAGAAAGCTGTTCTGCAGGCATGAATAAGATATTTAACTTGTGGTGTCCTAAATTTATGTTCCCTTTATTAATTCTCCACAGGAACACTCAGCTCTGAGTAGGATGTCTTTATCAAACCCCTCTTCTCGAGGCTCAGGGACCTACAGGGGAAGAAGAGTTGGCAAGACTGTAGGAGACAGAGGTTATGAATGACATGAAGGAAACAATATCTTCCAGACACAACAGAGCTGATGCACATATGAACTCACAGGGACTGTGGTAGCATGCACAATCTCTGCATGGGTTCAAACCAGACAAAATCCCAGCTCTAAGAAGGGAGCTGGACTCTAAGTCCCACCCCTAACTAAGTTATTTTCCATTGATTCCCGTTGGTAACGATAAAATCAGTTTTCTCCAAGGGAACGTCACTGTAAAAATCGAATCTTCCTTGACTGCAACTTTAAAGGTGATCCTTTTCTATCCAAATGTCACTATTGTTGTTCCCCACCATCACTGCCATAGACAGCCCTGCTGTAGCCTGAAGGCTGTTTCTGCCATAAAATTCCTCTTACTGTTACTTCTAAAGTTAGCCTCCCTCAAAGTCTTAGGTCACAGTCAAAATATAAACGAGTTCTTAGCAGAATGTTACAGGCTTGGCCTCTGTCTCAGACAGGGTTTCTATTGCTGTAAAGAGACAGTATAACAATGACAACTCCTATAAAGAAAAAAAACATTTAATTGGGGTGGCTTACAGTTCAGAGGTTCAGTCCGTTATCATTATGGTGG
The DNA here is from genome assembly GCF_004664715.2 of Peromyscus leucopus. Classification (NCBI taxonomy): domain Eukaryota; kingdom Metazoa; phylum Chordata; class Mammalia; order Rodentia; family Cricetidae; genus Peromyscus; species Peromyscus leucopus. The sequence goes on along the minus strand of NC_051084.1, from coordinate 21,256,880 downwards.
GACATGGTGGCCAGCAGGCAGACATGGTGCTGGAGAAGGAGCTGAGTGAGAGTCCTACACCTTGACCTGCAGGCAACAGGAAGTAGTCTGGGTGTCACACTGTGTGAAGCTTGAGCAAAGGAGACCTCAAAGCCCACCCCCACAGAGACACACTTCCTCCAACGATGACAAATCTACTCCAACAAAGCCATACCTCCTAATATTGCCACTCCCTATGAGCTTATGGAGGTCAATTACATTCAAACTACTACATTCTACTCCCTGGCCCCTAAAAGCTTGTAACAATATTGTAATGCAAAACGCATTTAGTCCAACATCAAAAGTCCCCATAGTCTATCACAGTTTCAGCAATGTTTAAAAGTTCAAAGTCTCTACTAAGATTCACACAATCTCTTAACTGCAATCTCCTATAAAATAAAATCAAAAAACAGATGACATACTTCCAACATATAATGACACAGGGTATATATTACCAGGAAGGAAGCATAATAAGAAAATACTGGACCAAAGCAAGACTGAAAACCAGCTAGGCAAACTCCAAACTCTGCATCTCCATGTCTGATATCAAAATACTCCAGATCTCCAACTCCTTTCAGCTTTGTTGACTGCAACACACTTCTTTCCCTTGGGCTGTTTCCACTTTCTTTCCTCAGCAAGTATCCCACAGCTCTGGTATCTCCAAGTCTTGGGGTCTCCAAGACAATCCAGGCTTCAACTTCATAGCTTCACATAATGGCCTTTCTAGGCCTCCATGCAGGGACACCCCTGACACATGCCTGGCATCAGAGCTTTCCTTAGTTGTGGAGGCAAATTCTTTCTTCTATTCTTAAAGCCAGAACCACATGACCAAAGCTACCAAGTTCTGCTGCCTACTGGGGCTGAAACATAGCTCCCTCTTTCAGTTACACCTTCACCAACTTTCTGGTTTTGATGGTTTCCTTCACTGTCTAAACCTGCCTATCTTGAAACTAGATCTGTAGACCAGCCTGGCCTCAAACTCAGAGATCCACCAACCTCTGCCTATGGATTGCTGTGATTAAAGGTGTGTACCACCACACCCAGCTCTAAGCTTTTCTTTAATTCCTTTTCACTAGTTGGAAACTTAGCTGTGTGGGATCTTGTACTGAGGTAAACCACTTCTTTTTATTCCATTTCTTAATCTGTCTATCTCCTTGAACACAGGACTTAACTCCATTCCACTTCCTGGTGCTCCCTTTCTCCTCAAATTGTACATTTTGTAATTTACCCTGTTCATCTTGCTCCTTTTCATTATAAATCTTCATCAGAGTTAAAATTAATAACCACATAACAGAGTCTATACTAGGCTGTTTTGAGATTTCCTCTGCCAACATAATCAATCTAAATCTCTTCAAATGTCATCATAGTATGCTAGCATAATTGAAAAACAGTGAAATTTCAACACAGATTTTAAAACTCTCATAAAATCAGAATAAATAAGTCTATTTTACCAGTTTTTTCCTAATTGTGTTTTGTCTATACTAAGAAAATTACTGTCCAGAATTAGTGATTTAAATTGCATTAGTGTTTTGGAAGTATACTTGAAAGATCTTCCCTGTTTTCAGATCTTTTGATGAATAAAATACCACATAGCTAGAATATTCATTTCTTGATACATTGTAGATATGCAGACAGGCTCACAAGACCTTCACTGTGACTCACTGATGTCTGTAAACAGACAGACCCAAAAGATGGCTAAATGTTTCTATAGAAGATATGTGTCTTACTAGGGGATTTCTCCCCTCTTTATAAAAGAACTGTTTATAAACAGTTAATTAAATTAAATTAATTTAATTGGACTAAAATTTTCATCAAAAGATACATATAGTTTATGAGATAATAATTGCTGGTATTTTATGGTTAGATTCCATTATGATTATATACAGGCTCTGTGGCATGTGTGTGCTCATTATCCTGAATGCTAACAATCTGCTTAGTCAGCTTTTAGTTTTTCTTCTTGAATAATGGTGTTATTTTATTAAATGAAGTACTATATTATACCACTAATGAAACATAAAAATTAAAGCATTATTTTCCAAACTAAAAAACTAAGAATATAAAACAACTTGTCTGTTATAATTGCCCCTTATATCTTTAAAACTGTGTTCTATAATTAAAAATTATTATGAGAAAAATCTAATTTAGTTCAAAATTTTAATTAACTTATTTTTAGTATATCCCATGTGAAAATGTTCCTACAAGGGGAAAAAAACTATAAACCTTTCCCCCCACACTCACTGAGACAGTACTAGAGCTGGTCCAGCTCATCAGTAAGGTGCTTACCTAGCACATGCAAAGGACTGGGTTCCATTTCCAGAAACACAAAGTAAATAACTAAGAAGGGAATAATAATAATAATAATCATGTTTGAGGGTCAGTGGTAAACATAGGCATGGGAACAGGTCTTTACTGGATGAATCTTTCTGTGCCCTCCTCCACAGACATCTGAATTCTTCCATTGTCTTACTTAGAAGCTTTCAGAGTCACAGGGATGTCCTGTACCTGTTCAGTTCTAATGTTTGTAGTGTGATTGACTAGAGACCATGGGAGATTTTTCTAGCTGATATAATCTTGGCCATTCTTGTTTATGGCGGATACAGGAGTTACGCACTTGCGGAGATGTTCAGAACTGCAAAATTAAAAGGTGAGAGTTATGACTTTCAATGACACCATAATGAAAAACATTGGAGGGTAAAAACATTGTCACCTGTGTGGTTTTTAATAGCACTCAGCATCTTTTGCATGGAATGGTTAGAACATTACTGAATTCATAGGTCTATAATATTTGAATATATTAATTGAGCAGGGTACCCAAATTTTGAAAATTCTAATTCAGTTTTTAATGATCTGTAGGTACATCCTACAAACAGATTATTTTAATAGCTGGTTTCATGCATTCTCTGGAGAAGTATTTGTTTTCCTAGAAGACGGATTTTTTTTCAAGTCACTAAAATTAAATAGAATATTGTCTATTTAAGTCACTATTACCACCCTAAATGAGAGTACCTAACCGCATCTCTCAAAGAAGGAACAATTTGTTAGTTTTTCAAATTACCTTCTTCTGCCATTGCTACCAATCTTTATGATGTCTTTGTTCAAGGTATTCATGTTCTCCTAAGTGCTCAGAGCTTAGTGTTTATTGATGCTTCAACCCCCATAATCATCCCTCAAGTTCAGGAGTCACAGACAGGTGGGTGGTAATTCTGTCAGCTAAAGTCTTTGCTTCAAAATAAAATCTCTTTATGTTCTTCCCTGTAGTCACACAGAACACCTTCATCCTTTCCTGTGACATTAGCAGTATTCCTCAACTAAAAAAAAAAAAAACAAAAAAAAAAAACACGTGACTTATTTCATGCCGCTGCCCACCAGGGGAAAAAAAGAACCAGATAATTTTATGATTTCCTCTAGCAATCATTTTTCCTCCCCTCTAACTTACATCGTTAGTTTATAACAATGTCAGCACTACTCGGTTAGATTGCTTGTCTGTGCCTTCCTGGGTGATTACTGGGTTGTGTGACCATAGGCTGGCTCTTTCCTCTGATTTATCTGTGAGGACATACAGAAGAAAATATTTTTGGTATATGCCAATGGTATCCCTTTTTAAAAACATTCCTTTGATGATAACAAGTTTGCTGATTACTATGATAATTCAGTTTGTATTTACCATTGCTAGGTACTGTTTTTTGCTAGTGTGGTTAAGAACAAGACTAAGCCTCCTTCTCTGACTGTGTATTCATCTAACAGCATCTTATTCTAGAAGTAACTGTGACGTTTGGAAGAATAAAGTCAGACAGAGTGAACTACATGTAAGGAAAAAAAAGAAGTGATAGAGATGTGACCATATGACAAAATTGACATTTGTCACTGTCCTGGGCATCTCTGCCCTTTATCCACACAGCTCACTTCTACTTCTGGGCACAAAGGAGAATAGCCTTAACTGTCCTCCTGAACAGTGGGCATGGCCAAGAAGCTGAGCTCATCCAGCCAATGAACACAGGGATGATGTCACACCCAGTTAGAAGGGTGCATGGTTCTCCTCTCCAACACTGTAGGATGATTCTCAGATGCCTGTTCATCTGGAAGGGGTCTCCTTCAAGCTAAAGCATCTTAGAGAACAGGAGAACACCTGTGGCAATGTTCACATACACAGACTCATGAGCAAACTTTTCATGTGAGAGAAATTGTGGGAGCCCGTTTTCAGGTTCCTCGTGGCTTTACCCAGCAGGTCCGCACAGAGAGGATGATTAGGACCACGGGCCTGAGTGCAGGTGTCTGAGATGGTCTGCACTTGGCTGTGCTGGGGGGAGGTCTTTTGCTCTACCCCTTGGCATCTCTATAAATACCCTGAGGCAAAGACAGTCAGGGTCTGTTGGAATAGGTTCCAGGCCCTCTCGAGGCTATCCTTTATTTTCTATCTGTTCATCTCCACAATCTAAATTCTTCTATCTAATATTTCCTGCTGCTCACACTCAAGAAAACTCTGGGGAACTGTGGGGTTGGTGGGTAAACACCCCGAAAGAAATAGTAATAAAACAGACATCTAATGGAAGTGGTTACTTGTAATGGTTTGTTATCAAATGGTTTGTTACTAAATCAAAGCAGAGCTGGCTTAGGAAATGCAAATGTGCCCATCATACACATGGCTTGACAATATCTAGGGACCTAGCAAACTCCCTCAAGAGTGTAATTTATACATATTAAGATTGTAAAGGAAATATTTCTCCCTAGAAGCTTTGGACCCACCACACTAATATTGGCAAGAGAACCTACTAAGATTCTTACAAAAATGGAACCAGGGCCACAGTGAAGTGATGAAAGCCATTCTGTTTTTATTCCCCTGCCAAAACTGTGCTAAGCACTGTATTTAAGTGACTGTTTTACTTAATCCTCACAAAAGTGCATCCAAGAGCATGTGATTACCGTCCACAATCTAAGGATCTGCAAAAGGAAGCTGAGACATGAAAGGCTTTGCTCAAAGTCAGACACCTAACGTGTGACACTGAGCTTTACATTTTCTTTTCTTAAGATCTAAATGTCAAATCATATTCCTTTCTGTTTTGACCAGGGAAAATATAAAATCGGAAAAGTCAGGTGCCAGTGAGATAGCTCAGTGGGTGAAGGCATGACTGCCAAACTTGAGCCCCTGAGTTTGATGCCTAGGAACCAGATGGTCAAGAGGGAAGTGATTCCTGTAAGTTGTCCTCTGACTGTACACCTGCAAATGCGCGCGTGCGCGCGTGCACACACACACACACACACACACACACATACACATACACATGCACACACACATATACACATATATATATACACACATGCACATACACATGCACACACATATGCACATATATATACACACCTGCATATGCATGCACACACACATACATGCACACACATACACACACACGTACACACATATACACATATATATACACACATGCACATGCACACATGATGTGGGGAAGACAGACAGACACATACAGGAAAAAATATTACATCAATGACTCTCTCTCTCCCCTCCGTGTGTGTGTGTGTGTGTGTGTGTGTGTGTGTGTGTGTGTGTGTGTGTGATTAAGTGGACCAGAAACGTAAATATGAGTACTCCAAAGAGCCTTTACTCATGTTTAATGGGCTTAATTACCTGTTCCATGCTGGTCCATTGGTCTGTAGGAAAGACCCCTAGCTGTGTTAAAGTTGCAGTAAAATTTGTCCTTACTTATTTTTCTCTACCTTCTCATTAGTCTAAAATACTGTGAGAATTTTAAGAACTATATTTTATTCACTTTCAGACACATAATAAAATATCTAAAAATAACTACGGAATGAAAAATGCTACCAGAAGCTCCAGCCATAGCAGCCCAGGTGTGGATCCAGACCCTTAGCCATACTGAGAGAAAAATGACACAATATATACAAAGTAAAAGGTTGACCTAAAGCATGGCACCAGCCATGGCCTCGTTCATTCTAATCCTTTCTTCTCATGACCTTTTCCTCAAGTCACCTCCTCCTATAGTTAGCTTGAATCCCAGAAAAAATCATGATACTTTTTTTGTTTGTTTGTTTTGTTTTTCGAGACAGGCTTTCTCTGTGTAGCTTTGTTCCTTTCCTGGATCTCGTTCTGTAGCCCAGGCCGGCCTCGAACTCACAGAGATCCACCTGCCTCTGCCTCCCGAGTGCCGGGATTAAAGGCGTGCACCAGGATTCTTTTGTAAACACTTGAGAGCAAAGGACTGAACCCACCCCTACCCCTTACCAATCAAAGGAAACCAAGCAGGAAAGATCACCCCTTAAAGAAAGCCAAGTATCAGGGGCCCCGGAGCAGCAACCTAGAGCACAGTGATCACCTCATGGCTGCCTGCTTACTCCTCTCAAGTAAAACCAACTCGACTTCCACATATTTCCACACAGAGCAGAACTGAGGGGATGATCCACTGGAACACTGCCTGACCAGGATCACCGTGGTCAGCGATATCCACGCACCACTCCCCGTTTCAGATTCTTATAAAACCCCCAGGTTCCTGCCAGTTGCAGCTGGACTCAGGTCCCCAAGGCCCTTCATCTGTTTGAACGTGGCCACACTGATTACCTCCCTCTGCACCTGATACCGCTCACCTCTTCCTTTGCTGGAAGCCTTACCTGAAATTCAGAAATCAAAATGATTCACACGTGTGCCCAAACTGGGCCGACAGTCACTCTACCTTCCACCACAGCGGAGTTATCGACCTAGCAGAACAGAAGCTAGGAAAACTACACAAGTTGCAGTCCGACTTTCTGTCTGTCTGTTTTATAGTATCTTTTTATCTTTTGAAATTATAATTATATCATTCTGTGCTTCACCTTCCTTCCTCCAACTTCTCCATGTACCTCATTGTGCTCTTTCTCAAATTCATGACCTCCTTTTTCAACATTGGTGTGTGTGTGTGTGTGTGTGTGTGTGTGTGTGTGATATACCACTTGTTCAGTCCATGTACCATCTCAGGGTTGACTGTTTTTTGTTTTGCTGCAGGCTGCAGGTACCAGTGTTAAAGTTTTTTGGGGGGCAAAAGGATCCACTCTCACTGTCAGCGTGATATTCCATATACAGAGCTAGACTTTGAAAAAAATCCATCTCAAAAATCAAATATTAATTCTGAAAGCGCTCCACGGCAAATACAGATAGCTGAAACTGAAGTCATCAGGCTTCAACCACTTTCCAGTAGAAACTAGAATAAATGACATTTTTGTTTGTTTTTTTGTGAACATGATGGTAATTTTATTTCCTTATTTGACAAAGTAAAAGAGCTACTGTGAAATACTTCGGTAAACATGAAAAACTCGAGTGACTCTGATAAATGTCCTAGGAAATAATGAGACCAGGAGGTGGAAAGGAGTGGAAAAACATAAACACACAGCCTCCCTCTCATTTCCTGAGGTGGAGAACATGACTGGTTCCCAGTCTTGTGACAACAATGAGACTTTATAAGATAAATCCGGTGAGAGTAAGATCCAAAGACCTTTCTTAACCTGTGGCTACTCCTCAGGAGATTCCTCAATGACTTGCACTAAACACTCCACCAATAGCTTGCCTCGTATGACTCCACATGTGGCCTTTATAGAAAACACAAATGTCTCCTAAACAGAGCGCTTTGTTACTAGATGTGTGATTAACACATATAGTTTACCTCATCCCTATTATCCCACAGACAGAGACTCTGAGAATGAGAGTTTTAAAATAACTCCTCCAAGCATGCCTGAATAGCAACCAACAAAAGCAATATTATAGTAATTTGGACCTGGACACAGGTGTGCCTCATGGATAGTTCCAAATATCACTGACATTAAACAAACAGCTGGGTTTTCAGCCACTGTTAGCTGCTTGCCCCCATGTATTAGAGGCTGTGATGGCTGTGACGCCATCTGCAATTGAGTCTGTGATGACTCTTGTGCATACAGTTAAATAGAACTAATTTAGCAAAGACAAGGAAGCCCTGTCATAGATATATTGTTTTCAAGCTGGAGGGGTGAGTCCTGCCTTCCAATAGTAAGAGTAGTACAAGCAATGTTAGTGCCAACCACATCAATAACAAGTAACACTGTACACTGATTATCTGCCAACACTTTCTTATTTCTTCTTTCAATAACACCCAACATGCCTGGGTTGCCAAGGAGTCTTTAACTAAACCAAATCACTAAGAACATTAAGTAATGTAATTCATTATTCTCAGAATAATGCTAAAAGGCCATGAGCAACACACACACACACACACACACACACACACACACACACACACACACACATTTTACTTAGGGACGTTTGAGGATTTGGAGAGTAAAAACGCTTTGCCCTTGGGTCTCTCTACTGTACAAGTAATTTATGGGGCAGACATGAAATAGAGGCTGTTAAAGTAAAATTTGATAGCAAAGCTAAATAGTCCGGGGTGATTGTATTCAAGGTTTTCAATAAGAGAGACTGAACTAAAGTTTATCTAAAGAAGCAGAAAGTTTGTAAATGTTGGCATGAGGAAAAGAAAAGTACTAGGATGTTAAAGGATGGGTATGAGAGGTGTATTGATGGGAGGTGAAGGGCATGAGGCACATGGAGCCATTCCTGAGTGTACACATGGTTGTCAGAGAATAGCCAGATGCTTTATTAATTGAGGATCATAGAAGTCATGTTCCTACTCCTCCTAAGAAAATGAGAGTTGTAATATAGATGAACCTATTGGGACTGGGCTCCACAACTCTGTTTTAATTGGTTATAATTTTCTGTAATGGTCTCCATTTGTTTCAAAGAGACGTGTCCTTGATGAGGGGTAGGATTACCTGTGGGTGTGAGGACAAATGTTTAGGATGTAATTTAAGGATGACCAAATGGTCAGCCCTGAAAACATACATATAAGAAACATTATATAGACTGAGCAGGTTGTGCTAATATACCTAGGAATATACAGATATAGAGATAGATAATACATATGGATAGACATGTACATACATGTGGTGGTTTGAATACAAATGACTCACATAGACTCATATAATTGAATGCTGAGTCACCAGGCCAGGAACTAGAACTATTTGATAGGATTAGAAGGATTAAGAGGTTTGGCCTTGTTGGAAGACATGTGTAACTGGAGGGTGGGCTTTGAGGCTTCAAAATCCCATACCAAGCCCAGTCTCTCGTTCTTTTTCTGCTGTCTATGGATCAGGATGTAGAACTCTCAACTACTTTCCTAGTACCATGTCTGCTTACATGCTGCCATGCCCCACACCACAGTGATAATGGATTGTGAGCAAGCCACCAATTAAATGCTTTCTTTTATAAGAGTTGTCTTGGTCATGGTGTCTCTTCACACCAATAGAACAGTGACTAAGACAGAAGTTGTTACCAAAAGTGAAGTGTTACTGTGATAGACCTGACCATGCTGCCTATTAGAGGAAGATGAAAGCCTTTGGAACTTTGGACTAGAAAAGTGGTTGGACATTTTAAGTGGGGTTTACTGGGCCATCCTAGTAGGAACATGGGATATAGTGATGAGGGTGATTTGAACTGTGGAGGCCCAGCTCAAGAAGTTTCAGAAAGGAAGAATTTTAGTAAGTGGTCTAGAGGCCATTCTCATGATATTTTGGCCAAGAATGTAGCTTCCTTTTGCCCCTGTCTAAAAACCTGCCTGAGGCTAAATTAAAGGGTTTTGGATCAATGACATTGGCAGAGAGGATTTCAAGACAGCCTAGTATTAACTGTGTGGTGTAATTATTAATGATCACTCTTTGACAGATCAATAATTAAAAGGAGCAAGCTGAACAAGGAAAAATACGAAAAGTACAGTTTGAAGAGAAAAGGAGGACCAGGAAATGTAATGTTGGAGCCAGTCCAGGACATAAAAAGTTTAAAGAAAAGCCTGATGCTAAATGGAACAAAGGGAGTGAGGACCTCAGAGCAATACCCTGCCCAGCTAAGCTTCCAATTCATGAAAAAGGAATTAAAGAAAAGTTTAAGCAGTGAAGGAAACCATAAAACAGAAAGCTGATGCAAATGTATTTGAATGAGAGAGCTGAGTTTCAGCCCAGCAAGCAGCAGAACTTGGCAGCTTTGACCACATGTTTCTGGCTTTAGAGTCAAGAATACAAGAAAGGAGTGGAGGAATCTCCCTCCTCAAGTAAGGAAAGCCACTGAGGCCAGGCCTGTGTCAGGGAAGTCCCTGCATGAAGGCCCAGAGAGACCATTTCATGAAGCTGTGAAGGTGAAACCTGGATTGCTTTGGAGACCCCACGATGTTAGAGATGTCAGAGTCATGTGACACCTGCCAAGGAAAGCTTCAGATACGGCGTGGAAGCAGCCCAAAAGAGAGAAGTGTACTGAAGTAAACAAAACTGAAAGGAGTTGGAGATCTGAAGAGCCCTTTGACATCAGACATGGAGATGCAGAGTTTGGGCTTGCTTTGGTCCAGTATTTCCTCACTATGGTCCATTTCCTCCCTTTTGGAATGGTAATGTGTGTTCTGTGCCATTGTATGTTAGAAGTACATGATCTACTCTTAGATTTTTTTTTTAATTGCCTTGAGTCTCAGAAAAGACTTGAGGCTTTTAAGCAGCTTTGAGACTATGAAAGATTAGGGGGACTTTTGAAGTTGGACTAAATGCATTTCACATTATATGACTATAAGCCTATGGGGGCCAGGGAATGGATGTGGTGGGTTTGAATAATTTTGGCCCCATGGGCTCACATATTTGAATGCTTAGTCACCAGGGAGTGGAACTCTTTGATAGGACTAGAAGGATTAGGAAAGTGTGGTCTTGTTGGAGGAAGTATGACACTGGGGTTGGGCTTTGAGCTTTCAAAATTCCATGCCAAGGCCAGTCTCTCTCTCTCTTTCTGCTGCCTGGGGATCAAAATCCTCCCTTCCTTATACTGCTTTTGTCCAATATTTAGTGCAGTGATGAGAAGAATAATATTCAGTTTAAGATGTTCTTTGGTCCTTGAGAAAGGTATTTTCTAATTTGTGAAACTAGAGAGAAGCAGAAAGATTTATACATACATACATATATATATATATATATATATATATATATATATATATATATATATATATATACTCTAACAGAAGACAGAATTGACAAAATGAAAGCTTCCTAAAATAGATATAGGAAGGTTAAAAGACTACTTTTTCAGGAAGAAAAAGTAGAGTTTAGGCATGCTGAGTAGGACATGAAGACTGCCTTGGCCCAGGTATGTCTCATGCCGAAATCCATTGTGAAGCCTCATAATGCAATCTCACTTTTGAAGTTCCCCAATTGATAACACGAAAAAAAAAAATTCTGCTGCATGGGAGTAAGAAGAAAACTCATCCTCGGAGCATGTGGAAAGTACAATCGAATTCATTTGCTTACCAAAATGCATGATATCGTAATTAGTGGCCAAAAGGGCCTGATCTCTTTATCTCCACAGAGACTAGCACAGATTTGTTTCAGAAGGTTATCTTAAATGTATAATGCTTGCCATTTTTAGAATAACATGTAAGATCATCTTATTTTGTTCATTTGTTTTTGTTTTTATTTTCCAATTCTTTTTCTTAATTTACTAATTTTTTTTGTTTATTTTACATCCCGACTGGAGTTTCCCCTCCCTCCTCTCCTCCAGTTCCCATCCCCCCCCCCGCACCCATCCACTCCTCTATTTCTGTTCAGAAAGGGGCAGGCCTCCCATGGGTGTCAACAAAGCATGGCCTATCAAGTTGAGGTTGGACTAAGCTCCTCTCTTTGTATTAAGCCTGGGCAAGACAACTCACTATGAGGAATAAATTCCCAAAGCCAGCTCAAACATTAGGGACAGCCCTGATCCCACTGCTAGGAGTCACACAAATAGACCAAGCTACACAACTGTCACACATATAGAGAGAGCCTAGATCGGTCCTGTCCGGTGCAGGCTCCCTGACTGTCTGTCCAGAGTCTATGAGCTCTTATGAGCCCAGATCAATTGTTTCTGTAGGTTCTCTATAACCTTGACCCCGCTGGCTCATATAATTATGGTCCCCTAATATATTGTGCACCCTACTAAACTTATCTGGGGTCAGAGAACAGAACAGCCGCGAGATAGACATAGAGGTCAGAAAATGGTGGCACACACATCTTTAATTCTAACATTCCAGAGGCAGAGATCCATCTGGATCTCTGTGAGTTCAAAGCCACACTGGAAACAGTCAAACTTGGTGACACACACCTTTAATCTCAGGAAGTGATGGCAGGAAGCAGAAAGGTATATAAAGCATGAGGACCAGGAACTAGAGTCTTGTTAAGCTTTCAGGCTTTTAGCAGCAGTTCAGCTAAGATCCATTTGGATAAGGACACAGAGGCTTCCAATTTGAGGAAACAAGATTGGCTGAGGAATTGGTGAGTTGAGGTTGGCTGTGGCTTGTTCTGTTTCTCTGATCTTTCAGCGTTCACCTCAATGCCTATTTCTGGGTTTGTTTTTATTAATAAGACCTTTTAAGATTTGTGTTACATATAATCCTTCCTCCTTTTCTTCAACAGGGCTCCCAGAGCTCCAACCAGTGCTGGGCTGTGGATCTCTGCATTTGTTTCCACCAGTTACTGGATGAAAGCTGTAAGAGCATCTTTTAAAAAATACACTGGAGACAGTGTTGAGAACATCTAACTAACTTAAATGAAGAAGCCCAATCCTCCCAAAAGATGAGTTTCTCAAACTTGGATCAGGGACTTTGAAAAGAACTGGTATCCTGCTTCTATAGACAGATATTCTGTATTAATTGCTCCAGGACACAGACTGGTCATTCAAATTAAAATCCCTCCATGTGATCTTAATGCAAAGCCAAAGCTGAGAACTGCTGTTTTACAGAGATAATCTCCAAAACACAGGGAAAATGTTCCCTGGTAAAAGAAATAATGAGGAACACTTGCTCTTTCATGAAAACGCTTGGCAAAGCCAATGTGACAATCAAAAGAATAGTCTCTTGCCCTCAGATACTCTTCCAAGGGGGCAAGTTGACAAACTGCAAAGTAATGTGTTTGGCCCAACCTTGAATTAATTCAGTTCGGGCCCACACAATCTACTTCTAAATATCACTTAATTTCTGGTAAGCCAGGGAAAAGAACTGTTTATAATACTTGATCTAAGATGATTATTATTTATGAGATAAGGGAATATTTATTTCCTCAATATAAATACTGAAACTGTTTGAGAGGGATATATAATGTCTCAAAAAGACCCAGAAAATTAGGTTGCAATTTCACATCTTCCTTTCACTAGAGAAAATAATAGAGGATGAGACTTATTTTAATCTGTAAATTTATTGAAAGGTTGGAGAGTGAATATTTCAAAAATGATTCCGTACTAAATTATCTTTCTAAAAGAAAAAATTTAAATGGACCATAATTAATCTATGGCGTTCAATTGGAGATGTCAGGTGAATGCAGTAATTTGTGAGTATGAGTGGGTATACCATGGCTGTATGCAAGTGCTTAGGGGTGTGGGAACCCAGTACTTGTGCTGGGGCTAGAGGAGGACACCGGGTGTCTTGCTATATCACTCTATGCCTTATGAAGACATTTTCAAGAAAAAAAAACTGAAGTGATAGCCAATAGAACCAGTCAATATTGTTCCCTCTGCCTTTCTGGTGATCTTATCTTACATATTTAATACTTCAAAACCCATCGAACTTTCTCCAGAGGAAGGAAAGTTCATTTGTTTCTTAAAAGAAAGTTCCCAGGTTGATTGTTCTTCTCATTGGATGAGTTTTCAAGGTCAATAAGGATCCTACTTGCGAGACAAAATTGTTTCTTCTGCTTCTTCTCAACATCAACCTATAATGGCTCTTGACTTTTGCTCTACCAGCTTCAGCTTCCAGATAAATTGGATTGACAATTTTGTCAGCTCCACTGTGCCTTGCTCAGAGTTAAGTACAGAATGAACATTCAAGTTTCTTCTATTTTTACTAATGGTAGTAAGTCACTTCTCCCAAGTCAATGATTCAACTTCTTTAATCATACTGAATTAGATGTCAAAGACTTAAGACTCATTCACCATCCCCTCCAGAATTCCGTCAAATAAAAATGATCTTGGGGACAAAGAAAATGGAGACACACAGTAATTAAAGGGTGCCTAATTTATGCCAATAAAAATTTGTCTCAACAAAGCTAACTTGTTGAACCCATCTTAAGTTTGGGGTCAGACTCGGGCTTTTCATTTCTTCTGATCTTGGTGGAAAGACCTTGGAGCAAAAGCCAACTGGATTTCTTGCTTTCAGTCTTGGAATAAATAAGGAAAATGTATGTAGATGGAAGTTTCTGTTTTGCCAGGTCCCACAGCCTTTCAGTCCCATATAAACACACAGAACCTTATATTAATTATTAACTGTTTGGCCTATTGCTCAGGCTTATAACTAACTAGTACTTACACTTAAATTAACCCATAATTCTTTTCTATGTTTAGCCACGTGGCTTGGTAACTTTTCTCAGTCCAGCATTCTCATCTTAATTCCTCTGCATCTGGTTGGTGACACCATCTCTGCCTTTCCTCTTCCCAGAATTCTCCTAGTCTGGTTGCCCCACCTGTACTTCCTGCCTGGCTACTGGCTGCTGTGGGATGGTCTGTATGTCAAATTGCTCTGATTGATCAATAAATAAAACACTGATTGGCCAGTGGCTAGGCAGGAAGTAGGTGGGACAGGGAGAGAGGAGAATTCTGGGAAGCAGAAGGCGGAGGCAGAGAGACACTGCCAGCCACCGCCATGACCAGCAGCATGTGAAGACTCCGGTAAGCCACCAGTCACATGGCAAGGTATAGATTTATGGAAATGGATTAATTTTAGCTATAAGAACAGTTAGCAAGACGCCTGCCACAGTCATACAGTTTGTAAACAATATAAGTCTCTGTGTTTACTTGGTTGGGTCTGAGCAGCTGTGGGACTGGTGGGTGACAAAGATTTGTCCTGACTGTGGGCAAGGCAGGAAAACTAAAGCTACAACTGGCCAATCAGTGTTTTATTACACAAATATGAGTAACAAATCTTTACAGTGTACAAGCGCATTATCCCACAGCAAATGTGAAGAGTGGATAAGAAGAAATCAGAGAGGGGGGGCAATTTCTAAGATTAAAAACCCAACACATCAACAAACAATAGTCAAGGTGTAATGGAAGACATGCTATTAACTTAATGGGCTTTTTTTCATACCTTATGCATAATAAGACCAACCAGAAGATCTCTTCTCTGTTCCATTCAGTGGGCATTCATATACTCAGTGGGAATTGTGAAACTACAGGAATTCCAAAGGAAGAGTTCAGGTACAAATTTTTAATTTGCTTAGGAAAACTAACTCTATTAAAATATTTTCTTTAAATGTAAACAAGGTATGTAGCATATATCAAACTCATAGGGGAAAAATAATACTTAATAATTATGGAAAATAGTTACATTTTCTACAGTCAAATGACTATATAGTAAAAGTAGTAATGTTAAAATAAATGAAAAAATAAAGAAAACAGTTTATCATCAATGTGATAAGGGAAAATTAATAGTTTTTAAACTTGAGACCATGTCTATATTGACGATCATTATTGAGCATAATTCTGCTTGAAACAAATTGTTCAAAGTTACCAAGAAAGTAATTAAACAAGAAAAAGAAGTAATGATTAAAGAGATTTTATCTCACCAAGAATTAAATATGCCAGGTCTTATCACTTCCTAGTTGGCTCTGATAACTCACAAGACATACAACTCTGATCTTTCTTAAACCCCATGCCATTGAATTTTAATCCAATACTATAAATGCCCAGGTTAATGACTTTATCTCTAAATATATTAAAAGTTAACAAGAAAACAATTATTTAAGTTCTCACAGCATATTTTCTAAGACTATTAATTCCATCAGGAGTTTTACCTGTCAATTTAGAGACCAGAGCTTCTGTGAACCACCTTATCCCTGTGTCCTTTACAACTGCATTTCCCAAGCCTCTGAAGGACTTCAGCTTGACTGACTGATATCCAAAACGCTTTCTTGAGGCCATGATCATCACTACCACTCTGTGCTTGCCTAACACCCTACTCAAAATGCTTAGACATCACATGAAATAGAGAGATTTCTCCACAGTATAAAATATAGTCATTGTTGTTACACTGGGTACCTTCTTTCATTCCCCTGACATTCAAAAGTAAATACATAATTTTTAACTTATTATACTTTACTATGTATGTGTGTGAGTGTATGTGTGTACATGTGTGTCTGCACACATGAATGTGCGCCATATTGTGTACATGTCACAATATAGATATGGTCAGAGCATAATTTATGGGAGTTAGTTCTCTACTACAGTGTAAACCATTGTAGATGTAATTCTGAAAGGTCTTATTAAATAAGAAACACAGAGCCAAATGCAGAGTTAAAAGCCCAGAGATCAGGCCGGGCAGTGGAGGCGCATGCCTTTAATCCCAGCACTCGGGAGGCAGAGGCAGGTGGATCTCTGTGAGTTCGAGGCCAGCCTGGTCTCCAAAGAGAGTTCCAGGAAAGGAGCAAAACTACACAGAGAAACCCTGTCTCGAAAAACCAAAAAAAAAAAAAAAAAGCCCAGAGATCGAGCAGCAGCCAAGAGTTAAAACCACCTTCTTACCCCTCACTGTCGCTGTTGTCCTTCCCCTCAGAAGAAGACCTACTTCCTGTGTGTCTATATTTTTATTGACTTTCTTTTCTTCCTTCTCATTGGTTGTAAACCCAACCACATGACCTCCTTGTCACTGCCTGTCTGTACAGACCTCCAGGTCTCTATGGTTGGTATTGAGATTAAAGGCATGTGTCTCCATGCTGTGTCCTTGAACACACAGAGATTCTGCCTGTCATGTGATCAGGATTAAAGGTGTGTGCTACCACTGCCTGACTTCTGCTAAATGGCTGGCTATTAGCTCTGATCCCCAGGCAACTTTATTAACATACAAATAAAATCACATTTCAGCAAAAATAAAATATCACCATAAACCATGAGTACCAAACTCAGACTATGAGGCATAATGACATCTGCCTTCATCTGTCAGGCTACCTCTCCAGCCCTTTCAATATGTAATTCTAAAAAGTAAAATGTAGCTATAAACAATATCAAATCAGATAAAGAAGGTATTTATAGTTAGTTAAAAGTTGTATTGCCTTCATTGTTTTAACTTGCATTTCTTTGAACTACTTCTGCTGTTATAAGATGATCATTTTTGGGGTTGGGGATTTAGCTCAGTGGTAGAACACTTGCCTAGCAAGCGCAAGGCCCTGGGTTCAGTCCTCAGCTCAAAAAACAAAAAAAAAAAAAAACTACTTTAAAAAAAATGATCATTTTTATTGAATAATTAGAAACAAAATAGAATGAGAATACAATATCATTAAATCTATCCACCTGGACTTCTAAAGAAGTTAATCTAAAAAATTTACATTTGAATTTTATATAATCATATAAAATTTTTAAAATAGTAACTTATTTCATAAATAATAACAAGATTAGTGTAACTTAGCCTGGGTTTTCTTAAAAGCAAATCCTGAGACAAAGTTTGTTCTTGGGAAATTTGTTTGGGGCTTTGATTCTGGGAAGAGTAAGACCAGAGGAGTGAGACACCATTTTTTTTTTGTTGTTATTTCTGTAAAGAGACACCATGACCATGGCAAATTCTCATAAAGGAAAACATTTACTTGGTTCTGGCTTACACTTTCAGAGGTTTAGTGCATTGTCATCATGACGGGACACGGCAGTGTGTAGGCAGACTCGGTGCTGGAGAAGGAACTGAGAGTTCTATATCTTGATCCACAGGCAACAAGAAGTGAACTGTCTTCTAGACTGGGTATAACTTGAGCAAAGGAGACCTCAAATTCTACCCTGCACAGTGACACATTTCCTCCAACAAGGTCACACCTACTCCAACAAAGCCACACCTAATAGTGCCACTGCCTTTGAGAGCTATTTCTTTTCACACCATCACACCAATATAAAGTTGTGCTGTTATACGTCAGGGGTAGACACTGCAAGTCAACCTGACCTGGCAGTTAAGGCAGGCATTTCCTGGAAGTTGATAAAATGGATCTCTGAAATGGGTGTGCAGTAAATAAAGAGAGGTTACCAATTAACTCCTTGTCCCCATGGGTCAATGCTATCTAGCAATTCCAGCTTGTCCATGAGTAATTGCTGAAATCATCCCAGAGATAAACACTGGCCAACTATGTCAAGTAGCTCTGGAAAGGAAGTAGGTTGTCACTCACTGATGGAGCTAATGGAAGGTAGTTACCTAGAGCAATGAGTAGAATGAGAGAAGCTACTAGAAGTACAATGATGTGCAAGCAATACCAATTCAAGACACATTCGACACAAAGCTTTTGTTTCACAATTCTTCATTCTCTGTAAAATTTTCCAATTGCTGGAAATCATCGGTGATGTTAAATCCTGTTCCTATTACTTGCTTACTTTTAGTTTCAAGTGCTTCTTCTATGATATTTTGTTTTGTCTTAGTGTTAAAACTGTCCTGAATTCATGGCTTATGACTTACTTAATCACCTTCTTTTCATGCACATCTACTCTTAAATATCATGGTTTATTAAAAATCTCTGGATATATGTATTTTACAATGACCCAAAGAGTTACACAGCAGATTTAATACTGGACAGAGCATGATTATTTCAGGCAAAAACATATCTATCCAATTTGGAACTATTTGGAATGAACTAATAGGCATTATTAGTAGTTTAGCTTATTTAAAAAAATAATGTTCCTTATTTCCTAATATTTCAGATAATAATTTGTTATTGCTATCCATACTATTTTGGAAAAGAATATTAAAAGCTAGTCATCTAGAGTTGCCAAAGCCCTAGAATGACAATATCCTTTCAATAGTGGTGCATTAAAATGTGGACAACCAAAAATATGAATGCCAGGATCTCTCAAGAGTTATGGTTGGGAATATGACTTTATTTAGAGATAAGTTCTTTGTGAGTGTAATTAACTTAGAAACTCAAGGTGAGATAATACTGGTAATCCAAGAAGAGATCATTACTTCAGATGGTCCTAAAGCAAATGGCAGATGTCCTTGTAAGAAGTGATGGCACACTGAAAGGGTGACACACACTAGAGGTGTCTGAAGAGGGAGAGGAAAATGGACTGATGTAGCTGTGGACTGTAGGTGGCAGCATGTTGGTAGTCAGAAGAAGCCAGGGAAAGTGTGGGTGGTTACTCTTTTTAAATCCTCAGGAGACACAAGCCTTGCTGACACACTGATTTCCCAGTCCCCTCCTCTAGCACTGTGAGATAATACATTTCTGCAATTTTAGGCTACCCAGCTATGATAATTTGTCATGGCGGTCTCAAGAAATCAATGTATAATGGAGAGAAAATGGGTCGTGAATTCTAAAAATAGTTGCACTTTGCTTTCAAATGCAATCACATATTTCTGGTTCAATATGCCCTATAGCAAATGGCACACCAAAATTAGGATTTGATTGGACTACTGTATGAATTTATATGGATTGTGTGAACACCATTTTACCAATGACATAAATGATGTCAGATGTGGGGCTGGAAATACTTGGAATCAGAATGTTTTAGACGGCAGAAGGGTGCCTATCAACACACAAGTAATAGTTGTGATTGAATCAGTTAGAGCAGGCTGTCTTTGTGCTTATGTGGATGTGAGTAAGAGTCTTGGGACTCTAGAGTTCCTTTGAAGATGCACTCCACTCTTTTCTCTAAGCCAATACCTGTCACTATTGTCACAATTTTCAAAGGCAACACAGTGTCTAAACATGCAATGTTCATTTTCAGTGTTTCACTATCATTTGTTATTCTCACTATCAATGTTTTTATAAGGATCTTTCAGAGAATTGTTGTGTAATGTATACAATATGGGAACATAGATGCACCACTGGCCCCAAACAGCAGGGGTGGATATGGTTGCTTCAGGAGATGCAATGCTCTTGGCAAAGATAATTTAAGTTCCAATCAATGTTACTTGTTGTTATCACAAATCCCCAGGGCTCCTGTGCTCATTCAGCTCATTGAATAGTTGTGTCAATCTCTTATGCAAGACCACCTTTAACTCATGCAGCTGAACATTCAAGAAGCCAAGTGACTTGTGGTCATCGAACTTGGAGCTGTTTTATTCTACCAGAGTAGACAGCATTCGAATTTACAAATAACAGAAATCTTACAGTTACTAGACATTCAAAAGGCCACCATCATCTCCATGTTCTCAACACTGACTTCCAGTATTGTGTTCTAGATTCAGACACAAGCAAGTGAAAAGATAATTGTGCCTTTTGGTGACCTTGACACCTTCTCAGGAAACAAATTACAAGGGCCAGGAATGACTAACCTAGAAAAAAAAAATCTGAAGAAAACTTCACTTAGAATTTCCAGTCATTGTCTTTGAAGTTATAGTGTCCTCTTAATACCTCACTAAATCATTATAAAGGTCACAGGCAAAAAGGAAGAAACATATATTGGTTTGCTTTATTGAGAATCAGAGTTATAGTATTGATTAGCATATATATATATAAAATGATAAAATTTGCCTTTCCTATCTCTAGATCCACATTCACAGATTCAAGCAGCCACAGACTGAAAACATTTGAAAAAAAATTTTATCTCTACAGATTTTTTCAATTAATTTATTTTTTGAGATTATAATATAATTACATGATTTCTCCCTTCCCATCCCTCCCTCCAAACCCTCTTGTATACCCCTTTTTTCTCTCTTTAAAATTCATGGCCTCCTTTTTTATTGTTAATTGTTAACAATATATATATATATATATGTTAAATTGTTAACACACATATATGTTAAATGTTTGTCCTTATACTCACAGGTCAGTGTAGTCTTTACCCCTCACCAAGAAAACTTCTCTTTGCAACAGACAGACACCATCACCACAGACTCTTAAACTGTCATTATCCTTGAACAGTACTGCACAAAACTATTTACACAGTGTGTATATTACTTTAAGAATTATAAGTAGTCTCAAGATCACTTCAAAAGTAGGGCAGAGGCATAACTCATATGAAAACATTACTTTTATAATGAACTGAGCATCCTCAGATCTGGAAGGCTTTGAGAACCAGAAGACACAAACATATTTGTTCTGTTGAATGCCTCCTTCAGTTCTCTGGGGATTTTCTTTTAAATTTAATGCAATAAAGTTCCTTTGGAAATATGCATACCACATATGAGGTAGCTCTTGTTTAGCTCATTCAATCTCTAGGCAGCTCAGCATAATCCAGCAAGCCTTGTTGTGTCTCAAGTACATCAGTTGTGTTTTCTCTTTCAGATTCTCAATAGTCATGCTCTCTGAGTGGTGCTTATTCATTAGTTCTGTGCTGACTGATCTCAGCCTCAGAGACATATTTCTTAACAATATTATTTCTCAAAGAACCCCTATTGCCCCTTTAGCTCACATATTAGCCCAGTTTTAAGTATTTTTATTTGACATTTTATTCTATTAAGAGAGGCCACTGTGTAACACAAATCTTAAAAGGTCTTAAAAGGTCTTATTAATAAAAACAAACCCAGATCCAGGTATTGGGGTGAATGCTGAAAGATCAGAGAATCAGAACAAGCCACAGCTAACCTCACCTCGCCAATTCCTCGGCTGATCTTATTTCCTCAAACTGTAAGCCTCTGATTCCTCACCGGAATGGATCTCAGCTGAACTGCTGCTAAAAGCTTCAAAACTTAAAAAGGCTCTAGTTCCTGGTCCTCATGCCTTATATACCTTTCTGCTTCCTGGGAATAAAGGTGTGTGTCACCATGCCTGGCTGTTTCCAGTGTGGCTTTGAACTCACAGAGATCCATCCAGAATCTAGGATTAAAGGTGTGTGTGTGCCACCATTTTCTGGCCTCTATGTCTATCTAGTGGCTGTTCTGTTCTCTGACCCCAGATAAGTTTATTAGGGTGTACAGTATATTGGTGAGCACAATATCACCACACCACTGTGTCAGGAGAAACAAAGAATCAAGGAGCTTTCAAACAAAAGCAGAATGGCTCGCCCTGAAAATGCTGTGGGAACCTCATATGAGGCTTATGGGTTTGACATGGATTAGGGTTAGACACCAAGGCAGCCTTGGATGATACATTGTGAAAACAAAAATGTTTGGTAAAGTAAGGGGAGGTGAAGGAAATGAGAATCAACAGTGATACATTTGGGCAGTCAAGAGTGTGAGAAGGAATGATGGTGCATTAAAGAGAAGATTTAGGGAAAATGGTAGAGTGGAAAATTTCATTTCATTTGTTATGTTGCATTTCAGTTAACATTTGCTTAAATAAACATACACAAATGCAATATTATAGATTCATAATGAATTATGAAGTCTGAGTAGTGAGCTAAACCCAGAATACTTAATTCAATAGAGCAGAGAGCACTAGAACTTACTACATGTGATAAGAGTAATTTGTTCTATGACCCTTTGTTTCTTTGATGAATTCATTGGTAAGGGTAGACTGGATTGCTCTATAAGACAGGTGTTTTCACCATGATCACAATCAAAAAGTGTGAAAACCACTAACTTAGGAAGATTCCAAATGTTTCTTCTTTTTAATATAAAAGTATTCAGGTAGAAGGAGAATAAAGGCTATTTCATCTCTAGATTCTAGAAAGGAACATTGGGGACTTCATGGGTGGTCAACAATGGTCAAAGGGTGGTCAAGAGTGGTCAAAGGGTAGTCAGGAGTAGTTGAATGGTGGTCAAGGGTGGTTGAATGGTGGTCAAGGGTGGCCAAAGGATGGTCAAGGGTAGTCTCTTCTCCATTCTTTCCAGTATCTTCCTCTTGCCCTCAGGATGGCCCCTGTCCCCTGTCCTGACATGCTAACATTTTCTCCTCTGCTCAGTATTCACTTCTACTGGTTCCCTCATGATGAACTACACTCATCCCCGCCTTGGTGCCATCACTCTAGTCTGTATGCTTTGGACTCTCAAACAATATCCTAACTTGAGGCACTGAACATTGAAACCTTTGATTTCATTGACAGGCATGTCCTCAGAATCTTCTATGAATTCTTGCTTAACTGTACAAGTTCCTGTTCCACTGAGAACTTGATCAACTGGTGGTCTGTTAGGAGCCTGCTTGACTAAGGTGACTTTTTTTATATAATTTAATTTAATTTTACATATTAGTCATGGATTCCCTTGCTCTCCCCCTCCCGTCCCCCCCCCCCCCCCCCCATTCCCATCTCCTCCAGGGCAAAGACTCCCCTGAGGACTGAGATCAACCTGGTAGATTCAGTCCAGGCAGGTCCAGTCCCCTCCTCGCAAGCTGAGCCAAGTGTCCTTGTATAAGCCCCAGGTTCCAAACAGTCAGCTCATGCACTGAGGACAGGACCTGGTCCCACTGCCTGGATACCTCCCAAACAAATCAAGCTAATCAACTGTCTCGCTTATCCAGAGGGCCTGATCCAGTTGGGGGCTCCTCATCTATTGGTTAATAGTTTATGAGAATGTTTCCATTCGTTTGGCTATTTGTCCCTGTGTTTTTTCCAACCTTGGTCTCAACAATTCTTGCTCATACAAACCCTCGTCTTTCTTGCCAATTGGACTCCTGGAGCGCCACCTGGGGCCTGGCCATGGATCTCTGCATCTGGTTCCCTCAGTCATTGGATGGGGTTTCTAGCATGACAGTTAGGGTATTTGGCCATCCTATCACCAGAGTAGGTCAGTTCAGGCTGTCTCTCGACCATTGTTAGTAGTCTATTGTGGGGGTATCTTTGTGGATTTCTGTGGGACTCTCTAGCACTTTACTTCTTCCTATTTTCATGTGGTCTTCATTTATCATGGTCTTTTATTCCTTGTTCTCCCTCTCTGTTCTTGATTCAGCTGGGATCTCCCACTCCCCTAAGCTCTCTTTCCCTTGACCCTTGCCCTTCATTATCCCCACTCACGTCTATGTTGTTCATGTAGCTCTTATCCATTTCACTGTCATTGGGTATTCCCTGTGTCTTTCTAAGGGTCCTGTTTTCTAGGTAGCCTCCCTGGAGTTGTAAGTGGCAGTCTAGTCATCTTTGTTTTACATCTAGTATCCTCCTATGAGTGAGTACATACCATATTTGTCTTTCTGAGTCTGGGTTACCTCACTCAGGATGAATTTTTCTAGATCCATCCATTTGCCAGCAAACCTCATGATATCATTTTTTTCTCTGCTGAGTAGTATTCCATTGTGCATATGTACCACATTTTATTTATCCATTCTTCAGTTGAAGGGCATCTAGGTTGTTTCCAGGTTCTGGCTATTACAAACAATGCTGATAGGAACATAGCTGAGCAAGTACTCTTGTGGTATGATTGAGCATTCCTTGGGTATATGCTGTGGATATTGTTCTATATAAATAAAACACTGATGGCCAGTGACCAGGCAGGAAGTAGGTGGGACAAGGAGAGAGGAGAATTCTGGGAAGCGGAAGGCTGAGGGGAGAGACACTGCAGCCACCGCCAGGAGAAGCAGCATGTGAAGACGCCGGTAAGCCACCAGCCACGTGGCAAGGTATAGATTTATAGAAATGGGTTAATTTAAGATATAAGAACAGTTAGCAAAAAGCCTGCCACGGCCATACAGTTTATAAGTGATATAAGCGTCTGAGTGATTATTTTATAAGTGGATTGTGTGACTGTGGGGCTTGGGGAACCTGGAGAGAAGCCCTCCAGCAACAGGTATATGCCCAAGAGTGGTATAGCTGGATCTTGGGGGAGATTGATTCCCAATTTTCTAAGAAAGCATCATATTGATTTCCAAAGTGGTTGTACAAGCTTGCATTCTCACCAGCAGTGGAGGAGAGTTCCCCTAGTTCCATATCCTCTCCAGCATAAGCTGCCTTAGTGTTTTTGATCTTAGCCATTCTGACAGGCATAAGGTAGTATCTCAGTCATTTTGATTTGCATTTCCCTGATGATTAGGGATGTTGAACAATTCCTTAAATGTCTTTCAGCCATTTGAGTTTCCTCTGTTGAGAATTCTCTGTTTAGTTCTATAGCCCATTTCTTAATTGGACTGTTGGGCATTTTGATGTCCTGCTTTCGTATCCATTCTATAAGCCTGTGTCTTTTTATAGGTGAGTTAAATCCATTGATATTAAAGGATGTTAATGACCAGTGATTGTTCATTCCTGTTATATTTTGGTGGTAGTATGTGTGTACTTCTCTTCTTTGGGGTTTACTGCTGTGGCATTATCATATGCCTGTGTTTTCAAGGGTGTATCTGACTTCCTTAGGTTGGAATTTTCCTTCTAGTGCTTTCTATAGGGCTGGGTTTGTGGATAAGTATTGTTTAAATCTGGCTTTGTCTTGGAATGTCTTGTTCACTCCATCTATGATGATTGAAAGTTTTGTTGGGTATATTAGTCTAGGCTGGCATCCATGGTCTCAGTGTCTGCATTACATCTGTCCAGGTCCTTCTGGCTTTCAAAGTCTCCATTGAGAAATCAGGTGTTATTCTGATGGGTTTGCCTTTATATGTCACTTGGCCTTTTTCCTTTGCTGCTCTTAATATTCTTTCTTTATTCTGTATGTTTAGTTATTTAATTATTATGTGGCGAGGGGACTTTTGGGGGGGTCTAGTCTGTTTGATGTTCTATAGGCTTCTTGTATCTTCATAGGCATTTCCTTCTTTACGTTGGGAAAGTTTTCTTCTATGATCTTGTTGAATATATTTTCTGTGCCTTTGAGTTGGTATTCTTCTCCTTCTATCCCTATTATTCATAGATTTGGTCTTTTCATGGTGTCCCAATTTTCTTGGACATTTTGGATCATGATTTTGTTGGCTTTAGTGTTTTCTTTGACTGATGAATCTA
Organism: Peromyscus leucopus; assembly: GCF_004664715.2. Classification (NCBI taxonomy): domain Eukaryota; kingdom Metazoa; phylum Chordata; class Mammalia; order Rodentia; family Cricetidae; genus Peromyscus; species Peromyscus leucopus. The sequence goes on along the minus strand of NC_051084.1, from coordinate 21,231,085 downwards.
TTTCTTCTACCATATCTTCAACGCCAGAGATCCTTTCTTCCATCTCTTGCATTCTGTTGGTTATACTTGCACCAGAAGTTCCTGTTCGTTTATTCAGATTTTCCACTTCCAGCATTCACTCTGTTTGTGTCTTCTTCATTTTTTCTATTTCCCTTTTCAAGTCTTGGACTGTTTCCTTCATCTGTTTCATTGGTTTTCATGATTTTCTTTCAGGGCTTTATTGTTTTCTTCTGCTTTATTTGTCCTTTCCTCTAAATTTTTGTAGCGTTCTTCACATTTTTTGTTTGTCTTTTCATCAATTTCATTTGTGATTACTTCTATATAAGCCTCTACCATCTTCATGATGTTATTCATAAGGCTGGTTTCTTCTGCTTCTTCCATTTTTTTGATGTTCAGGTCTAGCTGTTGGAGGAGGGCTAGGTTCTGGTGATGGTGTATTGCTCTTCATTTTGTTGTATGTACTTCTGCCTTGACGTCTGCCCATCTCCTTGTGGATTTGTTCTTGGTCTTACCAGCACACTTGGTCCAGAGAGAGCTGACAGATTCAGGAAGCCTCTCTCTCTTGTCCAAATGGGAGCTCTGGGGTGGAATGGGAGCTCTTATCCAGATGGGAGATCCAGGGCAGGATGGGAGCTGGGCGCTGGTCTCTAAGTCTCAGGAAGAGGCTGGGGTCTCCGGCGGATGGGCATGGGGGCAGGGCGTGGAGATTGCAGGGTCTGCTGGGGGTCTTGGAGAAGGGGAGCCTTCCCAGTGGGGTTGGAGAGGATCCTGCCCGATGGCCAGAACCTGGGGCCAAGTTGGGCAGGTCTTCCCTGGAATGACTGGTGCCCAGGGATGGGATCTAGGCTGAGCCCAGGCACTCACCTCTTGTCCAGATGGGAGGTCCAGGGCAGGATCCCAAGGTGACTTTTAAGTCCCCATCCTCACTAAGTGTCTGAAGATGAAGTGGGCTTTTCACCTTAAATAAATGTCAATTTTCACACATAACTTTTAACACTTTAACACTTCTTTAATATCAAACTTTCTTTATACATGGCCTCTTATTTCTAATAATAGATTTCTTTAAAATCTAATATTTATGCTTTCTAAAAAATGTATTTTTTTATTTTACAATATAATTTAGTTCTACATATCAACCACGGATTCCCTTGTTCTCCCCCATCCCACCCCCCTCCCCTTCCTCCTAGCCCACCCCCCATTCCCATCTCCTCCAGGGCAAAGACCCCTCGAGGATTGAGATCAACCTGGTAGACTAAGTCCAGGCAGGTCCAGCCCCCTCCTCCCAGGCTGAGCCAAGTTTCCCTGCATAAGCCCCAGGTTTCAAACAGCCAACTCATGCACTGAGCACAGAACCTGGTCCCACTGCCTGGATGCCTCCCAAACAGATCAAGCCAATCAACTGTCTCACCTATTCAGAGGGCCTGATCCAGTTGGGGGCCCCTCAGCCATTGGTTCATAGTTCATGTGTTTCCATTTGTTTGGCTATTTGTCCCTGTGCTTTATCCAACATTGGTCTCAACAATTCTTGTTCATATAATTCTTGCTTATTGGACTCCTGGAGCGCCACCTGGGGCCTGGCCATGGATCTCTGCATCTGGTTCCCTCAGTCATTGGATGGGGTTTCTAGCACGACAATTAGGGTGTTTGGCCATCCTATCACCAGAGTAGGTCAGTTCAGGCTGTCTCTCGGCCATTGACAGCAGTCTATTGTGGGGGCATCTTTGTGGATCTCTGTGGGCCTCTCTAGCACTTTACTTCTTCCTATTCTCATGTGGTCTTCATTTATCATGGTCTTTTATTCCTTGTTCTCCCTCTCTGCTCTTGATCCAGCTGGGATCTCCCACTCCCCCAAGCTTTCTTTCCCTCTACCCTTGCCCTTCATTACCCCTACTCACGTCCAGGCTCACGTCATATATATCTCATCCATAAAAAAACCTTTCAAGTTATGCTTTATCTCCACAGCAACAACTCACTCATGACCTACTGCCTTATTTTTTTGTTTTTACACTTAACAAAATATAGAGAATTTGAGAAATGTTTAAAATATTATTTATTCAGAATGTAAAGCAAGAATCATTTAGGTTTAATTTTGGAACAGTGTTTAATGGATACTGAATATTTTCTACATTATTTTTTTTTAACTGGGGGTAAAACACCAGGTGGAAAATCCTGCTCTCCTGTGGCAGAGCAATAGCAATGATAGAACCCATACAAATGAAGAAATGTGATGGCTTCCACAAAATTGGAATTATAAAAACCAGCATAGGTAGATGTAGCCAATGAACTCACATAATTTTAATTAACCCTGTGCTGTGTCCTGTTGCATGGACGAGCTCTAACTTGTTTGCTTTTTTGTGCATTTTCATTATTTCTTGTTTTTTCACTGAGATACTTAAAAATAAGGGTATTCATTCGATGAAATAGTTTTGCTACAAATCTCCCCCTGCTTCTGCAACTGTTCATGCTGTTGAGAGTACAGGTCATCAACCCTCTACGCTGCTGGGCTTCATAGTTCTTTAGAGAGCTGGGTTTATGCAACCATTGCAGTGCCTGTTAACTGTAAATTATATAATATATACATATGCCTACATTAATTGAAGTATGTTATCGCTTTATTCACAATTATTTGCATAGCAGGAATGGATTAGAAGAAAATATTGACCAGCAATGAAGTGTAGAAACAGAAAAAAGCAGAAAATGTGGAGAAACCAATGAAAAGTACAAAACTTGGAATTCTGTCTGATCTATTAAAACAATATGAGCAAAGAAAAGAAATAGAAAAATCTTATCAAGTGGCTACACCACAGGAATGGAACAGCATATGCTTTATGTCTTTTACTTTGAAAGTCAAAGTAGCCATTAATGATTAACACATGATGGTCAAAATTTTAAAGTGGAAATAAATAGCGTTTCCTGGAAAATGGTCTAGGTTCAAAAATAGAAGACTTTTAAATTTTTGTTACTATCAGGTACTCCTTAGGAGAAATTCATATCTGAACATCTTTTTTTCTAGAAAGAAAGCATTTAATTGAGGGCTTGTTTACAGTTTCAGAGGGTTACTCCTTGATCATCATAGTGGGAATGTGGCAGCAAGCAGGCAGGCATGGTGCTGGAGCAGTAGCTGAGAGCTTACATCTGATCTACAAGACAAAGGCAGAAAGAGTATATCTGAACATCTTAAACAAAACAATATGTTCATCACTTTGGATGACATATTGTACATGGAGAGAAAAAGGGGTTATGCCATCATCTCATTGACTTTAAAGGAAGTGTCTAGTAGATTGCTAATTATTACTCTACATTACACTTTTGGGTGCAGAGAACTTATGCTGAGAACATTTGTATTCAGTTAACTTCTCCTTTCCACCTGTGCCTGCCTCCTTCTCAGAAATTACCCTTCCCTGCAATGTTTTATTATATTTTTGGGTTTTGTTTAGGCCATCTGTGTCTGCACCTCAGAGAGAATAGACGTAATTTCACTGGACACAATATGTACAAACCTGCATTTCTTCTTGTGTTGACTTGAACCATGACTTTTATTCTTTCATTCAGATCTAGTATGAGCAAATAGTGATTGACTGTAACAAGAGCATCAGCTATTTAATAGTGAAGTCATATATTAAAGATGAAGAAAATTTCTTTTTTTTTTTTAGGGGCTGGAGAGATGGAAGAGACGCTACCTTTGCAGAGGACCCATATTGGATTCCCAGCACCCATATGGCAGCTCACAACCAACCTTCTACAACTCCAGTTTCAGGGGACCTGGGACCCTTTTCTGTCCTTTGCAGGACCCAAGAAACCACATGGTACATATACAAATGTGCAGACAAAGTATTCATGAAATAAAATAAATTTTAAAAAGGAAAGTTTCCCTTTTTTCCTCTTCTGTTGGCTATTTCCACCAAAAAAAAAATGGACTGCCTTGGATTTTAGCTTGATTTCATTTTAATGAAATTTGGCCTGATCCTTTCAACATTATGCCAACTTCCAGAATAACCGGTTTGATCCAGCAATGTACTGTGGAATTGTTGCAGGGTGTCTAGTCAAGCTTTGTATGTTAGACTCTCCAAGGACCATGCATTGTGCTTTTATGGAAATTGTAAAACTAGATTCTGCATCATTTTTCTATAAAATGGGCAGAATAATAGAGTGACTTTAGCACTGCCTCCTGGGTGAGCCAGGAGAAGCAGAAACATGTATTTTGTGGTCAGTATACTAGCAAGAGGTGGGCAGGGGAAGCCAAAAACAAGCAATGTGTGAAGATACTTAATGAAATCCATGACTTCTCATGCTAATAAAAGTAATGGTTCTAAACTATGACAGTTGATTTTACATATTCGGTCAAAGCCACAGAGGATAGATTTATCTGTGATGTTTATGATTTTTTTAAACTGTAATAAAATCACTTCATTTCCCCTCTTGTCTTTCTTCCCTAAAACCCTAATTACATACTGTCCTTGCCCTCTCTAAAATTCATGGCCTCTTTTTCTTTAACTATTGTTGCATACATACATATATATTGTACATATAATATATTCCTAAGTACAGAAATATAATCTCCTCCATCTATATAATGGGACTTGTATCTACATGATTTCAGGGCTAGCCACTTGGCATCAGTTAAAGCACTAGGGTGCTCTTCTCTGGAGAAAACAATTTCTCCTACTTTCAGCATTTCCCGGTTGCTCACAGTTCTTTGTGTAGGGTTGATGTCACCCAAGCTTCCCCACTTCCATGTTAGCATGTCTATTGGTGTCTTTATTGTTCTGGTCTTGTTCAGGCAGCCATGTTGTTGAGAGTTCATGGACTAAGAGACATAATCTCACAGCAAACGTCCTGTTCCTCCAGCTCTTACAATCTTTCCAACCCCTCTTCTACAGTGATCCCTGAGCCTTAGCTACAAGATCTGTGTTATAGATGGTATGGTCTCTCTTCAAGAGTCTCAGCTCAGAGTTTGAAGGATAATGTTTTGTTTTCCTCTATATCATAACCACCACTTCCTTATTTATTAGTTTATCATTTATAAAGATTGGGGCAATAAGAAGCTAGACATTGTCATTAATAAAATTTAGTCTGGTGTAGGTCTTTAGAATGTGACTGAGACTGATGATGGACAGCACAGCTTGGTGGTGAGCACTAATCTTATTTCAGAAAATTGGTGTTATACCAACCACTGTCTGGGGCACCCCCAAAGGAGTTCTATGAATGCTTAATCACTCTGACAATCCACTAATACACACAATGTTAGATTTATCCCTAAAATGGTGAATGTTGCCTCAAAATAAAAGTACCCGAGGTAGAGTAGTTATCGAAAGAGGAAATGGATTCTTGTTTATCTACTAGTTCAGTTCTAGAGAATAGAAAAATTAGTGCTACTTAAGTGGTTCCAAAAAAGATTGCCAGCTCCAATTTAGTGATTTAATGTGTGTAAATTGATAGGTATAGCAGAGCACTTAAAATTTATTGATGGATAAACATAAAGGCACAAATGAAAATCTTCAGAAATGACTGAATGTCATGGATTTGAAATTCCTCAAAGAACAATCAAAGATAAGTGTTTGTGGATTTGAATATATTCTATCCCACATCATATTTGCTGACTACCTACTGACATAAATTATCAGACAAAGTGATGGAGAAACAAAGCAGAAGAACCATGAGTTTCAGAAGCCTTATGGTTTAGTGATAGAAATGAATAGTTCAGGAAACAATCCACACAGGTGATGAGAGTAATGAGTATGATGTGAATAAGGCAATGGTGAAAGCTTATCCCAATGGTGGTGACTCACTCACCAACTGCTGTAGTGGAAATCTGTTCGATAATGTGTGAGCATTAATAATACTAATTGTGTCCTCTAATCCATCATGTCTGGTTGCCGAATCTCTTCTCAGTGACATCTGGGCTCTAACCACTGCATACACTTTTGCCACCAAGGATCACAATTATACATTCCCCCCCCCCCGATCCAGACATGTGCAAACATCTATACTCATCATCCCTGTACAAACCACAGTGTGCCTTCAATCACAGCCCAGATGGACTGAGTATGAATGGTTAGAAACACCAGCTGCCCAGTGTGTAACACAAAGGAAGGATCCTTCCCTGCTGTGTGACAGGGAATTCATCAGCATCAGCTCAATGTGTCACCCTTGTCAACAGTCACAAAAAGTGAAAGTTACTGAATGTGTAGTATGAGACATGTTCCCGCAGATTCCTGTTTCCTCTTCAGGAATTTTCCTCTGGTGATGTCAATGGCAGTGTGCGACTGATGAGGCTATGGCAGCCCTCTCTCTAGGTTCAACACTTGTTATTTGGAGCATAAAAACAATAGTGGTGGCTTGAAAGTAACAATCTGTCTATAAAACACCTATGATGACCTAAAAGTGGGTCTGCCAGGTACCCAGTGTGTGGGAGACCAGCTGGGAGACCAGCACCCACGTTTTACCCCAGGGTACCCTTGAGGTGTGAGGCATAAGAGATTTAGATAAAAGGATAGAGGGGAGAGAAACAGATAGAAATAGAAACAGACAGCCTCGGGAGGGCCTGAATCCTTATCCACCAGTCTCTTTGGTCTCTTCTAAAGGACTATTTATAGGAATGCCAAGGGGTGGAGCAAAAGACTTCCCCCTAGCTCACCCAAGTGTAGACTCTTTTCAATCACCTCATAACCACACACGTGGTTAAACAATCCTCCAGGGCAGCCCTGCTGGGTAAAACAAGCTCCGATCTCACTAGGAAACCTTTATGGGCCTCCACACCAGTGTGACCTACACCCACCCCAATGTCAAGAAAGAGAAGAAAAAGATTACTAGAGACATTTCATCTTGACTCAGGCTAGAAAGATCAGGAACATGATGGTGACATGGAAGGAAAATAGTCTCTTCGTTCCAGGCCTGGTTTGCCTGTCGTGAGAACAGTCAGGGAACTTCAGGTTCCACAGACAAAGGAATATTCCCTACAAAGAGCATGTGTGTTTTCCTAAGTACATCTCGAGCAGAGACGTCAAAGATAGTACATAAAATGCTTGTTCAAGAACAAAATTATCTATAATCTTGACTTTTTATTTCTTTTCTCTGATTTCTATGTCTAAACAATATCCCTAATAAATACACCTCACAACTTTACGTACAAAGGAAATTCTTTAAACCACTGGAGGCCAACTGCAGATCTTCACCTCTCCCTCTTCTCCTCTAAGTCAAATCCCCAGTCTCACCCCCAGCTCTATAAAGGACAACCTGCTGTGGCCCCTGCCTGCTCCCTGACCCCACCCCCAGTGGATGACATGGATCTTCTCCTCTAACCTTCCTTCCCCCTCAACTCGCAACTCATTGAATATGGAATAGTCGAACTGGTGCCTATCTAGAATCTTCACCCCTATGTGCTAGGGTCTTTAGTACAGGAAGGTATTCTGCATGCTATCAAAGGAGAAAGATAATCATCAACCCCGCTCTGAACCATCTGATCTATAATGGTTTCCTCCCTGCAAGATATGCCAGTGCAATGATGGCACAGTGCTGTGGGAGCAATTAACCAATACCTGATTTGATTTAAGGAGCACTCCAGGAGATAGAGGCCATACCTGGCACAGCTTGGGTGACCAAGAACCTGAGACTAGATAGTTCAAGGACCCAAGGTCAAACCAAACATTACTGTTCCACTAAAGAAACATAGCAATAAAATGACTCCTAGTGACATTCTGCTATACTCATAGATCAGTGCCTTGTTCAGCCATCATCAGAGGCACTTCTTCCTGCAGCAGATGGGAATAAATACAGAGAACCACAGCAGAGAGTGAGAGACCTAAGCACACTCAGACCTGAACAGAATAGTTAGAGCAAATCCCTCTCCTCAGGTCTCAGGGAACCCTGCAGAAGAGAACAGAAAGAGTGTAAGAGCCAGAGGAGATAGAGGACCCCTAGAAAATAAGGCCCTCTAAATCAACAGGATCAGTACACATATGGACTCAGGGAGTTCTGAGGCAGGGTGTACAAGGCCTGGACAGGTCTGTACCAGATGAGTTGCCAGTGCTGAGAAGGTAAATGTACACAAGCCCCTATCCCTAACTCTGAAGCTACCTCCAACTGATAGCACTTGCAAATGACAATGTAGTTTTCTCCAAGGGAGTCTTAGTAGGAAAACAAACCCCTCTTCAGGGTAGGCTGCATGCCCAGCAGCAGATGGCCAACGGAAAAGGAACTCAACAGAATCTTTGGAAGTTCCTTGTCTCATAACATCATGTCAGGGATTTTTTATCTTATTTTTTATTTTATTTATATGTATTCTATTTTTTTTTACCCTATAGGTCCTTTGTGTGTGTATAATGGCTTCCAGTTCAGTGTTTATTTGGGATTCTTGAGTACGCGAATGAGTAGGTCTCTGTGTCTGTATTTGTTTCTTGTGCCTTTCCTTGGGCTTTTTTCCTTCTGTTTTTTTTTTCTGTCCTCTTCCAATGTGTTAGTTTTTGTTTTATATTATATTATATTCCCTTAGAGACAGAAAGGAAGTGGATCCAAATGGTAGGGAAGGTGAGGAGGAACTGGGGAGGAGCAGAGGAAGGGGAAAACATAATCAAGATACATCATGTAAGAAAAAAATCTATTTTCAATAAAAGGGGGAAAATAGGTGAACTCTTCCTAAAAATATACTTTTGAGCAATGTTGTAAAGGGAGTGGGAGTCTAACTTGAGAGCCACGAGAGTATTATGTAAACCTATTATGAAAAGTTTCCACACCCCTCGAGAAGCTCACACCCAAGTTTACATGTCTCACCCTCTCCCAAGGATCTCTTTCCATCAATCTTTCTATGTTAAAATCCTTTCTTAATAAATCTCAACTCTGCTTCCTGTTTTCTCTTCCTCTGATTCTTTTTCCTCAGCAAAGCTATAAACCCCAGGTTTACCCAAATGGAGGTCCAAAGGCCAAGAGAATTCTCCAAGCTGCTGGGGGCTGTAGAGTAGAGCTGTATCTCGCACTGCTGACAATCTATTTCTGTAAGTACAAATTGTATGCATTTGACTTCACTCTGAGAAAATAATTCAAGATTTAACCATTGAACTATAAAACAATGAGGACCAAGGCGAAGTCCTCATCTCTGAGCCTTGTTTCTTCTCATTAAAATTCTTCAATTTTGGTGAACAATCTTAAGCCTCACTCTAGTTACTCAACTGGATTTCAACCTGTAAAGTTGTATTTGACTCGGCCCATGCTTTCATTAGAATCTAGAACAATTAGAATCTAGAACAGAAACAATTCAATTAGAATCTAGAACAAAAATTTAGCACTACTCAAATGTTACTAGTATGTATGACTGTTTTTAAAAGGCTGTGTCTGGTGACACCAAACTATAACCATAGATTTTCAAAATCAATGATGTTTTGTCTGATACTTTAACTACTGGTCCCTGTGACATACTCACCAATGTCAATGGCAGTACTGCTTAGCATGCAAGGTAGTTTCATTAATGTGGTAGGAAGACTTTTATGGTGGACTCCATATTCCCACTCTCTAGTGCCCATGTTCTATAGTCCCCTCCTGTGAGCAAGATCAAAGGAGGTAATGTGCAATAAAACCCAGTAGCTCCTTTGTAGAAAGGGGAACTTTCAGGGTCTCTTGGCAGTCCTTTTAGTTGATTTTAAAGATATCAAAGACAAATTCTCTGAAGTGGATCTAGCTCTATTAGATGAGCCAACAAAACAGACAATAGAAATTCAAACATCATAGTCTCTGCTGCTGTCCTTAGTTAAGCACTGCTGTATCAATGATTCTAAGTATGCTTAGTTGCCGAGAATAGCTACTTCTTGGCATCAAGAAAAGCAAGAATCTTGGTTTTTGAACTCCCACAAGAAACTGATTCTGACTAATGAGCATAGGATAGAGTGCCAATTCTCTGGTGAGCTTTTAGCAATGCTCCCAGCCCGAGGATCTGCTTTAAGTCTTATTTTTACAAGTCTGGCCAACGACTGTGAGGTGACAGGTTTGTGTTATTTCAAAATTCTAATTTTGTAAATGTTTGGTACACCATGATAGAAAACTAATCAAAAATTTATGTTAAATTTCTTTCAAGTTTTAAAATGAGAGAGAATAAAAGCTATTAGATAAATTCCCCCAAGTTTTTGTAAGATAACCAGCGTGCCCTTGTGAGTTTATGATCCAGAATGTGAGCATTTATTCCACTTTTCTGAATATCACCATCTATTACAAATCTAAGAGGAAGCAAGCAGGTAAAGAGTGGGCACAGACAGGTAACACGGGGCACAGACAAGTAAGACTGACAACCAGGCAGAAGCAGATAGAACAGATAGAGCCTAACATTCAAAATTAAGGAGTCCTGGGAATGGCAGTGAGAAACCAGTAGACTTGCAGAAGTCTGGAGAGAAATAGCATGCTCAACACAATCATGTTCTTTGGGACTGTAAAGGAGAATTCAATGCTCAGTCTTACCGTTTTACAAACTGAGGCATGCTTGAAATTAAGGAAGGGTCCTCAAATCATATCTGTAACCTAATCCTCCTATTGCCACACACAGTAGGATGTCTACAGAGCTGATAAATCACTCACTTGAAATTATGCATGCTGTGTGTTTATTTTTCCTCATAGATCCATAAGAAGTGCTTTAAGATGAAGTTAAAGAGTAATAAAATGCTTTCAGAGCTGTGGTCCAAACTCTGTGCCCTAAGTGACCTCTTTGGGTCCTTGACTCAGGAATGTGAGGAAGACATGGGCCACACATTACTGAGGGTTGAAGAGGCTGAGCCCATTACCCCCAGCAACCTGGCAAGAGGGGTCTTCACCTTTGGAGACTCTTTCATAACAACTTAGTAAGTAAGAAACAGAGAGAATCTAGAGACACATAGATTATTTCCCATAAAATGATGGAAGGTAAGGAGATAAGATAAAATGGTTAAAAGGAAGTGCAGCCATGGTTGAGCTCAGCAGATGACGTATTTGACTGCTGTCCAGTTGTTCACCAAGGCTTCTTCTCAGACAGACTGACATCAATTCAGGCTAGTAAGTGAACCTGACTTTGGTATGTTCTTAAGTATAATAACAGATTCTGTACCAGGGGTAACACAAACTCTAGGCTGCTTCTTAAGATCAGGGTGAGCGGTCTCATATTCTAATGAGATAAATGCATATTGTGTCTGAATCATCTTGACTGCTAAAACAAATATTTTTGACTAGTAAAGAAAAAATTCCACAAGTAATCTTGTACATTGGTGTCCCAAACTATGACCCAGAATCTCTGATGAAATGAATAAAATAATGATTACATCATAAATATTTCTGGGCATCTTTGTGTGTGTTTGTAATCCCAGTACTTGAGTTACTTGTTACCTAACTAGGTAAATTAATAAGTAAATAAAATAAGCAGCAGCATAACTTTCAACTTTTGCAAACTATCTGAACCAGGCATTGGAGAGTTGACCTGAGGTGGGAATCTGAGCTATTTACTTGCTAAGTAAAGTGTTCAGTGGAATAACTGATAAGGCATGTTCAGAAGCTGAAAGGACAAAAGAGGAAATCCAGAAGTAGAGAGATTTATTTTTTACAGTGGTCTGGTAAAGATAGCCCCTTGGTGCTGGCTGTGTTCCAGTGCCATTTAGATTACAGTAGTTAACTCTGTCTTGACCACATCTAAGAATATTAGTTAAGAGTATTACTGTGAATGAATCTTTTCAACCAGAAATACAAAGAAATTCCAATCCTTGGGGGAAACAGTTGAAATATGAATAGATGTACTATTGTATGGATAGGGTGTGATGATTTTTGTCAATATACAAAAAAGAAGCATACTAAGGTTTTCATCATGGTTCTAAGAGAAAGAGGAAAATAGAGTGTTCAAATAACTTTCTAGTATGTGCAAACACAGGAAAAAAAATTGACCAAAATGGGAATGATTGAATAAGACTGAATGCTTAACCTGATGAAGAGTGAGGGATTTCACATGAGCATGGAAGCTGTATCCAGCAGAAATAGTTTAGTAGTTCTTAGGTTGAAAGCATCATGGTCTCTTTATTTGACTACAAAATACTATTAAAATGCATTTTGTCTGAAATATAAAATTCAGGATGTTGCACAATAAAATCCTGATGTCTGGCATCCCCTGGAATAACTCTTGATGTTTGAGCAGCAAACACGTTAGCCATATTGCTGGATGTTGTTAATAAGTAGAGGATAAGAATTTGCTGACCCTGTTAGGCAGCTTCTCTGGTCTTAATTAACAATGGAATAAAGCAATCTCTCCTAAACCCACACTGACTGTGAGGTCCCATTTATTATTATCCTGAGGATTGTTGCTATCCTTCCTTAATTTGAATGCCGATATATCTCCACAGGCCTTCCAGCTTTCTATCTTTCTTCTAGATAAATATCAGTCCCCTTTGGCCTCAATGTTCATAAATCCCTTTGACTTGATAATAGAAATTGCTAGGCCTTATGGGTTCATTTAAGCTACTGCACATATAGTAAAATGATCCATGATACTGCTGAGGATTAAGTTGGGCCAACAATTCACCTATGCCACTCTGGCTTCAAGGTCAGCCTGGCCTTCAGAGTAAGACCCTGTCTCAGAAAAGTGCACATATAGGGATACAAAAGTTCAAAAACCACATTAAAAAAACATTATTTCTTTGCATTATTTAAAAAGGAAAATAGTAAGTTATATTCTGTATACTAATCTTTATCTCCCATCTAACATTACCTAAAAGAATTTTAAATGTATTGTCTATTTATAAGCATTAAAGACAAGTGGTTAAATAGATACCATCATCACCTGCATTTTGTAAAATATGAAAGTAGAGCCTTGGAAACTTTAGAAATCAGTTAGATGCAGGCAGTCTAATATTAATGTTTATGAGCTGAAACTGTATTCACAGCTATCCCTAGACAATCATTCTTCTTTTCCATTAATGTCTTCTGGTATATTGAGGAGAGGAGGGCAACATCCACTGGGTCATGGCTGGATACCTCTTATTTGGGATCTGTCTGTGTGGGTCTTCAGTATTACTCACCTTTGATGCTGGCATCACTGAAGGAATTTAGGAAGTGGTTATAACCATCTCTATCTTGTGGTGACATTTGCAGCACTATTTAGAAGCCACAGGATAATGTGGTATTATAAAATTTACCATTTACCTACTTAATAATTTGAAACATATAAAATATGCAGAAACATTTTCCTGTTATCATGTGCATGTTCTGAATGACCTGAAACTTCTGCTTTGGACTTTGGAAAGAGAAATACTCTTTAGAGGTCCAGGGGATAATGAGGAGACCCCATATGACAATGGTGGAAACAAGTAATGAAGCAGTCTGTACAAATCTGGGGAAGAAGCACACTTGTGGTAATGTAAACCATCTTATCCTGGACCTAACTACCTAGTTTATTTTCATAAAGGGAAAGAATTATGGTTGGGTAAATTAAGTGATAAAAAGAAAACCAATTACAGAAAAACACACTCCCCATAATGAGTGTTTTCAAAAGCCATTAATTTCAACACATATAAAAGCTGTGAATACATTTATAGGGAGAGATGAGCGGACTGGGCGAGGAAAAAACGATGCATCTCTGTGCTATTTCTTCACTGTTGGAGAAGGAAACTAGTTAGCAGGTTCACACGGCCAATTTTCTCACTCCTTCCAAACAGTTCCCTCCAAGCTAGCCACAGGCAGAATGCCAGGCTGCTTAAAACTACATTATGTTCAAGTGCTAGTTTCAGCAACGAGATGTCCCCTATGGAGGGAAGTACTTCAACGCAGTTTCCAAGCATTGCAATGCCTCCGGTATGCGATGAAACTCATCAGTACCCTGGGGAAAGAGGTGAGCTCTGGGGACGTTTTCAATTAGATTACTCGCTTGTTACAGCCACTACCACTCCTCATGATTTAATTTCTATTTTTCAGGGATTAAACACATCATGCTTGAACATCATCCTTCTATGTGCATCTCGAAATAGATCATTTTAAGGTACTGTGACATGTGGAAACATTATAATACATAATTAATTATGTATGAAGGAAAGGAGAAATTGTGAAGCAATTTAGCTGTTGCAATGCAGGGACTTTTTTTTCCCTCGGACATGAGGATCTTTGTGCTACAAACATAATGAAACACTTCGCATTTTACACCTCATCTTTCACTTGTTTTTATTATTAGCATCTTTGTGAAATAGGGAGTAACAGGTCCCATTCTAGTTTTATTATTTATTTATTCTGGGAGTGAGGTGAGTCCCTGCGTGCCGTGGCATGGGTATGAAGTCAGAGGACAACCTGTGGGAGTCAGTTCTCTCCTTCTGCTGTGTGCACTCTGGTGATCCAGCTCAGGTGGCCAGGCCTGGTGGTGAATACCTTTACACACTGAGCCATCTCATTGACCCTAAATTAACCCTTCTGTTGAATACAGCTCACATTCAGAAGGTCAGCTCATCTAGATTTAGATTTCACAGGGACGGAATCAAATCTTGTGATTGCTTTAGTATTCTACTTCCCTAATCCAGACTGATTGAATGAAGTGATCATTGTGAAACCTGTATTCTTGAAGATACATTTAATCCTAAAATGTGACCTGTCCTTTCATTGGGTGAAATGGAAGAATGACAAAGCTTAGAAGTTGCATTTCTTTGTCAATGTCTTCCTCACATCAGTCTTTTAATATGTGGGTACATCTCTCTTCTTACCTCATTGTATATGACCATATAATGATGATGATGATGATGATGATGATCCACTAACAACATATCTAGGAAAATGATGTCTGTCATTTAGATTCCCATCAATGAGGTCATTTGGTCTAGTTCACAGCAAGCAGCCCACACCCTTGTACATTTTGTGATGTAACACTTGAACCCATTAATATTTGCAGATGGTTTTGCAAAGTGAGAATGTGTTCATCCATTAATAAGTGATGCTCAACCACACTCAGATCATAAAAGTAGAGGAAACTGAATTAGGCAGCCACAGAATTTATCTCTGCTTCTACACAACATACCCATAATCAAGGGCACTGAATGTTGTATACAAGGCTAATATGATTTTTATGAGTTTAATCATTATAGATACACAAAAGGGTTTAACAGTTGCTGTAGTCATTAATCAAGAGAGCCAATGCCTTATCTGGTTTAAAAAAATAGACAGATTGACTTAGGAATATTTTGATTTGCTACTTACACATTGGATTCTTATAGTGATTGTTGTTTTTTCAGAATTATAAAATTATGTATCAGAGTGGAGAAGAAGCACGGGACTTCTAAGCTGCTTCTGTCAGTAACTCCTTTTTAAACAAATGAAAACCAAAAGTGAAAGTGGAAATTTTAGTATTACTTGTGTTCTGGCTCATTTTTACATATAACTACATTCATGTATACACTCATATACATACATATATAAACATATATACACACAGAGATAAACAGATACATGTGCTCACACATATATACACACAGAGATACATACATGCATATATGCATGTATATGTATACATACATAAGTGACATGCACATACAGGTGTAAATATACATGCATGCACACATAAATACACATATGAATATGTATGTGCACATTTATGTGAACCCATACAAACACACACATATACCCACACACATGCACACATAGTCTTCCATTCTCTGAATCAGAGGAGTCAACAAAATATGGATATAAATTATCTAAAACTATATACTAAACAGAAACAGACATTGTTGTCATTATTTTCCACAAATTGCAGTATAATAAATATTTACATAGGATTTAGATAGCATGAAGTATTATTAAAATGTAGGAATGTCTTGAAGGACAACAGAAGATTATGTGTATTTTATGTAAATGCTGCAACATTTTATATGAAGGGACTGACCATTCATATACTTGGTACATGAGAGGTTTCCTGGAATTTCCAATTTCTCACCCAATAGTGAGGGATAACAATACGCATATAATTTTCTAAACTATGGCACCCACTCAATAAATATTTAAAATAAGACACAGAGAAATTAATTACAAGTGGATTTCAATAAGGAATAATTGTTTTTAAAACTGACATAAATTCCGAAATTACACCATTTTAATAAGGGCACTACATGAAGTTCATCTTAACATCATTCCAGCTTCCATATGAATCAACAGAACTACATTATAGTCCTAAGTTCTTTTTTATTTGGGGGGCGGGGTTGGAGACAGGGTTTCTCTGTGTAGCTTTGGGCTCGCTTTGGAGACCAGGCTGGCCTCGAACTAGTCTTAAAAAGCTACATTGTAGCCCAGAATGATACGTTGTCTGGCCTGCAACAGTTGTTCCCCAGAAGATGCACAGAAGGATATTGTGTGTTGAAGGAAGGGACTTATTATTGTGAGGAGTAGATTTATTAGCGCCACCTGCAGGCACAGGCTACTTGGATTAATAAAACCTGGGAAGTAAAGTGGCCATTTGTGAACACCGTCCTCAGCCAGGAGAGAGAGAGAGAGAGAGAGAGAGAGAGAGAGAGAGAGAGAGAGAGAGAGAGAGAGAGAGAGAGAGAGAGAGCACACCTAAGCCCACTCTGTACTCTGACACTTGCAGTAACAGGGTTGGGGGCAAAGCTGTTAGGTTTCAAAGCCTGACCTAATGACTGAGGTGCCTATTTAATACGTCAAAGCAGACCAGGCTGCCAGGTTCTCCCAGCACTGCCCCCCCCCCAGTCTCTACCTGTTACAGGGTCCTTCTGGCTGGCACACCTCATCCCCTACCCTAAACCTCTCCAGCCTAGGAGCTGGGCTGCCCTTCCCTATAATCCAGCCATTTGGATACCTGGCCTTTGGTCTACCCTTTACCCTCCGGGTCTCTTGGCCAGTCTCTTGGCCTAGGCCACCCCTCTTTGTCTGTGGATCCTCTCTTGCTCTCCCTCCCCCTCTCTCCTCACATGGCCCAACTCAGTCTGGTCATGTTCACTCTGGACTCTCCTAGAGGTCTCTGCCTCTGGCCATGCTCACCTTTTTATCTAAAAAAAACTTTCTTCTCCACCTTACCTAGGAGCAGTCATGGCCTTTCCTTTTTTATTTCTTTTTTTGTTCTTTTCATTTAAAAGGATGCGCTGAACCTTGTTCAGATTGTGCAGAACCATTGTCAGATTTTCTTTACCTCCCACACTAAGCTACAGTCAAAGTCAAGAGCTTCCACAAAGTAACACCCTCTGTCCTTTACTACAGGCACTTGTAAAGTTCAGCAGCACACGCAATGTAAAGATCAGAATTTAGACCCTGAAGTCAAACCGAGATATGTCCGAATCACGGCACTTTTATTCACTACATTGGTGAACCCTAGAAATTCTGTAATGTTCTGAGCCTTGAGTTTAAGCTGTAGAAACTTCTATCACACAAGGTAGTTTCTAACTTCCATTCTTTCATTCATTGAGTTACTTATTGAGGCCAATGTAGTGGATATGTAACATTCCTTCTCTTAGAATTTGTACTTCAATTATGGTGATAGACAGCAATGAAATTAATAAGCAACAGATAGTGAATATTTAATATAGATATACATAGATGATAGATCTACAATAGATAGATGATAGATAAATCTGGATGAAAGATAGACAATAGGTATAGATAGATGATATATATAAAATAAATGATAAATACATAGATATGTGATAGATATAGATAGATGATAGGCATAAGTAGATGATTAGATAGATAGATAGATAGACAGATGATAGATAGATGGATAGATAGATGATAGATAGATAGATAGATAGATAATAGATAGATAATTTATTTAGATGGCAATACATACAATGATTTTTGCAGAAATGAAATTGTTGGGAACCAAACTAATCCAAGGCTTTTTCAGAAGCCCTGATGAAAGGACAAAGGAGCATTACTTCTGAGTCTTTGCCCAGGAGCAGAGCCTGGCAAAGTCTGGTCTGGGGTTGGGGCTAGGCCCTTGAAAGAGTAAACACTGAGTTTCTGGGAACTCAACCCTTCCCCTGGACTGATTTTATTAGTCCTAAGGCAGCTGTGACTGGGGAATCCTGTGTTCCCTTTGCCAACACTGCTGACTCTGTCTCATTCTCCCCCTGCAAATCATATAAAAGGTGCTGTATTTCTTAATAAACTTGCTTGGCATAAGACATAGCTTGTGCAAAACCTCTTGACCCTAAATTTCCTATCTTCTTTACCTTATAATCTCCCGGTCCTTCCTCTCAGGAACCTGTCACCGAAGAATGACCTACTGGTCTAGGTCAAGAATTACAATGGTCAGGCCTCTGAAAAGAAACCATTTGAGTGAACATAGAAAACACTCTACCTTCAAAGCTTGGAAAAGAAATGATTCACATCAAACAAAGTATTATAAGGAAGACCTTGGAGTATTCAAAGAACTAAAATATGGATGTTATATATTGAGGACATAAACTATAGCCAAGAATTAAAGCAGATAACATTAGAGAGATAGGATGGGTTTAGCTAAGACTGTGGGGTTGATTAGAGAGAGATGGTAAAACGAGAAAGCAAGAAATAGATGAGATGTTTCAAAACTGCCACGTGTGCTATCTCAGGGTGGAGGAGGCTAGATTAAAGTCAGGAAAGCACATTATGGTGAAAAGAGTAGACTAGACAGGGCATCACTGTGACTTGTGATGGTGGTGATTAAGAACAACTGGCCTACCCCAGTAATCAGATCGGTGAATAACCTAACTGCATCACAGAGCCTCATCCAGTAACTGATGGAAGCAGATGCAGAGATCCATAGCCAAACACCAGGCCAAGCTCTAGGAGTCCAGTCGAAGGGAGAGAAGAGGGATTCTTTGAGCAAGGGGCATCAAGATCATGATGGGGAAATCTACAGAGACAACCAAACCAAACTAGTGGGAACTCATGAAATTTGGATCAACAGCTGTGGAGCCTGCATGGGACTGGACCTTCTGCATAGAGAGACAGTTGTGTAGCATGGTCTGCTTAAAGGGCCCCCTGGCAGTAGGATCAGAATCTATCCATGGTGTATGAGCGGGCTTTTTGGAGCCCACTTCTATGACGGGACACCTTGCACAATCTTGAGGCAGGGGGAGGGGCTTGGACCTGCCTCTACTAAATGGACTCCCCATCGGAGGTCTTACCTTCTTGTAGGAGGGAATGGAGCGTGGGTTGGGAGGAAAAGGCTGGAGGGGCAGGAGAAGGAGAGAGGGGGATCTTTGGTATGTAAAATGAATTAAAAAAATTCTTAATTAAATTCTTTTTGAAAAAAAAGAACAAGGGTAGCACTTGGGTATAATGTATATTTTGAGGATTTGATTGACAGGTCTTTATAAAGGTGTTCTTGAGGAGAAAAAGGAAAGAACACACCCAAGTCTGACCTCTAAATTAGCATTTTTCTACTCACAAATACTTTTTGCCTGAGAAATATTTACATGATGCAGGTAATTTTATCATTTATTAACAATGAAAGCAATTTCTCAGATGAATGAGGTGGGTGTACTTGTTTGTTTCTATGTAAAGAATTAAATTCTTAACATTAGAGTATAGGAAAGTACCCTCATCAGTTTTTAAAGGAGATCAATATTTTAATTTTTTAGCTACTAATGTTGAGAGTGATGCTTTGTATGAATACATATTTTTGTAAGTCACAAGAATCTGGTCAGACTCATTTCAAAGGTTGTTGGAAATCTTTTCCTAATCCCAATGCAGAATTCATTTGACAACTTTTAAAAACAAAGTTTGTAGTAGGAAACTCAAACATCCATTCTAAAAAGCATACTACAGCCCCCAAACACATTAATTTGAGGCTTAAATGCTTAAGAACATCATAGTAGAAAAATATTAAGGGTCCTTGTTGTTCATACTTTGTTTCTACAAGATCACAGAACTTCTTATGTACAAGCAAACACTGCAATTCATTTCATACAATCGTCTCAAATCTGAGTCTAGGTGTTTCATGAGTGCTTTATCCTCATTGTCTGGCATGACGGAATACACAGTGCAAACTAAATCGACTGTGTGTTCATAGGCAAGACTTTAGTGAACCTGCTCAGGCCAACATGGGTAAGCAGTGGCAGAAATGAAACGTGGATTCATTGTGCATTTGATTTTTGGATTAATTTTTTATTGTTGCACAGAGGAACTATTGCAAAGAGCTGGATATATGTTACATTGGTGGATCTGTGATGGGTGCTTAGGGTAAGTTCAAACTCATTGAGCTATCTGCTTTAAATATGCACAATTCTTCATACATCAATTAACTGCCAAAAAAAGTTTCAAAGAAAACTACCACATAGAAGTTGCCTTTTAATTCCATATTTTTATTTTAGTCCACAACTGTATTATACAGGCAGAGCTTAATGTAGGATTTTTGTTTGTTTGTTTGTTTGTTTTGTTTTGCTTGTTTGGTTTGTTTTCAACTTTCTTCAATTAGTAACTCCTGATTTGAATTTGAGCTCTTGGAGTTAATAAAAAAGCAGATGTAATCTAATAGATGTACCTGTTATATTGTAGTCTTTTTTTTTTTTTTTTTGATTTTTTCAAGACAGGGTTTCTCTGTGTAGCTTTGCGCCTTTCCTGGGACTCACTTGGTAGCCCAGGCTGGCCTCGAACTCACAGAGATCCGCCTGCCTCTGCCTCCCGAGTGCTGGGATTAAAGGCGTGCGCCACCACCGCCCGGCTTATATTGTAGTCTTAAATGCTATTTCTAATACTGGGTAAAATGCTTAAAAGGAAAAACATCTTATTAAAAAGATGTAGTGTGAGCTCAGAGAGAAACTTCTCAGCTATTTGTAGCTGCCAAAGCAAGAAGTGGATGCCCGGGTGCTTCTCACATAATGTAAAACCGTTGAGTTTATGCATTATTCTCATTTTCCTTAATCAGAAGTAAGTGTGAACAGTGCTGAAATGGACAAGCTGGTAATAGGTTTAGAAAACTGATGACAGACTTGTGTTGATCATGTACTGCAGTCAGGAAAATCCACAGGAGCACCACTTGTCAGCTCAATTTTCTTTGGGAAAAAGAAATAGACATTCTTGTTTTCTATGCCTAGTTTTTGTATGTCTTTAACTATTTTCCTTAGTGGGGAAAAAGGGCACAGCACCTACTCAGCAGTAACCAGGAATTTTAATTTGGTGCAACCGTAACACTGGCAGAGACTGCAGAGCAGCTCCTGGTTCCTGGAGCCTAGGATGGATTTTGGCAAAGTAGCCATAGTAGTTTCTGGAAATAATGTACTTGAGGATCTGACGTCACTGACATGGTCTCCCATGGGACTCACAATGACAGCTTTTTATCCCTTTCCTGTTTCCATTTGGTGGCTGTTTGCAGGCTCTTTTGGCTTTTGTGGCTGAGCCCAGCACATCACAAGAGCTTTGCCTCTCTTTCTCTGTTATGCCCACATCTTATTTCCCCATTGGGCACTTCTCCCATTAACATACCTAAAGCTCCTTTCCAGGATGTTGTCATGGGTAGGTTTGTTTTATAACAAACTTACCATACCTGGCAGAGTTATATTCACTCAGAAAATACATACTCCACCGTACATTACGCTCTACTGTTGTGTGCTCGGCACCGAATACACTGGGGATAAGAACTGGCACCACTCTACTGAAGGAGAAAGGAGTGAAGCCGGGACCTCTGCTGAGAAAGACAGACATGCAATAAGCACATACCTATAAACTAACTCCACATCCAGGAAGGCACCCTTGAGCCTCTCCTCTGACATGTCTATGTACATGCCGAAGGCTGGCTCTTCAAAGACAGGTCCATTTATTTTTACTCTTTCATACGTATGAGCATTTTGCTTGCATGTAAGTATAAGTACCATGTGTGTACTGGTGCTCACAGAGGCCAGAAGACTGTACATGATCCCTTGGACCTAGAGTGGTAGATTGTTGTGAGCCCCAATGTGGGTGTTTGAGTCAAACCCAGGTTCTTCATACAAGGGCAGCAAATGCTCTAAACACAGAGACATCTTTCCAGTCCTCAGAAGGCTGCTCTTTACAGCCTTCACTGGAAAGGTAAAGTACTAGAAACAGCCCAGATGATTATATTCTTTTTTTATTTTTATGTGTATTGATGTTTGCTTGCATGTGTCTATGTACCACACGTGTGCAGTGTCCCAAAAGGTCAGACGGGGGCATCAAATCCCCTGAGACTAGAAGTTGTAGACAGCTGTTAGTCACCAGACGGGTGCTGGGATTTTTTTTTTTTCATTTTACATATCAACTACAGTTCCCCCTCCCCTTCTCCCATTCCCCCCCTTCCTTCTCATACCACCCCCCATCCACTCCTCAGAGTGGGTAAGGTCTCCCTTGGGGAGTCAATAAATTCTGGCAGGGAGCTGGGATTTAAACCCGGGTCCTCTGGGAGAGCAGCCAGTGCTCTTAACCACTGAGCCATCTCTCCAATCTAGAAAATGACAATACTAAGAATACAAATTGTATCAAATCCAAAATTAAAGTTCTAGGCAACTAAAAAGAGTAAAGCAGGTCTCTATGAATGGAGAGGGATGATCTTCATGTTACATTGTAAAATGGAGAAAGCAAAATGTAATGAATTGTATATGTTGTTCTTTTATTGTTAAAGGGAAGGTTAAAACCTAAAATATTCAAGAGTGTTCGAACACAAAACACACTAAGGAGGTAATCTTTGCTAAATCAGAAAGCCCAATAAATGCAGAAGAGAAAAATTCAGTATTTGACAAAAAAAAAATCATGACATCATGACCAATTAAGCAAGACTCAAGATTGAATTCTGAAAAACCAGTGGGTAAAAATATATCAGCATAGCATCCAACAAAGCACATACTAATTATGAAATATGAGCTAGAGCCTTAGAATGAAAAAACTTCACAACCCTGATATGCCCTTGAAATGCTCAGTATCATTTCTATGGTGTTGAGCTTTAATCAGAAGGAGTTATGTGATAAATTCAATCAGATAAGCAATCCACAAAATAAGTCACCAGTAGATTTCAAAACTATTAAAAAATAAGCCAGGCATAGTGGCACACGCCTTTAATCTCAGCACTCAAGAGACAGAGGCCAACAGATCTCTGTGTTCAGTGCCATCCTGGACTACATGGCGAGTTCCAGGACAGCAGCAGCTGTGTAGAGAGGCCCTGTGACAATATATATATATATATATATATATTAAAAAATAAAAGAATTCAAGATTGAGTGTGACTAAGCAGAAATAAAAATTGAGTGCCCTACAAAACTGGCTTTGTATTTGCTATAAACAACATGATATAAAAACATATATCATCTTTATGTTAGAGAACACCAAATGTGCCATTGGACCTTGATATCTGCTTGCCTTTCAGGATGAAGGAGCATTGAGTACAGACATGCTTCATACCCTTGCATCCTTCTCCAGGTGCCTTCACACTGAAACAGCAGAATGGAGTATTGCTCCAAAGACCACATTGTCTACAAAGCTCGGGATCTTTAGTGCCTGGCCCCTCACAGAGTAATGTTGTTACCATCAGGATGAGAGTACAGCAGTGAATCAAAGATAAGCTTTGATCAGTCATTGTACTGCAATAACATAAAATAATTCCTTCTTCATGAGAATTTCACACTGAAATTAGGTTGGGAAAAGGGAAAGATATATCCTATGAGCCACAGAATCGTTTAGAGGGTTGTGTATATGGATGTATACATATATAGGTATCTCACTTTATGTAAATACATTTTAAATACGTATCTCCCTTTAGATAAACAGCTAAATAGAAAGATAATGACACTGACAAACAGAGATGAGCAGACCCCTGGAGTGGTGACTTAGGAAAGTAGGTTTCTATGAGTCTACCTTACTCTTTTTCTGTTTGTTGCATAGTTTTATAAAACATGACTTGTGAATATTAATAAACAGAAGTAGAGTGAGAAAATGATCTAAACTTTTGTACTTTTTCCACATGCTCCTCTCTTTCTTAGTTTTATTTTCTGGCTTCTTTGGTAGATTGCCTTACATTGTATCTCTAGATAATTCCATTAACTCATTTTCCTTTTTCAGTCTTTGTGGGAAACCAGCAGCCTCCAATGGACTCCACTGAGTGTTCCAGGGTATACGGAGAAGGACGAGGTTGTGTGGATTATTCCTCATGCTGCTGTTTTCTAGGACTGTTGGCTCTTGTTCAAGTTCTACCCCTTTTCTGCAACTATCTTATTTATTACCCACACTTGGAACTTTTACTATTTTTCAGGTTATTCTAAGAAGAAAGTATGTCATATACATGTAAGAGAATGTATCAATTAAGCAGCAAAATTCCTTCTTCTATACGTGTCGTTAACATGGTGCTAGATATTGCAAGGGATGTCTGTCTTGATGTCTTATCTCTCCATCATTCCCACATTCCTGCCATAGTGCTTGATCTTTTCCCTTCTTGGATTTCTTTTCCTTCAGATTGAACTCCTTTAAAGAACAAGTAAATGCTCTATACCCAGTTCTATGCCGATATTTAGATTTCCATGACTCATTAATGTCTCCACTAAATGAGAGGATGGTAATTATTGGGTCTCACCCTTTGGATAAAAAGACTGAATCCCACTGTTTCTACTCTAAGTAGATTTAATGTGTAACAATAATGTGTACATTTATTGATGTATAAATATTTAGTATACATCATTTGACTGGAAAACATTCTGAAACTGAAGTGTGTGTTCACCTCTCATCTCAGGCCCCTGGAGACTGAGGGCACAGTGTGATCTCTGTGCTGTCTTGCTGCCCTTGGGACTGACATTGTTGATAGTAAGAGAGGTGAACGCAGATTCTTTAATATGGTTTATTAGATCACAGTATTGGGGTAGTGTGGGGAAAAATAACCTCATTTCACAGAAGAACAATCATAAAAAAGAAATTGCCTCTTAAATGTTTTAAAACAGCCAGGTTATTGCTGACATAGACAAAAGGGAGGGCACTGTAGCTTTTTCCAGATTGACTAAGATACTACGGCTGAACTTCGAGATCTTCTGTGACCCAAGACAAGGGAAAACTACATTCTGGTGACTTTGACAAAAGACTGAATTTTAATTTTCCTCTGCTCAGAAGAAAATCTAAGACAATAGAGACCGCAGAGACACCACAGTGGAAAATTCACCCTTCGGAAGCCTGTGAGAATGACGTTCAGAACCGTGTTCTCAGATCAGCAAATCTAATGCAGCTCCGTGAAGGGGGCATCCCTTAAGGAAATGCACCGAGCACTCAATTCAATCCCAAATTAAGTTTTTCAGCAAGAAATGGACCACTTGCATAACAGCAGGTGTGTGTGCTAATAGAATGATTTCTCTTTAATTAGCAGCACTTACTCCGCAAGATAATTACATACATTGTTTACTCTCAACTCTTTTTTTAAAGGGCCATTAACATTTTTTAAAATCTCTTTTCTTCCCAAGCAACACTCTGAAAAGCTTACAAATCTTTTTGGTTTTCATTACGAAGAAGAAAAAAGTAGGCAGGTGTTTAGGCCACTGTCTACTGCATGTACAGAACGTGTGAGCATGCTTGCAGCCTTAGAGACATACACAGAGCACAGTTGATACTCACTCTGGATTTAGAAACAGACGGTGGGCAGACACTGGATGGTAAAGAATTGAGGTTTAAAATCTATAGTAGAGAAAAAGTGGTTTTAAATTTGGAAAAAATAGATATTTCCCAAAGGAAATTCACATGTCTACCCATGATTCTCATAGTATTCCATAGAGAGTGAGGGGAATGTGTTCCTCCACACACAGCCTGAACAGACTGTTGCCTTTTGCACCAACCTATAACCCACAGAATGTACACATCTCTCAAGTCGCAGAGTGGAATTGTTCGGGAAAGTTTCTTCAGATGAAACCATACTTTGAATATAAGGAGACCTGTGCATTTGCCAAGCTCATAAAACCTTAAAAACTTGCATTGCAAGGAAGATTTGACTTTATTTTCTCATTTGAAAATTAGGCTGATTGTTCACAGTGCCTCACAATAGGTGGTCATGGGAATGTGTTTCTCACCGAAGGAAATATGAGATTATCAGCTGGTTGAGTTCTTCTGAAGACATGGTAGGAAAACACTCTGGATTATAAGCCTATGATGTCATGTTTTAATATTTTCAAACTGACTTATGAGTATTCTATGTTTGAGAGTTTTTGATTTTCAGATCATCTGTTGGGCAGGTGAAATCACAGAAGTGTGTCAATATACCCTTTTATGAAATCAAATATAACCTCAGATTAAATCTATAACCTCAGGTTAAATTAGTAGATAAACAAAAAGATTGTCTATATTGTATGCTTCTATGTACTAATTTCACAGTGTCTTCTTGGAAAAATATACCAATCAAGATTAGGATGAAAAGTTTAGTAACATCACATCTTGAGTATCTTTTTCAAAACTATTAGTTCTCAAATGGAGGACAAATGTCTAACCAAGGTGCCTATTTAACACATCAAAGTGGACTCTCGCTGCCAGTCCTTCAGTTCCTACCTGTTACAGAGCCATCCTGGGTGGCATACCCTGCCCCCTACCCTCCTTGTCCAGCCCAGGGAAAGAGCTGGGCTTCCAGCTCCTCTCATCCCTTTATAACCTCAACCATTTGGACACGTGGTCTCTTGGTCTCCTGGCCTCTTGGCTCCTGGTTCCTCTCTTCCTCTCACACTCCCACCCCTCCCCAACTCATGGCCCAGTTCAGTCTGGACCTCTCCAGATGCCTCTGATTGTTCCCTCTCCCTCATATCTACAATAAACCCCTTCTTCTAAACCAGACCTAGGGGCAGTCATCTCATTTTTCATTCATCTGGTGCCAAAACCCGTGTTTGGCATCAGTAAGTTCCCTTCCAAGGAACTTGGCCTCCCCAAATCAAGCTGCTGACCTTACTCTCCTAAGGAATGTTTCTGTTGGCTTCTGCCACCCACCAATTTTAACTCCAGATTCTAGAGTCTGACTCTGCAGCTGCTGCTCCTCTCCCTCTGTGACCAACCATTCCTCTCCTCATCTACTCCAAGTGTCTCTCCAGCTCCTGGAGCCTTCTATGCCCTCCTGGGGCACCTGCCTGAGCACTAGCCTCAAATCTCTCAGACATGGCCTGCCACACCCATCTAGGTATCTCTCTCCATACCTATATAGGCACATCTTTCTACCAAAGACACTTAGAGTTTCCCTTTGCCCCAAAGCCCAGCTGCCCTCTCCCTCCCAATCTACCGGATAAGTGTCACACCGGAACCGCCTACTTTGTCTGCTATTACTGTGAAAACCACATCAGTGTGCCAGGAAGCCCTCCTTGTCCGACTGGGCCCCCATCAACTTGAAAACATCGCCTGTCTGTGATGTGGGGCATTTCTTTAGGACAAGACTCTCATTCCCCTAGGGATGCCCTGGTGGGAATTCTTGTCACCACAACACTTCCCTCTGTTCTCACCTCCCTCCTGCTGTCCTGGGGTTTCTCCATTCCAGGCTGGCCTCTCTCAACTCCTCTCACCTCCCCCTAGGAGCTTCCTGCAGTCCTGCAACTTCCTTAAGCCCTTGGGGGCCTCTGCAACCCTGCTCTCTCTTAGCTCCCTCCGGATGTTGTCTCACCTCCCCCTGGGAGCTGCCTGCTCCCCTTCTCTTCCCTGTGGCTTCCAGGAGAGGACACTCTGTGACCCTGTTCCCTCTCAGATCCCTCCTGGAATCCTGCAACTTCACTAAGGCCACTACACTATCTCACAGCTTCCTCTTGGAACTTATGGGACCCTCCCAAAGGAAGAGTTCAGTTTCAGAATCCTTTTTCTCGTCCTCCACAAACTCAGATCTTATGAAAGCCTTGTTGCGTACTACAAAGAACTTGGCCTCACAGATCGATGGCCAAAGATGGACATGCTGGATTTGCAAACCCTCTTATGTAACAACTTCTGCCACTGCACAAACAAATGATCCCAAAATCTCTTATATCGAAACTTGCTCTGCTCTGCACTTCCCAAAGTCCCTTATCTCTAAGGTTTTTTTTCTACTTCCCACTTTTCAAAATCTTCTATCTCTACGATCTCCCTGTGCTCTGTTCTCAAAAATAATATCTCTTAAGACTATGTTGTAAACTCTGTCTCAGGATTTGTAAGTTCATTGGGTGTGGTTTAAAAAAATCTGTAACAAAATATAGCTTAAAACTTATAATAAAAGGTGTATAGTTAAAAATCTATACATGGATAACCTTAATTTGATAGAACATACTACATATGTGATTCAACTCTTATTTAAAAAATAGATCTATATTTACTATTTATGTAACTTGAATTCAACTGTTGTTTAGGAAAATAGATGTTTTTAAATAGCAACCATGTGACTTGCCTCCATCCTGGCAGATGACCTCCTCAGGAGGGAAGAAACCATGTGGCTGGCAGCCATCTTTAGTAAGAGTAAAGGATACATGCCATGTAAATTCACCACCATCTTAAGATGACCACAAAACAGTTACCCAGCATAGAAATGCCACAAGCTTGGGTTTTATAACAATAAAAGAGGACACTGTATGTCTTCAACTGGATTTCTGACATCCTGTAGTCACAAGTTTTCTTTATGGTAAAGCATGAAATGATTCCTCATGGTTTAGAATCAATTGCCAGTGACTGAAACAAAAGCATAAAATCACAATGTGGGGGTATTGGGTGACTGATTCCAGGCACATGGAGAGGTGGCATGCCCAATAGGTTAAAAACCGCTCTTACTACGTTAGAGAGAAGAATCAGTGGCTGATAGTGCACAGAAAACTCCTATGGATGAAGAAGCCTTTCACACCACTGATATAGTACAATAAAGTAAAAGTATTTAGTGTATTTATGTTAAATGAAGTCCTAAGTATTATAAAATTTGTAAAATTTTTAGATTCATATAAATAATCTCTCTCTCTCTCTCTCTCTCTCTCTCTCTCTCTCTCACACACACACACACACACACACACACACACACACACACACACACACACACGGATTTGCATGATAGGACTTGCTAGCTCCAGCAGTACTCTCAATTTATCAAGTAACTGCTTTTGTAAATGCAAATACTAAAACTATAATGTGAAGAATAAAGTGAGATATTTTAGGTATAACCAGAAAGACACTGTGAGCATATTTGGTGTGATTAAAAAGATGACACAGTTCTGAGGACATGGCTGTCTAGGAAGCCCCAAACAGGTAGGACCCTAGTTTAACTGCGACTCGGTAAATTGAGCACCTCGCTTCACTGGTTTAAAAAAGTAACAGAAACAGGAAAAAAAAAATGCTTGTGATTATCCTCAATACTTTGGACTATACACAAGGTAAACAAACTTGGTTTATATTAGTTTTTAGCAGTTCCTGTGACAGAATGCCTCTCACCAACAATAGCGAGGTCAAAGTTATAGAGACAAGCCATCCTTAGCTTTACTGTGTCTCTAAGAATGAACAGGATGGAAAGTGGGGAATCACAAGTTAGTTAGGTGGCCTTCTTGTATCTTCTTTGTATCTGACTTGGGGGGTGATTTTTAAAAAAGCCTTTCACATTGTTTATATGAACTAGCAACAGCATTTCATGATGTAACATACACGTAGCAGAGTACGTCATATAATATATACTAAAATATTGATAGCAATCCTATATTTAAGTGTTGCAGGTAGCATATGGATACAAGTATAACTACAAAGTTCATGGCTTTGGAATGCCTTAAAAGGAAGAACTAATATTTGGTTCCATGAACATAAGATGAATAGTGACTATGGGTAGCAAACTTTGATAATTAAAATTGAAAATTCAACTTCGTATGAGCCTTTTCTTCTAACATGTTCTAACAGGTCCAGAAACTATGTTTGACCTCCATCGGTAGGGAAGTATCAACAAGACAGGGAGTTTTCACAGATAGTGGATATTAAATTTATTTTTATATGAGCCAAATCTAGCACTAAAACAATAACACTTCCAGTGATGCTGGCTTGAGCTAATGCATATGCAACCCACTGAGTAGTGTTGCTTTTTAGCCTAATTAAATATTGTCCAGCTGTGCCCTGTTCCCACCAGAGACCCTGCAAAGGAATTAATATAGCTGTGCACGGGCCTATAATCTATCCATTTTGGGGTTTTGTTTTTTATCAAAATATCATGTCTGTTGTTCTTTCAGATGCAAAAGTTAGGCTGGATTTGTAAGTAGGACTGTTAATTAGTTTGGGATTCCCTGGTCAGTGTGTTTAGTTTCCTTGCAAACATTTCCCTAAAAACATAAAGGAAAATAAAAATCTCTCTTGGGAAAAAATTTGAAGATAATTATGAAAAGATGGTGAAAGAAAGACGTTAGACAGCAGCTCCATCATCGACACATCCTCGGATCTGTTTGGGGTGGTGGGGTCGCTGTCATTGTCTTATAAAGATGTATGAAGAAATTTCTAGAATCCAAAAAAAAAAAAAAACAGTGTAATTCCACGGAACAATTCAGTTGTTTCATCTCTACAAGTTTTATTACTCTATGTAAATCGGCTACAACCAAAATGTTCTGTTCAAGTCTTAAAGTAGTAAGTACAAACCTAAGTGTGTAATCTAAATAGTTGCAGATTCTGGGACCGAACTGTCTCAGCAGATGGGCAATCAAGTTGATTGTAGGGACGCAGAGAACATGCTATTCCAGACATATAAACAAACGTGTATGTCTTTCCACGATGTCAGAATTTATCACAAGATGTGGCTAGGGTGCAGAAGGTGCGGAAATTGTGGGAGGGACCAACTAGTGACTTGCACAGCTGGAGACCCATACCCTCAGAGGGAGCTCCTCCGAAAGGGCCGGGACCCAGAGGCAGGATACCCCAGAGACCTAGGGTAGAAATGATAGACCCAAACACAAATGGAGGAAACAAGCAATGAAATGATCCCTAATGATATTCTGCTATACTCAGAGATTGACGCCTAGCCCAACAGTCATCAGAGAGACTTCACCCAGCAACTGATGGGAACAGATGCAGACCCATAGTCAAACACTGGGCTGAGCTCCGGGACTCCTGTGAAAGGGGGAAGAAAGATTCTAGGTCCGAGCAGTGTTAAGGGCACCACAATAAAACCCACAGAACCAACTAACCTGGACTCAAAGGTACTCACAGTGACTGAACTGACAACTAGGGAGCCTGCATGAGATGGCTATAGGTCCTCTGCACACATGTTACAGTTATGTAACTTGGTCTTCATATGAGACTCCTAACAGTGAGAGCAGGGCCTGTCTCTGACTCGGTTGCCTACTTTTGAGACTCATTCCTCCTACCAAATTTCCTCATCCAGCCTTACTAGAAGAAGAGGAGCCTAGTCTCACTGCAAAGTGATATACCATGGCTGGCTGATATCCATGGGAGGCCTACTTGTATCTGAAAAGAAACAGTGGAAGAGGAGTGTATGGCAGGCAGGGGAGGGGACACTTTGGTTGGGATGTAAAAATGAATAAATAAATACACTTATAAGATTTTAACAGCATCAATTTGTCAGATAATCCCACCTTCCTTGGTAATCTGGGCAATGCAAATGCAGTTTATTTTATTTCAATGTTAATTACTAATGTTAATTCTCATATCACACATCACACGTAATTATATCTACATATGTATATATGCAGTGAAAAGACTGAATACAATTTAAAGAGGATAGAGCAGCGTTCAAGAGGTTTCAGAGGGGTGATAGAAATGTCAGTAGAGTCTGTATTAATAAGTTAACACTCCCAGAACCAACTGCAAAGAAGAAGCTGTTACAGAGATCAGGCCACAGGAAAGGGAAACTGTAGAGTTCATCTTGGAGATGGAATGAAGAGCCAGGAAGGGCCAGGAAGCACAGGTCCAGGTCAGGCTGGGGAAACACCTAGTCTGGGTGAAGCCTCAAGGACACTTGGGAGTTTTGTTCTTGTAATGTTTGTTCTCTCTCTCTCTCTCTCTCTCTCTCTCTCTCTCTCTCTCTCTCTCTCTCTCTCACACACACACACACACACACACACACACACACACAGATTTGCATGATAACACTTCCCAGCTCCAACTGTACTCCATATTTATCAAATAAGAAAACCTAAGAAGATAAGAATCTTGAGAAGAGGACAAAGGAAAGGTGATATGAGGCATGGAGTTCATCAAGACACAAGAGTTCCAGATCTCACAGAGAGCCCTGAGCATCACCGGCAGCTGTGAGCTCTGGAAAGAGCTGTGTCTTCATAATGACTCCTAATACTAAGGAGGTTATCACTATCAAACCAGTCATAGCCCTGGAGACAGATGAGGCAGAAAGAACAAGCAGAAGAGCCAAGCCGCCACACCAGCAAGGGCTCAGAGATGATTGACAGATTCCATAAGAGAGGCAGAGTAAAAAGAAAAAAAACAACAGGAAATAATGGAGGGAATGCAAAATTTTATCCTCTAATACAGTCAAGTAGTATTTGTGGAAATGCATGAATATAAAACTTCATGAAATTTATTAATGTTTGAATGAGTAAACAAAGGCAATTGGAAAATAGAATTTAAAGGAAGCCATAAAGAGATAAAAGTGTGAAAAAAGGGAAGAGGAAAGATAACACAGAAATGTGCAAAACAAATCTTATAACAAAGCAAAAATAAATTTGTGATGTGATTGAGCTTCTACAGGGAAATAAATTATGTTGAATTTGAATGAAGATGGTGTTTTTATTAAATAAATTGAATTTGGAACAATTCCTCTAAGAAAGACTGAAGTACAAAAGTTTTCTGACACATAACATTAAGATGTTAGCTGATGATTATAGAGATCCTGGGAATTGCACACATCTTCACACAGACATCCACAATGCACATATCAAGTATTTCAAAATAGATGCCCCAAATTCGAAGTCAAAGGAAAGTAATACTGAAAAATATTTAATTCTTGCATAAGACTGTCCAAGTCTAAGTGAAAACTTTCAATGTCCACCTATGAAAAATGGAAATAGAAATGACTAAGCTAAGTTTAACAAGATCCCAACTACATACAATCATTCTCTAAAATCATTAGCAGTGTTTTTAGTCAAAAATTCACAACAAAATTTTAATAAGGCAAATGTAGGCATGTTCTTGTGCTGTAAGTGGTGGCTCATGATCTATGAAATCAAAGAGAACACTTCTCATCCACATACAAGCTCCACAAGGACAAGGTTTACTCCTGTGTTAAGGACAGAATTGCCATCCTCTGGTGAAGCAGAAGGTACATGGGATGATTTGGAGGGAAGAAAGAAGGCAGAGAAATGTAATTAAATTACAAACACAAAATAGAAGGCAAGCTTACCATGTGTGCCTGAACGGAAGTGAAACCTACATCAGGTGAAGTCAGGCAGGCATAGGAGGACAGACACGGCATGATCTCCCTTGTGTGCAGAATCTGAAACTTCTGATGTCGTAGAAATTGGAAGTAGAATGGAAGGTGTCAAAGGATGTGGAGAGTCAGGTGTGATGGGAGACGGGGGAAGGTGGGTTGATGGGTTCCACACAGTGGTTAGACAAGAGCTCTGCTCTGCTGTAAGCTCAGCAGTATGCTGGATACTCCAAAAGCTAGAAGAGAGAATCTTGTAGATTTTTACAACAAAGAAATGATTACAACGAAGAACAGCTAGGCCTGTCTAGCTTGGCATAAATACAACCTAATGTATATATGTCTCAAAATATGTCTGCCCATTGATGCATTTGATTTGGGGTTTGGAGGTAATAACTAATATAAGTTTAACTTTCTATTTTTAATATATTATAAACTATAACAGAATCCCTGAGATTTTTCAAGAGGTAGAATATTAAGGCTTTAAAGAGTAAAAGAACATTAAAGAAGAAATGGGGGTGTGTGTATTGTGGGATGTTAATCAAAAGATGAATGAAAAAAAAACATTTGTTGAAGCAATGCAGACTACAATAAGGTTACGTAGAAGACAATTTCTTTATGCTTCTGAGTTTTCTGACATGGAACCTTGGACACCCTGGAGCTAGCAAGACAGAGTCACCAAGATGATTTATATTTTCAAAGGAGGAAAGAGAGAGGTCCCACAGGCCACCCTGTGAGATATTCATCCCAGGGCAGTGAGCTCTTCCCTCGATGGGGGCGGGGGGTGCATTAGTCAGCTCTTCTTTGCTTTTAAACCTCAGAACTGAGTCATCAAATCTAGTCCACTCTGCTATGCTGCTAGTAATTTTAGCTTGATTTTTTTTCTTTACAGTTTTTACTTGGATTTCAAAATTCAAATTATTTACATTGCTATTCTTTGAACAACAAAACATTTTCCAACTTTTTACTTATTAAATAGCTACTTACTTATTTAATAGCTCGTAAACAACCTAAGTGAAGACTTCATGTTGTCTTCTTAAATGTGGCCACGCTTATTGTTCTTTTCACATAAATGCTGTATATTAGATGCCATATTTTTGCTATACTTTCAGCGTTCTTATAGTTCCCTTGATTGTATTTATAAAAGAGCATTCTAATTGATGAATTTTGTGAGTTTTGAAAAAGTAACATTTCTATTTTTCTACTGATATGGCTTTGTACATTAACCATTATTAAGTTAAAAATGGTCCACCAACACCTGAGGTAGGTTGGAAAGCTGGCCCTGAAGTATAAGAGCAGGGGAGTTAGCCTAGCCCCCCATCTGCTGCAGCACTCCAGAGTGGCCCCTATGCCACACCTGGTCAACACAGTAGAGCAGACACTGAAGGTGTAGGTGTGGGGGATCTGATCTTTAGGACATGAAAGCAGAACTGGCCCTGCCCCTTGCTTATCACTGCAAAGGGTGAACTCACCAAGGTAATGCAGGAGAGCTCACCCTGGTGGTGAGGACAGGAGAGAGCTGGCAGGCTGAACAAACCTTGCAACTACCCAGACCCAGAACCAGGGTTATGGGTTGGCCCACCCCATCTGTGATCTGCTGGAGCACATGAAGGGACTGGTCCTGCAGACCCAAAGTTGCAGGATGTCCACAACACAGGGCAACAACAAATTAACTGAGAAGAATCCCAGTGAGGGCTCAGCATCAATGGTGTAGAAACGAGAGGCCTCGAACCAGACCAATGACTCTGCAATGAACATTTGCAAGTAAAGATATATGGACAAAGGGATTTACCGTGTGACTCACACACTACAGCTTCCATGACAAGATTTTTCTCCCTTTTTTTCTTTCCTTTTTTCTCTTATATTTTATAGGTGGTGCTGCAAGGGCAGGGAGTAGATAAACAGGGACAAGAAATGAGTGTAACCAAGATGCATAATGCAAAAGACACAAAGAATAACTAAGAGGAACATTTAAAAACTATGTTTTGTAATTCTCTACTAAGTCCTACCTATGCCATGTGTCTGAGTGTGGGCCTCAATAATGCACTGACTTCTCAGCCTTCTCACAGATCTTCATAGTCCAGCAGTTAACTTACAATGGGACATTGGCTAGAACATTAAGAACCCAATTAATGACAACAGATTCCCTCTCTGTAAACAAAACAGGATAACCACATTCAAACAGAGCTAACTCGGTCCTTCTATGACTTCCCTGGCCTGTGATGTTTTCATTAAATGTCTGTTACTGATTTGGGTCAGCACAGAAGAGTGATGTCACAGGGACTCTTTGAAGAGGTGTTAGGCATAATAATTGAAAGTCCAGAAGCAGGAGGTCAGTGGGGACAAACATTCATGGAAACACAGTGAAGAATTAAAATAGCATAAGATGAAGAAATATATGACCTCACACATCATTTCAATGTCCTGATAGAGTTAAAGTTACATTCACAGTAGGTTTGTAGGATGTAAACATCCCCAACAGAATCTGTAGCTGGCAGTTTACTGTGGACAAAGTTTAGTAAAAAAACAGTATGCATTGAGTTGATATGAAAAGAAAATGATTAAACCTTGAAACTAAAGTTAAATGTGAAGCATTTAAGAATTTGTTGCTCTCATTTGAGGAGTTTCACAGTTCTTGGTTTACACTGAGGTCTATGATCCACTTTGAGTTACCATCATGGCTGAGTTAACACACATTGCTGTGTGTTCTGGGTCTAGATTCAATTGTCAGATGTGGTGTTCACCTACTCTGACACCATTTGCTGAAAAGAGTTGTTCTTGGCTTTCTGTTGCTCCTTTTTCAAGGACACATTGACTGCATTTACGGGGCTATATTTTGGGGCATTATATTTCATTATTTAATCAATTTGCCTATTATTGTATCACTATCACATTGTCTTGATAGCTATTGTAACAGCAAACCTGCGTTCTCATGATACTGTGCTTTTGTATTTTTCTAATTGTAGTCAGAGGAGAGGAGGAAGGGCTGAGAAAGGAAGAGAGGGAGGAAAGAAGAGGGGAGAGCGTAACAGAATCCAAAATTAGGCAAAGGAGAGGAGGGGGTGAGGATGGACAAGCAGAGGAGAAGAAAGACTTGGGGGAAGAAAGGGGAGGGGAGGACAGGCATAAATGGGAGAGCAAGTGTGTGAGAGAAATGGTAGATTATCTTGGAGAATTTCTGGTCTTTTTATTATTGGTCTTCATTATTGGTAGTCTCTTCAAACAATTTAACAAGCAGAAAAGATGCTCCCATTTTCAAAATGGAAGAAAGTTCAAGAGGCTGTCCTCTACAGTTCTTTCAAATACTTTAATCTCTGTGGGAAATTCCATGATATTAATGTACTTCTCTCATCAGGAATCATGGTTTCTTCAGTGTACAAAACAGAACAAAAAACATTTGTGCATAATATTTTTCTTAGTTAGAATTTCTATCCCTTGATAAATCTTCACAATAGTTAACTGCCTGAGCAGAGAAAACAAAAATTTTCCAAATTACTTTAGAACAATCCAACAGACAACAAAAGAATTATAAGCTGTTTATATGAATGACAATAATACAGAGTGTATTATTTCAGCACACTTCTGTAGCCAGTTAACAAAAGTTATTTATGTTGTTCTATTCAAAGAGTGTTGTTTATGTTATTTGTGTTTTCATAGTTTTAGCTCTGGCTGTTAGCTATATTGTAAGCACACCAGACTTTTCTTTCTCACCTGCCAATTCCCAAAGAACCACTCAGAGACTATTAATCATAAATGCTTGACCAATAGCTCAGGCTTGTTACTAGTCAACTCTTAAAACTTACATTAACCCATTTATATTAATCTACATTCTGCTAAATGGTTTTACCTCTCTTTCATCTTGTACCTCCTCTTTCCTTTCCTTATCTCCCTGGTGAGTCCTCTGACTCCACCCTTCTTCTTCCTAGTATCCTTAGTCTGGTTCTCCTACCTAACCTTATCCTGTCCAGCTATTGGACAGTTAGCTTCTTTATTAAACCAACATAGTGACATATATTCACACAATATAAAGGAATATTCCACATATTGTGCTCTCTTAGATGTTAATAATTTTCCTTAGGTGGAAGGAGGTGTGTTATAGCATATGTCTGCTTAATTGCTAACCATATTTTAGTAAAAATTTGAAATCAAAACAATAAGACAAAGCATTTTCTCTGTGGAACATGTGTATTACTTTACTACTGTGTTCAGTTTATACCTTTAGGTAGGTCATTTTTCTTAAAACAATGTTTTTATTTGCATATGGTTGAAACTGATAATTTCCTTTAAACATGTCTTGTATCAACTATGTACATTATTATAAAATACCAGTCCTTAAATGGCATTGTCCTAGCTACTGTTCTGTTGCTCTGATGAAACACTATGACAAAGGCAAATTATAAAAGAAAGTATTTATTTGGGGGCTTGCTTACAGCTCCAGAGGCAGGGAGCACAGATGGGAGCATGGTAGCAGGCAGGTAAGCATGGTGCTGGAGCAGTAGTAGCTGAAAGTTCGCATCTGACCTGCAAACTGTAGACAGAAAGCAAGACCAGGCCTAGTGTGGGCTTTTAACAATCTCAAAGCTCACTCCTAGCGATGCACCTTCTTCAACAAGGTGACACCTCCTAATCCTTCCCAAACAGTTCCACTAACCAGGGACCAAATATTCAAACATATAAGCCTGTAAAGGCCATCCTCATTCAACCCACCACAGACATATTATAACTCAGATTATATTCTAAAGAAAAGTGGCTCTTTTGTTATTTTTTGGTATGATTTTTATATATATAGATATGTCACTCAACATTTGTGTCCCTCCAAGTAGACACATGTGTGTTGTGATCATCCTCTGCTCTTTCACACTCTGAATTAGTTGCTGTCTTCAGTTCTGCTAAATGCCCTCCTTACATGCAAGATGAAGGAAGAGATTATGCCCAGAAATGTATTGATAAGGGAAAGTGCAGTTATTTAACGATAGATCTGGGAAAAGGGTAGGGGGAAGGTATTTCTAAACTTACTTGGAATTTTGTCAAAGCAGTCACTCTTACAAAAATGATGGATGCTGAGATATGCTGAGAGTCTTGCTATGATTTGTATTTCTCTTGTAGAACATCAGAGGTCAGAATAGAGTCCTGTGCCTCTATCTCAGAGTACTTTATTTAGGGACTAAACTTGTTCTCTGTGTGTTATGTATATATATTTTTAGAATGTTCTGTTGGTTTACTTATTCACTTTAAGCACATCTATCATCTATTCATTCTTCATCTATCTATTGTCTATCTATCACCTATCATCTGTAATCTATCTACAATATATCATCTATCATCTAAGTATTTATCAGCTCTCTGTATAATTTGTGTAATCAATTTTTCTATGTAGCCATCTATCATTTATCAATCAACTATGCATTTGTCATCTTTCTATATCCATCTGTATATCAACCATCTATCAATTTCCTATAATCTGTCTTTGCCTATATCTCTAAATATCTATCTAATACTATTTATTTGTCTATCAATTTTATGTAATTACTACTGTGAGTCCAGATAGGAGCAACTTAATATTTGTTTTGGTTTGTTTTAGGAAGACTTTTGTTAACATTTTCTCCTCCTGGGATGTGTTACAAGGCACCATACTTTCAAAGAAATGATAAAGTAGTGACCTGAAATTTTACTATTTCATCAAAATTTCATATGGTGATTTCCTCTCATAAACAACTTGACATATATCCATTTCCTCATCACTTTCCCTTGTTTGTTGAACTCTCTATCAGTTTTGGGTAACATTCTTCTTCCTTTTTTATTATCACAGAGAATTTGCATTACCATCATCTCTAGTTAACAACAAGAAAACTTTCCTGGAACTTCCAACACCATACAAAATGCATCTAATTTTATGACTATTTCTACATCTAATATATTCTCTGTGGCAAGAAATCCTATTAACCAGGTCATATTCCATGATGGGCTTTCTTGGTTTCATCAATTCGTCAAACATAAATCCATATACAGATAGAAAGGTAGCAATTTCACAGTGCCCAAGTTTTAATTGGTTCATTCCACATGTCGTGATGGATGGATGGATGGTGAAGTTTAACACTAGCCTTTATTTCTCCAATAAGTGACAAGTGAAATAAAATAGTGACAGGTCTCAGAAGCAGAAAGCATTGATTCTCCTCCACTACTCAATCTGGTTAGTTTTTCCATGTACAGTCTGAGATTTATTTTATTTGGGGAAATTTTCTACAGAAAAACTACGTGATACTAGGAATGGTAGTTCCGCTAAGACAGTGCATTCATATATACATACATATGCACACTTACATGTAAAAGATAATGTGAGACACATTATAAGTTACACACAGAGATTCTTTTTAAACAGACATGTTTGTTGTTTCAGTTTGTTTCTCTGTTGCTGTGGAAACACCATGACTCAAAGCAACTAGGGGAGGAAAGGGTTTATTCTGGCTTACAGGTTACAGTCCATCATAGTGGGATGCCAAGTCAGGAACTTGAGGCAAGATCAGGGGGCAGAAACTGACACACAGAGACAATGGAAAAACACTGCTTGCTAGTTTGTTATTCAAGACCTAATCAGCTTACTTTCTTATATATCTCAGGACCGCATGGCCAGGGATGGCACCATCCACAAGGAGCTGGGGCTTCACAGCTCAAACATTAATCAAGAAAATGCCCCATGTACATGCCCACAAGCCAATCTTACAAAGGCAGTTTCTTTAGTTGAGATACTCTCTCCCCAGGTAACTCTATTCTGTGCCAAGTTGACAAAAGCTAACCAGCAGAGCTGTCTGTATAATTACGCCTGTGCCCCTGCAGAAATGCTTGGTGGTGACACACGGATTTTCAACCGTTAATATTTAGCTCAATGCATTGAATTCATAGTCTAAGCCTGAAAATCTAATCCTAGTTCATCAACTTGCTATAGTTTGGAGCAAGTTATTAAATGCTTTCAGATTATATAGGAAAACATAATTTTCCGGCTTGACAAATCAAGACTCTACTACTTACAGACAAGTAACTATATCAAATTTCTCTGAATACCAATGTCTCATTATCCCTGAATATGGGGTATGGACACACCCTACATGTTAGATTGTACATGAGTATGTGAACCAGACACAAAACAGATTTGTAATCAGTGGCGTGTTTTACTATATAAGATTCATGATATACATGAACTTTAAAATAAAGAAAATATTTTATGATGATTCAGTATATATGTGAATGCAAAATAAATAATATTTTTAAATAATATCTTAAGATGATTAAATTTCCAGAATATCACGTGAAAATTTTTATGGTTCATTTCTAATGAATTACCACAATGGTGCATAGTAACTTACCCCAGTTTCCTTCTTTGTGAAGCAGACTTTATTACTTTCCACTTTCTACAACATCTTCTCCCATCTGCTGCTGGGGAAAACCTCTCTGATGATGACTGGACAAACACAGATCTATGAGTATAGCAGAATATCATTCAGAATCACTTCATTGATTTTGGTGGGGGAGGGGGACCAGTGGTGTTTGGTTCTACCCTAGGTCTCTGGGCTTTATCCAGTCTCCAGTTCCTAGCCATCCAAGCAGTATCAGTTATGGGCTCTCTTGGAATGAATGGGCCTCAAGTTAAATCAGACATTGGTTGGTCATATCTATGTCTTCTAACTCTTGTGCAGTTTTATTTCCTAGCAACAGATTCTACACTGTTTATAATGTCAAGCATCAGAAGCATTTCATCAATGGCTTCAATATGTTTAAACAGTCATGGCTGTGACCTGAGAGACTGTTATGAGTTAATGCTTGTCGTGGGCTGTGGACTTTGTGACTTTTTATAACACAATTTTCTTTAATGCCATCATGTGCTTTAGCTGATACAAACACATTGACCTATTTTTACATTCCTCATATTCTTCAAGATAAAATAAGCATGTTTAGTGATGATTAAAATGTACTTTAAGCATAGTGAAACTTAGAGAACTTTCATTAGTTCCAAGTGGCTTTTTCTTAGCTGATAATACAATAACAATTCCAAAGGATATAAACTAGTTCTTATACTGTTGTTTACATTTTTCTTGAAAGTTGAAGTTTTATTTGTCAGCCATGCATACACTTTTCAAAATATTCTTGTAGCATAAAAATAGAATTAAGTAAAATGTTCATTCTGTGCCTTGTTGTTTCAGTATTTACTGGTTCTTTTACATAAATTTAAGACAGATGGAGTTCCCCCTTTGGATGTCAAAGATAAAAAAACAGTAGACGTCAAAAGCTGATCTCAACATTCTAATAAAATTACACTGATACATTTACCCAACAATGTCATGATGTTTAACTTATGGTACTATCTGGATTTTGAAGATCTATTTAAATTTAGATATGAAGACATTTTATTGATGCTGAACAGGGATGATGAACCTGAGTTCGTTAAGTTTTGTATACCTGTACAACTTCATATTGATTACAGATATTACCAATGTGCTGAATTGAATTCTTTTGCTTTTTGAAGGACAAATAAATATTTCTATTTATATTTCAAATGGCACAGTATTTATAAAATAGTGTTAACAGATACTCTCAACAAATATTTTTTAACTTTTTAACATACTCTAATAAGTTCACTGCTCTCAGATATCTTAAATGAATGGAAACTCAATATTATTTGAGTTGCAAAATATATTAATAATATAATATATTTTGTAAAAAGGGGTACCCGCCCATATGTGAAACCTGGCAGGTTGTTAACAGGGTATAGTATATTCTATATATATATACAGTATATTGCACAAAGGGACAAGATGGAGAGCAGGGCTCTCTGAAAACTCTATTAATCAAATTAATACATACTAATGATTAAATTTCAGTTTCCCCTTTTTACATAAATGTCAATGATTAAGCATCTCAAAAATACAACGAAGGGCAAGTATTTTCATTTACTATGGAACATAAATACATAAAATATAGGGAATCCTTACAGGACATATGAAGGTCAATAGGTCAATAAATAAATTTCAGCAACAAGCATTTATGGTATGATTTTTTTTTTTTTTTTTTTTTGGTTTTTTCGAGACAGGGTTTCTCTGTGTAGCTTTGCGCCTTTCCTGGAGCTCACTTGGTAGCCCAGGCTGGCCTCGAACTCACAGAGATCCGCCTGCCTCTGCCTCCCA
Source organism: Peromyscus leucopus (assembly GCF_004664715.2). Lineage (NCBI taxonomy): Eukaryota > Metazoa > Chordata > Mammalia > Rodentia > Cricetidae > Peromyscus > Peromyscus leucopus. The sequence goes on along the minus strand of NC_051084.1, from coordinate 21,188,704 downwards.
AGTGCTGGGATTAAAGGCGTGCGCCACCAATGCCCGGCCTATGGTATGATTTTTTAATAATACAATGAAATAAAAACAAAAAGGAAATCAAATCAAAAGCAGAGCACAACAAATGTTATCACTAATAAGAAAAATAATCTATTGGTAATATGGGGATAGAGGTTAGAGATCCATCTGTGGTTTATGGAGACTGTGGTTGTTTAATATGAGGACAGGGGTTAGGTGCAAAGCTATCATATTTATGGGTACAATCTTTGGATATATAGAACATAACCAAATAATTAAATATTAGTCCAGCAATTGATCATGCATTGTGCTGTGGTTTATGTGTGTGTGGTCTCTCACTGGTTCATATGTTTGAACACTTGGCTCACACATGGTAAGGCTAGGAAGGTTATGTAATGTCAGAAGGCATGTCCTAGATATCAGTAGTAGAGCTCTGAGAGAGCTTTTGAGAGTTTTAACCAAGCTATGATCGAGAGATCATGATCACTTTCTATTCTACTAGGATATGGGTACCTCTTCCATAGGCTCCTGCTCTCTACCACTGTGGTGGTGTATGGATAGAGACTATGAACCAAAATGAATCTCTTCCCTTAAGTTGCTTCTGTAATAGCAGTGTAAAAATAACTAATAAACCTACTGTGGAATAATCCTTCTGTACACTGTATGAATATAGGTTGCTATGATTGGTTTAATAAACAAGCTGACTGGCCAATAGCTGAACAGGATAAAGGTAGGTGGGAAAGGCAAAATGAGGATAATGGGATGAGGAAGGGCAGAGTCAAGGGAGCTATCAACCAGAAAGAGAATGAATTGGACACACAAAATGGAATAGAAGTAAAAGCCACAAGCCTTGAGGCAACAAATAGATTTGTAGAAATGGGTTAAGTTGTAAGAGCTAATTAGTAACAAGCCTGAGCTATTGGCCAAGCATTTACAATTAATATAAGCCTCTGTGTGGTGATTTGGAAGTGGCTGCCAGGACAGGAAAACTCCACCTACACAAACCTAATATAACTGTTCTTCTATTTCAAATTTTATAATGTACAAGTAACAAAAATAAACTCCAGGAACATGTAGAAAAAGTATTTCTCAATGTTAATTTCTTCAGTGGCCTCTAGTCTGTGTTCATTGAAGATTGGTTTTGTCCTTTTTTAACATGATCCTTCCTCTCTCCCTCTTCCTTGTAAAGGGTACAGTTCTGTACACTTAGGGTATTCCCTAATGACTTCATTTTAATTTAATCACTTCATTAAAGACACCTATTCTTAAAAGTTATGTTCTATAGTCCTGGGGGTTAGAGATGAAGTATATAAGTTTTATAGGATTGCAACATCCCAAATTATTATATAATGCCAATGAATTACTTTTCAGATAGAAAATGGGTTTCTTTATGTCATTTTCATTAAGTTCTAAAATATGAAAGTAAGAATATATCCTCATAGCCTGGAGTTCTATTATTAAGGGATCCTAAAATTCTCAGAAGTCCTAGCATCACTGGAGAACTTAGATTCAAAAACCCAACATATAGTTTTACTATGAGTTAAAAAGAATTAGAATAAAGAAACTGGTAAGGAAAAATTAATTCATTTACAGTGGGTCAAATGGTGGAGAGAAGGACACCTAATTTCTCCCACCCTTTTCAGTGCTTTAATTTTGCAGATAAAAAGAAATAAAAGCATGGAAGAGTTCTATGTAAATTTAACTATGAAATGACAAGTAGCACAGGGTTCCTCAGCTCCTTGTTCCCATTCTGTGAACACATTCTCCAGGAGCTGGGCAGGAAGTCACCATCAGTCAAGGACAGAATCTGGTTATTCTGGATTTAACTGACCAGAATGTGATGACTGTACTTTATATAATAAATTTTCTCTGCAGCATTGTGTTTCATCATTCACATTAGAGTCCATATCTGCATGATTCTAAATCCATGATGGTTCATATCACCATCACTGTTTTGTGCATCTTCAGAGTCATAGGCAGCTTCCAGCCTTCCTCTGTCTCCTAAGGCATCCATACAAAATTCTGGAACCATCATCACCTTTACATCAGTCAAGCTTGCTCTTGGAAAACAACTCCTAGCCTGGTGTACAAAGACTTGACCAAGCATATCGTTTGATTGCTGAGTGTCTACAAATGAGCTTTGATCTGTGTGAGATGACTCACCCCTAACAGGCTTGAGGGCCAGCCAGTCCAAATCAGTAAAAAACATACTTTCTGAGAGCCAGCCTGGGTCTGCCTAAGGGCCTTTAGCAACAGCAGCTGAAATATGATCTGGAGATGACCTGGACCAATGAGAGGCAGCCATGTCACACCAGCAGATGCATATTCATCAGACCTTCCCCCAGGGTGGGGTAGAGGGTATATAAAGCTTGCCTCTTCCTGAATAAACTGAGCTTGTTGTTTTGACCTTCTCCCAGAGTCTGAGTCATTGATTCTGTGTCTACTTGGCCCCCTCCCCCAAAGGGAATAACAGGACAGGACCCTGCCACAGATCTCTGTGCACCTCTATGTCAATTTTGAGTGCAGGTGACAGAATAAAAAGATCTTATCGGGTTTTAACAGATCATATTCCCTCAACATATACTTTAATCATTCTGTAAACTATTTAGTAAGTATAGTGATTTACTAATTATCATATCCATTAAATAATGTTATATTTAATTCTGAGGCACACTGAAATCTCTGGCGGGGGGAGAGGCTGGAAAGGTTAAGAATACATACTTTAGTGATGACATTGCAAAACACTGAGGAGCCTTCTTAAGTGTCACAGTAAACAAAGGTAACACCATGAGCACATGCAGAGCAGCTTGTAATGCTTCTTTGGGAAAGCACTGCCAGTCGAACTTATTAGTGAATGGAGATTGCTTCTTCTTAGATCTGGGAATGTCTTTTCCCTTGTCTCTTAACTTTATACAATTAGATGCTATCTGGCCAAATGCCAGTATGGCTTGGGATTAAATTTGTGTTTCATTCTTTTCTATAAGTGGAGGAAAGTTATCATTTTCAAATACAGCTTTTCCCTAGGACATAATAAAAATGTAGGCTTTACATTTGAGTTTGTTTTATATCCTAGAGTTCACATTGGGAAGACCAGCACAATTAAACACAGTTTCTGGGCTGGAGAGATCCTCAGTGGTGAAGAGCACATACTGCTATTGCAGAGGACTAAGTTCAATTTCCAGAAACCACATCAGGGAAACCACCACTCACTGCCTGCAACTCCAGTTCCAGAGATCAGACCTTCCCATACTGCAGACACCCACACGCATGTGCACATATCACATACACATACAAATTAAAGATAAAATAAATCTAAGAACACAGTTGCATACTGATAAAGACACCAGTGAATGAACAGCCACAACATAGAGATCCAGTGTGAGGGTAGCTGGCCTCTGACTTATATTGTGTATATCAATACAGCCTTTTGAGCAGCATCAACTTAAAATCTAAAGAATAAAAGAATAGATTTTGTCTCTATTCTCTCTGATAGGGAGTGATCTGAATAATTTTTTACTGTCTATGGCCAAAGTCTAATGAAATGCTTTGTCAAGGCATTACTTGATCTCATGACTAAATTAACATTTAATACAACTACAGGTATGCAAGTTTGTTGCTGTTTTCTGTGCTTAACAGAAACCTATGGTGAATGTGTCTCTTTCCTAACTACCTGCTCCTATCACTTATAATGTGCACCGAGATGGTTCAAGCAGTCAGGTGAATGCTTGCCAAAGCATTCCCTAAGTCTGTCCTTCTCATGTTTCCCACCTCAAAGATCAGCTTATAACCTAATAGACTTATCAAACTTATGTGATCATTTGTTGGAGGTATATGCAAGACTTTGGGTCTTTGCACGAGAAAAGCAGTTGAATACTGTAAACATGCTTAAAGAGCCATCCCATTTCTCAGGTAATATTATATCCGTCTGAGGTCTTCAATGTAATTGAAGACTAGATAGCTATAAATTCCTTAGCTATGATGAAAGATAAGTTAGATATGAAACCTTAGACTCACAAATATAAGATAGATAGGATATCTTCTTTAATTTTGCCAAATACAAATAGACTAGATATTATAACTATAATTCTTGCTTGATAAGTGTTTTGTTATATGTAATTTTACTATGTTAAAGTTAAAACCTTCCTTTTTGGAAAAAGAAAAAAGAAAAGTGGAAGTGCTATGGATATCTATATGCTGTGAATGTGTTGCTCTGATTGGTTAATAAATAAAGTGCTGATTGGCCAGTAGCCAGGCAGGAAGTATAGTGTAGGCAATTCAAAGAGAGAGGAGAATTCTGGGAACAGGAAGGCTGAGTGAGGAGACGCTGCCATGGAAAGCATGATGTAAAATACTGATAAGCCACGCCCCACGTGGTAAGGTATAGATTTATAGGAATGGGCTAATTTAAGATATAAGAACTAGATAGAAAGAAGCCTGAGCCATTAGGCCAAACAGTTTAAATTTAAAAAAAAAAAAAAAGAGCCATTCTAGTAGGAGACAGTAGTGATGACAGCTATGTGGCCTGTGGAGGCTCAGCTCAAGAGATTTCAGAAGGGAACAATATTTGGCAAAGAATTTGTCTCCTTTCTGTCCTTGTCCTAAAAAACTTTTCCAAGGCTAACACAATCTCTTTGTGATTTGTAAGTAGGCTAAAAACCAAACGAGGTCTGATAATGTGTTTGTGGTTATACTGGAAGAGTTATATCATGTCAGATGGAATTATGACCTGGGTAAATATATATTTCATTTATGGTTGTACCTGGGATAGTTATACATTTTACATAGAATTATGAACTGGTTATTATTTCCATTTGGATATTAAGCATGACTTAAGGAAATGTGATTGTGTGTCAAGTTGACAAGGGTGAATTCATGACGGCTAATTCTGGTTGTCAACTGGACTACATCTGGAAATCACCTAAAACCTAAGTTGCTGACATGCCTCTGAGGGATTTTTTTCAATCAGATTGTGTGATATGGGAAGACTCACACTAAATCTAGACCCGACCTAATAAAGGCAGTTCACATAAAAGGGCATTGGCTTTCCGCCCACTTGTTTTCACACTTGCTGGAAAATCTGAACATCTGGTTGTTGTGTCCAACATTACAAAGCTAATGGCTCTTACAATGATAAAGGATAAGAAAGGGAAATCAACAAAATCTTTATCAGTGGCTAAGTTACAAAAATTTCGACTGCAATGAATGTAATATGTGGTGTGGGCGTGGCTTTAGAGGCTATGTTATCCACTGATCTTATGAAACCAACAACAGAAATGAATGCTCTTCTCGGTGTTTACTACGTGCCATTCTACAAATGATAGCAGACAGTAATTTGAGTAAAAAATTTGCAGCCCAAGCATCAAAGCTTTGCAGTGTGCAGGAGAATTCCCCATTTCCGACCTTTAGCAATGGCTATTCTATCTGCTTAAAATATTGAGCTGCAGTTTGTTATTATTTGAAACACAAGGCTTAGTGTAAATACTAAAGGCAGACCATGGGGTGACTTTGAGAAATGGATTTTCCCATTTAAAGCCAGGGTTAAGACAAGGTCTGCTGAAGGGCAACTGGTTTATAAAAAGATTATGCTCATCAAGATAAATGAAGTATCTTTTTTCTAAAGAGTCCAATAGACTGGAGAATCAGCTGTTAATGTATCATTTATACCAAACAGAGGAAAGGAGAATTAGCAAATTGAAAAGATATTGAAATATTCATAGAAAAATTTCAATGAATGTGAAGTTGTCCATTGTGGATGTGAATTAATATTGTGTGTGGAATATTGCATAGTTTACAGTCAAATACATTCAGTTAGGTATAAATGCTAACAGGATTAGTTACCTCTCAAATAGTTTAATAGATTAATAATGCCTATGACTTAGCTCTTGCAGATATAGGTATATTTCTACCCAGGAGTGTAGAAACAATACAAAATTGAACTCTAAGGAATGCAGGTAAAGATTGGCCTTTGATGGGATTTAAGGAAATTCTATCAATACATGCAAAAAATGTGTCCATTTCTTCCGTGTTGAATATTTAGCATTTCTACACACTTTAATGATGGTGTGTGACAAATATGCCTGATGTAGTTTTTGTCCTTTTGCAGAAAATGTTATTGAAAGGATGGGGGAATTTGTGGCTGATATGTGAAATTAAGTTAATTTTAAAATAAAAATACTAAAGAAAAAAGAACAAGAGAAAGAAATTTATTGTGAACTTATCTTTATTTTTATGAGAAACTTTTAGTCAGTGTTTAAATATTTGTGCAACATAAACTTTCGGATCAAAGATTCTTTGCATGGGATTATTTTGCTTCCGAAGAGGCAGTTGGAAGTGTCTGGAATGTTTACTACTACAATTGGAAAGAACTCTGGTGTGTAGAAGTCATGAACTCTGAAAAGACTCTGCAGTGCACAGGTGGTCCACAAAAAATCTTCCAGCTCTGACATCTTCACACTAGGACTTAAGAGGTTTTGATTTAGATAGATTTCAAGTTTACATTTGTTCTCAAAACTTCCTACAGCCCAAGAACATAACTTCATTGGCGTCTTAGTTAGGGTTTCTACTGCTGTGAAGAGACAGCATGACCACAGCAACTCTTATAAAGGAAAAACATATAATAGGGGTGGCTTAATTTTTCAGAGATTTAGTCCATTATCATCATGATGGGACATGGTGACGTGCAGGCAGATGTGGTACTGGACAATTAGCTGAGAGTCCCTTATCTTACAGGCAACAGGAAGTATCTAAGACACTGGGCAGTATCTTAGGCATATATGAGACCTCAAAGCTCACCTCCACAGGGACACACTTCCTCCAACAAGGCCACACCTACTCCAACAAAGCCACACCTCCCAATAGTACCACTCCCTTTGGGGGCCGTTTTCTTTTAAACCACCACAACTGGCATGTCTTAGTTATTATATCATTAATCATACAATGTGTATATTTCAAGTGAAACATATACATGTGGGCATCCTAGGCTAAATATTTAGCATGGATATCATGTTATGAGCTTTTGGCAGGGTGTGACAATGGACAGGCTTGAGTTGCCTGTGGATAGAGCTGTGGTGTAGAGACTCACTTTGTTGCAGCATGGCCCCTAAATTTATGTGGTCTACAGTTAGCTCTCAGTACGTGGCAACTTGTCAGGATTATGGAGACTTGTCGATGCCCAACTATATGGGTTCACAGGTAGAGGTGAGCAAGTGGATCTGGAGCTGTCACTGGAGAAGGTTCCATACACTTGACAAGTCTTAGTTATCACAGAGACCAATTGGGATGCATTCCACTGCAGCTTAGGTGCTGTCAATCTGACACGGGTTTCCTTTCTATAGTCAATCAAAACAGAAATCACCAAGACGTTTAAAATATGGAATTAAAATTATAAGAGATTCTTCTAGTTAAAAAAAAATGCTGTAGCACTGGATTACAAGGTCATCTGATTTTTTTTAAAGCCATAAAATTTAAACACAGAGTTTAAACACACAAGAATCAATCAACATGGCTTTGTGAAGACAAAATCACCTTTGTATATAAGTATTATGATTTCATGGATATTTAAAAACCAAATACAATGGTTGTCCTTTTAGTATGTTTTTTAAATATGAATCTGTAACATTCAGTCAGAGTTTAAAGTAAATATATTGGTTCCACAGAGCCTGATGGAATCTGTTAAAGCTAATGCCTAGTATCTAAAGGTCTTCATGGCTCTGAGTCCTACCTTATGTGGTTACATGACTCATTCTGCACCAGACCTTAGTTTATTCAATATGGGAGATGCTATGAGGTCAAACATAGAATCCCTTTCCAGAGGAATCCTTTAAAGGCTTTCTCACATACACTGGCTTCTGGTACCAGTAAGACAAGGCACTGCCTCCCATCCATATCTGGCCAAAGGGAATAGAAATAGGACATGGAAGGCTGCAGAAAGCTGCTGGGATATGTGAGAGACCAGTGGTCCTCACCTCACTTCTCCTCCTGCCTAACCCAGAAAGGAAGATGTTAAAAGAGTTTAGGGGGAAGCGTGGCAGCAAGGCATGTACTATCACTGAAGCTCTAGACATCCTGTATTAAAATGGCTTTATCTTTATACAGTGAGAGATAAATGAATATATTTCGGGTCAACCATATCTATCTGTCTATCCATCTGTCATCTAATTAAAATATTCTTGTCATAAATCATCTATCTATCCCTCATCAGCCTATTAGCCAATATGAATCTCTATCTATCCTCTATCTTGAAACACAATAATACATACAATGGGCTGATTGATAAACTCAGAATTAAAACCTTCCTCTGTAAAATTTACCGGTAGATTTATAAAAACCAGACACATCATTCATGTGCTCTCAAACGTAAAGCACTTTTATTTAAAAAAAAAAAAAAAAACAAAGTTTGTCCTTCTATTCCTGACAGTGTTATATCTTGGTTCATAGCTCATGCACACACAAAGCATAGACACAGCAATTACCTCAGTTGGCTGATCTATCAGCTGTGGAGGATGTGGAAGGGTAGTCATGCAAAAAATAGACTCATAATTGCCTCGGAGCAAGAGTGAACTTCTCTTCTGGTTCTGCATGTTCTGTAAGGCTGCTAACTTCATACAGAAGTTACCCTGCTCTTCCCAAGAAGCCTGCATCATCCCTCCACAGGAAATCAATTCTTTCCACCATTTTCAGCTGACATCCCACTTATACTGGTATAGACATGGTTTCCAATAACAGACTGTATAATGAAACATTCCACAAGGCGCCAAAATAGAAACAGACTTCGTCAACTCTGTTATAGTAGTATTATTTCAATAAATGTATAACCATTTATTTGAATACACTGTTACAATGGCATAAAAATGGTAAAAATATTTTTGTTTTCCTGCTTCAAAATCAGAACACAGATGTTGCAAGTATTTGCTTGCTAATAACTAAGTGAGACTGTAGGGTGTTTGTTTTTCCACATAATTGAATTATCTTGGGAACAAGTTTTACAATTTAAATATCAACCTTTATTGCAAGCATTTAATTTAGTTGTTTTGAACTATCTTATGAAATTCATAGCTCCTAGTTTAATTCATTTTTCTATAATAGTACAATTGTGTTATTGGTGACTGTACAAAGCTGTGACTTATTAAGAAACATATTCTTTTGAAGTACGTGATGATACTCCCTTACAAGCCCACTTCAGTATGTTCTCTTGCTGTTATTATCATCTTTTCCCTCTTCTTCTTTTCTTTTGGTTTTAAAGCAAAAGCAAAAAAAAAAAAAAAAAAAAAAAAAAAAAAAAAAAAAAAAAACCTCTACATTGGATCTTGGGCTCAGTCCTTAAAATGGCCAATTCTTAATTTTTGAAAACAGACTTCATTATTGAAATATGTAAAGCTATTGTTAGTTCTGAAGTTACTGAAGTTACGAATTACTATACGATGGAGAACACCATGCTGGGTCCAATCCTGCGATTTAAACTTCCCACCATAAAAGCTGAGACATTATGTTCCCTAATGAAGCAAGCCCTGCCGATTCTCATGAATCTCTGCCAGCCGTTATCACTGTCATTTCTCATCTTTAATGATTGTTTATAAATGAACTTGCAAAGCACTTAACAAAAATCAACTTTAATTTCTCAGATAAATCATGGCTACGTCTAGCCCTGTCAAGTTTTGGAGGGAGACAACAAGTAAAGTACAATTTATAAAACTGACTTTGAAAACCTACAGCCAACATATAATGTTATACTTCAAAATTCAAACGTTTATAGAGTGCTTAGTATGTTTTCCTGTCTAAAGCAAGCTCAGTATTGTACATTTTTAAAAAGTAAGTAAGAGGCCAGGTGTGGTGGTGCATGAATTTTGTCTCAGCACTCCAGAGTCAGAGATGGGCGGATCTCTCCATCTCAGGCCACGTGGTTCTACAGAGTGAATTCCAGGCCAGGCAGGGCTGCACAGTGACACCCTGTCTCAGAAAAACAATGAAAGAGGCCTGACTTCCCAGAGGCCTGATTTCCAGAGGCCTGAAATTTGTGGTAGAAGGCATGTATCGTCTTAGACTTGAAATTATAATCCTACAACCATCACTTGATCGAAAGATATTTATTAAGATTCTCCTTTGACAAAGAACGTTCAACAAAACAGACAAGTTTACCTCTCCTGAAGCTGGCACTCTAGTGATGAACTCGTAAGTACTTTCAAGGATCATGGGTCCTGTGAATCCTGCCTAGTTTGTATAAAGCCATATGTTGGTGAATGTGGATAAAACCCGTAAGGGCCATGAAGAAAATATTTATGAAGTGGATCAGAAACAGAGGACTATCTCCAATGGCATGACATGATCACAGGATGGAGACACCTATCTGAAGATCACAGAGAGGCTATTTGCATGTCAAAAGTGACAGGAAAGCAAAGGCCAGTGTATCTGGAGCCCAGGAATCACAAGGTCAAACAACTAAGTCTAGATAAGAGAGTCAGAGGCCAGATCACACTGGGATTTACAAACCCAGGTGAGAAGTACACATATAACAAAGTGCTTTAGATTTATAACATATCACAACATATTCATCTCCCTATAAGCTGTTATGTTACTTACATACGGATTTAGCCATATGCGTTTGTATCCATCTATAGATTTTGAGATGTGTTTTTGTATCCCAGTGTTTCTGGATATGATCGCTGAATGACATGAGTGACAGCACAAATTCTGAGTTCACATTGACCCCTGTTGACACTGAGGTTTCTTGTACTTGGCATCTCTGAGTCAGAGTTCCAGTGCCATGATGGGATGTGGATGGATGACTGATTGATCCATAGCCCAGTAGACAAGAAGCACAAAATTATAGGCTTGGAAACTCATCATACACATGAAGGTAAGCTGGCTGCACAGTGTCTGAGAGGAGGGGAGGGACAGACAGGGTACATGGTATGATGCTGAGCTGTCAGCAATAGCATCATGCCAAGTCACACACAAGTTCTGTCTAGTGACTGGTGTGGAACTATAAAGTATTTCACATAATGTCATCCTATGCTTTTTATGATAAATATTTTATACTTTTAGTGTGATTCATCAGAAATTAATCAATAACTCATTCAGTTTTGCCAAGAGGAAGTTAGAGTACTCTGGGCAATAGGGAAAGCAGGAATGGAAGGGCCCTCAGACACTTCTACCACAATCAATAATCTTCAATATCAACTCATCTAGACTCAGGCTCCACACAACAGTGCTCTTAGAATCAGCTAGTCCTTTGGTACTTCTACGTCAGTGCCAGAAGCACAGAATACATCTTGGATTGAGAGTATTCTGGAAAAAAAAGTTGCCTAAGGATGCTCTGTGAAACTCCGACTTACATCTTTGGTTTCTTCTAGATGTCAGCAGCAGAGCTAATGGCTATAACTCCCATTTTCTTTTAAATTCCTTGGTTTGTCTAGGCTCTATCTTTGATTGATTTTGTAATTTCTCTGGAGCAGCCTGATATAAAGAGACTCATCACTCACTGGTTTCTATTTGCATGATCTGTTCCAGACCCTCAGAGAATCCTTTTCCTTTTTATCTCTTTTTCTAGCTCAGGCCGGAGACTCACTGCCCACTGTTGCCAAGGCCCCCTCCCCTGCAAACCTCCTGTCACTTATATGTCACTGTTACATATAAGCTCTCATGACTCCAACATGACCTGGCTTGGGAAACTTAAATAGCTTGAAATATCCTCCTATTTTTGATGCTCTTTCAGCTTCCACCTCTTTTGACATCAGTGAAAAGGATGGAAACAAGACTACAAGAGTCAAAAACAAGACACCAAAATCAGTTAATCATATATATATATATTCTCATAATAATCAAGAATATGCTTAAATGAGATCCTAGCCAGGGGACATAACACAGAAATATTTTTTCCAAAAGCAATTCAAATTTGCAAATAATTGAAGTACATACTTGAATGTACAAAGTTCATAGTAAAATTTACCCATAAAATCTGGCAAATTTAGAAGCTTTTCTGTATGTAGAAATATTAATTACAAATTAAGACTAACAGGTGAAGTATTCTGACTCAGAATAAGAAAAGTTTGCACATAATTATACATTTTTAGGCTGGAGTTGAAAATAAAAGTTTTATTTACTTCCAGGTAGGAAAAGAACTGTGTTTCCCTGCACATGAGTTATTTCAATATATTTGTAAAAAAAAAAAAAAAAAAAAAAAAAAAAAAAAAAAATTCATGATAAGTTTCCTGGGATTCCTTTCTACTGACAGCATCATCTTCACAAGAGAGCAAATCCTTTACATTTTGGGAGGATTATAGTATAATTAGTTACATTTCCCCTCTCCCTTTCCTCCCTCCAAACTCCCCTAAGTGTGCCCCTCTCCTGCTCTCTTTCAAATCCATGGTCTTTTTCTCTTTAATTTTTTTTAAAACTAATACATAAAAGAACGCAATTTTAAAAGGACTTGTATGTGTGTGTGCCCGTATGTGCATGCCATGTACATGAGGGTGTTAGAAGAGGCCAACAGCGTGTGTCATCTCCTGGAGTGGGAGTTAGTCAGACCCCTGATGTGGTGTGAGAACTGAACTTGTATTGTCTAGAAGAACGTCAAGTACTCTTAACTGCTGAGCCAACATTCCAGTCCCGACATACACATTTATTGGAAGAAAAATCCTCTTTATCTAGAGGGCTGTGATTTAAAAGACTTCTTGGTGTTTTGTTTTTTGGGGTTTTGTTTTGTTTTGTTTTTTTGCTCTTTGTTTTATTTATGTTTTGTTTGGAGAACAGTGTTATGTAGCTGGAGTTATCTCCAGTCCCACCTGGGCCGGCAGCCACTCAGACTCAAATAATCACTCAGAAGCTCATATTAATTAAACTGCTGGGCCATTAACTCAGGCCTACCACTCTCTAGCTCTTACACGTAAACTCAGCCCATTTCTATTAATTTATACCTTGCCACGAGGCTTGTGGCTTACCGGTATCTTACATCATGCTTCTCCTCGTGGCAGCTGGCAGCGTCTCTTTGCCTCAGCCTTCTTCCACCCAGCATTCTCCTCTCTCTTTGTCCCACCTATCCTATACTGCCTGCCTGGCTTCTAGCCAATCAGCATTTTATTTATCAATCAACCATAGCAACATATATTTACAGCATGCAGGACATCCCACAGCAGTGTTAGCCTACCACTATGTAGACTAGGCTGTCTTCAAATCTATAATCTCCTTGCCTCAGCACCCTGTACACTGGTAATAAAGGCATGTACCACCATGACAGTGTAATATAGACTTCTTTTCAAAATCTGTTTGACAGCAAGATACTTTGTGAAGGCAGAAATCCCATATTTAACTGAATATTTTGAGTTTAAGCTTCACAGAAAACTGCTAGCGAAAGATGGTTGTGCAAAGTAATTAGACCTGCATCTTTAACTTTATCAAAACATTTGAAATTAGAAAAATGACTAAATGTATACATTTATAAGGGAAAGACACAAAAAATTATTAACTATAATTAATGTCACAAATACCATGAGAAGGTCAAGAAGCAATTTAAACTGCTGAAGCAAGTTCAAGCCAATTAGTTAACCGAATATAATTATATGCGACTTAGCAAGTGACATTCCTCTAATCATTTATTAAAGTCCATTTTACAGTAAGCAAATTAAATGATGGAAAACACGTGTTACTATACAGTACACAAAATATGTACAAGTATTCAAATCTATGAACCTACGGGGGCCATTGTTATTCAAAACACCATGCTCAGTGTTAGTTATTTCTCTCCCACTCTTTCCTCAGCCTGCCAGCCTGCCACCCTGCACTTCACCTTCTCATCCATTATCATCTTTGTAAATGTTCCAGCATTTCTCCTTTCTTAAGCTTGTCTTACACACACACACACACACACACACACACACACACACACACACACACGATGGCCCCTTTCTAGTTTGCTGGCATTGCTTCTTGGCCTTTTGGCTAAGATCAAGTGTCTAGTTTGCTGGCTTCCACGGGTGCTCTAAGGTAAGCACACAAATCTAAACCTTCAAAGCTAGGCTTCACATATGAGAGTGAACACACTATGTTTGTCTTCAGCTCCTCCATTTTATTTATTTATTTTATTTTGAAAAAAAAAAGCTTTTTCATTTTATGTATGTTCCCCCCCTCCCCTTTTCCCATCCCCCTCCACCTCCTCCCATCGCACCCCCCATTCACTCCTCATAGGGGGTAAGGCCTCCCATGAGTAGTCAACACAGGCAGGACTAAGCCCCTCCCCTCTGCATCAAGGCTGAGTAAGGCATCCCACCATAGGGAATGGGCTCCAAAAAGCCAGTTCATATACCCAGAATAAGTCCTGGTCCCATTAGGGGCCCCACACATAGCTCAAGCCACACAACTATGACTCACATTTAGAGGGCCTAGTTCAGTCCCATGCAGACTCCCCAGCTGTCAGTCCAGAGTTCATGAACTCCCACTAGCTCAGGTCAGCTGTCTCTATGTTTTTTCCCATCATGATCCTGACCCCCCTTGCTCCTATAGTTCCTCCTCTTTCTCTTCAACGGAACTCCAGGAGCTTGGCCAAGTACTTGGCTGTGGGTCTCTGCATCTGCTTCCATCAGTCATTGGATGTAGGTTCTATGATGACAATTAGGGTAGTCACCAATCTGAGTGCAGTGGAATGCTAGTTCAGGCACCCTCTCCACCATTGCTAGGAGTCTTAGCTGGGGACATCGTTGTGGGTTCCTGGGTATTTCCCTAGCACCAGGTTTCTCCCTAACCCCATACCGACTCACTCTGTCAAGATATCTCTCTCATTGCTCTCTCCATTTCATATTCTTCACCGGAAAAATCCACCAAGATGAAGTCTCAGTTCTGAACATTTATGCCCCAAATACAAAGGCACCTATATTTGTAAAAGAAACATTACGAAAGCTTAAATCACACGTCAAGCTCCTCCATTTTATCTGTGAAGTTCATAAGTTCGTTTTTCTTTACAGCTGGATAATATTCCATTGTGTATGAGTATCACATCATTTGTTGATGAACATTTCTTCACATACATCTGTTGATGAACATTTATTTATAGGCTGCCCCCACTTCCTAGATTTTATGAATATTGCAGCAGTGAACATGGATAAGCAAGTATCTCTGCAGTAAGACACAGAATCCTTTGAGTATATATGCAGGCATGGTATAGCTGGGCCATAGGGTAGTTCTAGATCTAGTTCTCTAAGGAACCTCCACATTGATTCTCACTGTGGCTGAAGGAATTCTAGCAGACAGGGAGAAGAGGTCTAAAGGAAAGGAGAGGGGAGACAAGGGAGAGAAAAAAGAAGTACAAAATATCACATTTTATCTCATATGCAGAATGCAGATTTTGCACAACACACACACACACACACACACACACACACACACACACACACACACACACACACGAAAGGGGAGAGAAGACTATTTCCAGGGAGAAAAGGGGACAAGAACAGAAATGAAGGGACACCAGAGAATGGGTGATAAGAGCCAGGTAAGGTGATGTGTGTGTGTGTGTGTATAATTTAATTATTTATATATTAAATATAATATTATTATATACTATTAATATAATTTATAATTATATTAAATATAATGTTGTATTATTTAATAATTTAATGCTATAATAAATATATTATTTAATATATATTAAAATGTCATACTAATACTCATCACTGCTTTGTACATTGACTAAACATGTAAAGTGGGGAGGGGCTAACCACAAATGCGGATAGAGAAGATGAAGGGCAGAGGAGCTGCCTCCTTCCACTGCGGCGCTGTGTGTGGCAGCATAGACAGACGGATGAGGATTCAGGTGAGCTCTAGGGTTTGTGGAAAGGATTCAAATGCCAACTTGCTTCATGTTTTTCCCCTTAAAATGAGAATTCATGTGGCCATCAAGAACAAGGGATTAGCTGAACAGCTATCCCAAGAGAACAGTTTTTAAAGCTTCTATGGAAACTGGAAGATTGATATTTAAAGGGAAACTGAGATCATTTGGCGCCATCCAGGCACTTGAGTACATCATGCCATGAAATGGGGCTGTCAATTACTCACTCAGGAGCTGAGAGAACCCTGACAGTGGAGCTGAACAGGACTGGAAATTTCAAGGTTATCATAATGGGAAGCTAATGGGTCTACAAAACGGAGGGCACTTGCAAGTGTGATTGATGGATCATAGAATGTAATCTTGATCATGAAACAATAGAAAGGGACTGACAAGAAGACTGTGAATGTAAATCAAAGTGCTGTTTGGAATTCAAAAGGACAAGCAAAGAAGCCATACATGTGAGCTGAGAGGACAGACAGCCAGTTGTGGGGTATTTGCGTAGAGTACTTCAATTGGGCAGTGTGGGTGACAAGCCCTGCCATGTGGCTCCTGAGAACGCAGCTTTAAGTGAGGGATAAGATAAACTTTTTTGGAGGTAAAAGATCAAAAATCAGGTTTTGATATTGTTTGATATTTAATCTGAACACAATAGTCGCCAAAATAATAGGATCCCTGGTAGTAAAGGGAGAAAAACCTACTTGACGGGTGATGAAGGGGAGAGGAGGAATAATAATAAGACAGTGAGGAGAGAAGGAAAGCAGGATCTACAGCAGTCTGTGATTCGGTGGCTGAGAAAATACTGCCCAGAACTGACTTGCATTAAATCGGTGCAACATTTCTCAAAACACTTGTAGGTGCAAAATGATTAGTTCTAACTACACAAGAATTACTTTCAAAACTGTGCTTAATTCTGGTATGGACAATAGCCTTTCTTACAGAATAAATTTTAAATTCTACAAATTCAGAGTTATTACATCTCAGAAACTCTTAAAAAAAAAAAACCTAACTACATCGTTAAAGGAACTAACTGGGAACACTAAGTTGTTGGAGAAAGCATCTCTATCGTTTACTGACACAAAGCTCCATGTATGAAGGATAGTGATGTTCGGTCCTTAGCTGTGGGACTGTTTCCCACAAGATTGCATTCTTAACCTTGCAGCTAACACAGATTAAATTGTCAAGAATCCCTTCTACTCCAGTTGGTGACGGGGTAGTATTTATGATATTCTGTTTTCTCTCATTTTTACAAGCTTTGTCCCAGGGTTTAGATTTTAGGTTTTTATGTCCTCATATGTTTCCTGGAAGATAACACTGAAGGATGCAACTTTGACCTTTCCTATGTCCTGTTATTTCACTAACTCATCATGATTGTTCCCTTTGCAAGCTAGCTCAGCAGCCAATGGATACAAAAAAATGGCAGAAGAACAACATTCATAAATGTTGACCAGACACAGTCAGCCAGTATAAGCCCTGTCCCCAGTACCTTTTATTATCTTAGTTTGGTTTCTTATCATTTAAACATATTCATTAAACTGAAAACAAAACAAACCTCTAACATAAATCATGAATCAATTAATGTCATGAGGAGATATGTTTTTATTATTCACAGAATTTCTCACCTAGAACGTTATTTAATCTGTAAGTTGCAAAAATAAACAGGGCGTGTTTCTCCACATTTCCCTCATATATGACACTATCAGCTATTATTTAGGTTGAGAAAGACATCTGTTACCAAGAATTAAAAATTATTATCTACTTATTATGAAATAAGCAACATCATTGCAAAGACTTTAGAGGGCATGGTTATGTTGCATTATATTTCAGACAGCAGGGAAATTAACTGAAAATGGACTGGACTTCAGTGACAGAATTTGGATAAAGGTGAAACATGATAGATGCACAGTTTGTTCTGTGTGGTGAATAGACATTACATCTGCAATAGGCGGCCACCTGCTTTGTGGCATGAAGCATTGATGTGGGCAGAGCAGGAAGCTAGCCCACATAAAAGCCCAAGGGGACTTCAGATCTTGGGATTTGACTCCTTGTTGTCAAGTAGCCCCACCTTTCCATAGTTACTGTTGGCCATACCCCATCATTCCAGAGTGAAAATGGCTTAGATCACTTCACTAGTGGGTATATCTCAAAGGCTAAGTAAGGTATGACATCCTTTGTAAAGATGCTAAAACAGGGGTGGACCTAGCTATTATGACACTGGGAACACACAGCTTGGTGATCAGGGCTAGGGTGAAAGGAAAAACTATTTGAATATGAATTCCCGTGATATCATTTTGTTTTTAATATTAGCTCGAAAAGGGTTAAAGAGGCAATAAAGTTATTTTAAAATGTTAGATGGTCTTTACTATAGTAAAAATATTCTCAGCCCTTTTGGTATTAATGAATTCTTTTAGTGAGCTCATAAAGTTAAAGGTATAGGCAAAAAATTCATGGTTTCCCTCAGAAAAATTTCAAAGTTAAGTAAGTCATAATGCTATTTGATTTAAAATTTCTAAAAAGGAACAGAAAATTTTAATATTTAGTTTGTTATTCCCTAATCAGAAAGAAAGAACAGGAATGATAGCATATTAATCATGTATTTGAAAAGCTTAAATAGAATATTATATCCCCTTTCCAATTCTACATCAAAACATTCCTCAGATTCCTTCATATTGTAAAATATTCGGGTGTTACTTTCATATACTAATGAGTTTTAATTTGGTATTTGTTTAAAAATAATAAGGAAAAATAAAAAACGGTGTGTTAAAAACTCAATAATTGTCCAAAATGATTTTATACAAAACAAATCTTTTTTTCTCTCTCTCTTCTGAACTATTTACTTTTCAAAGTTCTCTGCAGGTACTTGATGAAAGTGGTGCCTAAGAGACCTAATGTCTTTGCCTTTGTTGTTTTCTGTTGAATCTTGGGTACTGAGTGTTAGGAAACAGTTCACTGGTGATCACTTAGTAAATACTTTAGGCTCGGCTTGCTCTTCTGGTCTCCTCTTTCTTATGTACACATCTATGGATAACTTGTCAAATTGAAGATATTACAGCAACCCTGATAATGCCTGCACTTGGGACCCATTTCACACCTCTGGCTCTGCCCTTCAGCCCAATGCCTTTCAGATTTCCTGACCATTATCTTTGTTTCACACCATCTTCCTGACTCTTGTCCACACAGTGAGCTGACGCAGCAGGGCATTGGTCTCCTGCAATAAAATGTTTCCCTTGAGCTCTTAGTTATACCAATTGATGCTTCATCTCTCTCCAGTCACAGACTAAGGAAGGGAAAGCCATTTGTCTACCTGATCACTATGACTTTCTAATGGTCTAGCATCATGTCTGTTCAACAAATACTCTTCTTATTTAACAATTAATTTTTAAAGTTTTACACATAATCTAATTTGGTCATATTCTGTGCCCTCCTCCCACTCCCTCAGATACCTGCTGCCTACCTTCCCAATTTCATATTCTTTCTCTCTAAAATAAAGAAGCATCCCCACAAAACAAAACACAAAGTGTGTTCTGTGTTGGCCAACTATTCATGAGCATGCTGCCTACCCCAGAGCATGGTTGATATACCCAGTGTCACACCACTAAAGAAAACTGATTTCCCCTCTCCCAGCAGCTGTCAAATACAAACAGCTTCTTAGCTGGAAGCGGAATTCTGTGCCCCGTTCCCCGGCTCTGTGTTGGACCCCTGCCTGGCTTGAATTTGTGCAGGTCTCGAGTGCACTGTCTCAGTCTATGTGAGTTCATATGTACATCAGCCCAGTTTTGTCTGGGAAACGCCCCTTCCTCTGAGTCACTCTGGCTCTTACACTCTTTCCAACTCCTCTTCTATACAGATCCTGGAGCCCTGAGGGGAGGTAAGTGATAGAGACATCCCATGTAGACCTGAGGGCTCTAACACTTCTCACTCTCTGAACCCTGTCAGTTGTGGATCTCTGTGTCAATTCCCATCTCCTGCAAGAAGAAGCTTCTCTGATGATAGTTCAGTGATGCACTGCCTACAGGCATAGCAGGAGAGTGTCAAGAGTCTTTTTACTGCTGTGTTCATTTAGTAGCGTAATTGTAGTGTGGGTTTTGCCATGGGCCCATGCTCCATTTAGCCTCAGGTTCTCAGCCTTATTTATAATATCAGGTTTGGGTTCTATCTCAGAGAGTGACCCTTAAATATAAGCAAAAGGTGGTTAGTGATTCTCATCACATTAGTGTCTCTATTGCACCAGTGAGTATACCTTGCGGCCATGTCCCTATAGAAGCTTGCATTATATGTAGCTGGGTAAGATTGATGATTGCTTCTCTCCTCCTGTGGCATGCTGAGGATCTTCCAGTGCTATGAACACTACTCAGTATCAGTGAGGCTTCCAGTGGAGCACCAGCCCAATTTCTCCATGTTCAGTGACGTAACTATATTGTGTCCTCACAATAGGTCCTTACCGTAAAGTTGTAGAAGGTCACCAACAGCACTGGCAATAGCTTATAATATTTGGGAGTGAGTTATGGGACCCCTTTGGCCCAGGACTCAAAAATATGAACCCATTCCTGATGTCTAGTTGGGTTACTGTCTACCCCATTACACGGCAACTCAATTTAAATTTTATTTTACATATTTTACGAAGCTTTGTCAATCCCTATGACTTCTCAAAGGCCTTTATTGTTGGTTACCCCTCCCCACAACTCCCCTTCTATCCTGTCCCCAATTCCCCTCCCCATTCAGTCTTCCTATTCAAATTTTACCTTTACCCTTTTAAAACATTATGTTCTATTTCTTCTTTGTTGAAAGATTCCCCTCCTCCTCTGTAATCCCTGACTAGCTACCTAACCTCTGTGGAGATTGTGAATAAAACACACATATCTAAACATAAAAGCTAACATCCACATATAAGAGAAGACATTCAGTGTCTGTCTTTCTGGGTCTGGGTTACCTCACTCAGGATGATTGTTTCTAGCTCCACCCATTTACCTGTGAATTTTATCATTTCACTTTTCTTAACAGCTGAATAATATATATGTGATATATTTCACTATCCACTCATCAGTTGATAGACAATTATGCTGCATTCAATTTCTGGCTATTACTGAATAGCACAGCAATGAACATGGATGGGCAAGTATCTTTGTAGCAAGATCTAGAGTCCTTTGTGTATATTTCCAAGAGTGGTATGGCTGGATCTTGTGGTAGATCTATTTTTGGCTTCCTAGGGAACCACTACTCTGACATCCATTGTGACTGTACAAGTTTGCACTCCCACTAGCAATAGATGAGCATTCAGCTTTCCACACATCCTCACTAGCATGTGTTGTCATTTGATTTATAATCTTAGTCATTCTTCTTGAAGTAAGATGAAATCTCAAAGTAGTTTTAATTTGAATTTCCCTAATGACTAAGGATGTTGAACATTTCTTTAAATATTTCTTAGCCAAAAGTTTCCTCTTTTGAGAATTCTATCTTTAGTTCTATAGCTTATTTTTAATTAGGTTGTTTATTTTCTTGATATTCAATTTTTTTAGTTCTTTGTATATTCTAGGTAACTTCTGTTGGTGTAAAATTGGTAAAATAATATTTTTCCCATTATGTAGGCTGCATCTTTGCTCAAACAATGGTGTCCTTTGCTTTACAAAAGCTTTTCAACTTAATGGGGTCCCATTTATTGTTGCTCTTAATGTCTGTGTTATCAATGTCCTATTCAGGAAGTTCTTTCCTATGCCAATGAGTTCATGTTCAAAGAAAATGGTCCCTAAAGGAAATGGCACTATTAGGAAGTATGGCCTTATTGGAGGAAGTGTGTCACTGTGGAGACAGGCTTTGAGGTCTCATATATGCTCAAGATACTGCTGATAGTCTGAGACCATTTCCTGTTGCCTGCCCTATCAAAATGTAGGACTCTCAGCTCCAGCACCATGTCTGCCTGCACGCCACCATGTCACACCATGAAGACAATGAACTAAACATCTGAAAATGTCAGCCATCACAACTAAATGTTCTCCTTTACAAGGGTTGCCGTGGTCATGGTGTCTCTTCACAACAATAGAAACCCTAACTAGGACAATGTGTGTTCCTCCACTTTCTCTTCTATTTGATCATGATGTCTGGCCTTATGTTGAGGTTCTTGATCCATTTGGATTTGGGTGTGTGTGGGTGTGTGTGTGTGTGTGTGTGTGTGTGTGTGTGTGTGTGTGTGTGTGTGTAATATACAGATAGGGGTGTATTTATATTCTTCAACATGCAGATGTCTAGTTTTACCAGAAGAATCCAACAAATACATTTTTAAAATTGAATCAATAATCCATAGATGCATCAGTGTTTTTATAGCATGCACTGCTCTTACAGAAGAGCTGAGTTCAGTCCCCAGCACCCACACCTATAACTCTGGCTTCAGATGACCAGATACCCTCTTCTGTCTTCTGTGGACACCTATGTTTTCTTGCACATCACCATACACACATAGATAGAGATATGCAATTAAAAATTGAGTCATTGAATTACTATATAAGATTACTATATCTTTCAAAAACAATTAAATCCTTTGATAGAATAATGCAAAACAGACCTGCTTAATTTAATTGAAAAGTTCACTTGATAATCAGTTGAGAAACATAAGCTGGGAACTACTAGATTCCAGCAGTCTGTGAATGTGAGTTTTCAAAGACTGGACTTTCACAAAGCATTTCATAACTTGGTATGTCAATGTTAGTATTGAGAGGCTTTATTTGATTTGGTTTCTGTCTCTAAGGGTTTGTTTGTCTGTCTGAGGACTTTGCTAAATCATAAGAACCAGCTATTGACATGATTGGTTTTTTGAAATAGTGTTCTTGTTACATTTTACATATATTTGAATCTGAACTCTCTTAACAATTTTTAGATTCTGTACTAACAGCCATCTAGATGGCATTTTCCTAACTGAGCATTGAGCATTCTCAGTGTGGGTCCTGGAACAAGCATAGACTGGTCATTTGGAAAGGTGAGTTCATACTTCACCAGGGAGCCTTTTAGGACACTTACAGAAGCCCTTAGACACTTACCAGGAGTCTATTAAGCTCTCCCAATCCACCTACTTTCTCAACAATTGACTGTGAAAGTTCAAGCAGATAATCCTTGTCTGCATTTATAAGAGCATTCTTACTGCAGATGGAATCTGTATTATGATACCCAGTGATAGACAGCAGCAGAGCCATCGCATCTGGACCCAGACTTGTGCCCCAGCTCTGAAGAAAGCTGCTGCTGAGAGGGAGACTTCCCACTTCCCACAAACTGCCTGGAGGACTATTTTCTATTTCTCAGGATTCCTCTTTACACTAAGATATTGCCTTCACTACTCACATGACAGTATGTATTCAGATTTAATGATTACTAGTAAATTCCTAATGACCAGTATGAATCTGGTGTTTCAAGCTAAAACTGTAAAAATGTACCACTGTCATCTGTGTGCCTCACCTGGGCAATGGATTACAGGTCCCTGCCCATCATAATGTATTTCTAATTTCAAGTTTTGTTAGCAAATGGAAAATGTTATAATTTTTCAAACCAGCAAAGTAAATAAGAAACCATAAAGTTGACCATCTAGGAAAGAACATGTTATGCAAAATCCTCCATCGAGTGTTTCTATAACATAGGAAAGTACCCTAATCCTTAAGGGGCTATTGAAGAGATCTCTCTTAATTCCACACTAGCTAAAAAAAATTCATATCTGCTGCTAATGTTGTTGTGTTAATCTCAGAGCTTCTGAATGGTGAAAGCAAACAAAAGATCTAGGAATTTTGAAAATAGCACAGTTAGTAATTTTGAAGTCCATAAATATGTAATAAACACAATCAGAACATTTTCAGAGAGAATCTACGTGTTGCCTAGGCAACAGAGATGGTGCTGCAGCATTTTTTAAGTTAATTTATTTATTTTACATCCCAACTGAAGTTTCCCCTCCTTCTTCTCCTCCCAGTTCCTCCTCCCATCTCCCCTCCTCCCACCATCCACTCCTCCTCAGTTTCTGTTCAGAAAATATCAGGCTTCCCGTGGATATCAACAAAACATGGCATATCAAATTGCAGTAAAACTAAGCATCTCCCCTTGTATTAAGGCTGGACAAGGATTCCAAAAGTCAGCAAAAGAGTCATAGACAGACCCTGCTTCCACTGGTAGGAGTCCCACAGGGAGACCAAGTCACACAACTATAATATATGTGCAATGGGCCTACGTCAGTTCTCTGCAGCTTTCCTGGTTGTCAGTTCAGTCTCTATGAGCTCCT
The DNA here is from genome assembly GCF_004664715.2 of Peromyscus leucopus. Taxonomy (NCBI): domain Eukaryota; kingdom Metazoa; phylum Chordata; class Mammalia; order Rodentia; family Cricetidae; genus Peromyscus; species Peromyscus leucopus. The sequence goes on along the minus strand of NC_051084.1, from coordinate 21,164,639 downwards.
GTAAGCCCAGGTTAGTTGATTCTGTGGGTTTTCTTATGATGTCCTTGACCCCTCTGGATTCTACTACAGTCCTTCCTCCCTCTCTTCAGTGGGATTCCCTCAGCTCTGCCTAATGTTTGATATGGGTCTCTGCATCTGTTTCTATCAATTGCTAAATGAAGCCTCTCTTATGACAATTGGGCTAGGCACCAATCTATGAGTACAGCAAAATATCACTAGGCATCATTACATTGACTTGACTTTTTTTCCAGTAGTGTTTGGTTCTATTCTGGGTCTCTGGGTCATCCAAACTCTGGGTCCTGGTGCGTCAGGCAGTGTCAGGGGTAGGCTCATTCTTGTGGAATAGGTCTCAGGCTTGATGTAACTCTATCTAAGCAAGTGAAAGATCAGTATGACAAGAACTTCAAGTCTTTGGAAAAAGAAATTAGAGAGGATATCAGAAGATGGAAAGATCTCCCATGCTCATGGATAGGTAGGATTAACATAGTAAAAATGGCCATCTTACCAAAAGCAATCTACAGATTGAATGCACTCCCCATTAAAATCTCAAAACAATTCTTTACAGACCTTGAGAAAGCACTCAACTTCATGTGGAAAAACAAAAACCCAGGATAGCTAAAAACAATTCTATAAAATAAAAGAATTTCTGGAGGTATCATCATTCCTGATTTCAAGTTCTACTACAGAGATATAGCAATAAAATCAACATGGTATTGTCATAAAAAGAAGCAGGTGGATCAATGGAATCAAATCAAAGACCCAGACATAAATTCACATGCCTATGGATACCTGATTTTCAGCAAAGAAGCTGAAAGTTTGCAATGGAAAAAAAAAGAAAGCATCTTCAACAAATGGTGCTGATCTAACTGGATGTTGGCATGTAGAAGAATGCAAATAGATTCATATCTATCACCCTGCACAAGACTCAAATCCAAATGAATAAAAGCCATCAACATAAATCCAGATACACTGAACCCAATAGAAGACAAAGTGGGGAATAGCGCTGAATACATTGGCACAGGAAACAACTTCCTGAATAGAACACCAATAGCACAGACTCTAAGAATGACAACTAATAAATGGAACCTCATGAAACTGAAAAGCTTCTGTAAGGCAAAGGACATTGTCAATGTGACAAAACAGCAGCCTACAGAATGGGAAAAGATCTTCACCAATCCGACAGAGGGCTGATTTCCCAAATACATAAAGAACACAAGAAACTAGACATCAAAAAACCAAATAATCTAATTTAAAAATGAGGGACAGAGAATTCTCAACAGAGGAATCTCAAATTGCTGAGAAACACTTAAAGAAATGTTCAATATCCTTAGCCATCAGGAAAATGCAAATTAAAACAACTCTGAGATTCCATCTTATACCTCTCAGAATGGCTAAGATCAAATACACAAGTGACAGCTCATGCTGGAAAGGATGTGGAGCGAAGGGATCACTCCTCCACTGCTCGTGGGAGTACAAACTTGTACAGCCACTTTGGAAATCAACATGGCAGTTTCTCCAAAAATTGGTAATCAATTTACCTCAAAACCCACCTATACTACTCTTGGGCACATATGCAAAGGGTGCTCAGTCATACCACAAGGACATCTGCTCAATTAGGCTCATAACAGCTTTATTCATAATAGCCAAAACCTAGAAACAACCTAAATGTTCCTCAACTAAATAATGGATAAATAAAATATACATTTACACAATGGAGTATTACTCAGTTGTTAAAAACAATGACATCATGAAATTTGCAGGCAAATGGATGAAACTAGAAAAAAAATTCTGAGTGAGGTAACCCAGACCCAGAAAGACAAACATGCTATAAGTGGATTATTAGACATAAAGTAAAGGATAACCATGCTACTATCCACAGAACCAGAGAGGCTAGGTAACAAGGAGGGCTCAAGGGTGGGGACACTCAGATCTCCCTGGGAAGGGGAAACAGAAGAGATTCTATGGGTGGATTGGGGGCAGATGGGGATAGGAATGTGAGGGAACAGGTTTGTCAGGGGGTAGGAGGGAGAGAGTACTGAAGGAACCAACTGGAAATCGGTGGCATTTCAGGGTCAGGTAGAAACCTGCTGCAAGGGAAACTCCCAGAAATCTACAAAGATGTCCCCAGCTAAGACTCCTAGCAATAGGAGATCCATAGCCTGAACTGGCCACCTCCTGTGACCAGGCAAGACTTCCAGTGGAGGGATTGGGACAGGGTGGGGCAGAGGTTGTGGGAGTAGCCAAGCAATGACTGGTGCTGCAGTCATTAGTTTTGGTTTTGTTTTTTCAAGATAGAATTTCTCTGTGTAACAGTCCTGGCTGTCCTAGAACTCACTCGGTAGACCAGGCTGGCCTCGAACTCACAGAGATCCACTTGCCTCTGCCTCCCAAGTGCTGGGATTAAGACTTGTACCTGGCTTGGCTGCCACATTTAGCTTCCACTCTCAGTGGCTGACATTCTTGTGTTCAGAGCACTCAGCTCAGTACTAAACTCTACCCACATAAAAACTGCATAAGGTCAACAGAGGAGATCGCCATTTGTCTACATCTTGGCTGAAGGCTATTTTTACTCCATCATATCTCCTCAATATTTCAACATCTTTATAAATTCACACCAGGAACCCATGCCCCTAACTCTCCTTGTTCTATATTTTCACAACTTGTCTTATATTTAATATGTGGATTTTTACATTTTCTCGAGCATTCTTTTGCAGTTCCCTATACTAACATCCCTTGAGTCTTCATATTTGAAGAATATACTATTTAGAATTCTGTTGTTTAATTTTACTATATCTGCAGATACTCTACTATTCCAGATTACATCTCTGTAAGAATCTGAGAACATGTGATCTGTGGTTTCGATTGTTTTAACATTTTGTGGTTTGTTTCAAAATGTGGGAAGGATTGTACTGAATGGCTGCTGAATGTTTCAGGCTATGCTGGGGCAAGATGAACTGTTATACATTTAGATCTAGTCAGATAATGGAACTTCAGTTCTCCTATATTGTTACTAATCTGTGTCTCTTATTTCTTTCTCTAAAAAAAATAATTTAAGATCACCAACTAAAACTGTAATTAATATATCACTCCTTACACATCTATCAGTTTTTAAGGGCACTTTGTGTCCGGCCTATAGGCCCACATAGCATTTGGAATTGCTATGTCCTGGTCAAATGATTTGTTATCGCTATCCATTACTCCTCTTTCTACCTGACAGTTCTTTGTTCTGGTCTCTAGTCCGTTCAACATTAACAGAGTCATTCCAGTTTATTAGTCTTTTCCTAGCCTGGCTTCCCCTACCTTTTTGCTTTACATATGTAGCACCATTGTTATAGACTGGATGAAGACTAGTCTTCTATATTCAGTTTGAGGGTATTTTTTAAAGTGCTGTGCTTAGGTAATCTGCATTTGAAATAATTATTGGAATGCTTTCCTGTAGACTCACCACAACATTTTTTGTTTGGAGCTAGTTCTCTGTTTTTATTGGTTGTTATTTGGGTGCTGTTGCTGCTGCTGTTGTTGCTGCTGCTGCTGCTGCTGCTGCTGCTGCTGCTGCTGCTGCTGCTGCTTTTGCTTCCCATTTCCATCATTCTTGGAACACTATCTCCAGTCTATGTTAATTTATATATTACAACCAGCTATTTCTTTTGATCACTAGTAAATGAGTTTGAGAAATACAGTCAGGGTTTAGGCTCCATGTCGTCCTTTCAGCTCTGCCAGAGGACCTCTGAGGCCACCCTGATCTCCTTGTGCCTGTTTTCAGACCAACTACTCCCCCTGTTGATTCAGAGTTGTAATAGACCTAGAGATAAGAAACACAGCCCCACTATGCTTCAGTCAAATCCCACATATCAGCGAGAAACAGCTCACTGGAAGGAAGTTTGCTTTCCGGTTGAGAAACCTCTAAAAGAACTGGTTCTGTGATGCTCCCATCCACCAGAAAAGTCACCCAAAAGACGCCATGCAAGTGAGATAAGAGGCACAACTCAGCAGGAAGGAAGGAAGGAAGGAAGGAAGGAAGGAAGGAAGGAAGGAGAGAGAGAGAGAGAGAGAGAGAGAGAGAGAGAGAGAGAGAGAGAGAGAGAGAGAGAGAAAACAAGACACTTGAGCAAAAAAAGCCTCAGACTGGTATCCAAACAAATGGAGGAAAGCTGGCCATGTGAGATCAAGACCTCTTAGCAGGTCTAAATAAAATGTCTTTGGTGAAAAAAAAAAGCAAAATAAAATATGTAATTAGCATGAAATCTTATCATATGTTCCCAAACACTTGATTTTTGTAGAGTTTTCTGAGAGCCCACACCTATTACTCCTTTTTTCAAACCTTCTGAACAGCAAGAGTCTATCATATGATAGAACAGCACATTGAGAAAGAAGTTCTAAAAGGTACCAAAAATGTAATGAATCTCATGATGTGACTCTATGCTGTAAGCAGGAAAATCAAAGAGTAAAGACAAATTTTAGGGGGGAAAATGAAATTAAACATTATTCACCATGAAGAAGTGTGTAGGCTGAAGCAATCATTGACAGGAACTGGAGCTGCTCTTTAGGACCATAAATAAAACCACAAGCGCAGTTTCTGCGACACATAGATTTTTCTTATATTAGTCATGTTATGTTAGAATCATTCCAGTGCAGTCTAGTGTAAAATCTCCAAGTCAATTTAGGAGCAAATTGCTAGAAACGACACAGATATCAGAGGCTCCTGGATAGTATTAAACTGTGAGAGAGAATAACCCTACAGGAGGTTCACCCAAGGGCAGGTGCACCTACAGGAGGCTCACCCAAGGGCAGGAGACATCAAATCTGTAATTACTTTAATTTTGCTACCCAAGTAGGAGACTTGGCACACTACCTTCAGAAGGCCACAGCTGTTATATAGAAACAAACTTCAGGGAGAAAAAATTGGAGCAAAGGGCAAGAAATGTCATAGTATAGAATTCAAGAATTGGGGGTAAAAAAAATCTAAAAAGCAGTTGAAACTTCACACAACTATTTAAGTTTTAAAAAAGAGCCCCTGACTACCTCATTCACCTTTAACAGCTTCCAAACTGGAGCCCATGTTAAGACAAGTAAGTGCAGACATCAGCCTTCACAGGCCAGTTCTGAGTGTGCACATGAACAGAAGAAGGTGTTCCACATCATTTCCCTTGTTCTCTGTGATTAACGACTTGCCACCCTCTGATTTTTTTTTTCCCAATTCTTGTTAAAACACATAGCTCTGCACCTAAAAACAATGGTTTCCTCCCATATCCACCCTTGATGTGGAATCTGAGGCAGCTGCCTCTCCTCTTTCACTCTTAAAAGCAGTGTTTTCCACACTAGAGGCCTGAACTGCAGATCTTTGCCACGTGTGCTCAGTATAGGTTTTCTATTGTGGTTCAGTTCTCATCTGTCAAATTTAGACCAGTAATCTTAAAGTCAAATGCTCTGCTAAATTACCCAACTTGCAACGTATGTTCTTTTATTGTGGCTGTCTTAGTCACTCTTCTATTGCCGTGAAGAAACACCATGGCCATGGCAACGCTTATAAAAGAAAGCGTTTGACTGAGGCTTGCTTACAGTTTTTAGAGGTTTAGTCCATCATCATCATGGCAGGAAGCATGGCAGCTGGCAGTCATGGTGCTGGAGGAGTACCTGAGAGCTACATCCTTATCCACAAGCAGAGGGAGAGGAGAGAGAGACTGGGCCTGGCATGGGCTTTTGAAACCTCCAACCCCACCCTACTGACACACTTCCTCTAGGTAGACCACACCTACTCCAACAGGGTCTACCTCCTAATCCTTCTAATCCTTTCAAAGTCACTCCCTGGTGACTAAGCATTCAAATACATGAGCCTATGGCGACCATCCTTATTCAAAGCACCACAACAGCCATTTTTAGTTTGGTGGAGCTGCACAGCCAAAATACACGCTAAAAGTGGAGCCTAGCCACGTTCCTGAAGTTATGTGACCAAGCTGTCAAGTGGCTTGTATCCTAACAGTCACAGTCCCAGGAGAGTGTGTTTCTGGGAGCTTATATTGAGTAGGCTGTGGGATGAGAAAATGAGGACTCTGAAAATAAAGCTCCTTAAGGTTGTCTACAATATTATCTAGTGTACACATTCACGTTAGAACAAGTAAGCAGAGGCAAAAAAAAAAAGTGTAGGGACTAAAGTTTATCTTGTAGCTCTACCATGCGAGGCGAGGTTCTGTTGGAAGGCCCACACCTTTGTGTCACTCTGAATCTTGGAGGTCGGCATAGCTGATACATTATCAGTTCTTCACGTTAGGAAGTTTCTGTTTGGTTTTAAATTATCACTACATCAATGAAACTAGAAAGTACTCTCTGACACTTTTCGCTTAGTATTAATAGTGTTAATAGTCTAAAGGGCTAAGGAAACAAACTAATTATTCCATGCCAAAGCATTAATTCTCAGTCTTGGCTAATAACATCATTATCAACTCAAGAAAGAAAAGCAAATGCTTTCATTTTCATTTGTATGTGAAAATTAGATCCAGAGATTGAACTATTTGGACATGATAAGAAGTGGTTTGCAAACTGAAGTATTCGAGTAGAGACAGCAGTACCGATTTTGACTATGACTTACAAAAAGGAATATTTTAACTTGTAACCAAAATAGTAGCAGACCTCCAGTAAAGTCCCCATAGCCATCACTGCTATAACCCTCCTAAACTAAATAGGATTGCTTTGCACAATCAAGGTTAAATGGTACAGAGAGAGTTTCTAGAAGATTCCAAGTATGCCACTTTGCTCTCAGTTTTGGAAAATATTTTAAGACAGAACTAACTGCCGATGTCATCCTTATCTCTGTCAAGCTGACTCTGAGATAATACAGCTGTATTGCTTTAAATTGGGGTTTTGGAAACCTGTTGTATCAATGGAAAACCACTACATCTCGTGTGAATAAAGTAGACATGTCCATAAGGTTTGAGTGTGTTGTGTTGGCGCACACTCTAATCCTGGCAGGTGAATCAAGTTATACGTGAATGCTCTAGTATAGCTAGAAGATTGGCTGATTTGAACTTGAGTTGGGTGCCTTGGTTGACCAGCTTCCCTAAGTCATTCACTATTTCAGAGGACAAGATGGCAGAAGCATGCAAGTCACTGTTTCAAAGCGTGTTGAGTTTCATTTTGAGAAATTCCTGTGTTGCACAGAAATCAGTTTCTCTGCATTATTTCTCTCTGCTCCAGCTCTTCCATCACGTAAAAGAGTAGAGCAATGGTAGTTCGCTGCTCTATACAACTATGGACACACTTGCCCCTTCCCCATTTCAGTTCTTAAAAGAGTCCTCTTTCTTAAAAGAGTCCCTTTATGTTCTTGGACCTCGTGTTTTATATTGTATTGGTTTGTAATGATATACTAAAATGCACAAACTTGGATTGCAAACTATTGATATGCTTGTGATCTTCTTTGATGTACATCCAGACCTGATGCCTTTGAGGTAGTTTCCCCACGTTGGCAAGTCGGTTTTTCTGCCAAATAACATTTATTGCAGCAGTCAACACTTTTGACCATATTTCTCTCATATTCAATAATTTCACAGTTGCTACTAACTTTTTAAATCAAGCACTGTTTCTTGTTATCCTAATCATATGATTTTATGGTGAGAAAGTAGCCAGTGGCAACATCAACTCTTAAGTAATGAAAAGGTTTCATTATTAGAAAAAAATAGACAATATGAAAGTAAAGCACATGCCCCTAGGACCAAGGATTTGGATGGACCTTTGGTCCAGGGTGTAGTTTGGATCTGGATAGCTCTCAAAAGGCCCATATGACAAAAGTGTGGTTGCCAGCAGATTATGGATTAACCTTTAAGAGGAGTAGACCAATCCTTTCTTATGCTGGTTGTGAAGGGAGGGCTTGCTCTAACACATTCCCACCATGATATATTGCTTCACCACACAATTAAAAGCATCTCAGACTAAACCTCCCCTGTGGGAGCCCGTTTTGGGGTTCCTCGTGGCTTTACCCAGCAGGTCCGAATAGAGGATGATCAGGACCACGGGCCTGAGTGCAGGTGTCTGAGATGGCCTGCACTTGGCTGTGCTGGGGGAGGAGGTCTTTTGCTCCACCCCTTGGCATCTCTATAAAAACCCTGGACCAGAGACAGTCCGGGCCCGTTGGAATAGGTTCCAGGCCCTCTCGAGGCTATCCTTTATTTTCTATCTGTTTATCTCCGCAAGATTCTCCACTATAAATCCTTCTATCTAATATTTCCTGCTGCTCGCACTCAAGAAAACTCTGGGAAGCTGTGGGGGTGGTGGGTAAACGCCCCACACTCCCCAAAATCTGCATCCAAATAAAATGTCTTTGTTTTAAGTTCATTATCTTGGCTTTAGTTACTGTAATCAAAGCTAACAAGGTTCTCCACTAAAAGTATTATAATCATTAGAAAAGATTTATCATTCATTTTTTGTCTATATGAAGAGGATAGTATACAATATATAACAAATACATTATTATATTGTATTTATTGTATTACTGTGAAATTTATATTAACACCATGTTATAATATAGAGTAATGTAGAGGTTATAGCATAAGCTATACATTTGCAATGAGGCTTAGCATTTAGATACAGTATTTAAAATCAGGTTAGCACTGTATTTCATAAATAATGGTGCCTCAAAATACTGGCCATCTTTAAATATTTTTCTAATGTTCCTCAGCATGTACTAGAAATAGCTAATGACTATTTAACCCTATTAAGGACCAGATATTGAGAATATTGTATATTCTATAAAGAATATAGAATAGATAGATAGATAGATAGATAGATAGATAGATAGATAGATGGATGGATGGATAGATTATAGATTGATCTTATTCTCACTTCAACCTTAGTACAAGAATTCTTGATTCCCATTTTTCAATTCAAGGAACTTGGATGCCAGAGAAGCCAAGTTCAGCCTAATTTATAAATTGCTGTTTTAAGCAAAAGACCAGCTGCTGATGGGTGAGTCTTCACTTGGGAGCCAGTAGAAACTTGTCTCGGGCTACTTACCAAGGCAGAGGATGCTTGCTCCAGTCTCAGCTAGAATGTCTCCCCATACTGGACTAGAACCTCTCTAACTTCTAATTTATGAAAATGCTTTGTTCTGAGCTAATGAAATAGCCTTCTTTCTATTTCCCTTCATTATTCTCTCACTTACAAAGTCATTACACAGAGAAAAAAATACATTCTAAAAATAATTATCAAAAGGAATCTCATTGGCAAATATAGAGCCTAAGTTTATACAAAAAGGCATTTACAGAATAAAATGTCATGAGACATTATATTCCAAACATGGACTAGTTTGTGTCTTGAGCACAAACTACTTGCTTTTTTGTCCTTTTTTTTTCTTTTATTTTTGAGATTATAACTAAATCATTTCCCTCTTCCCTTTTCTCCCTGAAAGCCCTCCTATTTACCCCCTTGCTCTCTTTCAAATTCATGGCCTCTTTTTTTTCATTCATTGTCACATGTACGTATGAATATGTATATACATATTTACTCCTGCTTGCTAACTTCCGGCAGTGGTCCTGGATATCACCCATCCCCAGGTTTGACTGCATCATTCTCTCCTTCAGGAGGACCCTGCATCCAATAGATAATCCTTATGAATGTGAAATGCTTGGCCATCTCATCATCTGGGATGCCTGTGAAGGGCCATCCTGATCTGGAGATTACCAAAGTTGGAGGAGGCCCCACGGAACCCTCGTCTCCACTTTACTTCTTCCTTCACACCGTCCAGACAGATGTTGATCTGAAGAGTGCTGTTAGTGGACCCTCAACATGTTCATCTCCACCTCACAGTCAAATTCCCAGGGACTCCTGTTGGCTAGAGCAGGCTTGATGGAATATCTTCCCCCTCCAAGCAAACATTCTGCCCGCCGTTATCATCGAATATGTTCTGGGTTACCATGGAGTTAACCACGTTACCAAGTCCCTGGAGTGTACCATTGTGGCAATGCATTTTTCATCTCTAGTTCCTGGTGCTTGTTTATGTATCAAGCTGGCTTAATCTGCCTGGCGCTCCTTTTGAAATAGCTGGTGCTCTGAAGTCTGTGTCTCCTTACAAAGCTTGCAAATGTCATATGACCTGACTGTCCTCATATATTACTTTATTGATAATTTGTGGATACTTTTGAAATAAATTTTCTGGTGAACATGTAATAGAAACACAGGGAAATTATAATTACTATCTTTCTTTTATTTAGATGTTCTGTTGTTATATTTAAATGTGAGTCTTTTCATGCATGTATAATATATGCCTTGGATTTGGACTTAATATTTAGTTATGAAAGCTGCTATGGCTGAATCTTGTCCACTTCACTGCATAACAACCTATTTTTATCAACACGTACATTAAGCCACACAGCAAGAAGAATTTTTTGTAAGAGGGTATTAAGTTTAATTTTAATGATGCAACGTGGCGGAAAGCAATGGCACCATCTTCTAAGTGTCTGATATGAAAACAAACTGTAGGGAGACTGGTGGTCAGATATTGTCTTCTCCCTTCTTCGGCACAGAAGGAGATTTGAGCACTATGTGGGATTTCAGAAATGACAGTCAGGAAGACACCAAGGACAAAGATGGCTGCCCTTAAACCTGACAGATGCCAACCCTCTTTCGGAGGGGTCTCTGCAACTAACTATTCCTTCTCGCTTTTCAAAACCGAAAGTAAGGGTTGGCATTTTGAAAAATGGGTGTGCATAGTTGAGCAAAGAAGTTTCTGGCGTTTCCAAACACAATTGCACGTCGCTTTGCAGGCCTTTGATGAGCATTTGTGGAGCCACTAGTTAACTGTATGCTAGAGAGGGGAGCAGGAAGGATACTACAGCATTTCGGAACTTGAAAGTTCTAAACTCGGAAAAGTTTACCCAGTGGAAGATTGTGAGTTTCAGGTCAACTGTGGGCCGCATAACAAGAAATAATTAATTATAAATGAGTAAATGGATAGATAAGGTTTAGTACAGAAAGGGTGGAAATTGGGCTATCAATTGCAAATTTGTGAGAGGAATAAAAGTTTAAAGATTTTTATATGCTATAGATAGCAATGTGATATTAGTTTTAAATATACTGTTATAATATATGTATATATCATGAAAACCAAACATTATATGCATATATACATATGTAAAGAGGGGGTAATACAAAAGAAAAAGAATGAAAGAATATTACTATAAAAATCAAATACTCAAAGAATGATAAGAGAAACGGAAGTGTGAAATAAGCTACAAACCGAATAAAAACACATGACAGGCTACAGATCATCATAATGAAAGACTATAAAAAAGCTTTGCAAATGAATTTTATGATTTATGATTTTTTATATGTGTGTGTGCCATTTACATGCCTGGTGCATGAGACAGGGAGATCCCCTGGAATTGAAATTATAGGTGGTGCTGAGATGGCATGTCAGTGCTGGGAATTGAACCCAGGTCCTCCTCAAGAGCAACAGATGCTCTTAACCATTGAGCCATCTCCCCAGCCCCATGTTTTCATTCTTAAGATGTGAAAAAATGATAACTCAGTATCTTAGTGTTTATCGTGATCCCTGAGAATGGATTCATCTGTCACAGAGTTAGATTTTTAAATTTTCATCTCTTAAAAATAATTTCATTCATTATTTCTGTCGTTACAGTTACACACTAATATCCCAGGAAAATAATATCATTATCGAAACAATATTTGGATGAATCTTGTACCAACTTATGCTAATAAAAAAGTTTGAAAAGAATTTCAGCAAAAATAAAAGAATGGGTGGATTTTCTGTGGCCATTTTGCAGGATTGCAAACCATGTTGACGATTCCATTTCTCTAAGATAGGGCAGCACCATCGGCACCATGTTCACATGGCTTTCATCCTCTGCTCGTGGAGTTTTCCCCAAGACAAGTTTCAGACTCAGCTCTACACTACCCTGACACTTTGATCAAACATGCCCATTTTGTGTGTGTGTGTGTGTGTGTGTGTGTGTGTGTGTGTGTGTGTGTGTGTGTGTGTGTGTGTGTGTGTGTGTGTGTGTTATTTTACTTGGGAATCTTCTCCCATTTAAGCGTTCATTTTTATGACTGAGCTGAAAGCAGAGGAACATAAAACAGACTGATGTTGGAGCGCCCTCTGGTGTTGTGTGGAAGTTCAGCTACTATTCAAGCACAGAGGCCATGCAATTGGATTATCAGAAACCTCCATACCTTACACCCTCCCATTGAGAGTGTATCCTACCGTCGCTTAGTTTTCTTAAACATTACATATGAAGGCCATTTTTCCCAAAGATGTTTACCAAAAGAACAAGCCCAAACAACAGCAATCCATTTGTTTATTCTCTCCAACTCTTAATGTTTTTAAACATTCTTAACTGGTGTTGTTGCCCGAAAGAGAATGTTTGTGGCTATTTACCACTAATTATTTACCCCCATGAGGATTTAGATCTGGGGGAGAGCAGAAGAATTCAGGGTTTGCTTGTTTTTGTTTTTGTTTTGTCTTTTTTTTTTTTTTTTTTTTTTTCAGAGCATTGTTTCCCCTGTAAAGCATTTGGTAAATTTCGTGTAACCAGAGTGTTAGTGTTTGTTGTCTAGTTGAGTAGGAGGCTAAACTTCCTGTTTTCTTTCCAACCTTCCAAGAAAGGAAAACTGCTGTGGGATAGTCTGTATGTCAAATTACTCTGATTGGTCAATAAATAAAACACTGATTGGACAGTGGCTAGGCAGGAAATATAGGCGAGACTAACAGAGAGGAGAATTGAGGGACAGGAAGGCAGAAAGAGTCACTGCCAGCCGCAGCAATGACAAACAGCACGTGAAGATGCCGGTAAGCCACGAGCCACATGGCAAGGTATAGATTTATAGAAATGGATTAATTTAAGCTATAAGAACAGTTAGCAAGAAGCCTGCCACGGCCATACAGTTTGTAAGCAAAATAAGTCTCTGTGTTTACTTGGTTGGGTCTGAGCAGCTGTGGGACTGGCGGGTGACAAAGATTTGTCCTGACTGTGGGCAAGGCAGGAAAACTCTAGCTACAGGAAAGAGTGAAAGAAATTTGGAAATAAGCTCACATGGAAATTCATGAAATAAATGTTTATTGATTTGGGGCATTTCCAAATCATTTAGACAAAGGGATTTCATTTAGACAAAGGGAGGGGGAATTCCTATTTTGAAAATGATGCTGCAATCATTTTCTTCCAAAACACAAGCTACCAGATTAAATCTCAAGCTTGAATATTTTCACTCAGCTGCACTGGTGTTTCTTTAAGAAATGATGCCACTTAGTAGACCATAAAACAAGGCTCAACTAAGTAAGAAAAAAAATGAGACTGTAACAACCATTCTAGTCTGGGTCTCTGTTCTATAGGCATATAAGCCAGGTTCAGGTGGGAATTCATATGAGTCCCTAACCTAATTCTGCTTGTTATATTTTACTTCTGAAATGTATCTTTACAGAACAGAGCAAATTAATCTTCCATATAGCATGAAGGCCTACATAATTCTTTCCTGCCGCAATCTGTTGATAAGTTAGCAAGGCTTAGCCAGAGGAAGAGAGTCAGAGCAACGTTCACGAAGACTTTCCAAATTTTTTTTAAGGACATAATAATTTTAGTTTCATTAAGAGACTCATGTTAGGATAAAGGCCATAAATGTGCTTGTTTTTGTGTGCGGTTAACAGTCAATAATGGTGGCATTAAAAGTATCCTTTTTTTATTTCAGGTTCTAGGACAGATCAATTTCACTAAGTAAGTTCATTATGACATCTAGGCCATGAAAAGCTTTCTTTCTTTTTTGTTTCCTTTTATTTAAAATAGATTTTTTTTCTATATAATAAATCTTGATATTGGTTGCCCCTACATCTACTACTTCCAGTTCTTCCCCTACCTTCCTTCTCATCCAGATCCAACCTTTTCTGTCCCTCGTTAGAAAACAAACAGGCTTCTAGGGGATTAATAATAAAATATAATAATATAAAACAAAAACTAGCACATCAGAACAGGACAAAACAAACAGAAGAAAAGGAGCCCCCAAAAAGGCATAAGAAACACATTGACCCAGAGACTCACTCATTCACACACACAGAAATGTGATGAAAACATTAAGCTGGAAGCCATAATATAGATGCAAAGGACTTCCAGGTTAAAAAGAGAGAAATACAGATAGCTATATATAATTTTAAATTAAATATATAAATTAAAATATATAATAGAAATTAAAAATCAGATAAAGTTTTAAAAAATAAAAGCCCTGACATGAGACAAGGAATCTCCAAAGATGCTGCTGAGTTCCTTGTCTGTTGATCATCTACTGATGGGCACACAGCCTGCCCTTAAGAGCTGTTTGTTTCTCCAGTGAGACTCCCTTGGAGAAAACTAACTTTTTACTTGCAAGTGGTTACCAATTGGAGATAGCTTCTGGGTTAGGGATGAGGCATGTGTCCACTTCTCCTTTTACCTCTAGGACCCCATCTGGTGCAGACCTGTACAGGCTCTGTACATGCTGCCACCGTCGTTGTGAGTCCAATGTTTGTATTTAGAGGGCCTTGTTTTCTTGTTGTCCTACATCCTCTCTGGCTCTTACGTTCTTTATGCCTCCTCTTCTACAGGGTTCCCTGAGCTCTGAAAGGAGAGATTTGATGGAGACATCCCATTTGGGGATGACTGTTACAAGATCTCTGTATATAGTCTTCCTATGGGTTTCTATATTTGTTTCTGTCTGCTTCAGAAGGAAGCTTCCCTGGTGATGACTGAGCAAGGCACTGACCTATGAGTATAGCAGAATGTCATTGGGAGTTATTTTATTGCTACGTTCTTGCTGTGGATATCACTCTATATTAATAAAACACTGATTGGCCAGTGACCAGGCAGGAAGTATAGGCAGGACAAAGAGAGAGGAGAATTGGGGGAACAGGAATAAGGAGGGGGAGACACTGCCAGCTACCGCTAGGACAAGCAGCATGTAAAGATGCCGGTAAGCCACAAACCATGTGGCAAGGTATAGATTTATAGAAATGGGTTAATTTAAGATAAAAGAACAGTTAGCAAGAAGCCTGCCATGGCCATACAGTTAATAAGTAATATAAGCATCTGAGTGATTATTTTATATGTGGGTTATGGGACTGTGGGGATTGGTGGGACCTGGAGAGAAGCTCTCCAGCAACACGTTCTTTTAGTGGAACAGTAGTATTTGGTTTTCTCCTAGGTCCCTGGGCTATCTAGTCTCAGGTTCTTGATCACCCAAGCAACATCGGGTATGGGTTCCATCTCAGAAAGTGGGTCTCAAATCAAACCGGATATTGGTTGGTTGTTCCCACAGCCTTTGTGCCGCTGTTGTCCTAGCATATCTTGCAAGTGGTACGCCATTGTAGATAACGGTATTGTGGCTGGCTCGGTGTTTATGTTTATGTTTATCTTTTGATAGCATACGGAGTACTTTCCTGTAAAGACCCTAGGACATAGGAGTGAAGGCTCTCAGCAATAGGGCCTTGCTTGCAAGTTTGCGGACAGCAACCTATAGTCTAACCAAACCTGCCTAATCAAGTTATGCTACATGGACCCCTCCTGTTCTTTTCTTTAGATAATTAATGAAAATCAAGATATGGGAAACACGAGTTATATACTATATGAGGAAAATTAAAAATAAAAACAAAAAATATATATACCTGAAAAACACTTGTGAAATTTAACTCAATTTTAAGCGTGCATCCCACGCACTTCTGATGGCTGTCCGTGTGCTGTCCCTGTAGGGTTTTGTTGGGGGCAAAAGAGCCTCCAGCTGCTGAGTGTTGCTCTTAAGCACTACTTGTAAGTGCAAGTGTTTCAAGCGGACATTGTTTAGTTAATTTCTTTGCCAGTTCCTTTCTGTGGGTCTATTGATTAGGAGATTGGACACATGAAAGCCAGCAGAAAAGCTGTGTTGGCTAGTGTTCTGAGAGTCATAAAGAGATCAGAGTGCTCCATGCCTCCATGGGAGTTACCTACATAAATACTATTCTACTTTAATTCCCTGGTCATCGAGGAGAAAAGGTCATGCGGACTTCTGAAGGTTTAGTTCTTAGCTAACTGTGTAGTGGTCCTGGACTCTCCGGTTATTCTTCAAATGATTAAGTCTCTACTTTTAATTTCAGGAGGTCCTTGACTCTGATACAGTCGATGCCAGTCATTTCTCTGTTCATTCATGAGGCAAAGTCATATAAAAAATCATAATTCATAGAGCACGAAGATCTTAAAGGGGTTATTTCACATTTTAACAAGCATATGTACCGTGCACCATTCCATGTACCGCCAAAGCTGTGTGAGGGCTGTAAGTCCCCAGTTAAGGGGCGATATGGTTTTACATTAACTAAGCCACTTGTCATTTGTAAATGTGTCCCTTTAAAGTGGAGTGAGACGTCGAAGAGCATTACAAAGCAGAGTTTAGGGCAAAATCATCTGGCTCCCTTCTCTTTGTCCCTCTCCTACCTGACAGTCACTGGTGCGGACTCAGCAGAGGCGTGGGAGCTGGTGTTTTTACGTTATGACATAGTGTAATTTAGTATTTGTGCTAAATATATCAGTCCTGTGTTCTCAACACGGCAAATCCATCACATCTGAACAGTTCACATGAATAATGCACTCATGAAAGCCGTGGGTGGCTAGAGTCATGGAGGCTCACAGCATAACAGGAACCCTGTGCTATAATCCCCCAGATATGATCCGGTATGGCTGTTTCCAAAACAATCCAGAAATGACCTGACTCCAGTTGCTTTCCATAATGTTACAAGTTGTCTGATCACTTAGAATAATGACCACATGGCCTAACTCAATCATGCATTTCTCTCAATTATCTGCTTTGTTTTCTAATAAATTCTCCAAAGGTAAAACACAGAAAATTAAAGGGCAACTTAAATGCTATATCCAGTTGGAAATAAATGTGTTTGACTTTCTTTTGTCTTATAGAGTCCTTTACAAGTAAGAAATGTCACATAAGAATCCAGATTTCTGGTCTCGGTGGGAAACCCCAATATGATCTATGCAGTTCCCCCAGACAGCCTTTGACTAGCTTGATTCTCTTGAGGTGTTTATTTGTGGATATCAAGAGTTACTGTAGAAAGTTATGAAATTGCCATTTGCTGAGATAGGAAGACTCCTGCCTGAAATGACTCGGGGCTTGAAACAGCTTAGGGCTTGCTCCTGTCCCTCCTAGGAAATCAATCTTTGAGGTTAGGAAGAAACTGCTTGGAATAGCCCTGGATTGGCTATTTTCTCTCCTGGCAGTAGAATGCTATTTGAAGCCTTACCCCAGTGGGCTGCGTTACCCCTAAAATACGCAGCACAATAGCCTGACTTGGGGTCTCCTCAGCTGTGATGCAAATGGAGGCACAGAGAACCAGGACTCCCAATATTCCAAATAGCTTCCTTAAGGGTGAGACACTTGCTCACAATACATCTGCAGTTTCTTTTACACCTTACTGCCCAAGTAACAAATCCATTTCAGGAGGGTTGCTAGGAGTATATTGTCTCAGTGGATCCAAAGAAGTTGGTACTGAGAGCAAACACCTCCTTTGCAAGGAGTGTCCCAAATGAGCAGGAATAAGGGGACCCAAACAGTAAGCTGTCATGAGGAATAACTGAGAGTGAGAAAGAAGACAAAAACAATTGCTGGGACCAGGAGGTCTTGCACAAGCTGATGACTTGTGCCAAGTAAGTTTATTAAGAAATACAGCATCCTATACATTTGCAGGGGGAAGACGGTCAAGGTCAGCAGGGTGCTAAGTCAAACAATGTTGGCAAAAAGAGCATAGTGTACCTCAGACATAGCTGCCTAAGGACTGATAAACACATCTCAAGGGGAAGAGTTAGGTCCCCAGAAGCCAAACCTTGACTCTTTTGAGGCACTTGCTCCAGCTGTAGACTTCCCAAGTCTACTCCTGGACAAGGACACAGAACTAACATTCCTTTTGTCCTTCATGAGCACCTCTGAGAAAGCCTTAGGTCAGATGTTGTGGGATACATGTACACAGTGTGAAGATGTATTGCTGTGGTTAGTATAAAAAAGAGTTGAATGGCCAATATCTAGGGAGGATAGAATAAGTGGGATTTTCAGAGAAAGAGAGAACTCTGGGAAGGAGAGCGGCAGAGACACACCAGGAGATGCAGAACAAGTCAGATGTACAGAAATGGGAAAGAGGTTTTAAAAAAGCCACATGGTAGAATATAGATTAATAAAAGCATATTAATTTAAGTTATGAGATAGTTGGAGACAAGCCTAAGCTAAAGGCCAAGCTTTAATTAGTAAGAAGTCTGTGTGTTGTTATTTGGGGTCCAAAGATAGTCCGACAAGAAACCTTGCTACAATTGGTGCCCAATGTCCAGCACATAAATCCACATAAAGCTTGGAAACACTGGGGAGCAGAGGGAAGTTCCAAGTAGGCTCAATGCTCTTGGCATACAGAGACAGTGTTCTTTTAAGAGGCCCTCCTATGGAGCACTTGAATGGGGTTTATGAGCAGTGGATGGTGTACTACTTGGTGGTGGGAGACCAGATGGAAACACCCACTGCATCATGGACCCAGCAACTTCCCAGAGCTGGGGCAAATAAACCAACTCCAGGTTGGGGCCTCCAGACATGAGGCTCTGCTCTCACTGACCTGAAGGGGGCGTGACCAACTGCCAGGCCAGGTGTGCTAAGGGGAGCCACATGGTGGAGGACCCAGCTGTCACTTAGCAGTTTAATATTTAGCTCATGCTGTCAAAGAACAATGTAAATGCATGGCTGCTGGCGCTTAGAAAGTCAGGTCCAGACCGAGAAAACCTCTGAATAGACACAGTAGGCTTAAAAATATGCCTAGATGCTGAAGAAAGAAAAGAGAAGGAGTACAGACAGTCATAGAAACATAAATAGTTTAAAAATTATAAAGAGAAGTCTTTAAATAGAGAGCAAAGTAATATAAGAGGAATAATTCGCGCCAGGCGGTGGTGGTGCACGCCTTTAATCCCAGCACTCGGGAGGCAGAGGCAGGCAGATCTCTGTGAGTTCGAGGCCAGCCTAGGCTACCAAGTGAGTTCCAGGAAAGGCGCAAAACTACACAAGAGAAACCCTGTCTCGAACAAAACAAAAAAACAAAAAAAAAGGAATAATCCACATGAAGATAGGAAATACATAGGATGTCTGGATTCTGTGTGGTGTTTTGTTGACTTAAAGTTTTTTTTAAATGCTAATGAACAAAAAACAATAGCTGCTGAGAGACATTGGATTACAGAAACTATTAAACTAAACCAACCTACTATTTTAAGAATGTCTTAACTTCAGAATGGAAGTCAAAAAATATGTTGCATGGTAAGAGGTTTTGCTTTTATTTTTCCACAGTAAACAAAAAGCTATGGATTTCTTCAAAATTAATAAGGACCAGATTTGATCAAGGAAGACCTCCTGAAATTCTTGGATACAGATATAAAGAAACAAGAAAACGACAAGGCAGATGCTGTTTGTGCTGATGGCTCTTCATGAGAACAGCTCTGAGACTGAATGAGACTTGATAAATCTTGTTGGCTACAGAGTCCTCATGACTTATTACTACATGCCATTCTTTCATATAGCATGGCTAGAGGTTTGGTTAGACAGTCCAAACAAACTTAGAAAGTTGACAGATGTCTTTTACCTGCTCAAACAGAGAAAAAAAAATCATCTTTAGCTGACTTGTACACATCACACACTCCACACTTGTGTTAATGCATGCAGGTATATATGTTACCTTAAAAGTTTGTGTATTTTCAGAAAAAATAAAAAGAGACCAGACAAAAATAAAGACAAGAAAAGTAGCCTACTCAGGAATCCACAGAGTTGACCCCACCTTGGTCTGCTGGCAGTGGTCCAGAGGGTGCCTGGACCGCTCTACTCTGGTGACCAGCCTAGCAAATAACCTAGCTGTCATCATAGAGCCTTTGTCCAAGTGACTGATGGAGGCAGATACAGAGATCCACAGCCAGGCACCAGGCTGAGTTCCAGGAATCCAATTGATGAGAGAGAGGAGAGATACTGAAGGCAAGGGACGTCAAGCTCGTGATGGGAGGACATGCAGAGATGACCGGCCACACTAGTGGAAACCCATGAACTGTGGACTTGTGGCTGTGGAGCTCCCATGGGACTGGACTAGGCCCTCTGGACATGAAAGACGGTTGTTTGGCTCAAACTGTTGGGGGGGCACCCAGGCAGGGGGATCAAGATCTGTCCCTGGTGCATGAGCAGGCTTCTGGGAATCCAGTGCCTATGGTGTGACATCTTGCACAGGCTTAGTGCATTGGGAAGGGGCTTGGACCTGCCTAGGCTTAGTGTGCTGGGCTCTGCTGACTCCCCATGGGAGACCTTGATTTGGGGGATGTGGGGATGCAGGGTGACTTGGAAAAGAGGGCTGGGAGTGGGAGGAAGAAGGAGGGGGGTCTGTGGATAGCATGAGGAGTAAGTAGAAAATTTCTTAATAAAGAAAAAGAAAGAAAAGTAGCCTAAGTGATCCAGCCTCTTAGAATCCTTCTGTTGCAGTTTCCTCAAATTTCTGTCTCCAGAACAACTTCAAAGCCACTAGCTAAGATGGTCCAACTTCATATACTACTCCAGCCAGGACTTCCAATAAGCTGTACACTTTCCTATCACACAGATACTGGACAACAAATGATACAGTTAACTGAATCATGATCCTAATTGGCCTTATTAATAAAAACCTAGAGTCAGATACTAGGGTGAAAGCTGAAAGCTCAGAGAAGCAGAACAGCAGCCACTAGAGACTTCTTACCTCTACAAATCCTCAGACTGAATGAGGCTGAGATTCTGTCTTCACCTGCCTTATATTCCTGTCTCCACCTCCAGACTGTGCTGGGATTTAAGGCATGACCAAGTGCTGAGATCAAAGGCATGAGCCTCCTAAGTACTGGGATCAAAGGTGTGAGCCTCCCAAATGCTAGAATTAAAGGTGTGAGCCACCAGCCCCTGGCCTCTATGTTTAACTAGTGGCTAGCTCCACCCTCTGATCTCCAAGCAAGCTTTACTTGTCAGAACACAAATAAAATATCACACAACAGCTAGCTCTTCCAGGACTTGATCATTATCCCAATTTTCTCTGGGTTCTCAAAAGACATCATCAATCCCAGACAACAGGAAGCAGTTTGGAGAACATAATGGCCACATTCTTAAGAGTTGGGGTGGGTGGTTTTGGTCATTCTCTGAGTTATAAATGTTTTTCATCACTTAGCGGGTTGGCTGCAAATTGTTACTGGTCATGGTCAGGGAAAAAAACTAAGCAAAGCAAGCTGGATTCAAGGATCTCTTTCTGAAAATAAAAAGGAGGATACAGGAATCATAGAACAAAAGGATAGATTATTGAATGTACTTTTAAACTAAAAAGCAACTATTAACCTCAAATATTTTACACTGGTATGGATTTTTTATGTTGATACAAATTTAAGGTTATTTTTGTTAGAACATGCTGCATATGCTTCTACTCTTGTTTAAGGTATTGTACCTATGCATCTCATTTAACCATGTAATGTATAATTAAGGAATGCAGGTTAGTAGCTAGTCATCTATAATAATCAAACTTGTAGTCATGTTAGGTATGTTTTCAAGATTAAAGAGAGACATATTTTAAATAGATGTATGGTCTTCAAACACTTCAGAGACCTACAGAATATGGCATTTAAGATGTTTGGATAACATAAGGCTTTTCATGACAGTGAGACACATCTCTGCTCCTGGCAGCACCAATCTACTTCAAAAAAAGATGATGGGTATCAAAGAACTCCAAATGAAGTTTGTTTTCTATGCAGCAAAGTTATCCATTTGGGCAAGAAACTGCCCTTGCCTCAATTGCTGACAGCATGCTGTCAAGACAAGCAGGACACAAAAAATGACAACTGACAAACTTTGTTAAGACAAGGTAGAACAGTCCTTCAAAATTCATGCTTCACAGAAAAATCTATCAGATATTCTAGGCCCATAGACTGAAGATAAATGCCCCAACATTGCAGAGGAATCTTGGGTGACTGTCCAGGCAGCCAGATGTCTCTGTCATTTTTATAGTTTTATAACTTGCTTGCTCTGTATATCCTGTTTACTCAGGTAATATTATAACCTTCTCGGGTCTTTGAAGGGGTTGAAAACTCGATAGTTATACTGTTTTCTTTGTTACCAAATTCAAAAAAAGAAATTTACAAAGATATATAAAGGCCTTCTATAAAGACATAATCTTAAGTTGTTTATCTAAAAAGATGTTTTAGGGCTGGGCGGTGGTGGCGCACGCCTTTAATCCCAGCACTTGGGAGGCAGAGGCAGGGGGATCTCTGTGAGTTCGAGGCCAGCCTGGTCTCCAAAGCGAGTTCCAGGAAAGGCGCAAAGCTACACAGAGAAACCCTGTCTCGAAAAAAAAAAAAAAAAAAAAAAAAAAAAAAAGATGTTTTAGATAAAAGATGTTTTAAGGCCTAAAAACATATTTTTAAGAAAGTGATTTAGGTATAAAACTTTGGACTCACTAAGATAGGAGATAAGTAATGCAGTACTTTCTCCATTTTTCCAAATACAAATGAACTAAACATTGTGAATGTAATTCTTACCTGATACTTGTTCTTACTGCATATAGTTTTTTTTTTCCCCTATGTTAGAATTAAGACCTTTCCTTTTTATTTAGACAAAAAGGGGGAAATGTTGTGGGATATTTGTACACTGTGTGATGATATATTGCTGTGGTTGGTGTAATGAAGAGCTGAATGGCCAATAGCTCGGCAGGAGAGGATAGGTGGGATTTCTGGGGAGAGAGAGGAAGAGGAGGAATCTGGGTGTGCCAATTATGCTAGGGAGATGCCAGGGAGACACTGAAGATGTCTAATATGTGGTACAGAGTAGAGGTAAGTGAGCCATGTGGAAGAACATAGATTAATAAAAGCGGGTTAATTTATGAGAGCTAGTGGGACAAGCCTAAGTTAATGGCCGAGCTTCCATAATAATAAGTGTCCATGTCACTCTTTGTGGGCTGGTGGTCCTAATGTGAAAGTACAACTATAGAGTCAGATTGACTCCCCACATCTGGGTGTGACTGCTCAATTTGACCCAAGAAGTTGCCCTCCTTTGAACAAGCTGTGAACATCCAAGGTTACCATTCTGTTACCTGTTTCCTCTCCTGAGGTTAAGCATCATTTGCCATTTACAAGTTCTGTTTTTAGTAACCATTCTCAAAGTATTTGTAAGTGTTCATTTTTTTCAAACTGCTAACTAGGAGCAATATTTTTGAAACTCCTAATTCTTTTCCATGTCTCGTAGTGGTATCAGAGCCATTCATAATAAAGTAAATTATAGCTGATTAATGTAAGACAAATTGCTAAACAGTCTTATTAATAAAAAAAAAAAACCCTGGAGCCAGACATTGGGGTTAAAACTGAGAGATCAGAGGAATAGGACAAGCCACAGCAAACATCACCTTACTGACTCCTCAGCTTCTAAAAGGACCTACCTCCTGTATACCCACACCTATATGCCTTTCTGTCCCTGCCCTCATACTTCCTCTCTCTGCCCAGCTACATCACTTCCTCTTTCTGCCCAGCTCTGTCACTTCCTGTCTGTCTGTACAGACCTCTAGACCTTTATGGTTAACTCGTGTTTGAATTTAAGGTGTATGCCACCACGCCTGACTCTGTTCCCAGTGTGGCCTTGAACTCACAGAGATCCAGATGGATCTCTGCCTCCCAAATGCTAGGATTAAAGGCATGCGCTACCACTGCCTGACCTCTATGTCTAATATAGTGGCTGGCTTTTTCCTCTGATTCTCAGATAAGCTTTATTAGGGTGCACAATATATTAGGGGACACAATATACCACCACAGATTAATATCTTTTAAAATACATTTAAAATGTAGTAAAAAATAATTAGCAAAGTTAAATTTTTAACTAATGCATTTCTTCAATTCAAAATTGGAGAGCATCAAGTTCTCTCTATCTTAAAAAATGAAGTGTATATTTAAGGAGACATCACTGTTGTATATTTTTATACTTGATCCTTAAACCAATAAAAATATTTTATGTTCCTCAATTAGGAAAATTTGAAGCTAATTTAAATGCTCAAATTCATGTTCAGTAATAAAGATTTATAATATTTCAAGCACATATATTTACTCATGTATGAGGACTCCCTTCCACCATGGCACAATTGTTCTGTATGACATTTGACAATTAGACACACAGAGGTCAGCATGATTTCACAATTAATTTAATTTAAGAAGCACATAAGGCACAGCTAGGTTTCCTGGATTTAACCAGCTAATGTCAAGGTTTAGCTGCTTTGTTTTCTTCTGGAGACTTTGAAGATAAATCCATTTGTTATGTTTGTAGTTAAAAATAATTTCATTCCTGTGTTATAGAATAGAGGTCCCAGCTCCCTTAGTGGCCCTTGGCCTGCAGCTTCCCTCAGAGGGAGTCCCCTTTGGATTGTCACCAAGTGGCTCTTTGGATAGTGCACAGCAGTAGCATTTGCTTTTGTCTGGCTCACTCAGCATGAATCCTACTCATTTTGCAACCATCTGTCTTAGGTGATTAGGTCATGCTTGAACAATCTCAACTGCCCTGGGTACCATGACCTAACCATGAGAGTAAAAGCAACACCTACTACAGATTCAAGAACGGCACTGAACATGCTGAAAAAGACTTGGTGACACAAGAATTCAGTGTCTGACAAGAACATATATAATCAAATTATGCGAATAGAAGGTGATATCCATAAATTTTACTATGAAAGTGTATTTCTCTACTTTTTGGCCAAAGGCTCTTACACAAATTATAGGCAGTATTTCTAGGTATAGCTGACATGTTTCTCGCTAGTTTTGCAACAAGGTTGCTTTTATCATTTTCACTCCCTACAACAGTGGTTTTGCTTTTTTTCCATGGTGGTGAGACAGGAGTTGAGACAACGACTTTCTGAACTGTCAGGAAGATTGGAAGAATTGAATCTACTAGAAGCTGTTACGTTAAAGAACAAAAGCATAATATTCTCTCCTCTCTTAAGGGTAAATAAAAATGGGCCTATCAAGCCCTTGAAAAGGAAAATATCCTTCAGAAAGGCTCTCTGTGTCAGAGACATTAGAAAACAGCATTTGCCCACCCATGGCCTTGGTCCACTCTGATGCTGTACTATGTACACTCTGTCAGTATTTAGTATTGTGCTCTGGAACTTGTATAAATTCTTTCAAAAGAGATCACAGGGACCAGTAACAACTGCCTTGTTGTGATAACTACATGAAAAAAATTAAAATAACCAGGATACACAATACATAGATGTGAATTCTGAAGATAAGTTTTGCTAAATGATTTTTTTGAACATTACACACACACACACACACACACACACACACACACACACACACACAGAGGCAAATCCTTTAAATACAAAGAAAAATTACAAGCATGCACGCCTGGATCTCTGATGACTATCCCATTGCTTTCCTAATGTGTTGTCTGATTGGGAAAAAGGTACTGAGTTGCTTATTGTTTTGCAATGGAACCACAGATTGACGGCTGACACTTAGGAGAATGCTGTGCTGCCCTGATTAGAATGAGTGCTATGCAATGATGGGCAGAGAAAATCCATTTCCTACGCTGGCTTCTAGTCCTGGCAATTTGGGGCATCCATGGATAGGCTCGCCCTCTCAGAAAACACCACTTATAATCCTTATCTATTGAGGTGTTACAGGGATTAGTGGTTGTGAAACATTTTTAAATCCTAGTTTAAAGCTGTTTTACGAGTATCAAAGATCTTTGTAGAAGCTTACCTTCTGGTGTCACAGAAAGGGACACGCGTGGGTTCTTTGTCATTAAATAAATGTGCTGGATGATCCAGCTTAGTGTGATTGAAATCGTCTACGTGTTCATGTAAATTTTCTCCTTGTGATATTTATCAGTGTAGACTTTCAGACCTGGATTTGGACAAAAAGAAATTGGATAAAATATCTAATATTTGAGCCAAAGAGCTCCAAGAAGTGATTGGCAACTTAAAAGAAATTTCATGGAAAATTATAAGAATGTTCTTCCTCTAAACTTAACTTTAGAAGGTGAAGTCGCTCCATGTGGCAAGTTAGTTTAGTATTCATATTTAAATAAAAATTTCACTATATGTACATCTCCTAACCCCACCCAGGCCATTCATGTTACCATTGCTACTTTGATATAACACAAACCAATTTAGGTGGAAAATGGAATTCATAAAGAGCACATGGAAGAGATTAGTATTTTTGATGTGCTAAAAATAATTTTTTTATTTATGACATCCAAGACTGTTATAGAAAAAAACAGAGAAACATTAAATGGTTAGAGGGTTTCATGATAAGCCACTAGAACTGTGGGATGTGTATCTAAAATCTTCCTTAGAATTGGAGGTTGAGATAAAAGCTAAATTCCATGTGGATATAAGAGATAAAAATTTTTATTTGAAAAAGTATTCAACTTTATATTGCAAAGAAAGTGTGTGGATATACTCAAAGGCATCAGTAAAAAATATGACTCATAATTTAGCATGTGTCCGCCCCCATCTAATGTTCTTACTTGACCTTAATTTCAAAGATGATCCCAGTACAATAACATGTCCCTGCAGAAGACCCAGGATGAAATACAAACCACGTAAGGACACAACACTAGTGATGTGATGTGAGTTAGAAAGCAGAGGGCACTGCTTTCACTGACCCCCACTTACACCTTGGTGAGCTCTCATTATCCGTTTAATTTCAATTTTTCTCTGTCTCAGGCTCTCCTTTGGTAAAGAACATACAAATGATAACTCTACATTGCAATCTGGGAGGCGTGTTTGATTAAGTAATAAAATAATAAATGACAAACTACTTTGAAAAATTAGCAAGTTCCAAATCAGGCTGTTTACTGAGAGCTCAATGCTTCCTGCTCATTGTTACAAAGCCTGAGTGAAAGCAGAGTAGGCGTGCGAGTGGAATGTCTGTCAGCCTGGGTAAAGCCTGACTCGATACAAGTACAAAACAAATAAAACATAGTATTTAATCCACTCTCACAGAAAGCTGGAATTTAACATTTACATGACTTTTGCTTAAATCATTTATGGGCAATAAGAAGAAAATAAAACCTTTTCCTTTTCTTTTATTTATGCTTCAACTTAAATACAACAGGAAAATCAGCTTTCAGACAGTTTTCAGGTTACTCTAATAGCAAAGGCCCTGCATCTGTGTATCTTTTGTCTGTCTGTCCACCCATCCATCCATTCATTCATACATCTGTGCACAGCACGTGCTATAATTTGGACAATGAATTCTCCTGGAAGGCTTATGTGCTGAGAGGGCTTGACTTCCGTCCAGGTTTTGACCTTATTGAGAGACAGCAGAGGACTCAAGAGATGGGACTCAGTTGAACAAGTCACATGATTGGAATTGAGCCCTTGAAAGAGAATATTGGGACCCCAGCTCCTTCCTGTCTCTCTTTCTTGTCTTGCTTCCTGGCCACCCTGTAGAGAACAGAGATGCACTGCCTCGGGCTCCTTCAGTGATGTCCTGTGATATCACAGGATCCTGCACTGATGCCCTGTGATGTCACAGGCTCCTGCACTGATGACCTGTAATGTCACATGTTACTGCAGTGATGACCTGTGATGTCACAGGCCCCTGCACTTATGTCCTGTGATGTCACAGGCTCCTACAGTGATGTCCTGTGATGTTGCAAGCTCTTGCAGTAATGACATGTGATGTCACAGGTTCCCGCAGTGATGTCACAGGCCCCTGCAGTGATGACCTATGATGTCACAGGTTACTGCAGTGATGACCTGTGATATCACAGGTTACTGCAGTGAGTCCTGTGATGTCACAGGCTCCTGCAGTAATGATCTGTGATGTCACATCTCCCACAGTGATGACTTGTGATGTCACAGATTCCTACAGTGATGTCCTGTAATGTCACAGGCTCCTACAGTGATGTCCTGTGATGTCACAGGCTCCTGCAGTGATGTCCTGTAATGTCACAGGCTCCTACAGTGATGTCCTGTGATGTCACAGGCTCCTGCACTGATGACCTGTGATGTCACAGGCTCCTGCACTGATGACCTGTGATGTCACAGGCTCCTGCACTGATGACCTGTGATGTCACAGGCTCCTGCACTGATGACCTGTGATGTCACAGGCTCCTGCACTGATGACCTGTGATATCACAGACTCCTGCAGTGATGTCCTGTGATGTCACAGGCTCCTGCACTGATGACCTGTGATGTCACAGGCTCCTGCAATGATGACCTGTGATGTCACAGGCTCCTGCAGTGATGTCCTGTGATGTCAAAGACCCCTGAACTGATGACCTGTGATGTCACAGGCTCCTGCAGTGATGTCACAGGCCCCTGAAGTGATGTCCTGTGCTACCATGGTCCCAACGCAAACAGACACTGAAATATCTGATAGTGTGAGTCAAATAAACCTTTTCTGTTATTATGTTGACTTATCTTGGTTTTTGTCATGATGGTGGGAAGCTGACTTAAGTATCCTGATGTTAGATGATGGCTCTAACATGATCAACAAGGGTGCTCAACAGTGCTAGCATCCACTTATCTAGAACAGGTCTAGTACTGTTTTTCATTGAGGTTAATAAGGAACTCCTTGACACAGAACCTCACTAGGTTTCCAGTTGCCAGATCCTATATTCATGCTAATTTTGTCTGTGCAGTTCATGTATTTATACTGAATTATTTGTGCAGGAATTCAAGGTGAAATTAAATATATCACTGTATTAGTTAAGGTTACTATTGCTGTAATGAAGCACCAAGACCAAAGGAACTTGGGGAGGAAAGGGTTTATTTGCCTCATACTTACACATTCAAATCATTGTCAAGGCATTTAGGACAGGAATTCAAACAGGGCAGGAACCAAGAGGCAGAAGCTGATGCAGAGGTCATGGAAGAGTGCTGCTGACTAGTTTGCTCATCATGGATTGCTCATCCTGCTTTCTTTTAGAATCCAGGACCACCAGCCCAGGGATGGAACCACCCACAATAAGCCAGGCTATCCCACATCAATCACTCATTAGGAAAATGCCCAACAAGCTTGCTTAGTGCCCATCTTATGAAAGCATTTTCATTGACATCCCCCCTTCTGACTTTAACTTGTGTTGAATTGACATAAATCAGCATATTCACAAAGTATGCTTTATGGACAAAACAAAACAGAGAGGTACACACTTGTGCCACAAAACAAAAAAACAGGAAGTTATTTCTAAGACACTTTTCCAAACCTCCATATTCCAGATTTTGTTCTGTTTTGTTTTGGCTGTGTTTTACCTTTGGATTTTTAATTTTGTCCTCTTAATATATACAAGTTATTTCTTTATCAAAGACACTGAGAACTAAGTGCCTCTCTGTTGTAGCTGGAAGTTTTTCAGTGTCCTGCCTGGCCCATGGTCAGGACAAATCTCTCTCTTCCATCAGTCCTGCAGCTGCTTGGACCCAAGTAAACACACAGAGGCTTATATTATTTCCAAGCTGTATGGCTATTAGCTCAAGCTTATTACTGACTAGCTCTTACACTTAAATTCACCCATAATTCTTATTTATGTTTAGCCACCTGGCTTGGTACCTTTTCTCAGTTCTGCCTTCACATCTTGCTTCCTCTGCATCTGGTTGGCTACTCCTGACTCATCCTTCCTCTTCCCAGAATTCTCCTCTCTGCTTGTCCCACCTATTCTATACTTTCTGCCAGGTTACTGGCCAATCAGCATTCATTTATCAACCAATCAGAGCAACACATATTCACAGCATACAGAAAAACATCCACAGCACCTCCCCTTTTCTGTTTAATCAAAAAGGAAGGTTTTAACTTTAACATAGTTAAATTACATGTAATACAACAGTTATCAAGCAAGAATTACAGTTACAATATCTAGTCTACTTGTATTTGGCAAAATTAAAGAAAATATTTTATCTATCCTATATTTACAAGTCTAAAGTTTCATATCTAATTTATCTTTTATCATAACCAAGAAAAATTATTAACTATCTAGTCTTCAACTACATCAAAGAACCCAGAAGGTTATAATATTACCTAGGTAAATAGGAAATTCATTGTAAGCAATTTCCAAACTTCTGGAAATGACAGAGACAGCTACCTTCCCGGGCAGTCATCCAAAGTTCCTCTGCAATGTTGGGGCATCCATCTTCAGCCTGTAGGTTGAGAGTTTTTTAGTAGCTTTCTCTCTGTGTCCTGTAGAATATCTGGTAGTCTCCTCTGTGAAGCAGGAACCTCAAGGACCATTTCACCCTGTTTGGGCAAATTTAGTGGTCATTTTCCTATGTGTCTTGTATGCCCAGTTTATACAACATACAAGCAGTTGACGCAAGGGCACTTTTTGCCCCGTGGTTAACTTTTGCCACAAATAAAGCAAACTCCATAATGAGTTTCTTCAATGTCCACTATCTTCTCTGAAGTAGATTGGTGCTGCCAGGAGCAGATGTGTCTCAATGACCAGAAAGTCAAAGTTCGTAAAACATTTTAAATGCCATATTCTGTAGCTCTTTGAAGTGTTTGAAGATTACCTACCTAACTGAAATATATCTATGTATATCTAGAAAACTTGACTAATATGACTACAAGTTTGATCATCATAGATGATTAACTATTAATCTGTATTTCTTAATGATACATTACAATTTTACATGAGTTGTATAAACATAATATCTTAAATG
This sequence comes from Peromyscus leucopus, assembly GCF_004664715.2. Taxonomy (NCBI): domain Eukaryota; kingdom Metazoa; phylum Chordata; class Mammalia; order Rodentia; family Cricetidae; genus Peromyscus; species Peromyscus leucopus. The sequence goes on along the minus strand of NC_051084.1, from coordinate 21,133,987 downwards.
AGTAAAAATATACACACAGTATAACAAAATTAACTTTAAATTTGGATCAATAAACTAAAATCCATAGCCATGTAAAATATTTTAAGCAAGCTGTTGCTCTTTAGAAGTAGATTCAATAATCTACCCTTTTATCCTATCATATCTATATCCTATATTTCTATATCACTCTGTGGTACCTCATGGGCATACAGAGTCTCACACCCCTGCTCACTTTCCACTGTTTGACAACAAAAGCATTCCATATAATGTGTGAATATTCTTTCTCCCTGTTAGATATCTTTTCTTCATCTAGTACTTGAGGTACAGCAAGACCTACCTGTGAAGTGCAGGGAATTTGTTTAGAAAAACTTTCTCCTTTCTAGGGGCTATGCAAGGTACAGATTCCTTAAACAATCTTTTGAAGATAAGTGGAATCATTTTCATGCATTAATTCTGAAGAAGTCCTCCTGTGAAGCGAAACATGAAGAACACATACTCATTAATATTTTAGGTCAGCATCTGTTATCTTTCTAGTTATGATAGGACCTAGGCACAGAGAAACGGTGTTCTACTGCAGGACTGTATTTTAAGTAAGCGGCAACTTACAATTGATTTTTAACACTGCTACTAGACAAATCGTGAAAATATGGGTGCAAGATGCTTGATGTAAAATGTACACCACACGTTCTTAAGAGGGTAATTCTGTATTAAACACCTAAGCATATTTTTGGTAGACAGATATGAAACCAAACTGTCTGTACTTTCAAGAAGTAGTACAAGAAATAATTGACTTTTAAAAAAAATAAAACCAGCCAGACAGTGGTGGTACATGCCTTTAATCCCAACACTCGGGAGGAAGTAACAGGTGGATCTTCCAAGTTGAAGGTCAGCCTGGTCTACAGAGAGAGTTCCAAATCAGCCAGGGCTACACAAAGAAACTCTGTCTAGAAAAACAAACAAACAAACAAATAAATAAATAAATAAATATCAGACTTTTTCATACTTTTCTTTCAGTTAATTCAAAACACTTTGAAAGCCAACTAAAATATATCTGTATATCATAGCCTTTAAACCTTTGGAAGTGAGCATAACTTACATAAAATCATCATGCCATCTCTACCACAGGCAGCTTTAAGGACATTGAGAAACTAGTTTTTATTATGTCAATCAACACATCATGTGCAAACCACTGAGCCACCTATGTGCCTACACTCAACTACTTGCAGCCAAATAGAGAAAAAAATTAAAAGAATAGTATGACTTTATAATATATGTTGTATATTATAATAATATTCTTGTTGTTTATTGAGTAATACTTTACAAGTCATCAGGAATTGAGCAATCCTTAAATTCTTTCCCAAAGCTCTAAGCAAAAACTAATTAAGCCTATTTAATTGCTAAGTGAATTTTTTTTATGTAAACCTCAAAGAAACATCATCATAGGCTGTCTCCCATACTGTCTGCTAACATCATTATAAAAAATCAAAGTCCTGAATTAAATAAACCTGTGATTTGTCCAGTATAAATTTTTTCTTCCTTTTTACAGGGCTCAGTTTCCCACAGTTCAAAATAATTTGATTTCTGGGAGAGATAAAGCAGAGATCGGCTTAGGGAGGAATTGGCTTGAGGATTGCATTGACTCCCTGTGAACAAGCAGCTGGTGAGTTTGTAATGATGGATTGCATTCTGCCCCCAAGAAGAAGGCTCCCATCCCCTCTGCTTATCCTTGAAGCAGTTGATGGGACTTCCGGGGTTTCAGCTTCTGCACAGATTCCTGGATGTCCTTCAAGTAAATAAAACCCTGTCTGGCTTAAAACTCGAACTGCGTATTAGTAAAGACAACGCACTCAGAGCCAAGGAAGTACACAATGATGAACTTAAGCTGCTCCTTCCTTGACCGAGTTAGAGAATGCTTGGTCTCGTGATTCCCGAGTCTTTACAAGTCTTATATCAGTATACAGCTATACTGAAGTTTCTTTTTAAAGGAGGGATGGGGAAGGATAGCAAACTTGTAAGATAAGAAAATCATCACTCATTATTGATGATGGGGTTAGTGACTAACCCGGCCTGAACAAAGAGTAGTGAGTTCATTCAGGATGATTCTTATGGACTCTTGGCACAGTACCCTATTTTTCTCTCAAAGAAAAACAAACCAAACTACTTCTACCCATTCTTTTGACCAGCGCTATTTTTTATTTGGTTTGGTTTTTGCTTCAATTTACAAGAATATTTTTGTGCAGGATTGTGATGATTTTGAGATTCTCTTTATCATCTAACAAGTTTGTCACAATCTCATGGATGCTGTCAGAAGTCACAAACCTGGGGCAGAGATCAAGCTTACCATGGGGATCACGTGACTCTGTCCTGTACTGGGTCTTGTTGGTGTGATGGGGATTGCCTCCTGTACGCCATATCCAACAAGTGTGTGAAACAGGTGAGGCCAACCAAGCCTAGAATCATTTGGTCTTTAAATAGGCTGCTAGCTGTCTACACAATTTTAATGGGCAAAAAAAGATGTTTTATCTCCTATAACTTCTGTCTGCCCCCAAACCCTGTGAATCCTACAAGGATATTTGCAGCATTAACATCTTTGAAAATATAGTAGAAGATAAAACAAACAAAAATGCTTTCTGTTTCTGCTCAGAAGATGCACATAAGTTCGAAAGACCCATGGAGATTGGTAGAGTGACTTACTGGTAGGTATCTATCGGGTATCATCATGCCCTTAGAGTATACCATTAGCAGCCTGGGTCTATCTGGCCTTTTCTTTTACATCATTCCTATTGGAATCTGTTATCAAAGTATTTTTTTTATTTTCTTTATCTTGTTTCTGTTTTCAAGATAGACTCTGGCTATGTACCCCAGGCTGGTCTCAAACATAGCATCCTCTGCCTACACCTCAGGCATCTGTGACAGGTGTGTGCCGCTGCACTCCACTTAATCGCTCCTTCTTTGAAGGAAGTGTGTCCTCTTCCTCTGGCATGCTATTATTTTCTTACCTTCTTTGCTTTTTAGCAGTGTCTATAAAGCAATGAATCATAGTTCTTTTTTAATTTTATCCTTCATGTTCTTGTATTCTTCACGTCTGGAGTTCAATTATATTTTATAAATTTCAAAATCATACATTTTACCATTATCACGTCTACTTTGTCAGATATTTGAAAAGCAGAAATATTTTATTGAACAAATTAATCACAATCTCAAAATCAAACCCTGGCAAGCATTAACAGCTGCAAAATTAAAGCATAATTCTGTTGCCCTTGGCTTTCTCCTCCCTTTCTATTGGGCCACTTTGCACCTTGAGGCAGAAATTGGGAATGACCCAACCGTTGTCTCTGTCTAAGGCCATCTTCCTTCAGAGGACCACATTTTTCTTTACTCAACACAATGCTAAGGAGTTCAGAGCACAGAGGCTGGCTTTTGATCTGGTAAAGCAAATAGTCTAACTCTCTGTCCACTGTGCTAGGATAGAAACACTTGAATTTTGTCTCACAGATGTTTTCTGAGCCCTCACCTCCTTCAGATAAAATTGACATATGTGTTGACATGTAGCGGCTTTCCCTGAGAGTCCCCTCAACTTGCCAGCATCGTCAAACCAGACTGGAGAGAACATCAATGTCATGTCCCCGTGTTTTTTGGTCTGCATTCCCAGCATTCTTGTGTACCCAGTAGGGACATGATGTGTTGTTTCATCTCAGCTGACCGACATATCTTCTCTTCTACTCCTGAATATTTTGTAGCCTCCACTTATTCTTTGTTTCCAAAGATCTTTAATGTCTTTAATGAATATTATTTTATGTTGTAATTTGTTAAATGTTTCTAATGGGATTGAAAAACAAAATTCAATTTTATCTAGAGGCTGAATTCACTGTTCTCACTAATTTAAAATGGAAAGAAGACATTTTGAGACCATACCAAACAGGACAATAATATTCCATAGTGATTTTTCAAGTGCCTTATGAATATTTATAAGGGACTTAAAGTACTAGCACTTCTCCATTTATCTCAGTCTGAGAAGGTTTTTATTGTAATCCTCATTATCTGCATTGATATTGTTAATTATGCAGTTAATCTGCACAATTATTTTAGATAGAACTTGGATTTTGGCAAAGTTCTATGTAATGAGATGAGGTTGAAAGTCACTGTTTGTATTTCTGCTAATGACTACTACCACACTCCTCCAAGTATTTATATCAGATCCTAAATCCTTAAAATCCATCTTCGATTGTGGAAAAGTCACAGTTAAATAAGCTCATGGAATTCTAAAGAACATGTTCCCTCTTCTCTGCTGCTCAAGGGATTTTCACAGTCAAGCCTTATGAATGTCTTATATTAAAGAAAGCCAGTTATTTTTGCTTCTGCATTCTCCAGGAGATTTCTCAAGGTCCACCATGGTCAGATGCCACCAGCTGCATGCCTTAAGTGCTCACTCATCTTGCCACATTATGGAGGATAGAAATCCCAGATCAAACTGCAGCAGGGCTCTCTTCCATTGTATTCCTTTCTTGGAGTTTATATATAGCAGTCTTTCTTTTGTTTTTCTAATTTATTTTCTATTTTCTTTCTTTGTTTTTTTCAAGACAGGGTTTCTCTGTGTAGCTTTGAAGTTTGTCCTGGATCTCACTCTGTAGACCAGGCTGGCCTGGAACTCACAGAGATGCGCCTGGCTCTACCTCCTGAGTGCTGGGATTAAAGGTGTGTGCCACCACCATCCGGCTGTTTTTCTAATTTTTAAAAAATTACCAGTTCTTTAAAAGTTTTGTATAATGTGTTTTGATCTATTCACTGCCCTCCTCCAACTCTTCCCAGACCCACACCCCTTCCCTACTCAACCAACTTCCTGTTCTCTTTTTTAAAAACCAACCAAGAAATAAGGCCGTAGGTTTCATTAGGAGATCTTTGTAGATGCTTTGCTCTTCCTGGTGGGCCAACTCCCCCACCCCCCCTCTCCCACCCTCCTCCTGCTCCATTCTTTCCAGTCTCCCTGGGCCCCAGTACCCCCACTTCTGCTTTCTGTCACGTGTGCTCCATTTACCCCCTTTTCCTGTTCTTCCCATCTTCTAAGAGCTCTTCTGAGGGGAGCAGGTAGGTGAGGAAGACCTTCACTCTCGCTTCTCTCCTCTGAATCCAATGCCCCAGTCTCATCCCCAGCTCTGTATCAGACCACCTGCTGTGCCCTCCCTTTTCCTCTCCCCCCCTCTCCAGAGGATCTTCTCCTACAGCCTTCCCCACCACCATATCCCTTTGTCTCACCTGCCATCTCTCTCAGGGATTCCCTGGGAACCCAACAGCCATGCCCACCAGGGAAAGCAGGTCTTCAGATCTTTGCTCTCCCTCCTCTCCTCCAAACCCAGTCCCAAGTCCCCATGCCCAGATCTGTAGCAGGCTGCCATCTGTGGCCTCTCCTCCCTCTTGGCCCCCGCCCCCAGGGAACTAAGCAGATCCTGGTGCCACACACTGCTTTCCTCCTGCAGATGCATGCCATCAGTGTCTGCCCATTCCTAAGTATCAGATCCCAATACTTAGAAAAATATTTTACCTGGAATTCACCTGGGGGTGGGGGAGTCTCAGAAGCATTCCTTACTAGATAACACACAGCCACTGCACCCTAAGAACCAGAAACAGCAACAGAAACCAAATAACAAAACATTCACCCAACAAAAACAAGATCAAATATCAGCACCTAGAATTACAAACATCCCAAACCAAGATTCCTAGACACCAGCATAAAAACATGACAAATAATAGCCAGGACAATATGTCTCCACTTTAGCCCAACAACCATACCATAGTAGACCCCGAAAAATTCAATACAGCAGAAGCAAAAGACAAGGACTTCAAAGTAGCCTTTATGAATATGTTAAAGGTTCTTAAAGAGGAAATGAATAAAGAAATATATGAAAACATAAACAATGGAATGAAATGAAGAAAAAACTTCAATACTTGCAAATGGAAATAGAATCAATAAAGAAAGCCCAAACTGAGGGAAAAAATTGAATTTTATTATTTTTCTTTATTCTTGAGGATTTCATACATACATATAAAGGAATGTGATAACATATGCACACTGCCTCCCTGTAAGCTCTTCCTGTGTCCCCTGCAGTACATCCCTCTCCAAACTTCCTATCCTCTACTTCTTCCTAATCACTCACGAGTCCAATTAGTATATCTCACACGTGAATGGTATGAGGTCATCTGCTGGTGCATGAGAAAATAGCCACATTAAAAAAAAAAAAAAAATGATTCCTCTTCTCCCAATATTTACCATCTACTAATAGCTCTACAGTAAGGGGCGGGACCTGTGCTGGTCCCAGCCCTGTGGAGCCACATCTGTGCTGGAATGGTGACTGGCTTGATCTTGTGCAAATAACCACGGCTGGTGTGAGTTCACAAGAGTGAGGACCCCTCCATGTCCAGCGTTTCATAGCATCTCTCCTCAGCATGCAGCTATTACACTCTTTTTGTCTGCACGGACTGCTGCTGGTTGCAGAAAGAAGTAATGGTAACGCCTACACTCAGCTTCACTTCTGGCTGTGGCAACTCAAGTCCGCCAGCAGTGGACCAGTGCCAGGAAAGTCTTGCTGATTTTCAGGAAGAAATAATATTTATTTTATTATTGCTGAGATCATACAAAGGATTTGTGGGCATTTAATTTTTTTGTTTGTTTGTTTTTCGAGACAGGGTTTCTCTGTGTAGTTTTGGTGCCTGTCCTGGATCTCGCTCTATAGACCAGGCTGGCCTTGAATTCACAGAGATCCGCCTGGCTCTGCCTCCCAAGTGCTGGGATTAAAGGCGTGCGCCACCACTGCCTGGCATGGGCATTTAATTTAAAACTCTATGAATTCACAAAGTGATATGGATAAAGTTCAATGCTACTAAAAGATAACCAAGTAACCAAACCAAAGTTGTCACAAACATGGAAACAGTAAAGACCTCCCAGTAACTATGATTCATTATGCTAAAGCTAACTAAAGGTGGATGTTAAATCATACATGGACATAAAAGATACGGAAATGTAATAGGGTAATTTTTAGATCTTAGAAACACACTATGAGAAATAAAGACTTTCTACAGTGTAACTAGTATGGTAATTGAGCTCACTCAGAAGATTGTCGTTCCACATAAGTCCAAGTCCCAAAAAATTATTCAAACTCATGTAGCAGGCAGGACCTGGGATCTAGCAAGGAGACTGTGCCAGGCTTTGGTACTGTATCACGTGGTCTCTGGACACTTCAGAAAAACAAAGAGAAATAGATAAGAAATATCTTAAGAGAAATAGTTAAATGCTTTAGTTAGCCAAATGGGAAATTTCAATCTAACGGTATAAAATTGTCATTGATGTAAGGCTCTGGGGTTTTTGTTTGTTTTGTTTTTCCTTTCTGCTTTCCATCAGAGGCCTCCACCAGCATCTGCCTGACAGCGACTCAGTGACTTATCATTATTCCCCGGGCTTCAGGCTTGACAACTCCATGCTTTGGAATCCTCAGATCCCCCCACTTGTTTCAGTTTTCATTTTTATAACTTGACACTGGAGTTCTCATCTTCAACATGCGGATTTGTTCATTGGAGAAAATTCTCAAAGGCCTGTTAAAAGTTTGTTTAAAAGTTATATTTTTCTTGTTCTTGTCTGAGACATTTACCTTTATTCTATATTATCCCACATCTATTTTCTGTAAAGTAGTCCCCATCATAAGCACAACATTAACATGTGAGATTTATGCTCAAGGCAGCATTTCCCAGACTGAGTTAGAAGAACAGAAAGCAGGAGAATCAGAAGAAGGAATGAAATCAGTTGAGGGCCATCAGCAATGACAAAAACTTGAGTATTCTCACAAGTTAGAGTTCTTTGTAGTTGATGTGGAACACACACACACACACACACACACACACACACACACACACCTCACCCACTGACAAATACCACACATAAATACACACACATACACACACACATACCCTCACCCACTGACAGATACCATACATAAATACACAAACACACACACACACACACACACCCTCACCCACTGACAGATACCATACATAAATACACAAACACACACACACACACACACACACACACACACACACCCTCACCCACTGACAGATACCACACATAAATACACAAACACACACAGAGACACCTACCTCACCCACTGACTAATACCACACATAAATACATACACACACACACACACACACACACACCCTCACCCACTGACAGATACCACACATAAATACACAAACACACACAGAGACACCTACCTCACCCACTGACTAATACCACACATAAATACATACACACACACCCATACACACACACACACACACACACACACACACACACACACACACACACTGCATACACATCCCCTCACATCTCACCCATGGACACACAAGCTGCTAGAGGACAAAACCAAACCGAATTCTGATGTTAAAGACATTTGTGCCTTTAGAACGACAGAAAGTCCTTTGTGATTTTTCTACATCCTAACCAACCTTTAGGATAGATATTTCTAACTACATTGCTTGCATTTGATACAAGTCATTTAGTCAATAGCATTACTTGGGTTTATATGTGTGAAAACTGAAGATTCAGGTCATGAGGTTGACATAGGGGGTATTTGTGAATTTTTTTTTTCATTAGGAATTGGCCTTCTGATGTTGGTTAAATCAAATTTGTTTCCCCTGGAAATTTTATGTTGTTATCTACACTAAAACAACTTTCCAAATTCATTTTGGTTAGATGAAACAGCTTCACTCTACTCTGGTTATTTTTCATTCTGTTTTTATCTAGAAGACTACTCAAATATGTTTTGTACTTTTTAATCTAATATCTTAAGTTGGTTAATTAACATATTGATGTACTGTTATCTCTTCTGGCCAGCTTTATTTATAGATATAACAGATAAAATGAAATTAGGCATATCCTTCCAGGAAGCGTTAAGCCATTCTGATGATTTTATATTTAAGGTTTTTTTTTTTTAAATTATAAGCCAAATACATATACACACATAAGCTACATCTGGAAAATATTAATGTTCTCATAATATGCCATACATAACTCCTGTATACACATACATTGACTACATATTGATAATATGCAAACATACCATATTTACATAAGCTTTTATTAAATTAATGTGAAGGGTTTAAAATTATATTTGTGATCATTATTACATTATTAATTGGATCTACAAGCATTTTAGCTGTAATTGAACTTGTTTAGATATTGAAAGTAAACCATTAATATAATGATGTATGCCCTTGAGTGCCAAGCATGTTGGTTGATTTTTAGGTTAACATGTGCTAATAACTTAGATTATGACTAATCAGATGGCATTGATTATGTTGTAAACTACTTTTCTTCTGCCTGAAGGTTGTGCTTCTTAGAAAACATTTGCTCTTACACTGAATAAACATTGAAATCATCTTATTAGGAAAATGGAAAACAGTGAATCCAATGAGGTGTTTCTAATGGATTTATAATGCTTAGATGCGATAATATTTCAAAATAGTTGGCTGAATTTCAAGATATATTTTCTTCATATTAGCGGGGCACAGAAGAAATTAAGAAAACCAATGCAGCAGTTCACAGTTTGATGTTATCAAGTCTTACTAAATTGATTTCATGATTCTTCAGCAGCAGCACAGCCTGCATTTTCAAAAGCACAATATTAATGTGTGAGATTTATGCACAAGGCAGCATTTCCTAGACTGAGAAGAACAGAAAGCAGGAGAATCAGAAGAAAGGAGTGAAAACAGTTGAGAACCATCAGCAATGACAAAAACTTGGCTGTGATATTATTTGGGTTCTATGCTGTTTTATATGCACATGTATGAGTGGAAGTATCTGGGAATAGGCTTCAGTTGCAATATAAATTATGTGTTGTTGGTGGTTGCATGCAGAATGTTTTGAAGTTAATAGTCAATAAGTTGTTAATAAATCCATAAACATTATGTAACAAGCTGCCAGTCATTTTTGGAAGCTTAATACTGGAAAGTTTCTTCTGATAATGAAAAATTTCAAGACATTTCCAAAGGACAGAGAAAAAGACAACATACAAAACCATCTCCAGAAATGTCACAACAGAATTAGAAATCTTTGCATATTGAGACAAAAATCCTCATTGAAGTGGCTTAAATTAGGTTTTAAAATTGCACATTTTTTTAATTTTTCAATTGAATTTTGAAAACTTTATTATATGTGTCATGGTTAACAAAATCATAACCAAACTAAACCTGGGGTGTAACAAAACTACAGTGTAATCCCAGAATTCACAAACTTTTGGCTCAAATAGTTTTGAGGGAAGAGTGAGTTATCTTACATGAGTCCTAGCCATGGAGCCCTGTGAGGAGAGAGTGTTCCCCTTCATGTGCGTCTCACTCTGTGGGAGCCTGTTATGAAGCAAGCATGAGGGATTTACTCAGAAAAATTCAAAGAACTTAACTATTTTAAAATGCTACGATTCACTTGTGAAACAAAAACCTTAAAAGAAAATGTGAAAGTATTTCTCATTCGTGGGTTGGCAAAACAGTATTTTAAAACACCCACATCACTCAAAGCAACCTACAGATTCACCATAGTGCCCCTGGAAACTTGCTGGCACTTTCACTGAAGTGTCAGTCCTGAAATTCACAGGGACTGCAAAGGGTGTCAAATGACCTGTTGATGGCAAACAAAATAGGTACAAAGCTGGACCGCACACTGCCCTGAGTGCATTGCACTGCTATAGTAATAAAAGCATGGTTCCTGCAAACACACACATTTCTGTGTGTGAAAATGAAGAGCTCACAAAAAGTACAGGAACAGAGTCAACCAGTTTTCACAAAAGAGCCAGGTATAAGCCTGAGGGGGTGCAGAGTAGCACGCACCTTTAATCCCAACACTCCTGCAATAGAGACCCGCAGATCTCTGAGAGTTTGAGGCCACTATAGTCTACCTAGCAAGTTCCAGAACAGCCAGAGCTGCAAAATGTAGAGACCCTGTCTCAAAAAAAAAGTATAAAGAATACACACTGGTAAAAGGACACTCTTCAGTAGACAGAATTATGAAAATTGAATATGTAAATGCAGAACAAAATCAGACCCTCACCTTACTGTATACAGAAATACTGTTCAAACCTGAGCAAAATGTCATCGAAAGATCTCAAACTATAAATATATTACATAAAAGCACAGGGAGTGGGAAGTCTCTTGACATTAGTCTGAGTAGTGGTATTTTAGATATTTGCCAAAACACGGGTTAAAAATACAAAAATGATATTGCATCGATCTGAAGTAGAGTAAGGTAGAAAAAAACAGTTATTAGATACTGATTTATTGATTTATTTGAAACACTGCTTGCACTCTCCGCTCCTGCTCACTGACCCTGCCACATAAAGGAGCCTGGAGTGCAACCTTGTCCCAGGGCAACTCCAATTCTCAGACACCAGTGAAAAGATAACTAGCTGTCCCCCAGCCCCTGCAGAGGGGTTCTGCCTTAGTTCCTTTGGGTGCTGCTACCTGGGACTAGGCCGGCCACAGATCTTTCCTCGAACCTCATGGTGCTGTGATAGAACTGCCCGGACTGGAAAAGCAGACAATGATTCTTTTTGGAGGGGTTAATGACACAGACAGTGGCAGCCGATGGACGAGTGTCAAGGGACAGAAGAACGATTATGGGGGAATCAATTGATCATGTCTGGACTTCTCCATGAAGAGGTCTGGAGGGGAAGCTTCCACAGAGGGATGAAGAGTTAAGGCTGTTATAGGACTTTGGAGTGGGGGAGCCCGGGAGGAATGGTGTGGGAACTGACCATAGAAAAGCCCTTTGTGAGGGAAAGCCATGTCTCAAAAGGCTGGCTTTTATAAATGCCACCCATGAGCTCCCTAACCTCACAGACCCATCTCTAGGTCAGGACTGCTGGATAGATGTAGAGGCGAGCCAGGTTACTTATGCTGCAGTAGAAATGACTAACTAAAACCTAACACACAAAAGGGACATGTTTAACGGAGCCACCTGCTCAAGTCATAGGAAAAGCCCAACATATGAAAAATACAAAGGGCTGCACCAGACTAGTTGAGAAGCAGTTGCTCCTAATGATACATAACTTCACCTGCCCCAAGGGTGTTTATACCTGCTACCCAGAAGACACTGGCAGACTTGGCCCCTGACCTACATGTGTTCCCAGGAAGTTGGGTCAAACCATACTTACATCCTTTAGATTCAAGGAATCAGAGAACTCCTGCACTTTTACAAGTCCTGCTAGGAATGACCCTGACAGGTTCTGTGACCACCAACCAGTGCCACCACAATAGACAAGTTCAATGTGACCAGCGCTCTACTCAGATCACATGTCTCAGTTAGGGTTTCTATTGCTGTGATGAAACACCATGACCAAAAAGCAAGTTGAGAAGGAAAGGGTTTATTCAGCTCACACTTCCACATTGGGGTTCATCACTGAAGGAAGTCAAGGTCAGAAGCTAAAATAGGGTAGGATCCTTGAGGCAGGAGCTGAGGCAGAGGCCACGGAGGGGAGCTGCTCACTGGCTTGCTTCTCATGGCTTGCTCAGCCTGTTTTTCTTATAGAACCCACGACCACCAGCCCATAGATGACACTACCAGACATGGACTGGGCCCTCCACACATTGATCACCAATTGAGAAAATGCCTTACAGCTGGATCTCATGGAGGCATTCCCTCAATGGAGGCATTCCCTCAACGGAGGCTCCTTCTCTCTGATGACTCTAGCTTGGGTCAAGTTGACACACAAAACCAGCCAGTACAACTGACCCCTTGTCAATTTAACCCCTTGTCAATTTGACATACAAACACATCATTATTAAGCCACAAGCCTTCCTTTTTTTATTCATCCCAAGATCTTAAATAACTTTAAAAGTCCCACAGTCTTTACAAATTCAAACACATTAAAATTTCGGTCCCTTTAAAATAGACATCTCTTTAAAAATCCAAAGTCTTTTATCTGTGGGTTCCTTTAAAAATCAAAATTAAATGCCTTCTTCAAGAGGGAAGAACCAGGGCACTGTAACAATTTGAAATAAGCAAAATCAGACTCCAACAGTATAAATAATTCAGTGTCCAATTATTTGTGATTTACTCATAATCTTCTAGGCTCCAGCTGGCTTCACTCCACTGCTGCTGCTGTTCTTGGTGCTCATCCCAAGGTACTGGCATCTCCAAAATGCTGGGGTCTTCAGCTGCAACTGGGCTGCACTTTCACCAATATCCTCTCATAGGCTCTCCTTGTGGTGCCAAGCCTCGGCTTCTTTGCATGACCCCCTTCAGTCCTGGGTCTTCAGCTGCCACTTAGGCTGCACCTTCACCAATGGCCATTTCTGGCCTCTCATAATGCCAGTTCTTAGCTGCTCTCCATGACCCCTTCATGCCTTCAAAACCAGTACCACCTGGGTGATACTTACACATTTCCGAGTCCTGCTGCCAGCATGAAGTACAACCTTGGTCACCTCTGGAACACAGCTTCTGAAATTCTGTGCTCTCAGAAAACACTTCCCAAAAGACTTCACCTCAACAATGCTGGTCTCATCTTAATCACCACTAATTTCTTAACTCCAGCTAACCAACATCAATTGTCCTGGTAACAAGGGTTTCACTTTGGTAGTTCTGGTGTCTTGTTAATCACAGATGATTCTTCAGCCCCAGCTAACCAAAACCACAAAATCTTAAATCAAAATAGCAAATGGCCTTGATAGAGTCTTTAATCTTTCCTCTGAAATTTCATAAGCCAAAGCCTCTATCTTCTGCACTGCTCTCAACATTACCTTCCAAGGTCCTATAGAACATCCCACAGAGCTCTTAACACTCAATGGCTCTTCTAGCCCACAGTTCCAGAGTCCTTCCACAGTCCTCCCAAAAACATGGTCAGGTTTGTCACAGAAATACCCACTATGCTGGTACCAGTTTACTTCAGTTAGGGTTTCTATTGCTGTGGTAAAACACCATAACCAAAAAACAAGTTGGGGAGGAAAGGGTTCATTCAGCTCACACTTCCACATTGCTGTTCATCATTGAAGGAAGTCAGGAACTCAAACAGGGAAGGAACCTGAAGGCAGGAGCTGGTGCAGAGGCCATGGAAGGGTGCTGCTCACTGGCTTGTTCAGCCTGCTCTCTTTTAGAACCCAGGACAAGCAGTCAAAGAGTGGCACCACCCACGGTGGTCTGGGCCCTCCCCCATTTATCACTAATTGAGAAAATGCCTTACAACTGAATCTCATGGAGGCATTTCCTCAACTGAAGCTTTTTCCTCTCTGATGACTCTACCGTATATCAACTTCACAGAGAGAGAGAGAGAGAGAGAGAGAGAGAATACATCAAGAAAAACTTAACTTTGTTAAGGAAAGCGTAGTCACTATTCAGAATCAGTTAGAATCATAGGCAGCAATGGTCCTCCCAAACCCTACAGAATTAGATGTGATTACCACTGAAAAAGGAAGAAAATGCATCTTTTTAAATGTTTGTTTATGCTAACCAGTCAGGAATAGTAAGAGAAAATGCCAAAAAGTCATTAAAAAGAGGTATAAATGAGAGCTACTGGAGTATGATACAGATAATATGCCAGGAGTACCAACCCATTTGAAGGTAAATTCATATAATATTATAAAGGTGGAGAGGAGGGAATGAGGTAGAATAAGGTAGAAAAGACCAAATATGAGACATTGGTTTATTGATTTATCTAATGATTTACTTAAAAAAACTTCCTATACTGCCTATTTGCAAAGCATGACCTAACTTGCTACCTGAAACAGAATGACCAACAGAAATAACTGAAATAATGGGTAGCTACCCTTAACAACCTGCAGACTGCCATATACACTTCTGTAAAATCATGCTTGCTTGCCCACCCCACCTTGTGGTTTTAGAGTCTCAAGTGAGAATGCAAACTGGACCCAGGAGAGAAGCCTTTCAGGAGCTATCCTGGTATCGGTCCACTGGTGGCATCTCCCCCGCTTCCACTCTCATTGGTGTTGGAGTGCGTATTCCAGAAGGATCCTTGCAACAGAACTAAGAAGCTCTGCACAGCAAAAGTCAAAGCGCCCAAGTTAACTCAAAGAATGGGAAGAGCCTTTTCAAATTATACGTTCAATGAAAGATGAATAACTAAATGCACATGCAATGCTTATAACTCAATTGCAAGTAAATGATTCTTTGTTTTATAAATAGGAAAGGGGGGCTTGGGAAGATAGCTCGTCCAGTAAAATGCTTGACTTGCAAGCCTGAGGATGTAAGCTAAAGCCTCAGAACTCCTGAAGATGATGGGCACCTCCATACAATGTAGTGCTGAGGTCAGAGCTGGGCAGGTTCCCAGACCTTGTTGGCTAACCTGTCTAAACTAATCAGCCAGTCCCAGGCTGCAATGCAAGATCCTGTCTCCAAACATCCAAGCACACATGCACTCTGACAAGAACATAGACACATATGTGCCTGTGCACACACAGTCCCACATCTACATATAGCTACAAATAAAAAAATAACTTTTAAAATGGAAAAGAAGTCAAATAGGAATTTCTTTCTTTTTTAAAGATTTCTTTTTATTATTTATTTGTGTGTACATCTGTGTATAACTGTCTGAAGACGTCAGACCGCGGTGCTCAATCCCGTGGAGCCAGCATTACAGGCAGATGTGAGCCACCTGATGTGGGTGCTGGGAACTGAACTCAGGCCCTCCGAAATAGCACCAAGTGTCTTAACCACTGAGCCATCTCTCTAGCCTCAGAAGAGACATTTCTTAAAAGAAAAGATAAAAATGGTGGAGCATATAGGGAAAAGGCCCAGTATCATAAATTATGGTGGAAATGCAAATTCAAAACACAAGAGTGTCGCACCTTAAGTTTAGAATGGTTATTTCAAAAGACAAATGCTGGGAGAAGGGGAAGGAAAGCCTGGCATGTGATTAGTACATTGTCACATAAAAGAGAATGGCGATTACTCCATAATTCAAAGTTGGCCTACCATGACATCCAGAGTTCCATGTTTTGGTATATGAAATTAATTATGTTTGTGGCATCATTATTAACAATAGCCAAATCAACTGTGTTATTATAGAATGTTTTCTTTTCTCTTTTAGTTTTTGGGATGAAGGACTATCCCAGATTCAATGACTTTGCAGTGAGATTCCTAAGTAAGAACAGGACCACTAGAGAACCCTGTCATTTTCCTTCCTGTGGATAGGAGCCTCCAGGAGTGTTTCAGTTAAGGAAAGCATTTCTCCACTATCCCAGCTGCTCCTGAGGTAGAAACCACCTCAGCACACTTGTACACAAGAGCAGGCTCTCAAACTATAGCTTTTAAAGCTTTTGCCCAAGCTTGAATTTTTAAATGATTTCTTTCTATTTCCAACACTGTCATTATTTCTAAAAGAACATAAAGGATATAAGTAATGAAATCAACAAGTGTCATGACATTTAGACATGAGCAAGGAGTGTTGTAAAGGATTGGATGTAGGAGGCACAGAGGTCCTTGTGTTCACAGAAAAACACCAGGGAATCCAGGAATATTAAATACACAGGGTTGTCTCTTTGAAAGAAAAAAATGTATAACCTGTCTTCCACCCAGAAGCCTGGGAACAAATGTGGCTAATAGCCTGGTGACCTCTGTGCTATCTGTCTGACTACCAGGACACACCAGCTCCCCCAGACCTTTATCTTGAGCTTGCCTACTCCTTCAGTTAATTCCTAGAACCTATCCTTATGGAAGATGCCACTTGGACTTCACAAGAGGTTTTATGTAGTCATGCCTTAAGCTTTATCGTGAATATGGGACTGAGTTAATTACACAAGAAACTTTTTTCCAAATTGTGCTGTGCTTAAAGATGCCTAAAATAAACTGCCTATTGTCAGACTCTCAAAGTTTAAACCAGCACCGGCTACTGAGTCATGTTGAACCAAACTTCCTTCTTGTGCTCACAAATGGACACTCTGCTGGCTGTGGTGGGCACAGACACACACACACACACACACACACACACACACACACACACACACACAAACACCATTAGGGACTATGAGGCTCAGTGTGCAGGAAATGTTTAGCTTCGTGTAGGCACTGGAGGGTTCTAGCTCCGTGCACTTCCTCTGATCCTGCAACATGAGAAGCCCATTCCCCTGATCTTTGTCGTTACAACAAAGCACCTGAAGTATCATCTGTAGAGGAGGAGAACTTCCCCCTTAGTGTCCAGTTTGGAGGTTTTCAGACTATAGTTGACTGGGATAATTGCCTTGGAGCCTTTGACTAAGCAGTATATCATGGCAGGGGAGAGCATGGTGGAGGAAGGAGCGAGAATCATGGCAGCATGGGAACAATAAAGGGCCAGGGTACCAGTGCCCTTTCCAAGGTCAACACACACACACACACACACACACACACACACACACACACACACAATTCAGTTACAGGACTTCTGTTTTCTATCTAGCACACACTCCCAACTAACAGGGCCTGTTGGTTATAAACCACAACCAGAAAATTGAGAACCAAAATAAATCTTTTATAAAATAATTATATCAGGTGTTGTGTTAAAACAGCATAAAATTTGGATTACGTGTGACAAGAGCTGAGATTGAATGCAATTCTTCCCCAAGCCTTCAATAGTCCCCAAAGTTCCACAGTAGTTAAGTCTGAGAGGTTCTGCTACGTTTAGCATGTGATTGGAAAACAGATTCTGGACCTACCTGGCATTTTCCAAAGCAACACCTTTTTTTTTTTAATGAGATGGAATTTTAAACTAAATGAAGAGATAGAAGGACTCACAGACCCATGAATGAGTACATCTTAAATTAGAAGCTGAGGTAAAATAAACATGTGGAAAGAATTTTTTTTAAATAGCCATCCATAGTATCATAATGAAAGCAACATTATGTCTTGAAACATACATTTTGAATGTCTATCATAAATAATGTAATTTTATCGAACAATATAAAACCCTGAATGCCACAGGTAGCATGTCAGATATAAGTATGATCTTCAGGTCCCATTTCAAGGGAGACATGCTTTCTCATTTCAGAGTCTTTCAACTACTAATTATTACTCTCAGGAGGTTAGTTAAATTACCACTGCTCCAATCATAAAGTTGGATATTCTGATACAGATTTTATGTCATAGGAAAATTACTTATAATACTTCTGCATATAATTAAGTATTATATATGTATAATATGTATAATGCATGATTATTTGCATATACCACTAAACAGTAAAAAAAGTGGAATATATACAAAGTTTTCAGGGCATAGCAAATACCAACTGTTTAATCAATAAATGATGATGACTGCTATTTAAAATTCATTTGCTGGATGACCTCTCCTCAATTTCCATTCCCCTGCCAAACATACATGATAAATAGTTGGTTTTACTCAATTCCCTTGTGATGTAAACATTCTTCTATATATTACTAATCAGGGTGTCATCATATTTCAACACACCATGGAAGACAGTTATTAACAATGAATAGTTGATGCCCTGTGGAGTTTCCTCTCCTTCCATCTACCAGCATCCAATAGCAGATATGTTTACAACTTCCCTGATAAATCCACTGCTCAATGCCCCTCTCACCTGTTCATAATTACTTCTACCGAAAATTGAGGATCATCTGACAGAGTATATGTATGAGTTGCCAACAAAATACCTGAGGTAATCAACCTAAGTGGGCTTTGATCCATGAATTACGTAGAGTCTGCATGGCATGTTGGGGTGCATTGTGAAGAAGGCACCTGTTTCATGACCAAGGAACAAACAGAGTCACAGAAAAGGGTCATGGTCCCAGGGCTTGTTACTAGTGACTTTTTATCAGATCCTATGTTCCAAGGCTCTAATCCCTCCCAAAGGCACCACAGGCTGGCAGCCAAGACTTTAAAACATGGTCCTTGCTACACTCATCCCTTCTATATAAATAATCTACCTTGGTCATGCAATGAGACCACCAGTTTAAGAACTGTTTATCAACCAAGGCAACAAATTTTCAACCTTAGCCGTGTGTGGGGTTCAGAACTGTTCCCTTAGTATAGATTAAACAAACAGGGAAAAAATAAACATTAATTACTTAGTTAAAATAGTTTTGATCTTTACTGAGAAAGAAAAGACAAACAAGCCACCATCTACTGCCATTCTCCATGGCTCATCTTCCTGAGTCAGACACAGGAAATGATAGAAACAGGTTAGGGCTCACAAAGTCTACTTTTGCTATTTCTCTCACCACAACTCTGATCTCAGCTTTCTTCCCTAAGATACATGTTAATAAGAGAAAGTTATAGGGATTCATCCTTGTTTGTTCTTCAATGCTAGTTCACACTTTCTAAGAAAAAATAGAATCAGTACAAGAAATTTATTAAAATAGCTTTTAGAAGCCTAAGTGTGGTAGCCCATGCCTGTTATAAGCATGTGGGAGACTGAGGCAGAAACATTACCATGAATTCAAGGTCAGTCATGGCTATCGGAGTGAGTTTCAGGCTAGCCTGGGGTATAAGGTAAGACCCTGTCTCAATCCTTCTCCTCTAAACAAGCAGATAAACATGCAAATAAAACTAGAAATATAACCCATTCTTTTTCCAGACATATAAATAGTAAACACATTTTCACAAGTCTGCAAAAGCAGATTGTAAAATTCCTACTAATTTAGAGAATCAATAAACAGTCATTATTCTTAAATGAATTACTCCTTCATATTTAGTAATATGATTCAGTGAAAGTATGCTTCCTTGTAGTGTTATTGTTGGTGTTAGCATAGGTTTTTAATGTCAGGATTAGCATGAACAATGAATGTCCCTTGCCTTTGAAAAAACCAAGATTCTTCTCTTGAATGATCTCTTTCTTTGGATCATTTCTGGGCATATATCTTCTCTGAGTACTCTTCTTATAACAACAGGAATAATTATATTCTTCTTATGAGGTGGTAGCAAAACTGTCACAAAATAACATCTCAATGGAAAAATGAAATGTGGCTATTTCTCCTTTGCTCTGGAAGGCAGGTTTTCACAGATAGGACTATGTAAGATGAAACAGGTCCTTTAGACAGAGTGATGTAAATGAATAATCCAACAGAGAGAGGCTATTGTACAAATAACATAAATCAACTGAGTTTTCTAAGGACAATTTTTCCTGCAAAGGCTTTGCATTTTTAAGCTTGGAGGAAAGAAAGTGTTATGTATCTAGACAAAAGAGGAAGGAAAAGCAAGTTAACAAAACTATCATCTATCGTTCCTATAAAATACCTCCGATGTAAGAGTTAGGTTTATTAATCTAAACCTAAACCATTATTATCAATAAGTCATGATTAATAAACATTATGTGGTCTCTGACAACTAGGATACTGTATGAATCATGTTATGAGCAACACACATTTTGAAATAAAATTTATATTAAAATTTCTACTTGTTTTTTAATAACATAAATAATATCTACCTCCCTATTGAAATCATCTGTGTCGCTGCTTGAAGGCCCACAGAACAAGTTCAACTTGTTATTAAAGATATGACTTATCATAATGAAACCTCAGCATCTCTCTGGGTTCATGACCCTCACATGTGACTCTGCAGTGAGACATAGTGCTAATAAATAGATGCGGTGGTGACTCTGATCCATGGTACTCGACCGATAGGTGACACTCAGTGGCACATTATCAAGGAATCATGATGCCAATGATGTATTGAGATAGGACTTTACCAGTCATCTCCTGGATGATAAATTGCAAGTTACCAGGCCGAGAGGAAGGAATCCAAAAACGAGTTTCAAAAGCCAGACCTTGATCCTATTCAAGAATAAAATCCAATTCTTTCTTTATCATTTTCAGATTGCAATGAGTACGTATGATAGCTACAATCTCTGTCAACCCAGACTCATAAATAATACATTTTGCCTGTGCTGTGGATGTTCCTATGAAACATAGCTCACTTGGGAAGAAATAATCTTGCAGTAAAAGCAAATGAGCAGGATGACATGTGAATATGGTCCGAGGGTTCTATAAGCAGGATGTATGAGGGCAGGTTCAGAATTACCATGAGGAAAAAATGACAAACGGAAGGGATTTACTTTAAAGTAAGTTATGAAGCTGCTCTGCCAGAGCCCAAAGCCTATAAACTCAGCCTCCCTTGTTTATTTTTGGGAGAGAAATGCAGACTAGCACAGAACAAATGAGTTCAATGTGAATAGTTTTGTGGGTTTAGCCTAATGGGAGCTATAGAAAGGTTGTGAATTCTGCCTTAGGTTCACAGATGCCAGCACTGGCTGGATCCTGTACCAAAGATAATCAATAAGTATGACCAGTTCAGCCAAACACTGCATGTTGTGAGTGACATGGGTTCATCGTTCTGTACAAGAAGAGGTGGGCTGTATCCTGTACGGTAATGCTTGGCCAAGGTCAGGATAAGGTGTGGCTGCCAGCCTTGCAATTCAACCACAGTCTTCTCTATACATCTTTGGCATGGGGTTCCAGTGTGTGAGTGTGTGTGTGTGTGTGTGTGTGTGTGTGTGTGTGTGTGTACACTATATCTGTTTGTGTCGGTGTGCACAGGTATATATGTATACAGAGATCAAATGTCTACATCATGTGACTTTCTTTACCATTTCCATTCTATTGTCTAAAACAGGTTCTCTAACTGAACCTGGGACCCATAAATTTGACAACGCTGACTGGGCAATGAATTCAGGGATGTCTCTGTCTCCACCCTCCTTCTCATCTCAAGTGCTGGTGTTACAGATGTTTGCCACAGTGTCTGGGTTTTCTGTGGATGCTAGGGATTCAAATTCAGGACCCCATATTTGTATCATAAGCACTTTTCTGACAGAGCTATCTCCGCAGCCCCTTTTGGTGTTGATTCTCCTTTATTTGGTATGTATTTATTCACTCACTCATTCATTCATTCATTCATTCATTCATTTTTGGCAGTAGCTACGGAATGAAACTCATCATTCTGCACATCACAAGCTAGCTCTCTACCCATGAGCTACACTTCAGCCTGCCTAAAAGAACTGTCCTGCTATAATCCTAACAAAAGTATTTTATTGGCCAGTGGAGCCCTTAAAAGTAGCATTTTATAAGTAAGAAATTTATTAGACCTCAAAAGTTTAATAGATCTGGTTTAACCACCTTCCTCAAGTATCATATTAGGCAATAACCCCTGAGTTAGGAGTCAGAAAAGATTTGTTTGTCCCAGGCCACAGTCTGAAAAGCTGTCTGTCTCTGGCACTTGAAATACACCACATCTCACATAACGTCTCTCCTTTTTTTTTTTTTTTTTTTTTTTTTTGCTAAAATTGGAAAATTGCTTACTCTCCTGTATTCAACAGGTTAATTAACCCCCAGGGAAGTGGGACACGGTCCCTGATTCATTGGCCATATTTCCACCCTTGCACTGGGGCTTCTTCTTTGGCAACTCTGGGACGGTATAAAAATATGATTTCAATATGTGACATGGATCTGTCAAGAGGCAGAACCTAGAGCTATGTGGGGTAAAGTTGACTATTACACAGCAGCACTGGATTCAATGACTCTGAAGTCAAGAGATAGCTAGAGAAAACATAGGAAATGACAGTCATCTTTCTTTTACAAAGCATATGAAGCATCCCATTGCTTAAAACACAGTTTTTCAGTTGTATGGTCTGAACGTCCACTGGCAAGAATTTATGCTGTTCTCCTCCTGATCATGGTTTGTCTCAATCCTGCTGCTAACATCCGGGTTCCTTATTAGCACCATTGCTGTGTTTTCCAAATTTACCACATTCTTGGTTAGTTTGATAATTAGAAAAGGTGAGTTGATATACTTAGCTAATTGAATTTTCTTAGAATTTTCACAACTTGTAGCTAGAGTCTTTCTGGTCCTGCCTGGCCCATGGTCAGGACAAATCTCTCTCACCTGCCAGTCCCGAAGTTGCTTAGACCCAACCGAGTAAACACACAGAGACTTATATTGCTTACAAACTGTATGGCCACAGCAGGCTCCTTGTTATCTAGTTCTTATATATTAAATTAACCCATTTTTATTAGTCTATAAGTTGCCATGTGGCTCGTGGCTTATCGGTACCTTACATCTTGCTTTTCATGGCAGCGGCTGGTGGGGTCTCCCTGACTCAGCCTTTCACATCCCAGAATTCTCCTCTCTCTTTGTCCCGCCTATACTTCCTGCCTGACTACTGGCCAATCAGTGTTTTATTTATTAACCAATCAGAGCAACACATTTAACATACAGAACATCCCACAGCAATGACTTAGTTTACTGATGCAAGAAAAACATTCCTAAATCACACAACTTCCTACACTCCAGGGGTTTGAGCAGCTGATGTTGTCAATGTTTTTATACTCCATACATTCTCTCCTTTCTCCCCTCTCTCCATGTCTCTGTCTCTCTCTATCTCACTGTCTGTCTGTCTCTGTCCCTCTATATACTGTTTTTCTCCATTGTGTAAAAGTAGGATGAACACATATTCACTGTTACCGTGAAAAGGCATGGAGAAGTACAAACCAACTTGACCTATGAGTCACAGTTTGCTGACACCTAGGTTGTGGACATGAAGTTGAAAATTTATGCCCATCAAGTCTCACCAAATGGCTGCCTAAACATGAGATGACCAAGGAAAACAACAATAGACATGCCAAAGTGGACTAGGTTGGGAGTCGGTCGGGGGAGACCATAAGGCCTCAATCCTACACAAAGAACTATAGATAACTAAGGAATGCTGAGAGCAAAAATAGTCTTCTCAGGGAAGAGCCCTCCAATTGGTCATCCAACACCAAATGGTCATCCCTGAAAACATATATATGAATAACATTACATAGACGGAGATGGTTGTATTTAGGAATATATGTGTGTGTGTGTGTACACAAATACACATGCAACAACAATTAATGAAAAAAAGAAGCCATGAATTCAAAAAAAAGACCAAGGAATATATATAAGAAAGTTGGGAGGGAGGAAAAGGAAGGGGAACATGATTATATTGTAATATCAAAAATAAAAATTTTTTTAATGTTGACATGGTTCTATATGATAAATCTTAGCAATCGAACATTATATTGCCTAAGATATTTTTAAGCCAGATATCAGAAATCTATGGCCACAGGCCAACATTTTATGACATTTTTTTATGAAAGAAATTTTATCAGTACACAGTCATGCCAAGTCATTGGCATTTCATATTTGTGCTACAGTTGCCAAGTTCAGTGGTTGAGGAAAGGGCCATATGGCAGAGAAACTCTATAACACCTATTACCTGGCTTCTTGTTGAGGATGTAACCTATTGTATAGCCCGTTTGGGGACTTTGTAGTGAAGGTGAACTTTGTGATCATTTCCAGATATTCTGTTGCTGTTGTTATTTGCCTGTCTGCCTAGCTATTCTACCTATAATTTAAAATGAATGCTCATTCTAATCTTTCGTACCTTCATTCCTATCAGTTTTACTTCCACATATCTTTGCTGTGTTATTTTGTATGGCTATAAATTCTACTATATTGACTTTTACTGATATAATATGTACTTCTTAATCTGTTGTAATGTTTTGGTATTGAAGTATATTTTATCTGTTATTACTATAGCTTTAAAAACTCATTTATAATTCCTATTCTCAAGTGATTGTCACTTGGTGGTGGTATATCACAGAAAATGATTGTTATATTCTAAGAAATATTTACAACTGAAGAAACTTTTTCATGAGCTCTATTTTGAATAATTTAAATTTACACATGCTGTATGGTTGGATTCTCTGTGTGGGGGCAGGCCTATTTGCATGCACTCTGTTTGTATTTTATGTATCTGTACTAACTCTTGCACAAAATTTAATAGTTGTTTTTGCAGTGAACACTGCAAGGTTATAAAATTTTTAGTTTTGAACTTCAAAGGGTATTGTTGGGAACCATGGTTTAATTTCTGTATATACATTTGGAAGCAAAGTTATTGTACTTTAATATGTGCAAAAAATCATAACATATGTTTATATATTAGAAAAAATGGCTGCTTTTTCATAGATGCATGTCATTGTTAGCTTCGATTTTCAACCTGACATACCTGGGCAAAGGGAACTTCAGTAGAAGAATTGCATCCGTCAGATTGATCTGTCAGCACACCAGTGGAGTCAGGCAGCATTCCTCGGTGCTTCCATCCCTGCGTTCAGGGTCCTGCCTTGAGTTCTTGCCTTGGCTTCCCTCGATGATGGGCTGTAGGCTACAAGCCAAATAAATCTCTCTTCTCCAAGTTGCCATTAGTCATGATATTCATCATAGCTATAGAGAAGCAAAATAGAACAACACAACAGCACACACACACACACACACACACACACACACACACATATACACACACACAAGAACAGGCTACTCATTTCTCATATTGTGGGGAATACCAATTGGAGATTGCCCATTAATTACAAAACTGGTTATCGTGATGGATTAAATCAGTACTGATTCATTCCGTTGATAAATCGCTCCATGCTGTACCTATTAAATAGATATGATTTTCTTTTTCACTTCCACGTAATGGGGCTTTTTCACTTTTCATAAACTTTACTAAGGTATACTAGTTTTCTTGTGTAAAAGAAAAAAAACCAGGTGTATCTCAGTTCCCACAGTGACATTTTTATTTTGTCATCTGGAGGAAATGTACCCTAGAGTTACTACAGGGACTATTAAACTTTTAATCTCCAGTTCTCTTTTTTTAATTTTCTTTTTGAGATTACAATTTAATTACAACATTTCTCCTTTCAAACCCTCCAATATATCCCTCCCTTCCCTCATTTAAATCCCTGGCCTCTTCTTTCACTAATTATTATTGCATACATATATGTATGTGCACACACATAGAAATTCCTAAGTGTAACCGCTCAATCCATATAATGTTAACCATACATTTGTTTCAGGGCTGACCATTCGTGCTGGATAGCCAAGTCCTCTTGAAACTGTCCAGGTCAGTCTTGAGAGCTGAGACATGACAATGTGTCTGTTCACTCATCATCCCAGCTGCGTGTTTATGAACATGTGACAGATGACAAATAGCAGTTAGATTCTCTCCCCCATCATCAATATAACGTAGTCATTGTTACCCTCTCAAAAGAAAAGCTCAAAGAGAATGGCTGTCTTATATTGCTTGACTTTTAACAAGATGGCGATATTTTTAAATGATGTTTGTGTAAAGGTGCTGATGTTTCCCTCCCTAGCATTTTGGATTATTCTCAGGTCCTCTGTAACAAAAGATATTCAACTGCTGTTCATTTTTCTCTTAATAATCCAACAGAAAGATAGAACCATGATACCTGACGTGTAATAAATCAAATCGGGGATGGTACTCAAGGGGAATCTCTAACACAGACTTCGCTCACCCATGAGGCTGAAGCAAATGGGATTTTGAGCTTGTGGCTGAGGAAGCAAGTGATAAGAAAGGTCTGGGGAAGGGTAATGGCAAGCTAGTCTTTGTTTTTCCAGGTGAAGATATTGTCTTCTCCACTGGTGAGATTCTTTGTGGCTAAGAACCACTCTGGTCTTGGGACCCAAGGTGGGGAGAACATTACAAATGGAGCTTTCCTTTGTTGGTGTCAAACACTCTTGCACAAAGGAAAGGCACAACTTTCTGTAAAATCCTCTACAGAGGCTGCCTGCTCTTCCAACCATCTGTATGCAGAAAGGTGTTGTGGAATATTATTTTAACTGTGTAAAGATGCATTACATTCATTTATGCTGAATTTGTTTAATGATGTAAGGATGTGTGTTTCATTATGTAAAGATGTATTGCATTTGTTTCACCTTGCCTGTCTTAGGCACCTAATTGGTCTAATAAAAAGCTGAATGGCCAATAGCTAGGCAGGAGAAAGGATAGGCGGGGCTGGCATGCTTCAAGAAGATAAACAGGAGGGAAAAAAAATCTAGGCTCTGGGGAAGGAGGAAGAAGAACAAGAAAAGAAGGAGAGAATGAGGGACATGCCCAAGGCCAGAAGCCAGGCAGACACCAGACAGACAGACATGTGAAAGTAAGGATATACAGAAGTCAGAAAGTTAATAAGCCCCAAGGCAAAAGGTAGTGAAAGAGAAACAGGTTCATTTAAGTTAAAAGAGCTAGCCAGAAATGTGCCTAAGCTAGGCCAAACTTTCAAAACTAATAATAAGTCTCTGTGTCATGATTTTGGAGCTGATTGGTGGCCCAAAATAAAAAGCCTAGTACAGAAAGGCTTCCCTGGATGTGGTGTATTCTGCCCCCATGTGACCGCAAAGGCTTTATTAACCTCACAGCCCACTGCAATATAAATTCTTACTGGAAAAGCAGTCATTATAATGAGTAAGTTAGCGCTGACCCATAAATCAGTACTTTACTTCCACAGTTCACATTGCACACTGTTAGCATTTAGGCATCTGTACTGGCCTGCCCTTAAGGTCCTGACAGGATATATCCTCAGCTGCAGCCACTCAGAGCACCCCCTGTGCACATTCGCTAAGGTTCCTTATAAAAGGCGGGTCTTGTACACCTCCACCCTCTTTCCCTTTCTCTTCCTTCACTCTCGTCCCCAGGGACCAGTCTCTGGGCCCCTTCTCTCACCTCCCCTCAAAAAACCTCCCCTGTTGTATGGTGGGACTCCTTCCCACCATTTTTAAAATACAACATTTAGTGCTGTGAGGTGGATAGGCTCTCCTGGCAGGTGGATAGGCTCTCCCGGCCATCTGAGATGTGCCGGGACCCTGGAACCTGGTCCGCCCATGACAGCCCTACTTTCCAACCTAACAGATCACTGGGACTCTTCATCCAACACCAGTGATTGGCAAGTTCCCCACTTCTTCACTTCTGGCCATTTCTCATGAGTGAGGCTTCGTTTCTTGAGCACAGTCCTCGCCTTCTGGCTTTTCTCGAAGTCCTGGTACCAGGCAACTATGTCTCACTCAGGCTCTTATCCCATTGGTCCCTGCTTTTTTAGATGACAGTCCTTTATCGGGGACCTATGGAGAGCCTGCTCCAAGACCACCTCCAGGGTAATGCAAGAAAATCCATGAAGGTGGTGAGGGCTAGATGTTTCCTATCTGAGCGTATTTAGAAATAAGTTTCTATCTATCTGACTGGTAAAATAAGAAAACACACATGCTTTCTGATGTTAACTTTCTCCTTTACTTCATCTTAAGAATGGTCTCTGACTCTTTCTGTCTCCACATAGCTACATTATCTCCACAGTGCTACATTCTACACATACAGCTACATGTCTTATACATACAGCCATGTATGTAAACATCTGTTTTCACATGTCTACACATCTATCTTTTACATACATTTTTCTTCTATATCTCTATTCTATACAGCTTCATCTTCCTTGTCTCCACAGTTACAAATCTCCACCCAGCCACAGCTAAACATCTCATTTACAAAGCTCTCTCACCATACAGCACTTGGCACAGTTCCTAAGCACAGCTCCTCTATGTAGCAGCAGCTCTTTCTCACAGTTCTCTCACATTCACTCACACACATACTTCTAGATTATTCACCCACTCTCTACTCACTCACTTTCACCCCTCACCCTTCTCTCATGCTTCTTCATCTCTCTCTCATGCTTCTTCATCTCTCACTCAGCACACGTGTACACACACACACACACACACACACACACACACATACACGCTCCACTCACATTCTGCAGCAGCTCACACATAGCTCTACACAGACATATCTCTCCACACCACCACTGCTCTTCCTCACAGGCAAACTCTGGACAATTATGTTACATTTTCAGGACCCTACCCATTTTCAAAATACAACATAAGTCACATAATTTCTATTAGGCTAGAAATGTCACATTGACCCATGCATGTAGCTCTAAGTTGGTGTGGGGTCCTAAACAGTAAACAATTGACTGAACCTTGAGTGGTCAGGGTACCTGCAGAAAGGGAGCTACTGCAAGGACTGTGTTTTGATGTAAACAGTCTGGCCTTGATTTACAATAAACAACACCTGAGAATTAGTCTTTGTGTATGTTCTGTAGGGGCATCTTAGTCTGTTTTGGACTAGTTCTAAGGTCTTTGCAAAAATGTGTAAAAGGCTGTTTTTGAGACTAAGAATACCGTTCCTTTCCTATGTCAGTAAAGAACATTCTGGGAATATTTCTGTTCATCAGAATTACACAACTTCACAGAAATCCACAGCTAAACGTGTGCCCCGAAATGTAAAAGTCACTACTAAAGGGCTGTGGAAAGCACCCACAGCTGTCCTTGTAGGGAGGTATAACAGGGATACCCGTGAAAATTACAACAGAAAACAACCGGTTTCCACAGCCAGTGACCCCACAGCTTTGCCAGGTGGGACTCTCCATCAGGTGGATCACTTATCAAACACTAGTTCTCACCTGCAGTATATGCCCACGGCCCTCAGCAGTTTACTGAACAGCCTGTGCCCCCTCGTTGGTCCTTGCTGAATTTCTGGGATGCTAGAGATTCTAGCCCTTGGATCTTCTCTACCTCACTCACAGAAAATGCACCTACCACCATACCTACCACCTGACTCACGGGCCTTTGCCTCAATACCCCTTAGATATCAATGCAAATGGCCGCTCACTGGCGCCCCATATCTTGGTATTTCACTGGACCTTTGCAACTTCTGCCAGCGATCCAATAGATGGAAGGGGGTACCCTGTTCTCAAGCTTTTCTCCAGCCCTTCTCTCTGTTCTTTCTTCCTGCTCTACTCAGCTCTTGCTAGCTACGAAGCCTGCGACTGTGCCTCCTTGTTAAGCTGCATTCCCCCTGCCCAGCCTCTGCCAAAGTAGTTACATCATCACCTGTCTCTGGGTCCTTTCCCACGGCATGTGCACCCTTTACAAGTGCCCGCCAGGCAGAGCGTGTTCTCTTTGCCTCGTCTCTTGCCTCTTATTCCTCTCCTTGCCTCTCATTCCCTCTCTCGCCTCTTCTTTTCTCTCTCTCTTCTCTTCCTCTTGTCTGCCTGCCTCTCTCAAGTCCCCCACTCCAATGCAGCCTTTCACTCTTTCAATCTTCAGCTCCCAACCTCTCGCACTAACTCTGTTGTGCGTGGCGTGTTTGCTTAGTGGCATACCTTGACAGGGCCCACCAAAGGTACCCACTTCATGTTTGGACCTTATCCACCTGCTCAGCACACACCAGTTTTCCCTTTCTTTTAATTTATTCAACTCCTATTTAGTGTGTTAGTGTGTTAGTGTGTGTGTGTGTGTGTGTGTGTGTGTGTGTGTGTGCGCGCGCGCGCGCGCGCGCGCGCGCAAGTGGCGCTGTGTGTACATGCGACCTGGATATAACCCTATATGTGTAAATGTAAGCTGGGTTTAATTCTGCATGTATATGTATGAAACTTGGATTCAACTCTGTGTATATGTGCATGTAACTATTGCTTAGAAAAACATGTTTTAAACAGCAAACACAGGGCTCTTCTCCATCTCGGCTGGTGACCTCATCATGATGTAAGCAGCTACATGGCTGGCAGCCATCTTTTACTAAGGTTAAAGAGTACACCTCTTAGTCCTAATGAGCTCTCTGTTCATTTTATCTCCTTCTAAAGTAAGGAAGCAACAAGCCTCAAATATTTTGGATTGGTATGGATTTTTTGTATGATGACAGAAATGTAAAGCTATATTTGATTCAACTCTAGTTTATAATATACTCTATATACTCAGATGTGAAGGGCATTAACAGCATTAGCTCTCCTGGCCTCCTTGCTGGGTGACCACGTAATGAAACTTTGTCTGTGGGCAAAATCACAATGTGTAAAACTGACGTCTATAGCACAGTGGCATGGTACACAACTTCAGAATCTCTTAACAAAGTTCACTGAGAAACAACTTAAGAATAGGGTCTTCTCTGGTTTCTTAGCCCATCTGTGTCATGCAGTAAGATAAGAGCTCTGTTCACTCAGGGGACACTATACAAAGTTCAGAAGAACGCCTCTAGGTATACTGGGAATATTTTATTGTTAACATAATGATGAGAAAAAGTTTTCTACTCAAATATACAAAGATGCAATTGGGAAGATTTTTTTTTTTTTTTTTGGCTCCATGCAAGTTACTAAAGTTAAAATTAATTCTTCGGAAATTGAATCACATGTGTTCCAATATATTAACAATAGGAAAAGAAAGAAAGAGAGAGAGGGGAAGGGAGGGAGGGAGGGAGGGACGGAGGGAGGGACGGAGGGAGGGAGGGAGGAAGGAAGGAAGGAAGGAAGGAAGGAAGGAAGGAAGGAAGGAAGGAAGGAAGGAAGGTTATCTACATCCAGCCAACTTAATAATGTGAAGATTAGCCTCCTCGGCAGTCACTTCTGATTGTCTTAGAAACACATTTCACACAATCACCTTATTTTCTAGACCTCCCTAATACAGAAAGTAACTGCTTTTCTTTTTATTCTTTGGCCTTAAAGCAGTCATCTTTTGTAGTGCCAGGATCAGTAATTAAACATGTGTGCTACCCAACTTTATGTTGATCCACTGTAAAATTTTTCAAAAGGATGCAAGGGTTATCCTCATCAGTTATTCTATTCCAGTTAATGGGGGGATGACATAGTTAATTCCCCATTGCCAGGTGGCAACTTGTGGCGATGTGTTGTTTGTAATCTAGGAAATAAAGTTTACTTGAAGATCAGAGGACAGAGCTAGCCACAGAGCCATGGAGGTCAGGCAGTGGTGGCACACACCTTTAATCCTAGCACTCAGGAGGCAGAGGCAGAGATCCGCCTGGATTTCTGTGAGTTCACTGGGCTACATGAGATTAATCCAATCTAAAAGAGAAATAGCCAGGCAGTGGTGGCATACACCTTTAATTCCAACACTTAGGAATCACACACCTTTAATCCCAGCACTAGGAAGGTTGAGACAGGAAGTGAAATGGCTGGGCAGAGAGAGGAATATAAGGCGGGAGGAGACAGGAACTCCGTCTCTTTCAGGCTGAGGAGTTGGTGAGGTAATAGGTGGTAGCTGTGGCTTGCTCTGCTTCTCTAATCTTTCAGCATTTACCCTGCTCTCTGGCTCCAGGGTTTTATAAGACCACTTAGGATTTGTGAAACAGCAACTGCCCTTGACCATTCTCCATTTCTCATCTGGCATGCCAAATACTGGTTCGCACGATATGGGCCACCTGTTTAGAGTTCAAATACTACACCTAGACAGGTAAGAATTCTCATAAAAGATTCACTAAAATAACACTTGCTGTTAAAATATTCAAACTTTTAATAGGCTGGACTATATAGGTAATAGTTTAAAATGAACTGCCTTGGAATGATTTAACAGTCTACTATGAGAAAATTCATTTTAAAAGTTAACTCTGAAAAAAAATAGCTCTTCATAAAGGTCGATCAGCTGCTTCATGAAGAGTATAAACATGTGAATCTTAATATATTAAAAAAAAAATAGTAAGCTTTAGTACCAGAAAAGACAACCACATTTGACGTCTTAATTATGGAGATTCATT
Source organism: Peromyscus leucopus (assembly GCF_004664715.2). Lineage (NCBI taxonomy): Eukaryota > Metazoa > Chordata > Mammalia > Rodentia > Cricetidae > Peromyscus > Peromyscus leucopus. The sequence goes on along the minus strand of NC_051084.1, from coordinate 21,101,626 downwards.
GTTTTCACCTTGTTATCCTTTAAATGAAAACATTTTAAGAGAAATGACACAGGTTTTAATTTGAAGTAGAAAAAGTCATGTTGCACTTCCTAGTGTAATCAGAAGGACTAGATATAGCCCATATATATTGTCAGAATAACAAGTAAATGAAGAGAAATAAAGAGCAGCTTACTGATAATAAGGCAAAGAAAAGCAAGACTATGAAACAGATTGAACACATTCAGAATGATTGATTTAAACTCAAGCACTAGTATCTACATCAAGTGTTGTTCGATGTTTTTGAAAACGTGTATGATGTGCTTCATTGGAACCCCCACAAGGACACTGAGAAGATATGAATGAACTGTGCCACACACAATGATTGAAGAAAAGATGGTGTCACTAATCCCCAACCACATGGACCCTAGGCCAGTCGACACAACTATGTGTCCACACAAAGAAACTCGCTTCATAGTAATAATGACCAGTTCCCATTTCTTTGTATGGTACAGCCTCAAAATATTAAAGGCAAAAAAAAGATTTAAAAAGCAGGTAAATGTACTTAAATACTCTCTTCACGTGTGTTTATGTGTGTGCATATGAGAGAGAGAGAGAGAGAGAGAGAGAGAGAGAGAGAGAGAATACATTGAATAATCAAAATGTAGATATCACAATTTATGGGTTTAGCTAAAGTTACAGTTGAAGGCAGATTTATAGCTGTTGAAGAACATATTTCAAAAGAAGCAGAGATTATTATGTGCCCTTGCGGAACCCACATTTTCCCAGATGTGGAAAAACAAAAAGAAACTGTCAAGCACACAAATAAAGCACACAATATGAGAATTTGTGATCATCTCCACAGAGAAAATAGCAGCACAGAGCAATAACAGAATGAGTCAGGAAATCAAACAAAATGAGTCTCAGTACCATGTTCAGAGTAAATTGCCATCAGGATGGAGGAAAGTGAATGAGAAAGGGTCTCTGAGCAGAACAGGAAGAGCAGACACCCACCCTGGGATGGATGGAGCTAGGTGAACACATGAGCCCTGGGATTTGTGTAGGGTGGGTGTAGAGAAATTTTCAGTCCAAAGGTTTGAAAGATGGCCCAGTAGGCAAAATACTTGCTGTATAGGCATAAGACCCAAGGTTGGTCCCTGACAGGTACCTGTCACCCCAGAACTTGTGGACAGAGACTGAAGGTCACTGAGGTCACCTTACCAGCCAGCCTAGCCAATTACTGTGATTATATATTGTGTCCCCCAAAATATTGTGCACCCTAATAAAGCTTATCTGAGGATCAGCGGAAAAAGCCAGCCACTATATTAAACATAGAAGTCAGGCAATGGTAGCACACTCCTTTTATCCTAGCATTCGGGAGGCAGAGAGACATCTGGATTTCTGTGAGTTCAAGGCCACACTGGGGAACAGAACCAGGCATGGTGACACACACCTTTAATCCCAGCACTAACCATAGAGGTCTGGAGGTCTGTACAGACAGACAGGAAGAGATGTAGCTGACTGGAAAGAGGAAGTGAGATGCAGAACAGAAAGGCATGTAGGCATGTAGGTATACAGGAAGTAGGTCTCTTTGGAGACTGAGGCATCTGTAAGGTTAGGTTGGCTGTGGCTTTTCCTATTCCTCTGATCTCTCAGGTTTTTACACCAATATCTGGTTCCAGGCTTTTTATTAATAAGACCCTTTAGCAATTCGTGTTACAAATTGCTGAGGTGCAGATTCATTGAGAGACCCTGTCTCAAAAAACATGGTGAAAAGCAATAAACAATGACAATAGGCTTCTGCCTCTGTCCTACTCATGCTCATTCATGGAGGACACAGAAAAAGGGAGAGAGAGAGAAAAAAAACATAATCCCAGTTAGTGAGTGAGAGAGAAAAGTCTACATCTAGTAAAGCTTTGTAGGTTATTCTAAGAATACCTTCCACTCATGCAGTGGGATGAAGGCCATCGGAGCGTTCCCACCAGAGGGCTGACATGATGTTTTCAACAGACAGCTTTGGTAATTGTGTTGAATGTAGACAGGTGGAAGAAGAGGTCCAGAGTGAAAGCAATGATAGGGGCCAGAGGTATCCAGAGCTGATTTGACCAGTGGGAGAGCAGAAGCAATAAAAGCAGTCAGACCTGATCAATTACCACACATATTTCCGAGGTACAGTTGACTCAATGTGCTAACAGGACAAAGAGAGCAAGAGAGAGAGGCAGGCTGGAGGACAAGGTCAAGTTCGAACAAGAAGAAAGAAGACTGTGCTGTGTGCTACTAAGATGGACAAGACAGAGGGAGAAGTCACCAATCCACTATGATATATTTATCTAGAGACTGCTACTAGGCAGAAGAGGGGTGTTGGAGATAGAGCTCTGAAGTGCGGGAAAAGACAGAATTGGCTGGAGACAGAATCGTCTCCAGAATTAAAAGACTTCATTCACAACTACTGCCATGGGGATTAAACCATTAAAACGCAGCAGAAGAGACCTTGGACTCTGTTGTACTAAAACAAAAGACAGGAGGCCTACTGAGCACTGGTGTGAGACAGAGAGAATGCTGGACATTTGACAGAAAACTGTTGATCTACCTGTGCTGTTTGTGCCCATTAGTTCCTGTGACTTGTGTTTGCTCATTGGGTAGGATTCTGCCTCCAAAAAGATTAGCAGAGAAAAACAATGACATCATGAGGTTTGCAGGCAAATGGATGGATCTAGAAAAAAAATCATCCTGAGGTAACCCAGACTCAGAAAGACAAATATGGTATGTACTCACTCATAGGAGGATACTAGATGTGGAACAAGGATGACTGGACTGATACTCACATCACCAGGGAGGCTACCTGGAAAACAAGACCCCAAGAAAGACACGAGGATCGCCCAATGATGGAGAAATGGCTGAGATCTACATAAACAACCTGGACATGAGTGGGAGCAATGAAGAGTGAGGGTCGAGGGAAAGAGAGCAGGAGATCCCAGCTGGATCAAGAACAGAAAGGGAGAACAAGGAATAGGAGACCATGGTAAATGAAGACCACACGAGAAAAGGAAGAAACAAAGTGCTAAAGAGGCCCACAGAAATTCACAAAGATACCCCCACAAAAGACTGCTGGCAATGGCAGAGAGACAGCCGGGACTGATCTACTCTGGTGATGGGATGGCCAAATACCCTAATAGTTGTGCCAGAAACCCCATCCAATGACTGAGGGATCTGGATGCAGAGATCCACGGCTAGGCCCCGGGTGGAGCGCCAGGAGTCTAATTAGCGAGAAAGAGGAGGGTTTATATGAGCGAGAATTGTTGAAACCAAGGTTGGATAAAGCACAGGGACAAATAGCCAAACGAATGGAAATACATAAACTATAAACCAAAGGCTGAGGGGCCCCCAACTGGATCAGGCCCTCTGAATAGGTGAGACAGTTGATTGGCTTGATCTGTTTGGGAGACATCTAGGCAGTGGTACCAGGTCCTGGGCTCGTTGCATGAGTTGGCTGTTTGAAACCTGGGACTTATGCAGGGACGCTTGGCTCAATCTGGGAGGAGGGGACTGGACCTGCCTGGACTGAGTCTATCAGGTCGATCTCAGTCCTCAGGGGAGGCCTTGCTCTGGAGGAGGTGGGAATGGGAGGTGAGCTGGGGGGAAGGGGAGGGGGGCAGGAAGGGGGAGAACAAGGAAATCTGTGGCTGTTATGTAGAACTGAATAGTATTGTAAAATAAAATAAAATAATTTTTAAGAAAAGAAGATAAGGGCCCTATCTTTTCCCTTAATCACATTTCAAAGAAATAACAGGTCACTGATAAAATACCCTTGATTTGTAAAGCTGTCATGTTGCGAGATAAGGTTTCTATCTCAAGGCTAAGGAAGAACTTAACAATTGAAGGTCTTCTTATAAATACTGTGAGAAAGGAAGTCAAAGAGAAAGGAAGACTTTATAAAGACATCTATCTGTATAGGCTTTGGTCATCTGAGAAATACACTGAGGCAATCTTTGTCCCAGGTCATGCTGAAGTTCATTTTATTATATAGAAATATAATGTATTTCAACTAAAGGATGGATCAGGTTATTGAAAGTGAGATGACAGGGCTGTAGCCATCATAGAGAAAGGTCAGACGGAGGGGGGGGGGCATCAGGCCCTGGGAAACCCACCAGAGGATGTACTGCCCCTAGACCCAGACAATTAAGAGCCACATTAATAATAATAATTATTAATAATAATAATAAATAAATAAATAAAAGTTCCAAACATTTCTTGCCATAACCTAAAGGGTATGATAGATTATATACCACAGCTGTCAAAAGGAACAAGCTTCCTGCAGGTAAGAAATGGGATGTCTTATTGTCAGAGAAAATGGGTCTGCTGATGATGTAGATTGCTAGAGGATATGGCAATTTCCTTGCAGCTGAAACTCTCCAATCAGTTCAAACCAAGCATCTCTAACCTAAAGTAAGCACCAATCCTGAGCTTTTGACTATATAGAGCTGGAATCCCCCCCCAGTTCCCCTATCCTAACCATTATAAAAATCCTGCTTGATTGCTGGTCAGGGTCTCTCCTGCTCAGCTGCTGCATCAGATGGACAGAGAGACCCAGGTTAACTTGCAACAATAAAAAGACTCTTTGCTTTTGTATCGGATTTGGTCTCTTGGTGGTCTTTGGGTGATTCTGGGTACAACAGAAAGCACTTCACACTTAGGCCAAGATGAATTGTGTTCTTAGGTAATTTAGACAGCAAAGTTTTAAATTCATCCTGAAATACATTCTGAAAACAAATACTTCGGTTACTTTAAAAGACAGATGGTCTGGGGAGAGATTCAAGATGGCGGAGACAAGCAGATGCAGGTAGGCCTGTGGCAGCGGCCCGCCGAGGTTGACTGGTCCAGCAGCGCGGCCGACAGGGACATTTAGGCCCGGTGGCAGCCGGCAGAGAGACATATAGGCCCAGCGGCGGTCCACAGAAGTGGACAGGCCCTGTGGTAGAGATAAGCAGACAGAGGTGAACGGGCCCAGCGGCGGAGGCCGACAGAGACATTCAGGCCCGGCGGTGGCCCACAGAAGTAGACAAGCCACGGGCAGAGAAGGGCGGACGCAGGTCGGCAACTCGCGGAGGTGGAAGGGCCCGGTGGCAGCGGCCGACAGGGACATACATGCCCAGCGGCAACCGGCAGAGACATACAGGCCTGGTGGCAGTTCGCAGAGGTGAATGGGCCCGGCAGCGGTGACAAGCAGAGGTAGGTAGGCCCGCCGTGGCAGCCGGCAGAGATATATAGGCCCGTTGGCCGCCCGCAGAGGCAGACAGACCCAGCGGCAGCTGACAGGGACATACAGGCCCGGTGGCAGAGACAAGTGGACGCAGGTGGGCCTGTGGCAGCGGGCCACAGGGGTGGACAGGCCCGGGGACTGAGACGGGTGGACGCAGCTTGGAACGGGGACGCCCCTGGCTCCAACACCTGGGGAAGATGCTATCTCCGTGGGTCGGAACCAGGGCGAGTCTGGGCACTCCGTCTGGGGACAACCCAGGGCCCAACTGCTGATCCTGTGAAACCCAACAACTTGGAGGTGTTGGTGAGACTACCCTGCTCAGCTGAAACCCATCTGGGAGAGGATTTAGATGCCTAAAGTTTGAAGTCTGAAGAAACAAGATCAGCTGAGGAGTTGACAAATGAACAAAACGTGACCTGGGAACACAGAAGGCGCTACCCAGCCACTAAACCAGATCACCAGAATCATAAGTATATAATTCACCGACTGAAATCAGCTGTCCCTGAAGAAACAGCCCAATAGCACCAATTTAACCAAGAACCCCTACTAAACCAAGACTAAAAATTAGAACAAGAGAGGCACTCTCAGACACAGACACCACCTGCACCGCACAGAGGAAAAGATGAGTAGACGCCAGTGCAAAAATACAGGCAACAACATAAAGACCTATATGGCAACATCAGAACCTAGTGATTCTACACCTGCAAGACCTAAACATACCATGACAGAAGAAACAGAAGAGATCAACCCTAAAAATGACTTTAAGAAGATGATAGAAGCCCTTAAAGAAGAAATAAAACATTCCCTCAATGAGGAAATAAAAACTTTCCTTAAAGAGGAAATGAAAAACTACCTTAAAGAGGAAATAAAAACTTTCCTTAAAGTGGAAATGAAAAACTCTCTTAAAGAGGAAATAAAAACTTCCCTTAAAGAGGAAATGAAAAACTCCATTAAAGAGGAAATAAAAAACTCCCTTAAAGAAATGGAAGAAAAAACGAACAAAAAATGGGAAGAAATCAAATCAAGCCAAGAAAAAGCAATTAAACAGATGAAAGAAACATTCCAAGATCTGAAAAATGAATTTGAGACAATAAAGAAAACACATGCTGAGGGAATGCTGGAAATAGAAATCCCGACAAAACGAACAGGAACTACAGAAACAAGCATAACCAACCGATTGCAAGAGATGGAACAGAGAATCTCTGACACTGAAGACACGATAGAGAAAATAGATTCGTCAGTCAAAGAAAATACTAAAGACAAAAAAGTCATAACACAAAACATCCAGGAAATTTGGGACACCATGAAAAGACCAAACCTAAGAATAATAGGGATAGAAGAAGGAGAAGAATACCAACTCAAAGGCACAGAAAATATATTCAACAAAATCATAGAAGAAAACTTTCCTAACCTAAAGAAAGAAATACCTATGAAGATAGAAGAAGCTTACAGAACACCAAATAGGCTGGATCCAAAAAAAAATTCCCCTCGACACATAATAATCAAAACACTAAACACACAGAACAAAGAAAAAATATTAAGAGCCGCAAAGGAAAAAGACCAAGTAACATATAAAGGTAAACCCATCAGAATAACACCAGACTATTCAATAGAGACTATGAAATCGAGAAGATCATGGACAAATCTCATGCAGACACTAAGAGACCACGGATGCCAACCCAGACTAGTATACCCAGCAAAACTCTCAATCACCATAGGTGGAGTAAAGAAAATATTCCAGGATAAAACCAGATTTAATCAATACCTGTCTACAAACCCAGCCCTACAGAAAGCACTAGAAGGGAAAATTCAACCCAAAGAAGCTAAACACATCCATGAAAAATCAAGCAATAGATAATCCCACACCAACATACACCACAGAAGAAACAAGCTGGTGTAGCTATCCTAATTTCTAGAGAAAAAGGATGTTTCAAAAGAGAAGAAGTCTTGTGGCAGTGTCTCAGTGGTCCAGGTAACTACCAGAACTTGGAAAAGTTGGTTGAACTTGGGATTGACTGGGAGGCCAAAGATTTAAAAAGCAGAAGATTCTGTCAAGACACAAGTTGTGTGATAATAGTGTGTTTTGTGTGTGTGAATGAGAATTTGTAAATGTTGAATTCTGGACTTCGACAATCACTGTCAGTGCAGATTAAGCTGCAAGTATTTATGTTCTAAAACTTAAACTATAAAGCTAGTTACGTCTTTCTAACAACTAGTTTTAATGTTTATGAGCATATTTTACCTACATTACCTTTTCAGGATGTTGAGAAAGATGCATCACAAGCACAGGCTGGAGGCTGGGGGCTAGATGGTTTTGAGGAAGAGGTCTTGGTGGACTCTTTCATAGAGCAAAGGGAAGCAATGCCTTCTGGGAAATGAGCTAAGTTTTAATCTAGTCTTTAAGATTAGAAGTTAAAAACAAAAATATTAAGGAAAGGAAAACCTAATTGATCTTTGAAGTATTGTTATGTGGAATTGAGTGGGACTTTTGAGGCCTTTCTTCCAGAAAACAAGGACTTGGTTGTCAGGCCTATATTAGGCCTAAACCTTGGTGCCATGTAGTTGTACTTAAATCATTTCAATGGAAAGTGTCTTAGTGATTGGATCTTCTAGTGCAGTTTGGAGTTCTTCCATTTGAAAAATGTGATATTTGCATGGGATTGTTTGAATCTTGTTTTCTAGTCCCTCCCCATCACCACCCTCATAGTCTGAAGGTAGCTTTTTCTCTTGATAAAGGAACAAAAAAGGTGAACATCTTGTTTGTAAATAGGTATCTAGTAACTAGTGGTAAACTTGAAATGGTAGAATTCTTTAAAGTCTAATTCTAGGTAGCCTTAAGAAAATGTATCTTAATTATTTTTGAACCTGTATTCACCTTGTTTTTTTCAAATATCTTAAGTTATATTTTCTTTTTCAGAGCTGCTTCTTATTTGGGGCTACTTTTTTTTTAATTGAGGCATAATTCATAAAAGGGTATATTGTTTAGATGAGACTTTTTACAACTATGGCTGGATGTCTTTCTTTAGTCTTCCAAGAAGGGCCATTTTCCTTTTTTAGAGTTATTTTTTAAAGTCATGAGATCAACAACTTGGACTACTATGCATGTAAGTGCTAATGCAAATTAAAGCCCAAGTTGACCTCCAGCAGCAGTTCATTCTATGTTGACAGTGAGAGAACACTTTGCCTGTTAGGATACTGTTACTCGTGGACTGAAATGCTGAAGAAACCCCTCCCCCTATTTTGTTTTTTGCAAAAATCAAGGTATATTCTAGGGTTTCCTGGTTGACCTCAACAGATAAACTGAGATGATAGTCTTAGTTCAGAAATGATCTGAATGTAGATTTACAGTCTACATGTACAGCTGGCTAAGTGAGATCGCTTTCACAGTTCTGCATGTATCCCATCGGCTCCCCATTAGTCACTGAACTCTTAAAACTGGTATTGTAACATTATCACAATGTTTTGCGCCAATTTTATAAACTTTACAGTACAATATGTGTTCCTTTTCTGTGGCAAACCAAAGGTATATTTCTCAAGGTTCTGCTGCTATCAGCAGCGTTGATGGAGGATTTTTTATACATTTGTAATAGATAGAAATAAACCAGAAAAAAAGAAGAAAAAAAAAGTGGTGGAGGAAAAGGTGAACACTGCAAGAATACTCAAAAGGGCTGAGAGTTGCAAACGCCAAGAATGGCTTTGCATAGTAAATGGAATAGAACAGCTCTGAACTATAGCTTACTTTTCCTGGTTTGGTCTGACAGAATGATTGAATGCTTTTGTACAAAAATCAGAGCCTTAAAAACAAGGATTTGGTGAGATTGTAAAATGGTGTGCCACTTTGGCAAAACAGTTTGGTGGTTGGTCAAAATGCAAAACATTGTTACTCTGTTACTCAACAATTCTACCCTTAGGAATATATCCTCAAACTACTGAAAATGTGCACCTATGAAACATGTACATGAAGGTTTACAGCAGTGTGTTGCTAATAGTAAAAAAGTTAAAACAACTCAAATAGCTATCAAATACTGGAGAGAAATAAAATGTGGCTTATTCATACAATAGAATATTATTAAGACATAAAAATGAATGAGAAACTGACAGATTAAATGGCTTTGGTGAACCTTCATAATTTCATTTGTAGATCTTTCCATTTCTAATTTATAAATACATTTGGGGTTATAAATTATAAATGTACTGCCTCCTGTCAACATTGTATACTTCTATTTGATGATTTCTGTGTCAAACATTATATGGAAATGTTTCCAAGTATTTTCTGTATTAACTGTAAATGAATAGAACAAAATAAATTGCCTGTGATGGGAAAAAAAAAAGACAGATGGTCAAGAACATATTTTAACTGAGCCATAAATACCTGATATAAATGTATCAATTTTTGCCACTTTAAGACAAATAAAGCTGCTTCCATATATCTTAAATATTTTACAACAGTTAATCAGCAACTTCTACATTATGTTTATCTTCTAAGTCCAGAACTTTTTACTTTTAAATTCTTGAAATTTTACTTATGATTTAGTGAAACAAGGGGATAATACATAAATTTTGGATTGTGGTTAAAATTACTTAAAACAAGTTTGTATAGAAATCAAAATTACCACCTGGAAATTGATATTGAAGAACATATCAATGTCCGAATACAAGTTTGTGTAAATTGTATTTTAATTGGTTAGTGTATCAGAACCATGCCTTGATGCTTAAACTAATTTCCTCTGTGTAGCTGACAGATGAATTGTTATTCCTGCTCTTCATTGTTTTAAGGACAGCCACATGAAGTTCCAAGGGAGCATTCTGTAAAACAGGCATGCTACTGATTAAGAGAATGCATTCAAGTTAAGTATCTACATAATGTCACTCCTAGCATTGCCAAGTATTTTGAAAATTGTAGAAAATATGCATTCATACATCTTTTTCAAGTACTTTTGAAAATAAAATGGTGCCAGAAAGCCGGGATAAATGCAATGCCCAACTCTGGGGAACATGACAATTCATGAAGTCTGTTCATAAGGTATCTCTGGGCACAAACATTGTAAGTGCCTGCCTCACCTATTGAGCTTGTTTTATTAAGGTCAGGAGGAGAAATTTAATGTCTCCTCCACCTTTGGTTTTAATGCTAGGGTAGACTACCCTCCTTGCATGCAGGTAAGGACATGGAGAAAATATGCTTGCCTCCTGTGAATGTGAAAACTACATGGAAGTATCATGGAGCCAAATTAGGCTAAGATACAGGGGAGCAGAGCTGGTATGATGGAATGCCAACCTCAAATGTAGCTTCTTTTTTTTGTTTGTTTGGTTTTTTTTTGTTTTTTTGTTTGTTTGTTTTGGTTTTTTTTTTTTTTCCGAGACAGGGTTTCTTTGTGTAGCTTTGCGCCTTTCCTGGAACTCACTTGGTAGACCAGGCTGGCCTCGAACTCACAGAGATCCGCCTGCCTCTGCCTCCCGAGTGCTGGGATTAAAGGCGTGCACCACCACCGCCCGGCTCAAATGTAGCTTCTTTTACACTAAAGTAACCCAGAGAGCAAGTAAGATCTCCTGAGCTGGTTGTCTTCCAAAAGACAGCAGAAGATGTATAACATGGTAAAAAATCTATAATCGTATTCATGTTTTAAACTTTTTCTTTGAGAGTTTCATACATATATAAAATTAAATATAATAATAACCAATCCCTATTTCCCCCTTCAACTACCGACCCCCACGTCTCCCCCATATGATTGTCCTTATCCCCATTTTTTTAGCCAGCTTCTGTTCTGACAGCAGAGAATCCCAGTGCAGCCTTGTTTTAGCAAAAAATGTACTATTAAATATAAAAACCATAGCACTGATGGAAGTTTGCAGAAACAGGCCCTTCTTTGACATATAAATTATTTGGTACTAGTCCAATTTAGTCTGGTGTAAAGGAAAGTAAAATTTAAGAAAAAGCAAAAGTATCCATATTCTCAGATTGAACTATCCCCTCACTGACAGCAGCAGGACACCCAGCCGAGTTGTGTGACAGTGTTGGGGTCCTGCTGCACAGAGAGACACCGTAGAGAGAGGAAAGATCAAGCAAACAGGAGATGGAAGACATGTTCCAGAACCAAACAGAAACACTCACTGGGACAGAAATCATTTTATCTTGTCCTATGCAACAATTTTCTATTACACTTTCATTTATTGGAAATTCGCACATTCTCAGTGATATGAAATGTCTCGTTCAAAAACTAAGCCCCCACCAAATGTCTTTTCTCAGTTTTTTTAATATGTTTTATTATTATGAGTTACCTAGTCAAGCAACAAAACATCATTATAATCAGGAAAAGGTATAATTCTGTCCTCGTAAGTGGTCAAGGTCGGTACCCCTTTGAAGATTTCACTTATACACATGGTTGTGTTTTCCTTCCAAATTAACACGCTAGTTCCATTATCTAATTCCTGTCTAATAAGAGACTAAATTGTTCTGTGATTACATTAGCTTTCTGTTTCACAGGAAAACTTAAATTTAATGATGTGAAACTTCCCATTCCACATGAGTCCACTGTTTCAACCTATTTTTATGTGACTCAACACATTTTTTATGTTTTCTGGTCTTGTTGATTTTGTTTGTTTGATTGGTGGTCAATGTATTTTGTGTTCATGTGGTAGGTAGCTTTTTAAAAATATATAGATTCAAGAGTTTTCTTCCTCATGAATGTTTTTTTTTCATCCATTAAAGATCTGTTCCTTTAATAACCTGTTTCCTTAGCAATACACTTTATCATATGTAGTGGTCTTTCACTTCACAGTTTACAGTCCATCATGGGAGGTAGAGAGGGAAGAAACTCAAGCAGGAACCAAAAAGCAGAAACTGAAGCACAAACCATGGAAGAACCCTGGCTTTCTGGCTTTCTCCTCATGGCTCACTCAACTTGCTTTTTCATACAACCCAGGGCCACTGTCCAAGGGTGGCATCGCTCACAGTGGACTGGAGCCTCCCACATCAATCACTGATCAATAAAATAACCCACAGACTAGCCTTCAGATCACTCTGATGGAGGCATTTTATTCAACTGGGCTTCCCTCTTCCCAAATGACTCTAGTTGCTGTAACATTGACAAAAAAAACTTACCAGCACATTTCACTCCTTACTTTTCCAATTTCTTATAACAATAATGCCTCCCCTTGTTAATTAAATTAGATAATAACGTCAGTATAAAATTAAACAGTAATAGATAGAATGACCTTGTCTTCAGTTTATTAAATATTTTAATTTGCTCCATCAGAATATGAAAAGGTAGCTAATCTTTTACGAAGGAAAATAAATCATCTTTTCCTTCTTTTTGTTGAGTATGTTTAATGTGAATAGATACTAAATTCTATCAAATGCCTTTCCAATATGCAAAGGAATAGTGATTTTCCTCTTAGATTTCTTAGTATAATATAAATAAATTTCCTAATATCAAACTATATTTGCATTTATAAAGTAACCTCTTCTTTAGTTTTTTTATTTTTTTGTTTATTTTCTACTTGATAATTTGTTATTTTTACATTGACATTCATCAATGAAATGAATTATATTTTGGTAACATGTTTGATTTTTCAAGATTAATACTGTGTGTGTGTGTATGTGTGTGTGTGTGTGTGTGTGTGTGTGTCTGTGTCTGTGTCTGTGTCTGTGTCTGTGTGTATGTCAGTGAATGGAGGGTGGGAGTATGTTTGTCATGTCAGACAACATCCAGTGAGTTAGACAACTAGGTAAAGTGTAATAATTATTTTAAATAGATTCATAATTTTCTTCCTGGATAACATTTTGAAAACTTAAGATTACACATTTCTTTAGGTAATATTTAAATCAGCCTGAGCCAGCATCTGAAATATTCAATGTATGAATACAGGCTCTATAGACATATTCAGTTAATTAAATTACCATTAATTCAATAATTCAATAATTTATCAAATGCTTACATTTTGGTGGTGGAAATCAAACCTAAGCCCTCGTGCTTGCCAGGTAAGTGCTCAACCACTGAGTTTCCCCAGCCTCCAGGTAGGAGCAAATGCTTCTTAGACACTTAGTAATTTCTAGTTAGACCAGATGGTAGTGGAGATAAATCACCATGAAAGCAATTCTTCAAGAGTCTCCTAAGTCACTGCTGTATACGAATTCTATGTGTGCGTTTCTGTGGTGAGAGAGAACATGCTGGTGAGGGTGTCCATAGTCAATGCCCTCAGTACACCGGCATCATCACCCAGGAATATTATCTCACTTCACAGAAAACTGCAGGATCCCATCTCATGCAGTTAGATTCTCCCAGACCTTTCAAGGTCTTAGAGAACAGCAACAGTTCGTGTTAAATTTGTGTCTCTTGCATTCTCACTTGCTACTTGTTAACTTTATAGTTATGTCATAGAAACACAGTTTATTAGAAATCCTCTTTGGGTAGAGATTTCATATATATATATATACTATATAATATATGTCATATAATATACACAATAACTATATGTCATATAATATATATTAAATTCATTTTATAAAGATGATAAACCACAGTTAGACTTGACAAGAAACAAACAATATTTTTATTCCAAAACATTTCACAGGAGCAGTATTCCCACCTGGGTACAGGTGTTTTTAGTTAGTTGATGTGAAAGCAAATTGCTCAAAGAATTATTATGTATTGTAGCTATCATCCAAGTTGTTGATGTTAATATAAATATTTATTTTGATAGGTAGCAGCACAATAAAATTGCATGAGAAAGGAAACTAAAAAAAATTAAATATATTGCATCTTCCCATAATAGCTAACACACAGTGCTCCAGAAATCGAACTGTGATTTACTGACTACCATCCATTTTAGTGATAATCCCATCAAAACCTTGCCATTTGTATCACATTGTAGATATTTTCCACTCACAACAAGTGTGAAATTACTTCCCATGATACTTTTAAAAGCCTGCTGCAAATCCTGGCTTGTAGCTAATTTAATGAGATCTGAGTTTGCTAAGGGTTCTATCCTTGGAAATGAAGCTTTGGGAGGAGAGTACAGGCCTGGACCTTGAATCATTCAATCTGTCCATTAGGATGGGAGAAGTACAAATCCGACAGAAATAAAAGTTAAGAGATTTTGAGTAAATACAAAATGATTTCTTTAAGAATTTCTATACTTTTATATCAATCAAAATTCTCTGTGAGAATTGAATCTCATAGTTAGGACAAAGGTAAGCAATGATTCCTTTCATACCACAGAGACAGGACTGAACAATTCACCTACTGTGCCAAATGGACACTACTATCAGGTGCAATTTGTGTTCTAGTTTCTATGGCTGTGAGGACATCTCTCCTCTCTGAAATGAAGCAACCTTCCTGCCCAATAAGCCAATTCAGAGTAAAATTCTCCTCCACAGTTGGTGTAAGTGCAAATTTGAATAGCCACTTTGGAAATCAATATAGCGGTTTCTCAGAAAATCAGGAATCAATCTACCTCAAGACCCAATGATACCACTCTTGGTTATATATCCAAAGAATGTTCAATCATTCCACAAGGACACTTGTTCTACTATGTTCGTAGCAGCATTATTCATAATAGCCAGAACGTGGAAACAACCCAGATGCCCCTCAACCAAAGAATGGATAAAGAAAATGTGGTACATATACACAATGGAGTGCTACTCAGCAGTAGAAAAACAATGACATCATGAAATTTGCAGGCAAATGGATGGAACTAGAAAATATCATCCCGAGTGAGGTAACACAGACTCAGAAAGACAAACATGGTATGTGCTCACTCATAAGTGGATACTAGATGTAAAGCAAAGGATAACCAGACTACAACCCACAGCTCCAGAGAAGCTCGCTAACAAGGAGGACCCTAAGAGGGATTCATGGATTGCCCTGGGAAGGGGAAATAGATGAGCTCTTCATGAGTAAACTGTGGCTGAGGTGGGGGTAGATAGAGAGTATAGGATGGGTGATGGGAACATAAGGGAACAGGATGGTCAAGCTGGAACAGGGACGGAGTGGGAGAGCAATGAAGGAGATACCTTGATATAGGGAGACATCATGGGCATAGGGAGAAATCTGGTGCTAGGGAAGTTCCCAGGGATCCACAAGGATGACCCCAGCTTAGACTGCTAGCAATAGTGGAGAGGGTGCCTGAGCTGACCTACTCTGGTGATGCGATGGCTGAATACCCTAACTGTCATCATAGAGCCTATATCCAGTTACTGATGGAAGCAGATGCAGAGATCCACAGCCAAACACCAGGCCGAGCTCCAGGAGTCCAGTTGAAGAGAGGGAAGAGGGATTCTATGAGCAAGGGGCATCAAGATCATGATGGGGAAACCTACAAAGACAACCAAACCAAGCTAGTGGGAACTTTAGACCAACAGCTGTGGAGACTCCATGGTACTGGACTAGGCCCTCTGCAGAAGCGAGACAGCTGTGTAGCTTGATCTGCTTAAAGGGCCCCCTGGCAGTAGGATCAGAATCCATCCCTGGTGCATGAGCTGGCTTTTTGGAGCCTATTACTTATGGTGGGACACCTTGCACAGCCTTGATACCAGGCTCTGCTGACTCTCCATGGGAAGCCTTACCTTGTTGGAAGAGGTAATGGGGGATAGGTTAGGGAGAAAGGCTGGAGGGGGCAGGAGGAGGGAAGAGAGGGGGATCTGTGGTTGATATGTAAAATGAATAAAAAAAGTCTTAATTAAAAAAAAGGAAAAGCATCAAGTTTCAATTATATACCACATATGCAATTTTAGATTTAATTTGGCAAGGATACATAATTCCCAACCTTGTGATATACTCATTTCCCCAAGTGTTTTCTGTGTGACATGATTGTGAGCAAAAGAGCAGTCAGATCAACCTCCTGGAGGTGATTCCGGCAAGTTCCAGCTTGCTGCATGAAGCGTGTTTATGACTACTGTATGTTCTTTTAATGCAGGTCCAACTTTTAGATTTTATTGACTTGACAAAGAAAACAGAAGAGATAGGTGTCTTGAATGACTACTATATATTCATAACAGACAGTTAAACCTATTATGTGAAAACAGCAATGAGAAATCAGAAAATCACACAAAGTAGCTCCCTCCTCAGGGTGCATCATTATTGACTCGGTTCTGTACTACCACATGGGTTTTGTCTATTATGAAGGACCGATTAAGACATGTGACATTACAGTCTTGATGCAGGGTGGGAGGGGCTTGGACCTGCCTCTGCTGAATGTACCAGGCTCTGCTGATCCCCATGGGAGGCCATACCTTGTTGGAGGAGGGAATGGGGAGTGGGTTGGAAGGGAGAGGTTGGAGGCACGGGAGGAGGGAAGATGGTGGAATCTGTAGTTGGTATGTAAAATGAATAAAAAAAATTCCTTAATTTAAAAAAAAAGAAAATTTTAAAAAAGACATGACATTATATTTGTTTTAACATTTTTACTAATCTTTCAAGAATTTCATACAATGCATTTTGATCGTGTTCAAACCCCCTTCCCTAACTTCTTCAAGAGCCCTCTCTTTTTTCTTTTTCCTATCTACCTGTCTTAGTTAGGCTTTCTATTGCTGCAACAAAACACCATGACCAAAAGGCAAGTTGGGGAGGAAAGGATTTATTTGGCTTACACTTCAGCATTGCTGTTCATCATTGAAGGAAGTCAGGACAGGAATTCAAGCAGGGCAGGAACCTGGAGGCAGGAGTTGATGCAGAGGCCATGGAGGGGAGTTGCTTACTGGCTGGCTCCCCGTGGCCGGCTCAGCCTGCTTTCTTATAGAACCCAGGACCAGCAGTCCAGGGATGGTACCACCCACCCTGGGGTGGCCCTCTCACACTGATCACTAAATGAGAAAATGCCTTACAGCTGGTCTCAAGGAGGCATTTTTCTCAGCTGAGGCTCCTTCCTCTGATGACCCTAGCTTGTGTCAAGTTGACACACAAAACCACCCAGTACACCACCTAACCGTGCTCTCCTTGTTTTGTCTTTAAAATCATTGCAGCAAACTTGTGCAGCCCATATACTCTTGGGTGTGGGACCACCGACTGGAGCTCGGTTGACCTACCAGGAAGCACACCATTAAAGAAAACTGACTCTAACGCTTCCAGAAGCTGCCAACTGCCAATAGCTCCTTGACAAGGGGTAAGAGCTCATGCCTACCTTCCCTCTCCATCTGGAATTGATTCCGTCCAGTTTGGTCTTGCACAGATCTTTATGAATGCCATGTCCACTATGTATTTATACAAGCAACTGCCATGTTGTATCCAGAAAAGCTTCCTTGTAGTCAGCCACCATTGCTAGCTCTAACCACCTATCTGCCACATCTTCCACAGCAATCCCTGAGCCTTGAAAGGAAGAGGTGCTTTGAGTAAGAATGGTCCCCATAGGTTCATATATGTGAATGGTTGGTCCCAAGTAAGTTGTTAGAACATTTGGGAAAGATTAGGAGGTAAAGCCTTGTTAGAGGAGATGTATCATCGGGAGTGGGCTTTGAGGTTTCAAAAGCCCATGCTATTCCCAGTCATATCTCTCTCTCTCTCTCTCTCTCTCTCTCTCTCTCTCTCTCTCTCTCTCTCTCTCTCTCTCTCTGCCTTGTAGTTGTGTCTCAAGATGTAAGTTCTCAGCTACTGCTCCAGCACCATGCCTGTTGGCCTAATGCTAAGTCCCACACCATAACGGTCATCATACTCAGCCTTTGAAACTGTACGTGCTCAGTAAAAATACTTCTTCCATAAGTTATCTTGTGTCTTCTATAAGTCATTGTGTCTCATCATAGCAATAAGAAAGTGACTACGACAGGGTGTGATGTAGATGTACCTTGCAGGGCTGAGTACTCCACAGGTTGTTTTTTTCTTTTTTCCTCTACACATTGAACAGTTGTGGGTCTCTGGGTTAATCACCATCAACTGCTAAAAGAAGTTTCTCTGATGAGGGCTGTGAGGTTCACTAATTTATAGGCTTAATGATATGCCATTAGGTGACAAAAGTCCATTTGAGAGACTAATAGTAGTAGGACCTCCCCTATGACCTATAATCTGTCTAGCCACAGGTTCTTGACACTAATAACAATGCCAGATATGAATTCCTTCATGTACGTAGACTTCAAATCCAATCAGAAAGTGTTTGGACACTTCTGTGACACTAATGCCACTAATGCACCGGTGGGCATATATTTCCTGGCCAATCATTATTCTATCACACAGGCTCCACAGCTTGGTAAGATTGATGGTTGCTTTTCTCCTCTAGGAGCATGCATCGAACTTTCCAGTACTATGAGTTAGGAAGGATGAAACTTCCAGGTCAGTACCAGCTGTATTTCTCCTATGACTCAAACATGTGACATCTTCAACAATAAGGTCTTGTTTCTTTGTTAATGTTTTTATTAATTATTTGAGAATACCAATGTGTTTTGATCATATTCATCCCCTCCTTTACTCCTCATAGATACCCACAACCTCCCTACCCACCAAACTTCATGTTCTCTCTTGTTTTTAAACCACTGAGTCTGGTTCTTGTGGGCTAAGTACTCCTGGGCACAGGGCCTGCCCTATAGTGTTCAGTAAGATTATTGTCAAGTTCTGGAGAGTAATCAATAGCAATGTCAATAGCCTGTAATGTTCAGGGGTCTCAGAGAAGCAGCTCCAAATGAGGGAACGCATTCCTGTCATGGGTTTTTATTTGCTAGCCTATAGCTAGCAATTGCCCCTGTCATTGGGTAACTCCGTTTGACCTCTGTGTGTGTGCGCGAGTGTGTGCTTGCGTGTGCGCTTGTGTGTGTGTGTGTGTGTGTGTGTGTGTGTGTGTGTGTGTGTGTTTAGGAAATGTCTATAGTAGTAAATTTCCATGTAACTTTTTCAAAAAGCCTTTGCTGATAGGTCTGACTTGATGCTTCATGTTATTTCTCTCGTATTTGCATCTGAACCCCCTCCAGTCTGAGGGCCACTGATTTTTTTGATACCAGTCAGTATCAGGATGAGAGAACTCTATGCTACATAAAAATCATGCAGTGATCACCAGAGTTGTTTTGTTCTACCTATGTGCTGTGTGCTGGATACTTGTTTTTTTTTTCAAATAAACTTTACCTCAGATAGATAAATAGATAGATAGATGATAGATAGATAGACAGACAGACAGATAGATAGCTTGTGCTGTGGAATGGTCTGTATGTCAAATTGCTCTAATTGGTCAATAAATAAAACACTGATTGGCCAGTGGCCAGGCAGGAAGTAGGTGAGACAGGGAGAGAGGAGAATTCTGGGAAGCAGAAGGCTGAGGTAGAGAGACACTGCCAGCCGCCGCCATGACCAGCAGCATGTGAAGACACCGGTAAGCCACAAGCCATGTGGCAAGGTATAGATTTATGGAAATAGATTAATTTAAGCTATAAGAACAGTTAGCAAGAAGCCTGCCACGGCCATACAACTTTGTAAGCAATATAAGTCTCTGTGTTTGCTTGGTTGGGTCTGAGTGGCTATGGGACTGGCAGGTGACAAAGATTTGTCCTGACTGTGGGCAAGGCAGGAAAACTCTAGCTACAAGCTTGAAAATAAATAAAAACATCATACACACCAAAATTAATTAGACTCAAAAAGTCTATAGCATTAAGTTCATTTAATGCACTTTTGGACAGTTAGAATTGACATTCGAAATGGAAGCTGTAAAGTTTCACCTTAAATTTTACACTTTCAGAAAATGTGCTGAATATTTCATAACAAATCCTGTTTAGATGAACAGTTCAAAGAGAAGAGCAAGAAAATTAGCTGGGGTTTGGGAAGCAGCTTGTAGGACTCAGACACATCATAGAAACTCCAAGATTTTCCTTTATCGTTGCACTTTCAGGGGAAGAACTGTTGTTGGTTACAAGATGAAAATAGTGTACTCAAACTTTCCATGAAAACAACTGTTTTTAATATAATTCCATGTTCCCCAAATAAGATGTTTTAAACTGCGTTTAAAATGTAAAGCATTTTCTGGCCAAAGAAGTAACAATTTGTTCAAAAGAACAAAAATACCTGTAGTCTTTCCACCTCCTCATGATGAAGCGTATCATTCTTGTTTAGAACACAGTTGTTGGGTCTGTAAGCTTTCATTTAATAATTCCATCCGGACACTTGGCTGCTGTGCAATCCACTAGGTTTCTAGATGCCAAAGTAACAATTCGGAGGCATTGCAGCTACCAGTGATGAAAGTAATCTCAGCAGTCGACTCTCATATTTTTAGCATCAATCAGCCACTCAAATGGAATCTGACTGTACCTTGTGTCCTTACATCTTGTCTCTCACACCTGATACTTCAGATATTGGAATCCTGAGTTCTGTTTTGTCTCAACATAAGGACTCTCTTTACTTTGAGAAAAAAGAGTAAAGAGTTTATATATATATATACGCATATATATATATGTATATATATATATGTAATGAGTTAAAATGAAGTATATAGAGAGAAGGCAAGGAGAAGGAGAAAGAGAGAGTACTTGCTGCCATCAGCTTTGGAGTAAGGACCTCCAGGGGAAGGAAGAATCTATTCTGCCTAACTGATTTTTGTATTTGCTTAATACACTTAATTAATATCCTATCACAAGGCACACAGGGATATTTGTTTCATTTTGTTAAATTCTTAACAGTAATTTTCTAAATCTACACTTTTTAAAATTTATTTTTAGATACTTGAATCCCTTACCACACTATGCATTTTCTCCTTTGTCTATGTACTCATTCAAAGGCCTTCTGGTGAACTTTGTTGTTGTTTGTACTTTGTGCTGCACAAAGGACAATGAGGAAATGTTGGAAATTCTTAATGAATAATTAAATGAAAATATCTACCCATTAAATAAAAGAGTATGAATTAATTTTGCAACCATCTATCATTTCTAAGGAGTCGACTGAAAAAATGTGTCTCAGCACTTTGTCCACTGTCTAGATTATGACAGATATTCAAATTAATTCTTCCTTTTGGAGTGTAAATGGCTTGTGAAATTGGGCCATGAGATCCTCTAGCCAGTGACATAAAAACTTCCCTCCCATTCTGGCTCTGTGAATGACTGACAGCTTTTCCTTTGGGGTGGGGGGTGTGTGATGTGCTATTTATAAGGATCAGAGGCTTCAAAACAGGCAAAATAAAATTCAAGTATGACTTTCACTACTTGTCTAGAAAAACTAAGATTAAAATATTAATTAGAAAATATCAAGACAGACCTAAATTGGAATCACACTAAAGAACATAAAATCACAACACTGAAAATCAGACAGAACTGATCATCTGGAAATGCTGCCTCTCACTTTGCTAAGTCTGAGCTGTGTTATTTCAATAAGTAACCTGTCAGCTACAACTTTGCAAACCTTCGAGGTGAAAGAGAGAAAAAAAAAAAAAGAATGAAAGCAAAGGAGGAACAAAGGAAAGGAGCAAGAAAGGGAGGGAGGGAGGGAGGGAGGGAGGGAGGAAGGGAGGGAGGGAGGGAGGGAGGGAGGGAGGGAGGGAGGGAGGGAGGGAGGGAGGAACCAACCCTGATCTTGTAAACCCTGGCTGTCAGGGCCTGAAAATCCCTAAGTTCTCCACGTCTTTGTATGTTCTCATCCTGTTTCAACCTTCTTAACTGCTTCCTAGGGGAGAATCATGATACATCGTCAATCCTTTGGACACATAATAATTCTGTACCTATGTGATTTTTTAGCTCTTTTCAGATTTTCATGACAAATCCTTTGTCAACTTGTTAGATTTGGCTGCTAGTCTTGTAAACAAAAGTGTTGTTCTCGGAGCTGGAGGGTTGGCTCAGCGGTGAAGAACACATCTGTTGCACTAGCAGAGGATCTTGGTTGAGTTCCCAGTACCCACATGGCGACTTACAACCATCTGTAACTCAATCCAATGCCATCTTCTGATCCCAGCATGCATCAGGCACACACGCGTTGCATGCAACGCAAGCAAAACACTCATATGCATAAAACAAAATAAATCTTTTTTAAAGGTGGCATTCTCTAACAAATGCTTTTTAAGTAGCTGTCACATTTGCTAACATTTCCTTTAGCTGTGATATCATCACGGGGTTTCCTGTGACTTTGCTTCATTAATAATAATAAAAGTCTAAAGACTTTTTTTGGGTTTTTTTTTTTTTTTTTTTTTAAGACAGGGTTTCTCTGCATAGCTTTGCGCCTTTCCTGGAGCTCACTTGGTAGCCCAGGCTGGCCTCGAACTCACAGAGATCGGCCTGGCTCTGCCTCCCGAGTGCTGGGATTAAAGGCGTGCGCCACCACCACCCGGCTAAGTCTAAAGACTTTTATGTGCCTCCATTTATGTCTATGTCTGTATACATACATATATATGTATGTATGTATGTATGTATGTATATATATATATGATCAAAAACAACTGGAAGATTCTCTTATTATTTCAACCAGTTCATTTCACATTTGACTCACACAGCCTCTTCAGTGGCTTTGTCTAACAACAAACATGTTGGGAAATAATAGATTTTGATATGAGTACAAAAGATAGATAAGTTGATGCTGATGAAGAATAGTGATCACTATCAAAATCTCCATCCCCTCTTCCCTCATGACTTGTACTACTCCTTACAGGGTACACAAAGCCTCAAGTATGTTGAAGTCTACAACTGTGTTGGTCTTTTTTGTTATTGTTGTTCTAGTGTATCTGTTATTCCTCTAACAACATACAAGGTTACTTGGGTATTGATGTTATTTTAATCAGTTTCTATCCAGATTGCACAGTTCTTGTATTATTTTCAGAAGAATTTTAATTTTATTTGAAACAATCACCAAGAACTTTGAAAAAAAACTAGCTCAGGTTCTAAGACAAGTAAAAAAATGAATGTATTTTTATTCATTTATAAATGAAAGTAGTATACCACTGAGTCATTCAATAGATGATATGTCTTGCTCTTCATTCATGGCACATGCCATTATTCAAAACTTTCAGTAAACTCCACTTTTGGGCATGTCAGGGAACTGAAAATCACTCTTGTTTGTGTGAGGTCTTTTAGTGCTTACAATTTCTAACTTGTTTTTACTGGTGTCCAAAGGTTTTATTGATTAATATTTTTTTATTCCCAGAAACACAAGGATTTCCAAAAGACCTTTAGCTGTTATAAGTCCTTGGTAGCTTTTCTAGGCAATGAAACAACCATACTTCTATCTCTTCTTTTATATGTTATTATTTCATCCTTTACTTCATATTAAAATATGCTAACTGCACACATTGGTGGAGATCAGAGTACTACTTCCACACGTGTGCACACTCACCTTTTCCCCTCCATGTCTGATCTGCCCAGCCTTTATTAATCATGATTTTTTTAATCCATTAAACTGTTTAACTTTCCTTATGAAGAATGTGGCACTTGTCTTTCTGTGTCCAGTTTATGATAATCACATAATTCCCTCTAGTTCTCTTCATGCATTTCTTTTAAAAAACATATTTGGGGATTCTTTGAAAACTTTGTGCAATGTATTTTGATCATATTCACCATCAGTCCTCCCATTAATTCTTCCCAGATCCACCCCTATATCCTCATCCTCTCTGAACTTCAGGTTCTCCTCTATTTTTAATAACCCATTGTGTCCAGTTGGTGTTGCCTCTAGACTTCAGGATGTAGGACCATCCACATAAGAATGGTCGACCGACCAGTGGTCACACCCCTAAAAGCACAAATGTTATTATTATTAATTATCATTTTATTGTTATTAGTTAAGGCATTATTGTTATTAGTCTACAATGGAACAGTGGGGTGAACTGTGACATTTTCATACCTGTGTGCAATGTACTTCAGTCACGTTCATCTCATGTGCTCTCACATCCCTCTTTAGCTGTCCCCACGCCCATAGTTTTTTTTCTTGGAGTATCTGTTCCCCTATCATGTCCCCCACTTCCCAAGATTTCTCATATGTCAGAAAATACGATGTTTGTCTTTCTGAGTCTGATTCATTTCATTTCATATGTTGAGCTGTCGATCCATACATTTCTACAAATGACACGATTTGGGCAATTTCTGTTTGAGACAGGAATCACTATGTTATTTTGCTGACCTGGAACCCATCGTATAGGTAAGACTGACCTCGAACTCATGGAGATCTGCCTGCCTCTGCCTCACCTCCCATGTGCTGGAATCCTATGTAAGCCACCACGGCTGTCTAAATTTGTTTTTCTTAATGGTTGCTTTTATTACATGTCCATGTGCACATATGAATGTGCGGATAAGATTTTCAGAAATAAAAGTGGTAATATGCAACAGAAGTCACATAGAGAAACTTCTTAGTGGGGAAGGGCAGAAAATGCCCAGTTGTGTCAAAATCCGGAAAATGTACACATGAGGATTGTTGATAAGAGGTACAGAATTAAGAGTTCCAAAGATTTCAGATGTTAAGAATTTAACTGCTTAGAAATTCAGCAATATTGCAGAACTAGTCCAGTGTACACAAAAAGGATCATATTACTGAGTTAATAATGCCTACGAGGCATTTTTGCTAAGTTGCCAGTAACTATTGTTTATGAGATGATAAATGATAGTCCTGTGGATTAAAACATGGTTTTTACAAAACATGGTAATTTGTGTCACCAAGTGTCACAGTCTGCAGAATACACTGCGTACGGCCATTCCTGTTCTGCAAAGATGTCTAAAGGACAACCATTTTCAGATTGTTTTAATTTACATTTAGGGTAATTTTAATTTGATGAAGATTTATGGAAATTAATTCACTACCCTTTGAAGAAAATGAAAGACTCCACAGAGCTGTAATTAAACGTAAAATCAAAGAGGAAAGCAGTGTGCAAGCAAGGCAGGTCCTGCCACTGGCGCCACCACACTCATCTGTCAGTGTGCAGATCTGTTGCAAAGCCTGCTAGAAGAGATGGTTTGATGAAAACGGTATTTCCATCTTTTAAACAATTAGAGCAAGAGTGGAGAAAATAGACCTATCTTGCACAGCCCAGGGTTGTCCTGACGCCGTGAGAAAATAAAGAGATAATGGAGCACAAAGTAAATCTATGCTCAGATATGTGGGCAGGAGTTAGCCTTGCAAAGGCGATGTATTTGAAAATAACAGTAGTGATTCATATAAAATAGTTTTTAGGTGATGTATAGATGTGAATTTCATCTTTACTCTGGGAAAGATATTTTTTGGTCCGCAATTTTAATTTTTTTTTTCTGGAAAGAAAATACTTACTTAAGGTTTATATCTTAGCCTGTTTCTAGCTGAGTCCATTATACAAATGAGAATTATGGACCCAGAGGACACGGCACAGCCCTTGCTAGACAGTGAAGTGCTATCTATTAAATAATGAACAGTGTGGCCAATCTGGGGAGACCTGGTGGTAACTACACTGCCTTTATATTTTAAAGAAATGTGATACAGGTTACAGCTTCAACTTGCGAGGAACTCACGCTCAGTCTTCAGTGCTTAATTATGAATATCTAATCCTTCACTGGATAATCATTTTCCTTCCACCTCCTCTGGGATACAACCTCAGTTTTAGTATCTTAAATTATCAAGAATTTTATGAAATTGCCCTTCTTTGTTCAGGATTCCACCTTTCTATATGGGGTCGCATCCCTGTGATTTCTGGCCATCACCTTCCATGAATCTCCTTGATGTGGATATATTCTGGCCAACGTGATGGTAATCACACTTCTCCAACCGAATGTTGACACTAATCTGTATTGAATATGATGGCTCTCTCTTAGCATAGTCTCAGATTTATATTCTCCCTTCTTCAGCTCACTTAGATTAGAAGATCTAAACAATGCTTCTTATGACTGATACTTTGGTAGTTTGAGGAGTTTTATTTCTTTGAGTTTGTGATCAGTGAAGACCTCCTGAGTATGGCTTAATGTTCTCATGGCTTTTAGAACCAAGTAGAAACATTTTCTACTCTTTTACTCTTACCTACAATTTTAGATGACCTTCATGGTTAGAGTTTTGTTGCTATTTTAGAACTTTTCTTGGCTATTATATGACTCCTTTAATATTGTGTATATTTTATACATAGTTATATTTATATGAATTATATAATATTATATTGTACATCTCCTTTAGTCAGTCTTCAAACCACCAATCTGCTTTGAGAAAGACAGGGGGCAAATTCTATCAGCATTGTAATTGTGTGACTTGGGATTTAACTTAGTATAGGTTTCACCATGGCACTCACCATTACTTCTCACTCAAAGTGCCAAATATGAAATTCTATTTTGCCCTGTTGGTTATGTGAGGTTGATTATAATTGATTTATTTCCATATGTCCAAGATGATAGGTGATAAACACCTTGACTATTCCTGGTCTCTTTTAACTTGATACAGGGCAATGATGATGGCAGTGAGCTGGATATAAGAATTTTCCTCTTTGCTGTGTTCTGCTTATATTCCCAATTTTGCAAAGATTAAACTTCAGCATTATATGTAACTTTCAAGTAATTTTTTTCTTTTACATGGAAATTTATGATATTCATATATAATTGAGTTACTGAACTGGTTTCTTAGAGTGACACTGATAACTTGTTGACCAACCTCATTTGGTATCGTTAGTTTGTTTTTTTAAGTGTGGCTGTCATTTAGTCTTAGAATTTATGTATTCAGTAGATTTACTTACATGTTACATTCTCAATTTAGTTAAAGAAATATTTCTATAAAGATGTTATCAACTTCATGTAATAGCAACTTGAAACCAAGGAGGATTGTAAAATTTCAGTTTAGTTCATTAATTGACAGTCCATAAGAATCCATGGATGTTTTCATTATTTATGATAATTTTGCTCTTTTTTATACTGTAGAAATGAGATACATTGTAACATGAATCTTAAACAGTCTTAAAAAGGAGCCAGATATTGGGATAAGTGCTGAAAGATCAGAGAAGCAGAACAAGCCACAGCCAACCTCACCTCAACAACTCTTCAGCCATTCCTGTTTCCACAAATCCTCAGACTAAAAGCCTCTCTTTCAAGAGAAGCTTTTCTACTGAAAGCTTCTGGGTCCTCACCCGGAAGGGGTCTTAGCTGAACTGCTGCTAAAAGCCTCTAGTTCCTGGTCCTCATGCCTTAAGAGCCCGAGTTCCTGTTTCCACAAGTCTTATATACCTTTCTGTGTCCTGCCATATTACTTCTTGGGATTAAAGGAATGTGTGCTTCTCAAGCAAAGACATGAGATCTCGCCGGGCGGTGGTGGCGCACGCCTTTAATCCCAGCACTCGGGAGGCAGAGCCAGGTGGATCTCTGTGAGTTCGAGGCCAGCCTGGGCTACCAAGTGAGTCCCAGGAAAGGCGCAAAGCTACACAGAGAAACCCTGTCTCGAAAAACCAAAAAAAAAGACATGAGATCTCAAGTGCTGGGATTAAGGGTGTGTGCCACCACACCTAGCTTTGTTCCCAGTGTGGCCTTGAATTCACAGAGATCCAGACTGGAATCTCTGCCTCCCGAATGCTAGTATTAAAGGTGTGTGCTACCACTCACTGCCTGACCTCTAAGTTTAATATAGTGGCTGTTCTGTTCTCTGACCCCCAGATAAGTTTATTAGGGTGCACAATATATCAACCACATTGTTTTTTGTCTATACATTTCCAGAAATTTCCAAATGACTCTTCCCAAATATTATTAAAAT
The DNA here is from genome assembly GCF_004664715.2 of Peromyscus leucopus. Taxonomy (NCBI): domain Eukaryota; kingdom Metazoa; phylum Chordata; class Mammalia; order Rodentia; family Cricetidae; genus Peromyscus; species Peromyscus leucopus. The sequence continues at coordinate 21,073,837 of NC_051084.1, read as the reverse complement.
AAAATTTCAAAACTAACAACATCACTGAGATGGTAAAGACAGTTTGCATTATAATCTTTCACTGGTGCACATTCTTATATAAAATGTGATGGAACACTTACCACATGTTGTCAGTCAGACTCTGCAATGAGTGTGCCCATGTGAGAAGCATGAAAGGCATTTTGTCACACACTGCGATGTTGTACCAATGGTAGCGTGCAATTTGGAGTTTATGTTCCATCCCGAGTGGTTGTTTGGAGATCATTGGAAGAGGTCTGCTACAGTCATTTTGCCTGGGATCTTAGCCCACCATCTGTAATGTGGCTTTTCCAGAATGTTGGCTAATGGAAACAATGTCCTTAGCTGCCAATTCCAACCGAATCGCTCCTTTCTGGCTCTCCCAAAATGCTTATTTCGTTCATCGGCATTGATCCTCAATCTGTTGCTTAAATATTTGTCCAGATTTCTGGTTGAACTTGCCAGCCCAGGCTCCCACCAACAGGCTTCAAAATTCCTATTTAGAAACAAGACAGGCTCCCAGCCCTTTCCAAGCCCCATTTCATTCTCCTACCCTTTTCCAAGCTGAGTCTTGGATGAGGCACAGGGATCCTGTCCTAAGCATTAGAAGTGTCCTGGATCTGGTGACTTTGCTGAGCTTCACATGGCTCTCTTCCTGTAAGTCTTATGGCCTTAGGCAAAAATATAAAATTCGATCCCAAGGCACTTTAATAAATGGAGAGGAAACTTCAAGCGAATGAGAGTCCACTGCCCGGGGATGCTGTAATTGGAGAGGTCGGCGCAACAGTTTGGTGAGGCTCACTCAGCCGTTCTCCAGTTTATTTCCTTCCTGTGTCACTGTCCTCTGGTTTTGATATCTCTGGTTTATTGTGTTAGGATTTCATGTCATTTTGTCTTTAAACACTCAAGTGAGAGGCAAGTATTCTACCTTAGTTTTTATTTAAGCCCTCCCTCTTGCCAGCAGTCACAGGACAACTGAAGTGTAACTGCACAGGGTTTTCAAGATTTTCATTTGTTTGTTTTGTTTTACTTTAGGGTTAGGCTCCCTCTACAGAATTTGTTCTTTATAGATTATCCTTATGAATAACTTGTTATCTGAAACTTATCTCTTTTTTTTTTTACATTCATGACCAATATTTTTACTTAAACTTTTAGGGTTTTTGCATTTTCTTTTTAATTCATATGCTTAAACCATGCGAGTCAATGGGGCTCAGTGTGCTCGTGTGTATTTCTGTACATGAGTATATCAAACACTAGTTTTTAAGAGAGTTGAAAATGAAGCAAATAAAATGGCTTTTATAAAACTAAAAGGATTCTGAGCCGGGCAGTGGGGGCGCACGCCTTTAATCCCAGCACTTGGGAGGCAGAGGCAGGCGGATCTCTGTGAGTTCGAGGCCAGCCTGGTCTACAAAGCAAGTTCCAGGACAGGCTCCAAAGCTACAGAGAAATCCTGTCTCGAAAAAAAAAAAAAACAAAGAAAAAAGGATTCTGTATTCCCAGTGAAGTGATACATAATGTGTTTAGTCCTATAGTTATTTTAATTCATTTAAAATACCCTTGATCATGTTTAAACTACTGTCTAAAATGTTCCCAAGGTCTAGTAGAAGCTTTGTTTGGAGTTTACATCTCCTTCTCACATAGGACCAAATGCTTACAAAAGAAATACCCTGGGGGCTCATTCATCTCCAATTAATTTCACTGTAGTTATTTAAGTTTTATTTCTACTGTTTTTTATCCTGAATAAAATAAAATAATGTAGGTTTGGAAAAATATTCTATGAATAATTTATAGCCCTGTAATTATGTAAATTTGAATGTGTGCCTTTAGAGTTTTCTAATACTTTAAGAATCACTTTATTCTAATTAACAAACAAATAAAAACAACACATAGCCACACAAACAAGCAGTTCTAAATTCTATACATATCAGTGAACTCCTATTCAGATGAAACCTCTACAGAAGCAAGAGCACTCCAATTTGGGTTCTACATGTCCACTATCAACTGCATTGTTTGTTTGTTTGTTTGTTTGCTTGCTTGCTTGTTTGTTTGTTTAGTTACAAACCCTCTCAGCTGCAGCTACACAATTTATGAAAAAGATGTCAAAAATACACATTGTCGAAAAGACAGCCTCTTCACAAATGGTACTGGGAAACTGGATAGCCACATGTAGAAGAGTGAAACCGGACCCTATCTCTTACCCTATACAAAAATCAACTCCAAATGGATCGAAGATCTTAATGGTGGATCTGAAACTCTGAGACTGTTAGAGAAAATAATAGGGGAAACACTTTAAGTTAAAGGTACAGGCAAGGGCTCTCAACAGGATTCGAGCTGCCCAAGAATTAATGCCAACGATTGGCAAATGAGACCTTGCTAAGTGAAAGAATCTTCTGTAGAGCAAAGGAAACAGTCAACTGAAAAGGTGGCGTACAGATGGGGAGAAATCTCAGCTAACTATACATCTGACAGAGGATTGACACCTAAAATATACAAAACTCTAAATGAGATATCAAACACCCTCATCAGCAAATGGCTAATGTAGTAAATGGACAGTTCTCAAAGATGAAATATAAATGCCACAAAAAATGAGAAAACATTCAGTCTCACTTGCACTCAGAGAAATACAAGTCAAAAATTATATTGAGATTCCATCTCACCCCATGAAGATGACAATCTTTAGGAAAACGAAGGCCACTGGGTGGTGGTGGTGCATGTCTATAATCCAAGCACTTGGGAGGCAGAGGCAGGTGCATCTCTGTGAGTTCAAGGCCAGCCTGGGCTACAGAATAAGTTCCAGGACAGGCACCAAAGTTTCACAGAGAAAAAAAAAAAAAGAAAAGAAAACAAAGGCCCAGAAGGACATTCACTTTGTGTTCTCTCTCATACACAGATGCTAACTTTCCAGCTGTAAATATGTGTTTTATTTAGAATATCCATAGAGGTAAGGACCACAAAGGAGCCACGGAGGGTGAGGAGGTCCTTCAAGGAAGGAGACACAATAGAAAATAGTATTATAAAGAGGAAGATGGATAATGGGGTGAGGGATGGGAGGGACAAGGGAATATGGGGAGAGAAAACTAATACTAACAAGTTTTTTTAAATGCCATATGCTGGGGATGTCTTTCTTTATGCTGTGATTGTGTTGCTTGACTGATTGATAAACAAAACACTGATTGGCCAGTAGCCAGGCAGGAAGTATAGTATAGGAAGGATATGCAGAGAGGAGAATTCTGGGAGGAGGAAGGCCGAGTCAGGAGACGTTGTGAGCTGCCACCATGAGAAGCAAGATGTAACAATACTGGTAAGCCACGAGCCACATGGCAAGGTATAGATTTACAGAAATGGGTTAATTTAAGTGTAAGATCTAGCTAGCAAGAAGCCTGAGCCATTAGGCCAAACGGTTTTAATTAATATAAGCATCTGTGTGTTTATTTGGGTCTGAGTGGCTGTGGGCCCTAGGCAGAACTAGAGAAAACTCTAGCTACAGCCATATAGAAAACTACTAATGTAGAAGCTTCCTAAAACATAGAAATCATATACACACACATACACATACACATACACATACACATACACATACACATACACATACACATACACAGAGAGTGTAAGTGACGTTAACTTATAATGCAGGGAGGCAGACTATACCCCAACTAGACACTACATGCTAACCATTAAAGCCCCAGTTCCAGGAATGGGTTGTCTTTTTTAAGTTATTGGCCAGTGAGATACCATCAATTTCCAAACATTATAGTATTGCTATTTCTCTCAATTATCCTCTGGAACTTGACAGTAGGACCCTCTTGCTGAAGACACTACATGCCTGAATCATAGAACGTGAAGAAATCCAGCTGACACAGATGCTTCTTCCCTACTGGCTAGCTTTCATAGTGCTGTTCAGTGGTGTGCAAGTTACCGTAGCAGAAAAGTAATCATCAGTCTTACCCAGTTATGAACAGTGTGAGCTATAGCCACTACTGGCCTGACAAGATGTAGCCATATGCAATAGTGGTAAGTATGTCATGGGAGCAACCCAGCAACACTTTCTGATTAGATTTAATGAAACAAACAGGAAAAAAAAAAAAGAACAAAGTTATATAATTTGGGGGGGGGGTATGTAACTAGAGTTAAACATATAAAGTAAATTAAACCAATCTCAGAAAGATGTTTTCTCTCATTTCATGCTTTTTAGATTTCATGCATAAAATGATGTCTGTATATATGACATGAAATTAGAAGCAAAAATGTTTAAGTGAATAAAAGGGATTAATAGAAAGATAGGGAAGAGAGTGGGGGTTCGGAGATATAGGGAAGTATTTTCTATGTGCAATGTGTATTTACATGAAAATGCCCTTCCCAGGTAAAATGAATATACACAAAGAAAGTTAAGCTAAATTAAAGTTAGAAAAGAAAGAGGCGGACTCATTTAAATTAAATATATATTAAATATAATGCCATCTACATATAGGATCTATGAAGTGCATTTAATAGTGAGATGCTGAAGGACTTCCTACTTAAATGTTGTAGATAGTCATGGGTATTAAAAAACACAAAAATTTAGATAAATAAAAGAGAAAAATCACCTATTTAACTTTATTTCTTAAATAAAGCCTAATAAATCCAGAAGTTTGTACAATTTTATTTAAAAATGATTTTATTTTAAGGAACATAAGTGGCATTACGAGACTGAAACCACTCTGCTCTTTAATTCACATCCTATTGACGCTATAAGACATCAGTTAGTGAAGATGAATCTGTCCCTTGTGGTAATGACAGACATACTATCAAGTGACAGTACAATGCAGATACTTTTTAAAAAAAAAAAAAAAAACATGATCTTCTCAGGTTGCTTCTGAGCATAGATCTGTCTATGTCTCCCTCTGTCTCTCCCCTCCCCCATTCTCCTCTGTGTCTGTGGGTAGGTGTGTGGTTGTGGGTGTGGTGTGGGTGTGGTAGATGGGTAGGTGGATGTATGGGTGTGGTGTGCATGTGAGTGTGCAGGTGTGGGGTGTGTGTGGATATGGGTGTATGGTGTGAATGTGTGGGTGTGGCTGTGGGGGTGTGAGTGTGGGGGTGTGGATGTGGGGGTGTGGGAATGGGGGTGTGGGGATGGGGGGTGGAAGGTGGGGTGATAGGTGGGTTTGTGGGTGTGGCTGTGGGGGTGTGAGTGTGGGGGTGTGGATGTGGGGGTGTGGGAATGGGGGTGTGGGGATGGGCGGTGGAAGGTGGGGTGATAGGTGGGTTTGTGGGTGTGGTGTGGGTGTGTGGGTGTGGTAGGTGGTTAGATGGGGGTGGGGGTGTGGGTATGGTTATGGTTATGGTAGGTGGGTGTGGTGTGGTAGGTGGGTGTGGGTGTGTGGGTATGGGTATGATGGGTGTAGTGTGGTAGATGGGTGTGGTGTGGTAGGTGGGTGTGTGGGTGTGGGGAAGTGCTTAAACCCCTCAGTATGTACACTGGTGATTGAATTCCTTAATAAACAGAGGTTTCTAATGCTGTAATTTCTGAAAGAAACTCTTCCCCTAGTTTTTCCTTCCCAGCTCAGCATGTCTATCTCACGATTCACATGTAGCTTCTTGCTCCAGGCAGATGTTTCACATCTTCTCTAATTTTTCCATCGATGACCACTGTTTTTCTGCTCCGACCTCAACAATGAACCAAACTGGAGAAGAACATTAGGGCAATTCTTCAGGCATTCCTAACGTAAATTTGAACAGACAGGCATAAAATTTAAATGATATCTGCTCTGCTTTCTCAAGAACACAGAACAAAGAAAGCTCATTGAGCTCAGGATGGTCCCTGTAAAGAGCGACTGAGCCAGGGAAGACCTGAAGGGTCCTCCTGTTGTTAGCCGCTGTTTGCTTTTTTACCTGTTGCGCTTTGCCTGTTTCCAGAGATCTAACAAACTGATTCTGGCGTCTTACAGCATTTCTGTGGGATATGAAGTTTGAAGCTTCCCACTCCACCGTACTTCTTCCAAGCTATAATTTTTGAGATTTTTTTATTCATGATACTTCACTGAATCTATTTCATGCAATGCAAGCATATTACCTCCTGTTCACTTTTCTGGGTGCAGTATTATTTGGTGGCTTGCCATTCAGCAAGTTATTCATCTTGCACTAAAAATATCAACTTCCACAAACAAAAATATGTTCACAAATGCGGTACCTTCTATGTCCTCAGGGACCACAGTCAAGGTATGTGGGATGGTACAAGACTGAGTAGCATGAAGCTTGGCTAGCATGACTACAAGCTCCACGCCATCTAGACATAGTCTTTCTGTACACCTTTGCAGATTTGTCCAGCTTTTTGATGTTGTGACATAATGTTGTCATCTGCAAAGTTCAGACCCAAATACTGTATAAGTGATCTTCTTTTCTAAATCAAAAAAAAATCCATAATGTTTTAAGTCAAGTTACAAGTTTTGAGAGGGGATGGGAGGGATTGATTGTGATGGCTAATCTTGGTTGTCAACTTGACATATGTGGAATCCTCAATTGAGGAATTGCCTCTATCAGACTAGCCTGTGGGTACATATATGGGGCACTCATGGTTGCTAATTGATGTACCCAGCTCACTGTGGCAAGTACCATCCCAGAGCAGGTAAGGTGGGGCTGGTCTCTATAAGAAAGGTAGTTGGATGTGGTCCTGTGAACAAGCCAGTAAACATCATTCCTCAATAGGCTCTGCTTCAAGTTCTTGCCCTGCTGAATGAAGTTCCTGCCCCGATTTCCCTCAATGATGGCTGATAAGCTATAAGATGGTATAAATCCTTCCCTCCCCCAACTTACTTCTGGTCATGATGTTTATCGTAGCAACAGAAATCAAAGTAGAACACTCATTCACAGCTGTGCTGGGATGTGTGTGTGGCCTGTGAGTTGCTGCTAGTATACATTTCCAGGGGCCTAATTTCTTAATTTGTTAAAGACCACTATTAAGTTTAAAACAACTCTGTTTTGGTTTCATAGATGAAGTAGAAAATTATAATTCCATTCAATTATTTTCTAGTTAGGTACTTTATTTCATTAAGGCTTTTAAAGCCTTTTAAAAATGTGATCTTTGTGTACCAGGTTATGAGGGAGAGGAGTTCTTCACTAACTGATTGGATAACAAAATTTAACCTAGCCATAATCACATAGGTGACTATAACTGCACAAACTTACATGTAATTACATTGAAATTATTTCTTTTTAAGTCAGAATCCCATCGTGATTGACAGGAAGATTTTAATTCATTTTATACATGGAAAGTAAATTGCAAGCTGTTTGAGTGTAGCTAAAGAATGTCTTTCTTTCACTCAACAGGAATTTTATCTCAGTATCTGAAGTATCCCAAAGAATGAAGATGCTCTCTCTCAATGTGGTACCTACCGGTTCATGAATAAACTTGAGTCTAGAATAGTTCCCTAAGATTCTGTTTTCCATAAAGTTTAAGTGATTAAATCTGAACCCCCTTCAATCCCCATTCTTCAGACAATCCTAAATCTCAACTTATTGCCATGTTTCCACTCATCTTCCGCTATTTATGCATGCAGCCAATTACACATTCATTGATCCAATGAAAAATTCTGAACAATAACTGTATACTAAACAATGTGATATTTTTGAGGCCTAGGGTTTAACAATGTAGATGAGTTTTTTTTTTCTTTTTTTCGTGTATGGTCTTCCCAAAAGAAAGTGTATCTTCAATCAAAGCTGTGATTCATATTCTGTTTACTGGTGCACCCAAACTCAGACTGGCTAAATTACAGTGATCCCACAAGCCACAGAAACTTAAACTTGCCAAGCTCCATCCTCACTGTCAGAAGAGGTGCCCACTTGCTCCCAGTGCCCAGATGGCCGTTCTGTGGGAACAGGGCAACACTTTGGTGCAGTCATTCCAAGGCTGTTTATTTGCCGAGGACTTCCTGCATCCTTGGTTCACATGCCTTAGGTCCTCCGTCTCTCAGTTCCTCCATCCCAGCTACTGTCTGATTCATAAAATTCAAGTCAATTGATTATTTCCCTTGTTACCAAAGGCACGTTAAATAATAATGATTCCGGAATGAAATACTTAGAACATGTTCATTTGTTACTGTTGGTTTTAAATAATAAGCGGTGCTGCTACTGTTCGAGAACGGTCACCAGGCAAAACCCAGTATCAGAGCTTTATTAGGAGGAGTGGGGAACAGAAGAGAGTGACCAGGCCTGTTGGAAAGACACATGCAGGGAGAGCGAGTGTAGGGGGGAGGAGAGAGCAGAAGAAGAGGGGAGGAGTCTGTGTCCAGCTTTTTAAGAATTCTCCTGCACATGCGCTTGTGGGATTACCAAGCTATGCCACGCATGCGCAGATTGTGTGACCATGCTGCACACATTTGTGTAATCGCATAAGACCCCTTGCTTAGCTACTGAACTGCGCTTGTGCGGTCATATAGCTGGAGGGGTGGCAGAATCCTAACAGATACTTCATAGAAACCACATTATATTGCCATAGCCATTTTTCTAACTAAACTAGTATACATTTTTTTTGAGGGGAGGTTTCAAGACAGGGTTTCTCTGTGTAGCTTTGTGCCTTTCCTGGAACTCACTTGGTAGCCCAGGCTGGCCTCGAACTCACAGAGATCCGCCTGGCTCTGCCTCCCAAGTGCTGGGTATACATTTTAATGCTTTTTTTTTCTTTCTTGAGACAGTTTCACTCTGTAGCTCAGGCTGATGTTGAATTTACGACGGTCTTGCCTCAGCCTCTCAGTATTAGGATTATTAGTGTGTGTACAGCGGTGCCCAGGACAATAATAATCCCATATTTTGTGCAATATAAATGAAAGTGAAGTTAAATTATCTGACCAACTATATTTACAAGCTATTAAAAAATAATGTCCTTTTTTCAAATAAAAGGACACAGAATTATCGATGTGCGTTACATGAGATGAATGAGCTAACTTCACACTCCATTACATGACAAAAGAAACAAGCCTCGTCCTGTTCAAATGCAGAAGAACAGGTTTTCACAGGCATTAAAACTTCTCTGACATTGGTGACTGTTGCTTGAATAAATTCAGTGCTTATGGTTTCTAAATTTAGAGTAACTGGAGACTGCCCTTGAATTGCATGAAAATCGCCTGTTGATTAGTAACATGGAGGCTTGAATTATTTGTTTGTAAAACAACAGTACTGTTTCTTGCCTCACAAAACTGTTTCTTGAGTCAAAGTTTTGTTTTTTGTTTTTTTGTTTGTTTGTTTGTTTGTTTTTCCAGCAATGGCTTTCTATGTATATTCTCTTATCCAGAACCATGAGTGTTAGAAAGTCCTTAGAAATGTTCATTGAGACGGACTCCAGACCTGCTACACCAGCAGGGTGGTAGAGGTGAAGGTGAGCAGGCTGTTTTAACAAGTCACACCTGTCTGCACTCCTGCTGTGTCCCGTGGTGCTGCATAGGGCAGCTTGGCACACCTGTTCGTAAACGTGTGAAGTCTCAGTCCCACAGGCACTGGCTGCGTGGGGACGCCTGTTTGCACATCTGTGGCATCCAGCGCCACCATGTGGTGAAGCGGGCACACACGCCTTCCCAGGGCCGCCTCCAGGCCGTGCAGTAATGCTGGTTGGGCAGCTGCCATCTCCTAACACTACCCTATGGCATCATCACTGGCATGCCTGTTTTCACATCTACCTACCGTGTCCCAGCTCTGCCACCTGGTGGCACAGGCATACCTGTGTGCATGCCTTCTGTGTCCAGCACCTCTATGAGGCAGTGTAAGCACACCTGTTCACGTGCCTGCTGTCAATCTCAGCAGCGGCAGCACCTGGCAGTGCAGACACACCTGTGTGCACTTTTGGTGTCCCAGCACATTCATTACCTGTATGTGCCTGCCATTTCCCCCCACTGCTAAGTGGCTGTGTGGCCATACCCACGCGGTGCTGCTATGTGGAAAAGGCACACCTTTTTGTATGCCTGCCATGTTCCAGCGCTGCTATGTGGTGGCTTGAGCATGCCTGGATGTACCTGACATAAAATAGGGCCTGCACCTGGTAACACGGGCACACCTATTTGCATGTCCACAGTGCCTCAGACTCGCTATACGGAAGCTTCTATGCACCTATCCACTCCTGCTGTGTACCAGGGCTGCTGCCTAGCTGCATAACCATGCCTGTTCATGTACCTGTCATGTCCCGGTGCCCCCGTGTGGAGCATGGGCATGCCTATTTGCACACCTGCCATGTAAGGGCACACCTTTTCACATGCATGCCTATCCTGAAGATGCCACCAGGCAGTGTGGGAAAGCCTGTTCATGCCTGCTGTGTCCCAGGGCCTCATGTGAGAACATGAGCACACCTGTTCACAAACCTGCTGTGCCCCGTAATGCCACAGGCCAGCGCAGGCATACCTGTTGGCATGCCTACCGAGTCCCAGCTTCACCATGCGGTGGCATGGACATGCTTGTTCACGCTGCTGCCGTATCCCAGAGCCAAACGTGGCAGCACAGGCAGACCCGTTTTTGCTTCTGCCATGTCCCAACCCCACCAAGTGGCATTATGGATATGCCTATGTTGACAACCACTGTGTCCTGGCCCTGCCACAGTGAGTGTACACCTGTTGGCACTTGCCATTTACCAAATCTGCCTGTTCATGCGTGTGGAGTCCCAGCACCACCGCCGAGAGACACTCCCGGTTAGATGCTTGCCAAGTCCCAACATTGCTACATGGTGGCTTGAGCATGCCTTTTCGCACAGCTGTGTACCAGGGCCTCCACCGGGGGGGGGGGGGGGGGGGGAAGCGAGCATACCTGGTCATGCACTTGCCATGTCCCAGCATGTGGTGGCCCAAGTGGTCCTATTCAGACATCTGCTCAATCCCAGCACTACTGATGACAGCGTGGACATGTGCGTTTGTACGCCTGCCACGTCCAAGTGATGCCCCATGTCAGCATAGATGCACCTGTTCACATGCCAGCCATGTCCTAGTACAGCCACCTGGTGCTTGAGCACATCTGTTTACACGCCTGCCATTTCCCGGAAATACCTTGTGGCATGAGCAATTCTATTGCACGCCTACCACGTCTCAGCAATGTCACCTAATGGCGCAGGCATGCCCGCTTATATGCCTGCCATTCCCTGGGACAGCCACCCGTTGGCAGAAGCACGCCTGTTCCTGCATCAGCTGTGTCCAGGCACCAGCGTACTGTGACTCAAAAAGCCCTGTTCCTATCATTGGCATGGCTGCCGAGTCCCAGCAATGCCACACAGCACCACAGACACATCTCTTCATGCCTGCCATGTCTCGGGTCCACAGCATGGTGGCGTGGAAATGCCTGCATGAGCCTGCTTGGTCTCAAGGTTGCCACTTGGCAGGCAGCATGAGCATTGCTGTTGGTGCACAAGTCTCGTCTCAGCACTGATGTGTGGCAGCCAGAGACACCGATTCACGGTTCTGCTGTGGCCCGGCACAGCCACCTGGCAGGGGTGTCCTCACTTGCCATCTCCCAGCAATGTCCCATGATGTAGACATGCCTGTTTGCACATCCGTCCCATCCCAGCTGTGCCATGTAGCAATGTGAGCGCATATGTTCATGCCTGCCTTGTCCTAGCACCGCCACATGGGCATGCCTGTTTGCATGCCTGCCTTTTCCCAGTAACACCACCTGACAATGGGAGTGTGGTTCTTCATGCACCTACCATGTCCCACGGCAAACACGTAGACCTGATCACACATGAACCGAGTCCCAGGACTACCATATGATGGCCTGAGCTCACCGGCAATATCCAAGCAAGGCCACATGGTGGGTGCAGGCATGCCTGTTAACATGATTAATGTGTCCCTGTGAGGCCACATAGTGGTATGGGCATGCCTGTTAGCCTGCCTCCTGCTGTGCCTCGGGGCTGCCGTGGGGTGGCATTGCCACACATGTGCCATCTCCAGTGCCGCCATGTGGCGGCGATGACTTGCCCGTGTGCACATCTGCCAGACTGCAGCACAGGTACCTGGTGGCATGCGTGCGTCTGTTCACACACATGCCGTGTGCCAGCCTCACAATCTGGAAGCATGGGCGGAGCTCTTCATACCTTTGTCTTAGCCCGACAACACAATACGCAGCTTGGGTACGCCCAGTTTCCCGGTGCCACCACCCGGTGGCCTTGGCACACCTATTCACACAGCTGCTGTGACCTAGGTGGTGGCCTGAGCTTGTCTGTTTGCAGGCACGCCGTGTCCCCGTGTTACCACGTGGCAGCGCAGGCACACCGGTGCGCACACCTTCTGTGTCCAAGCACCCTCTGGTGATGCAGGCATGTCTGTTTGAGCCTGCCGTATCCCGTGGCTGCCGTGTGGTGGCACGGGTGTGCCTGCTTACATACCTGCCGTGTCCCAGTACTACCCGGGTGACGTGTTTGTCTGTGCACCCGCCGGGTGTCAGCACTAACCTGGGGCCGCGTAGGCAATCCTTTCAGCACGTCTGCTGGATCTTAGTGTGGCCATATGGTGAGTGCGGACATGTCTGTCGGCACGCCTGCCATGCCCCGTGCCGCTGTATCACAGCACGCAGATGTCTGTGTGTAGGCCTGCCGTGTCCCAGGACCACCACCGCCTGGCAGACGGGCACACCTGTCCAGCCTTGCCATGTACGAGCACCACCACCTGGCAGCGTGGCTGTTCACACACCTGCCGTTCCCCAGAGCCGATGCACGGGAGTACACGCAGGACTGTTTGCAGGTCTGCCGAGTTCCGGCACTATCGCTTGGCCGCAGGGCGTGCTTGTCTGTACTGTGCTGTTCCCCGGTGCCACTAACGAGAAGGTGCAGGCATGCTACATGCCTACCTGCCACATCCCAGTGCTGTTGTGTGGTGCATGGGCATGCCTGTTCTCACTCACCATGTCCCAGCCTCATAGGCACAAGCATAGGCACGACTATTCATTCGCACTCCTACAGTAGCCCAGGTACACCATGCAGTGGCCTGAAACACCCGATCGCCAGCCTGCGCGGTCCCCTGCACTGCTGCATGGCGGCATGGTCACACTTGATTACGCACCCTCCCTGTCTGATGCCAGGTGACGGGAGGGGTGTGTGTGTGTGTGTGTGTGTGTGTGCATGTCTGCCGTGCCCTAGCACCTCCCCTGCAGCGAGGGGACGCCTGTTTGAGCACCTGCTACATCCCAGCATTGCTCTGGGGAAGCACGTGCGCTCGCGTAGCTGCCATGCGCTGGCGTACGCACATCCGTGTGCATGCCTGTCCTGTCCCAGCAGTGGTGTGTGGTTACGTGGGCGTGCTTATTTGCACACCGGCCACGTCCAGCCCAGCCATGTGGTGGTGCGGAATGCACGCCTGCTCTGGTGCCATGTCTCAGAGCTGCCATGTCGCGGTGTGAGTACCCCTGTTCACACTTTCTAGATACACTTAGTTTGCAGCTGCTGTGCCCCAGCCCCCAAAACATGGGCAGGCCTGTTGGCATGTCTGTCAAATCCCAGGGTGACAACATGTCCCAGCCTTGGGGGACAGAAGCGTCAGCGTGCCTGTTCACACCCACACGGTAACCCAGCACTGCATACACAGCCTGAGCGTGCCTATTCACACAATTGCCACGCCCCACCCAGCACCACTACATATTGGCCAGGGCAAACCTTTTTACACACCTGCTTGATGCCCACTCGGCCACATGGTGGCTTGGGCGTGCCTGTTTGCATGCCTGCTGGCTCGGAGCAATGCGTGTGGTGGCACTAGCACATGTTTGCACCTCTGCTCTGTCCTGGCACTGCTATGTGGCAGCCCAGGAGAGCCTACGGGTATGCCTCTGGGTCCCAATAATGCCAGAGGGCTTGCTTGCAAGCACGCCTGTTGGCACGCCTGTCGGGCATGCTTGCCTGTTCGCATGATTAACGCCGTCACGTGGGGGTGGTGTCCCACCTGTTCTTGTGACTTCTGTGTCACGACGCCACCACCTGGCAGCACAGGCACACCTGTTTGCACACCTGCCGTGTCCCAGAGCTACCACACGGCAATGGAACACACCTGTTCATTCACCTACTCTGCTCCAGCACTAGCGCCTGGTGGTTTGCACACCTGACATGTCCCATCACAGCTTTGTGGTGCCTCCACCGCGCCTGTTCATGCCTCCTGCCATGTCCCAGAGCCACCAAATGATGGTGCTGTGGGCACGCATGTTCACGCCTGTCTCGTCTGCACACCAATACACGGTGAATGGTGCAGACCCGTTCACACGCCCGCCCAGCTCCAGCACGGCTACACGGTGGCCCAGGCATGCTTGTGTCCATGCCTGCCGTACCCCAGGAACGTCATGGGTTGTTGGCAAGAGCACACTTTGGGCACGTCTGACATGTCCCAGCACCACCAGGAGGCAGGACAGGCGCACCTGTTCACACGCGCCTGCTGGGTCCCAGGGATGACGCGTGGTGGAATGGGAACACCTGTTTGCACACATGCTGTGTCCGGCGCTGACACATGGTAGTACATGCACACCTATTCATTAGCCTGATGCGTCCCAGGGCCACCACCCAGGGGTACAGACACGCCTGTCTGTGTGCCTGCTGCGTCCTATGGCTGCTACGTGAGAGTGTAGACATGCTTGTTCGTGCCTGCCATGTTCCAGTGCCATCATGCAGCAGCAAAGCAGGACTGCATGCCCCCATGACCAAGTACAACCAAAGCCCTCCTGTTCACACACCAGCTGTGTTGCAGCACCACCATGTGGCTGCATGGGCATGCCAGTGTGCAAGCCTGCTGTGTCCAAGCGACAGTACATGGGATGCATGTCTGCATGAGTGTCATATTACAGCACTTCCGCGTGAGGGAATGAATGGGAATGCATGCTCACCTGCATTCTGAGTCCCATCGATGCCAAGTGGCTGCATGGGGCATGCCTGTTTGCATGCCTGCCATGTCCCTGCCCTGCCACATGGGGGCATGGGCATACTTGTTCCTCACCTGCTTTGTCCAAGCACAACCACTTTCCAGTGTGGATGTGCCCGTTTGCACACCTGATGTGTTCAGGTGCTACCGCATGGTGGCATGGCACACACGTTCACACACCTGCCTTGTCTCAGCACCAACACATGATGTCTTAGGCAGCTCTGTTCTCACATCTGCCAAGGTCCAGGGCTACCATGTGGTTGTACAGGTATGCCTGCTTGCACACCAGCCATGTCCAAACAATGCCGTGTGTTGGCACAGGCACGCCTCCTTTCTCACCTGCCATGCCCCAATGCCATCAAGTGTTGGCACGGGCATGCCTGTTCATATGCCTGCCATGTCCCAGCATTGCAACCTGGCAGCAGGGGCATGCCTGTTTGCACACTTGCCGTATCCCATCACTGCCAAGTGATGGTGTGAGCACATAGTTCATCATCGTTTATCCCAGCACCGCCCTGTGAGGCACAGCATGCCTGTTCACACAACACTCATGTCCCCACATCGCCATGTAGGGCCACAAGCAGGGCTATTAACATACCCCCCAAGTCCCAGTGCCGCCATGTGGTAGTGCTAGCATACTGTTTACACACACACATCTGCATGTCCCAGCTATGGTACCTATTTCACGGGCATGCCTATTCACACTCTGGGTGTGTTGCAGTGTGGAAGCGTGAACATAGCTGTTTGCACCTTACCGTGATCCAGCAATGCAGTAATGCAGCCTGGGTATGACTGCACACACACTGTGTCTGGCACTGCCACCTGGTGACCTTGGCACATGTGTTCACACGTCTGCCATATCCCAGGATCACCGCATGGCAGTCTGGGCTTGCCCGTTCACACATCCGCCGTGTCCAAGTGCCTCCACATGGCATAAGCATTCCTGTGTGCATGCTGGCCTATAACATGGCCGCCATTACCACCTGCTTGTTCACGCATCTGCTGTGTCCCAATGATGGTGTGCTTGCTTGCACACCTGCTGTGTCCCGGTGATGCCACAGAGAGGCCAAGGCACACCTCTTTGCATGCCTGCCGAGTCAGCACCGCCTCTTCATGGCATGGACATGCCTATTTGCATGCCTGCTTTGTCATAGTGCCACCATGTGGTGACGTGGACACACGTGTCTGTATGCCGGCCATGTCCAAATGCTGCCACATGGTGGCAGATGCATGCCTATTTGCACACATGCCTATGCCCTACCCTAGCCATGATGTGTGGTAGCATGAGTACACCTGTTTGCACACCTGCTGTGCCCAGGCCCCTCATGTGGTGGTGCAGAATACCTGTTTGCTCACCTGTCCTGTCCTAACAATGTCCAATGCTGCCATACGGTAGTGCGGGCACACCCGCTGATGCACTTAAGGAGTCCCAGAGCCACCACCTGACCATGCAGACACGCCTGCCTGCCTGCCTGCTGTGTCCCATCACCACGGAGTGGCTGCACTAGCATGCCTTTCACACACCTGCCATGTCCTCTGCACCACATCATATCGCGGAGATGCATGTCTGTATGTTGGTCACGTCCCGGTACCACCACGTGGTGGCCCAGGAATACCCCGTTCACGCCTGCCATGTCTGACCGAGCACCACCGCTTTCTGACGTGGGCACGCCTGTTCGTGCGTCTGACACGTGTCAGGTGCCACCCCGTGGTAGCATGGCGCCCCTGTTCACGTACTTCCTGTGTTCCGGTGCCAACACGCGGTGATGCAGGAGGCCTGTTCTCACATCTACCAAGGTCCAGCACTGCCACGTGGCTGCACGCAGATGCCTGCTTGCACAACAGCCGTGTCCCAGCGATGCCGTGGGTCAGCGAAGGCTCGCCTCTCTTCTCACCTGCCATGTCCCACCATGATGACAAATGGTGGTGCGGGGATTCCCGTGTGCATGCCTGCCACATCCCAATAATAAGACGTGGTGGCACGGGCACACCTATTTGCACATCTGCCGTGCTCAGTGCCGCCACAGGGTAACACAGACAAGCCGGTTCGCACGACTGAACGCCCCATCACTGCCACGTGGAGCGCAAGCGCGACTGTTCAAACCTGCCGTATCTCAGTGTCCCCGTGTGGCGACGTGGGAGCAACTCTTTGCACACACACACACACACACACACACACACGCCTTCTCAGCAGCGCCATGCGGCTCAGCACGCCTGTTCGTGTACCGTGTGCCAGCACCGCATGTAAGGGCCACAGGCAGGCCTATTCAAGTATCTCCTGAGTGCTAGGGCCACCAAGAGGCACACCTCTTCACACTCATGGACTCTCCCAGCACCACCAAGTGGCAGAGCTGGCACACCTGTTCCCACAAACATCCTATTTCCGGCACCTGCCACAGTGGGCGTGTCTGTTCACACCCGTGCCGCGCCCCAGCCTCACAAGTGTGGACGTGTGGACGCAGCTGTCCGCACCCATGCCACATCCCAGGAATACGATACGTGACCGAGGTATACCGGCCGTGTCGCCCACACTGCCGCCTGGCATCCTTAGCATGCCTGCGCACACGTCTGCCGCCATGCCCCAGGACCGTGACGTGGTAGCCTGAGCTTATCTGTTTACATGCATACTGTACCCCAGCGTTGCTCTGGGGTGTGGCGTCCACATCCCCGTGGGCATGCCAGCCCTGTAACGTCACTGTCGTGGGACGAGGTGGGCCTGCTTGTTCACACGTCTACCGTGTCCCAGCACCACCGCATGGTGGCGTTGGCATGCCTGTTTGCACACCTGCCATGTCCCAGTACCTGCAGGGGCAGCACGGCATACCTGTTCATACAGCAGCCATGGGGGTGTAAGGCATGCCTGTTTCCCTGACTACTGTGTCCAAGAAATGGCGCTTGGCATCACAAGCACACGTTTGCACACCTACCTATCGTGTTGCAGCATGTCAGATGGCGGAACAAGCATGCCGGCACACATGCCTTCTGTGTACGCAGCAACGCCACACTCTAATGCAGTCATGCCTGTTGGCAAGTCTGCCGTGTCCCCGCACTGAAACATGAGGGCACTGGCATGCCTGTTGGCATACCTACCGCATACCAGAACTGTCACGTGGTGGCGCGGGCATGCCTGCTCATGCCTGTCAATATCCACGTGCTGATATGTAGCGGGGTGACCAGGTCTGTTTGCACGTCTGCTGAGTTTCAGCAACGCTGTCTGGTGGGGTGGGCACACCTGTTTGCACGCCGGCTTTTTCTCATCACCCCTAAGTGGGGGCACAGGCATGCATAGTCACACGCCTGCCATCGCATGCCTGCCCCGTCCCAGAGATAACATGTCGTGGAGCAGGCATACCTGTGTGCATGCCTGCTGTGTTCAGTGCTGCCACTTGGCAGCAGGGCTTATGTTGGTTTTTCTACCATGTCCCACCACATGGTAGGTACATGCCTGTTGACATGCATGCCCTATCCCAGTGGTGACGCGCGGCGGCTTGTGCACGCGTTCACACAGCTGCCGTAGGTAGGCACAGCTGCCATGCGATGGTGCGGAATGCATTTGCTAACCTGCAGTGTCCCAGTGATAGCATGCGGTGGCCCAGTCAGGTCGGTTTGCACATCTGCCGATTCCCCACACCACCATGTGTCGGTGTGGGCACACCTATTTGCACTTCTTCCGTGTCCATGCATGTGACATGACTGCTGAGCGCTCGCTGAGTACCTAGTGACATGGGCTTGCCTGTTTGCACGCCTGCCGTGCACCATCACTTCTTCCATCTGTTCACAACTACTGTGCCGAAGTGCTGGCGCGTGGCAGTACGGCCCCGTGTGTTTGCACTCTTGCCGTGTCCCAGCACCGCCAGGTGGTGGCACAGGCACACCTGTTCCACTCACCTACCGTGTTCCAGCACCGCCGCACGGCAGCACAGGCACACTTGTTCACTCTTGCTGGGTCCCAGTGCTGCGGCCACCTAGCCTCGCAGGCATCCTGGTTCACACTTATTCTATCCCAGTGCCAAAACGTGGTGACGTGGACAAACCCGTTCACACATCTGTGGAGTCCCAGGGTGGCCTGTGGCGGCACAAGAACACTGGCTGGCACACCTACAGTGTCCCAGAACCGCTACCTGGCAGGGCAGGGACACCTGTTCGAGCACCTGCAGCGTCCCCACGTGGTGGTGCGGGCATACGTGTTCACACCTGTGCCGTGTGCCAAGCTCACAATGTAGAAGAATCTGCTCAGGCATTCTTGTTCACGCTCCTGTTCTGTCCCAGTGGCCACCACGTGTGGCCTGGGTGCACCTGCTTGGACTCTTGCCGTGTCCCAGAGCCACAACGTGGCAGCCAAGGCTCGCTGGATCACGTACACGCCATGTCCCCGTGTCATTACATGGCAGCCTGGGTTTGCCTGTTCCCCCTGTTTGATTTCCCAGCATGACCACACAGTGGTAAGGGCATGCCTGTTTGCACCCCTGCTGTGTCCCGGCACCACCGCTTAGCCGTGGGCACATGCCTGTTCCTTTGTATGCCGTGTCCTGGCACAGCCACAGGTTGGCATGGGTGCTTTTGCTCCCACAGCTACCATGTCCTGGTGATGACATATGGTGGGTGGGTGTACAGTTCCCATGTGTGCCCAGTCCCAGGGCCACCGTGTGACATCGTGGGCCCACCTGTTCAGAGACCTGCAATAACGCAGTGTTGCAGCGTGTCAGCCTGGCCTCATCTGCTCACGCACACGCTGCTTCTCAGAGCCACCACACAGTGGCGCAGGCATGCCTGTCTGCACATCTGCTGCGTCCCAGTGCTCTGATGCCTGTTTGCACGCCTGCCATGTACAGTATGGCAATGCGGCAGTATGTCGCGGCTGTGCACGGGCCTGCTATGTCCCAGACTACCACATGTCAGCTCGGACACGCCTGTGTGCTTTCTGCATCCCAGCACCGCCACCAGACGGCATGGGGATACCAGTTGGCACACGTGCCATTTCCCATCACCTACATGTTGCGGCCATGGGCAGGGCTGGTTTTACGTGTACCAAGTCCTAACACCTGTTTGTACCTGGTGCAACCACATGACAATGATGGCCCACCTTTTACACACCTGCTGTATCCCAACATTGGCATCTGGTGGCATGGGAATGTATGCTTATACCCATGCCGTGCCCCAGCCTCACAATGTGGAAACACGAACGAGCATGCCTGTTCACATCCTTGCTGTATTCCAGAATCACCATATGTGGCCTGGGTGTGCCCATGGATTCACCTGCCATGACCCAGAGCTACCACATGACAGGGCTCACCTGTTCATATATGTGCCTTGTCCCAGCACTGTCCCGAGGTGGTAGGTGTGGGCATGCATGTTCACATGCAAGCCATGTCCCAGTGATGTCCCCTGGTAGTATTGACATGCATTTCCACACACATAAGCCGCGTCCCTACACCAACATGTCCACATCGCATCGTGGGCATGTGTGCTCACACTCGTGATGTGTTGCAGCGCCAACATTTGGCAGCACGGGCACACCTGTTCGTTGACACACATGCTTGTCCTAGCTCCATCATGTGACAGCTTGGGCATGCCTGTTCATACACATGTCATGTCCCAGTGCCATCACATAGTGGTGTGGCCACACCTATTTACACACATGCTGTGGCCCGGTACCATCGTATGTGACATGGCTACTCCTGTTCCCATATACTCTGTGTCCCAGCACCAACACTTACCAGGCACACATATACCTGTTCCCTCAGGTTCCATGTCCCAGTGCCTACACGTTATGGCATGAGCAAAGGTCCCAACACTGCCATGTGGGGCTACACGTATGCCTGCTCCCACACATGTCCTGTCCAAGCACCGCAATGTGGCGGCGTGGGAACATCTGTTCCCATACATGCCATGTGCCAATGCTAACGTGTGGTGGCATGGGAACCTGCCCCACATGTGCCATACCCCAGTACTACCACATGGCAGTGT
The DNA here is from genome assembly GCF_004664715.2 of Peromyscus leucopus. Taxonomy (NCBI): domain Eukaryota; kingdom Metazoa; phylum Chordata; class Mammalia; order Rodentia; family Cricetidae; genus Peromyscus; species Peromyscus leucopus. The sequence continues at coordinate 21,053,039 of NC_051084.1, read as the reverse complement.
ACATGGCAGTGTGGGCACATGTGTTCCCACACATGCACGATCCCCGTGTGGCCCCATGGTGACACTGGCTGCATATCATATTCAGTGACGACCCATAGTAGTATGGGCAAGCCTGCTTCCATGCATGCCGTATCCCAGTGTGGTGGCATGGACACACATGTTCACATGCACACTCGTTCACGGACCCTCATGTGGTGGTGTGAGCATGCTTGTTCACACGTGTGCCATGTCCCAGTGCTGTCCTGGGCTGTCCTGGGCATGCCTGTTCACAAGGTGCTGTGTCCCAGGATCATCCCATGGCAGCAAGGGTAAGCCTGTTCAAACATGCGCCACGTTTCAGTGCCTCCTGTGTTAGCATGCACACACCTCTTCCCACACATGCTTGGTGCGGGTGCTTAGTGCCAGGGGCACGCCTGTTTCCCAGAACCACTAAGTAGCAGTATGGGCAGGCTACATGTGCTGTGTGCTAGCACCACCAGGTGGCTGTATTTTCACGCCTGCTTTCACACATGCCATGCCACCCAGATCAGTATGGCCCTGGTGGCAGCATGGCCCTCAGACATGCCCAGATGTCTGACCAGACCCTGGGCATCTGCAGAACCCTCAGTGGTGATGGGAGCCATGAACATCACCCCAGACCGCAGCCGTTGCAGGTCCACAGACCCCAACATGGCCCTAGACAGTGGCCCAGGCCCAGATATCTCCATGGCCCCAGCCAGCAGCACAGGCCACCCAGACCAGTGTGGTCCCCACAGCGGCATGGCCCTTGGACAGTGAGGTGGTCTCAGGGGGTTGACCAGACCCTGTCCTCTGCATGGCTCTCAGTGGTAACAGGACATGGACATCAGCTCAGACCCTGCCGTAGGGCTTATCACATTTTTTTTAATGATGGATTCAGTTCCCTTCTCTTTTTCTTTTAATTTTAATTTTTGAGAGTATCATTCATAGTGTATTTATATCATTTTCACCCTTCCCTCTTCAAAAACCCTGTGTCCCTCCCCCTATTCCCTCTCAAGTTCATTACATCTTCTATAATTATTTTCATTACACACACAGAGAGAGAAAGAGAGAGAGAGAGAGAGAGAGAGAGAGAGAGAGAGAGAGAGAGAGAGAGAGAGAGAGAGAGAGAGACTACAGAGCCAATTTATTGTTGTTCATCTGTACATCTGTTGAGGTCAGACCACTTGGGATTGGAGTATCTATCAGAGGCATGTCCCTGAAGAAGACTGACTCTCAGCAGCCACTGACTGCCTGTAGCTCTTCATCTAAGGGTGGAACCGTGTGAGATTTCCTCCACCGACACTGCCATGACAACTGGTATCATCATTCTACAGGTCTTGTCTGGGCAACCACATTTTTGAAATGTAATGGCTACTGCTTCCCTATCATGTCTAGAAGACACTAACTCATAGCAGGTATCCTGTTCCTCTGGCCCCTAAATTTTTTTGTCCCATCTTCTGTGGTGTTCCATGAGGCTTGGGTGTAGAGGCTGTGTTGTAGATGTCCCAGCTGGGGCCATGCACTCCGTACCCACTTACACTCTGCATTTGGACCAGTTGTGAATTTCGGTAGTAGCCTCCATCTGTCACAAGAAGTTTCTTGATGATGGATGAGAACTACACTTATCTGGGTGAATGGATACGGGTTTAGAACACAGGTATAAGTCATATCTGTTTAGGAAAATGTCAGTAGTAAGTTCTCCTTTAAGGTTTATGACTTCATCGGTGATGGGTAGTTGGCTAGGACTCCAGTACCAAGCTTGAATTCCCTCCCTGTTGAGCAGGGGTTCCATCTAACTAGACGCTGCTGGTTGTCTCCACAACGACAGCACTGCTATTGAGCAGTTGGGATACACTGCCCAGTCGGTCATTGTTGTGGTTCCTCGGCTTTGGAGTTAGTTAGGATGGACCACTGATTGCTTTTCCACCTCGGCGGGTTGCACAGCAACTTTGGATACAGTGAGAGTCAGTCCGCAGAGAGGAGGCATCTGTGCCAGTTGCAAACCCTCTGTCTTAAGTATATGGTGTTTTCAAGCAATACAGTTTTACCTTACGGTTCTAGGAGGCAATTAAGGACAATTGCAATAGCGTACATATTTTGAGGAGTCCCTTGGAACTCCCTGGACAACAACTCAAAGGGAAGAGTTCCATATCTGGCACTGGGATTTCAGTTGGATCGTCTACGGCTCTTGGGAGAACCATTATCATCCTATGTGCTATAACTCTATGTTAATATGTATTCTTTTATAAGTTTACTTAACATAGATAATACATGTGTGTATATGCATGTGTTGTATATGTATTTCAAATAAGCTAATAAAATGATGTTTTCCTATGGCTTTTCCAAACATTGGGAGTGTTATTTATTTCTCCTTCTTCCCTCTTCCTCTATTATATTCCCTCCTCTTTCCCCAGTTAGAATACCTTCCTCCCGTTTTCTTCTTCCCCGTTATACTACCTGTCTTAGCTAAAGCAATAAGACAAGAGAATGTTACAAAAGGGACTTAAAATAGCCAGGCAGTGGTGGCGCACGCCTTTAATCCCAGCACTGGAGAGGCAGAGGCAGGCGGATCTCCGTGAGTTTGAGGCCAGCCTGGGCTACAGAGCGAGTTCCAGGAAAAGCACAAAAGCTACACAGGAAACCCTGTCTCAAAAAAAAGGGGGGGGGGACTAAACTAAGGAAGGAAAAGTCAAATTATTCCTTGCTGTGGATATCACTCTGTATAAATAAACAGATTGGCCTATGGCCAGGCAGGTAATATAGGCAAGACAAGGAGAGAGGAGAATTCTGGGAAGTAGAAGGCTGGGGGAGAGAGACCTGTAAGCCGCCGCCAGGAAGAGCAAGATGTAAGGTACCGGTAAGCCATGAGCCACATAGCAACTTATAGATTAATAAAAATGGGTTAATTTAAGATAGAATAACTAGATAGCCAGAAGCCTGAGCCATTAGGCCAAACAGTTTAAATAATATAAGCGTCTGTGTGTTTATTTTATAAGTGGGCTCCGGGACTGGCAGGGTTGGCGGGAGCTGGAGAGAAAACTCTCCAGCTACAATCCCTAGTCACAGTTGACATGATTCTGTATGAAGACCTTATAGGTCCTATTTACAGACCCTACAAGAAAACCCCTAGATCTAATAACCATTTCTCATAAAGTTACAGAAGGCAAAGCCAACATACAAGAACCAGTAGTTTTCATATATGCCAGTAATAAACTTGCTACAAAACAAATTAGAAATCTTTAAAGAAACAAAACAAAACAAAACGAACAATAAATGTTCCTAGGAATATATTTAGCTGTCTTAGTTACAGTTTCTATTAAAATAACAAAACATCATGAACAAAAGCAACTTAAGAAGGAAAGTGTTATTTTTTTGTTTTGTTTTGTTTTGTTTTCACTTCCATACCATGGTTATCACCAAAGGTAGTTGGGGTAGGAACTCAAAGAATGTAAGGAACTTGGAAGCAGGAGCTGATACAGAGACCATAGAGGGGTGCTGCTTACCGACTTGTTTGCCATGTCTTGCTCAGCCTGCTTTTTCGTAGACCTAAAGACCACCAACCCAGAGGTGACACCACCCACAGTGGGCTGGGCCCTCCCACATCAATCACTAATTAAGAAAATGCCCTACAGGATTGCCTACAGCCTGACTTTGTGAAGGCAATTTCTCCAGTGAGGTTCCTCCATCTCAGATGACTCTAGCTTGTGTCAAGTTGACATAAAAAAACTAGCCAGCACACTGTAAAAGACCTCTATGCTGAAAACTTTAAGACATTGGAAATATAAATTAAAGAATATACTAGATGTTAGAAAGGTCTTCCATGCTCCTGGATGGACAAAATTAATATTATAAAACGGCTGTGTTACCAAAGTACTCTGCAGATTCGATGCAAATCCCATCAAAATTCCAGTGACGTTCTTCATAAAACTGAAGAAGAAGAAAAAAACTAAACTAAAAATTCACATGGGAAAACAAGAGACCACAAACAGCCAAAACAATCCTAGTCAGAAAGAACACTCCTGGTGGCATCGCAATACTTGACCTCAAATTATACTATGGAGCCATAGTGACAAAGACAGCCCGAAACTGGCATGAAAATAAACGTGTAGACCAGTCAAATAGAATGGAAAACTTGGCAATAGAGCCACATAGCTATGGTTTCCTGGTGTTTGACACGCACGGGAGAAGAGTCTGTTCAACAAACGCGGCTGGTAAAACTGGATATCTATCTATAATCTACATCTATATAGAGATACATAGATTTATGGACCAAAGACCTTTAATTTAGAGGCTGAAACACTGAAACTGCCATGAGGATATAGGGACTGCACTTCAGGATATAGATACAGGAAAGGACTCTAATAACACAGGACATGGGACTAAGAATCAACCAACGAGACTACAGGAAATTAAAGTATGCTATCGGCAGGGCAATCAGATAGCCTACAGAATGGGAAAAAAAAAAATCTTTGCCAGCTAGCTCTACCTAAGACGGGGGCCAATATCTGAAATATATAAATCACTGCAAAAATCAAACGTATCCATCAGTAAACACACTAATAAAATGAACAGACCGTTCTCAAAAGAAGAAAAACAAAGTGCTAGTAATTTCTTTTTAATGTTCAACATGCTTAGCTGTCTGGAAAATGCAAATTAAACTACGTTGAAATTCCACCTCACCCATTCAGAATGCGGTTATCAAGAAACCAGATGTCAACCAGCACTGTCGAGGATGTGAGGAGAGAGAAACGTTCATCCAAGGCTGGTTGGGGTGCAAACTAATGCAGCCATTGGGGAAATTAGCATAGGTGTCTCTCAAAAAAATTAAAACTAGAACCAATGAGTTGGCTCAGTGGGTAAAGGGGCTTGCCACACAAGCCCAACGACGTTAAGGTCAACCCCTGGTACCCACAAAAAACGGACTACAGTGGCACGCGCCTGTAATTCCAGCACTCTTACAGCAAGACGGGAGACAGAGACAGATTTGCTCAGAAGCTGCCCAGCTAGCCTGGAATACATAGATTGGCAGAAACAACAAAAGAAACCGCCTTGACAAGGTAGAAGAGGGGATCCAAATGCCTACAAGCTGTTCTCTGACCTCCATGTGCACACCGTTGTATGTGTGCACACATGCACCCAAGAATAAGAAGAACAATAATTGTAAATAAATGTGGTGGGGTTTTTTGTTTTGTTTTCATTTTGGTTTTTTGTTTGTTTGTTTGTTTGGGTTTTTTGTGGGGTTTTTTTTTTTTTTTTTTTTTTTTTTTTTGAGCTGAGGACCGAACTCAGGAACTTTCTACCACTGAGCTAAATCCCCAACCCAGTAAATAAATGTTTTACATTAAAAATGAAACTACCAGGACTGGAGAGATGGCTCAGCGGTTAAGAGCACTGGCTGTTCTTCCAGAGGTCCTGAGTTCAATTCCCAGCAACCACATGGTGGCTCACAACCACCCATAATGAGATCTGGTGCCCTCTTCTGGCCTGTAGGCATACATGCAGGCAGAATACTGTATACATAATAAATAAATAAATAAATAAATAAATAAATAAATAAATAAATAAATAAATGAAACTACCATACAATCCAACTATACCAATTCCTGAGAATATAGGGCTCTATATCCTACCTAAAAATACCTGCATTTCTCATTTATCGATGCCTTAATCATAATAGCAAAGAGATGAAATCAGCCTAGATGTCCACCAACAGATAGACAAATGAATGATGAAAGTTCAGTATATATACACAGGGGATTGATTCAACACTAAATAAAAATGAAATTTGCAAGAAAATAGATGAATCTGAAAAGTATTATATTCAGCTAGATAACCCAGACTCGCACAAATATTGTGTGTTCTCTGTCAGGTTCAGAGCTGAGCTTTTAATGTTTAGGGGTATGTGTGTGTAAATGGGTGGATATGGTGGGGGTGGCGGGTAATGCAGGAGTCCAAACCAGACCCTCCACAGAAGGAGGTGGCAGATGGCCCTCTGTAACGGAGAACAGGGACAGGTGGGCAGAAAGAGGGGAATGAGCAATCTCACTTAAGAAGTTACCATCAAAGCAGGTCTCGAGAACTAACTTTCAATCCAACCGAAAAGTAACCACGCGTCCCTGAGAGAAGCTGAGGCATGGGGCATCCAGAGGGCCCAAGAACCTGTCTTAGCAGGCAGGGTCAGAAAAGGAGCATGTGAGGCCATGTGAGCCAGGCAATAGAGTGACCTGAGCCTCTTCCCAGCCCTGACGCAAACACTGGATAAAGGCTATAATGAGATTACCCTTGATCCTGGGGCATAGTTGGGGAGAGGCTATGAATCTGAAGGAGAGAAGGAAAGAGACTTAGGAGAGGTGGAGTTCTGAGGTCCTGTGCTGGTTAGTTTTATGTCATCAGCTTGACACAAGCTAGAGTCATCGGAGAGGACGGAGCCATAGTTGAGAAAATACCTCTGTAAGACTGGGCTGTCGGCAAGCCCGTAGGACATTTTCTTAATTAGTGATTGATGGGGGGAGGGCCCAGCCCACTGTGGGTGGTGTCACCCCTGAGCTAGTGGTTCTGGGTTCTACAAGAAAGCAGGCTGAGCAAACCCTGAGGAGTAAGTCAGTCAGCAGCACCTCTCCATGGCCTCTGCGTCGGCTCCTGCCTCCAGGTTCCTGCCCTGTGTGAGTGCCTGTCCTGACTTCCTTCAAAGATAGACCATGATGTGAAGTGCAAGCAGATGAACCCTTTCCTTCCCAACTTGCTTTTGGCCATGGTGTGTCTTCACAGGAAATAGTAACCCTTGCTGGGCAGTGGTGGCACACGCCTTTAATCCCAGCACTCGGGAGGCAGAGCCAGGCGGATCTCTGTGAGTTCAAGGCCAGCCTGGGCTACCAAGTGAGCTCCAGGAAAGGCGCAAAGCTACATAGAGAAACCCTGTCTCGAAAAAAACCAAAAAAAAAAAAAAAAAAAAAAAAAAAAAAGAAAGAAAGAAAAGAAAAAAGAAAGAAAGAAATAGTAACCCCGACTTAGATAGGTTCCTTCCTCTCTAAACTCTAGGTCTAAAGAGGCCTGTGTCACCTTCTCAAGACCTCCAAGATATCACCTGGTAGGAATGTCCTGTGGATTTCTTGGGAGTGAGAGTCACCTCTCCTGGGGACAAAAGACCCAGCATCCTCCACTATCAGCTCTTCTTTTCTGAGTGGATAAAACCGGACCTCTTTGTGCCCACAGTGTGCCAGGCATTGCCAAAATGATATAGGGTAGGGATAAACACTAGCCAAGTTTTAGAGCTGGAATGCTGAAGCACTCAGCAGTCAGGAAACCAGTGAGAGATCCGGAATGAACACTGCCCCCAAAATGTGCACTCCCACACTCCCGGCCCCAAGACAGCCGGACGCTCGCCATCCAGCCTCGCCTGTTAGGTACCTTGGGCTGTGGTTGAATCACTGGTTAGTTGACTTTTCCACACGTCTCCAGTGCCTCTCCCTGCAGCCTGTGTGCTCCTGGACACTGTATGATGGAGTAACGCCGTGGGCATTTAAGAGCAGATGCCACAGCATGGCTGGTGATCAGGACTCTCCGCCACCATATGAGATAACCATGTCACTGACTGGTCCTCCCTGGCTACAAGTGTCCTTCACCTTGTAATGGAGGCCACTCTGTCTCTGGCTGATAGTTCCACCATCCCTGAGGCTTCTCCAGCCTCAGCTGCAGGGACAGGAGGCAGGAGACCTGGGCGACTCGGAGACTGTTCCATGGATGAAACATCAGATGTCACAGCACAACTTCTGCGATCCAGCTCTGACTGAAATGGAGCTGCCCTATCTCTGGGAGTGGCTGGGAGGTCACATTTCTAGGCAGATGGTGGGCCCACAGTAGTGGGATACAGCTTAACATGGTGCTGATCCTGGTCAGCACAGGCTCAGAGGGGCCAGCCTGCACTATCAGTGCAGACAGATGCTGGGGTCACAATGTACAGCTCCGGTTAGGAGTCCTAGAAAAAGGCATGGCAGCCTTCTGGAGTTACTGGGCTCCCCTTCTGGATGGCGGTAGGATGTTCCTCCCGGGGCCCAGGTATCTGCAGATGCTCTGCTGGCCAAGCAGAGAAGTAGAGCTTCTTCCTGGGGGAGACACGCCCCAGACGTTACTGAAGAAAACAACGTCTGTTTCCAGGACTCACAGGGTTTCCTCTGTCCACATGCCCAAGTACTCCAGAGACAGAGCCCAGGGTATTGAGAAGCATGGCAAGACCGGTGAGCTGCATCTCCTTATGGCTAGGAGGCTCTGCCATGCCCATCTGAAACGCCCACGGAAAGGAGAAAGCTGGAGTCATCACAAAGGAAGAGAAGATCCCGGGCTCTCGTCAGTCCCCTGGCAATGCCCAGCACTTCGGTAGAGAGGACCAGGGAAGCCACAGAGCCAGATGTTGAAAAAGAAAAAGTGATTCTCTGCCAGGATGCTGGAATAGATTTCGGTAAAGTGGGTAAACAGCAGCAGAACAGGAGCGTGGGCAAGCCGTGCCCCACAACGTGTACCTGGAATGTCTGGCTGAAGGGGTCTGAACACAGCTGACAGCTTTGCCTCTCCTGCAGCCACCAACCCCCAAGTCCCTTGTCCCCCACCCCGCCTTAGTCATGTCTGTTTCACAGTAGGGGAGAGTCTGTGGGGATTCACGCCGTACGCGCTGTGGAGGTGGCCTTCGCTCTTGGTTCCTCCCTTCTGGGTCAAGACCTGTGTATCCCCTGACCTTCGCCTGTTCCCTCTCTTTCAGGTCTATTTAGAGAGACCTAGACACCTGCCTCTAAATGTCCTTGATCTGTTCTGTGGCCTGGCCTCGTGGTTGACCCCACGTTGTTGTAGGCGGCTATCCTCCCAGCCAAGCAATCACCGTCTTAGGGAGTTTGGCTCTGTGCCCCTTGCAAAGGGGTTGTCCCAGCTGGGCTTCCTGACTCTTTCACAGGACCCTCACCTACGTGTTCAACAGCTCCCTACTGCCTGTTGTATGTGGCCCTTGGAGAAGGCTACTATATAAGCCAGGAGAGACGTGGTCTCCATCTATTCACCTATGGAGGAGCCCTTATGCCCGGTGGGCAAAGACTTCATAGGTACAGCCTGTTGGAGGGAAGGACACTGTGCTGGGTAGTGTTTTTTCAAAGTCATAAGCTAGAGTCATTTGGGAAGAGGGAACCTCAATTGAGAAAAAGCCCCCACTCAAGGGACTTCTGGGCAAATCCATGGAGCATTTTCTTAATTAATGATGGATCTGGGTGGTCCCAGCTCACTGGGGGGCAGTACCACTCCTGGGTAGGTGGCCCCGAATGGTATAAGAAAGCAGACTGAGCAAGCTATAAGAAGCAATCCAGTAAGCAGCACTCGTCCATGGCCTCTCCTTCAGTTCCTACCTTCGCATGGGTACCTGCATCGAGTTCCTGCTCTGACTTCCTGAACCACAAGCTGTAAGTCGAAATAAACCCTTCCTCTCCAAGTTGCCTTTGGTCATAGTGTTTTAACACAGCAATAGAAACCCTAAGACAAATACCCATATCCCTGTAAATACGCCCCTCAGCTCTGCCCTGTAAGGGAGCCCAGTGAACTCATGGGTCCCCCCACAGTGAACTTCGGTGGATCTGTGCCTGGGTTTGTCACTGGACCCTTTGAAGAGGTAGGTGTTGCTGATAATCTCCCCCAGGAAGGAGTTTCAGCATCAGGTGGTCACTGGGGGGATGGGAGTGACTAAGGAGAATACAAAGCACTGTGGCATGTTGAGAGGACCAGGGGTCCTGGCCCAGTAGAGGCAGTCGGAGAGACAGAGGTCAGCAAGGACATGAAAGATAAAGAGGGGGTGACACTGGAGAGCGGTCATGGCCGGAAGGATCCTCCTGTTTGTGTTCATGGTTGGTGGTTGGAGATGTCTACTGTGGCAAACACAGCCTAGCTGGAGTGGGGAGTTTGGGGACAGGAAAGAAGGCTTCCTTTCCTAGACCCCCTCATGGTGACGGAGATGTACCGGTTTCCTCCAAGGACACCCAACAATATGGGACCAAGGACCACGCTAACGAAAACACTCCCTTGGTGCCCTGCAAGTGCCGCCAGCTGCGGACTATGCATGCTCGGGGGACAGAGCAAAGTCCATTCAGGATTAAAGAGACTATGCAAATGAGAACATCTGTTCCTCTCGGAGATGAGTCATTTTCTCCAAATGGCTCTACTTCATAAGCAACGGCTTTCACTTTAAATTTAATTTTGGCTTTTTCTCTCTGATATGTTTGGCACTTTTTGCTTGTGTTTACCAGACTAGCAGGGTTTCTTTCCTACACCCACCCTCTGCTGCCTTATTGTCTCATCCGGGAAGGTGGTCCTGTTGTGTCAAAGATGTCTGTGGTCAGCTCGGCCCCACCCCTGCCAGGTGGAGGTGCCAGGGGCCCTAACTCACAGGTGCTGATGACCAGTCAGACCAGGCACAGCAGCTGCCACCTGGGTGGAAATCTCAGCTCCTGCCTGGTCCAGAGGAAGGGCTGAGGCTGTAGCTGAACTGGCCCTTCCCCGTCTCCTACAGTGATTTCTGGAGGGTGGGGAGAAAGGAAACTCTCCTTGTAAGCTCTCCCCAGTTTCATGTTGAGCCAGCCATCAGGTATAGGCATTCCTGGGCTGTCTGTCTCTACGGGAACTACCTAGCCTCTCCTTTTTCCTTTTTAGACCAAATTAAATACGTAATCCTTAAGAAAGCATCTTGGGGAAGCCCACCCAGCAGCATCCTGAAAAATCAAAGCATGCTCAAAGAGGCAATACCTCATCCCTTCCTTAGTTCTCCAGCTGACAGGTCTGTGTCACCACTACTGTGCTGTGCCCCTACAGAAATAGCTTTGAACAGAGCACGTAGGAATTGCTCTGAGACCTTACAGCCCATGGGAGAGAGAAGACAACAACGGTGGCTGTGGCTCATATTGCATGTGCTCTTTGCATGTCCTTCGTGAGTGCCTTTTCCCTTTCAAGACATAGAACCGCCTTGCAGAGGGTCTGCGTAACTGCACATCGCGGGGGGACACAATGAGGCGCCGGCAAAGGAACCTAGTCATCCGGAGGTAGGCAGAAGTCCACAGGTGCGCACACCAGGAATCCTGCACACCACAGGAATGCCCAGCCGGGTATCCCACCCAGATCCAAAGTCATGGAAGGAGGAGTCAATTCGTTGATAAGAGAAGTGTCGGACAACGGAAGGCTTGAATTGAGGCCAGAATGAAAGGCATGCTTGAGGATGATGCCCAAACAAAGACAATGGGTGGTAGAGATTTTGAAACCCAACCAGAGGCCTTGTATGCTTTGGAATCCTAAATCCTCTAGAGTTAGAACAGGAAAGTGATAAGATCCTATCTGCTGATGCTGCTGGGGAGATGAAAGAGAAGCAGGAACACCCTCTGGGAGACTGGTACAAAGGCCAAGAGGAGAACTTTGGAGTGGAGGGGGGTCTTAGTCACCTTCCATGTTGCTGGGATAAGATACCTGATAAAAAGCAACTTTGGGGAGGGTTTAATTTGGCTTGTAATTTAAGGTTACAGTCCACCATAGCCTGGAAGCCATGGTGAAAGTAGCTTGTGGTAGCTGGCCCCACTGCATCCACAATCAAGAAGCAGAGTGATCAACGACCACCGTCAGCCAGATTTCTATTTTGTATTCTCGAATGGTACCCGGCTCAAAGAATGTTACCAAACACTTTAAAGGCGGGTCTATCCAACTCAATTAACCAATCAAGACAATCCCTCACAGGCATGCCCAGGGGCTAACCTAATCTAGATGATCCTCCACAGGTGTGCCTGGAGGCTTCCTCCTAGGTGTTTCTAGACTCTGTTGACAATCAAGTTTCAACCATCACAGAGGGTTCGGGGTGAGGGTCATGAGAACACAGTTGAAAACAACATCCACTCTAGAATAGGCCACAGAGGAGAGAGAACAGCCCTGGAAACAAAAGCTCCATTTTCAACATGTGGCGTGAGCTGCACGAGTGTGTTCCTGCCAGACAGCATCAAGTCTCTGCTCTACAAGTGTGGGATGGCTTTCCCTTGATTTAGGTCTCTAAGGTCTTTTAACCTGTACTTAATTTTCAGTGCAGAGGTCTTGCATTTATTTTATTAGGCTTTGTCCTAGGGTTTCCATTACTGTGATTAAAAAACAAAAACAAGCCGGGCAGTGGTGGTGCACGCCTTTAATCCCAGCACTTGGGAGGCAGAGCCAGGCAGATCTCTGTGAGTTCAAGGCCAGCCTGGGCTACCAAGTGAGTTCCAGGAAAGGGCAAAGCTACACGAGAAACCTTGTCTCGAAAAACCAAAAAAAAAAAAAAAAAAAAAAAAAAAAAAAAAAAAAAAAAAAAAAAAAAAAAGCCATGACCAAAGCAACTTGGGGGAGGAAACTTGGGTTTATTTCAGTTTACAGCTTGTCATCTCCATCCAGGGGAAAAAATGGCAGGCACTCAGAGAGAGGCAGGAACCTGCAGGCAGGAACCGAATCAGAGGCCACAGAAGAGTACTGTTTACTTTTTATGGCTTATTTAGCCTGCTTTCTGATGTCATCCACGACCACTAGCCTCAGGGTGGAATTGCTTCCAGTAGCTGGATCCTCCCACATCAATCAATCAACAAAAAAGCAGAATCCTTCCCATGGATCAATCTGGTGAGGGTATTTTCTCTGTTGGGGTTCTCTCTTCCCAAATGACTAGCTTGCATCAAAAATAAATAAACAATCCATCCTGCACATATTTATTCTAACTTATTTTATTCTTTGATGCTACTGTGAAAATTACTTAGTTTCATTTTTCTATTCACAGTCAGTCGACAGAAACGTAACTAATTGTATATTGATGCCACCACAAAGATGAACTTGTTAGTTCTTATAGTTAAAGTGTTTTTCTTATAGTGATGGTATAATTGATGGATAAAATCATTTGCTCATTTAAAAAAAGATATGGATGTCCTCCCCTGCTTTTTTCTTGCCTGTGTGTGTCCTGGCTAGAATCTCCAGGATGACACTGAACCAAAGGGGCAAAAACAGAGGTCCTTGTTTTGTTCCTTATCTCAAGGAATAAGAAGTTATTAATATGAGGCCAGCTGTTGAATTTTTGCAGGTGTTCTTTATTCTATAGAGGAAGTTTTCCTCTTTCCCAAGATTGCCAAGTTAAGAATCCTAACAGTTTTTGTTTCGTTTTTAACCACAAATGGATATTGGAGTTTGTGGAATGGTCTTTCTGACTCTTGTACCTTGATTGGTTTTTCATGTCCCTTCCTGAGATATTTAAACCCTGGATGACCCTGATATGTAACACTTTTACCAAGTTGTTACATTTGTCTCACTAATTGTTCGCTGCATTTTTCATGTTTCTATTCAGAAGACATGTCGGTCCATAGTTTTCTTGTGATTTCTTTGTGGTGTAAGGACAAGGGTAGTAAGGATCATCCCAGGAGTTTAAAAAAAAAAATTCTCCTTCTGCGGGGCACCGGTGGCACACGCCTTTAATCCCAGCACTCGGGAGGCAGAGACAGGCAAATCTCTGTGAGTTCCAGGCCAGCCTGGTCTACAGAGCGAGTTCCAGGACAGGCACCAAAACTACACAGAGAAACCCTGTCTCGAAAAACAAAATAACGAAAACAAAATAATACTCCTTCCAACAGGTGGGCAGGAAGACGATGAACAGGTATGCGGTGGAGAAATGGGAGAGAAGGAGAAGCGGAGTGGTTCGCACACTGTGGAGAGAAAAGGAACTGAATATGGGACGGCAGTGAGGAACAGGCTGCTATGGGTGGCTTGCGCTGCTATCTGGGGCCGTGTGATGTTCCAGCCTGTGCTGCTGCTGAGGGCCATGTCTGGGTCTGTGGCCCTACAGCTGCTGGGGTCTGTGTTAATATCCAGGGCCCATGTTATCACCAAAGGTCATCCAGGCATTTCACCTGAAATGCCACTTGGATCCAGTAGCCGGTCCCCTTTGGTACAAGAGGGCCGACTTGAGCTGATCCTTTAATTCCAGGACACACACTTCTCTGTGTTTCTCTTGATAACCAGGAGGGTCCCCGAGCCTCCTTGAAAGGACAGTGGGGAAGTCTTACTCGGGTTCTTGGGGTTCTGGTTTTGATAATATCTACTCCCCGACCTGAGGCCATGTTGCTGGATGAAGGCAATGCTGTTGCCAGGGCCATACTGATCTGAGGGCCACACTGCTGCCACCTGAGGCCACGGTGATATCGGGGCCTAAACTATGGCTGAGGGCCATGTCTAGGTCCATGGTCCTACTTTAGCCAGGGTCTGTGTTGATGTCTGTGGCCCATGTTACTACCAGGGGCCATGGGAGAGCTGGCCTGGGCACTGGAGAACTGCTCCCCATCCCTCACACCCCTCACACACACCCCACCCCGCCCAGCGGGAGAACTGCCCCACCTCCCAGGAGAACTGGCCCCGACCCTCGCCTGAGGTGGACAGTCCCGGTAGAGGCCAGAACTGACCAACTTAGCTGCCATCCAGGATTTTGAGTTGGCCCACCCCAACATGTACCCCATCGATGACCTGCTGGAGCGAGTGAAGAGACCAGGCCTGTGGAAATAGAGCTGCAGGATCTCCATGACTCGGGGCAACAGCAGAAGTCTGGGGGGAGGTCCAATATTGGTGGTGTCCTAGAACCCAGGGGTCTTGAACCAGACCAACGACTCGTTGCAATGAATATTTGCAAGTAAAGCTGTTTGGGAAAAAGGGTGGACTATGGGACACGCCGTGGCTCCCAAGGCCACTGTGACAAATGAACATGTGATGGAGAGGCGGGAAAGACAAAAGAACAAAATGGTTGGTTTTTTTTCTTTTTTGTGGGGGAGGGGACTACAAGGGTGGCGGGAGGAAAGACTGGGAAGTGGATGGGATTGGGGTGCATGATGTGAAGTTCCCAAAGAACGAATTTAAAAAATCATGTTCAAAAAAAAAAAAATGCTCCTTCCTCCTCTATTTTTTGAAACGTTTTCTGAATAACTGGTGTTCATTGTTGCCTGGAGACATTTAAGGGCAGAGTTTCTGTTGGACCTAAGAGGCCAGCACTTAACACAGTCCAGGGCTAGAGACACTGTTAGGGGCCAAGAAAACAGAAAGGCATACCCAGCTAGAAAGGGACCTGGGAGAGGGGCCTACACAGCCACATAGGTTGGATTTTGTGGGGAAATGGTCTGCATCTAAACCCACACATGGGGCCATGTCACAAAAGAGGGTTCCAGAGTCGACATCAAATACACAGGATCCTGGGAGGAGGGTGTTGCTGACCTTGGCTGAACCCGGTGGCAAGAGCAGGGTCAGCTTGCTGTGGATGGAGGCATGATGAGGACGTGAGACCACAGAGGTCCTGGGGCCCCTGCTTTGCTGAAGGAGAATGGTTTCCTTTCATGTGGTCTGTTTTTGAAAATAGGATCGCACCTGAAATGCCACTTGAATCCAGTAGCCAGTCCCCTTTGGTACAAGAGGGCCGACTTGAGCTGATCCTTTAATTCCAGGACACGCACTTCTCTGTGTTTCTCTTGATAACCAGGAGGGTCCCTGAGCCTCCTTGAAAGGACAGTGGGGGAAAGTCTTACTTGGATTCTTGGGGTTCTGGTTCTGATAATATTTACTCTGAGCGGTCCTCTCAAACATCACTTCTCACCGGTAAGGAAGGAGCTTGAACAGGCTCTTGGGGAGAGAGGAGGGTCCAGCTTAGTCCCAGACCAGAGGCTCAGCCTTGAAGTCCTGCTCTATTTCTGTGGCTCCTCCAACTGATGCTGGGCACACTAACTCACTTGTAAAGCAGGACATCCATAACCTGACCGCTCAGGCAGGACTAGGTGAGCGTAGCTTAATGGGGGGCGCGGGTACCTTGGTCTCTCTATAGGTGGAAGCGCTCAGCAAAACCATGCTCAGCTGTACCCCAAGGTCCAAATCAGTCAAAGGTATTAGGTTTGGCTGTTGCCTGGTCCAACTGCATAACCTTCCAACCCCCAGTCCAACTCCCCGCCTCCCACCCCTGTCCCTGGAGGGCTCAGCTCTGCTATCTGCCTTCTATAAGGACTTTGGGTCCAAGCAGAAAATATTTGTGTCGGGGCTACCTCCTCCCTCCCCACACCATGGGATGGACCTGTGTTTCCCAGAACCAGGTCCTTTTTGGGTCTAGTGTTTCTTCTTCGGCAGGAGAGAGAGAGAGAGAGAGAGAGAGAGAGAGAGAGAGAGAGAGAGAGAGAGAGAGAGAGAGCTGTGACGTTGCTCTAGGAACATGAAGTGACATGGGAAATCCGGCATAGGAGATTCAATCCGTTTATTCAGGCCTACAGACAGCCTCTCGGGTCTGGCCTGAAAGGAAGTCATGGCTTCCACTCAATCACTTTGATGGCTATTTGGGCTGCCCGCTGTATGGCCTCGTTTTTGTGCTGCAGGAAGACCCGGAGGGTAGGCAGGTGGGGCTGCAGTAACCTGCGGCCCTCGGGGGCCTCAGCCAGCATGGTGAGGGCTTTGATGGTGTTCAGGCACACCTTGCTGTGTGTTGTAGCGCAGAGCAGCTCCAGGAGCGGGGCGATGGCGTCCACATCCAGGGCCGCGTATTTCCCTGTGGGCCACAGACCCTGGGTTTCCCAATCATCTGCACCGAAGGGGCTTGTCTCCCCCTGTCCCGCTACCCGGGATGTCTAAAGAGCATCGCCACCTGCACCCAGCCTCTCCTTCCCTCTGTCTTTGCCACACTGCTCAGCTGAGTCCAACCTGGGCCCTCCGTTACTTCCTCTGCCTGTTCGGTTCCCTAACCAGGCTCGCTGTGTCACCCCACCCCTCTCCTGTAATCAGCTTTCATAAGACAACATACACAGTGTTCTTTTAAAAAAAAAGGAAAAAAAAATCAATCACATGTTTATGTGGCAGGCATTTCTTGAGTCACAGGTCTGCACCTGGCACAAAACACACACGGTTAGGTGCCAAGGTGCAGCTTAGTGGTGGGGCCCTCCAGCTGCTCTCGGAGGAGGCTGGGCACCTGCCCTAGGCCCCGCCCCCTGAATGCTGGCTTCTCCACCTCCTCCATGATTCTGCCTCTTCTGACGACTGCAGATACCCAAGGCCAAGACCTCTGTGCTCCATCGTCCAGCTCAGGGCCCAGCTTAGGATAGGGACTCGGAGACCTAGCTGGGAGAGGGTGATATAGCCCTGGGTCCTGGCCTCTGTGTCTCTAGCCACTGGCTACGGCCTAATGGGTCCCTGGCCTTCCAAATCTTCCCACATAAGCTTGGGCTGAGGTACCCCCTCCATGTGAAGGCACACAGGGTACTCTGCTCCACATGCAGTCAGAATTGCCTCAGTAAGCAGGAATGATGGAAAGATGTTGTAGACTCTGAGAAAGCCCCAGCCTCTCCCCTTGTGCGTCTCAATTCTACTATTGGGGTCCACCGGGGAGCCATGTTGACTATAAATCCGAGACCTCCAGAGTCGTCAGGAAAACACAAAGAGAGCATCATGCACAGGCCAGGAGTGGGTGGGTATGAAGTGGTCAGGAAGGCCAGATGGCTTTCAGAAGTTATGAGAAGCAAGACAGGAGGGCGTCACATCTAGTCTGTCAGGTATGGCGTCTACCCCGGATCCCTTCCCTCAGCCAGTGGTTGGGTGGCTTAGCCTTGATGTCTGCCGCCTAGGGGAAGGTTTTTCTATAGTATGTGCCCTATACCACAGCTTAACAAAAGTAGTTATGACCAAGAAACACAGAAAGGAGAGATGGCCTAAGAGTGTGGTACTGCTCTTGCAAAGGACCCGAGTTCTGTTCCCAGCACCCACATCAGGCACCTGTTATTCTCGCTCCAGGGGAAGAGGTATATGATTGTACACACACACACACAACACACAACACACACACACACACACACACACACACACACACACACACACACACACCCCTACACATTATTTTTTTAAAGAAGGGAACACGTAAGGCCAAGGGCTCTGGGGTCTGCTTCCACCCAGGAATAACAGAATTATAGAGACCAAACTAATCAATCTCAGAATAATGGTTCAAAGAGACCTGAGTCTGAGGCAAGGTCTTTAGGCCAAGGAAATAGCTTGGTGTAGAGGGGCACAGGCCTAACGTGAGTGGCTTGTGACAAATCACTGCCAGCCAGCCCACTGTGTCCAAGAAGATGAGAGAGGTCTAAACTTTGGACCAAACTTTTTTGTTTGTTTGTTTGTTTGTTTTCGAGACAGAGTTTCTCTGTGTAGCTTTGTGCTTTTCCTGGAACTCACTTTGTAGACCAGGCTGGCCTCGAACTCACAGAGATCCACCTGCCTCTGCCTCCCGAGTGCTGGGATTAAAGGCATGCGCCACCACCGGCCGGCGGTTGGACCAAACTTTAAAAGGTCCTTAGCGATAGATCAAAAAGTGGATTTTGATGGAGTCTAGAGGTCTGAGAGGTCAATACTTGGCCCTTGACATGAGAAGGAAGCATTTGGAAAGCTCACTGTGGATGCTGGCAAGCGAGGGGCCTGCCTCTTCCCTTCTGCCTGCACCCACCCAGCCTCAGGAATCCAAAGGGCACCCCCGTCTTACCTTCAGTGGTCACGGCTGCGTGCATCAGGGCCCCAGCCACATTACCTTGTACCTCCTCATCAGGGTCCAACAACAGATCCACCAGGATAGGAATGACTTCATGCTGCCACACCTGTTGCTTGCCCTCCAAGGGGATGCTACGGCAGAGAGAGGACAAAAGGAGGTGAGGCCTGGGAATGTCCCAGAACACACACTAAGATAGAACCTGTGTTGGGAGTATGACTTTCTGCCACTGAAAGAGATAAAGAGTCCCCTGGGGGAATGAGTATCATTCTAAGCCATGCTCATAAATGAAGACATGTTTGTTTATGTGGAAGAGGAAGACCCCATAGCAAGACAGTCTGTCTCTACCCGAGTTGGTTTCTTTACCAGGGGAGATCCGAGCAACCGCAGGTTCACTCTGTTCCAGCATTGCATGACGTTGTGAAAATGAGGGTGGTGAACTTCCCGAGAGTTTCTCAACCATGAGCCAGCGTGATCCCCCCAACTCCCCCAAAAGAGAAGGGCTCAGGATGGTAATGGCACACACACACAGTGCACAAACATCCCAACAGACAGACTTCAACTTGACCGTTGGCTCGCCATTTCCCTACCTCACTGCCTTCCACAGAACTCTCATTTGTCGGAACTCTGAACACCTCAAAGACATAGGTATTTTATGGGAACACTGTTCAGGAAACAGAGCCAGCAGCCACTTCTCGGTGATACTGCCATGCTATTGGCTTTCTGAACTGTCAGTCTTTCACTCTGGGGCGATTTATCAAGGACGCAGAGTCCTGGGTCCACCTACAGGACGGCCTTGAGCTCATTTCCTCAGTGACCTGAGGCAAGTACTAGTCCAGACACTGAGGTGAGAGCTGCTACGGTTATCGGCCTCTCGGCACTTGACATTTGGGGAGCACACTGTCTAGCCCTTAGTCTATAGCAGCAAACAGGACAGACTCACTGTGTGGGTGACACAAAATCGTAAGGAGTGGGAATGAACACAGACAGGCTGATGGGGGAGACCAGGGGAGCTGGGCGGAAGCGGCACTTTGATAAAGTTCTGTCGTCGGAGCTTCGTTGGATGGGGACCTCCGGCCACAGACCTGATGGCGATAGTTATGGGCGGGTCTGAGAATATGCATCATAACGAGCATTCCAAACCAGCATCCCAGGGGTTGGGGCAGGCCCACCAGAAATACTAGCCTGGCCCCCTAGCCAGACTCCCTGATAGAAGTTAAGCCAGGGCTTGAGGGATGGCAAGGCCTTCCCTCCCTCTTGAACTGAGGGGGTGTGGGCACAGGCAAAGGGGTCTCCTGAGACACAGGACTGGCTGTTTGGAGGTTCCGTTCTCCCTCCATTTTCGGGCCCAGATTTAGACTGTGATCCTACGTGACCTTGAGCAAGTGACTGGAACTCAGGCTTCCGTCTTCTCATCTCTACAGGCAGATAGATGCCTCTTCCTTCCGTGGCAGTTGGCTGACCCTTGTTGACTTTATAGGCAGTGCCTGGGTATGTTTGCATAGTTAAGGACCACGGGCTATCATCATCATCACTGGAGTTCATCTGCTTGTCTTCCTCATGGAGAAGTGACCAATTAGCTAGGATTGTCCAGGATGGAAGTGAGAGCGAGTTCCCTGGGATATAGCATAATCGCAGGCCAGACACCATGGTCCCACTAATGAAAAGGGTACTCTTCTGACCCAGTGTCCCCTTCCCCCAGGGCACAAGGAAGTTAGAGGACATATGCCTGGGTGGATGCACTTGGGTTCTCTGGCAAACATAGCTAGGTGAAGCCTGCTGATCTCCTGATAGGACAGGAGTAGCTTGGGGGCCTTCTCTGGCCCTCAGCAGAAACTCAAGGAGGTGACCGCTCGGTCAACACAAAACACCTCACCTGATAGCAATGAGTGCCCGGGCAGCCTTGCTGCGGAGTTGGCGGTTCTCACTTTGGA
Source organism: Peromyscus leucopus (assembly GCF_004664715.2). Classification (NCBI taxonomy): domain Eukaryota; kingdom Metazoa; phylum Chordata; class Mammalia; order Rodentia; family Cricetidae; genus Peromyscus; species Peromyscus leucopus. Next base: position 21,032,555 of record NC_051084.1, on the reverse strand, counting down.
GCTTCTCCTTAAAACAGGGCACAGCGTGGCTATCTAGAGCCTCACTGGCATCCTCCTGCAGGCATGGTGCCAGAGTGTCCAAGATGATCTCCTGAATGTATTCCTCCTCTGAATGCAGGTTCCACACCAGCGAGGGGATCAGGCCACTGTTGACGATGCCCCGGGCACCTGCAGAACAGGAAAGGGCATTAGAGTGTTCTTCCCCCAATACTGATTGGCCCGCCTAGGTGAGGGGATCGATCCCGAGGAGTGGGCAGGAGTTCACAGATGCAGTACGTCTGAAGAAGTGTGGCCCTGGAAGTGACAAAAGTCAGACACCCTTTGGTTACCTGTGCCTTGAAGGCATCAACCACTGACACGTCGTGCATGGCAGGCAGCCTGAGAGGTTGCAGCTCACTGCAGCAGATCCAGGCTTACAGAGAGAGACCTTCTCTCTCCCATGCTATTATGGGTTGGATGTAAAATATCTTTAAAGGTTCATATGTGAAAGACTTGGTCCCCAGCAGGTGCCCCAGTGAAGAGGTGATTGGCTCATCATGGCATTTACTTCGTTAATTAGCCTCGTCGGTGGTCTAATCCATGGTCAGTTCATAGCGCAATGAGCTAATGGAGAGTGGAGTCTATTAGAAGTAGGTCACTATGTCTTGCTACAGACCACCACCTCTTCCCCTCCTCCTCTCTCCCCTTTCTCTGTCTCACCTCACCCCCACCTACCCTTGAGGCGGGCAGCTCTGCTCTACCCCCAGCTGCTTCATGATGCTCTGCAATAAAGCCGAGTGAACACGGACTGAAGCCTGGGAAACCAGGGGCCAAAGTCAATCTTCTCTCCTTTACACTGAGTTTCTCAACGTATTTTGTCAGAGGTAAAGGAATCACCAACCAAACTCCCTCCAGAGTGGCGGGGAAGCACTGGGCTTCCTTTCACATCCAAACTATGCCAAAGCTTCTGGAGCCTGGAATAGAGCCTGAGATGGAAAGTGTAGGGGTGTAAAAAAGGATCTCCTGTCGTCCCCCCCAAAGATCTGTGTCCCCATCTAAAAATGACAGGACTCTGGCCAAGGGGTTTTGGAAGTCCCTGGGGCCAGGCTGTGTTGGTTTCTTTTCTCACAGCTGTGACTAAACACACAAGTGACATGAGCCCTGAAGGAACAGTCTGTCACGGCAGGGAAGGCATGACCACCCGTGGCCCCATAGCAGTGGGAACACAAAACTGGGACCCCTTACCAACTCATGTTTCTGCAGAACGGGAAGCACACAGTGGGCAGTCATGGGGGAGACAGGCTGTAAACTTTAAGGCATACCCCAGCTGGCCCACGTCCAGCTAGGCTCCACCTCCTGAAGGCTCCACAACCTCCCTAAAACAGTGCCACTAGCTGGGGACCGAATGCTCAGGTGCATGAACCTGCAGGGAGGGGCATTTTATAACCAAACCATGGGGCGCAGAGGCCAGCAGCAGGGGACACCCCCCAATAAACAGGACCTACCCCTCTCCTTCTGGAGAACGCGGAATGCTCCAGGCTATCAGAGCAGCCTTCCCAATTCACCGCAATGAAAAGGGAAACAACCCAAGGACCACCTGTGCCTACCCCCTGGCAGCCAGCCCCTCTGCCAAGCCTCTCCAGCAGCCCACTGTGCCCACTACAAAGCCTCCCATTGCCCCCTCCCCCCAGGAGGTGGCCACCAGCAAACATCTCTCTTTCAGTCTCCCCAGTTAAACCCTCTAATTTACTCTAGAGAGGCAAATGAACAGGTTAATTAGCCTAAAGGTCTCTCAGTGGCAATTAGCACCAGGGAATTTCCTCTTTGCGGGCATCACCCCGGCTTTCCTTCCTCGGTCCCTGAGGATGTCAGATGGCAGGTGACTGTGGTGATGGGGTGGAGAGGTGGGGCCCGGGGATCTCAGCAGCTCTCACTGCTCCTTACGTTCCCGTTCCTGGATAACCAGTGCTCTTAGCCAGCCTCTCCCTGGGGTGCCTGAGTGTAGCAACTAGCTCTGCCCATTCGTGCTCTAAGGTATCAGGACAGTTCAGGGAAGCTACTTTCCTACTTCCAATGAACTGGGGATTTGGGTTTGGGGATTTGTTTGTTTGTTTGTTACTTGTTTGTGTTCCATTTCCCACCCAGAATTCCAAAGCCTGGATTTGACACCTAAATGTGTCTTTTCCCAGCTGTGTGATTTTTGGACCTATTACCTAATCTCTGAGCCTGGTTTCCTCAGCACTGAAACCGGGCCTGGGGGCTGGTAAACGCTAGTAGAAGTCTCCTAACTGGGACTTGATTCTGCCCTGACTTGCACCTGTGTCTAAGCTTCCCGGAGGAACCCTGGGGGCTGGAGTCCCTCCTGCCTGAGACTACTGGCTGAGTTGAGACAGACACAGGTTAGGGGAAGGATGAAGGGAGAGGAGGTCAGAAAAGTTATAATATTAGAGGTGCTCTCCTTGTCTCTATCTAGCCCCCTTCCCTTGAGTCCTGGGGGGGAGCAAGTCTAATGCCCAAAGGACTTGCCAGCCGAGGACAGAGCCAGGACCCTCAGCAGCTCAGATTTTGTTGGACCAAGATTTCACTTTGAGGCCAAGGGGGAAAATCAGAAACAAAGTTAGCGAGGGGTGTGTCTTTTCTGTTCATTTACATTGTTTCTCTTCAGCTAAAAGACAAGTGGCTGGCCTGGCTGGTTGTAACTAACCCAGGTGCGGTCTGGAATGTTGAAGTGGGGGGATGGGACACATGGACCCCAGCGAAACAGAGTGCAGAAACCCACCCAGCTGCCACAGCCTGAGAATCAGTGAGTCTTAGAGGCAAGACAGTCAGAGCACAGAAAAGAGCCTGCCAGGACAGGTGCCCTCTCTAAAGGCGAGGCCCTGGGTGGCTGAAACTCCAGAGAGGAGTAGGACACCCCCAGCCCACACCAGGATATCGGGAAGGCTAGTGGAGAGCCAGCTGGGGGCAAGTCATCAGGGCATCGGTGTCCCTGTGATTCCGCAGATCCAACAGGCCTTGTAGACTGACTTCCCAGCCTGCTCTTGTTTTCTTGAGCTGGACTCCTCAATATTTTCATTATCTGATTATTCCCAGCAACACAGCTCGCCCTGTCTGTGAGCTCATGCCTATCACAGCTAATACACTACCTACCACTCGCCTTCTCGGGTGTGAAAAGAGCTAATCTTAAAATTTCTCTGCGGGTTCTTAAGCCAACCTCTCCAACCATACTCACAGGTCATTAGTTAGTTGTGGCTATTCCTAGGATCCTTGTGTGTGGCGGGTGCTAGTGTGGATAAGTTGGCCCTTCCTAGGTTCTCCACAGAGCTCACATTCCTTCATGCCCACCTTGGAACTCATTTCTCTCTGATCCCTGGCCATCCTGCTCTTGCCATAGCTCCAGCCCAAGCATCCTATCTTTATAAAGCTGCTCTCCCTGCCCTGTGCCCCCAAGGACCCCACCGGGTTGCTACAACTGTGTAACTATAAGGATGAATGCTTCTGCTGCTTTTCTACCCCCTGCTCTATAGCGACCAGGGAGGGTCTTCTAAAAGGGTGCAGAGCTATATTCTAGAAGTATGCACCACATGGAGGCCACCAGCAAAAGACCAGGTGACAGACTCCAAAGCCTCTCACTTTGAAGTAGTTGCCAGGATCAGGTCCAGGAGGCAGCAACCAGCCCTGGTATACACTTCAAGGGCTAGCCTCTGCTCCCCACCTGGAATGCTGTAGGGGGTAATCTCATTCTTGCATTGGTTTTACTCTTGGCAAAGGGCTGAAGTCTGACCCCTGTGTCTGCTGTGGAAACTGCCTCCACTGAGCCCTGATCACTTATTTCCTACATACATTAACCCTCTGAGGAGTCTATGGTGCCCTCTTTAACAGATTGGGAAACTGGCTCTCAGCCAGGTCCCAGCGACAGGAGCCCGGCCCCAACAGCCTGTTGATTTGGTAGACATGTTCTTAAATCATTAGCAGAATTCCTTTGGTCCTCATTGGCCATGCATTGTACCATGTCTAGGTTGGCCTCAGCAGTGCCCATAACCAATACCTGTCCCTTCCCTGAAAGTTTAGACAGCGCTTTCACAGGTGAGCTACCCCCCCCCCTTCCCCCAAGTATGTAGTACAACAGTCCCCATTTCACAGCAGAAGAACCATTCCCAGGGAGATGGTGGGATGATGTCCTGCTTCCAAAGCATCCGGCTGGCACCAACATGTGGTCATGGCTCCCCACCTCACCCTGGGCTCTCAGACACATTATATGCTTAGAGTTAGTACGATGGAAAAGACAGAGAGGCACTACTCTGGTGGACCCCCGGTCTGAGTCTTTCTCGCACAGGAATGAGGTGCCCCCAGCCAAGACCCACACATGGGCTCCTCCTGATCCTAGGCAGAATCTCACGGCCTGCACTTAGGTGCATTTTGCCAAGGATCTGGTGTCTCCTGGGGCGTCTCCAAAGGGGGCAGGGACTTGGTTCCCTTCGGATCCAAGGAAGGATCTGGTTCCCCCTTCGGCTTCTCTCTGCTGGGGTGGGAGGAACTCCTGTAAGTACCCCCTACATGCTGCAAAAGAGAGCAGAAGAGAAGACGAACGACATGCTGCGCCAACCTCGCTAGCTTAGCCCATTAGCGTTTTCACGAGCCCTAAAGGATTGTTGAAAGGATCCAAGGAAGCCAGGACCGACAGCACTTTGCAAAGAGAAGGGTGGGAGAGTAGGTTGCCGGGGCTGAGTTCGAACCCCACTGAGGTATAGACAAGGGCGAGGCAAGCAGGGTGCAAGGAATCAGGGCTACGATGCTCTCGGGGTGGGTTTCCCCAGACGCTAGAAGCGGCTTCGGCGAGGCTCAGCGCAGTGCAGTGCCACAGTCGCCGGAGCCAGCAGCGCGTGCGGTACGGCGGCGCGCAGACAGCCGCGGCCCCGCCCCTGTCTGTCGTTACTGGACGGGTTGTACGTCCGTCGGTCACTGTCGCCCAATGGGAAACGAGCCGGAGCTAGTGGTCCGGCGGCAGCGCGTGGTGCGGGGCAGGCGAGCGACAGACCCCGCCTGCGGTTGGCCTGGCAACGGGCTGCGCTCGCGACTCCGCCCCCTGCCGGCGGCGGCGCGGTGCGGAGCGGGTGGACCCGCTTGCGGGCGGCGCGGGAGGGCGGAGGAGGGAGCCAGGGCGGCGGAGCGTGTGTGCCACCCGCGGACCGGTCACGTCCTCGCGCGGGCGCCGGCACCCCGCGTCGTGCAGAACCGGGGCGCCACAGCCCCGCGCTCGCGGCCCCGCCCCGCCGGGTGCAGCTCGACCGACGCACGGAGCCGCGCCCGGGAGGTGAGTGAGAGAGCGCACTAGCGGCCCCGGCGCGCACAGCTGAACCCTGGGCTGGGGGCGCGGCTGGGGCTCACCCCACCCCCACCCGGGCCCGAGCCTGGGGCCTTTGTGCTGGGGACCCGAGATCTCTGGGACTAGGGGTGCAGAGGCAGGGATGCCCCGCCGGGTAGGAGAGCCGCGAGGGTGGGGTTGTCTGCGAGGTGGGCAGGGGGGTGGCCACGGCCCAGACAGGTGCCTGGGGAGGGAGGCACGGCGGCCCAGTTACCCTCGGAAGGACTGGCCGCCGCCTGACGAGATTGAGCAGGGGGGTGCCGAGGATGATAGGGGACCACTGCTCGCCCTGAGCAGCTTGCGGGTGCGGAGCCCAGGCGGGCGACCTGCAGGAGCGACGCCAGGCGAGGGTCTCTCTCCGGGGGGCCAGGGGTGCAGGCAGCCGCAGGTGTCAGGAGCTCCGGGCGCTTGGCCTTGATAGGACGGGAAGAGAGGGCCCTGAGGCCCGGGTACAACAGCTCGCTGTTCTCGGTCATCGCTCTTGCAAGGGAGCAGGTTCCTTGGAGGCATTTGGAGCCAGAGATGAGTATCGACCTGCTGCGATTGTAATGTGTTCCTGGCTCAATATTTTTTTCCCTTAAAAGGCGGTGGGGTGTTTGGGGAGGGGTGTGAGGGCCTCTGCTCGGGATCCTGCGGTGGATCTGTGGGGGCTCTCCCTCTAGGGAGGTGCTGAGCCTGTCTGGATGAAGATGGCAGGAATCTGCCTAGGCCGAGAATTGGGGATCCTGTTACAGAGAGGAGGATGGGAAAACAGTGCCAAGTGAGACCAGGGTTCCCTGGAGTCTGAGTCTCAGGGTGGAGGGACCAGCCTGGTAACCGAGGTCGCCTTGTCTGGGGAGGGGATTGGGGCAAGACACCTGAGCCCTGCCTGGCTGGCTCTTTTCTGCCCAAGTGGTTTTTTCCCTGCACTAGGAATCATCTAGTTCTGCTAACCTGGCCCCAGTCTAGAGGAAGCTGCTTGGCCAGATTCAATTAAGCAAACATTTACTGAGTGCTGGCTCCCCCAGGGCCCGGTGCTGAGGTGGAAGGGTGGGAGTGGACTGGGCCTGTCCTCCCAGGACTGATTCACCTTCCTATGGGGGGTGGGGGGAGATATGGCTGGACTCTGATAACCAGGCCCTCGGTGTGGCGCAGGGGGCTGGGGAGGGGCCTGAGAGAGATACCCCAGGCTTAGGTCAGACCTGCCTATGGGCAATGTGACATTTGAACTGGAGCTTGAAGGACATGGGCACAGCCATAATGAGCGGTGTGGGCAGAGGGGAGAGAATGAATGGAGGCTGGGGCCGCTGGGCTGGGTTGGGTGGAAGTACAGAGTCAGAGGTGTGAGGGCGAGGTGGGTGCAAGGCCAGAGGAGCCCGTGAAGGGACTTGTGGACAGAGACACCGTGACCAGACACCATTGTTTGCCAGGCTGTCTCAGTGGAACCCACAGCCTCTGTGTCTATAAAAGGGAATGGTTCTGTGACCCCTGGAGCTGAGTTGTGGTGGAGAAAAGAACTTCAAGGACCAGAGAGGCCTCCTGGCCTCCTGGGTCTGCCCTTACAAGGCACCTTGCCTCTGATAGAGCCAGGGCCCTGGGTAACCAACCCACCCAGCCCCCTTCTTAGTCAAGATGAAGTCACCTGCCTTTGAAGGAGACAACGTTCAGCTGGTGAGTCTGGAGTTGGGAAGGTTTAAAAACAATGATAGGGTAGGAGGGACCACTGAGGGACCCAGGAAGCTACAGAGGGCTGCCCCGTGCTTGGACAGAGTGGTGCCCCCTTGTGTTTGCCGTCTCTAGACATGAAGAGATGCTGGCATTTGGTATAAAACTCCTCCTGGGTGCTCCTCTAGCAGATGCTTTTTTTTTTTTATGAGACGGGCTGTGAGTAGACATAGTTCTTCCCCCTTAGAAGACCGATGTCACCCTCTGCCCTAGATTCGCTCTCCTGTTTCCAGAGATGGTTTTGGTTCCCTCTCAGAAGGGCTTGGTCCTTACTCATCTTGGTAGTGTATCCAGCGTCAAAGGTTGGTACACACACACACACACACACACACACACACACACCTCCCCCCTACACACACACACACACACACACACACACACACACACACACACACACACGGTATTGGCTGAGATTCAGCCTGCCTGCCCTCATGGAGTACGTGATCTGTGCCTCCTGCCTGACCCATTCCAGGGACCTGCCATGGAACTCAGGGTTTGAAGTATAAAGAATGGATTCTTTCTTCTGTTCCCAACCTCTTAGGCCTTTTGGTTCCTAAGGATTTAAAAAAAAAAAAAAAAAAAAGGTGTCTCAGTCTATACCTCAAGAGATTTTATGGTGAGTCCAACAGTATCTGGGTAGCTGAATAGAGACATCACTGCCAAGAGGCCCCTGCGTAGAGGCTGCTGGGAAAGAGTCTTCTTGCAGATAGTTTGAGAATGTGTCCTCGGTCTAGCTACTCAGTAGTCTGGTATGTGAACCTGGATGACAGTGTGCTTGTGTGCATGCATGCGTGTGTACGTCTGTGCTTCCTCCCCTGGAGGCAAGGACAGAGCATGCCTTTGCCACCTCACAAACGCCTCAAAAGACTGGGTGTCTGCAGAGGTGCGCTAGCTGCTGCTGACTGACTGGGGCTTGCTCATGGAAACTCTGGAGGAAGCAGATAGCCCACTGGTCTCCCAAAGCCCCCAGGAAGGAAACCCAGGATATCCAAGCCTGGGGCAGCCTGTGAGTCCTGTGCTTGACTTGAACATGATAAAAAAGTGTTCAAGGCAGACACCAAAAGTTAGCTCCGGGTGAGCAGAGGCCACACTGTGCTCTCTGAAGCCCGAGGAGGGCCCGGGAGCACCACGGCTCTCAGTGACCTAGAGCCATGAAGCAAGAACTCCGGTGTAGGCATCAGAAGCCATGGGGACAGGCCCTGGTCCTGTTACCTCTAGTTCAGACCCTTCTGGTCCTCATCTGTAAAGAACTAACAACGCTCTCCTTGGTCCCCACATCGGCTGTCCACTTTAATGTATCCCACACTGGAGGAGAAGCGCAGGAGGAGAGGCGAGAAGGTGGCAAGTGTGATGCCAGCCTGAGCTGTATAGCAAGACCTTGTCTCAAAAGTGCCAAGTAGAGGGGCTGGAGAAGATAACTCAGCCGGTAAATCATTGGCCATTCAAGCGTGAGGACTGGAGTTCTCCTCCCCGGGAGCCACATAAACAATAACAGGAAAAAACAAAGAACAGGTGGTGATTACAAGTACTGCGTACATGTAATTCCAGTGTTGGGCATGGGGAGTAGAAACTTGCGAGTCCCCGGGGCTAGCTAACCAGACAGTGTAGCCTAATCAGGCAAGACCCAGGCCCTCGAGAGACCCCCTTCTCAAAAATAAGGTGGACAACACCCAGAGAGAGGCAACATGCGAGATTATCTTCTGACCTGTGTGTGTGTGTGTGTGTGTGTGTGTGTGTGTGTGTACAAGTGTGTACCCATACTGCACACATACAAACATGCTCATATGTACACATGAGAGAGAAGGGTAGGTGGCCAGATCCCAGTGCAGGCATGCGGGTAGGATCTTAAGACTGGATCAGGTAAGGCTCACACTCCAGTGAGTCAGAGGACCTGGGCCGGTTAGAACAGAGGAGGACCTGGGACCAGTTGGAGTTTTTAAAAAGTGCTCCGCTCCGCTGGGTGAGTAGCTCTAAGTGGGAGAGAATCGTCAAACATGGGAAGCCCTTGGTCCCATTCCCCACTACCAAAAGAGCGATGATATCCTAAGTAAAATAAAAACAGACGGGGCTAGGATGAGACCCCGAGGCCCCTTGGGGCTAGGCAGTATTTCAGGGACTGAAGATGGGGAGAAGAGGGGATGAGAGGGGACAAGTCAGATGGGAGCCCTGGAGTTTTATCTAGACGGATGCAGCTGACCCTGGGTGAGGAAGGAGGCTCGTGAAGACTCCTTCAAGAGGAAGAGACTTGGGGACCTGATGAGACTCTGGCAGGTATTGACCACGTTGTGGTCAGAGCGAGGGCATGAAGTCCTTGGCATCCAAGTGTTGGGGAAGCTGTCGGCCAGTGAAGTCACTGAAGACCCAGGGTGGATAGGACCTGAGAGTCGGAGGCTGAAGCTGGAGAACTGGCAGACCGGGGAAGGTGAAAACACCATTGTCACGGTCCTTTAGGAAGCTGGAGAAGGCGTGGAGGGTTGGTTGGAGGGGGTCTCTGCATTAATCACTGGGGTTGGAGCATCATGGGAAGCTCTGGCTACACAATCAGTTGGGGCCTTGGTAAGAAATTAGTAGGCATTTCAAAATGGCTACAGCTCAGCATCAGGCTTGACCGAGGAGGGTCCTGTGTAACCATCTATGTGTACGCCCATGACGCCGGCCTACTTATGGGGACCATGGGAACAGAGCTGGGGCTGTGGCAGCCGGAGAAAGAGGCCTTACAAGCTGTACTGTGATGTTCCTGCTCCCGTCCATCCCCCCCCCCCCCCCCCCGCGCGCGCCCCTTTCTCCATTCCCCTGAGTGGGTGGTAGATAAGCTGTGTGGGGTCGGGCGGAACTATCCTGTGATCTTGTCTGTGTGATCTCCCGGCTAGGGATCCCAAAGCCACACATTGAAGAATTGCTCCCCACTGTGCGTTACCATTTCTCCCCTCTCCGTCTTTGTGTCTCCCCCCCCCGCCCCCCCGGTGGCCGGTAGCCACTCAGGACGGCAGGTGTCAGGAGGCACACGTCTCGAAGCCCAGCCACGGTTGGACATGGGGCGGAGTGTGGCTGGCAGCTTCGTACAGTGACTTCCGTGAGTTTGTCTCCCCCCCCCCCACAGAAGCCTGCTACATCACAGAGTTTTGAGTTATTCACTTCTAAATTAAGGTATACGTCTCTTTTAGAGACATCCCTGGAGAATCCATCAAGAAGTGCTGGGAAGCTAGACTGTCAGAAACCACAGCGCAGGGAGGGGCCTTTGGTGTCAAACCCAACGTGCCTTCTAGAACAATCCAACTCGAAGCGTATCCTGTCCCCAGGGCTCTTGTGGCCATGGCCATGCTGGGGCAGGCTGTGGTCAAAGCGATCCTTTGAGTGGGAGACCTCTGCTCCTGGGATAGAGAACTGGCCGAGACAGGATTCCTGAGTGGGCCTGGCCTAAATCCTGATCCCTCAGAGAGTGTCCTCCTGTGAGCCATGGCCCTTTGCTACGTTGGGTCGGAGGGGTACTAGACTGATGCTCCACATTTTCTTAGAGCCTAGACCTAGACATTCCCAAGGAGGACATACCAAACCTGCCCTGCATTTCATGGCCAACCACCTTCCGGGGAGCAGGAAATGTTTCTTAGCCCCTCACAATCATGCTGTGGAGGAGGGGCCAGTGTTTTATCTCTGTTTTAGTTGAAGAGACTAAGACCTGACCCGGGGGTGGGGGCGGGGGCAGGGGCGCTGGCTGTCTTCAGTGCCTCAGTAGACCCTGGAAGCCACTGCACTTGACAAGCCAGGCTCAGAGAGGGCATTATGGAACCTGGGATTCTCAGCAGCATGGGGATAGCTCTCAGCTTCGTCCTCGGCACACTCGGCACACTCGGCACACCTCGGCACAGAAGGCCACCTGACTGGACCTGGGGACCTGGGCATTTCCCATCCGGCCCTTTTGGTTCTGGTTCCGTGGCTGGTGAGGGGTGTGCAGCTCCGGGATTGGGCGTATTTCCTTTCATCTCTTTGACTCCTTCGGGCCTCAGTTTCCTTCTCTCTAAAGGGACGAGAGGAGTGAGTGGACTGCGAGATCCCTTGTAGGCTAACCCCAGGGCTCATCCCCTGCAGGGAACAGAGGGAGGGTCTGCCGACGGGTGGGGCACTCCGTACAGGGAGCATGGTCACTGGCCGGCCGGCCGGCCGCCCTCACCCGCCATCCTTCTGCTGTCTCGGATCCCGCCTAAAATGAGCATCTCTCCTCTGACGGCAGGGCTGTTTGACCCCCGCCATCCACATTGCAGGCCAGGTTTCTCCACAGGGCAGGACGGGCTCCGCAGTGGCTGTTGCTTTGGCTCCGGGGTTCTCACACGGGGCTCCATACTGAGAGGCTTTTCACATCTCTGACTCCATGCTTCCTTGAGTCTCCCTGGGACCTCACTCTAACCTTACTCAACATCCCAGGGGTGCGCGTCGTCGTCATCGTCGTCGTCATCGTCGTCGGTGGCCCTTCCACATCGCCCCCGTCGGTCACCACGGTCTGACCTGTTGGTTTCCTTTGCTTGCTGTTTGTGTATTGTTTCTTGGGTCTGAATGAAAGATGTGTGAGGCACAGAATTTTTTTTTTTGGGGGGGGGGGGGTGTCCGCCTATGAGAAAAACGACACCCAGGGAGTCTGTTCTTGAGGAACAACCTTCGGTAAGCGGGTGTGCTTCACGCCATCCCTTCGAGTCCCTTTCTTGCAGAGGGTTGGCGTGCATGTGCCGACTGGTGTGGAGAATGGTGGCCCCCGGCTTAGCCCTTTGCTCCTAAGAGAGATGGCTTTGCATCTTGGGTTTAACTGTCCATCGCAAACCACCAACTGGGGGGCCCGGCAGGCCTGGCCCCGGTTCACGTCCCGGCCGGCCGGCCGGACGGCCGGACGCGGGGTCAGCTGCCTGGCTTCTGACACTGAGTCGGACGCCTCACCCTGGACACCGGGCCCCCCGTGGCGGCGATGTGGCGATGTGCCTCGGTGGCACCTGGGTCAGACGAGGCGGTGGAATTTACATGCGAGTGGCACACAAGAGGTGAACCCGTGGGGAAACGGCCCTGAGGGGACGACGATGACACAAGATCCTGATGGGAGGAGGGAGCACAGCACAGTCAACAGAGTGGTGGCCAAGGGGGCCTTGCTAGGTCCCAGATCTGGAAACAGCCTATCAGGTCGGGTGGGCGGGGCTGCTCATAGCGAGAGAATCCCGAGACACTCCTATCCCCTTACCCCCACCCCCACCTTAACTTCACCCCCTTTATTCTGTTTATTTGTTTGTTCATTTTGGTTTTTTCGAGACAGGGTTTCTCTGTCGTTTTTTTGGTGCCCGTCCTGGCTCTCGCTCTGTAGACCAGTCTGGCCTCGAACTCTCAGAGATCCGCCTGGCTCTGCCTCCCGGGTGCTGGGATTAAAGGCGTGCGCCAGCGCCGCCCGGCTGCCTTTACTCTTTATTTGCTCCCTGTCTCGTCTCGTTTTATCTGCAGTGCTAGCGGTACTGTGCACATGCTAGGCCTTGGCACGTACCCGTTAGGCACTCCACGGCTGAGCTACCACGCCAGCCCTCCTCGTTTTTTTAAGTCGGAGGCTCTGGGCTGAGTCAAGAGCGCAGGACGTTTTCATTTCTTATTCCAGATTCAGAGTGGCCACCTAAAGCACACTGTGGCCAAGAGGACCCTAAGACTGTGTCATAGCTCAGAGGGAAGCAGTCATGGTCGGTTAGCAGGAGCCTGTAAGAAGTTCACCTGGCAGGGTTGAAAGGTGCTTGCCGGCAGCCAGCCCACTGCCACAGCCTGCCTGTTGCCCGTCAGCTTTAACTCGTCCCCATATCTCCTTACTTGGAATTGTGTCACACACACACACACACACACACACACACACACACACACACACACAGGGAAGGACTCATCGCTCTCCTCAGCACCCTTGTCGTTGACATCTGGAGTCTCAGAAGCAGCTTGGCCGTTGTTGTTGATGGTCCCTTATGTCAACTGATGTCTTGACTCCTCCCTGCCTCATAGCAGCCTCCCTGTGTGGACCGTGCGAATGCATGGAGGAGCGAATGGGTGAGAGAGGCCACTTAGCAAGGCCAGGGTTCCTCCAGGGCAGAGATCTCATCCCAGTGTGGAACCCCAAGAACCTCACCTGTCTGAGTGGACCAGATGAAAATGGCAGATCATCTAAACTGTGGATTTCCACGGAGGAATTGTAGGAGTAGGGATAACATGGGAGAAGGCAAAGTGACCAGAGAATGGCGAGGTGTGTGAGCCCTAGACCCTGAGACACTCAGTGTTCCCACCTGACCCATGCAGTGGTCCACCAGGGGTGAAAATGGGAAACCCCTCCAAGCAGCTGGGGGGGGGATCCCTAGGGTTCTTCTAGATGAGGGTTGGCAAGATGGACTTACAACTTTTGTCCTGGCTTCAGCAGGTCCTAGAACTCCATGAGAAACAGCTTGACCCAAAATGGTAGTGTGTGCCCCTCTGCCCTGCACCCATGCTGGGGTTGGGCGGGCGGAGCCGGGTGAAGGGGGATGGGGGGGGTGAGGGGGCCTGTGGGACAGGAAACCAGTAGTCTGTATGTGAGGGTGGGGGTTTGTGCTGACGGACGACCCGCCCCTGTGCCTCCCTCTCCCCCGGCTTCATTCTTTGCAGCATGTCCTCGTTGGCCTTAGTTGTCCCAAGCGTGTGCGTGCTCGGACCTGTCCACCTGCCCCTCTTGTCTCTGACTGCCCTGTGGACTGGCTTCCGGGAGCCTCACGTCCATCCCTGCCACTGAGTGTGGGTGCAGATGGCCTGTCCCTCAGCCAGACATTCTCCGCAGCAGAGCTGCCCCGCTCACCCACTCTGTTACCTCTGATATGCACTGCAAACATATTTCTTGATAAATGCTGGGAAGAAAAATAATTAGAGTGTTGCCTCTATTATCCAATTTCTGATTAATCAAACTCTCTTTGTCCTCGGCCAAAATCTATTCATTTCCCTTAAACACTGGGCTGGTGCCAGGCATCGATTTCCTCTGCGATAACACCATACACACACACACACACACACACACACACACACACATTGCCAGTCTGCCCTGCCCTGTGGCTGGGCCTGCACAGAGGCATTGGTGGGTCCACTCCTGTTCCCCAATCCCACCTGCCTTTTCCAGGGAGCCTCCTGAATATATATCACTTCCCTGTCCCAGCTCCTGGGGTTCCTTGATCACCCCCCCCACACACACACACACCCTTGGTATTAGGTTATGGGTATGTTCTGGGGTTCCTTGATCACCCCCCCCACACACACACACACCCTTGGTATTAGGTTACAGGTATTTTCTAGGTCAGGATGCATTACAGCCCCTGGCCCTTAGCCTCCAGGGCTTAGATATGTCTCCGTCACTGGCACAGGAAGAAGGTCAGTGCTGAAGGAGGGAGAATAGGCCTATTGGGGGGGCTTCGGAGCAGCATGGAGTGTATATAGGGAAGGAAGCAACAGAAACCCAGCCCCCCCAAATTTACAAGATAGAGGATGTCCCAGACTCTGGTGACCTGGTGACTTCTCGGCAGGGCAGCATTGCCACCCAGGGGAAGGGGTGTTCGGATGTCCCTTCTCCCATCCCTCGCCCAGTCACTCCGTGCTGCTCACGTTGTCGATCATGATAGGAAAGAGTATAGTGCCCACTGTACGTGAGCACCGCAGTAATATGTTGTTCTAGAAAGAAGCAGTACTGTGAGGTGAGACTTGGATACTCGGGTCAGGGTGATTGGTTTTGTTTGTAAATATGACTGGCAGGGAAGAGACTTCTGACCCACTGGATGTAAGATGTCTCTGGACAAAACTCACAGACTTTGACAGAGGAGAGAGATGGAGGGTGCAGTTGTCCTGAGTTGAGAGGGATCCCTGTGTGATAGAGATTGCCGGGGAGATGAGCTGAGGAGGGGCTGGGGGTGGGGAGGCAGTTGGAGAGTGTGCCACAGCAGAGCCTCTGGGCCCCCCGGCAGAACCACGACCCCAGCTCCGAACTAAAATGACAAGGGGAAAAAAAAAAAAAAAGTTCTTGCCGGGCGGTGGTGGCGCACACCTTTAATCCCAGCACTCGGGAGGCAGAGGCAGGCGGATCTCTGTGAGTTCGAGGCCAGCCTGGGCTACCAAGTGAGCTCCAGGAAAGGCACAAAGCTACGTAGAGAAACCCTGTCTCGAAAAACCAAAAAAAAAAAAAAAAAAAAAAATAATAATAATAATAATAATAATAAAATGACAAGGGACAGAAAGAAGGCTTCAGGCCCGAGAGAGAGACACCAGCTGCCTTATGTCTAAGAAGAAGCCCTTAGCTGCCGGCGGAGCACCAAGTCCATGGGGCCGGTGACATCAGAGGCGCCTGTGAGGTCACTGCTGCTGTCCAGGTGGCAGGCTGAGTGGCTTCAGCTCGATGACCCAGTTATAGACGGAGTTGGAAGGATAGCCGAGGGCCCTGGGCCCGGCCCGAGGTGCCCCGTTAGAAAGGGAGTACCCGGAAAGTATACAAGCATGTTGTGCATGACACAGTGCTCCCGGGACCTCTTGTTCCCATGGCTACGCTGTCACCGACTGCTGTCCCACACCCACTGTTGTCTGCCGCAGGGCCGTGGAGCCCTCTTTTTTTTTTGGGGGGGGGAATGCTTGTGTTGATCTACCTCTCCCTCAAAGTGCACAGCAGTGGGGCTCTTCTCCCTCCTGGGCTCCCCATGTGGTCAGCCCAGTGCTCTTCCATGGCTGGAACTTCACAGGACTTAGCTCCGTCCCTGATCCTGTCCTGAGCACCTCCCCCCATCCCACCCCCCCCCTCAGAGTTTCTCCTGGGTGTTCTCCTTCTGCTGGTCATAGTGTAAGAACACTCGGCCTCGGCCTCTCTTTTGGTTTGGGTTTGCGTTGTTCAAGACAGGGTTTCTCTTGTAGCCCTGACTGTCCTGGAACTTGTTATGGAGATCAGACTGGCCTCGAACTCAAGAGATTCGTCTGCCCCTGCCTCCCAAGTGCTGAGAATGAAGCTGTGTGTTACCACGCCCAGCTAGCCTCTGCCTCTTAAGGACCTCACCAAGATTGTTCAGGACTACCTTCAAGTGTAGATGCGCACAGGAGGGACCTAGCGCTGGCAGGAGAACAGATGCAGAGGCCTCAGGCAGATCTCAGCACTGACCGAGTGCACGTTTCTGGGCCCTTCTCAGACCTGAGGAGGATCCCAGAATCTGCCCTGGGATGACACTGGCCTTGTGAACTGAGTCGGAACACAAGTGTAAGCGTAGGCGGGTCCAGAAGGGGACTGTGGGACAGAGCAAGGAAGAAAGGGGGAATGGGTAGAGAGGAGGTACACCTCACCTTCCAAACAACAAAGAGAAGAAAGGGGCCTCAGGAAGGAGCCAGGCCTCAAGAACTCATTTGGAGAGCTTCCGGAAGCGGGGTTAGATTCTGGATGTCTCAGACAAGGGCAGGAATCTGCAGACATCCAATATGGCGACATCAGGTTATCTCCTCAACCCAAGGACCTAATTCAACCAGCAGTGAACCTTCGCCAGGCCACAGCTCCCCCAGGCAGCACACCATTTAATGTGGCTCGCATCCAAGGCCCCGCCTCTTGGCTGTCCTTTTTTTTTCTTTTCTTTTCTTTTTTTATTTCTTTTTCTCTTCTCCTCCATAGGTCGAATTCTTCATTTTTACCCCTTCAGTCCTGGCCACATCTCCTTCTGAGTCAGTGTTCTCAGTGAAGCTATCACCTCTTGTCTGGTCAGCCTTGGTGGCTGTGGGCCAGAAGATTACACATGTGGCTGGCCAGAGTCACGGGGATACAGGAGAGGGCCTCTCCAGTGATCTCACCTTCCTTCAGCAGTAGGACAGTGACGGGCCACTGTGACCCACCTAACTGTAGCGGAGCCATGGGTTAGGCTAGGGGTTGTGTAGGGGAAGGGGGGGGGGTCCCTGTATACACATTCCTGTACTTCCTAATATCTACTTGGATTCTAGCTGAAAGAGAGACAGAGACAGAGAGAGACAGAGACAAAGAGACACAGAGAGAGAATGAGAGACAGACAGACAGACAGAGAGCAAGCACTTGGAGGTGGCAAAGGAGGGCCTGCTACCAGTTTGCAAGTCAGGAAGGTCACGGGGACAGCATGGAAAGGCTAACCCAGTGGCCAGGGCCCTCGCGACTTGGTCTGCAAAAATACCACAAACATAGTCATGTTTTCCTAAGCCCGATCAGCAATACCCTGCATTTTCTATCATTTTTCAGACACTTGCAGGGTGTGTGATAAATGAAATGCAAAGTCATTTGCAAGCCTTCCTTCTAGAAAACTGGTGGTGAGCAGAGCCCTGCCCCCCCCCCTCTGTCATCTGCTCCCCGAGTGTATGGGAGTTCTCCAGTCTCCCTGTGAAGCAGGCTGTGCTGGCCTGTGGCCAGGGCTGCTCCCAGAACAGTGGGGTAGTCCTCAAGCACCCCGAGCACTTGTTTGCCCACCCCTGGGAGTCGGCCGTGTCTGTCCCAAGCTTGTCTATCCCAGTTGTCCCTATTATAATTGCATCCTTGACTATTACATAAACGAACAGATGATGAACATCAAGGGGGCTTCTGTAGAAACCACAGTGGCTGCCTTGTAAGCCCCCCCAAAGCTGGGTGTAGTTTGGTCTAGCGTGGGTAAGACCGTTGAAGTTTGGGCACGGGGGAGTCATCACCACCTAGGGTTTGAATAGCAGCTGCTGCTTTCTCCGCATGCCGCCGGGGTTGGAGAAAGCACACTGGGTGTCAGGGAAGGTGTGCTGGCTGCTGTGATTAAGCAAGGACACTGCTGGCAGTTCCAGAACGTGAGCCTGAGCTGCTTCCGGGAAGGGCTCAGTCCCTCTGCACCGTAGCGTGGGGATGCACGCGTATCTGTATTGAGTGACGAGGAAAACATTTCTAAAGTGCTTCGCTTTGGTTCCTGAGCATCCTCTATAAATCACTTCTCATTAAAGCAGCAAGCCAACAGCCCCATCTCGATATCAGTGTTTGGTGATTCATGGGTATTAGAAATGCATCTCGATATCAGTGTTTGGTGATTAATGGGTATTAGAAACGCATCTTAATAATTTATCACATTGGAAGTTGGTTGCGGGTGTCTGTTGTTTGTTTGCATAGGGGAATGCGGTTCTGCCTCAGAAGGTGTAAGCTGTGGTGTACAGCAGACGCAAAGTCGCAAGAGACAGGCCAAGGGTGCGAGGGGACCGCTTGGTAATCTGTAAGAGCTCCCAGGAAAGGCCAATCTGAAAGCCCCTTTCTCCAAGACAGGAGAGTCAACAGGTTCTTAGAAGTCGCCGGGGTCAGTAGAGGGAGAGTCTAGGGACAACCTGAAGGGAAGAGATGCTTCTGGTGTGGGGAGTGGGACAAAGGTCCAAGAACCAGGAAGAGAGGGAGTTTAGACAGTGACCAGGAGGAGAGGACATGGGCAGGAAGGACAAGGGCTGGGAAAAGGGGTCGTAGGCCAGGACGATGAGAGGAGAATGGGATAAGGGGGTGGGTGGGGCAGAGAACGCAGGGCTAGGGCTGGGGGGAGGCGCAGCTAGAGAGAGAATGTAAGTGAGGATTGCAGCAGGGACCAGGAGGAAAAGACACCAGTTAAGGGCTAGAGATTCAGGAAGAGGATATGGTGTGAGAGCCCAGGAACCAGAGAGAAGAGGGCACGGGGTGAGGATGTGCCTGGTACAGAATGTGTAGCAAGTAATTAGCCCGGGAGGGCTGGATGGTAGGAGAGCGAAGGGCAGGAGCTCCGGGAGGAGGACTCCCGCCAACAGGGAAGAGGGAACTAGAAACTTCTAAGTCTGGGGTCTTTGTTGGATGGGTCACCTGTTCAGGAAGGACGGTGAGACACCCATCTAAGGGGGATATGTGGAAAACAGGAGCCAAAAAGTCAGGGAGGCAGATGGAGGGACCCTGGAATCCCGACAGAACCAGGTCCCAGAACACTCAGGAGGGTCCGTGGGCCAGCAGAGACCTCAGGGCCCCGAGGTCCATATGACTGTTGGTGTGTGACCCCCGCCCCCCTCCACCACAGGCTCCTAAGCGAGGTCACATTAGGTAACGTACTCCAAAGGGAGCGCTGGGAAGCTCCGAGCTCTGTGCAAACATCTTTCGGTATTGGACCATCTATCCATCCATCTGTTCTGCAAATCTTTTCACAGAGCACCTGCTTTGAAGGAAGTGGAGCTGGCAATTGCAAGGGGGGGGGGGGGCGGCGGGTAGAGCAGAAGCCCAGAGAAGCCTACAGTGGGGAATCTCAGGGGAGACCACGCTCCCGGTGTAGTCAGGAAGGGTACCATGGTGGGACCCAGGAGCCCTGAGGCCAGGGGAGGGCCAGTCTGCCCTTCCTTCCTGGGGCAAGATCCAGCACTACCACGGAGCCAGCCTCACACTGCACTTTCAAAAGCGATCTGGAAAATGTCATGTGTGATAGGCACTGTGGGCCCTGAAGGGTGTGAAATAGAGCCCGGGAGGCAGAAACTCTTTTTTCTCTTTTGTGGGGTGGGGGGTGGGGTGGGGTTGGATGGGGGTGGAGGGGTGGGGGGGTAGGGTTCACAAGGAAGGAAGGGATGGTTGAGCTCTCTTCCCACAAGAGCAGTTCCATGGAGGAATTGCCTACCCTTGTCTTTGTCCAGTGTCAAATAAAGGGTTATTTTTTTTGTTTTTTGTTTTCCTCTTTTGGGAAGATGGGGCTTTTGGTCCCCAAATACATGTTGTATCAAACACCTTCGTGAACTATCAGACCTCCCCTGTAGTCACACTGGGTGAGGGAGGAGGCACGGAGGAAGCCAGAGTAGGGTCTGCGTGCACACGGCTGTACCCCACACACTCACTGGCACAGCGCGGTAGCGGGCTTGAGAGCTGCCCTTACTCCTGAAGCCCAGTGAGGGCTGAACAGCCACTGTTCAGACAGGACGTTTCAGCCGGAAGGAAACGTGCCCCTGTCATCCAGATGAGTGTGGGTCCAGCTCCAACTCCACTCACTCTCCAGCACACGCACTGACTCTGCTCAGCCTTCCCAACGGAGTGCCCGCTTGACATCTTAACACTGCAACGTGGAGGGGCCGGAATACGGAAGCGCCTCTTCCAAATCCAGGGGAGCTGCTGCTCTGGGAGCCTGGCGACACCCGTGGCGTCCCACGTGGCATCCACTCCTGCACAGCCCTGCCCCAAGCGCACTCACCCTGTCCAGCCCAGTTTCCTACCCCTGGTGTCAGCCTCCTCAAGAGCCCCTAACCTTTCAGAGGGCTCCCAGACTTTGAGCCCTACCTCTGAGGTGTGGGCATAACCTCCAGGTTGCCAACAAGCCCCCCTTTTGCTGTGAGGTCAGCTTGGGATGTTCTGTTTTCAGCCATTCTTCACCAGGGCTGTTCTCCATCCTTCATCGTGTCCCGGCCAGTGCAGTGCTGGTCTGTGTCAGGAACGGTCTGGTTATCTTCCAACCACAACAGGAGCTCCTCGGGACACAAACTCAGCTTGTCTTCCCCGAGTCCCCCCTGTGTGGAGCGGAGCGATGCGTAGGGGGGCTCAGGTCTGAGACGGCAGGGAGGATGTATTGCTCACTTGCCACGTGGATTTGAGAGCGGAGAGCCTCAGGCCCAGGCCCAGATCTAAGATGCTGAGCAGAGCCGTAGAGGATGCCTTGCTAAAACGCGCAAGCGCAACTGGGTAGAAGAGGGAGGAAGAGGAGTCTCTGGCCTGAGGACAAGGAGCGCAGTGTGGATGCCACAGCCCGGCAGTCTGCTCCCATGAGCGTCCCAGCAGAGAGGTCCTTCTGTACATCCCATTTGCATTCCCAGAACCCAGCATCTCCTCCGAGCAAGTGACAGAGTGGCCACCAAACCACAGCAGGTCCTGTACTAGCCTTGCTTGTGAGGAAGGTGATCCTTTTCCTTCAGGGAGAGAATCCCAGTTTGGTGCCGGGGCGGCTGTCCCCAACCAGGAGACACTAATCCTCACTGTTTAACAAACAGCCAGTGACCTCACCTGGCCCTTCTGCAGTCCCAGGCTAGCAACAAAAACACTCCCTTCACATTGTCGTGTATTCCAGATAATTTCTATGATGAACGACTTGGGCTTTCCACCTGAAGTTCTTCTTAAAGTAGGAGTGTGTGTGTGTGTGTGTGTGTGTGTGTGTGTGTGTGTGTGTGTGTGTGTGTGTGTGTAAATCCATTTCAAGAAAAACATTGTAGCAAGTTATACCCAGATGTGGCCAGATGAGGAATACAGCATGGGGTACAGAAGCGGGGGAGGGGGAGTTGATTGAAGCTGAGTTCTGTAGACTCCCTTGAGGAACTCACCTCCTTTCTTTAGACTTCTACAAGGTCATGGGCCAGCCCCTGTGTTTACCCTTACACATGGGTGGGCATAGATGAGAGCCAGCAGGTGTGGGATGGGTGTGTAGCTATCTACCAAGTGTCTGTGGCCACAGGCTTCTGGGCTCAGTTTCCCTAAATACCTGCTTCCCCTGGTGGCTCCAGCTGCCCACGGAGGCAGGCTGCTGCCATAAACTACGCCATGAAGCCCTTTCTTGGTTCCAGTACCTTCTTCCCAAGCCCACTGTCTCGTCTTCCCTGGGACAGACACTCCCAGAGGCCAGCCCAAAGCTGCCCCCCCCCCCCCCCCCGCCCTGCACTGTTCAAGAACACACACAGATGAAATGGATTCACCCCGGACCGTGCCCAGGCATTTACAGTAACAGGTGGGGACGAGATTGCATACAGATCTGGCTGAGGAGAACAAGTCCATAGCCGTGGGGTCTTGGCTTCTGGGCTGTACTTTGTATTGGACAAAGAAGGCTGATACGGACAGAGAAGGGAAATAGAGCCAGCTGGAGGGCCAGACAGCATGAAGAAGACTCCTCCTGTAGCCCAGGCCCGGCTTTGGACAAACCTAACAAGAGCTGCTCCGCTTCAGCAGGAAAGAGAGGAACGTACAGTGTTTCAGCTGAAGGAGAGAACACCATCTAGTAAGGCAGGCGTGAAGAGGCAGGAGAAAAAAAAATGTTTCCGAATTAAGAGGGCAGGAAACTGGTTATCAGTGGCAGCCGCAGGCACAAGCTTTTCCGTTTTCTTCTGTTACTAAAATAAAGTCATGGTGGGTGTCCACTCAAGGACTTCAGTTCCAGGAGTAAGCGAGAGGGTCCATATTTAAATCTTGGTGTGTTCATTCATGGATTCGTTCATTTTGAGACAGGGCTTGCTATATAGCTCAAGCTGGCCCAGAACCCATGATCCTCCTGCCTCAGCCTCCTGGGTGCTGGGACCATGTCTGTAGCCACAGGCTTCTGGGCCCTGCTTCCCCTGGTGGCTCCGGCTGCCCACGGAGGCATGCTGCTGCCGTAGACTACGCCATGAAGCCCTGGCTTGGTTCCAGTACCTTCTCCCCAAGCCCACTGCCTTGACTTCCCTGGGACAGAAACTCCCTGAGGCTAGTTCAAAGCTGCCCCCCCCACACACTATTCAAGAACACACACAAGTGAAATGGATTCATGAAGAATCCATTCATGGCGTGTGTACCACCACGCCCAGCTGAGAACTCATGAAAAGAAACGAATGAGCTCTGTTGGCCTGGGGAAGCCTCCTGGCTAGTGAGTTGGGCAACCAAAGGCCAGCAGTGTGTGAACTGCCCAGGTGCGGGCCTCAGGGAGCCTCTATCATCCAGATGAGTGTGGGTCCAGCTCCAACTCCACTCACTCTCCAGCACACGCACTGACTCTGCTCAGCCTTCCCAACGGAGTGCCCACTTGACATCTTAACACTGCAACATGGAGGGGCCGGAATACGGAAGCGCCTCTTCCAAATCCAGGGGAGCTGCTGCTCTGGGAACCTGGTGACACCTGTGGCATCCCACGTGGCATCCACTCCTGCACAGCCCTGCCCAAGCGCACTCACCCTGTCCAGCCCAGTTTCCTACCCCTGGTGTTAGCCTCCTCAAGAGCCCTGCTAGTCCTTGCAGACTGAGATATGGGATGGCTGTGGAGTTGAAACTTTGACCCTTTTGCCTGACAGCCTGATGTGAATGAAGGGCCTGGTGAGCTCAGCTTGCCACCGCTGGGCTGGCCGCCCTCTGCCCCCTCCACGTGACAGCATGGTTGTTGGGTGCCCAGGGAACATAGGTTGAAGAGCTGCCCCTGTCAGGGCGGAAGGTGACTGCAAAAAGTGGGGTGGAGGGTATGGGCAGTGCTGAGGTTCATCCCCACTTGGGGTACACTTGGCCTTCATGGGGAACTTCAGAACAGGCCAGGGTCAGGCAGGTGCAAGCAGCCCCAGAGTAACTCCCGTGGGTTAGAAAGGACTCCGTGATAGGGACTCTTGATTCTACCTCAAGACCTGTAACCACATACACTGATGCTCCCCACACAGAGACTGGAGACACCCCAGGCCAGATTTTTTGCCTGGGGTACAAGACAATGGGACTCCTCATGCACTCAAGGTGTGTGGTATTTGGGGACATTGAGTAGCCCCACTGTGTGTCAGGATGCAGCCTCACTGCTTTGATGTATCCTGGCCTTTGACTACCCACCACCTTTTGGGGTTCTACTCACCGAAGCTAACAGTCTTGGGTCTCAGGTCTGACCATTTCTCCATCCATTCAGCCTGAGTGTAAACCCTCAGGGGGCCTGCATATCTCCCCAGCAAGTAGCTCTGTATTGAGAGGGAGTGTCTGTGCAAATCTCCTGCTGTCCTGGATCAACCTTTCTGGTGGTCTAGGTTCAGCATGAGGCAGGCCTTCCTGAGGGACTAGCAAGGATGGTACAGGTAGCCAGGGATCTAGACAGGTAGGGGCCAGGCTGCTTGTCTGTGAGAAACTAGGACATGGTAGTGAGGAACCCTGGCCTGTAAGCCAATAGATACCTTCCTACTCTAGAGTCACCTAGCTTGGACAAAGACACCCGGCGACTTGGGTCCGATCTGCCTTTCCAGTGCTCTTGCGGGGCCAGCTCACTGACCGTTGCAGAGGAGGTCCTGAGAGAGGAGTTTGGGGGGGACAGACCAGAAGCTGGCACAACCCAGCGCTGTTACAGTGGGTTCTGGCAGCCATGGGTATTGGTTTTGTACTGTCCAAGTCCTCTGTCTCGGAGGGAATGTGTCAAGTCTCCAGGGACTATAAGCTATAGGTATAGACCAAGGAGAGCGGCGCTAACTGGTGTAGAGGGTGTCCAAGATGCGAAGATCCTTAGAGAAGTGACACTGTCTATAACTATGTCTCTGGCCTGCTCAGGGTTGTCACTTGATGTCTTTTCCAGGACAGAGAGGGTCATATTTAGGAAGGGGCAGCGTACACTGAAGGTAGGCTGATCAAGTAGTGAGTAGATACCAGGGTCAGACACTCCAGACCAGTGGATCTTAACCTTCCTAATGCTGCGACCTTTTAATACGGTTCCTCATGCCGTGGTGACCCCCCAGCCATAAAATTATTTAGTTGCTACTTGAAAACTGTAATTTTGCTTCTAATATAAATATCTGATATGTAGGATATCAGACATGTGACACCGTCCCCCAAAGGGGGACCCATGGGTTGAGAACCGCTGCTCTAGACTCAGGCAGGTAGGAGGGAAGGTCTTAAAGAAGACGGTTGGTACTTGTGATAGAGTCCGAGCAGGGACTGAGAGTTCTGGCTTCGGAACTGGAAGGAACGTGGACTTCTAGTAGAGGATTCCCCGGGTGGGGTTGGGGTTCGCGCACTGCGCACTGAGTCTTTGTACAGTGGCGTGATTGAGGCCAGCGTGGAGCTTGTAAAGATCTGGGGGCCGCAGAAGACTAGCTGCCCCAAACTGCTGGGCACGGACAGAGTCATCACGTTCTACATGCCTCCAGCTGCGTGCATCTGACGGAGGGCGGGGACGGACTGGCCGATGCTGACTGACTGACGGATACGGCACACACAGCTGTACTGAGGTCCCACACTCCGAGGAGAGTCGACTCTTATCCCCGTGCCTACCGTTTTTTCTCTCAGCATCCCTTCTCCGATAGTGGCCCTACCTCTCAGCCTCGCTGGACAGACAGTCCTTGGGACGCCCCATCCCCTCCCTGTTCCCACCCAGCCACTCATTCCATCACTGCCCTGCGGCTCATCTTAGAGAACCACCTGCAGCATCCAGCTGTCACATCCGCCTGCCACTTGTCCCCCCTCCACATCCTGGCCCTCTCACCTGAAGTCTGTACACAGGAGCTTTTCCCAGGCTGTTGTAACCCAGTGGTATCATCCCAGCCCTAGTTGGCTTTTTTTTTTTTTTTTTAAGAATTATTTATTTATTATGTATACAGAAGAGGGCGCCAGATCTCATCACAGAGGGTTGTGAGCCACCATGTGGGTGCAGGGAATTGAACTCAGGACCTCTGGACGAGCAGTCAGTGCTCTTAACCTCTGAGCCATCTCTCCAGCCCCCTTGTTGTCTTTTGACTTGCCACTGGACCATCACTTGGGCTATCCTTCCAGCCCCTCGCACGGGGAACCTCAGCCTTCACCAGCATCTCCCTCGGCCTCAGATGCCTGCCCGCCTGCTCCTCTACCATGGGCTTGCAGTCGTGTCTCACCCGCGAGGAGGCCAGCCTTGCCCACCCTTGCAGACTGGCCGCCTGTGCGCTCCGCCTTTGACCTTCCCCCTCCTAACGGGGAGCCCCATTTTTACAGTAAACTTTGCCACCTCGTCCCTTGCTGTTGTTTATGCCCTGTCTACGGTCTGACTCCTGTTGTCTTTCCCTGAGTAAATTTGGGGACCTGGTCTTTGCCTTATCCAATGCACAGACAGCCCGAGCTCCAGGCTCCGAGCCACAGCTTCCTAACGTAAGTGTGAGATGATGCACTGGCTGGTTTCCCCAGCCCCTTCCTTCGCCACTGCACCGCCTCTGGGCCCTCCTGTCTGTGACCACCTTGCTTTGAGGATTACCATGTGGAACTGCACACAGACACACACCTTACCCCACCCCGTGGAACATCTTCACTGCTACTTAAGCAGGTACACACACACACACACACACACACACACATACATATACATGCACACATCCACAAACATCCAAACACACGTATACATAAGTGCATGCGGGTCACTGTCACAAACGTGCATCTGCGCACACAGCTTCAAACCGTTTTCTTGTTTCTCTTTGATGAAGGAAAAGCGAGAATCCAGCTAGGCTCCTCTCACCTGGTACTTTTCTCATCTCCGATGAGGCCCATTGACCTCCCTTCAGTTCCGCAATGACCGTGGCTCGTCTCTCCTGTCCACACCCACACATTCCAAACCTTTGTACGAGCCTCCTCCCTGCCTCGTACTTCTATTATTTCTAGCCATCCCCAAGGACACCGTGCTGGCAGATCCTGGGAGTCACCCTGGGAACTCGAGCAGTTTCTGGGCCAGGAAACATCAAGCGATGTGGACACCCACTGAGCCCACTCTCCCTCTGGCCAGATGACATCAGGCTCCATTCTGAGACCGGAGGGGTCCCTCAAGACCCAGTGAAATCCAGGTAGACTCGGAGAGAGGGCTGACGGGAGCCCGACCTCAGTGGGTAGGACTGGCTGAGGTTCCGTCTAGAGCATAGCCAGACTTCTGCATCCGTCATCATCTCCCAGTCCCACTACTCGGGCACTCGCCCAGGTGTGACCAGACCCCACAGAGGCGCGAAAAGAATTCTGGGAAGGGTCCTCAGCTTGTTTGCTTAAGGTATCTGGTACCCTGGTGATCTAGCAGAGGGTGACTCCACGGTGCCATCACTGTGACAGTTTCTTGCCATGTCCCCATGATACGAGCTCGCTGCCTGACCACAGTTTCCCCTTTATGCCCTCGCTGCCCCCTAGCAACCAATGCCTACTTATCAAGGACCAGCCCTTGGCTTCGGGTTTCTAGACAGCAACAGATAGGGCTCTCGGCTGGCAGCCTGCTGCCCCCAAGCCAGCTCCCCCAGTTCCCCTGCAGCCTCGTGGTGCTGACACACATTTCCTGAAGCTGGGATCACATGTCCATCCACAGAGAAACCTCTTCGCCCACCACTTGAGACCAAAGGCCAGGCTGCTTCTCTTTATTCTCAAGATCCAGTGCTGGGGAGGGGGCGCCACCAGGGCAGGAACAGGATGGGCAGTTAAGGGTAGGCACCATGCTTTGGTGCCCTGCCTGCTCACAACCCGCCGTCTCCTCCCAGTTCCCCAGGGGTGCGTCATTCTCCCACACCACACAGTTTCACCAGTCCTGAGGAGACCTCTGCCTGACAGGAGATACTGCAGGACAGACAGACACAGAGCAAAAGCAGCAGCAACATGGAGGGGAGGTTCCTCACTCGTGTGAGCTCACCTACAAAAAGCGGGCAGAGTTCCAGCAAGAGACACCTAAAGCAGAATTGGCCAACGAGAGCGTGGAGCCCAGAGCAAGCAGGACCTGACAAGACAGGATCTCCTGTTCAGATGCAACTCTGGACCAAGGTTCCCCTCAGGGATCAGAACCCCCTACCAAGACTGGGGTCACCTATGTAGACTAGGCCATGTGCTGAACGTGTGGTCACTGTAACCCGTCCCCAGGATCCTACTTTTCTTGGCAGCGGTTCGGGAGGCTCATTTAGCGGGACCAGATAAAAGAGAACCAGCCAGTGAGGCCTGGCTATACCTTTGACTTTTAAAACACTGAAGAACGTGGTGTGAACAAGGAACACCCTCAGCCAGGCCTTGGGAGGGCGGGTGACATGGCAGGAAAATGGCATCGGCCCCAGTGCACCCCCATTGCTTCACCCAGCGGCGGCTAGAAAGGCTTCCTGGAAAGATGTCCCCCCCACACACAGCAGGCTGGAGATGGTACACACCTCTGTACCCTGGGTGTTGGGCGGGCGGGCGGGGGGGGGAGGGGGCGCTGTCAGGTCATCAGTGTGAAGGGAGAGGCTCCGGCAAGCCCTAGTGGGATGAGAGACGGGGGCCTTATCAGTGCCATGGCATTTGCCTACAATGAAAGTTCATCAAAGGAAATGTGTGGCTCCGGACCTTGGTCTGCACAGCCACGGCGGAGCGTGGCTCCAGGGCGCGTGCGCGCGTGCGTGTGCTGTCTGTGTGCCACCACTGAGCGCGTGCATCTCAAGGCTGCCCGTTCTCAGACGTCCCGGGATCATCCCAGCGACGTCTAATCACCCGCTCGGAGCAGCTCTGCCTCGGGGGTGTCTCTGGCACACTCCTTCATGGCTGCTCAGGCGGGCGGGACTGCCGGGAAGTGGAAAAGTCCCTTAGCCTCCCCTTCCTTCCCTTCCTCCCACTACTCCAGCACCCGCTGGGGGGGGGGGACACTGTGCACTGAGCACTGCTCATGGTGGTGGCGGTGAAGCCGGGGGTGGGGGTGGGGCTGCTCACTCAACGCTCTTTGCCAGGGGGAAAGAGGGCAGGCATCATCAGGACAGAAGGTCATGCGTGTCCCACAGCAGCCGAGGGCAGCAGTGGGGAGAGGGCAGGGGAATGGATGGATTCTGGCTCAGGAGGTAACGATATCATGATGATGTGACTGGGGAACAGTGGGGTGGTGACTGCTACGGGCTGGTGCTTGCAGAGTACCAGGCTTTCTCTGTTGGGGAAAGATGCTCTTTCCCGCCCAGATACCCGTGAGCACCAGGGACGAGCTCAGAGATGTGGAGTAAATGACCCAGGGTGCCGAGAGGCAATGGGGGACCTGGCCAAAAGCTGTGTGAAGAGTGAGGTTCACACCCTGAAGATCCGAGGCCACGGCCGCTGGGGAGAGTCAGAACCGTGGGTCTGGTGTGGGTAGGGACAGGGAGGGGCACAGTATGGGGGCTGGGCTGCCATTTCCTAAGGGTCCAAGTCAGATGGGGAAAGGAGCACACGGGTGGCTGGGTAGGTTGAGTCTCAGATTCTGGTCACCCCCTAGGAGTGGAGGCAGAGGGAGGCTCCTGTCTAGATGAGGAGCTCTGTCTGCCTTGGGCCTTCGCCCCCAGAGCCTGCTATCGGGGACGGGGGACATCAAGTAGGTTATAAAGTACCTGTGGCACAATAGCCAAGCAAAGACAGATCAGAAGAAAGAAGGCAGGGGATGTATCATGGTGGGGGGCCGCCACCCTGGGATCCCAGGCAGCGGCAGAACTGAGCCCCCCGGCTGGAGGAGACCTGTCCCAGCCACCCAGCGGGTCAGGGAGGTATCTAGTAGGTAACCTTCCCCCTAGTGGTCAACAGGTGTCACTGGCTCCAGCTGTGAGTCCAGCTGTTCCTCATTAGCACTCTGGCCCAGACAGGATCTGTGAAAGATTCAGCCTGAACCTAGCTCGGACCTGAGCGAGCAGCCATGGCTGGACTTGGAGATTCCCAGTTTTCTGAGGGCCTCCCTTAGACGGATGATCACCATATCGCCCCGATTTGCAGGCCTTGGCCATTCCTTAAAAACTGTGCCCAGCTACTGCTCACTCAGGACCCTATGGTACCTCCAGCTGCTGATTCCCCCTGGAAAGGACAGCCGGGGGCCAGAGCTCCGTCCTGACACACGGTACACACTCTCTGCATCTGGCCCTACAACAGAGGCGGCCCTGTGTCTAAAGGGGT
Source organism: Peromyscus leucopus (assembly GCF_004664715.2). Taxonomy (NCBI): domain Eukaryota; kingdom Metazoa; phylum Chordata; class Mammalia; order Rodentia; family Cricetidae; genus Peromyscus; species Peromyscus leucopus. The sequence continues at coordinate 21,002,982 of NC_051084.1, read as the reverse complement.
GAAAGTTGGGAGATACCCCATTTTCCCTGGCTTCCTTCGGGGGGAGACGGGACACACAGCCAGGACTGCACTGTAAAGCCGAACAGGGCTGAGCTCCCTCTGTGCCCTGGAATAGTGGACACCCGCAGCGGGGGATCATACTGTGGAGCCCCAGTCAGACGCACAGACTCAGAGGGGACAAGGTCAACAGGGCCCAGGAGGCAAGAAGTGGCAGAAGTGAATTCATGGGGTGGGGGTGGGGCAGCAGGCAGGAGCTTTGCACAGCTCACGCCTGTCCACCCTGCACCTGGCGTCAAGCAGATCGGCCGAGTGGAAGGCATTGGCCAAGCATGTTTGTTTTGCTGTGGGTTGGGCACCGACCCTGAAGCACTTAAGGGGCTGGGAAGTTGATGAACCAACCGTTGTGGTGTTTCCTGAGGCCCGGCGGCGGCGGCTGCTGATCCCTTTCCCCCTGTCCAGCCTCAGGTGGGCCCGGGGAGGTAGCTCACGCTGTTCTCTTTTTTTTTTCCGTTAGGTGGTGAAGGGCCGGATGCGAGGCAGGGAGCCGGAGCAGCCTGAGGCAGGGGGGCCTCAGGGAGCGCTGGGCCCTCCAGCCGTGCTTAGAAGCATCAGCATCATCGCCACAGCAACCAGCGGCCAGACAGCAGTAGCCTGGGCAGACACTGCCTAGGCAGGCAGACGCAAGCGGACAGCTTTCCTCCCGTGGCAGAGTCCAGGGAATGACTACGGCAAATCAGGCCACACTGCTGAACAGGGAGGTGGAGGGTCACTAGAGGGGAGGGTGTGGTCTCTGCCCCGCCGCACGGAGCGCCATGCCCGCAGGAGAAGAGCCACTGGGGCAGGGATTGCAGTGTGACATGACGGCCTTGCCCCAGAGCCGGTGCTGAGCACCCCCCCAGGTCAGCCCGCCGTCTCCCCCGACGAGAGTCCGCCTGTGACACCAGCCCTCACATTTCAGCATCCCTCACTGTGACCATCCTGTCTGTTTGGCAAAAGGGGGGAGAGGCACCCATCCTGTGTTCTGTATCAGGGGGGCCCCCCCACCCCACCCGCTGCTGCCGGACCATGGGATGTCGGCAAAGCTCGGAGGAAAAAGAGGCAGCGCGGCGGTCCCGGAGAATTGACCGCCACCTGCGCTCCGAGAGCCAGCGGCAGCGCCGGGAAATCAAACTCCTCCTGCTGGGCACCAGCAACTCGGGCAAGAGCACCATCGTCAAGCAGATGAAGATCATCCACAGCGGCGGCTTCAACCTGGACGCGTGCAAGGAGTACAAGCCCCTCATCATCTACAACGCCATCGACTCACTGACCCGCATCATCCGGGCCCTGGCCGCCCTTAAGATCGATTTCCACAACCCCGACCGTGCCTATGACGCGGTGCAGCTCTTTGCGCTGACCGGCCCGGCCGAGAGCAAGGGCGAGATCACCCCCGAGCTGCTGGGGGTCATGCGACGGCTGTGGGCCGACCCGGGGGCCCAGGCCTGCTTCGGGCGCTCCAGCGAGTACCACCTGGAGGACAATGCCGCCTACTACCTGAATGACCTGGAGCGCATCGCGGCACCTGACTACATCCCCACGGTGGAGGACATCCTCCGCTCCCGGGACATGACCACAGGCATTGTGGAGAACAAGTTCACCTTCAAGGAGCTCACCTTCAAGATGGTGGACGTGGGCGGGCAGAGGTCAGAGCGCAAGAAGTGGATCCACTGCTTTGAAGGCGTCACGGCCATCATATTCTGTGTGGAGCTCAGTGGCTATGACCTGAAGCTCTATGAGGACAACCAGACGGTGAGTAGAAGCCTAGGTTCCTACCGTTTGTTCCCGGGAAGCAGGTGGGCTCGTGAGAGCCGAGAGAGGCAACTGGTACTGAGCCTTCACCCAGCCACATGGAGCCTTTAGCGGTTCCCTGAGATGGGGTGAGCGTGCCCCTCGCTCTGTGCTCAGGGGAGTGTGCTGTGGAGTTTACAGATGCCACCGGGCCTCCCTCGGGGGGGGGGGGGCACCTCTGTCAAGCCGTGAACCCCAGTGGGCAGGGTCACACTAGCACCCCATGACGCCTCCAGCCCAAGGGACATCACTGTGACCTCGGTGGATCTGCTCAGACCCCTTCCAGATGACCCCACACCCCTAGGCGCCACTGAGCTCACCAGGCAGGGCCCCCACCTTTATCGGTGTAGCGCCTTGGTCCCGCTGCCCAGGTTTCCAGGTCACCCTGGCCCCAGTTGGGTGACTAGATTGTGCTGGGGACATGGAAGGCAAGGCCTGGCTCGGAGTCACTGGTGGGCCGAGTGGCAGCATAGCAAACCCATTAAAGCTCCTACCAGCACTACCTAACATGGAGATCCTGAGAACAGCAACACCCCCCACCCACCCACCACCCCCTGTGATTCCGTCTTGATCCGGAGAGGCTAGCGGTGATCTGGTTAAGAAGGGTTAAATCCAAGGTGCCAGGACCTGGCCTTGGACTTAGTGGATAGGCTGGCTGCAGGGCCTCGTTGGTGTTCTTTGAATCCCTTGTCCCAGGCTTAAAACCAGTGTGTGAGAAGGGCTACCTACCAGAGAAGCAACCTGAAGGAGACCTAGATCCAGTGGTTAGCTGGTAGAGCTGGGGGGCGGGGGAGCAGCAGGGGAGGGGGGCTTCTGAGGAAACAGGAAAGCCAACGTAGGCCTTTTGCATGGAGAGGGTAGCCAGCACGCTCAGCTCCAACTGAGGCAGAAGGCTAGATGCCCAAGCTGCCTACACTTTTCCCCAGGAGTAGCAGGAGTGGAAGCCTGATAGGCAAATGATCGCAGGCGGCTGCTCTGGGGCTCTCTTCCTCAGCAGAACCATTGTACCAGACAGAAACACTAAACAAAGACCCCAGCGCCTCCCTTTACAGCCTCTAAGAATCTGTGTGAGGTTGTGGATTCCTGGAGCTGTGGTACCTGGGGGGGAGGTAGTGATGCCCGTGAGGAATCCGTGAACATGTCACCTCCACCACGCTGTGAGACAAGGGGTCCGGCCTCTCCACTTCGGAACGCTGGTCTCCAGCCAGGGTCAGTGGCAAGAGGATGGGGCGCCTTCTTTCGTCTGGGCTTGTTGAGGCAAGTGATGACTATTCTTGGGGTTCATCCAAGGACTCTAACTTTGGGCCTGTGTCCCCCAAAGGTATTTGTGGAAGGCGGAAGGCTCTGGCCACAGCTCTGGATGCCTGAGTGTTCTGGACATAGAGCCTGTAGCCTGACCGATGGCCATGAAGACAGAAGGCAGGGCTCTCCTCCCCTCCCCTCCAGCATCCAGGTACCCTGGGAACCGTGCCAGGTACTGATACTATCCCCGATGAGTGAGGTGACGAGCTGCAGGTGTAGGTGACCCCGTTGCCACCTGTGGTCGGTCTACTTTGTGTCCAGGCTGTATCTGTCTTACGAGTGAGCCATCTTCGGGGTTTTCGCCCGCCCGTCCAACGTTTCTGGCCGTTTCCCACTCCAGTAACGTGTGTGGTTCTAACTAGAAGCGGCATCCTCACAGAGGAGAGAGACATTACCTGCGGTCAGAGTTTGGGGTTGACCCAGATGTCAGGCAAAGTGTAGTGCCTGGGGGTTGGTCGTGGCAACAGTATGATGGAGGGTTGGCCAGCCACGCTGCAGCTGCCAATCACAGAGGTTCATCTCCAGCAAAGCTTCACTGAATGCCTTCCCTGGCCATAGCCTGCAGCCTGTCCCCTCCTCACTGAGCGCTTTGTCACAGTGCGGCTCGGTGCTCCCGTGTAAGCAGGGCGCTCCCGGGGCTAGGCCCTGGGAGGACTGAGTGGAGCTCCGTGGCGTCTTACCCCTGGCCCCCTTTCAGGCCCATCCCTGTGGGGCGTTCCGTGAGGCCCATGCTCACCTCTTGCAGAAACCAGGCTGAGTCTACCAGGGCATCTCCTGAAGGGAGGGCTTTGCGGCTGAGCCTACGCACACCACACGTTATTTATTCCCATTCATTTTCTCCCTCTCCCCTTCACCGCCCTCCATCTCTCACCCTCTCCCCTTACCTCCCCCCCCAGCCCCTTATGCTCCCCCCCTTTTCTCTCCCTCTCTCTTCTTCTCTCCTTCCCCTCTCTCTCATCCCCATGGGCCCCGAGGAAGTAGCGTTGTTCACCAGAAAAGGAAATTCTTGTCGGCAAACCCTAGCAAAGCTGGAAATTCACTGGATTCCAAATGGCTCTGACCTTTCATGCTCCACCAGTAATATCTGACGATAGGAAACAAACAGGCTGCTGAGGAAAGACAATCCCCTCCTCCGATCCCTCCCCTCCCCCACTGCCTTGGCTGTGCCAACAGGGAGCACCCTCTCACCTCTCCTTCCAGCCGGATGCTGAGACCCTCACTGGCTGCTTCCTCCCCCTCCTGGAATGCCCTCAAAGTCCCAGCCCCAGCAAGGACTCAGCCAAGATCAGACCACACCACTTTTGCAAAAGCTCAATGAAGTTTGGGGGCCTGTGCCAAGACTTGTGTACATGGCTCCTCAGGGCTCTCCTTCCCTGCTCAGCTCCAAGGTCCTCTCGCCTGTCCTCTCCTAGAGCTGGTGGTACCCCCTCCCATCCCCATGCCTGGAGAAGGAGCCATTGCCCCACCCCCACCCCCCAGCCCGCCTGCTGGTTTCTGCGTCAGCGGGTTGCCAAGGAGAGCTTCAGCATCTCCAGGCTCTGGGCGCTCCAGGGCGGCAGTGAGCACGGGGCAGCGCCTTGGAGGTGCAGGTTTCCAGGACATCCATGGAGTGTGGCGGCAGGCACATACGAGGAGCCACGCCATGTGTGTCCGTGATTCATACACTCTCCAGGATTTGACAGGTCTTTACTGAGTCTCCAACCTCCTTGTAACCTTAACAGGCAGCAGCTACAGACTCCAAAGCCAGGTGGGCTTCCAGTGCCGTGTGGCATACTCCCAGACGCCACCAGAGGCTGAGCACATCCCAGGGACATAGGGGGATTTCTCTTGTGCGCCACCCCCAGCCCCCGACTGATCTTAGGAGCCAGCAGCCCTTGACTGCCCACCCCCTTCACAACCTCCCATCTGAGGATGTTCACTGAGCCAGCTTCCAGGGCTCACACAGACACAGGGTGGAAGCTTTGGTCCTCCTCAGGTAACAGACGCAGGTCACCCGGTGGCCACGGGAGGATTGTGAACCCGGAATAAAACAGCCCTGGCAGCCCATGTGGAACCATGACCATGGCCGTGACCTGTAGGAGCCCTCAGGTCAGGACCCCAGGTCTTGGGGAAGCACAGGGAAGCAGACAGCTGCCATCTAGCCTCTCCCTTTGCGGGTCAGCTGATGGACACTGGAAGCCACTTAATGGTAGAGGGACACTTCAGAAGGGACAGATGAAAAGGCATAGCGGTAAAGTGCCCGATGTTCTCATCTCGAAACCCACAGAGAGATCACCACCCCGAGTCCCATAGTGGCCTGCTGTGCTGGTGCAAGGCCTGATTGGGGTGGGGGTGGGGCACTAGAACTACAAGTGAACATTAGCCAACTTCTGATAGCGCAGACTTGATTGGCCCACGAGGGGCAGTCTTACACAGCGACTACTTGATTCTTTCGGGTCCTTACGCTGCCAGGGATACCTGCCCCCCTTTTCCAGAGCTAGCAAGGCGATAGTTACCCCCATTTGCTTTCTACCGGGGATCAGTGGTGGCCACTTGAGCCCCGCAAGTTCAGCCGAGCTTGGGCAGGACTCACCGCAGGGTGGCCTCAGGCTCACCCGGCAGATAGATAGCTTGGTCAGCAGAATCGAGGAGACCAGCCAGATGCAGACTTTGGGCGGAAGTGCAAGTTCTGCAGGTTGGGGGTTCTACAGCAGCTACCCTCCCGGCACCCACCTAGACTTAGACCCTGGTCTAGGTCCCGGGTTCTCAGGTCAGCGGCCCCTCCCCACTTCTGGGAACATTCCAAGGGCAGCCCAGGATTCACATGACCTACTATGTTACAGCCATAGTAGGCATTCAGCGGGCACTGTGGAGTGGGTAGGAGACGGGCAGGCATGGGAAGAGCTAGAGAGCCAGGCCCCCACTTTAGCTTGCCTGAGGGAGACCCCATGGGTGCTGCTCCCTAATGGGTGCCCCAAAGGAAGGGAAGCATCTACGAGACTGTCCCGAATACACAGTATATGGACCTGCCACTGTGTTTTAAAGCCGCCATGTGCTTGATCGTGTGTACGCTGAAAGGAGGCTTGTTCAGTTTCTTTTTAATGGATTTAAGTCATGTGTAGTCACTCACAACCTGTGATCTTAGCTCTCGGGAAGCTGAGGCAGGAGGATTATCTTGAGTTCAGGGCCTGCCTGGGTTCTAACATGAAGTCCTGTCTCAAATTTTTTTTTATTTTATTTTATGTGTATGAGTGTTTTGCCTAGGTGTGTGTGTGTGTGTGTGTGTGTGTGTGTGTGTGTGTGTGTGTATCATATGTGTGCCTGGTACTGTCAGAGGTCAGAGTAGGGGCCAGATCCCCTGGCACTGAAGTTAGAGATGGTTGTGAGCCACCGTATGCGTGCTGGGAACTGAACCTGGGTTCTCTGTAAGAGCAGCAAGTGCTCTTCATCATTGAACCATCTCTCCAACCCCTCAAAATGAAATGTTTTAAGGAATTTAAGCCAGAGATGGTGGCACAAGCCCTGTAAGCCTAGCACTCAAGAGACTAAAGCATGGTTACAAGGTAAAGGCCAACCTAGAAAAAAAAATTTAAACGTCTCATTAAAAATGAGGTATTGAGCCGGGCGGTGGTGGCGCACGCCTTTAATCCCAGCACTCGGGAGGCAGAGGCAGGCGGATCTCTGTGAGTTCGAGGCCAGCCTGGACTACCAAGTGAGTTCCAGGAAAGGCGCAAAGCTACACAAGAGAAACCCTGTCTCGAAAAACAAAAAAAAAAAAAAAAAAAAAAAAAATGAGGTATTGAACAGGGCGTGGTAGCACACACCTTTAATCCCAGCACTCAGGAGGCAGAGGCAGGCAGATCTCTGTGAGTTGGGGGCCAGCCTGGTCTACATAGTGAGTTCAAAAAAAAAAAGGTATTATTGAGAGGTCTGCAGGGTGCGTACAGTAAGCCAGGGATGAGGGAGCAGGTCACATCTGGTCCCAGGAAGGAGCTCCAAATGGGAAACAGCTGGATATGGATGATGTTCCTCTCCTAGCATACACAGACTAGATTGGAAGGGACCTTACAGGTTACTTAACGTCCTTAGCCAGGCAGTGCTCCGAATGTTTCGGAGTATCTGCATCCCATGTCCCAGAGTAACTTGAGAGGAAAGATTGATGTCGGCCTCGCCTTCCAGAGTGTACAGTCCACCGTCACACGGGTGGTGGCTAAGGCAGCAGGTACCTGCAGAGAAGCTTGTTCACACCTTGGCAGATCCCACCTTCGGGGCCTGCCCGCCAGCCACCAACTTCCGCTGGTTAAACCATCATCTGAACGGTTCCACAACCTCATGAGGGAGCATCGCCGCGGGGCGTCGAGTGTCACAGCGCGCGTGCCTGTGAGACATTTCACGCTCGAGCCATAGCCCTCCCCTCTCAGCCCACATCATGTGGGAGACTCCAGTGACCATCTAGGCTGACCTGCTCCCCAACAGTCAGCAGCAGGAACTGGGGGGATCCTCAGTACAGTATGTCCCCACTCTGCTTCCCTCTCCTGACCCAGTTAAGGACACGGCTCTAACAGTGGTGTCTAGCGTTTAGAATCACGCCAAGAGAGGCTTGTGGACTCCCTGCATTTTGTTTATGATAGCCACAAATCATGACCCTCGAATGACGGAGACCAGGACTCAGACCTTGTGGGGTAGCATGGCAGAGGGGCTTGGGTCTCAAGGACTGGGGGGGCCCCCCAGACGGCACAGCCCTGAGAGGCGGCAGAAAGGGCCAGGGTGAAGTAGGTCCATAGTAGTGAGCAGGACTCAGCTGTCCAGACTATCTCCTGGGCAGTGAGCGGATAGAGTTTGCTCTCCCAGGACCCTAGGCTTCACCTGAGCCTCAGGAGTATGCCATCTTCAGCCTGTGATGGGGAGAAGGGGAGAAAATGGAGAACCCCGCCGGCATGAAGCCTTTGGGCTTGCCCCCTGGCTTGTGCTGAGACCTTCCAGCTGCTCTCAAGGAGACAGACATAAGCTACAAACACTCCTGTCTCCGTCTCATGGCCCTCTTTCCCTGTCATACCGGGTGCTTCCAACGACAGGGCCACTCTGTCAGTCCCCTTGGTACAGTGGCTTTGGCTCTTGGTAAGTCCTTAGCAGGCCGGAGCCCTGGGTTTGGGACTTGTTTCTCAGCATACCTCCTTGTCTCCCGCACTAGAAATAACCTGCATGGGACAGCTCTGCACTCCTAACATGGCCTTCTCATCCGTTTATCGCGCCTTTGTTTTGTCCTTGTGAACTGTGTAATTCAGCCTTTTCTCCATAATGACAGATCGTATGTCCTACTGGGTCACTGGAAACCATTCCTTGGATTCAGTCCCAGGATGCCAGCTCTATCATCCCATCATTTCTACCATAGGAACCCTCATATACCTTTACAGAACACACAGAGAGACAAGCACTGTGGTCTTGGATCTCTGAGACTGTTGCTCATACCACAGCAGGAAGACAGCCAGCTTATGCCTTGGTTTGGCTGGGAAGGGGCTCCTTACAATTAGGCTTTTCAAGTGCTGATCAGTTTTAAGGAAGGGGGGGGGGCAAGCACCTGTCCCAGGTCCTCACCCCTCGCAGAGGAGCAAGTCATTGACAGTCCTCTGTCTGCCAATCCAGCAGCTGTATCTGGCTTTTCCCAGCTTGTGAGAGTTGATACTTGATCTTCAGGAGGTTCTGAGCTGTCTCACGACATACTGGGAGCTTCAGATCGGCCGGGTGTCAGTTGTTACATCACAGACATCGACCAGCTTTACACAGCAGTCCCATTTCCCTCCCCCCACCCAGCCCGCTGTTATTTACCAACAGTCTACAGACAAGGCACTCTCGTGGGCAGAGCCTGCTGGGGCCAGGCTCAGCGGATGATGAATTAGAGGATGCATGTTTTTGAAGCACAGAGCCGTGTGCTTGCCCGCACCCCTCCCCCCCCCCCCGGTGGTCCCTTGGAGACTTCCCCCGACCCACTGGCCACATACCATTTCCACTGACATCATCCTGCTGAAGAAGCATCATTTGCCGGAGCATCATCAATGCCTTGCCTGGCCCTCGCTGCTGCTCTCTTTTCACAGACTTAAGAGAACTCTGCTGCATAGAGAAACGGCTCTAGAACTGACTGCTGCTCTCTCTCTGTAAGCTAACCTGAGACCTGTGGGCTCTCCTCCATCCGAGAGAGAGGCAAATCCTGTGGTATCATTCAGGAAAGTAGTCACCCAGAATGTGCAGGCCCCCAGCCCAGTGAGCTCACAAGGTAGGGACAAGGCAGTCATCATGTTCCTCCTCTCCTGAGTGGCCAGGAGATGGCATTAAGGAGCCCCTGAGAGGGTCTGTGGAAACGCTCTGGAACAGCTGCCTTGGGCTGGAGAAGTCAGGGGGGGTCCTTCCGCCTTGGGAACAGCTTGCAGGAGAGTGTAGGGGGCCCAGACATCAGCCACAGGGCCTGAACAGACTGGGACAGAGGTCAGATGGCAGTCTGATCTGGACCATGGAGAATCCAGCCTGAGAGCCGTGGGGTAGGGTGGGGTGGGGGCAACTGGCAAAGGAGGCAGAAACCGAGAGGCTGTTGGGGACCTGTGGGCAGCACGGTTCTGGATGGCACCCTGTACTGAGGTCAAGGAATGGTGAAGCAGGATAAAGTCCCATCGCATCTAGTCCCAGCCCTGCCGGGGGACAAGAGGTATAGTCCAAATACACGGTGGTGCAGAGCCAGGGATGGTGTGATTTCAGCCCCCGAGCTGCACACTCTCGCGGCCAGGGTGATCAACACTGCATATTCACAGAGATGCCCTGCTCTGGCTCTGAGCTGTACCGAGAGACTCAAGACTTCTGTCTCCTGTCCACTCCGCTGCCCTGGGCAGTGGGTAATTAATTTCCTGAGCGCATTAGTCCTGCTCATTATGTACACATCAGAACAGCTCTGGGCTTTAAGACACAGATTATTATTGTTTTAAGGGATTTGTATAATCCAAGAACTGAACAACAGTTTTCCCACTTAACAAGAAGAGACTCTAGGGTGGTGAAGGAAAGCCCTGAGCTCTCCCTGGCTTGGGGGCATGGGCTCCTGATGATCAGGGTGGGTATTAGATCTGCCACACCCAGGAGAGATCCTTGACTGGCCTTGAATGGCAGAAGAGTAGGTAAGGAATGGTCAGGACACTTAGGTCCACCTCCTGGGCGGAAAGGCTTCTGTACTGACAGGAAACAGTCCCTTCTTTGCCCCTCCGTGAGGCTCTCTGGATATCTGAAGGAGACGCCCATTGTTGGCGAGGGTATAATGATAGGCTCTCCTTCTCCCTGGGCATGCTTCTAACTGGGCAGAGGACAAATTCAGGCTAGCCAGGAGCTTTGCCGCATCCCTTGCACCCCATAGTAAGTATCTCTTCAGCTCTTGCACTGTATCTGGTTTTTTTTCTCTCTCTTTTTTTAATATTAAGAAATTTTCTATTCACTTTACATACCAACCACAGATCCCCCTTCTTCCCACCCCCCAGTTTCTCCCCCCTCAGCCTTCCCTCTCCAACCCCACATTTCCCAAGTCAAGGTCTCCCATGTATCTAGTTTTATTGGTAATAGAACTACTAAGTGCCCAAGTCCCTGGGCCTCATGTCCTAAGGTTCTCAGACCTAGGGGCCATAGCCCTGCACCACTTTTCCTGGCCAGCTGTGCCCCTGAGAAAAGCTTGCTGTGCTCTACAGGGTGGGCTAGATGTCCTGACCCAGCGTTCTACAACTGAATACGTGTGACCGAATCTGCTTGACGGTCCTCAAAAGCTACGAGCTCTGAACTGTGTGCCCTGCCTGGAAGAATTCTTGGCCTTCATGTTGTGTGGGGGCCAAACAAAATATTGCTCCATCTCAGGAACCCCGAAGCCTCATCCACATCCGATCCTGCCCTTACCTGGATTACACTATGGTGGTATGAGCCTGTCCTCTCAGAGTAGGCAGTGGTGAGAAAGCAGATGGAATCTCGGGGTACCACTCAAGCAAGGCCACAGTCTAGGCAAAAGGAGCGTCCTGGAGATGATGCAGAGGCAAGCCGTGGTTTGGATGTGGCTTCCCACCCACGACAAGCGAGACCGACTAAAGCGAGAAGGTCGTGCCTGAGAGGCTCCAGGCCCAGCTCCTGCCTCTCTTTGAACCTCACCTAGCCAACCAAAGACTGGAGGCGAGAGTCTGGCTGCAGAGTTGGATACCGCCCCTGGCTCCAGTGTAGCCTTGGTGGAGACAAGCTTACCCGACCTTTGTGACCCAAAGTGAGAAAGGTGCTTGTGGAAGATGTGGACAGAAAGCCTGTGATGGAGCGCTTCGCTCTGACATGGTCATTGCCTGCTATTATCACTCATGCCTATAGCACAGCAGGAGGCCCTGAGTGACCCAGCCTGGGCTTAGTAGGGCCAAGGCCACATCCTGATGAGCACAGCCTGGACTATGGATCTGCCCTTGCCATGCGCTGTGGCTGCTCTGCCCTGGGGGCCCTGTTGCCAGGGCATCCATGCTGTCTGCCTTCCGTAGCTTAGAGGGTCATCAGTGTCCTCTCCTGCCCCGGCCGGATTGGAGCTCTTTCCCCGGCCCACTTCTGTCCAGACCATCCCAGAATACTCTCAGCAACAGCCTTGTCAGTGGTTCATGGTGACTCCTTTGCCGTGACTGCCCCAGCCTGAGTGGTGCCCCCTGGGATTTCTCTTGCTTTCCGAAACACTGCCAGCTCTGGAAGGATAGGGTCACACAGTGGTTAAACTCGGGATGCACGGGATTGGAGGTAGGTAAGGTATTTGGGTACCACCCAGGACGAAGTGTTTCCTGATATAAACAACTTGAAGGCCGAGAGTTCCTCCAGGTGAAGTGTGTGGGCTCAGGACCCTGCCAGTAAACCAGGGTGAGAACAGTGTTCAGTAACTAGGCCGAGAGTACTCAGAAGATACTGAGGTGGATGAGTATTGTCACCTGCTAAGAACCGTGGGGCACATCCACGAGAGCAGCCACATGACATGAAGGGAGCTTTCTCTTTTCATCTGTTTGTTTGTTCAATTGCTGCTCGTGGCCTAATGACCTACTCTGCGGTTCTCAAAACACTCCAGAAGGTGGCAGCCTGCAATATAACCATGACTTCCTAAGGCATGGTCTTAAGTCCAAGCAAGCCTTGATCACTGTCCAGAAGGCAAAGAGTCATCAGCGTTGGCCCAGCTACCTTTCCCAACCACTGAGGCCCAGAGAGAAAACAAAACAGATAGCCCAGGAGTTCTTAGTGTGTTGCCTCTCCAGGGATGACAGTCCCTGCCACTGTAAACACTGGGAGGTGACCCTACCTTACATCAGAATTCCTGCACAACCTGGTTACTCTGCCTATGTGTGCACTAAATCGTTGGCCAAGAATGCGGAGGTTGTAATCAGGAGAAGCAGGAAGCCTTGTCCTTAGTCCTTCATCCTGCTGTGTGCTCTGGCCGTTCCTCCAAAGAGACAGTATTAAAGCTGAGGTCTCCTAAAGGAGTGTGGGAGCCAGAGGGGTCAAGGACGCCATGGGAAGGCTCACACAATCAACTAACCTGGGCTCATAGGAGCTCACAGAGGCTGAGCCAACAACCAGGGAGCCTGCATGGGACTGACCTAGGCACTCTGCATAGATGTTACAGTTGTGTAGCTTGGTCCTCTTGTGGGACTCCTAACAGTGGGAACGGGGGCTGTCTCCGACTCTTTTGCTGGCTTTTTGGATCCTACTCCTCATGCGGGGTCACCTTGCCCAGCCTTAATACACGGGGAGGTGCCTAGTCTTACTGTAACTTGATATGCCATGCTTTGTGATATCCATGGGAGACCTGCCCTTTCCTGGATGGAGATGCAAGAGGAGGGGATTGGGATGTGGGGGGGGGGGGGGGGAATGGAGGAGGGGGACTTGGAGGGAGGATGGGGGAGGCTGAGGCCAGGATGTAAAATAGATGAATTAAGAAAAGTAAATAAGTTCAAGTCTCCTGCCAACTCATTGTCCCTAGAGCTGGGCAGCTGCTGTACTCAGGGCAGGATCGTAGACTTTTCCTCAGGGCATGTAGTAATGGATGCTGGAGTCAAGAGCAAATATCCCAGGCTCCAGGCCTTGTACTGGTCTTACCAGAGACCCAGAGAGTAAGTTACATCTGGCTTCTGTGACTGCCATGTGCATTCTGCTCAAAGAAGCTCTGCCACCTTAACTGGAGTTTAGACAGAGCAGAGCTTGCTACAGCATCCCCCTCCCCCAGTATCCTGCAGGTGACATCAGGCGACCTAAGTACTCTTTCTTTTCTTAGAAAGGATGAGCATTGCTGAAATCCATCCTATAGGCCATAAGCAGACATTTCCCCCACTGGGATCTCTCTTTATCCCCAGTTTTTCTTGTTCCTCGAAGGAATGGCCCAGTCCTACTGAGAAGGATTTCACAAGCTTTGGTGCCTGCGGGGGCTGGGGGGATGTACCTGCTGAACCGTCCAGGAGATGTGTAAGTCCCAGGTGTCCCCTGGGGAAATAACAGGAGGGGCCTTGTGCACTAGTTTGCTTCACGGGCCTGCATCTGTATTGACAGTCCCCAGTCTGTAAGATCCTTGCTTCCTGGTGTCCATTAACTAACTTCCTGTTGGTGACTGGCATTCCCCCACCCCCATCCCCGTGCTTCTGGCCTGCCGGGCATGGACAGTGGAACAGGACTTGGTGCTCCAGCTCCTCTTGGAGTAAATGTGCCTCGCATCCTGTCAGAGTTTTCTGTTCCAGACCTAGGAGTCTTAGAACATCCCTAAATCACAACCTCTGGGTTATCTAGGATGGTTATATGACGCCCATTGCCCATGTCATACTGTGGGATTCTTCCTCCCCTGGGACTTGAACCAACACCTGTCAAGGCAGAAAGAGTCACCAGGCCCTGAGAACTTGTCTGTCATTGGTTCTGAGATCCACTAAAAACAAAAGGCAGAGAGTAGGGTGACTTGTGGGGTACTAGGCCTACTGCTGAGAGGCCACTGACTAAACAGGGCACTGTCCGATGGCTGTGTTCATACCCCTAGAGAGCTCTATCAGGTAAGTTAAAAAACAAACAAACAAAAACAGTCAGGTACTGTAGGCATCTCCCTCGAGCTAACCCTGGAGTCTAAGGGTTGGTAGGACTGTAGCCTGGCAGTCATCCTAGTGTGTCATGTGGCCACCTGGGTCCATCTGGATGGCCCAGGTCCAGGCTGACCCAGCGGTACAACGCTGACCTCCCAAGCCCCTCATCCAACTCCTCGGTATCTAGGGCAGTTCACATGGAACATCGTGGGCTCCGAGCTCTCCATGCAGAAGGATGTGCAGAGAGATCTGCGGGGTTGTGTTACTGGGGACAAAATAAATAGAAACAGAAGGGCAGGAGCCATGAGCAGATGGCACAGAGCCTGCCCAGGTCGTATACCCGAGCACCTGCTCCTGCAGCCTGTGAGCCCCTAGCCCAGCCAGGGGTGGCCCCCACCACACAGATACAGACACTTGGGTTCCAAGTGCAGATATTTCCTTGGTTGCAAAGTCAGGGGCCTCCGAATGTATAGATCCCAATGAGGATCCTTCGCTGGCCACTACCCAGGGACTGGGCAGGATTGGGTGGTGGCTTCTATTATTACCATTTAGGGTCATCCCAGCCCCCTCCACACTATACAAGTAAACAGGAGGTGACCAGAGGCTCACCTGCTACGTGAGGCAGGAAGTAGTAGTTCCTGCTGTTCCTGGCAGGTTCAGGATGAGAGCGTCCCGTGTTATGAGAGCCTGAGGTATAGCCTTACCCATGGCCTCTTATCTTGTTTAAACAGCCTTTGCTGTTTGAAGTGGTAGGTCTGGCGTGTACTGTTTCTGTGAACAAGGCACTTGTCGCTGGGCACTGGGAGGGACGTGGGTAAGCAGAGGTTGACTTCTGGACCTGCTCGGATTACACCAGCCCGGGGAAATCTCGTTTGCTGCCGAGCAGAGAGCTTGTCCCAAAGTCCTCTGTAAACGAGGTAGCTCTCCCCCAGTTTGCCTAGGTGAGAGCCAGCCAAGCCCTTGGTGGGGAGAGGCGGCCGCTGGGAGAAGAGAAGGTAAAGGGGACTGGGTGAGAACAGACCCGAGGAAAGGAAAGCTGGAGGACACTAGACATCCAGAATGTCTGACGTTACAAGCTGTAGTCACCCTCACTGCTAACCCTCCTGTACCACGGGACCAAAGTGGCTCCTGGGGGTTCAGGGCTCTCTGCCTGCAGGTGGAGGCTGCAGCTGGGCCGGGCAGCTGGTCCATACAAGTTTCCCAGCAGGATGCACAGGACACCCAGCAAGAGGGAGCAGACACAGAGCTGGGTCTTGAGCATCTGTACACAGAGCCCAGGGGATTGACCAGAGAGTGTTAATTCACAGATACAAAACCCGAGACTTCACCCGCTGAGAAGGGGGGTGAAACCAGTTCCCAGTCATTTTAGAGCTGAGTGCCCTCCCCGGCCCCTTTCTGAGCATCAGAGCTACAGGGACATAAGATGAAGGCCACCTGTTACTGGGAAGCTAGGCTGCTACGGACCTGGAAAGTCCCAGATCTGCTCTTTCAAGGCCTCATTTGGGTACCTGTCACCTCCCCCAAAACACAACCTAGATATCCTCACAGAAATGTTTGGGCTCCTCCCTGTCATCTGTATGCCATGCCCAAGAGTAGGGGCACAGACTGGACAGCCAGGCACCCAAGCTTACTTTCACCCTAACCTACCCTCACCCCTACCTCGACCCCCCACCTGCAACATAGCTGGCACTCCAGATACCATCTGGCCCTGTCTGAAGATTGCCCCCAAGTTAAGGAGAGCAGGTCCCAAGACAGCCGGCCGGTCATGAACATGGGCCAATGATGAGCACCGACGAGAATATGGTCTGAACGGTGCTAAAAGCATCCCAGTGCTAAGAGGTTGAGGTTACGACCTGTAAAAACTTTAGAGGCGGGATTCAGTAGGCCAGCCAGCTGTGGGCCCTCAGAGGAAGAGCAGTGCACGCAGAAAGACATCACGGCAGAGGCCACTTCTGGGGGAAGTGAGCACATGGAAGAGGCAGGAAATATGTTAACCAGAGATGGAAGCCTCTGGAGGATGCTCACAAGGCACACACAGGGAGGTTGATCCCCACCAAAGACTCCGATGATAGCTCAGACTCCCAAGGGGTCATGTTCACACTGCTGCCCCAGCCCAGGCCTGGTCCTCAGTGCTAGCTAGCTACGCCTAGTCGGTGTGCTACTGCCTAGCCAGCCACACTCGACGTTTGTTTCCTGTCTTTTCTGGACAGCTGGTAGTGTATGTATGTGTCCTCTGAAGGACTCAGTTCTCGGAAGGTGATTTTGCTTATTGCTCCTGTCTATCCCTCAAGCAGGGACTAGCGCCTACTCTTCCAGGCCCCTCCCCATATACTACTCAAAGCCCT
Organism: Peromyscus leucopus; assembly: GCF_004664715.2. Taxonomy (NCBI): domain Eukaryota; kingdom Metazoa; phylum Chordata; class Mammalia; order Rodentia; family Cricetidae; genus Peromyscus; species Peromyscus leucopus. The sequence continues at coordinate 20,986,445 of NC_051084.1, read as the reverse complement.
AAAAATGAAAGTCGAGTAGAAGCGTTCTCATAAAAGGGACACTGAACTGAATGGGAGGGACCTGAGATTGAAGGGTAGGCAGGATCTCTGCTTGGGAAGCCTGCAGCAGATCCCAAAGACAAAAATGAGGTAGCGTGCGGAGCCAAGCAAGTGGTGGGCAGGCAGAATGGGAATAGGGGCTGTGAGCCAGGCCCTTGGAGCCGGAACCGTCGGCCAGGTTGTACCATCTGCTTCAGTACCCTGGGCACCCACAGATCTGCAAGGTCCAGGTTTGGTGAGTAGGTGAGGTGTAGGAACAGTTGGGTGGAAGTGGCCACCCTGAGGGAGTGGGCTCTGAGCCCAAGTGGGGCCCGGCACGTAGGTGGGCAGCAGCCGGCCTCCCTTAGCCCCAGTTCACCCCCTTGCCCCTGCACTGCACTGGCCCGATTCTGTGCTGTCCTACAGACGGACTCCAGGGCAGTCGGGCTCACTGAGTCGTTAGCCTCCCTGATCCAGTTCTCCAGGTTGTCAAAGCAGCGTCTAACTTTGCAGGAGGAAGAAAGAGTGTGCTAACCAGACTGGACTGCAAATAAGTCCCCAGGCATCCTCTCTGTCTCCAGATACATCCCAGTTGCCCCGAGGCCAATATCTGTGACCAAGCCTGAAGGTGATCCCGTCTGTACGGGACTCTCCATGGTGCAGGGTGCGGGGCTGGGCGGAGGTGGAGGTCTGTTGAGTCTATAAAATAGGAATGCCTCAAGGATCCCCACCACGACTCCTCTCCCTGGGCCTGGATCCCTGTGTCATGTCAGGAAGCCTCCCCACCAGTGGATACTCCTTTAGGAGCATGTCACCAGAGGAACCTTCTATCCTAACAGTCTACTGGCCTGTTTCTCAGGCCAGAGTGAGCCCAGAGAGCTCCCTTAAAGGGATCAAGGGAAAAATCAGGTCCCCCAACTCCCAAAGGCCCGCCTTCTACTACCCCCAAGTGGATATATTGGGCTAAGATGTGCAGCCTCCTCCCGTCTTTGGTCTTTATTGCTATGTGAGACGGAGGGTGGAGGCGTCCTCTCCCGTTGTCATGGAAACAGCAATCCGTCGACTGAGAGTCTGGGTGCGAAACTGAACAGAGGGAGGGGCAGCTGGCCCTGCGTGACAGCCGCTGTTACCACCTTCCAGCAGTTCAGTGCTGAGAGAGACCCAAGGGGCTACCACACGCTTGAATGTGGCCGCTGTGCCCAGTTTGCCCCGGGAGCCTCCCCGGGAGCCGCAGGGCCGGAGGCACAGCTGCCTTGTCTCTGTTAGGGTTAGCTAGCATTCCATCCAGGCACGGTGGGGGGGGGGGTAAATATACAGGCCCTGCCCACCCGGAGTCACTTCACTGAGAAGACAGGCTGGAATGGGGAAGCCAGCAGCAGCCAGTAGCTGGCACTGTCTGGGGAGAACCGAGCATCTGGCCCCTAGGCAGATGACTGATGCCTCCCCAACTGCATGCCGCTGCCAGGAAGCGGCGCCGTGATGCCTGCTTGGGTTTCAGCCGACTTCCCCTCAGTGTCTCTCGCCTTACTCCCCATGTCTTCCAAGCTCCTTGAGGCCACCAGAGCATGGATAGTAACCTCCCCCATGGCTCTGAAGCGGGAGAGAGTGGCAGAACCAGCCAGCTACCAGATAGGAACTGCAGCCGCAGATCCTCAGACCAGCAAGTGAGTGGACGTTCTGGACTTAGGCTAGTCTGTCCGTGCAAGGAGACCCTGCCACCTTGAAGAGTCTCAAGGGCCTGGCTGACAAGCCTGGCCTCTAAGGGGGGTGTCATGGGGCCTTGGAGATAGGTCTCAGAAGAAGTGAAGGGTTTCGTGCCCAGTCTAAGACCAACTTCTTGGAAACACAATCCAGTCCAGGTCGCTGGAGGATCCGAGATGAGTACTCTGTTTCACTAAGGCAAGAGCTGTGATCTGGGATGTAGGAGGTGACAGAGTCTCGCTGCCGACTGGTGGTGAATGAAATGTGACTCAGAACACTTGCCTGGCATGTACAGGCCCTCTCCTCCAAGAAGCCAGCAGAGTCATGCCCAACAGAAGCTTCTCAGCAACAAATATTCGGGACAGTCCCTGTAATGGTCCCAGGTCCCAACAGCAGTGAGCTGTTTCAGGTCCCCATCGTTTCCAAACCAGAGGCTTCTGATCACAGAGTGTGGCAGACGTGGGCAGTGCCTCAGTTTCTTTAACTGTGGCTATAATAAAAGACTCTCACAAGAGCCACCTACGGGAGGAAGGGTTTGGTTTGGCTTACATCTCCCAAGGGATGCAGTCCACCACGGTGGGGCTGTGGCAGAGAAGATGTGGCAGGCAGCAGGCAGGGAAGGTATGGGTGCCTGGAGCCCGAGGCTGGCTGGTCACATTGCGTCCACACCCAGGAAGCAAAGTGGGGATGTCGAGGGAGGCCCAGCCCTGTGATCCACTTCTTCCATCGAGGCTTGACAGCCTTCCCAAACAGCACTCCCGGCTGGGGACCGAGTGCTCAAACACCTGAGCCGATGGGAGACGTTGCACATCCAAACCAACAAGACAGGATGTGTGGCTAGATGGGGGTAAGTTCGGCCGGGATCTTGTGCCTCTGAGACCCCGCCTAATGATATCAGAGCCAAAACGGACTGTCCAGGGTGACATAAACTAAGCTCCGCAGCCCCCTGCATTGTTGGCCACACTGGCCTCTTTGCCATAAAGTCCAGGGGTGAGGGACATTGCACTTGCTTCCTTGAAGCCTGTCGGCAAGCTCCTCAGCCAGCTACACCACACTTCTAGTCTTCGTTGCTTGGAGAAGAAATAGACATCTTTCGCTTGCCTGGAAGACCTTCTCTTTAGAGACAAGCTGTTTTCACAGGCTCCTCCATTCTGGGGACCTACTGAGACCTGAGGGTGAGGTCGACCCACCCACTCCCTGCTAAAGAGGTTCTCTCTGGAGAGCTCGGGACAGTTCGGGGAAGTGACTGAGATCTCCCCTGCCCACTGAATGCAGAACACAGGGCTCTGGCCCTTTCCCATTTCTCTAGACAGTATAAAGAAGAAATCAGTTCTACACCAAGAGTACTGACCGGGACTGGACTTGGTCATGGTGTGGGTCAGCAGCTCCTATGGCCCTCAAGCCATACTGCCATCTAGAAGACGGCCCCTCACACTGGTACTCCCAAGCCTTTCCCTCCAGTGGAAATCCCAGAAGCTTAGCCGTCACTTGGTGAAGAACACCAGTCCAGTGAAACCAGTGAAGCCCCTCCCATCCGGGCACTGCCCCCCAAGACTGGCAGTTTGTTGCTCTGACTGGGTCAGCCCTGCTAACTGCAGGATCGACAGTCTGGTGAATGGAGCTCATTCATGACCCAGACCAGCCCCACTTGTAGGGTAAAAAGCTGAATTCATTAGTCTATGAAAAATAATTCTGGGCTTTTCTACCACAGGCTAACTTGAACTTCCCACACTGTACCAGAACTAATTTGACCTGCAGGTGAGGAAAACGGTAGCCCAGAGCAGGAGAGTCTCTGTCTCCCTACCCAGCTGGTCCTGACACCACATCGCCTCACAGTACCCTCACAGGCCACAACGCCCAGCTGAAATGCACCCCCCCTTGCCGTGAGCCATGTGTTATTCATTTCATTCTCGCAGCTGGCAGAAATCCCAGCCACTGGCAGTTACCTGAGCCTGGGTATAGGGGCACACGAGTAGATGTTTACGCATGGCTTCCTTCCCCAAAGCAGTATGACCATGGGCTACATGAACTAGCAGGGGTACTCGCTACAGGAGTGTTTACACAGATAGGGGAATGGGTTGGGAAAGGATTAGTCTGGACCCGTATCTGAAGGACTGTCTACATGCAGAGGGAAGCCAGAGGAAGCTGGGGTGTGCTGGGTCCCCAAGAAGGGTTGTAGGGCATCCTGATGGGGAGAGGATCCCCGTGCAGAAAAGGCCTGTGATACCATCACTCTCGGGGTAGGGGTGATTGTTTGGTGGCTTCCAAGGCAGAGATTTACCGTTGGGGGGGGGCCTGGAAGTGCACAGTGCTTTCCATTAGCCACCTCCTTCCTCACTGCACTCATGGGACCCCCAGAAAAGGAGCTGTTCCTTAGGTCAGGGGATGAGAACAGCTTTGCTGCTCTTTTAACTGAGACTTTTTTTAGTGGATGGTGTTGGAGGCGTTGAAGCCTTTTATTTTTCTTTAGACAGAGTCTTGCTGTGTAGTCCCGGCTGGCCTCAAACCAGCAATCCCGCCTCTCAAGGTTTGGGGCATCTTTTCAGTTCTAAGAGGAAACTGAAGTCCAGTTAACTTGATATAGAAACAAGGTTGTTCATCTTGAGAATTGTCTGAGCTAGGGTTTCTGTTGCTGTGACGAAATACCATGACCAGAAAGCAAGCTGGGGAGAAAAGGGTTTATTTGACTCACGCGTCCAGATCATTGGAGGGAAGTCAGAACAGGAACTCAGGCAGGGCAGGAACCTGGAGGCAGGAGCTGAAGCAGAGGCCATGAAGGAGTGATGCTCACTGGTTTGCTTCCCCATGGCTTGCTCAGCCTGCTTTCTTAAAGAACCCAGGACCAGCAGCCCAGGGATGGCACCACCCGCCATGAGCTGGGCATTGCCCCGTGGATCACTAATTGAGAAAACGCCTTACAGCGGGACCTCATGGAGGCATTTCCTCAACGGAGGCTCCCACCTCACTACTGGCTCTCGGTTGTGTCAAACTGACCCCCAGAGCCAGCCAGTTCAAGAACTTTACGGCTTTGACAGCAAAGCTGTTTGTTCTTTCACATGGAAGGAAGGCTGCAAGCCCACCCCTGGGGCCTGTGTGGTGAGGTATCTGGCCAGGCACATCTGGGCATGTGCCAAGTGGAAGATCAAGGCCTCGGACGTAGGTGAAGGACTTGGGTCCCGCATGAACTCCAGATTATGTGTGTACTCGTGTTTGATTGGTTTAAAAAAAAAAAAATCTCATCTTTGGGAGCTGCTGACCTCAACCTCTTATCACAGGTGAAGGGGGCGTGACATTGACAAGTTGTCGTCCCGCCCAGAGTGTGACAGGGGACAGAGAGTGGTGTTTGGAGTGCTAGGGCCGGCCAGTGTGGGACAGTGGATTCCAAGTGAGTGACGGGAGGTGGGAACAGAGTGGGAGAACACCCGTCACAAAGGTCCAGATATTATCCTTAGAAGCTCAGTCGGGATGCAGAGCGGCTACAGAAGGATGCTTTTAAAAAATGAGCCCCAGACCTTGTATGCATAACCAGGGACATCTGCCACTGTGTGTCACCAGGTGTGCGGAAAGGGAACCAAATGGCTGACCTGACACAAACCCACCCCGGCGGCTGGCCTCCTTGAAAAACTCATTCTAGGAGCCAGTCTTGGTTCAGCTACCATAGGTGCTGGCCCCTGGAGGCTGTACCGGGAAAGAAGACCCCTGGATTCTCGGGCCAGCATGCTTGAAGGTCCCCTCCACCCCCCTTGTAAGAAATCCAAGTGCAGGCAAGCCCCGCCCTGGGGTAAAAGAAGACATGTGGCATTGAGTACATTTAGAGCCCTCTAAACATGTCACAAATGTCCGAGATACGGCTGCAGCCCACCCTGGGGACTGTTACCTAGCCTCGGTGTGGCTGACATGGCTTGCTACAAATTACTGGTTCCCACCAGCAAGCAGTAAGATCCCCACATTCCCACATTGCACAGGCTTCTGTCAGAATCATATGCTCTGTGTTATTTATATAGATGAATGTTCAGATGAACCCCAGCCTCCTAGAAAATGTCACTTTCCATAGTGAAAGAGCCCTCCAGAGAGCTGAGTGGTTAAGCCCTGGCTGGCCTCATGGCAACTACTGACCATAGTATTTCCACCATGGCTGCACCATTGGTGGCTGGGGAGGTAAAGGTAAGGGAGATGTCTTGCCAGAAGAGAATACTAGTGGTTCTTTACCGAGCTCTGGCAAGTCAATAGTAACTGTAGGGCTCGGTCCATGTGTAAAAGGAGAAAGCCTCCCCATCCCCACCTCCACCCCAGCAAGTAGGCTCTGGCTTGCTTGCTTGCAGCTCCTCATATTCCAGGATCAAAAGAAAACACGTTGTGTTGGGCTGGTGGAGTCGTTGCTTCCAGACTAGGGGTGCAGTAAAAGCCCCCACCATACCGCCCCGAGAAGCAGCTGTGACCCATGAGGCCAAGCAGATGTAAATGGAGAAGAGGTGGGGGGATAAGACACCTCACAGACTGAGTAGGGCACAGCTGGAAGGCTTAGGGAGGTAGGGCAGCAGCCTCACAGAAGAAGATGCCCGACGAGAAAAAGCAGAACATGAGCGGATGAGGAGTGCTGTAGAGACGAGGCCGGGAGGCCAGGCAAAAGGCCAGCTTCAATCCTCCCACTCACTCTTCCGTTGCATGGCTTCAAGGCTGACAGCCAGGAATAGCATAGCTCCTCCAGTGGTGGTGATTTGAGATGGCAGGGAGACGTGAGTCTCCGAGAGTTTGGCTACCACTCTGAAACTGGGTCTAAGGGCATTGGACTCCTCCGGTGGGCACCAAGTCAGAGCTCCCACCAACCCCTCTGAAGGCTGCTCTTTTGGAGCCAAGTGCAAGACCCCTCCCTGGCCACCGGATCCTCTGGTCGGCTTCCTTTGGGCAGGGTCCTGAATGTGATCGCTGGCGGTTCTCTGTCCTACCTCTGCCCTGGGGCCACAGGCGATCACAGAGCCTCTTGTCTAGGGGCAGACTCAGGCAGGACGCAGGACCTGCCTCTCTTGGCCAGCCCCTCACATTGAGAGGTGGTGTGCTGGAGCGGCTCTGACCGCGCTTTCTAACAAGCCATCTTGATTGGCTCCCAGGGCAGTTATGCATATCCCCTTTACAAGAACTTCTGTGCTCACATACTGACAACACACCCAGCGTCAGCAATCTCTGGAGGACAGAAGGAAGTGTCTGGCTCGGGGACTACCATGACTCTGAAGCCCTGTGTCCTCCATGAGCTTACAGGCCAAATGCACAGCAGTCCCGTCCCCTCCCCCTCTCCCCCTCCCCCTTGCTGGCTTTTCTGAATCCTACTGGAGATGGGACCCACCGTGGGGACAAGTGTTATTTGAGAGACACCATCTCCCAAGAGATTGCTAAATGATGGCCAGGGTGGTTCTGCAGTCCTTTTTTAAAAAAATAGAGGGGGTCACCAGAAAACCTGAGCTTGAAACTGCAGCAGAGCCAGAGGAGCCTGGGAGTATGAGGAGGAGCCCGAGATAAAGGGAGATCCTGTGCTTCCCAGATACCTAGTCAGTCCTACCCTGGCTGCCGCCTGCCACCCTGTGAGCTAGGTGCCCAGGTTCCATGATCTCTTGAGTGACAGATGCAAGGCTTAGTCATGCAGGGTCCCCCCAAAGAATGTGAAATGCACTTCCAGCAGGGAAGTGGTTCAGACAGCTGGGGTGGGAAGGAGTCCGTTAGGCACACAGAAGCTGAGGCAGTGTCAGGGATGGCCTTTTGGCCCTTCCTACCGCTACCCCTGAAGGTCTCTGCAACTGAGCTCTTCCCACAAGCGTGGTCTTGAGAGGACTGACCCCAGGCCAGCCACTATTCACTATTGCAGCGGTCCTTCCGCCCTCCTCAAAGCCACATCCCACTTCCTGGACACTCCTGGGCTGACCTCCGTCCAAGGACCACCTCCTGCCATCATCCCAAGTGACCCACTGGGGCTAAGGGAACCACCACCTTCCCCACCCCACCCCCACCAACTCTGTGCTTCCCATCCCCCTTACGGGGCAGGAGAAACCCCCTGGCCCACCCCTGGGTGGATTCCAGTATCCCTATCAAGGCTCACACAGCTCCGAGACCTCCTCCGTCTAGCGTGAGAGACATGGCCCCATGCACTCAGGACATGCTCAGCAAGCCTGCCTGCTCGATGAATTGAAGAATATGTGCTAATAGCCATATCTGATACAGAATTTGGAGTCAGAAGCAAAAGCCCCAATTATGACATCATTTCTATGAGAAGTGACAGCTCCGTTCCCACAGTCGTCTTTTACACTGCATTTTCCAGGAATCCATTAGAGCTAATTGTTCTCCCAGAAGAAGGTAGCATTCCTAGACCACCCCCCACCGACCTCCCTTTCAGAACATCACACCCAGGTCTGGTTCAACCCCAGAGGAAGGCGCTGGCCCCCTCGTGTATCGCTGGGCTTGGGACCCTGCTCTCCGTTTCTCAGTGGGAAGGTCAATTTAGAACGTGCCAAAACCTGGGGTTACTCACTCTCCAGAGTTTCTCCTGTATTGATCGTATCAACTCTAAAGACTGAATTTGCGTAACATAGTCTTCCTGGTGGGCGAGTCTCGGGATGATGACAGGGACCTCTGACCACCACCCCCCCTTTCCCCACATCTGCTTCCTCCAGCCAGAGCCAGT